>NC_134207.1:170014709-171339709 GCF_965140235.1 Caretta caretta
AAATTTCTTAGTTCAGGATGGACATAACAAATCCTGCATCTTGGCAGGTAGATAGACTAGATGACCCTGGTAGTCCCTTCTAACCCTATGGTTCTTTGATTCTATGAAGAAGGCATTACTCTTCATGGAGAGCAGCATACAGCTCTTAGTGTTTCATTTGCAATAAGTGATGTGGCAGGCAGGCCATTTGTAGAGGCAGAGAGATTCTCCTTAAGCATGTTGATGGCCAGGACTTAAGTGTGAATGCTAGCTGTGTGTCCCGGCTTGTATTCCAGAGCCTCTGCTGCCACACCTGGCTTTTCTGAGACCTGATTCTCTTTCTCCTCTTCTATTCATCATACTACCATTAAGTACTTGACCAAATGAATTAGATGAGCTTGCTTAGCAAACTTAAGGAGTCAGAGTCTCATTTATACCAGGGCCTATTTATACACTTCTGGCAGTGTAAAGTAGACATAAACTGTATGTTGTAAATTTGCACTCACTTTACATCCTTTGTCCTTTATACGGCCAACGTGTTTCTAAATTGTGATGAAGTACTTTAGCAACTAGATTTTCTAACTGGAACATTGCAGTATAATTGTAATTATTCATTTTATGGTTAGACTTACTTAACTACTACAAACTTAATACTAGATGTGCACAGGCACCACAGCATGAATATCAAAATAACTGTTTGTAACAAAAGTTATAATTCATAGTGAACTTTCATTAAAGGATAAATAATTGTAAAGTGTCTGAACTGTAACGTGGTGATAGAAGGGGAATTGCTGACCTTGCAGCCATATTGTTATAATACCTATTTATACACATCAATCTTTTCTGTTCCGTTTTTCTTATGTTTCTTTCTTTCTTTACAGATCCTCAGATCATTAGTCTGTGTATGATAAGAAAGTTCCAAGTAGCATTTAAGAGTGAAGCAAAGGATACATTTTATAATCAGGACCTATTTAATGGCTGTGGGTGCCTTTTTCTTGAGTTGTGTTGCCATATTGCTCTATACCAAGACTTTCTTTTCTGCCAGGCACTCTCCCAAGTCTGAGGGATGGTTGCAAGGTTTATTGGTTCATGCAAAAACTGCTTAGTTCCCCATACATACCTGGAAGGAAAATTGCAATCTTACTTAGAATCTCCTGCATTTCATGTCACATGTGGCAATCAGTTTTTTCCACTGTTGTCCGTGCAAGATGTCTGACTCCATCATAAGTTATCTCTATGATGGCAGCATCCTTTTTGATTGTCCTGCAATAGGTCATCCTTTGTCCTCAATGTCTTCTCTTCCCTACAGGTGGAATCCAATCTAAGATGTACCAGTGGATGTACCAGACACATCTGTGGCCAACGGGCAGCTTAATGATATGGCCAAACCAATCATAGCCTGGTCTGTCCTATTATTCAGTCTGCACTCTGCAGGCCCATGCGGCACAAGACTTCCAGACTGGTTACTTCTTGTCTTCAATGAAATCCTAAGAGTCTTCTCAAACAAAGCTGTTGAAATACACTTAGTTTCCTCTTGTGTACTTCTACCATTTCCCTACTTCCAAAGCATGCATTAGCCTGGGGAGGATGATAGCATTGTATAATCTCATTTTAGTGTGTAATTGTATCTTCTTACTGTTCCTGATGTTTGATAAACAGAACAATGATCCACCGGCTTTGCCAGTTCTTGCCTTCTCTTCTTCAGTGAGCTGCCCCAAAGCAGTCATCAGCTTTTTCGTACTCTTCTTCATCAATCACACATCCACAAGTGTAGACAGAATTCTGTCCTATCTCCATGGTCTTGGTCTTCTACATAATGACATAAAGTCCCACTTCGGCAGTTTCTGCTTTTATGCTCATAAAGAATCTTTTCATTCCTCTAAAGTTGGTATGACCATATCACCATCTGAAAAATCTAAGTCTCACTGCTTATCTCTTGTCCAAGCAATGCCAGTATTCTTGGCAGCAGCCATCATTCTGTGACAATGAAGAGAAGCTGGGATAGTACACAACCTTGCCTTACACCTGTAACAAGCTTAAACCATTCCATGTCTCCAATCTCTGTCCTGATGCAGCACACAGACTCATCATACAACATTTTTTTACCAAATTAATGGTCTTTGCTGGAATTCCATAGTGTCACAGGATCTTCCAGAGAGCTTCTCTGTGGAGATTGTCAAATGCTTCCATTAAATCAAGAATGTGAACAACCATTCCTTTTTCAATAAGTCTTCTCAAGGTGAAAATCTGATACAAACCATTCTTACTAGATCAAAATCCAGCCTGCTCTTCCCTGAATATTTTGTCAACAGTAGTTTTCATTCAATTCAAATAGATAAGGCAAAACACTTTTCCAAGATAGGAATGTCGCCCCTCCTCAGTTATCACAAATAAGCTAGTCCCCCTTTTTAGTGATTTTACATATACACCTCTTCTCCAGTCTTCAGGAAGGGTCTCCTTTTCCCAAAATATTCTGTACAACTTGCACATGTAATTCACCATCACTTCCTTTCCAGCTTTCAACTTTTCAATGTCTATATTATCATAACCTAATGATTTACCAGTCCTCATTTGGTTTATAAGTAACCAGCCTTAGTTACTTCCTCAAAGATAATTATTTCTAGTGATATGGATAAATCCACTATTTTTTCACATCTCCCAATGTATGTTAGTGGTTCTGGCTGGTTGAGCACAGCCTGGAAAAGTTTAATCCAACAGGTTCACTGCCCTTACTCTGCTTAAAATTGTACCATCTCGAGCCTTGACAGTGCCACGATGGTTCGCGAATTGTGATGTCAGTTGTTTGGAAACTAAAAAAAGCTTTTTAGAATCTTCTTTTTTGTGTGCCTTGTCAGCTTCTCTTGCTCTGTTTTCCATCCATTCTCTTTTTTATCTTCTGGATGATCTTTTAACTTTCTTGTCTTTATCTGCATGTTCTTGTTGCTGAATACCTCTTTTACTACTCTCTCATTCTTGTTGAATGCTCGTCTTTGATTCTCTCTTCTCTTCACCAAACATCCACATATTCTGGGTGAAGCCATCATTTGATCTCCATATCTGTTTGTCTTCCCTTGTGTGTGAATATTGTTCCCCTAATTAAAAGATTGTTATTCTCAAGGGCGATCTAAATGCACATATTGGTGGTAATAATACTGAATATGAACACATTATGGACAGGCATGGTATCCCTAGGACTGACTGACAATGAAGAACGTTTTGTTGAAATCTGCAGCCTATATAATGTCATATTTATTGATCTTGTGAAGGATGCTCTGCAATCTGCAAAGTTTTTGACCATTTTATCATTATCATTTCTTGGTACTGTACAGCTGTGACTTTTGCATGGTGAAGGAAGCAGTTAATATTCTCTAGTTTACAGGTTCCCATTCCTTCATTGCTTTAGAAGCTTCTTTGCTCAATAATAAGCCCATGCCTTCCCAGTGGTTGTCATCCTCTCTTCCAGAATATAAAACAATCATGCTTCCTGATAATAATTTACCTTGCCCAGTCCACCTCATCTCACTTAGGACAAAGATTTTAATTTCTCTGATCACTTGTGTCAATCTACCTGTGCTCCAAAGAAATCTAACATTCCAACATCCAAACCTTGTCTTAACCTTAGCTATGAAGATATCTAGTTTCAGATGAAAAAAATCCTTGCTGCTTTGATTCTCCATCAACATAATGTCAGCTGGATTTGCTGGTTGGCCAATACTATTGTGTGTTATATCCAGTGGATCGTGGTTCTCCAAATTGATGTATGTATTTGCAAATCTGTGACAGATTCATCTTTTTCTCTGGGTTGCTTCTGTAACAGAAAGCATTTTTATGTGTAAAGCATGATGCACAGAACCCCTACCCAAAAATCCTGTGGACTACTTTTACTCTGGTTCCTACCTTTCAACCTATTTGGCTTGGGTGGCCCTACTAGGAGTTATACTCCTGCCAGCATAGCACTCAGGGTCAGCAGATCACGCAAGCCTTCCCACCACATCAAGGCGCAGTGTCTGTGTAAAGAAAATTGCAATCACAAACATTTAAATGTAACTATTCGGAGGGGAGTGTTTTTGTATTGGTGGCATTCTAAAGGAGATTTGAGGGGTGTTGAGACTGGTGAACAATTTTGCAATGAGATGGTAAGATATGTTGACACTCAAGAAATTATGATAGAAATACAAGAAATCTTATGATTGCTGCCAAATAATACTTGAAAATCAGATATGATCCTGGAACTTTAGTATTGTGGATTTTGAGAGAAAGGCTGAATTCAAATCCCATTGAAAGCAGGAAGGAATGGTTCAAATACAAAGATACAGCTAATGTTGTAAATATGACATCTATAAGAAATGAATTAGGGGTGTCTGTAAAGGGGCATTTAGTGGTGATAAATGTTTTATTGTTTCTCTCTGTTTTAAGTGTACTTGCTGTCCTTTCTGCCATTTCTGCATTTCATGAAGGCTCAGAATATTATGTACATCAGAAAAGAAAATATTTGCCAGCATATTCTACATGATTACTGTAGAGCATATTTTCTGTCCTGCTTTTATTATTTTTAAAGAAACAGGCTCATAGTCCATAATTGTCCTGAAATGTATCACTTACTATCCTTACTTAAATGAAAAAGCAAGGCCAAGGTTATGGGTGCATACAGTTAGGCTTCTAAGTATATCCTTTGGCACCTAAATAAGTGGCCTGATTTTCAAAATTGCTGATCATCCAGATACTCCCCTTGCAGGCAGTGGAATCTGCTGAGTGCTCAGAGCTTTCGAAAATCAGGCTATTTATTGAGGTGCTTAACTGGTTGGTACATAGCGGAGTCTAACTGTAGGCACCCACTTTTGACAACTGTGTCATAAGCCTTAGACTATTATGCAAGACACAAAATAAGGTGGTGCGGGAAAACATTAATTTGGAACAACAAGGTAAGGAGTATGAACAGATTAAATGGTTTGGATAAGGCTGAAAAAACTTCAGTTATCTTTGCTTTAAAACAGAGATGCAGAATGTGACAGACTGAATCACAGTGATCTGTGTTTCTCTCACTGCTACCTTGGTTTTCAGAGGAGCTCACCACCTGTGGCTTCTGTTGATTTCAGATGGAGTTGTGGATCTCAGTATGTCTTGAAAAAGCTTTCGCACATCAGTTAAGTCATCTTAACATCATGTCTTTATGGTAGAAAGTAAGAAAGATTGTGCTTATTGGGCTAGATATAAGACTTCTCTACTTATACACCTCTGAGTCCTCTTCAAATATTGGTTTGGGTCACATAAATGTATGCAGGCTCTGTATGTCTGCTACTGTTAACTCCAGATCGGGTCCTAGGGTGACCAGATAGCAAGTATGAAAAATCGGGACACATTTTTTTCAGAGGAGGGCGGGGCATAGTTGCATGTATAAGACAAAACTCCTAAGATTGGGGTACTTGGTCACCCCAGTAGGCCCAGAGTGGGGCAGAAAGGGACAAGGCCTTAATTCTGTCCTCCCAATGCACCATCCAGCGCAGGTCAGCTGGAGAAGCATGGGGATATACTAAATTGGTGCTGGTGACACTACTTCCAAATGACTGGAGCAAGGAGAGTATATAGAGGGTAGCTGTTTCTCGCAGTTATGATTCCTTCCTGGAACTGCTCCAGGGTGGTGTGGCTACACACTGCCCCATATTCGCTATGCTTATTCCAGCTATACACGGTGTAACTGAGAGCAGAATTTGGCTTCATATCTCTACTTTTAGACACCAGAGGTTGAACTCCCAGGCCATTGTTCTTGTGAGAAAGCTCCCTCTCAAAGAAACATTAGCATACATTTTTGAAATTATATTAGAATGTGATTAATGACATTGTAAGCTCCCAGCCAATTAAATGTTTTATAGATCACTGGAACAAAACATGTGGGGGAGGGAAACATAAAGCAGATGATTGATCCAGGATTGGGTCCGATTTTTCATAATGTATTGATTCTATATTATGTAAAGAAGTATTTGGTTTCTCCATAGCATGTGCAAAGATCCTCTTTTCTTTAGACCTTTTAACCCATTATATCCAGCATAGTGCTCAAGAAGTGACCGCGGATTGGATTCCCATTTACGTATGTGAGAAAGTACTTATTAATCCTGGACTTTGGGAATCAAATTATGGACACTATTGCTCAGGTCACTAGCAGACACATACCCTTGATCCAAAGTCCTTTCAACTTGGTTTAAGACCAGCAAACAGTGATTTTCAGTGAAATGGGGAAGTCACATGTAAAAGGATGCATGAACATGCATTCTCCCTGCTGCAAGTCCACACCCATGATCAATCTGTGACTCAAATATTTCAGAATAGCAGCCGTGTTAGTCTGTATTCGTTGGTTAGTTAGTTGGTCTAACTAGACCAATTGGTTAGTCTCTAAGGTGCCACTAGTACTCCTTTTCTTTATGTGGAATATACTGTGGTTCTAAAGAAGATCATAGCCACATACAATGATTAAACTGATCTAAATGGCCAATTATTCTTTCTGGAACCAGATTGCAGCTATATATAAAGACACCTCATTGACACACTTCGGTCTGGGGAGATATTTGGGTTACAAGGGTATTGTGCGGCTACCCTGTGTATTACAGTCATATAATTTGTTACCCTTTTAGTCATTCTCCAAAATAATGTTTACATAAACAAACAGTGGGTGTCGTTTATATGTACTGATCCCTATTGATTTCTATGTTATCAAAAGGCATTAAAGTGATTTTTTTTGACAGCGTGGGAGTTAGTGCTTGACGGTTTACAAATGGATGTGGATGTGAACCAGCTTGATAGTGTAGAAATTCATTGGAAAGGAAAACATGTGTCACTGCTACTTTTGTCTAGAATTTATTAGAAATACCATGTGACACATGTTCTCCCTAGAGGTTAATTATACAGTTTTAGTCATGAATTATTGGATAAGAAAAACAAGAAGAGCTACAGACGCTCCTCTTGGTCTTTTCCTTATGTCTCATTCATATTAGTGGATGCATACACTAGAGCTAATGTACTCGATAACATGTATAATGACTTTAAAGCACTGACAGCCTGCAGTAATTTTTCCTCAGTACTTGCACATGTAAGTTCTTGGTATTAAAGCTGATCATATATTCATGGCAAACAATTCATCAGATGTTGGTCTCCTTTCTGTCCACAAACAGAACATGATGCTTGATTTTGCCAGGGTCCTGGTCTTAATCTTGATGTCTTGGACACTCCCTGTGAGCTGGAGGTGTCTTCATTTTATGCTCAGGGATGTGATCACTGTACATTTAGGATCGAATATTCACCCGCACCTTCATCGGGTCTTTTTTTTTCATCTCTAGAATTTCAAGCACAAATTACTATGTGGAGCAATTTTGCACAGGTTTGAGATCGCTTGACTGTTCCTGCAAATCAGTGCTTAGAAACCAAATGCCAGTAATTGCAGGTGTAGTTTTGCACATGAAATTATTTGTGCTCACAATTCTGGAGGCACAGGATGCGAGCTTCTCTTGTCCATAGCAAACTAAGCAATTCAGGATGACAGTCATTTCATAAACATAGTGCATCATATTCAAAGCCTTAATAATTAAGCCTTAGACAGCCTTAATAAATTATCAGTAAGCTGATGATTTTCAGAATGTCTTCCTTTTTGCATTACACTCAAAGCACCTTCTTTCTTACCCACCTCCATATACACAATCGTGTTTATCTGGATGTCATCAGATTCAAGACTTAGAGCCCATTTTAAAAAAGCACATGCTCTAAGGTGTTCTTTCTTTACCCAGCATCATTATTCAAGGCTTCATTCCATATGAGGTATTTTGTTCTAAAAGTTCTACTCCTTCCTTTCATATGTGGCTCTGGATTCTCTGAAGTTCCCATCTTCTCGAAAGCATATGCTAGCATGCTTTTTCTCCATTCTTCCCAGATCCTATATACTTCATCTCCTATCTGCCAGTAAAGATTTTGTTTGTAGTGTTGTTGTGTGTGGTCCAAGGATATTAAATAAAGACAAGATGGGTGAGGTAATATCTTTTATTGGTCAAACTTCTGTTGATGAAAGAGACAAGGTTTTGAGCTTCAGAAGAGCTCTGTGTAGCTTCAAAGCTTGTCTCTCACCACCAGAAGTTGGTCCAGTAAGAGATAATTACCTCACCCACCTTGTCTCACTAGTAAAGATGTTGTTGTTGGTTTTCTAAAGCCTATGTAAATTGCAGGACAGTAGAGGGTGACCATATTTCCCTATGCTGAATATGGGCCACCTGATAAAATTATTCATATTCAATTGAGTTCAATGGCAATCAGTCAGAACTATGCAGTACAAATATTCAAATTAACATCAAGTTGACTGAGCCCCTGTTAAAAAGAAATACTGTATAGTTGGATGCTTTGTATTTACCTTCTTATCTTTAAGGCTTTAGGGTTCATACGGGGAGGAGTGACACACACAATCCCATACACCTCTCTCATATACCCGCATCTCCTCATACCTGGTGCCGCGTCTTCCCGAGGCAACACATGGGGTGGCAGGCAGGGTCACATGCCCTCCCTCCCCCCAGATTTCTGCCAGGGTTCACACCAGCAAGCAGCTGCCTTTCGGCACTGTGGCAAGCAGCAGCCTTTTGGCACTGGGCAGGAAGGAAGGTACAGGAGCTGCTTCCAGCCACATGGCAGGAGGAGGTGGGGAAGGGATGACCTGGCCTGTGTCTTTGCAGAGCTCATCTCTCCCCTCCCATCCCCCACCTTCCTGTGTGGCTGAAAGCAGCTTGTCCCTTCCTGCCTGCACAGAGTCAAAAGGCAGCTAACACTTCCAGGCTGCTGCTGGCCACCGATATAGCCCAGCTGCCTCCGGTCCCCCTGCTACAGCACGGGCAGGAAGAGGTTAAGCCCTAAGGATGCATTGTGCACCAGGGCCCAGGGAACCTGACTGCAGGGGCTTCAGACAACTCAGCCAGAGAGGTGACTCATCAAGGGAGGGTGCCTAGGGGACAGGACAGCCCTGCGCTCCCTGGGGGTAGGACCTGGGAGGGTGAAGAGGGTGCTAAGCCCCTGCCCGGGAGGATGCTGTGCAGCCTGCAGGGTCGGGGCTTGAACAGGCTAGAAATCTCTCCCTCCCTCCCCCCCGCCCTGCCACTCCAGAGCTTAGCTGAGGGACAGCTGAGAGCTCCGAGCGGGGCTGGTTCTTTGCACAGCACTGGGAACAGGATGCACTCTGCTGTGGGGGGGGCGGGATATGGAGGAGCAGCAATGCTGAGCGGGGGGTGAAGGGGCAAAGCAGGGAGAGGACCGTGAGAGAGGGAGCATGTAAACGACAGATGGGTGGGCAGCAGAGGCGACACTTAACCACCTGCCGACTGGCGCCTGCCCGCACACACCAGTGACTGCTGCTCGCGCCATGCAGCCAGTGCCAGCCAGAAACAGGACGGGGATGGGGCCCTGCTGGCCGAGAGCTGACATGCAGTTGGGGGCTGTGCAGATGGACCAGCAGCGGGAGTGGCCTGGCTCTGCGTGCTGCAGCTTTGTCCTGCCACCAGCCTTGCACACCCACCCCCATTGTCAGCCACTGGACCCCCAACTCACCACTGGTGGGTAGGCATCTGGTGAGCAGGGATCTGGCCACCAGCCGGAACCACCAGTACTGATGGGGGGTGGGGATAGACTGAAAATAGAGGACAATTTGCCTGCTTTTAAGAAAAAGTTGGCTCACTTGCAGGAGGGCTTAAATATGGGACTGTCCCTTTAAAAATGGGACATCTAGTCACCCTAATTCTGTATGAAAAATAGTAGGGCACTGTATCTTCTACATCACCAGACATATGCCAATACTTTTCCTTTCTACCCCGATTGTTGGTGGTGGACTGTTCTTTGAGCTTAACAGTGCACTTTGTACAATTGTCAAGATATGAAAAGATGTTTACTCAAGTCTCATGTATTTTAAAAACTGCTCTTGGTGGCAGAGTGGTTTGGTGTCATCATTTAATCATGGATCTTATGTATAGCTGAGCATTAAACATAATGCTGGATGCCCACAGTTTGCAATGAATGCATACTTGTAGATAATAATTTACATTGGTCTCTGCAGTAAACAGGCCGTTACTTAAAACTTGAATTAATGGGCAGAGTGCAGGTTAAGACAATGCAAGGAGAATTGCCTGTTATGTAACTCCTTTGTAACAAATGCTTGAATATCTTTCTAATATTCAAAGTCTTCTTTGAGCATCCAGAGGGACAGATCCTCAGCTGGTGTAGGCTATCATAGCTCCATTTGATTTTAAAACTGCTCGTGGTGGCTGAGTGGCTCGAGAGTAGGTGGAGCTAAAACAATTGACACCAGTTGAGGATCTGTCCCTTAGACTAGAGCTGTCTGGTCTAAATAACTATTCCGTTGAAAATGAGAACTTTATTGGTCTCATAGATCTGACATGGGCTGGGTGGGACTTTTGCTTGCTTACAAATTACGTCCTATAGATATTCTTGCTCATGCCTTAAAGATTGAGACTGACTATATTATCATCTGACATATTGCCTAGATAGCATGACAGATGGGTTTTTTTAAAAATATCTTTACTGTTTCAAATATATCTTGACTTTATATAATTCATGACTTTCTATAAGTGGTGTTCTTCATTAGCTTGAAATCTCTGATTCCATTTTTACTTAGCATTAAATGCGAAGATACAAGTAGTGCTAACAAATTTGGACCCAGGTTCCTATTTGTAATGTGCCTAAATTCAGTTGTGTTTCGACTCAGGGCTTCAGACAGGTGGCTAGGCCAAACAGTGGATTTAAGCCAGAGCCCTGCACATGAAGCTGCCTTGTTTAAGGGGTAGCATCTGGGGGCATTCTGCCTCATAACTCCCTGGTTGTGCAGGGTGGAGGGAAGTACTTTGTGACACCTCTTTAAGGGGACACTTGCCAGCACATGGCAGGTAGGGACAGAGTTATGATTCTGCCTACTCCTTACTTTTTTTCCACCTCTGTTGAGATTAAATGCTCCCATGAATAGCACCTCAGGATTAGCCACTGTGCTGCCCTGAACACAGAGGCTAAAATTCTGGATCCCCCATTGTCCTTATGCAGGATCTGTGAGTGGGACAAGAGTGGGATACTGGGGCAAGTTAGAAAAGGAGGACTTGTGGCACCTTAGAGACTAACCAATTTATTTGAGCATAAGCTTTCGTGAGCTACAGCTCACTTCATCGGCTGCATACTGTGGAAACTGCAGAAGACATTATATACACAGAGACCATGAAACAATACCTCCTCCCACCCCACTCTCCTGCTGGTAATAGCCCATCCAAAGTGACCACTCTCTTTATAATGTGTATGATAATCAAGGTGGGCCATTTCCAGCACAAATCCAGATTTTCTCAACCCCCCCTCCCCCTTTTCCAAAAACCACACACACAAACTCACTCTCCTGCAAAATTTCTCCAGACAGACCAAACTGCAGGGCCATATGGGTTACGCAGCCTAAAACCCCAGGGTGATGACAGAAGGGATTGTTGGTTCCGTAATGGAGATGTTTTAAAAGCTTCTTGAGGAATCAGCGGAGGTACTAGAGGAAAATGAACATAAACTTTTTGTTTAAGAAAGGGATTAGTGGGGAGACAAGAAACTGTAGACAAATAAATCTGAGTAACAGACGCACTTCTAATGACATCAATAAGCTTTTAATGAAAAATAAATAAAGTTAAAACAAACCAAAATAAATACTTCTATTCCAGTTGCCTACAGTAACAGTTTCAGGCAGTACAAAATCCGTAAAATTCTGTTACAGTAAATTTGGACTGGTCTCATTATCAGGGTCAGTTCTGTAAACCATAAAATAATAATTTCCTGAGTAACATCCTTTCCTCCTGACCCATCTTCCAAGTATCATCATATTTCTGGCAGAAGTTGCTGCACTTCCTGTGGTCTATCCAACTCAGTGGGAGTCATACACATGCATATCTGGGACAAGAGGATCTTCTTTTTGTACTTCAGCTTTCATGGATAACAGATCAAAAATTGTTTCCAGAGTTATACTGCACAGTGACAGAGCCAAATTCAGCCCTGGTGTAAGACTCCACTTCAGTGATTTGGCTCACGGGTTTAATTAAGAAATAATAGAAGAGAAACAAAATTAAGAAGTGTGTGCAAGGGAAAATATGTTTAATATCTGAATTTTAGAAGTGTGATAGTAACTAATTCTTCCTGTTAATCATCACACAATAAGCAGATAGTGGGGCCTTCATGCTCACAAGACATAGGAAATGTTTGATCATCAGAGGAATGAATACAATGTGGAATGAATATGAGTCTAATAGTGATTTATGTTAAACTACTTGCTCTGACCTGGTGCCTTAACTTCCCAAAGAATTGTATCCTTTTGATTAGAGTCTGAGTCTTGAGGGAGCCTAATCAATGAATCCTGGATGGTTGCAAGGATGTGATCTTTGGAAGGAAGCATCCTACTTACCCATTGTGAATGTACAACTGATTAAGCATTTTTTGTTAATTGGCTTCATAGGCCCTTTTTCAGCAAGGCACTTAAGCGTATGCTTAACTTTAGTCATGTGCTTAAGACCATTTCTGTTCTGCAAAATACATGCTTGCATGCTGATCTTCAGCCAATGAGACTCAAACGTTTGCTTAAAGTTAAGCACATGCTCAACATTGCTGAATCAGGGTCATAGACATAAGCTACTATGGAATCTATTTAAATGAATTAATATGAAAGTTAGTCCAAAATACGTGGCATATCCCACCACCCTACCCTATGTCTGTTTTTGTCTTTAGACTAGGAGCTCATCAAGGCAGGGATTGTGCCTTCTTCTCTGGAAGGTGCCTGGCACATTGTTGGTGTTGCCGAGACTGGAAGTAAAATACTAGTAATGAGAAGTGCAATAACTGGAATTATTTGAATTGAGCTTCATAATCCTGGATATGACTTTTATATTGCGTGTTTGACATGTAGATTAATGGATTAGTATTATTTGTATTGCAGTAGCATCTGTGGGCCCCAGTCACCAGGTTGCCACTATACAAGTCCCTGCCCCTAAATGCTGATGGTCTAAGTGAAACCAAATTAAATATTCTATTGGTTGATTTTACTTGTAAACGGTCATGTGGAGCTTATGTTTATCACGAGTCCTTTATTAAACAATTATAATCATAGACTTATAAGAAGGAAGTGGTAAGAACAGGGTAGGACAATACAACTCGAGTTGTATTCCTGATTCTTTCACTGATTAATCAAATGATCTTAACTTAATGTTTTCTGTGTCTGTTTACCTGATAAAATGGGCATCAAAGCTTAGACCACAATTTGTGAAAGCATTCCTATGCAGGATGGCACTTAAGCATGAGGTTGACTTTAAGTACAAGTCCCATAGCACATGCTTAAATGTAAGCACATGCTTAGGACTGTCCTAAATCGGGGCTTATAGGGTTGTTGAGAGGCTTGAATATTTTATAAAAGGATCACAACCCAAATTTTATACAGTAAATGTCCTCTTTCTTTGAATAATGAATAACATTCATGTACACAATCCCACTTGCATCATATATTGTATATAATTGTTCACTATATTCCAAACAGGAGAATATAATCCAAGCCATGACTATGTATGTTTTGAAGCACACTGAATACTGACTGTTCCCTCCCGTAGGCCCTGATTCAGCAAACCACTTAAATACATGCCTAAGTCACGTTGAAGTAAAAGGGATTTAATCACATCCTTAAGTGCTTTGCTGAACTGAAGCCATAATCAGTAAGATATTCAGATATGATGTAAATTTTTCAGTCATTTAGAGCCAGATAAAAAGTTCATTGAGGTCAATGTGAGTTTCTCCATTGACTTTACTGGAATTTCAGTCAAGCTCTGCATCATTTTTATTTACAACAGGTGAAAAGTATTTCTATATCAAAATTATAACACAAAGTATAGATTCTGTTAATTTTGTTCATTCAGTATAATAAGAATAATAGTTGATCCACAATTTCTGGCAGACACATCATCATCCCATGCTGCTTAGTACAAGAAGCATGTTAGTCCTGTAACGCTAGCATGCTTCTTGGCCCAAGTTTGATGCTGAGAAGCACTTACTTATCTTGTTTGGAACCTCTAGAAGCTAATGTAATATAAGTGATAATAAAATTGGAGAATTACCATTTGACAAGTTGGGTGAGGTAATAACTTTTATTGGATCAACTTCTATTGGCAAAAGAGACACGCTTTTGAGCTTACACAGAGCTCTTCTCAGGTCTGGGAAAGGTACTCAGAATTTCCATTAGCAGATTAGACTTCCTTGCTTGGTTTGCAACTGTTCAGAAATCAATTAGTATTATTGTGCAGTTTTAGATCAAGAGTGAAAAAGAACACTATCGCATTGGTAGTTATAGTTACCTATGTTCATTGTCATGGCGGTGATACCAAAAAATCACTCTTGACATGAATAAGCTTTTAAATGTCTCCATTCATTCAGCCAAAATAACATGTAGACATTATTCCTTTCGTTTTGTGTAAAATGAATATGTCTCGTGGGTTTTGGAAGGGCCATTCACGGTCCAAGAACTCCTGGGAGCTGTTAATTATCTCATAGCATTCCCCACCTCCAACCAAAAGCCTAAGGTATACCATATTAATTCTCTAAAGCCCTTTTATTCCAGAGAATTAAAGGTTTGTCAGTTTACAGCCCAGAGAGAAGATGACGCCAAGTTTCCTGAAGGTGTCTATTACGAAGGGAAAAGTGATGGTGGCATGGAAGAGGTGAACCTCTCCATGACCCTTGGACATATGCAGCGACAGCAGGTCAAGGAGCTGTGCACTAGCTACCCGCTGACGTTCTCAGCCACACCAGGACTGACTGAACGGGCATACCACTCCATTGACACAGGTAATGCTCACCCAATTAGAGCCCAACCTTACCAGGTGTCTCCTCAAGCTAAAACTGCTATAGAACGGGAGATCCAGGATATGCTACAGATGGGTGTAATCCACCCCTCTAGCAGTGGATGGGCATCTCCAGTGGTTCTAGTTCCCAAACCAAATGGGGAGATACATTTTTGCATGGACTACCGTAAGCTAAATGCTGTAACTCGCCCAGACAACTATCCAATGCCTCGCACAGATGAACTATTGTAGAAACTGGGATGGGCCCAGTTCATCTGTACCTTGGACTTAACCAAGGGGTACTGGCAGGTACTCCTAGATGAATCCTCCAAGGAAAGATCAGCCTTCATCACACATGTTGGGCTGTATGAATTTAATGTGCTCCCTTTCAGGCTGTGGAATGTACCTGCCACCTTCCAAAAACTTGTAGATGGTCTCCTAGCAGGATTGGGAGAATATGCAGTCACCTACGTTGATGATGTGGCCATATTTTTGGATTCCTTGGCAGAACACCTGGAACATCTACAAAAAGTCTTCGAGCACATAAGGGAGGCAGGACTAAGTGTTAAGGCTAAGAAGTGTCAAATAGGCCTCAACAGGGTGACTGACCTTAGACACCAGGTGGGTCAAGGAACTATCAACCCCCTACAGGCCAAAGTGGATGCTATCCAAAAGTGGCCTGTCCCAAAATCAAAGAAACAGGTCCAATCCTTCTTAGGCTTGGCCGGATATTACAGACGTTTTGTACTGCAATACAGCCAAATTGCCCCCCACTGACAGACCTAACCAAAAAGAAACAGCCAAATGCAGTTCAGTGGACTAAAGAGTGTCAGAAGGCCTTTAACTAGCTTAAAGTGACACTCATGTCTGAGCCTGTGCTAAGGGCCCCAGCCTTTGACAAACCATTCCTAGTAACCACAAATGCATCCGAGCTTGGTTTGGGAGTAGTCTTAATGGAGAAAGGACCGAATCAAGAGTTCCGTCCTGTCGTGTTTCTTAGCAAGAAGCTGTCTGAGAGGGAAAGCCACTGGTCAATCAGTGAAAAGGAATGTTACGCCATTGTCTACACTCTGGAAAAGCTATGACCATACGTTTGGGGATGGCATTTACACCTGCAAACCAACCATGCTGCGCTACAGTGGCTTCATACCACCAAGGGAAATAACAAAAAAAACTTATTTGGTGGAGTTTAGCTCCCCAAGATTTTGATTTCGACATACAACACATTTCAGCACACTTCTAACAAAGTGGCTGATGCACTCTCCCGTGAAAGTTTCCCAAAATCAACAGGTCCAAATCATCCTTAAGATGTGGAAAATATTGTTAGTCTTTATACAGTTAGTAGTATATTTAGAGATGCATGTGTCTTATTAAGTCTGTTTTCTCCGAGAGCTCCAGGAAGAAATCACAGGCAGTGTTTCACCCTATCTGTGATTTGGGGGTGTGTGTCATAAATATAAAGGGTAGGGTAACCACCTTTCTTTATACAGTGGTATAAAATCCCTCCTGGCCAGAGGCAAAATCCTTTCACCTTTAAAGGGTTAAGAAGCTAAGGTAACCCCACTGGCACCTGACCCAAAATGGCCAATGAGGGGACAAGATTCTTTCAAAGCTGGAGGGGGGGAACAAAGGGTTTGGTTTGTCTGTGTGATGCTTTTGCCGGGAACAGATCAGGAATGCAGCCTTACAATTCCTGTAAAGTTAGTAAGTAATCTAGCTAGAAAATGCGTTAGATTTTCTTTTGTTTAATGGCTTGTAAAATAAGCTGTGATGGAGGGAATGTGTATTCCTGTTTTTGTGTCTTTTTGTAACTTAAGGTTTTGCCTAGAGGGATTCTCTATGTTCTGAATCTGATTACTCTGTAAAGTATTTATCATCCTGATTTTACAGAGGTGATTTTTACCTTTTCTTTCATTAAAATTCTTCTTTTAAGAACCTGATTGATTTTTCATTGTTCTTAAGATCCAAGGGTTTGGGTCTGTGTTCACCTGTACCTATTGGTGAGGATAATTATCAAGCCTTCCCCAGGAAAGGGGGTGTAGGGCTTGGGAGGATATTTTTGGGGGGAAGACGTCTCCAAGTAGGCTCTTTTGCTGTTCTTTGTTTAAAATGCTTGGTGGTGGCAGCATACTGTTCAAGGACAAGGCAAAGTTTGTACCTTGGGGAAGTTTTTTACCTAATCTGGTAAGAATAAGCTTAGGGGGTCTTTCATGCAGGTCCTCACATCTGTACCCTAGAGTTCAGAGTGGGGAAGGAACCTTTATAAGAGCCCTTCGGAATTCCCACAGAAAGTTGGAGGGGGAACAAGGAGGATCCTAAGAAAGGTGTTCTTGAGGACCAATTAGAGAGGTTGGAGGAGAATCAGGAGAGCAGAGTGTCACGGAAACCAAGGGAGGAAAATATTTCAAAAAGAAGAGCAAGGTCAATTTGACACTGGTAAACGAGATGCCAGCTCTTGCCAAGGCTGTAGGCATGAGCTGAGCACTGACAAATTCATAGTTGAAAAGCAGACGAGCTCACCTGTATGTTATATTGTTCAAGATGGGTGCTGAAGTTGTAAGGATGTGTTTAGAGTCTAAGCACTATAAAATGCTTATAAGTTGCTGCATGCATTAATCTTACTTGTAAAGTCTGTATCCCATGCTGTAAGGTAATATTTAAGATATGCTTTATAATTGTAAAAATGTCTGCTCTGAACTCGATGTAGTAGCATTCGGCTGAGTCCTCAAGGTTAAAACATTGTTGTTAATGTAGCCTCACACTCTACAAGGCAGCAGGAATGGAGGGAGGGGAGACAGCATGGCAGACAGAGACACATACCCTGTGTGTGTGAGAGAGAGAAATGTGCATTGCACCTTTAAGTACGCTGACTCCACTCTAAGTACATTGCCTTTAAAAAGACCAGGAGTAGGGGCCAGCAAGCTCTCTCCATCCTGCTTTATATGGAGAAGGGGTAAGTGGGGGGCAGGAGTAGGGGTGAAAAATTTCCCTGGAACCTAACTCCCCCCTCCCCCCATTTACATTAATTCTTTTGAGGAAATTGGATTCGTTTAACATCTTTTTCTTTAAAATCGCATTTTTCAGGAACATAACTACAATGTTGAGCGAGGAGTTATTGTAATCAATTTCTTAATGTATTAGGCTTAGATTTGCATGTTTTTGTTTTATTTTGCTTGGTAATTTACTTTGCTCTGTCTGTTATTACTTGGAACCACTTAAACCTACTTTTTATATTTAATAAAATCACTTTTTACTTCTTAATTAACCCAGAGCAAGTATTAATTCCTGGGGGAGCAAACATCTATGCATATCTCTCTATCAGCGTTATAGAGGACGGACAATTCATTAGTTTACCTTGTATAAGCTTTATACAGACTAAAGTGGATTTATTTGGGGTTTGGATCCCATTGGGAACTGGGTATGTGGGCGTTGGAGACAGGAGCACTTCTTAAGCTGTTTTCAGTTAAGTCTGCAGCTTTGGGGCACGTGGTTCAGACCCTGGGTCTGTGTTGGTGCAGACTGGAATCTCTGGCTCAACAAGGCAGGGTGCTGGAGTACTGGCAGGGAAAATGGGCTCAGAGGTAGTCTCAGCAAACCAGTTGACAGTCCCAAGGATCTCTGTGACACAACCCGTCAAAGGAGGATCCTCCAGGCATTCTGCATTTTTCCTACAATCTCTTACTCTTTGCAAAAAAACCCAAAATATAATTAAAAACCACAACAACAACACCCCATCGGGTCTATTGTTTTTAATTATTCTTTTCAGTATTAGAGAAAAACAAATATCAGCAGTTAAAAACACCAAATTCTTTTGTTCTTAAGAATATGGGGGCAGATCCCCATCAGATGTAAATCAAAGTGGTTCTTGTGACTTCAACCAAACTGTGCTGATTTACACTAATGGAGGATCTTGCCCATGAACTACCACCATCTATGCTACATAGTGTTCAAACTGATAATCTAATGGAGTTCATTTTCCTGTCTAGGCAACATTAAAATCTCTTTACCCCATTGACTTTTTTCATGGCTCTGTATATCTCTGAAATTTAATGCCCCCTCCACTTCACACATATATATACAAACCCCTCTCTCTCTCTCTCTCTCTCTCTGATTTCAACAATCCAAGCAAAATATACTTTTAACTGTGATGCTATAAATAATATATTTCTTGTTGCTTGCAGCAGAACAGTATGTAACAACGGTAGACGTGACTTGAGTCACTTGTAGTTCGTTGCAAACGTGCCAGAAGCAAGTCCTACCAAAAACTGCTGCCAAATACTCATTTGTCATTGCATTTGTCTTCTTCTTACCAGAGTCAATGGACCCTGACCAAAATTAAATGCTGAGTGAAACATACAGGTTAAAGTTCTTTCTGTTGCATCCACCTTCTACAATGAAACAATCATCTGCTGCCTGGCTTTGGGAAGAGAGGAATCTAGGCCGTCTGGGGAACCATAGGTGAGAGCAAATAATTGACACCAGCCAAGTTAACTTGGGCCTGGTGAGCTAGAAGCACTTTTAATGCTGTGGTATGTTCTAAAACACCTGACTTTTTCACACTGCACTGTGTATTTCAAGCACTGTGTTATTCAGGTACCACTGCAGGGCCGGGAGACCAGAGCCTAATATTTACAGAAAATGTGATCGATAAATGAAGCCTCCTATACTGAGTGCTAGACACACTCATTTCATCTCACGCTCAAGCGGTCATCGTGCTTCCTCTTCAAATCTTGGAGCAAATAATACCAAAGACAAATAATGGGCTTTTTTCACAAAGAGCTCAGTTGCATCTTTAAGACAAAGCCCTCTGATGGGTAGGGCACAGATGTGCATCTCCACAGAGGGAGCACCTGAAGGCATTCTGACACAGTGAGGTGAGCTCTTCTCAGGGTTTCATTGAGCAGGTGGAGCATGCCTATTGCTACATTCTCTTAAGGGATGTAGCATACTTCTCCATGGGTGTCAGGCCAGCTCTGTGGACTGGTACGGCGCAGAGCAAGGAACAGGAACACTGTCGCTCCATCTCTCTGTTCTCCTTTGGGGCACTATGCTCCCCGGGAGAGTATGGAAGAAACAGAGCCTGCATTCCAGTTTTGCCTGGCCCTTATACAGGCTATTCAAGGAAAGGTAAGGTTCGTCCAGTGATTAGGAAGGTAGCCTGGGACTAATTCCTTGATCTGCCGCAGATTTCCGTTCAGCCCAGATCTTCAAAGGTATTTAGGCACCTAATTCCCATTGATTTCAATTAAAAATAATGGGACTTAGGTGCCAAAATACCTTTGAGGATCTGGGTCCTAATCTCTCTGTGCCTTCGTTTCCCATCTGTAGAACGGGATAATACTACTCCCTTATCTCACAGGGCTGTGGGGAGACTCTGAGTGTTCAGATATGATGCTGATTCATAGATTCATAGATACTAAGGTCAGAAGGGACCATTATGATCATCTAGTCCGACCTCCTGCACAATGCAGGCCACAGAATCTCACCCACCCACTCCTGCGATAAACCTCTCACCTATGTCTGAGCTACTGAAGTCCTCAAATCGTGGTTTAAAGACTTCAAGGAGCAGAGAATCCTCCAGCAAGTGACCCGTGCCCCATGCTACAGAGGAAGATGAAAAACCTCCAGGACCTCTTCCAAATCTGCCCTGGAGGAAAATTCCTTCCCGACCCCAAATATGGCGATCAGCTAAACCCTGAGCATATGGGCAAGACTCACCAGCCAGATACCCAGAAAAGAATTTTCTGATGAGGGCCATTTAAGAACCAAAGATAGATTGGTTCTTTGTGCACTCCCCCAAAACTGCAGCCATGCAGAAGGTGAGGCACAACCTCGCTCTATGTATCCGCACCTGGATCAGACGTCTTTTGCCTGTGATACACTTATGTTACATAATACTCTGCTAGTGGATTGGCTAACTTTGTTTATGTTCAGTAGCACCTTACTGCATGAGTGGTCCTACTGGGCTCTGTGGTGGAGCTCTTACGCACAGCAGAACAGTTCTGAGCAACTGTTCGCAATTTGGCCTATTCACTTCCATAGAGATTACTTGTGCTGTTGTTCACCATGAATAAGGGTATCAGAATCTGGCCAGTACTGAGCAGGGTGTCTGATTTTTTTGGTTTGTTTTTCTTTGTTGCCATTTTGTGTTTGTGTGGGAGGGGGAACGGTTATGGAATAACAACATGGAAATTAATAATAAAGATTTAGATACTCTTCAGAAGTGTCTGCGTTATATGTCTGATCTTTGGAGTTTACTAGATTGTGCAAAATGGCAGGTATTTTCAATGACATCTATCAGGGGATATCTACTCTCCCTGTCCTTTCCCCCCCAATTATCTGATTCAAATGTAGGTGCTGAAGCATGAAGACAGGCCCTGCTGAAAAGCTCAGCATAGGGAACAAAAAATCCTGTGCTAATCATTCAGCTGAATATTCTACAGAGGGGAAAGCATACGATGTCTTTCTAGGCAAATACAAACATAAATATTGAAATGTGTATGACTTGGAGGTCAGTATGCAAAGTTGTGTTTTGTATCAAATTTACATGTATGTGCTGGTAAATGCTTCTTTAAGGGAGCTTCCCCCATTTTGCTTAGTGCAATAACTGAATGTTTACATGGTTGAGAAGATCTGTAGAGCATTGCAAACTCTGGATGTGTTTGAAGCTAATATCAGTCTCTAATACTGAATGATTAAACAAAGTGTTTCATATTTAAATATTAAATATTCTTCTGCTGATTGGTAAAAAAGCAAAGCAGGAAGCAAACTGGTTTCACAGTCATTTATGCTGGTCTTTTATGTTGTCGGCCTCACAATGGGCACACTTTTCAGCAGATGGCTGCCTCCAGCAGGAAGCTTAGAAATACCAACTGTAGTTAAATCCTGCAAGCAGGACTGTGCAATTTGCACAGAGCCTTGTGTAGGGGGCAGTGGGGAGCTGTCCTTGGGGGAAGCACTTGGAGAGATGGTTTCTCAGGAGGCAATCTCTCCTGTGGCTGCTCAGTGTACATGGCATGTGCAAGCTACGTGGCATCAATCAGAATGTCACAGGTTGCTCCCTGACATTAAAGGTTAGTTCTGTCGTCTCTTTGCCCATTTCCAAGTGATTTGCTCCCTAGAGAGTATAAAGGCAGTGACAGTGTGGTGGGAAAGTTTCCAGATGACACTAAACTGCTCAAGATAGTTAAGACCAAAGCAGACTGTGAAGAACTTCAAAAAGATCTCACAAAACTAAGTGATTGGGCAACAAAATGGCAAATGAAATTTAATGTGGATAAATGTAAAGTAATGCACATTGGAAAAAATAACGCCAAGTATATATACAATATGATGGGGGCTAATTTAGCTACAACTAATCAGGAAAGAGATCTTGAAGTCATCGTGGATAGTTCTCTGAAGACTACACAGTGTGCAGCGGCAGTCAAAAAAGCAAACGGGATGTTAGGAATCATTAAAAAGGGATAGAGAATAAGACGGAAAATATCTTATTGCCCTTATATAAATCCACGGTATGGCCACATCTTGAATACTGTGTACAGATGTGGTCCCCTTATCTCAAAAAACATATACTGGCATTAGAAAAGGTTCAGAGAATGGCAACTAAAATGATTAGGGATTTGGAACGGGTCCCATATGAGGAGTGATTAAAGAGGCTAGGACTTTTTAGCTTGGAAAAGAGGAGACTAAGGGAGGGTATGATAGAGGTCTATAAAATCATGAGTGGTGTGGAGAAAGTGAATAAGGAAAAGTTATTTACTTGTTCCCATAATATAAGAACTAGGGGCCACCAAATGAAATTAATGGGCAGCAGGTTTAAAACAAAAGGAAGTTCTTCACACAGCGTACAGTCAACCTGTGGAACTCCTTGCCTGAGGAGGTTGTGAAGGCTGGAACTATAACAGGGTTTAAAAGAGAACTAGATAAATTCATGGAGGTTAAGTCCATTAATGGCTACTAGCCAGGATGGGTAAGAAGTGGTGTCCCTAGCCTATGTTTGTCAGAGGGTGGAGATGGATGGCAGGTGAGTGATCATTGTTAGGTTCAGTCCCTCTGGGGTACCTGGCATTGGCCACTGTTGGTAGATAGAATACTGGGCTGGATGGACCTTTGGTCTGACCCAGTATGGCCGTTCTTATGTAAAGGCGAAGCAGTCATTGCTTACTGGGACTGCTACTTTGATTGGCCCTCATGCAGCTTGCAAAAAGGTTCTTGTAAGCCTCATCCTGGCGCTGCATGCCTCCACAAGATCCAATCAGATTCTCCCCATTCAAGCTGAAATACATTTCACACTTTGTACAGGGGATGAACTTTCCAAGCAATACTGGGCAGAACAAAATGTGTTCTTGTTTCCTCTAATGACAGAAATGACCTGGACTGGTAATTGGAAGAATGGTTTATAATGCTTGCTACAACAGTTGAAAAGCAGCCACCTAAATTTTATATGACGGGCAAGCTGGGTTTTTAGAATACTCAGGTATCTTTATAGCCTAGTCAATGCCAAGAAGACACCTAGGTTCTCCAAATTTCCAGCGCCAATAGGCGAACCCATATGGGATCATCCTTGAAATAAGTCAAAGTCCTTGCTTCAGTGTGAAAAATATAACTCAAGAAAACTGGCATGCATTTCTTCCTTTGTAAGGGTAAAGCTTAACCATTCCAACTGCTTTGTTGGGACAGGAAAGGCAAGGCAAGATAGATACTATACTATTATGCCATTTAATATCCTATAATTTGTTCAGTCAAAACATAAACATTTGCTCTGGATTAATGTCCTGGCAACTCTGTTGATGGTCCCAAATAAGGCATGTTCACCAATGGTGCAGACTCAGCCTATTGTGCTATTCCCCCGCCTCCTTCAGTGTGGCTCTTTCTCAACAGCATAGGGTAGTTTAACACAAACACCTGTTCTTCTCTAGGGTTCAGTAAATCAATCCTTCTTTTCTTTTAATTTGAAGCCTAGAATAGATTGAGTAATTCCATTTTACAGGCTAATATCCTGCAGCTACAGAAAAGACTTCTGAGCCTTGGTGTATTCAGTTCTGCACATACTGATATACAAAAGATAACAGACCAAACTTTGCTTTCAATTGCACTGGCATGAAGGCTCAGTTCTTTGTGATGAGGCACACCCACTCTCATGAACATTAAGGGCACTCCACACTTTACAACCATAAATCCAAGCTTATTTCATTAAGTTAAACAGAGTTACTCTACATTTACACTGGTATACAGATCAGAGTCTATGGGTATGTTGTGGCAGGGTATAGAAACCCCACACTCTCACAGAACGGGTTAAGGAGCTGATTTGGGCTGGAGTGGTCCAGCCCCACTGTACCTGCAGATCATGCCAGGACAGGAAGAGGAGTTCAAAAGAGGGGGGAAACACTCAGTTGGAGACATCCCCTAGGAAGGGAACAGACTGTTGAGCATCTCCGGCCCTGGAGAGCGTTCTGATAGCCTTCGGAACCCTGCCCTCACAGAAACCCCCAAAGTAAAACGGGAAAGGAACTGAGGCTTGCACTAGTGCCCAGTGAACTCTGAAGTGGCCATTGATACTCCCAGGACCCATCTGAAGTCAGAGAGGCCCATATCTGGGAGGGAGCTGCTTACAGGTTTTTCTTTGCCTTTCTTCTGTTTAACCCTTTTTGCTGACCAGGGTTGTTTGGTGGCAGCATTGGGGACATGGAGAGGGGACAAGATAGAACAGAGGCCCTGTCTGGAAGGTGAGCATAAGCACGCTAAACGGACACCCCACAGCACCCACCTGAGGTGAGGGGTGTGTGAAATAATGGGATTCATATACATGTACTCCCCATGAAGCCTAAAGAGGGAGCCATATTTGTGCCATATGCCTACACTGGGACAGTGGTGTTGGAACAATTTTTATAGCAGGGGTGCTCAAAGCCATTGAACAAAACTGTATAATGGAAAATACTTCAAGCCAGAGGGTTCTGCCACACCCCCAGCACCCTTAGTTGCAGCATTCCTGCACTGGGGTTTAAAACCCAGGGCAGCTAGTCTCAGAGCCTTGGATCTGCAGGCTCAGGATCACACCATTGGGGCTATGACGCTAAAAACAGCTGTAGATGTTTGGGCTCCAACAGGAGCTCAGGCTTTGAAGCCTGAGGACAGGGGTGGACTTTAGAGCCCTGAGCGCCAGCCCAAGCCACAACCTCTATCTTAGTGTAGACATATCATAGAATCACAGGGTAGGAGGGGACCTCAGGAGGTCATCTAGTCCAACCCCCTGCTCAAAGCAGGACCAATCCACAAGTAAATCATCCCAGCCAGGGCTTTGTTAAGCCTGATCTTAAAAACCTCTGAGGATGGAGATTCTACCACCTCCCTAGGTGACCCATTCCTAGTGCTTCACCACCCTCCTAGTGAAAAAGCTTTTCCTAATATCCAACCTAAACCTCCCCCACTGCAACTTGAGACCATTACTCCTTGTTCTGTCATCTAATACCCCTGACCACAGTCGAGATCCATCCTCTTTGGAACACCCTTTCAGGTAGTTGAAAGCAGCTATCAAATCCCCCCTCATTCTTCTCTTCTGCAGACTAAATAAGCCCAGTTCCCTCAGCCTCTCCTCATAAGTCATGTACTCCAGCCCCCTAAGCATTTTTGTTGCCCTCCGCTGGACTCCTTCCAATTTTTCCACATCCTTCTTGTAGTGTGGGGCCCAAAACTGGACACAGTACTGCAGATGAGCCCTCACCAATGCCAAATAGAGAGGAATGATCACGTCCCTTGATCTGCTGGCAATGTCTTACTTATACAGCCCAAAATGCCGTTAGCCTTCTTGGCAACAAGGGCACATTGTTGACTCATATCCAGCTTCTCATCCACCATAACCCCTAAGTCCTTTTCTGCAGAACTGCTGCCTAGCCACTTGGTCCCTAGTCTGTAGCAGTGCATGGGATTCTTCCATCCTAAGTGCAGGACTCTGCACTTGTCCTTGTTGAACCTCATCAGATTTCTTTTGGCTCAATCCTCTAATTTGTCTAGGTCCCTCTGTATCATATCCCTACCCTCCAGTGTATCTACCACTCCTCCCAGTTTAGTGTCATCTGCAAACTTGCTAAGGCTGCAATCCACATCATCCTCCAGATCATTAATGAAGATATTGAACAAAACTGGCTCCAGGACCGACTCTTGGTTTACTCCACTTGATACTGGCTGCCAACTAGACATGGAGCCATTGATCACTACCCGTTGAGCCCAGGTAGTGCTCTGTCCACTAAAGCTCCAGTCTAAAGCCCACTGAAGTCAATGTTATTATTTCCATTCATTTCAATAGGCTTTAGATTGGTTCCTAAGTGAGAGATCTAAGGAAATCTGTTTTCTGGATGTCCATCCTGGTTTGACATAAAAACAAAATTTAGTTCTGCTATTGTGCAATGTGGCTCTGTGAAGGGATTTCATTAAGGTTTACAAGCGTATTTCCTTTTAATGGAAGAAAAACAATATGTCTCCGTGGGCCAGATTCTGCAATCCCTAGACACAGCAAGCAGTACCTTACTCTATGAGTAGTCCCACTGACATCAGCATGGTTAAGAGGAGCAGAATATGTCCTCTTATCAATTAATTAAGACATGTTTTACTACACAAATTCCTATTACAGATTATGAATCTGTTTGATTTTTAAGAAAATAAGTCTCAAACGTTTTATTCATAAATGAGCTGAAAACCAAGTAGTCAATCATTACATTGTTTGAGTCAAGCCTTGAAAATCAAGTGCCAGTCTATTGTTAGGAAGGGATAGGATGAAGACCAAGAATGAGGACAGCAATATAATTTTCAGCTGTAGCTGAAGGCAAGATTTGAGAAGGCACATGGAATCAGATATGCCGGCTATATACTACTGCAGTAATTACATTTTTCCTTGCCTTAATTCTCCTTGCAATTTCATTTGGATAAGACATTCTTCACTCTCTGGCCTGAGCTGTACTTTAATATTTCTGTGAACTGGTAAATATTTGACACATTTCATCTCAGAGGCAGATGCACTTTAGTCATAGCTGATGTGATCCTTTATATGATCTTTTCTATCATATTATGGTATAGTTTGCTAACAGTTTGTAAAGTATGTGGAATGCTACACAGACATTATATTAATGTAATTCAGCAGCAGTGGCAATTCCATGATCAGCAAAAACGTAGGCCTCCCAAGTATAAGCATTGCCCAGTGATGGATTCAGTATAAGTTTCACTGATAGATTTTTATCCCAATACACCATATGCAAGAACTTTTCCCAACATCTCTATGCAAAGCAAGTCTTCAAACGAATGTACAGTACTGTCCAGTGCATACAAAAAAATCAAACTCTGTTCTATTCCCCATTTCCTGCCTTTCCACAAGCAATAGGCACAGCTTATTTTCTCAAAAATCTTCAGGGGTTCTGGTGTGAATACTGTGTAAGACATTCTTCTTCTTAGATGTTGGTAATTCCTGGGTTGATAAAGCCATGGGATTGTCAGAAATATAGACTAAATAAGAATTTCAAATATGACAGTGGGTTTCCTTGTGAATTAGAGATGGCCCAAATCAAAACTCCAGGAAGATCTTCCAACCTGCAGAGAAGCTGGGATCCAGAAACTAATATACATAGGAGATAAATTCTGTGTGTAAAGGTTCTATGTTATACCTTGCTTTGAAACATGGGAAAAGAGAAATTAGAAAGGATGGTATTGTCTGTCCTATCCTATTGGCTGTGCATTGTTTTTCAGTTGTTAAGCAACACCTACTATGAGCATTCACAATTCTAGGAGATGCCAATAGGGAATAGGTGTGGAAACCAAGCTCATGGCATCAAGCTGGAAGTAATTGACGCTGAAACAGCAGATATGATCACTTCCTCCTCCCCAACTGAGTCCATCTGTCAGTTCTAATTTTACAGTGCAAGTCCAAATGTTTCAGAGATCACCTGAATAAACAGTTTTGCCACTTTCATCTTGACAGATCTACTTTTGCTCTACTAACCCATCTTGGTCCCAGATTTAAACGTTACATCATACCACCCAATAGCTTTGCTGACACTAAAAAGCATCTAATGTTCAGAGCAGAAGCAGGCACAAGTTTTCCAGTCAGATTAGTCTGCCTGCTGCGCGTACCCTCCCTGATCCCACTGAAAACTCCACATGCTCTTTTATAGTATGAACCAAACGAAAACAATTTTGTGTTTATTTTAGAATACTGCTCTGCTGTAGTTTGGCAGAACTACCTATATTCAATCATCCTTAATTCTAATTTTTTATATATATATTTAGGCACACTAGTTGCTGAATGACCCCAGTCTGCCCTCCATGTGTGTGTTATGAAAGAGTGAGGGAGGGCATAGACTCAAACCTTCCCAAAGTTTGAGTATGTTCTCATCTGGCGTTCCAGTTCAGGACCAACTTGACATAAAAGACATGTACCTCAAACAGGAAAATCAGCACTAGGCCCTAAATGTTTATGATTTAGGGCTTAATTATGGACATACTACTAGACACAGTGCTCACTACTGAAAGCAGCTCGACAGCAAAGCTCTGCCAGCAAGCAAGCTGAAATTTAGAAAAGTCCTTATATCTGTACTGCATGCTGCTGCTACCATTAAGGGATGATCGCTCACTGAAAATGAGCAAAGTGTTTTTAAATAACTGCTGGGTTTATTTTGAAACATTTGCTCCATTTTTAGCATTTAGTCGACAAATGCAATACACAATGGTACTTTGTACTCCTTGTAATTTTCAATGAGCTGCCAAACTGAGTGAATGTGATCAATTCACTGAGCAGAAACCAGCTTGTTCTTTGCTTTTGTGCATTTCAAGATCCTTCTTAATCTGATTGAGTATGACGCGGGTGAAGACCTTATGCACTTGTGAGAGGAGTGTAATCGGACCGTAGTTGCTCCATTCTTCTGGATTGCCTTTCTTCATCAATATTATTGTTTTCAATTTCTTCCATGCATCTGGAACACCCTTGCTGTTAATGTAGATGGTGAACTGTTGCGCCAATGCTTTGAAGAGAGTATCTTCCCCGTTTTGAGATATTCCGGCCAAACATCGTCCACTCCTGGGGTCTTCCTTCTCCTTATGTTATGAACTACATATTTTATTTCTTCCCACATAACATGTGGAACTTCTTCTATAACCTGCTGCCTTGATGGTGTATGCTGCACATTGACATGTGAGGAGCAGAGAATTTTGTACATATTTTGTTCATCTTGCTCCTTTCCAATGTCCTTTCACCATTTTCATCTTTCAGCTTTCAGCGCTTCCAGGATAATCTGTTTCAGACTAACATCTCTTTCTACCTTCTTCAGACTCTTGCTCTTTTTGGCTCCCTCTCTCAATTTCTTCTTTCTAAAGTCTTTGTAGTCTTCTTTGATCTTCACATGAATTTCTTTGCACAGTGTCCTGTATTATTCATCCATTTTTCCTTCTAATTTCATGTGTGCCCTCCCCACCATCAGATTCACAGTTTCCTTGCTGATCCTCTGCTTGCGTCCCAGAATTTTCAATGCCTTTGCCTTCTTAGCTCCTGAGATTATCTGTGAGATAAACTGTTCGTAGGGCTCATCAATGTCCTGGTTAACCTTATACTCGAGGTCCATTTCACTCACTTCCTGTGCAAATGCTTCTTCGTTAAAGTGCCATTTTCACTTCAGTGTCTGGCACCTCTTGACTCGGTCTTTGTAGGCATTGTCAATGCATAGTTTTGAGCACAACATACAATGGTCTGAGCCTGTGCAAATGATTCATTCTCCTATTGTCACTACACCATTGAAGATTCTTCTGGCATGTGTCAATACATAATTAATCTGATTCAGTGTGATTCCATCCGGGCTTTCCCATGTCCACTGCCGACATTTTCCTTTTTGAAATATCATGTTCATTATGTGGAGATGATTTGCCTCTGCAAATCCAACCAGACATGCTCCGTGATCATTTCTTACACCTTTTCCAAATTTTCCCACATACTTTTCATTCTCATTCTCCTTTCCACCAACTATTCATAGAATCATAGAATATCAGGGTTGGAAGGGACCTCAGGAGGTCATCTAGTCTAACCCCCTGCTCAAAGCAGGACCAATCCCCAATTAAATCATCCCAGCCAGGGCTTTGTCAAGCCTGACCTTAAAAACTTCTAAGGAAGGAGATTCTACCACTTCCCTAGGTAACGCATTACATTGAAGTCCCCTTGGATGATTGTATAGGTGGATCTTTTCTGCATTGCCTCCTCCAGCTCTTCGTAGAAATGTTCCTTTAGTAATAGTACTAGATATGCTCTATCTCAAAGGCGTCAAAGGAGGAAAGAATCTGCTGCTTTGAATCAGAGCATTGCTAGTGCATGGGTGCGTCCTACCTGTGGATGGGACTGTCGGTCATGCATCAGATTTAGCAGTCATCAGAGAACCCATTGGCGCACACTCCATGTTCTCTAAAGTGCGATGGTGCCATTGAGAGCTCAGATAGAAGCTATTGGCTTGATGCAGGCTTAACAGAGTGAAATTCTATAGCCTGTTTACGCAGGTGGTCAAACTAGATGATTATCGTGGTCCTTTCTGGCTTTAAAATCTATAAGACTCTGATGAGTTCCTATTAAATACACACACCACTTTGAATAAGCAACAACAGATTCTTTGGTAGGTTGGAACAGTGTACACCCCCTTCAATCTCCCGCCCATATACAAGAGTGAATTGTTACATAATAGTTCCTAACTCAGCCCCATTGGGCAGTTCATTAGAGGGGTACATGGAAAAGTATGCCCCATGTGGCTCTTCGGGGGCTGTACCTCATGCACCTCTTCTAGTCAGGGCAATTAGGGGCTGATTCTCCAGTCCCACTGGCCAGAGTTCATTTCTATTATCTGTGGTCTTAGTGGAAAGCCACTCAGTGTTGCTCTCCTGTCATCCAGAGTTGTAGATGCCTCATGCCTCCTATTCCCTGCTGCTGGCCCCCTAGTGGCAGTCCAAGCCCACTTCTTGGGTTCACTCCCAGCCTGTTCCCTAATGGTCTTTCTGCTGCATTCAGTGCTTCGGATCCTCTGAGCTGTCAAACTTACCTTTCCTGAATACTAAATGCACTACAGTACGAATTTACTAAATTAAGTTTTAAAATAAAACTCTGCATGTGATCTGGTAAATGCCTTTATTGTGTAACTTTTTCTCTGATCTGTTGGTAAATGTTTCGCTATTTGAACCAAAGTGGTTGCCATGAGGGGGGTCCATTTTTCTGAGACGTCAGTTTAGGGCCTCATCTACCCTGTGAATACATTCTTTGAAAAACTCAGTGCCTATATTCAACTTCTGATGCAGCTGCATTATGATAGCTTTATAAAAACAGTTTAGGAATCTGGTAAGATAAAGATAACAAGGAAAAGAGTGTTTTATTACAAAATCTAATCAATAGGTATTAACTGTTCATTTCTTTTCATGTTCATAGCTTTGCTTCTCCCACTAGCAGGATACTTGATTTTGGAAAAATAGACTGGACAGATGTCTATTGTTCATAAGCTCCTCCTCATAATGGAAAATAATGGGCAAATCCTCAACTGGTATTAATTGTTATAGTTTCACTGAAGTGAATGGAGCAGACAACTGAGACCAGATGAGGATCTGTCCCAAGGTGTCAATACAGGGGATTTTTTTTAGGTCTATTAGCAGGTTTTATGCAACTGATTATGAGGTGATGTTGACTTGTATCACACAAGTGTAGATGAGAAGGCACTTCACTAGATTTGCACCTTTCCCTTTAAGAGCTCTCCTGTGAACTTCCATCTCCCCACCAGAAAATTTTAACAATTTTCAAGAGGTTCTGCTATGTGTAGTTAAGTCCTTATGATTTGGAACTGACATCTGTCAAGGAGAAATGTCATTGGCTGTTTGAAATATCACAACCAATCAATGACAGACTCAGTGAACCAGCTATGGTCCCCACTTGATTCAGGGACCCTGTTTATGGAATTCTCTCCCACAGTGTATCTGCCAGTTCCTCTGAGACTGGTTTCACAGCTTTGTGCAAAGCTCTTCCTCTTGGGTGTGTCCATTTTTGATATTGTTGGACTCATCTCTTCCATCTTTGATTATTTGTTTTTGCTCCGTTTTTGATTAATAGACTGAAATAAGTAAATACAGTGAAAATCATAAGTCAATATTCAATAAAATTCTACCCAAAGATCCTCCCCTCTGGATTAAATGGAATTGAATGGCTAAAAACACAGTGTAATACAATGAAATTTGTATCACATTTTTCATACTACAGTACTTCCTCAAAAAGTGCTTCTCATTTAGGTCCTAATCAAATGCCAGTGAAAGCCCTGTGAGTCTTTAGATTCAATGGACCTTGGGCTGGACTTCTATAAAGCTGAACACAGATTGCGAATAGCATTCATTGCAAATTCAGCACATTTTTCCATAGGAAAAGCATTCAAAAACTTATCCTAATTTCTGCAAATGTATATCTTATCTGCTAATAGTTTAGACAAACTATTTTTTGTCTAGACCTTGTTTAGACAGGTTGTTTGCCAACTCTTCCTTTTTGCACTATTGACTATTCACTATTCAGGGTATGTGACTACTCCCTGCTTGAATAATTGAAACTTTTTAAGCAGGAGACTCATCGACTAATAGACTTTAAGGCCAGAAGGGACCATCATGGTCATCTAGTCTGATTTCCTGCACATTGCAGGCCACAGAACCTCACCTACCCACTCCTGTAATAGGCCCATAATCTCTGGCTGAGTTATTGAAGTCTTCAAAATTTGATTTTAAAACTTCAAGTTACAGAGAATCCACCATTTACTCTAGTTCAGATTAGTAAATGACCTATGCCCTGTACTGCAGAGGAAGGCAAAAAACAAAAAAACCCAAAAGAAAACCAGGTCTCCACCAATCTGAGCTGGGGAAAATTCCTTCCGACCCCAAATATGATGATCAATTAGACCCTGAGCATGTGGACAAGACCCACCAGCCAGATATATGGCTGAACAATACACAAGGAAAATTAATAGTGAGCAAAATATAGAAAATAATTATTAACACATGTCTAGTCCATATTTTTGGATGGCTATTTATTTGCTCTAAAACTCATTACATTTCTGGGCTTTACAAATATTTTCACATACTCCACGGCTGGCTGGTCATACATGAATAACACTTAGATCAGCCTGCAACTATTAGCTATCCAGACTCCATGATTTCATTCACAAAATAAATTATTTTATTTTTTTAATATTCACATAGCTCTGTGCAGCCATGCATGGAAGTCAGAGGAGTGTTGTGATAATAAATCCATACATGCTTGTGAAACTCCAACCCAGTAGCGATATGGGCTACAGATTGATAGAAATCTGCAACAGTGCTTCCCAATTGGATGAACACCTATAAAGCTCTGCACAAGTTGTGAATTGTTGAGGGATCCTTAATTCTGGTCCTAGTTATGTGTAAATTACTGTAACAGGCCATTCCACCTGTTTGTTTTTCTTGTGCTCTATACTGCCTGTGCACTTCCTGATTCTGGCCAGACTGGAAATAGAAGTGCCAAAATATTGCAAAATAGGCTGTTCTAATGGCATTTCTAGCTCAAGCAGAACAAGCTGTGCTGGAAATTTTGTGGAAAAATCATGAGATTACTAGTCAGGTTACACATGTCATGTCAGTGGAATCACACCCTGGTCTAACCAAGGGCAGCTGCCCTGGCACCAAATTAATTATTACTGGTGGTAGTAGTAGTTATTATTATTACTTATTTAAATTACAGTAACACAGAGTGGTTATAGGATCAGTGTCCCATCATACAAGGTGCTGTACAAGCACATACAAAGACAAGGTCCTTGCCCCAGACTGATTAGGGCTAGATTGACAAAGGGACTTTAGGCCTAACTTCTAGGCCCAGTGGAATTCTCAGCCCTGAGTTAGGTCTTCAGGCTTCCCATAGTAATGCACAGGGAGGGTTAAGCCACTATGAAAGGGATCCACAGAAGTCAGAAAGCTGGAGAGGGTTGTGGGGGAGGGGGAGAGAGAGAGATACCGACTCTAAAGCCCAGTGCTTAGAGCACTCCCCTGGCATGTGGAAGAGTCAGGTTTAAGTACCTGCATCATTAAATATTCAGTTATTTATACAAAATGGAACAGCTTCAATAGGAGCGGTATAGAAAGAGACACAGACACACACCCTCCTCACGTATACTGGTGATTAGAACACTCACCTGGGATGTGGAAAACCTGAGTTCAAGTCCTTTCTCCAAATCAAGCACTGCAGGGATTTGAACTTGGGTTTTTCATGTTCTACAGGGGTGCATTAGGCCATCAGGCAGCACTGGACACATAACTACCTACTTGCTTTCCCCCAGCTCTCTTTTGCATCTTTTAGTGAACCCATCTGCCTTTCACAAAAATTAAATGTCCCATGACACATTCTCTTACTCTAAGGCAACCTTGTTTCTGGCATTTCTTAACTGTTGAGTGCTTGACTTTTCACCCTTAATAATGTTCTTCTAACACAGTTTTGTGTATGTAATTTCCTAGCTTTTAAAAAAGCAAACAACAAACAGAAATTCCATAATGTGGCATCTCATGGACATCTAGATGGTCATCATTTAACCTCTGCTACTTGTGTTAATGTAGTAATTGATAGCAGCAATAAGTTGTCATACTCTGTGTGGACCAGCACTAGGGGCGGATGACGCACTTTTTCCAGTGACTTTCACAGTTATTTGCTGGCAGCAGAGACTCAGGAATCTTGGGGGTCTAATCCAGGTTCTAAAGGTAAGTGTGCTGCAGTGGACATGGACTATACTGCCCAAGCATAATCCCTTCTGCCCTTGCCACCCAACCTATCCTTGTCCCAATCCTGTCTCTTTTCCATGCCAGTTCCTCATCCCAGGCCAATTATCCTTGCCTACCCAAGTCCCAATTTCTACAAAGATGTCTTATCACAACTGTAGTTTCCTCGAACAGCCATTATGAGTTCCTCCCTTCCCTGGCTCCATAACCTGGCCTCCAGTAGCCCCTTCCTTCCCCACCCACAATTCCCTGTTCCTACTGATTTCCAGTCCCAATCTATATCCCTGATCCTCAGCCAATCTCACTGTTATCCCATCCCTAACCTCTTTGTCTCAGTCTCCTTGCCCAGCCAGTCCCATTCTCCCCTCTCTCCGATTCCTCATACAATCTGTCTCCCCCAGATTTACTACCTCTCAATTCCCACCTCCTTTTGCCTCCCCTGCTCCAAGTTCCATTGTCCTTGCTCAGTCAGTCCTAATATCAACCCCACTGCAAATCCCAATCCTAGCTTCCTTCTCCCCCCTGCCAGCCTCCAATTTCAGGCTCTTTGTCCCAATCAACCCCCCACCTCCAAGTTTGGTTCTTGTCACCTCTTCATTCAGATCAGGCATCTTCCTCCTCCACGCAGCCTAGTCCTGGGGTCATTGAGACCACAAGACAGACAGGTACCCTTCGCTGAGTTCAGGTACCCACACCCAGCACAGCCCACAACAGCACAGAGCTGCAGTTGCAGGGAAAGTCCAACAGAGCCCTGGGCTGGAGCATGCTTTAATTTGGCCAAATGTAAGCAGATTTTCATGGGATGACAACATTTTAGCCCAAATAGCTAAACTTTGTTAGTTATTAGCAACTGAAAACAGGGTCTTACAATGGTTAGAGTCAGGCAACCTTAATAATAAGCAGTGATACCAGATACACCTATAATATATATGTAAGTCCGTATACTTATTTGTCTATATACTATATGGGTAGAATTTTGAAAAGTGCTCAGCATTAACCTTATTATTCTCACTGGAGTCAATGTATGTTTTATCATTGGCTTTAACAGGAGCAAAATTAGGCAAATAGTAAGCATTTTTTAAAATCTCACAATGTGTGTGTGTGAGAGAAAGAGATTTGTGAAGTATTTTTAGATTAGTTGTGAAGAAAATTGCTATAATCTAAACTATTATTTAGAGAAGTATGTATCAATTTACTTCAATTAAGCTGTGGACTTATGTACTGTATATCATATTTTATCTGCTTGTGTCTAATTGGGGAGTAGTTTAATACACATACAGGGGTTTGAGGTGGATGTGGTTGTTCTGTACTTAATTGCTTTGTTTTGGGTGATGGGCCATTTCATTGCAGAGAAAGGTTTTGGAGATCTAACAAGTTTTACATGGTGGTCATTGACCAAATTTGTTATCTTGCAGTGTGTTTTGTGAAAGGACAGTTTGACAAACTTTCTAACTTTTAAAAGAGATAAGGAACTCTTAATTAGATTTCTCTGTCCTTCTCTTAAGTCACTGTGACTCATACACCCTTCCCACCCAGTTAATAAAGGTGGTGTCAGAAAATCATCCTGCTGGTGCCTACATCCATTCCAATAATCCCCACCTTACAAAGCATAGTTTACAAAGTGCAAAATCAGCTGTGTTCATTGATGCAATTAATTACATAATGTTTGAGTTGTTTTGTGATAATTGCTGGCACCTTGAAAGTGGAGCAAGTGTTGTAGAACAGTTGCAGAAACCAGTTCAGGCCATTCAGATCAGAAGATGCATGAGCAAAACTATATTTTAAGGTAAGAGACATTTTACAACACTGGATAATGACCATGTTGTATATGATTCAAGACAAGATAAGCAAACCCTATTGAGCCTCCTGCATGTAAAATATCTGTGGATGACCATCACATTTACATATGAGACCAGATCCCATAGCCTGGACTAAAATATGAACTATTTATGCAAAGTGTAAAGAATAAAGTTAACCAGAGAAGAGAAAGAAAGAGGTCTGTAGCGAGAGGTAGGAAGGGGGAAACTTTGTTTCTTTATGATGGATTAAGAAGGCCTGGATTTTATTATTTTTGTTTGTTTAAAAGTATTCTGCTTGTTCTTTACATTAGAGATTCAGGTCATGTCTACTCTTTTCCCCCCTAGAAATCTATATGGATAATTGGAGAACTAATGGATTTAGGACACAACAAATACTAAGGAAGTGAAACTTAATTAAATTAGAGTGAAATTATATTATTTGGTCTGTTTAAAACACTTTATCTGCTTTTTGTCAATATCTATTTAATTAAAATGTCTAAGAACACAGCTGGGAGAATGTAGGTAGGAATTCTGACTCTTAAAAAAACAGTTAACAGTGATCCAAACTCACAACTCTAAGTCCTCCATGAAAGACCTCCATCAAAAAAGGGAAGATAGGACTTGACTTGGTTGGTTGGTTGGTTGGTTGGTTGGGTTTTTTTCTTTAGGGCAAAAAATATTTTTTGTGGAAAAAAAAACTATTTCAGGCCTACTTTACACACCATAAAGAAACAAAAAGGCACAAAACCTCAATTTTTTTCTTTATCTTTAATAGATGGTAGGAGAGGAAAATAGTTTCTTACATTTGTGCATTTGCATTTCTTACATTTGTTACATTTGCTACATAAAGAGGTAGAACTAATGACGAGTAAATCTCTCAAGGCCAGTTTCAGATAAGGAGAAAATGCTTTTCAGGCCTTATCCAAGTTACCCAAACATCAGAAATCTGCAATACTTTGCAAGAAATCTCATGGGAACCAGGTGGTGTCACGTGACAGCCTATACTTCCTGCTTCATGCAGAACAGAAATACTATCAAGCGTTCTTACAAATGCAATACCCACCTGCTGAAGTGAAGAAACAGATTGAGAGAGCCAGAAGAGTACCCAGAAGTTACCTACTACAAGACAGGCCCAACAAAGAAAATAACAGAACGCCACTAGCCATCACCTTCAGCTCCCAACTAAAACCTCTCCAGCGCATCATCAAGGATCTACAACCTATCCTGAAGGACGACCCACCACTCTCACAGATCCTGGGAGACAGGCCAGTCTCTACTTACAGACAGCCCCCCAACCTCAAGCAAATACTCACCAGCAACCACACACCACAAAACAAAAACACTAACCCAGGAACCTCTCCTTGCAACAAAGCCCATTGCCAACTGTGTCCACATATCTATTCAGGGGACACCATCAGAGGGCCTAATCACATCAGCCACACTATCAGAGGCTCGTTCACCTGCACATCTACCAATGTGATATACGCCATCATGTGCCAGCAATGCCCCTCTGCCATGTACTTTGGCCAAACCAGACAGTCTCTACATAAAAGAATAAATGGACTCAAATCAGACAACAAGAATTATAACCGTCAAAAACCAGTCGGAGAACACTTCAATCTCTGTGGTCATTCGATTACAGACCTAAAAGTCGCAATATTACAACAAAAAAGCTTCAGAAACAGACTCCAATGAGAGACTGCTGAATTGGAATTAATTTGCAAACTGGACACCATTACATTAGGCTTGAATAAAGACAGGGAGTGGATGTGTCATTACACAAAGTAAAACTATTTCCCCATGTTTATTTTTCCCCCCTACTGTTCCTCACACATTCTTGTCAACTCCTGGAAATGGCCCACCTTGATTATCACTACAAACGGTTATTTTTTTTCTCTCTCCTGCTGGTGATAGCTCACATTACCTGATCACTCTCGTTACAGTGTGTATGGTAACACCCATTGTTTCATGTTCTCTGTGTATATAAAATCTCCTCACTGTATTTTCCACTGTATGCATCCGATGAAGTGAGCTGTCGCTCATGAAAGCTTATGCTCAAATAAATCTGTTAGCCTCTAAGGTGCCACAAGTACTCCTTTTCTTTTTATCAAAAGTGCTTTTCTCATAATGTTAGGAGATTTCCAGCCTGGGCAGAGATACAAGAATACATAAAAATATATTAAACTAGATTAAACAAACTTCATTGAACCACATCAGAACTTTTGTTCCTTTGAATTTATTTGTTTTTTCCCCCAAAGTGATATCTCTTGAACGTTTCATCATACATGTGAAGATTATAAATAACATCAGAAATTTTGCCCCCGTGTTTTACATTTCAGTAGCTTATGTGTCTGAATTAGCAGGTTGAGAGGTATGATGTGCTGATCAAAGTCATTTTACCATGGACTGTATTTCAGCCTACTAGGGCTCTTGTAATTTTGCCCAGTATTCTTCAATGCTTGCACACAGTGGAACTCATAGGCCACAAAGTGCTTTCCTCTTTTTTTGCCATTCTGTGATAATCGCAATCAGTATGATATGATACAGTGGTGAAATGTTTGAACTTTAATTTGGTAGGCCTTGATTCCCTCAAACGCTTATGCACATAGTTTATGCATATGAGCAATCCCATTGGCTTCAACATGTCATGCATATGCTTAACTTTAGAAATGTGAGTAGTCCCATTGTGTGAGTAGTTCCATTGCATAAGTGTTTTCAGAATCAGGAACTTATGCAGTAAAATAGACCTTTGCAGATCCTATTGAGCCTGACTTTAAACTTGATTTAGTCTAGCCATTAGGTGGCATGCTGAGCAGAAGTCAAATGAAATGTACTGTAATGTAACATTCCATGGCATGGATTTCAGCTTAGGGTTCCAGGTTTGCTGGATTTGGTGGAAAAATGTGGGACATCAGGAAAAAAGGGGGATTGAAACCAGGAAGCTCCAAAAATAGAAGCTGTATCATAAATTTGATTTGTTTCAAAACCTTCTGGGTTGTGTAAAATGAAAATAAATATAATCCAAATATACCAAAGCAGAGAACTTGAAAACTATATTTTTGTCATGGCATCATCAATCTTAATCCTCATGATGCAAGAGTCAGTTGGCAGTCATAATATCATAAACCACTCACATATCAGTGTTCCAACATTGTAAGACTTTCTTCTTGGTAAATATTTGGATATAGTGGTGTACTAGCTCTTTGCCAACCAAGTGGAACAATTTTGAACAAGAGCTAGCTATGAAAACTATGCCTTGAACATTTTAGGTGAAGAAGGGGGTAACTTTCCAGTTAAATTGTTGACTGTTCATTTAAGATCTGAAATAACGTCCTGTACCTGCATCTTCCTTCAAAAATTCTGTCATTCAAAAGTCTACATGAATGTTCAGACAGATTTTGAAACCTTAAGCAGGGAAAAAACAAAGTTCTGATCTTGATTCAGATTCTTTAAGAACAAATAGCTTTTACTACAGCAGAATTTTGAAACTAAACAAAGGTACTGAACACAAATAGAAATTAATATTCCTAGATCACAATTACAGCCTTACTTTCTTCACCCTCCACCTACATCCTTTCCTCTCTCTTGCAAGTAATCCTATAGGTGACTGGGTGTTATATCAGACCACCTTGTTGCTATGTGTGATACAGGCCCAATAAGACATGCTGGCCATAGAGTCCAGAGAAGAGTAACAAAAACTATTAAAGGTCTAGAAGGCATGACCTATGAAGGAAGATTGGGGGAAAAAATGGGTTTCTTTAGTCTGGAGAAGAGAAGACTGAGGGGGGACATAACAGTTTTCAAGTACATAAAAGGGGGTTAAAAGGAGGAGAGAGAAAAATTGTTCTCCTTAACTTCTGACAAGAGGACAAGAAGCAATGGGCTTAAATTGCAACAAGGGAGGTTTAGGTTGGGCATTAGGAAAAACTTCCTAACTGTTAGGGTGGTTAAGCATTGGAATAAATTGCCTAGGGTGGTTGTGGAATCTCCGTCATTAGAGATTTTTAAGAACAAGTTAGAGAAACACCTGTCCAGGATGGTCTAGATAATATTTAGTCCTGCCTTGAGTGCAGGAGACTGGACTAGAAGACTTTTCTAGATCCCTTCCACTCCTATGATGTTGAATAGTACCTTATTCCTAAAGTAGCCTCACTGAAGTCAATGAGCCTGTGCAAAAAATAAGGTACTATTCTGTGAGTAAGGGGGTGGGTCAGAATCAGGTCTGCTCTAAGCTTTTCAGTGGATCAGGAATGAGTGCAGAAAGAACCCACCATGGTTTTCAGGGAAAACTAATTCCACTCAAAATTATACTGTGAAATTTTGTACTACTCAATAGATTTATTCAAAAGTCAATTTAAGTGAATAGAAACATTTCCATTGACTCCTGCAGTTAGTGAATCATGCCCAATCTGAGTCAGGGTAAGCAATGGGTATTCTGAATAAAAAATAAAGGCAGGAGATGTCCCTCTGTGTCCACATGGACCAGTTCAGGAGATAGATACCATATATTTATATGGCATGTGTGTATATAAACACCAGTACCAAACTGTCAATGCTAAATATAACTTTTGAGTTTTGCTTTTGCAAAGTTTCCACAGGAAACTTTAGTCCAAACTGGACTAAATTCTGCTTTTAGATGTGTGTATGCAGCTTCTACTGCAGTTAAAAAAGCTGAATGTTTTCATTTGAGAGTAGAATTTGTAGTAATAAATTACTATGTAATATTTTGCATTTCCTTTTGTTTTTTCAGCACTGTAACCATTTGACAATCTTTCTCCCAAGCAACACTTAACTACTTCATATGTCCATAATGTTTGTGGACAACATCAAGCTGGGAGGGGCTCAAGCACGTTGGAAGCCAGGATTAGAATTCAAAATGATTTTGACAAACTTCAGAAGTGGTCTGAAATAAATAGGATGAAGTTCAATAAGGACAAATGCAAAGTACTCCACTTAGAAAGGAACAATCAATTGCACAATACAAAATAGGAAATGACTGCCCAGGAAGAAATACTGCACAAAAGGATCTGCGGGTCATAGTGGATCACAAACTAAATATGAGTCAACAATACAACACTGTTTCCAAAAAAACCCCAACCATTATTCTGGGCTGTATTAGCAGGAGTGTTGAAAGCAAGACACAAGAAGTAATTTTTCCACTCTACTCAGCACCGATAAGGCTTCAGCTGAATGATTGTGTCCAGTTCCGGGCACCACACTTCAGAAACGAGTCCAGAGGAGAGAGAAAAATGTCTACAAAACATGACCTATGAGGGAAGGTTGGAAAACAAAAAATTGGGTTTGTTTAGTCTGGAGAAGAGATGACTTAGGGGAAACATAAGTCTTCAAGTATGTAAGAAGTTGTTATAAAGAGAAGGGTGATAAATTGTTCTCTTTATCCATTGAAGACAGGACAAAAAGTAATGTGCTTAAATTGCAACAAGGGAGATTTAGGTTACGCATTAGGAAAAAAACTTCCTAACTGTAAGGGTAGTTAAGCCCTGGAACAAATTACATAGGGAGGTTGTGGAATCTCCCTCTTTAGAGGTTTTTAAGAACAGGTTTGACAAGCACCTGTCAGGGGTGGTCTAGATAATACTTAGTCCTGTGCATACATGTTTGCAGGGTCAGGGCTTAATTTAAGACAAGACACAACCCGTGGAAATAACAGCCAATCATGAAATGGACACGGCAGAATGGGGGTAACAGGGTTATGTAGACAAGCCATTTGCTCAGCTATTTAAAAAGGAATTGTTTCTAAACGATCTCAGATTTTAATCTATTTTTAAAAAAAATATATACTGAATTAAAATATACTTAAGAAGATGTACATAAACAAATAAATAAAAAAGGATATCCAAACTCCCCATTGACCTCCCCACTCCCCTACTTAGCTGTTAATCACACACACACACTCCTTTTGCTGCCAAGGACATCATTAAACTACTTTCAAGCGCTGGAATTCTCCATGCACTAAGTGTTAATGTAATTTGAATATGCCTGACCACTGTCAAAAAAGTTAATCAGATCATTTAATTCAAGTTATTCCTCCTTCTGAGATATGCATCACATCTAGCAGTGATAATTCAGCTATGGTAGCTCTGCAAGAGACCTTTCCACAATATTTGCTATTTTATTAGCCCTAGTCTATCCAGTTTGTGATACTGAAGTAAAGTTTATTAAGGGAAGCCTTGTTGGTTTTGAGATTTCTTAAATGGTAAGTCTAAAACTGAAATTTCCCTCTATATTTTACTTGGTCTAGGGTTATGGTTAAGCAAGTCTGATTTTCATCCCGTTTGTGAACGTTTATCAAGAGCATCAGTGCTTTTCGGCACGTTTTAAACTTTTCTGCGTACCTTCAGTCCTTAACAACCAAGCTCATGTAAATAGCATAAAATACTGGACTAAATCCCATCTAGGGAAAGCAGTGATGGATACAAACATAAATTACTTAAATTCCATTCTGTGGGAGCTATGTTGGCTATATACTGCTGAGGCTATATTTCATGGATTGGAAATCAAAGGTCCTTTCTGTGGCAACGTGGTTGAGAAGTAGGATGTTTCACAGATTTTTATACTGGCATCCTTCAGGGGAAGATTACTTTCATCCAGAAACCAGAAAGTGCTCCTTTCCATCTGTAAACACATAGTGTTTCATTACTACAGCTACTGAGGAAAGACAGATCAGCTGCAAATTTATGAATAGGTAATTCTGCTTCTCTTCACTGAGGTAATAAATTACTTTTCTCCCTCACACATACCTTGATGAAATACGGTGACATGTTTTTCTTCTGGTGCCTTCTAATTTGAAATCTATTTTACATTTAATTACCTCTACTACTACCATGGGCAATGCTGTGTCCTGTCCTTTAGAGTACTGTACTTTTGAAAGAAATCCATACATTAATTATAATAGTTCTCTTCTATACAATGTATCTCTGTCACCATTTCAGTCCCACTTCCCACACAGTGTGGATTAGAGAGAGAGAGATGTTATATTGGTTCTCAGTTCAAAGATTTATTTCAATGGGCAAAACAGAATCCATACAGAGAGGTCTCCACAGGCGAAGTTTTGAATTGAATTGCATGTTTTGGTGCTATGTGAGCAACTGAAGACAAAGAAAGAGTACACCATTACAGGTGACAAGGTAGCAAATGAAAACATGTGTCTACTGTTAGAGGCCAGAAAATATATTTTCCGCATAGGGATAGCAGTTCTTAGTGCTAGTGCACCTCATCTTCTACTGCTGACTGGAGAAGAAACTCACACAAAACCCTCTCACAATACGGTGTCACATATTGTACCATCTGACAAATAAAGGATTCCTTGGTGCTTCCCAACCCACTTTCAAATACAAAAAACTCTCAATGTCTTTGCAGTCTATTTCAGTGAAGGATCTAATATTTCCTGTTTACTACAAGCCAAATCTACACTGACTTTACACCCTAGACAGCTGACTGAAGTCATGGGGCAAGAGCCTCGCTTCAGATTATCTGACTGTTCTTTGTATCCTGTACACAAATGTCACAGATTGTCAGAACTTCTCATTCTACAATATGATGTGGTTAAAATAAGACAATTATTAAAGATGAGTCCAACTTTGAGTACCAGATCTGAGCTCTCCCACCTCCACTGAACTGAATCCATATTGAGTTTGTGGTCAGGGCATGCAGGATTAAACCTACATTAGTATCCTCCATCCTGACCTGCTCCTTGGTTGTGGGCTTGGGCCCTTTGTATTCTGATGCAGGCTATTAGGCACTCACCATGAACTCTGAATTTGAAGGGGTGGGAGGATTGGAGTACAGATGGTCTCTGCAGCTTTCCCCCATCCCTGAAATTCAGCAGGAATATCAAAACAAGATAAGGCTGACCCCGTATGCACTTACAACTTTTTTTTCCTCATAAACAGGTACTGAAAAGTACAAAAAGGGTAAATGACTTAGAGTTTGTATATGTTTCTAAGCGCTTACAACTGTTACCAAGCCTGGAGCTAGGAGCACTCAGTGGGCCAACATTATCCAGCAAAAATCAAATATGGATAGTGATTTCTATTTCAGTACCTAAAAGAGTCATTTGCCAATGGTGGAAGTTAGGCTCTCCTCTTTGTGCAGTTTTGGCTGAGACAACTGTCCACTTTATTAGAAAGAATAGTTGAGGGTGGGGGAATGACAAGATCTGGGCACACATGATGTAACTATGGTCTCCAGCTCTCTGGCATTCTAAATTTTCAGATATGCACAATGTTCTTTTACTATCTCAAACCCCATTCTGAACTACGAGCCATATCCATTGCAGTGCTGAGCACTTCCTGTGAAGTATAGATGTAGGGTCAGGTCCCATTCATCTTTAACAGGGTAATGCCCATAGGCCCAGACCTTGAAAACATACATGAACAGGTGAAAATTAAAGCACATGAATGGTCCCGTTGACTTCAAAGTTAAACACATATGTTTGCAAGATCTGAGCCTGAAGTCTCGTGCCCCAGCAGGCATGCCCAGAGAGACAGAAGCCCTGAGACACCCCCCTGCAGGCCAGAAGTCCTGAGCCCCACCACAGAATCATAGAATATTAGGGTTGGAAGAGACCTCAGGAGGTCATCTAGTCCAATCCCCTGCTCAAAGCAGGACTAACACCAACTAAATCATCCCAGCCAAGGCTTTGTCAAGCCAGGCCTTAAAAACCTCTATGGATGGAGATTTTACCACCTCTCTAGGTAACCCAGTGCTTCAAAACCCTCCTAGTGAAATAGTGTTTCCTAATATTCAACCTAGACCTCCCCTACTGCAACTTAAGACCATTGCTTCTTGTTCTGTCATCTGCAAGCACTGAGAACAGCCTAGCTCCATCCTCTTTGGAACCCCCTTCAGTTAGTTGAAGGCTGCTATCAAATCACCCCTCACTCTTCTCTTCTGCAGACTAAATAAGCCCAGTTCCCTCAGCCTATCCTCATAAGTCATGTGCCCCAGCTCCCTAATCATTTTTGTTGCCCTCCGCAGGACTCTCTCCAATTTTTCCACTTCCCTTCTGTAGCGGGGGGAATAAAACAGAACACATTACTCCAGGTGTGGCCTCACCGATGCTGAATAGAGTGGAATAATCACTTCCCTCGATCCGCTGGCAATGCTCCTACTAATACAGCCCAATATGTCTTCTTGGCAACAAGGGCACACTGCTGACTCACATCCAGCTTCTTGTCCACTGTAATCCCCAGGTCCTTTTCTGCAGAACTGCTGCTTAGCCAGTCAGTCCCCAGACTGTAGCGGTGCATGGGATTCTTCCTTCTTAAGTGCAGGAATCTGCACTTGTCCTTGTTGAACCTCATCAGATTTCTTTTAGCCCAATCCTTCAATTTGTCTAGGTCATTTTGGACCCTATCCCTACCCTCCGTCATATCTATCTCTCCCCCCAGTTTAGTGTCATCTGAAAACTTGCTGAGGGTGCAATTAATCCCATTATCCAGATCATTGATAAAGATGTTGAACAAAACCAGCCCCAGGACTGACGCCTGGGGCACTCCGCTTGATACCAGCTGCCAACTAGACATCAAGTCATTGATCACTACCCATTGAGCCCAACAATCTAGCCAATTTTCTATCTACCTTATAGTCCATTAATCTAATCCATATTTTTTTAAGCTTTCTGGCAAGAATACTGTGGGAGACCATATCAAAAGCTTTGCTGAAGTCAAGATATATCACCTCCACCGCTTTCCCCATATCCACAGAGCCAGTTATCTCATCATAGAAGGCAATCAGTTGGTCAGGCATGACTTGCCGTTGGTGAATCCATGTTGACTGTTCCTTATCACCTTCCTCTCCTCCAAGTTCTTCAAAATGGATTCTTGAGGACCTGCTCCATGATTTTGCCAGGGACTGAAGTGAAGCTGACCGGTCTCTAGTTCCCTGGGTTCTCTTTCTTCCCTTTTTTTAAATATGGACACTATATTTGCCTTTTTTCAATTGTCCAGGAGCTCCCCCGATCGCCACGAATTTTCAAAGATAATGGCCAATGGCTCTGCAATCAGATCAGCCAACTCCCTCAGCACCGTTGGATGCATTAGATCTGGACCCATGAATCTGTGAATGTCCAGCTTTTCTAAATAGTCCTTAATCTGTTCTTTCACCACTGAGGGCTACTTGCCTCCTCACCATACTGTGTTGCCCAGTGCAGAAGTCTGGGAGCTGACCTTGTCTATGACGATCAAGGCAAAAAAAGCCTTGAGTACTTCAACTTTTTCCACATCATCTGTCATTATGTTGCTTCCCACCATCTCACCATAGGGCTGAAGCCCCAAGCACCATCAGGCATGGCCCAGTTATTGAATGTCTGAAGAATGTCATATGCAGCTCAGAGGGTCAGTAAGTTTGGCCATCCCTGGTATAGCTCATTCTCCACAACTATTCAGCCCTTGGTGCCTCTGCTCAGATTGCCACAACAGTGCTAGTTAGTGCAAACAGTGATGGTATTTTTGCTGATGTATACATGTGCCCTGTAGGAACAGGAGGGATCTCCCCAATTTATTTTACATACAGCACCATGCAGCGTTGAGATGGGAATTACTTTGGTTGTCTTTTGACCTAGGCAAGATTCAAACCAGTGGCCTGCTCCTAGGAATGTTTGAAATGTGCATTATGACAACAGTGTTGCTGACCTCAATAAATTACGTTCAGCCAATGAGAACAACAAGATAACAATCAGAACATTATTTGAAGACTGTCATGGAGTATTATCTGTTATCCTTGTATCAGGAATGCAGAATCGAAACATTTGTGCCTCATATATACTGCAAAAGTTCTTTGCCAATTATACTTCTTTGGCCTTTTTAATGTTTTGTTTGCATTGTTGTCCAGCCTTAAGATCTTTTGTTTACAACATCAATAATCTGTAAGAGAAAATGCAGAGCAGACAACAAATACAAATGAAAGATATAAAAGTTTAAAGATGGGTTTATAAGACTATTAACATTTTATGGTCTTTCCTAAACTTTACAGAGCATTTATACTCTGCCTAATTCCCTTGAAGGTGATTATAGCAAGACTACAGGCTTAGCAATTTTATAGCACTTTAAATGTGCAATTAGTCATTAACTAATCACTCCTCACAACCCTCCCCACCAAGGGAGGTGGGTCAGGAGTGTATTATTGCATAGACACAACATGCCCATGACTAAGGTCATAGCATCTGAAATCATGAGCATACATCAGAATGTCATGCTAGCTGCTGGGGTGTATACACTAGAAGCGTTTACTGCCACTCCTGCCTCTCTAGAGGGATGAGGGGACCCCAGCTTCCACTTAAAAGGAGGTTTCATGATACTGCTTCTGTTGCTCTGGAACGCAGACAGGAGGGCCCTGTGCCATGGTGATCCTTGTGACCACCTCTCCTCAGATGGTAGAGATACTTGTGCCAAGTATGACAGATATTGCATGACAACCTCAAAAAGCCACCTTACAGCCATCATCAGCTATAGAATGTCCATGGCGCTTTACACCAATGCAGGTGTTGTGTATGTGTGAGTTTCACGAACCACAAGGGAATGTTTAAAGCAAATTCCTACTGCTGACTTTGAAGCCTGACCTCCTAAGGAATTGAGGGAGGGACTGGTTTATCTATTTTCAAGAGGTTGGAAGACCAATCAATACTCTTTTTTTAATGTAAAGGGCTGAATTTAAACAAATTTAGGGCCTTCTTTCTATTCCAGCAGACAAAAAGTTTTTGTTCATGGGGTCCCCAATCCTGCTGAAATGTCAGAAGAAAAACACAGTGCCTACCAGTGAGCCCCCATTGCCAGGGAGGAGGATGAGAGTCCCTGCCCAGTGAGAAGTGAGGGCTAGAGGCCTCAGATGTGAGGACCGTTCCTGGAGTGGACCAATGAAGAGGGGTTAAAGGTGCAGTTACCCTCAAAATATGGGACACCAAGTACAAACATAAAATGCATTAGTGCTCAGCAATGATGTAAGAGCCAGACTCTTTGGGGACAGGATGTTGATTTTACACAGCCTGTTTTGTTTTGGTGTAATATGCACAAATGAACAGACAAATGCCAAGTAGACTACCTTTCAGAGGAACAGCCGTGTTAGTCTGTATTCGCAAAAAGAAAAGGAGTACTTGTGGCACCTTAGAGACTAACCAATTTATTTGAGCATGAGCTTTCGTGAGCTACAGCTCACTTCATCAGATGTATACCGTGGAAACTGCAGCAGACTTTATATACACACAGAGAATATGAAACAATACCTCCTCCCACCCCACTGTCCTGCTGGTAATAGCTTATCTAAAGTGATCAACAGGTGGGCCATTTCCAGCACAAATCCAGGTTTTCTCACCCTCCACCCCCCCACACAAATTCACTCTCCTGCTGGTGCTAGCCCATCCAAAGTGACAACTCTTTACATAATCAAGTCGGGCTATTTCCTGCATAGATCCAGGTTTTCTCACATCCCCCCCACCCCCATACACACACAAACTCACTCTCCTGCTGGTAATAGCTCATCTAAACTGACCACTCTCCAAGTTTAAATCCAAATTAAACCAGAACATCTGGGGGGGGGGGGGGGGTAGGAAAAAACAAGAGGAAACAGGCTACCTTGCATAATGACTTAGCCACTCCCAGTCTCTATTTAAGCCTAAATTAATAGTATCCAATTTGCAAATGAATTCCAATTCAGCAGTTTCTCGCTGGAGTCTGGATTTGAAGTTTTTTTGTTTTAAGATAGCGACCTTCATGTCTGTGATTGCGTGACCAGAGAGATTGAAGTGTTCTCCGACTGGTTTATGAATGTTATAATTCTTGACATCTGATTTGTGTCCATTTATTCTTTTATGTAGAGACTGTCCAGTTTGACCAATGTACATAGATTCATAGATATTTAGGCCAGAAGGGAACATTATGATCATCTAGTCTGACCTCCTGCACAATGCAGGCCACAGAATTTCACCCACCACTCCTAAAAAAGACCTCACACCTATATCTGTGCTATTGAAGTCCTCAAATTGTAGTTTGAAGACCTCAAGGAGCAGAGAATCCTCCAGCAAGTGACCCGTGCCCCATGCTACAGAGGAAGGCGAAAAACCTCCAGGGCCTTCCAATCTGCCCTGGAGGAAAATTCCTTCCCGACCCCAAATATGGCGATCAGCTAAACCCTGAGCATATGGGCAAGATTCATCAGCCAGATACTACAGAAAATTCTTTCCCGGGTAACTTGGATCTTACCCCATCTAAAAACCCATCACAGGCCATTGGGCCTATTTACCATGAATATTTAATTACCAAAACCATGTTATCCCATCATACCATCTCCTCCATAAACTTATCGAGTTTAATCTTAAAGCAAGATAGATCTTTTGCCCCCACTACTTCCCTCGGAAGGCTATTCCAAAACTTCACTCCTCTGATGGTTAGAAACCTTCGTCTAATTTCTAATCTAAATTTCCTAGTGGCCAGTTTATATCCATTTGTTCTTGTGTCCACATTGGTACTGAGTTTAAATAATTCCTCTCCCTCTCTGGTATTTATCCCTCTGATATATTTATAGAGAGCAATCATATCTCCCCTCAACCTTCTTTTAGTTAGGCTAAACAAGCCAAGCTCCCTGAGTCTCCTTTCATAAGACAAGTTTTCCATTCCTCGGATCATCCCAGTAGCCCTTCTCTGTACCTGTTCCAGTTTGAATTCATCCTTCTTAAACATGGGAGACCAGAACTGCACACAGTATTCCAGGTGAGGTCTCACCAGTGCCTTATATAATGGTACTAAAACCTCCTTATCCCTACTGGAAATACCTCTCCTGATGCATCCCAAGATGACATTAGCTTTTTTCACAGCCATATCACATTGGCAGCTCATAGTCATCCTATGATCAACCAATACTCCAAGGTCCTTTTCCTCCTCCGTTACTTCTAGTTGATGCGTCCCTAGCTTATAACTAAAATTCTTGTTATTAATCCCTAAATGCATGACCTTACACTTCTCACTATTAAATTTCATCCTATTCCTATTACTCCAGTTTACAAGGTCATCCAGATCCTCCTGTAGGGTATCCCTGTCCTTCTCTAAATTAGCAATACCTCCCAGCTTTGTATCATCTGCAAACTTTATTAGCACATTCCCACTTTTTGTGCCCAGGTCAGTAATAAAAAGATTAAATAAGATTGGTCCCAAAACTGATCCTTGAGGAACTCCACTGGTAACCTCCCTCCAACTTGACAGTTCACCTTTCAGTAGGACCCGTTGTAGTCTCCCCTTTAACCAATTCCCTATCCACCTTTCAATTTTCCTATTGATGCCCATCTTATCCAATTTAACTAATAATTCCCCATGTGGCACAGTATCAAACGCCTTACTAAAATCTAAGTAAATTAGATCCACTGCGTTTCCTTTATCTAAAAAATCTGTTACTCTCTCAAAGAAGGAGATCAGGTTGGTTTGGCAAGATCTACCTTTTGTAAAACCATGTTGTATTTTGTCCCATTTACCATTGACTTCAATGTCCTTAACTACCTTCTCCTTCAAAATTTTTTCCAAGACCTTGCATACTACACATGTCAAACTAACAGGCCTATAATTACTTGGATCACTTTTTTTCCCTTTCTTAAAAATAGGAACTATGTTAGCAATTCTCCAATCATACGGTACAACCCCTGAGTTTACAGATTCATTAAAAATTCTTGCTAATGGGCTTGCAATTTCTTGTGCCAATTCTTTTAATATTCTTGGATGAAGATTATCTGGGCCCCCCGATTTAGTCCCATTAAGCTGTTTGAGTTTCGCTTCTACCTCAGATATGGTGATGTCTACCTCCATATCCTCATTCCCATTTATCATGCTACCATTATCCCTAAGATCCTCTTTAGTCTTATTAAAGACTGAGGCAAAGTATTTGTTTAGATATTGGGCCATGCCTAGATTATCCTTGACCTCCACTCCATCCTCAGTTTTTAGCGGTCCCACTTCTTCTTTCTTTGTTTTCTTCCTATTTATATGACTATAGAACCTTTTACTATTGGTTTTAATTCCCTTTGCAAGGTCCAACTCTACTTGACTTTTAGCCTGTCTCACTTTATCCCTACATATTCTGACCTCAATAAGGTAGCTTTCCTTACTGATCCCTCCCTTCTTCCACTCCCTATATGCTTTCTGCTTTTTCTTAATTACCTCTCTAAGATGCTTGCTCATCCAGCTTGGTCTACAACTCCTGCCTATGAATTTTTTCCCCTTTCTTGGGATGCAGGCTTCCGATAGCTTCTGCAGCTTTAATTTAAAATAATCCCAGGCCTCCTCTACCTTTAAACCCATAAATTCTTCAGTCCAATCCACTTCGCTAACTAATTTCCTTAATTTTTGAAAGTCAGCCCTTTTGAAATCAAAAACCCTAGTTGCAGATTTATTTTTGTTAATCCTTCCATTCAGTTTGAACTGAATTAGCTCATGATCACTTGAGCCAAGATTATCCCCTACAACCATTTCCTCTATGAGGTCCTCATTACTCACCAAGACCAAATCTAAAATGGCATCCCCTCTAGTCGGTTCAGCAACTACTTGCTGAAGGAATCCATCAGCTATCGCATCTAGGAAAATCTGAGCCCTATTATTATTACTAGCACTCGTCCTCCAGTCTATATCTGGGAAGTTAAAGTCTCCCATGATCACACAGTTTCCATTAGTATTTACTTTATTAAAAACATTAAAAAGGGCTCTATCCATATCCAAATTAGATCCCGGCGGTCTATAGCACACCCCAAGCACTATCCCAGGGGAGGCTCTAATAGTTTTCTTCCCCAATTTAATTGTTGCCCAGACAGACTCAGTCATATCCATTTCATCGCTTCTTATTTCTTTACATTCTATCTCATCATTGATATACAGTGCTACTCCACCACCTTTACCTTTATTTCGGTCTTTCCTAAACAGCACATACCCTTCAATACCTGTAGCCCAGTCATGACTACTATTCCACCAGGTCTCTGTTATACCTATACATGGCAGAGGGGCATTGCTGGCACATGATGGCATATATCACATTGGTGGATGTGCAGGTGAACGAGCCTCTGATAGTGTGGCTGATGTTATTAGGCCCTGTGATGGTGTCCCCTGAATAGATATGTGGGCACAATTGGCAACGGGCTTTGTTGCAAGGATAAGTTCCTGGGTTAGTGGTTCTGTTGTGTGGTATGTGGTTGTTGGTGAGTATTTGCTTCAGGTTGCGGGGCTGTCTGTAGGCAAGGACTGGCCTGTCTCCCAAGACTTGTGAGAGTGTTGGGTCATCCTTTAGGATAGGTTGTAGATCCTTAATAATGCGTTGGAGGGGTTTTAGTTGGGGGCTGAAGGTGACCGCTAGTGGCGTTCTGTTATTTTCTTTGTTAGGCCTGTCCTGTAGTAGGTAACTTCTGGGAACTCTTCTGGCTCTATCAATCTGTTTCCTTACTTCTGCAGGTGGGTATTGTAGTTGTAAGAAAGCTTGACAGAGATCTTGTAGGTGTTTGTCTCTGTCTGAGGGGTTGGAGCAAATGCGGTTGTATCGCAGAGCTTGGCTGTAGACGATGGATCGTGTGGTGTGGTCAGGGTGAAAGCTGGAGGCATGCAGGTAGGAATAGCGGTCAGTAGGTTTCCGGTATAGGGTGGTGTTTATGTGGCCATTGTTTATTAGCACTGTAGTGTCCAGGAAGTGGATCTCTTGTGTGGACTGGACCAGGCTGAGGTTGGTGGTGGGATGGAAATTGTTGAAATCATGGTGGAATTCCTCAAGGGCTTCTTTTCCATGGGTCCAGATGATGAAGATGTCATCAATATAGCGCAAGTAGAGTAGGGGCTTTAGGGGACGAGAGCTGAGGAAGCGTTGTTCTAAATCAGCCATAAAAATGTTGGCATACTGTGGGGCCATGCGGGTACCCATAGCAGTGCCGCTGATCTGAAGGTATACATTGTCCCCAAATGTGAAATAGTTATGGGTAAGGACAAAGTCACAAAGTTCAGCCACCAGGTTAGCCGTGACATTATCGGGGATAGTGTTCTTGACGGCTTGTAGTCCATCTTTGTGTGGAATGTTGGTGTAGAGGGCTTCTACATCCATAGTAGCCAGGATGGTGTTATCAGGAAGATCACCGATGGATTGAAGTTTCCTCAGGAAGTCAGTGGTGTCTCGAAGGTAGCTGGGAGTGCTGGTAGCGTAGGGCCTGAGGAGGGAGTCTACATAGCCAGACAATCCTGCTGTCAGGGTGCCAATGCCTGAGATGATGGGGCGCCCAGGATTTCCAGGTTTATGGATCTTGGGTAGTAGATAGAATATCCCAGGTCGGGGTTCCAGGGGTGTGTCTGTGCGGATTTGATCTTGTGCTTTTTCAGGAAGTTTCTTGAGCAAATGCTGTAGTTGCTTTTGGTAACTCTCAGTGGGATCATAGGGTAATGGCTTGTAGAAACTCGTGTTGGAGAGCTGCCGAGCAGCCTCTTGTTCATATTCCGACCTATTCATGATGACAACAGCACCTCCTTTGTCAGCCTTTTTGATTATGATGTCAGAGTTGTTTCTGAGGCTGTGGATGGCATTGCGTTCCGCATGGCTGAAGTTATGGGGCAAGTGATGCTGCTTTTCCACAATTTCAGCCCGTGCACGTCGGCGGAAGCACTCTATGTAGAAGTCCAGTCTGCTGTTTCGACCTTCAGGAGGAGTCCATCTAGAATCCCTCTTTCTGTAGTGTTGGCAGGGAGACCTCTGTGGATTAGTATGTTGTTCAGAGGTATTTTGGAAATATTCCTTGAGACGGAGACGTCGAAAATAGGATTCTAGGTCACCACAGAACTGTATCATGTTCGTGGGGGTGGAGGGGCAGAAGGAGAGGCCCCGAGATAGAACAGCTGCTTCTGCTGGGCTGAGAATATAGTTGGATAGGTTAACAATATTGCTAGGTGGGGTGAGGGAACCATTGCTGTGGCCCCTTGTAGCATGTAGTAGTTTAGAAAGTTTAGTGTCTTTTTTCTTTTGTAGAGAAGCAAAGTGTGCGTTGTAAATGGCTTGTCTAGTTTTAGTAAAATCCAGCCACGAGGAAGTTTGTGTGGAAGGTTGGTTCTTTATGAGAGTATCCATTTTTGAGAGCTCATTCTTAATCTTTCCCTGTTTGCTGTAGAGGATCTTGATCAGGTGATTCCGCAGTTTCTTTGAGAGCGTGAGGCACAAGCTGTCAGCATAGTCTGTGTGGTATGTAGATTGTAATGGATTTTTTACCTTCAGTCCTTTTGGTACGATGTCCATCTGTTTGCATTTGGAAAGGAAGATGATGTCTGTTTGTATCTGTACAAGTTTTTTCATGCAGTTGATAGATTTCCACTCCATACGGCTAAATGCAGTGCCTTGCATAATGACAGGTTTCAGAGGAACAGCCGTGTTAGTCTGTATTCGCAAAAAGAAAAGGAGTACTTGTGGCACCTTAGAGACTAACCAATTTATTTGAGCATGAGCTTTCGTGAGCTACAGCTCACTTCATCAGATGTATACCGTGGAAACTGCAGCAGACTTTATATACACACAGAGAATATGAAACAATACCTCCTCCCACCCCACTGTCCTGCTGGTAATAGCTTATCTAAAGTGATCAACAGGTGGGCCATTTCCAGCACAAATCCAGGTTTTCTCACCCTCCACCCCCCCACACAAATTCACTCTCCTGCTGGTGCTAGCCCATCCAAAGTGACAACTCTTTACATAATCAAGTCGGGCTATTTCCTGCATAGATCCAGGTTTTCTCACATCCCCCCCACCCCCATACACACACAAACTCACTCTCCTGCTGGTAATAGCTCATCTAAACTGACCACTCTCCAAGTTTAAATCCAAATTAAACCAGAACATCTGGGGGGGGGGGGGTAGGAAAAAACAAGAGGAAACAGGCTACCTTGCATAATGACTTAGCCACTCCCAGTCTCTATTTAAGCCTAAATTAATAGTATCCAATTTGCAAATGTCTCCTGCCCTCTTTGCACAGTGATGTGATGCCATTATTTTAACAAGGGTCTCTCTTATTTTCCATCCTTAACCTATGCTATAATATCCTTTTACCAGAGGTGCATGTATGTGCCTACAAAAAGGAGGTGTGCAGGATTAGGACTGTGCATTAATTTGTCCTGTCATGGAAACAACTATTTTCTATCACCAAAGAGGAAGGCAACATCATGGGGCAAATAAGTTTGTTGGAAATAACATTCTTTGTTTTTGAAATCTTACACTGACTGTAAAAATAATCTTATAGCAGAATGTAATTGGAAGTGGATATGGGGTGAAAGCTCTATAAAGGGCTGTGTGGGGATGATAACGGGGAAAGTTTTTGATGATTCAGCCATATGGAGAACTCTGTTCTACTCCAAAAGCAACACAATTACTCTTCAGAAGTATTTTTAAGGCCTCTACGCATATGTCCATTCTTGCAGTAATTAGTAGCATCCAAAGAAGAAGTGAGCTCTATTGGAAATAGGAAAATCATCCTAAGTAGTCCTTCAGTTTGATGGTGGAGTCTTAACAAAAGTTTGTGATTCCCCTCTATCCCATCCCTGCCTGTGTTTAATATAATTTTATGGAGAGAGAACAAAATACTGGATGAAATCTGAATCCAGATTTGAATTTCACAAATGTCCCCTTTATTTTATAAAGGGCTGTAGCTAAATCCCAAATCTGAACACTTACACTTTGGTGTGTCTGAAATATGGATCTGAATCCAGATTAGAATTTTACATATTGGGCTCATTTTTTATTTCTGGCAATGATAACATCACATTGATAAGGGAAAGTAAATGTGTATAACTTGCTGTCTATGGCTAAACCTGCATAGAGATAATTTATGATCATCAGGACACCATACGTTCTTTGTTTCTGCAGATAACAAAATTGGCTTTTGGCTGCAAAGTGCACAAGGTTCAATGGAATACTGGGGATAGTTGATCTGTTCAGTGCTGACCACAGCAGCAGGATTCCTGATTCTAGTATTCCCCCAAACAGTCAGGGGAGCACTCAAGAAATGGATCTAGAAAGGTGGTGGCTTCTAGGTCTACCAGGGTGGGAAAGAGCTTTCTGGATGCTATTTGTTTCCTCTGGGAGAGATGCTAGGAACCCTGGGGAGATAAGGAACCACAAAAATCACCCTACCCTGTATAGGTGAGATGCTGGTTATCCAAACAGCCTGCACAAGGCTGGGGGTAGGGGACATAAGGGGAATGAGGGCTTCCTCCTCCCTGGTGATGAGATCCTTGACCCAAGACTTCCTCCCAATGGCAGAGCCCTTAGCTGCCAAAATTCCCTCCATGACATAATTCCAATGGTCCCCTACCTAATAGTCCCTCAACAAAGGCAAACCCCTCTTCTGGGTTGCTGACCCAGTTCCTATCACTAAATCTTCCCTACAGTAGGAAAAGCCTTAAATCCTCACCCATCTCCACTTGCCAAACTTTCGAACTCACCCCACCCCACCCCACCTAGGAAAAGTTACAGTGCATGGTCAGTACCAAATATTCCTGCAAATTGAAATTTGTGGCATTGTAAAATAAATTATTTACACATTTTTGTGGTTGAATTAAATGTTAAAGCATCCATTTTGATAGCCCTTAGAATACTTAAGTCAGTAAAAACAATCCTGCATTTTGAATGTTTCTCCATGTACTGTATGCTGACATGAAATTTGCAATTGCCACAGAATCCAGGACTCAATATTACATGCTACAAAAGTCAGAAAGACTTGGGGCCAGCCTGCCTCAGTCTAGTTCTCTGCCAGTGTATCTCCATTAAAACCTAGGGGAACTAGCTCCTCAGCTGGTGTACCTCAATAGCTCTGCTGAAGTCAATCAGCACCTGGAACCAGATTAGAATAAAAACTGGCATAATGCAGTCCTCAAACAGGCTCTCACCGTAGAATTTAGATCTAGAGTGCCACAGTGTGACTCTCAATATACTCTATGTATTGCAGCTAAGCCAGCCATCTTTCTGCTACTAAAGGTTCCTCTCAAAATGGACCATGTGATGGTCAAAAGGACAAGTGTTTGGGTTTCATGTGAGGGATGGACAACATTTCAGACTCAATTTGTCCACCCCACATATTTCCCCCCGGGGAAAAAAAAGTACGGGTGTTTATTGTACCATCGGGGAAAATGACAAAGATGGACAAATACCATCTGTATCCAAAGCAGTGCTTTTACTGGAAACTTTTTAAAGCTCTTTGGACCCTGGTTACACAACAGCTGTGCTGAGGCTGAGAACTTCCTAATGCCTGGAGCACTGAGCAGTTTTATCACATACACTTGCACGCAAGATCACTTGCTTCAAAGTTGCTTATGATTCTTTCACTGATATGGAGAAGCTGATTTATGGTTGACTGTCTTCAAGACTCCGCAGCTATAATTTTCTTCATGTTGTTGTTCTTGAGTCCTTAGTTATGAAATCTCTGTGTATCAGCGTTCCAACTCTATTTGCTATCCTATCTTCTCATGAAATGTGGGTTTTAAAACCTTTCCCTCTGATCTTAAAAATGATATGACCTTGCTTCCTCCTATCTGGCTCAGCTGTTTGCATATTATATTATGTCCAATTGTCTATTCTTGTGTAGTCTTCCCACATATCTATCTATTTCACTTTCAATTGTAGAACTTTCAGGGTATGGAGGTACTATATAGTGTTCTTAATTCATAAAACATTTTCTTTTAAAAAAACAATACATTAACTGATTATGAAGATTCCAGTTTAATAAAAGCAACCATTTACAGTATTAGGTACCATGCAGTTTTAGGACTGCCCAGTTGTAGGGTCACTTTTAATTACAAATATTTCAGATACAATATCTGGAACAAGGAATCCTCTGCCTTTACTTTATATTCTGTCATTGCTAGGTCTTGGGAAAACTCCAGATACTCTGTTTCCTGTTAATAACAGTAGACCTGTATATAAAATTTAGGGGTAGACACTGACCAGGCCAAATGTCTGAAAAGTGATTGTGGGCACCTCAATTTCTGGGTGCCCAACTTGCAATGCTTCAAAAGGCCTGATTTTCAGAAAATCAGAAGGGATCATTAGGCCTTCTTTAAGGTGTCTCAAGTTGGGTACCCAAAATTGGTATGGCTCCATAGACTTCAACTCCATTTACACCAAAAGAGAATTTGGCTTCTAACATCAATAAGTGTATGCAGCCATGGTAGAAAGGAGTTACGATCTCACTCATTTCTGGATTTAGAGCACCTCAGACACTACTGCTTGCCAGAACTTTCAGCAGTTCTAAAGGAATGCACCACACTAGGGCCAGCGCAGATGCATCTGGGTTGCCAAGTTTATTTTCTTAATGTAGGGAGGCTGCTGAATGGAAATGAGGAATCCCAGAACTGTATCATCAAATTCTGTCAATTATGAGTCACTTGTAGTTACCAAAACACTTCACGGTATATCTCTCTCTGCCCTATGTTTATCCTGGTATCTGAACACTCGGCAAGATTTATAGTTAAAAACCCATCTCCCATTACAAAGCCTTCCAAGTGAACTTTCCCCAAATGACAAAACCCTTCTTATTCCCCAAATAAGCATCCCAAACCAACCAGGTGCCATTGCCCTACCACATCCTCCACCACATGACACAATCCTTGCTACTTTAAGTATTACCCTTGACATTATTACAAAACATTCACATTTTCAATCCCTTTCCCACCCCCACACTGTATTGGTCATCCCTGATATATAGTGTAGATCAGTGGTTCCCAAATGTTTCCTCTCATGGCCCCGCCCCTTACCATTAATGCAATGTGTCTGCAACCCCCCTCGACCCCCAGGCCATGAGCCAGGTGGAGGGGCCAGGAGTGGGGCTTCCCCCGCATGGGGGCTGGGCCGGACCCTGCTGTGCCCCTGCAGACATTCCTCTGTGCCATACAGTTTGGGGACCACTGGTGTAGATAGATATAATATGCCTATAATATTTATGATTGATCTGTTGTCAGTTTTTTCTATCATTTTAAATGTCAGTTATACTGACTCTTTAAAACGGCTTTCTGCAAGATTACAAACAAGATGTCCATGTTGTTTTATTTAAATCTTTGCTAATTAGAATAGCCTTAAAATAAGCTTCTAGTTTGCATGAGAATGCCGACACTCATTCAATCCTACTCAAGCATACTTCAATACCATACAAACAATATAATGTACTGGGAGAACACTCATTCCATTAAAACAGCAAACTTTTATAAAGCAGGCACAGTTTCAGTTCGTAACACACTGGCAAGGCTTCTGAGTTAAGAAAATTCAACAAAGCACTTAAACATGTGTGTATCTTTAAGCACAAGAGTAGTCCTACTGATCTCATGAGCTTAAAGTTACACACATGCTTAAGTGCTTGACTGTACCAGAGCCTAAAAGTTTCCCAAATTAAAATATTGTGGATGCCTGTACTAATGGGATATGTCAGATTATATGCCCTGTTCTTTATTTTTCTGCATGAGAGAAATAAAAACACACAAAAATGGTGGACACTCCTTTGTGCTGCGAAGAGGTATCAGCATGGTTATCCTAGCATACAGTGAGGTTAGCCTCTTAACAAGGACACTGGAATAAAGAGTGTGGTGTGGAAATACAAATGCTCATAAATATGAACCAATCTTCTGGTTCCTATTTCAGTTAAAGGTTTTAGTTTAAAGAGAGACAAGATGGTTAAAGTAATATCTCTGTTGGTGGAAGGGAGAAACTTTTGAGATTAACAGAGTTTTTCTTTAGGCGGGGAGAAAGCTTGGACACTCCAGTTTCTAATGACAGGGTGTGACTGATTGTTAAACATAAGGGGTTCACACATGGTGTAGGAGACCACTTAAAATGAAGTGGACAATTAACACCACTGCAGTTGGAGGACTATGGAGGGTTAGTAAGCAGCAAGGTATATTACAAGCTGTTGTAATGGGCCATAAAACCAGTCCCTCTATTAAGTCCATGGTTTTCAGTGTCCAGCAGAGTTGTGAATTTAAATTCCCAGACTCGTCTTTTGAAGATGTTGTGCAAGTTTCCTTTGAGGACTGAGAACTCAGATATGGAGTGATCACTTTGTGAAAAGTGTTTGCCCATCAGTGATAGGGTGCTTGTGTGTTATTTTCTGTGTGAGTTCATTCCAGAGTGTAGGTGACAAGTAGGTGTGTGCAGTCAGTGCATTTTTCCCCCATATTGAAGCTGAAGCATTCTGGGGTATTTGGGTGGCCTGTTCCATGATGCAATCTATTTCTCTGGTGCAGTGCCTTGTTTGGTGAAGGTGGTTTTAAGTGTGTTTAAGGTGTGTATCCCAGACTTTCTCTTTGGACCATAATTTGTGGTACTTGAGTTCCTCATTATAGACCAATTTCTTGGTGTGTTTGGGGTAGTTACAGGATCTATGGAGGTAAGTGTTTCATGGGTTTCTTGCATGTTATTATCTGTATAGTTCCATTATTGAAGCACATTGTGGTGTCCAGGGAACTAATGCTGGTGTGGTAGTGTTCTAGGGTAAGTTTGATGGATGGGTGATGGTTGAAGTTGTTGTGGAAATCTGAGGGACTTCAGGTCATCTGTCCAGAGGATGAAAATATCACCAGTGTATCTCTGGTATATCACTGGTTTCATGGTGCATTTTTCCAGAAATTCTTCCTCAATGAAGAGATTGGCATATTGGCATCCTTGTACACATAGCTGTTCCCATGATTTGGACAAAGCATTTGTTAAAGATAAAGTTGGACGAAAGGGATGAAATGAGTGAGTCTGGCAATATATTTGGGGTGGATTTCTGGGCAATTTCCATTTTCTTGGACATATGTGAGTCAGGTAGACCTGCCATCCTGGTGAGGGATGTTGTTGTATAGGGAGATGACATCCATGTTGGCAAGGATGCTGTTTTGAGGGAGGTTGTTAATGTTGTCATGTAGAGTTTCTGGAGGAAATTAGTTGTGTCGTGGCCAGATATGATGGGTCTGCCTGGGTTCCCCTGTTTGTGTATCTTGTAAAGCCTGGGGTGGATTTGTGCAGGATGATACTGTAGAGTTTCTCTTAGAGTTCTTTGCTGAAGGATTTGATGATATTCTTAAATTCCTGTGTGAATTGTGTTGTGGGGTTGTCTTTGAGTTCTTTATGGAAGGTGGTGTTGGAGCATTGTCTTTTGGCCTCATTGATGTAGTCATCATGTTTGAGGACTATGACAGTGCCCCCTTTGTCTCCTAGTTCAATCACTATATATGGTGGTTGGATTTCAGAGACTGTATAGCTATTATCTTAGTGGTGTAGAGATTGTGATGGATGTAATATTTGTTAAGGATTTCACAGCTTATTTTTTTGATGACGCATATAACGATCCAGTATGTGGTTTCATCTCTTCCACCAACAGAAGTTGGTCCAGTAAAAGATATTACTTTACCCATCTTGTATCTCTTATCCTGGGACCACTGTGGCTACAAAAACACTGGAAACAACATTGGTTTAAAGATACAGACTATAGATTCAGAGAGAGGTTTTTTTAAGTGTAGAAAGGACCATTATGATCATGTAGTCTGTGCACAGGGCATACTATCCTCAGGAGGATTCAGATTTTCTGTGCATTATGCATTTCTAAATTCCTGGCTAGAATGATCATAGTCTGGGCATGGATTTGGGGTTTTACATATGCTCTTGAGTTCACTGGGGATTTCATCCTTGGTATCAATGTGTTTCCATATCACATTTTTGTTGGCATTCATTGCTTGGAAACCTAACAGAAAAGGACTGCGTTTTTTTAAAGCAGAAACATCTGCTGAGGACACAATTATGATTTGCTGGCTGGCTGAAGTGGTTCAAAATAAAATTATTGCTCCCAGTGAAAATCTAAAGCTCTTTTTGGAGCCAGTTGAGGCTAGGATAGAGCTCAAAGATTTTGATAAAGGATATATCATCAAAAACTCTTTCATTTCATCTGCTTGTGTTCAAGGCTTATATTCATATTGTGTAACATGTAAATAAGCTCCAAAATAGTGTTCTGTTTATTACCACACATTTAACCATGGGATAAATTTTCATCTGGTGTCTGGTTTTTGCATGTGCAAAATTTGTGCTCTTGCCAGTTTGCATGGTCAAATCCCAAAGTTAGGGGTTAGATTCTCAACTGGGTCTAACTGGTGTATCTCCACTGATTTCAAAGATCATCCTCCCATCCTTTTCTCTTACAACCCTTGTACTTGGAGGACCCTGGTCCAGTGGGTCCTGGAATCCCCCTCGCTTGGATGGGGTTATCTAGAGGGGGTTAGAAATGAATTCCCAACTCATCCATGTGACAGTAATCACCTGTCCACCTGGATTCTCAATGGATCTATGCAGTTTTGAACCAGTTGAGAAACTGACCACATTGTGTGCAAACAGACAGTGGGTATTTGCATACAAATTAAGGGTTTGTGACCATGTGCATATTCATAAACTAGCACATGTAAGCATAGAACAATGGCTAGTTAGAAAAATTTTTCCCTGTATGGCTTAGCAAGTGTGCTGTGTACACCAATATTACATATCTGGAATTTTAATATTAGAAGATTAGTCCATCACAGTAGAAATGGAATTAAATATACTGAAAATGCATTGTTTTATTAACTGGAATACTGGGAGAACACTGCACATTTTATATTTGTTAGTGTCATTCCTTAACTGGCCAGAGGAGTCACTGCTGAGTGACACAAAACAATATCTCCCAAATATCAGCGTAGACATGCCATGGAGACTTATCCATGGTACACATGTGGCTGCCGAATGCATCTCAGTGGATTCTTCTCAATAGCTGTCATCACAAATGAAAGAGTGGTCCCACTGTTTTGGATATACTAATTTTTATGGTCTTCGCTTGTGGGGAGCATTGTCCAGTGGTCAGGAGCTTAGGCCCTTCAACCTGCATAGGGGTTTTGGTAAGGGAAGCCAGGCCCTCCCACTCCATTGGGCTCCAGCCCAGGGCTATATGAGGACAACAAAAGGGTCTGACACCCATGAGTGCTTTAAGATTGTCATCCCTGGGTCACTTACTTCCACCCATCTATTGTTCACAGTCTGTACAGAAAAGCATGAAGGCGGTCAGCTCACCATGTGGCACCTCTTCATGTCCAGACATAGCATGGTAACTCTCTTCCTCTTGGAGCAGCAGCTGCCTTCTCTCATGCCTTAGCCCTCCAGGCAAGTCAGTTCCAGGTCTCTCCCCTTTAGGGGTAGTTCATAAACCAAACACAGCAAATCAACACACATAAACTGTTAGTATGTGGGAGAGGGAAATGCTTCCCTTTCAGGGCCAATCAGAAGCCAGTCCTCCCTTCCCTCAGGGAAGGACCTTCAGTCAGTTGTTGATGGGACAAATCCTGCCTTCCCTCAGTTCTCTTGGGAGCTGCAAGGTAGAGGTCCTTTCTCTTCCCTGGTCTGCCCTACAAGTGAGCTGTTTTGCTACCTTTTAACTCCTCTTCAAGCCTGTGCATCTCTTGCAGGCGAGGCAGGGCTGGCTGAGCCCAGAGCAGCTCCTTAACCCCCGTGTGGGGTTTTTTTTATTGTCCATCGCACTCATGTACATGGGGTCAGGATTTGGGCTGAACACATTATTATATGATTTAGTAGTAGTGATGGGAAACCCAACCTGCAATAAAGCACCAAACTATTCCTATACTCAGATTAAAAGCCACGCCCCAAAGAACTTGAGGTCATCAGGTCTTTCTTGAAATAGTAAATGCCCACCTAATAATTAAAATACACAGTCAAAATATAAACAAACAACACAGTAAATTGCTCTTACACCTCAAAGAAAATTACTGACCACCCTAAATGTCTTTTTAAAAAGACCTCAGTCGCCCCCAGAATCTTGAATCTATCGTTTCTCAAATTATTTTGTAGGCTTTTTATTGTATTAATTGCATTATTTTAACTGTCTTTTTAAAAAAAACAGATTCAATATATTTCAGTATTAAAATGTGACTGCTGTCTTTGGGAGAGAGAATTAACACATGAGAAAAATTTACATTGTAAGACTGTAAAAATTTAGGCATATCCAAGTATTGGATTACCCCTATATAATAGTTCAAAACTAATCCCAACTAAAATGCCAATAGAAACAAATGGTACAATGGAGAGAGAAACTAGTGAATATTGTACAACATTCTGTCTTGGAGTCACACATGTATGAGCCAGCTGTTTGGATGCAATTCAGATGAGCTCGAGCAGATTTTGAGACAGTGGACCAAATTCAGCCCTGGACTCAACAGGAGTAAATCCTGTTCACTTCAGTGAGAGTTGTCCCCACTCACCACTAGCATCAAACTGGTCCTATGTGTTAGAGCTGTGTGAATAACTGACTCATTTATTTATTTTGGTTCATTGGTAATTCTGAGAAACGGGTTGTGGGGGGGAATGTTTCAGGTTACCCCCAAAACAATTTTTTTACAATATTTGGTGAATCAAAATGTTGGAAGAAAATTCATTTGGGTTAAAGAACTGATTTATAGAAATGTAGGTCTGTAAGGGACCTCAAGAGGTCACCACGTCCAGCCCCCTGCACTGAGGCAGGAACAAATAAATCTAGATCATCCCTGATTGGTGTTTGTCCAACCTGTTCTTTAAAACATCCAGTGATGGGGATCCCACAATCTCCCTTGGAAGAACATTCCAGAGTTTAACTACCCTTATAGTTAGAACATTTTTCCTAATATCTAACTTAGTCTCCCTTGCTGCAGATTAAGCCCTTTCTTCTTGACCTACCTTCAGTGCTCATGGACAACAATTAATCACCTTAGTCTTGTACATTACAGTATTATGAGGTCCTCCTCAGTTTTGTTTAAGTAAGAATAAACATGCCTGGGTTTTTTAACCTTTCCTCACAGGCCAGGTTTTCTAAACCTTTAATCTTTTTTGTTGTTGTCTTCTGGACTTTCTCCAATTTGACCCATGTATCCTAAATTGTGGTGCCTAGAATTGGGCACAGTACTCCAGCCAACTGAAGCCTCACCAGTGCCTAGCAGAGTGGGACAATTACCTCCTGTGTCTTACATACGACACTCCTCTTAATACACCCCATAATGATAGTAGCCTTTTTTTTTTTTGCAACTGCGTCCCATTGTTGACTCATATTCAATTTGTGATCCACTATAACCCCAAGATCCTTCTCAAAGATCTAGCAAGTTATTCACCACTTTCTAGCTGTGCATTTAATTTTTCCTCCTAAGTGAAGTTTTTTGCACTTAGCTTCACTGAATTTCATCTTATTGAATTCAGCCAGTTCTCCAGTTTATCAAGGTCGTTTAGAATTCTAATCCTGTCCTCCAAAGTCCTTGCAACCCCTCCCATCTTGATATCATCTGCAAATTTTATAAGTATACTATGAGTGAACATCTATGTAAATAGGGTAGAATATGAGGCTAAAATAGAAAACAAACAACAATTAGTTAGATATCTTCAAGTCAACAGGATCTGATGAAATACATCCTAGACCACTTAAGGACTGGCTGAAGAGATCTCTGAGCCATTAGCAATTGTCTTTGAGAGCTCGTGGAGGATGGGAGAGATTTCAGAGGACTGGCAAATGGCAAATATAGTGCCTATTTATAAAAAGGGGAATAAGGACAACCCAGGGAATTATTGACCAGTCATCTTAACTTCATACCAGGAAAGATAATGGTGCAAATAGTCAAACAATCTATTTGTAAGCATCTGGAAGAAAATAAGGTGGTAAGCAATAGTCAACATGGATTTGTCAAGAACATATCTTATCAAACTAACCACATCCTTCACTGACAGGGTAACAAGAATTGTGGATGAGAGAAAGCAGTAGATATGGTATACCTCAACTTTATAAGGCTTTTGATACTGTCTCACGTGACTTTCTCATAAACCAAACTAGAGAAATATAGACTAGATGAACCTACAATAAGGTGGGTGCACAAATGGTTGGTAAACCATACTCAGAGAAGTTCTCACTGGTTTACAATCAATCTAGAAAGGCATGTCTAGTAGGGTCCCACAGGGATCTCTCCTGAGTCTGGTTCTATTCTGTATCTTCATAAATTATTTGGATAATGGCATAGAGAGCACACTTCTAAAGTCTGAGGACTATACCAAGACACAAGAGGAAATTAAATAAGGACAAATGCAAAGCACTATACGTAGGAAGGAATAATCAAGTGCACAATACAAAATAGGAAATGACTGCCTAGGAAGGAGTACTTCAGAAAAGGATCTCGGGGTTATAGTGGATCACAAACTAAATATGAACAAAAATATAGTACTGTTGCACAAAAAAAAAAAGCAATAATTCTGGGATGCATTAGCAGGATGCATTAACAAGACACAAGAAGTAATTCTTCCACTCTACTTATCAACTCAAAAGGTATCATTTGAAGTTTTCTGTCCAGTTCTGGGCACCACACTTTGGGGAAGAAGTGGACAAATTGGAGAAAGTCCAGGGAGAGCAACAAATATGATTAAAGGTCTGGAAAACCTGACATATGAGGAAAGATTGACAAAATTGGGTTTGTTGAAGAAGAGAAGACTAAGGCGGGGGACATGAAAACAGTCTTCAAGTACATAAAAGGTTGTCATAAAGAGGAGTAACTGTTAGGATAGTTAAGCACAAACTAATTAGGTTGTGGAATCTCCATTTCTGGAGGTTTTTAAGAACAGGTTATCAGGGATGATCTAGGTAATATTTAGTCCTGCCTCAGTGCAGGGGACTACTCAGTCTAGGTGACCTATCAAGGTCTCTTCCAGTACTATATTCCTATAATTCTGTGATTCTCAACTCCATTATCCAAGTCATTTATGAAAATATTAAATAGTACCAGACCCAGGACTGAGACCTGCAGGATCCCACTTGAAACACCCCCCAGTTTGAAAGTGAACCATGGATAACTACTGGTCTTTCGACTAGCTGTGCACTATCCTTATAGTAATTTCATCAAGACCACATTTCCCTAGTTTGCTTATGAGAATGTCATGTTGGACTATGTCAAAAGCCTTACTAAAATCAAGATATATCATGTCTATTGCTTTCCCGCATCCATTAAGGCAGTAACCCCATCAAAGAAGGAAATTAGGTTGGTTTGGTATGATTTGTTCTTGACAAATCCATGCTGGCTATTGCTTATAATCCTATTGTCCTCTCAGTGCTTACAAATTGATTGTTTAATCATTTGTTCCAGTATATTTCCAGGTATCAAAATTAGACTGACTACTCTATAATTCCCTAGGTCCTTTTGTTCCCCCCTTTAAAGATAGGTACTATGTTTGCCCTTCTCCAGTCCTCTGAGAGCTCAACCATCCTTCATGAGCTCTCAAAGATCATTGCTAATGGTTCCAAGATTACTTAAACTAGTTCCTTAAGTACCTAGGATTAATTTCATCAGACCCTGTCAACTTGAATACATCTAACTTATCTAAATATTCTTTAACTTGTTCTTTTCCTGTTTTGGCATGCATTCCTTCCCCTTTTTCTTGCTCCTAATGTATTTGAACTATCCCTTCCTATTGCCTTTTCTGACCCTTGTTAGATGTAACTCATTTTGTGCCTTAGCCTTCCTGATTTTGTTTCTACACACTTCCGCTATTCTTTTGTACCCCCCCTTAGGAGTTCATCTATGTTTCCACTTTTTGTAGGACTCCTTTTTGATTTTCAAGTCATTAAAGAGCTCCCAATGGAGCCATATTGGCCTATTACTACTGTTCTTATCTTGCACATTGAGATAGTTTGCAGTTGTACCTTTTAATAATGTCTCCTTGAGAAACTGCCTGTTGTGCCAGAGCGTTCAGAACCCATGGCAAAGCCTAACTAAACTTCTCTGGTTGAGTGTGTGAAGGGAAGTGGTTCACGCATTTTTAGCTGGTATTGTGTCAATGGAATAATGTACCTATGTAGTTTTATAGCTTTTAGTACATGTGCCTGGAGGTCAAGCTAAGCATATTTTTTATAGACGGGACGAATAAATAAGTAAATCAATTAAAATACTCTTTCAAGGTCTGCATTTCAAGTGCTGACTTGCTTTTTAGTTTCTGTGAGGCTGCTTCCATGTGGCAATAATCAACCCCGACGTACAGCAACTTAGTTATCTGCAAGGCAATCTTGATGCAAAATCTAGCCTGAAGCAGCTAGAAAGCAGCAAACACAGTGGAATTCTGACTAGCAAAAGATGGGTATTTATCTTAATTACATTGCTTTGCTTTTAAGAAAGGTTTTGCCAACAAAAACAAAGGTTTTAGGGGTATACAGCTCTCCCCTTTGCTTTATCACCAGCCCTTGTGTGAGTGAATTATGGTGTTATTGTTTCAGAATACAGAAGAAGCTGAGGCTTCATTAAAGAATGAGGAAGCTGCTGCATCTATGGATTTGGAAGCAGGGGAGAAGAAAAGAAAACAGAATAAACACTTGGAGCAATCATTCTAGGCTACAGTATGCCTAGGTGGGGAAAAGGCACCTCCGCCATCGCTTGTGTGGCCTACTTAAGGACTGGAAAGAATTACAAACCCTGAACTCTGGACTACTCCCTAGGGTTAGATTTCAACTTGCCCTTACCTGGGTGTGCAGTGAAAGGGAAATTGCAGCTACCGTAGAGGTACGTGTAACTTTAGGAATGCTGTAGTGATTTTTATTCCCTTCTTAACCTTTCTTTTTCTCTTATTCTTCGTGAGGAAAAGGGGGTAGGAGGAAAGGAGATGGAGTGTTGAGTCTACAAGGTGCATAATCGTGGCAATTAACTTACATTGTTCTATGTGGGCATCATTTATGATCATTTCCAGTATTTCATTTACATAAACACATTATTGTGCACTTATGTCTGAGTGACATCAGACTTTAATGTGTTGCTTATTGATGAAAAATATATTTCTATAAAGCTCTCTTTTCCCTTATATGCATGCATGTCTCACTGTATGGGGATATATATCTATGTACTATTTCCCATGTATATTAATGATTCCCAACTTTTTTTAAACCCCCTTTTATAACTGAGTGGCAGATGGGCAGCTTTCTGGCACCATGTCCCAGCAACCTTCTGCCATCTCTGTTTTATCTACCCATGTTCTCTTCCCTAACCTTCTCTGCCTGCCTTCTCCTTTGACTTTTTCTTTTCTTTTCCTTTCTCTCTTGTTTCTCTGCCTCAGATCCACATGTGCTCTCATGGCTGAGCTGAGTCCTGTGGAAGCAGAAGAGAGAAATCTGTGCACAACAAGATCCTCCCGCTATGGAACTGGGCGAGAAGGTATCAGCTTTCAAGTTATTTGCAGTGGAGACAGGGATAGATCCAAAGTCATGGAGTTTCATCTGCCCTCACTGCTTTGCTCTGCACCTCTCCCTACTCATGGATTTGTCTGGCATCCCTTCAGGGAGACAGGCCCAGGTTGCGAAACAGTGATACAGACACAAACACACACACACACACTTGATGCTTCCCACCTTCATTCATGTGAGCCATCCTTTCTGCCCATACTAATTTCACAACAAATTGTCTGCAGGGATCCCATCTATTCATTTAGCTATACGAACCACCAGTGACTCTCCTCTCACATTTTGGGCGTCAGAGAATGAGAAGCTCTTCTAGCAGAGGCCTAATTCTCACTAGAGTATGATTCTGCTCCCATTAAGTATCCCCTGCATTTCAATGGGAGCACCATCAAGTCCATGGTGGGACAGGTTCCCATCCCAGGAAGTTATTAAAGAGATACTCTGGGTACAGTCTGCCCCAATCCAGCATTCCTGAGAGGCCTGTCAAACCTGGAGAGGGAGGATGCAAGCCCAGTGAAAGGTAATACTGAGAGATAAGCAGAGCAGGGGCTGCTTACCAGGAGAATGGCTGAAGAGCTTCTGCCACGTGGACCCTCTGAAAAAGTGAAGAGACCTTCTTTACATTGTTTTCCCTTTTTATTTAGAAACTAGGGTGCACAGCCTGTGTCCTTTGCACAACAGGGGATTAAGTGCCCAGATGCCCTCCACAGAGACTACTGATCTTTTCCCTTTTGGGAAATTGCTGGGTGAGTCTGGACTGTTTTGTGGGCTGTAGTGTTATTTGGTTTGCCCTCACCATTTTAGATTTCACTGTGCCTAGGGAGATGGCAACCCCCTTCTTCTAAGTCTTATGGTCAGAGGACTTCACTCTAAACTGGCTCTACAACAATGCCTATGGCCAGAGGAGGACATCTGTGATGAAAGAGGTGCCTGCCCTCATCCCCTGGGGGGTACTCTGGAGGTACAACCTATGACAATGTCCTTAAAAAGCACTGAAATCTTCATACGTTTGCACTGTAGGATGAGCTAAGAACTGAGAAAAATGTTCCAAAACAACATAAACTAGCCATGGGTGATCCTACTAGATTTATTACTTGACTTACATTTCTCACTACATGTTTTATAGTTAATATTTTTTCAGCGGGTACCCCCCTTCAAGAATATACAAGGTCCTTATATTGAACAACATATGTGAATAATAAATCAGGCTGCCAAATGCAACCTTTCTAGGAAACTGGATTTTTCTATGACAGCATTGTGGAAAAAATGTGTTTTATCAAATCAGTCTTTCAATAAATTTGTCACTGACTGTTTGTTTTGATTTTTCCCTGAAGTTTTTTCTGTCTATCATCTGATATTGCTTTTCAATAGACTTTTACGTTTGGTTTGTTTTCATTCGTCATTGTGGATTAACTTTATGAAGTCAAGTAAGGTTATCAGCCACGTAAAAGTGGAGACAAATACTGAAAAGGCATGAATATTTGAGTGGTTAGACTAAAGGAGTGCAATATGTGCAATCGTGGTAGTACTATGGTGCAATCCAACATGCTATGTATGTATCCTGAAGACAGGGTAAGTCCATTACAATGATATATTTGCTGTAGGGGTTGAGAGAAACAGCTCAGGGGGAAGAAAACAAGATCAGGAAAAGGTTCAAAGGTTTTTTGGAATGAGTACTCTTATAGATCTCAGTATAGGAAGTTGTTCAACTTTAAGCACCTGCACTGTCCCATTGATATCAATGGGACAACTCAGGTGTCTAAAGTTAGGCATGTGCTTAATCAAGGCCTGTAATGAATCTGAATCTGCTTTTTCCACTACCTATCTGACATGTATTTATATAATCTTTATAAATCATATATCATCACATTTAAGAATTCTTGGCTGACTAGCTCCTTTAAGAATAGTTCGGCCTAACATTTTTAACAATGTGGCCTCAGAGCTTCTGTAGTTTCTGTAAGCAGAATGACAGAGGGTGTGGAAATTTTACTATCAGTTGATATAATAAGGACTTGCTAAAAACTAGCATTATTGCAATATTAAGCTTGTAAGATCAAGCACTCAAGAAATCAAGGAATTCCAAAGTAAAGGCTGCTCTAGCAACATGAATTTTGTCATGTTACATATCTTCTATGGTATCCACTAATAATAAAGAATAATGTGTTGAAGTTTATATTTAACAAGGAGCAACAAGTGCCTGATTCCTACACTCTATGCAGGAGGTGGGAAGGTGGGATGTCCTCTTACAGAAACTTTTTTTTTTTTTAAACCAGAACGGCTTTCTGGAGCTGGCCTTTTAAAATTTGATAAAGTCAAACGGCCACAGCCCTAATGTAGCCATTTTTAACTTGCATCAGGTTCTGACAGCTAGTAAGTACCTCATCCATTTTCCCTCTGTTTTTTCTTTCTTATTATTGAGGTGATACCATATGCTCATATTAAACAACATGGCCAAGCTAATCTTTGATGCCATAACCTTAATGTTTAGGTTTTCTATACTGTTGAGTGCTTAATGTCAGAACTTTAAGGCTGTAGTAACATTAGGATTTTGCATTTTATTTTCTAGGGTTTTTTCTGTTTAGGAAAAATGGGGTGAGGGGAAGGAAATCTGGAGGTAATCAGTTTGCAAAATATAATCACTAATTCAGTTTCAAAATTCCTTAGTTGCTCCCAAGCTGTTTCCCTTTTATTAAAACTCCCACTGGTTTCTTTTCACAAGGGTTTCTTTAAAAAAAATTATTTGATTTTGACTCACAGATGTTTGTGCTCCACAATTTCTGCTTTTAATTTCTGATTGCTATGAACCATAAATCTCAGCTGAAATCCTAACATTTTGATCCAACTCTTGTCAGTTTCTCACTTATTTCAAATCAGAATCCCCTTTTCCCAGAATCTCTATGCCCTGGGCTTTTTTGTCTTTGAAGGGGGAGAGAGTGGCCCACCATACTGTCATCATCTTCAGAGGTGATTGGCTGGCTTCATATCCTCTCCTTTGCTTTCCAGAAATGCGTGGCTGTATTGTTCCTATTTCCTGCAGTTTCCAGGTACTGCAGGGAGAGCAACAGATTCAGCCCACTCTCCACCACTAATTTACTGATGGTATCTTCACAGCAGTATTCTGCATGCCCATCTCTTCTCATCTATCAGACATGGGATTATAAGTGGAGAAGGCTGGCTCACACGACTGGCCAAGAGTTAGCCTGTTCCTGGCCCCTCCACAGAATGTGAGAAGTCACTGTCCTTAATATTCTCAATGATACAATAATTGTAGTAAACTACAGGAAACAATTTTGGTGCTTATAAAAATGATCAGGTGAGTTTTATGCTCAATAGATATGCTGGAGACAGTTTCATTATTGTTATTGCTATCTGCATTGTAATAGCACCTGTAGGCAGTGATAAGGTGCCAAAATCTTAACAACTGGTTCCCTCCTCACCCCACGAGGGGGTAATTGCCCACCCCGCCCTGCAGGACTCCTGCCCCATCCAACCCCCACGTTCCTTGATGCCCCCCGGGACCCCTGCCCCATCCACCCCCCACCCCTGTCCTCTGACTGACCCCAGAACTGGGCAGGAGGGTCTTGTGGGCCACCGTAGTGGGTGCCCACCCTGCCCCTAAGAGCCAGAGGGACCTGCTGGGAGGCGAGGTGAGGAGTCCCGGCGGTGCTTTCCTGGGGCAGCTCCCAGGAAGCATCTAACAGGTCCCTCTGGCTCCTAGGAGCGGGATAGCATAGCTAGGCGGGTAGCAGGGGGAGCAGCTGCTCCCCCGACTGATCACATCAAAAGTAGTGCTTTAGGTGCCAAGCACCCACCTGCAGCTCCCCGCCCCGCACCTGGTCCCAGATTTCCTCATCTCCACTCCGCCTCCTCCCCTGAACGTGCCGCCCCGCTCTGCTTCTCCATCCCTGTCGCCCTCCCCCGGCTTCCTGTGAATCAGCTGTTTGCGCGGGAAGCTGGGGAGGGCTGAGAAGCAGGCGGCGGCTTCACGCTCAGGCCCAGGGTGGCAGAGGTGAGCTGGGGCGGGGAGCGGTTCCCCTGCGTGCCCCCCAGGTTACCTGCTGCGGCGCAGGCAGCCCTCCTCATGTCCCACCCCCCCCCCAGCTCACCTCCGCCTCCCTGGACCTGAGCACGAAGCTGCCACTTGTTTCTCAGCCCGCCCTGGCTTCCCGCGCGAACAGCTGATTCACAGGAAGCCGGGGGGGGGGGGAGGGGGGGACGGGGACGGAGAAGCAGATTGGGGCAGCGCGTTCAGGGGAGGAGGCAGAGACGGAGGCAGAGCGGAGGTGAGCTGGGGCCTGGGGCAGGGAGCTGCAGGTGGGTGCTCTGTAAATTTTCCCCTTGGGTGCTCCAACTCTGGAGCACCCATGGAGTCGGCACCTAAGGCGCCACTTTTGGCCGGTTGTTAAATTTAGAAGCCCTTTTAGAACCGGTTGTCCCTCATAGAACAACCAGTTCTAAAAGGGCTTCTAAATTTAACAACCGATTCCAGCTTACCACTGCCTATAGGCCCCATTGTATTAGGTGCAGCACATAGTAAAAATCATACTAAGAGACAGTCCCTGCCCCCAGAGAATTTATAATCTTAGTAAACAAGACCAAGGGTGGGAGAATGGATGTATGAATATCCCCATTTCACAGATAGGGAACTGAGGCACAAAGACCTGCATCCTCACAGGTACTTAGGTACCTAACCCATGCACCACTGTGATCTATAAAACTCCTGCTCATATGCTGCCTAGCCCTGTAAGTGCCTAAATTTTTTCAGTAAAAGTTCCCTCAGATCTATACTCCTGCTTCTGAGCATCCACACTGCTGCCTCCCTCTAGGAGTCAGGGTGCCAAGTCCTAGAGCAATCCATGAACCAGGGCAAAACAAGCATTGGTCACAGTTCACAGGAACTACACCTGTATTCCCCAGTCGTGGTCCACAAAGAGCACCTACTTTAGTTTCCCAGGTTCTCAGCTGTCACCAATCCTGGGTGAAGACCTTCATCTTTCTCCCTTCTGAATAGTTCGCTACCTACACTGTGTTATTCTCCAGCAAGGCAGACTCCCTCAACAAGCCAGAATCTGCGCTCTGACTTCTCTTCACAGGCTATGAACAGTTGTGATTGCCCATGGTTTTTAAGTTACCACCTGGCTTTTTTTAAGCAAACACATTTATTTTAAGGTAAAAGCATTACAGAAAAAAATAGTAACAACAATAAAATAATCTACATGCATCTATCAGAGATCACCCCTAACTCTAACAAAGGCTCTGACAGGTAATCAGTCCTTCAAACTCCACCGAGAGATTTTCCTGCGGTCACAAGTTCATCACAGCTTCAGCTCAAAACAAGCCCCCCTCAGTCTTATGGGGTCTCAGTAGGCCAAAGTCTGCCAACTCCTCCCTGTGTTCGGGGGGGGGGGGCGGGGTTTGGACCAGAGGTCCTGTCCATTTTTTGGATCAGAAAGCAGGCCCTGAGTTGGTTTAAACTCCAGCTATTTATCCAAAAATCCTTCCTTTGTCAGTTGTTCATTGGAGAATCCAGTTGGAACCATAGGCAAGCCTCTCCAATCAGTGGTAGTTCTCTGCATGTGTCACAACCTTAGTGAATTTGCCTAACCACCACCCCCCTCTGTTTTTAGTTCCTGGAAGGCTGTAGTTCCCTGCATACATACAGTCCCTCAATCATACATAAATGTTTTAATTTTTTTTAATATAATGAACTCCTAAAATAAACTTAATTCAGTAAGGTTTAACTTAATCCAATAAATTTGTCCAGGATATTGTTATATACATGTCACAGGCACTCAGCTGCTATGCCACATGCAGGTCCCATTTTGCTAGGTCTGCTCAGAGGCAGCCTCACTCCACACAAAATAGCCAAGGGGAGGTACTTCCTTTTGTGGGTTATGTGAGATGTGGGAGATCCCTGGATCAAGTCCTCCCTCTGCTTTTTCAAATCCCTTCTTCTCATCAGGCATAGGGGATACTTGAACCCAGCATCTCCCACACCCCAGATGGATAGCCTAACCAGTGGGCTAAAGGTTATACAAGAAATGGTGGTGCACCACCTCCAGCTGTTTTGCGAGGAGTTACATGGCCTCTGAGCATACCTGCCAGATGAGGCAGAGGAAGGCCTACCTTTCTGTTGTTTGTGAATAGCACTGTGATTTAGGGTACCTAGAGTGAAGCAGCAGTGCGCATGCTCTGAGGCCGCAACACAGGCACCTCGGGAACTTTTACTGCAAACACTTAGGTAGTGAGTGAGCTTAGGCACCTATAGGGCTTGACGCCAGCTAAGCAGTTTTGTGGATCACAGTGATATCTGAAATCAGGACTTAGGCACTTAAGCAGTGTTCCCTCTAATTTTCCCCACCCATGTGCGGAATGAATTTTGTTATGTGCACCAATAGGGAGGTGATATGTGACACATGACTTTCCTACTGGTGCACATAACAAAATTCATGTGGTGGGGGTGGGACCAAAGGGTTCGGAGTATGGGAGGGGGCTCAGGGCTGGGGCAGAGGGTTGGGGTGCAGGGATGTGAAGGCTCTAGCTGGGGGTGTGGGCTCAGGGCTGGGACAGAGGGTTGGGTGCAGGGGGTGAGGGCTCTCGTTGGGGGTGCAGGCTTTGGGGTAGGGCTGGAGAAGATGGGTTTGGGGTGCAGGCGGGGGCTCTGGGGCTATGGCAGGGAGAAAGGACTCCCCCAGAGCTCTCTCCTCACAGCAGCACCCGGGCTCGGGGGGAAAGGCGCTTCTCCCCACCACAGGAGCTCTGAGGATAGGGCTGCCGGATAGATGCCCCTTTGCTTCAGTAGGTCTGGCCTGGGAGACGCCAATCCCCCCAGCCACGGGTGGGTGAGGGCCGCTCTGGGGTAGGGCTGCACCACCCCAGCCACAATTGGGTCTAATTTGGCTGCCGCAGGCTGACTTGCGGCCAAGGGAGTGGCGCCTCTCCCGCGGCAGGTCCCTGGGCAGGTTCCCCGGGCGCCTGCATGACACTAAATAGGCTGCTGTGCAGCCACACAGGTTACAGGGAAATTAGCACCTAAGTAGCTTTATGGCTCTGGGCCTAAGTGACTTGCCGAAGGTCACACAAGAAGTCTGTGGTAACGCCAGGAATTAAACCCCTATCTCCTGTGTGCTAGTCTAGTGGCCTAACTGCAAAACCACTCTTCCCTTCCTGTTCCTCAGCTAATGAAAAGACACAGTTTAGGAAATTAAACACATCTTTTAATCATGACACAAAGGAATGAAAAACATTAAACAGGCCAAAGTGGGGAAAAGATGGGCTTTGGTGCATCAGCTACTGTCCCATCAGCTATAATAAAATTGGGTTTTCTAGTGATAGGAACCAGGTCTTCCTCCTTCATAACTGCTTTCATTACAGTTGAAACCACTATTAATCAGGTTAAAGAAATGACAAAATATGAAAGGCATAAAGGTGAGAGACGCAAATCTTAATGATGTTGATGAAATATTACTGCTAATCTGCTACAGTGCTAATCTCCAAATTTATAGACTGTCTCAAAATTTGTATCAGACAAAGTCAATTGGTCAAAATCTGAGCATTCATCCCTTTCTGAGTTCTGCATATTTCAACGTTTCTGACATATGGAAATTAACCAAACAAACACATTTACCCATGTTAGGGAATTAATCTAATCAGAGCCCTCTGGAATACAGCTAAAGGTTTTTTGGAATAAAACAGCGCCAAAACTATATTATGAGATAAGCAGCTGGGAAAACTTATTGTCAACATTGTTCATATTATTACCTAACTTAAAATTACACCTACCAGCATTTAATACAGGGGTCAGCAACCTTTCAGAAGTGGTGTGCCGAGTCTTCGTTTATTCATTTTAATTTAAGGTTTCGTGTGCCAGTAATACATTTTAATGTTTTTTAGAAGGTCTCTCGCTATAAATCTGTATATTATATAACTAAACTATTGTCGTATGTAAAGTAAACAAGGTTTTCAAAATGTTTCAGAAGCTTCATTTAAAATTAAATTAAAATGCTGATCTTATGCCGCTGGCCCGCTCAGCCAGCTGCCAGCCTGGGGTTCTGTTCACCTAGGCCGACAGCGGGCTGAGCGGGGCCTGCGGCCGGGATCCCGGCTGGCAATGGGCCGGCACCCAGAACCCCATACCGGCAGCGGGCTGAGCGAGGCCAGCGGCCGAGACCCCAGACCGGCAGTGGGCTCAGCGGCTCAGCCCACTGCCGGTTTCGGGTTCCGTCTGCCGGCTCCTGTCAGCCAGGGTCCCAGCTGCCAGTCCCACTCAGCCTGCTGCCGGTCTGGGATCCCAGCCCTGCCCACACAGAGTGGGTACCTACCTTCTCCCTGGTTCTAGCCCATTCGCTTCCTCTCTCTCTGCATTGAGCTGAGGGTGGGAGTGCACTGAGCACAGGGCTGGGGGTGAAGGAGCAGGCTGGGCGTTGGGGTGTAGGGTCTGGCCAGGAACTAGAATGAGGGAGGGGGCCCAGGGTTGGGGCAGGAGGTTTGGGTGTGGAGTGCTTACCTGGGCAGCTCCCATTTGGTGCGAGGGGTGCAGATGGGAATGTGTTGCGGGGGGGGGGGGGTGCAGGAGCTCCCGTTCGGTGCTCAGGGTGGGGGTGGGAATGTGGGGGCTGCAAGAGTCAGGACATGGGGTGGGGGGCTGGGGGTGTGTGAGGAGGGTGCAGGGGTCAGGGCAGAAGGCTGGGGGCATGTGTGAGGGGTGCTGGAGTCAGGGCTGGGATGTGTGTGAGGGGTGTAGGGGTCAGGACAGGGGGCGGGGAGGGTATGGGGGGGGTGCAGGGGTCAGGGCAAGGGGCTAGGGTCGTGGGGGAGCTCCCAGCCCCCTGCCCAGAGCGGCTCACGGCAGCAAGCTAAGTGGGGCCAGCGGCTGGGACCCAACAGGCAGCAGCATACCATTAAAAATCAGCTCACGTGCCATCCTTGGCACACGTGCCATATGTTGCCGACCCCTGATTTAATATATCACATTTTAAGACTGTGGTATACATCAAGATGTGAATGAAATCTATGAAGTACTTAGGCAGTGCTTCAAAATTGTCCCATTTAAATCCCATTTTAGAAGACTTCCAGAGTTTCTTTTCTGACATAATGACTGCAACTTTAAACCAGGGATTACAAAATATTGGCAATATTTTTCCCATAAACAGTAGTAAGGTTTCAGTAACCTAAGGAAAAATTTAAGCTTCTCTCTAAAGACTTCTGTGCTTATTTGCTGACATGACATTTTTCTGATGCAAATTCAGGAATAATCTTACCTCAAAACTGAGAATAATTACTTTGGAGGAATCTCTCCATTGATTTGACCCTAAACTACTTCTATCAAGAGTGTACAATTTGTTCATTATGAAATACTGATAAGACTGAACTCTGAATCTTGGATCATAGACTTGAGATCTGAAAACTACCACTGAAGGTAGGCTTTGGACATACACTTTGTACAGTAGATCTATATGAAACATCAATATGCAACCTTTAACAAACAGACGCTGTTTTATACTTTGCAACCTCTACTAGTCAGCTTCAACTCAGAACAGAATATACCCAACACTACAAGCATATTGCCCTCAATAAAGTCAGGAGTCTGCCACTAGTCCTTTTGCTCTGAGCAGCAGTGAATCAATTTGAGAACCTCAAGTTAGTGGTCTTGTCAGATCTAGACCCAACATTACATTTTAGGGGAGGATACAAAAGCTCCATTAATCTACACATAGCACAGACTCAAAAATATAATGTTATTTGTCAGGGAAAAAACTAATTCTGAATTTGACATCTGTAGTCCCAACACAGAAAATGTGGCACCAAGATGCCAAAGACAGACATAACATTTTCGCATACATTGGGGATGTACTGATAATTCTTAGGAAGGCATTATACAGTTATGCTGTCATCTGTCTATAGTATTCTGAAATAAAAATGCATTATTTACCCAGTACAGAGTTTCAAAAATTCAATATGCTGGCCACTTTTCCATGAAAAATATGTGATGGGGGTGTACCAACAGGTGACCACCCAGACCCAGGTGACCACACCCCCTAACCCCTGCTGTGAATGCTCCAGGTGGAAGGGACGAATAAAAGGAGGCAGCCAGATGAGTCTGGACTGACTGAGGAAAAGGAAAGACATATGCTGTGGGCTCCTGCAGAGGCACCTACAACTCACCAAGCACTGGGAATCGTGGACCCAGACTATACTGCAGACAACCAGATGACAGTGGGGACTGACTGGGACACTGAGCTGCTGCCAGCCAATGAGATACCTGAGATTAGCCTTGCAATACAAAGTGACCCAGAGGATGTATTAGAAGCCGATGCTTAAACCCTTATATAGCGGGGTGGTCACCCACTCTGGCCTTAAAGGGCTTAAAATAGCCCATGAGAGGGCTGTGGATGGGAGCAAGCAGTTCCCAGGCTGATTGGGGGAAGCAGGCTCAGCTGTGGCCAGCCTCAATCAGGGCTCAGCTGGCCCTTATAAGAGGGCAGTGGGCCAGGAGCAGACAGTCTCCTCTAGCTGTGTAGGGAGATGAGCTGTGTTGTACTGCTGGGGAGCTAGAGAAGATACATGAAAACCCCCTGAGGCTGCAGGCCTAGTGTAAGGCCCAAGAGGGTACTGGGGTTGCAGGGGGCAGCCCACGGATAGGCAGAGGCAGCAGGTCCAAACCCCTCCCCCCCTTTGCCTGTGATGAGTGGCTTATATACTGCAGTCTGCCCCAGTGAATGGGGGCTAGATGGTGACTGGCAGAAGCCATACTGAGGTGAGGTGGGGATAAGGATTGGGGGTTCCCCTGGGAGGGAGTGACCCAGAAACTGTGGGGGTACTACCAGGGGGCAGCACCCTGGGTAAAAGGGGTACTGGGGTCTGGGAGGGATATGGGGGCCAGCGACAAGTGGAGCACTGGCCCGCAGAGGGTGCTCCAGAGGCTGGAAGTGTTAATTCCCTGAGAGACCATCAAGGGGTGGCACAGGGATGAGTCTCGCACCATTACACCTTAACTGGGAATTTCCCAGCTTTATAGGGCCCTGGGTCAGAACCTGGTGCAGTAGGGTGGGCCTGGGTTCCCCTACCTGTCCCATGCTTGCTACTAGGTACGGCTACTGAGGGCTTTCTCTGCCCCGCCAGGAATGCTACAGAGTGATTGATTGTTCTTCCCAGCCCAGAACTACCAGTACCTGCCCCAGTCAGGTGGCCCAGGGACAACAGACTGATAGTTTGCTCGGCCCCACCAGGGGTCCTGAGCCCTCCTTAGTGCAGCTGTGATAGTCTGGACAGTTTGCTGCCCCACTCAAAACACCAGCCCTCCTCTCCCTTAACAATATATAAAAAGAATTTTAAATCAATGTTATGGGTCAATATGCTGAAAAATCTCAATAATATCCAAAAGTGGTAAATCCATGTGTGTGCACACATGCAAATGTGCATTTATAACGTGTGACTTAAAAATATCCAATGATATTTTCTTCAGTGGTGTAAACTTCTATACCAAGATTTATCTTTGAATACAACGTAAACTTTTTTGACAATAAAGCTCAACACTGTGCCTGCCAATGAAGTTTTCAAATTAGTACTTTTAGTGAAAACGATAATCTGGGAAATAAAAAGGAGTCAAGCAGCTATTTAAAAAACATTTTAGATGGAAAATGCATTTATTTTTTGTCAAGACACTGCTCTTTGTTGGTTTTTATCTGACATAGTTATTGCCAGATCCTGCAATTCTTTCTGAAATGAACAACTGTTTTGCTCTGCAACAATACTGCAGTAACCACCTACTTGTCTTCATCCAAAATACCACAACAAAGAGCTCTCTGGCAATGTTTCCACTCAAAATACCACAAAAATGCTCTTCCTTGTAGTGTTTTGATTTGTATAAAAACTGTAGTAGCCAGAAGAGACCTACTTTTGGAACAAAAACTATTTTTCCATTTGTTCTGATAAGTCACTTGGGACTCCTACAGAAGGCAGCACCACTTCTGATTATGCTTTAGTACATTATAACGTTCTTTTCTTTTGTGTACAGAAGAAATGTTCTATGTCATAGAAATCTGTAATGTCTTGGTGCCAGTGCTGTGAACTCCAGAGTGTCCTTGCGAGAACTTTCAGAGTAACAGCCGTGTTAGTCTGTATCCGCAAAAAGAAAAGGAGTACTTGTGGCACCTTAGAGACTAACCAATTTATTTGAGCATGAGCTTTCGTGAGCTACCTCACTTCATCGGATGCATACTGTGGAAAATACAGTGGGGAGATTTATATACACAGAGAACATGAAACAATGGGTGTTACCATACACACTGTAACAAGAGTGAGAGACTGCTGAATTGGAATTAATTTGCAAACTGGATACAATTAACTTAGGCTTGAATAAAGACTGGGAGTGGATGTGTCATTACAGAAAGTAAAACTATTTCCCCATGTTTATTCTCACCCCTGCCCCCCCCCCCCCCACACACACACACTATTCCTCACAGGTTCTTGTCAACTGCTGGAAATGGCCCACCTTGATTATCGCTACAAAAAGTTCTCTACCACCCCCACCCCCTGCTCTCCTGCTGGTAATAGCTCACCTTACCCGATCACTCTTGTTAGTGTGTATGGAAACACCCATTATTTCATGTTCTCTGTGTATATAAAATCTCCCCCCTGTAATTTTCCACTGCATGCATCCAATTAAGTGAGCTGTAGCTCACGAAAGCTTATGCTCAAATAAATTTGTTACTCTCTAAGGTGCTACTAGTACTCCTTTTCTTATTGTGAGAACTGTGAACCAAATGGTCTCCACATCAAAAAGGAAGCAGAAATTCTCAAATTACAGAATCGCTGATTGTGACTCCATACTTAAGGCTGACTCAGAAGGTTTCAATTTAACAGGAACTTTAAACCTTTTATTTTGTAGCAATCTCAGTAAAATAAAACATGACAAGTAAAGATTGAGCACTATTTGAATTTTTCATGGTGGTTTGATGAAAACTGGATTGTTGCAATGAGAATAATAAAAGTTCCCAAATGATTCTCTTTTGACGTTTTCCACTGGAGCGTCTGACCTTTTTTTCAGAAGAACACTAAAGCACTCTGGGATCTGTGTTTTGCTCCCTGTGTGCTGATAAATGAAATGTCAATTATTCTTAGCACTAAGCCAAACCTACACTAGTTAGCAGTGATGAGAAAACACAACCACTGAGGCTAAGGCAGGCCTCCAAATACTGCAGTAGCCTAGGGAAAAGTTTCCTGAAACTTCCTAGGGAAAAGGTGACTAAAGTTTAAATCCCACCTATGCTTGGTATGGTTTATATTCCCATGTGCCTCACAATCCTTATTATTGACCAAGGCCATGAACCCAAGGCTAGTATGAGCTGCCACATCATTTTACAAATAAGTTCACAGTGAGGTTACACAAGGTTATTGCAGGGACAGTGAGGAACAAAAGCCAGGATTATAGCGTGGTAGATCCAAAGGTTAGCCACACAACCAAAGTACATTCAAAGTGAAAGGCAATCTTATCTCTAACCACTAGACCACAGTCTTCTCCCAGATCCAGAGACAGAAGCCAGGATTCTTGCTCTTCAGTATGCTACAAATGTCTAGCAAACAATTTTGTAACCCACAGGGAAAATTTGTACAAGTCCTCTTCTAATGGCTAAACTAAATAGAAGCTATCAATTACTTTTTTAGCTCAAGTGGTAGAGTTTTGAACTGAGGGTCCAGGATTCAATGCCTGCTGTTGACTCATGTGAGGGAATGAATATTGTATGTGACAGATTCCCACCCATCCCACTTCTCCTCCTCCCTCCACCCCCAAGTTTTCTAAAACAAGCAAACAAAAACACCTGGTTTGTTTAATACAAAGAAAGAGAACATCCTTTAAAGCACATTTGTAATTTAAGAACTATTATAAATAGGGCCCTACTAAATTCATAGCCATGAAAAATGCGTCACAGACTGTGAAATCTGGTCTTTTGTGTACTTTTACCCTGTATATACAGATTTCATGGGGAGACCAGCTTTTCTCAAACTGGGGGTCCAGACCCAACAGGGAGTTGCAGGGTGGGTCGCCAGGTTATTGTAGACTGGTTGCGGTATTACCACCCTTACTTCTGTGCTGCCTTCAGAGCTGGGTGGCCAGAGAGCAGTGGCTGCTGGCCAGGCACCCAGATTTGAAGGCAGCAGCACAGAAATAAGAGTGGCAATATCATACCATGCCATCCTTACTTCTGCTTTGCTGGTGGTAGTGGTACTACCTTCAGAGCTGGGCTCCCAGCCAGCAGTTGCTGCTCTCCAGACACCCAGCTCTGGAGTACCACCAGCAGCAGCAGCGCAGATGTAAGGGTGGCAATACTGCGGTCCCCTGACACTAACCTTGCAACCCCCTGCCCCCACTCCCTTTTGGGTCAGGACCCCTACAGTTAAACACTGTGAATTTTCCAGATTTAAATATCTGAAATCATGACATTTACAATTTTAAAAATCCTATGACCATGGAATTGGTAGGGCCCTAACTATAAACTTTAAATTAGGGTGTGACACACTTTAGTCATTTGTCATCTCCCCTTCGTCCCTCAGCAGTGTGAAAGAATAACTTCCCCAAGTTCTGGAATGTGTGACAGTCAGATGTGTCATTCTGTTGCTACAAGAACAACTGAGATTGTTGTTGAGATTTTGCACTAGAGTGAGAGTTTGATAAAGTTGAAGGTAAATGTACTTCATGCAAATGAGTTGTACAGCTGTGGCTCTTGCTATTAGCCTAGCAGTACTTAGGAGTTGTGCAGCAGGGCTTTCCTTAATATGGGATCAAGTTCCTCTGCACTACCTGGCCTGTTCAACACTTTTTACTTTGTGCTTGTACACACACCAACACTCTCTGCATTTGCAGTGTGCAGGATTAAGCTCCTCAGAGGCGATGAGTAGTGCAAAACTCAGCAGTTTTAGATCACAGAAGTTTGTATGAACATTTTCTTTGATTTTGATTCACATGGGTTTATGTTTTGCTTTACGTACCTAGCTCAGTGGTTCTCAACCTGCGGCCCTTGGGCCGCTTGCAGCCCAATCAGCACACAGCTGTGGCCCACGTGATATCCTCAGGGCCATACAGGTAGTATTGGATGCAGCCCACGTGACACATGGTAGGTCGCATATGTGGCCCACAATGGTAAATAGTTTGAGAACCACTGATTCTAGCTCAAATGAATTAAAAAACTCAGTGAAGTTTAGTTGATACCGTTAAGTTTCACCTTGTTTCAAACTTTTTTTGACCATTCAAACTCAAAACAAGAAGCATTGCCCCACAATGTGTGTGAGTGTTTTTATGGTTCTGGCAGATGTTTATCTAGTGTAAAGTCTACTATGGTCAAATATTCAGAAAAAACAAATATAGGATTCTGGCCTTCTGTGTGCTTGCTATTCCTAAATACAAAGTGAACTGGAGAGATCACAGTGGGGTCTGAAGGGACAAAAGGGAGCATCACTAATACTGGGAAAGAATATAAACAGAACGGATACAAAATGGTGGGCCCTAACCTGAAGCAAGCCAATTAAACAAGCTTATTTTAACCCTGTCTTCATCCTACTGACCAAACATTACTTTCTTGATATAACAATCATTATAGTTGTCAGGACCAGAACTGGGATGATGGGTGAGGAGGTGATCTGTGAAAGAGCCTCTCCAATAAGAAGTGGTCTACAACAGGGAAAAGTTTCAAAACCACTGTATTAGATGACCTAATAGGGCTGTTATTCTCTACCGTCTAAGAAAAACATTTTGAAATTTGCCGTCAACTTTAGTATCATGGATACATAATCATCATGTCTGGATGCTAATAGCAGGTATTACTTAATAATGGTCTGAAATTGATGCAATACAGGTTCAATCATCCTATCTCAATACCTGATATATAATATTATTTATGAGAGAGTTTTAGATTAGTGCATCATCCTCCAGATAAACTAGTCCTCATTCTTTAGCCAGGCTGTTTCTCCTTAAATGTTCTGGATATTTCCAGCTGTGCAACAATGATAGATATGTCCCATCTCCTATTACACTGATCAAAATCCAGAATACCATGCTGATGTCTAGTTTGATCATATCTTTTCTGCTTCAGACGAAGGTTCCTAATCCAGTTTATTTTCTTATCCACACAGAAGCATCACAGCAGATTTTTCAGTTAGCTGTAACTATGAAAATGGAAACAATCTCTACAGAATTTGTTTCCCAAATGTTCCTTTTGTGGCAATTGCACAAAATCACCTACGGAGACAGCCCTATAAAAATATGCACTTGAACACAGCAGGGTATTGGCTGAAGATATTGTTGATACTTACCTTCTGTAAATTCCAAGTCCTTAGAAAGGTTTACATTTAAACTTTAAACTTCTTTGATTAGCTTTGGTCATTTTTCTAAGTACTTCAGATGCTTGGATGAAAAGAAAAAGGAACAGGGTAGGCAAGAGAAGGACAATTTTAGGATACTTTCGGGGCAAGGACTGTCTCTTCTATGTTTCAACAGTGCCCCGTATAATCAGGCCACAATCCCAACTGGAGCTTTTGGGCACTACTATAATGCAAATATTTACTACTGCTACTAGAAGAAAGGAGAAGGAGCTGGTCAATTTAGCAAAATAAGAATAGGATGCAAAGCACAAAAGTTTGGAAGAGAAAGAGGCCTCTGAAAGTTAAAATGAACTTCTGATATTCATTTGAATTTTCTGGAGCTTAGCTAAACCAAAGTCCTGAACCTTCTAAATTGACATGTTAAACTGTGATTGCTGATCACATGTTAAACTGTGATTGCTGATGCATAGGTGTGGGAGGAAGAAAGGACACAAGCAGCATCCTCTCTACATCCCTTCACAGGCTCTGGAAATAATCCATTTGGATGCATACTCCTTGTGGCTAGCAAAAGAAGCAAGATGGAAAAGGGGAGATGGTGGTGGTCATAGTCGTTCCTCCACACTGACCCGCAGCACTGGGCAATGTGGAGGGAAGTATATGCTGCTTAAAATACATCTATCAATTATTAGATATCCTACCTAGATATATCTTAGATATTTTTCCACTGACTTAATTGCTTTATAAAATATATTTTTATATAAGAGCTGTCACAAAGTGTTACACTTTCAGACATGGATTTATCATCTGAAATATTGTTTTACCAGATAGTCATAATTTATCAGTACAACTATTACACTGCAACCAGATAACTTATGTTATACCACTGCTTATCTGACTTTATCTGTTTGCTAGTACCTACAGCACCTATCTACCTAGCTATCACTAAAATGTCTGGTAATCATCAGAAAACTTGCATCATACAATTCTCCATCAAAGCAACTGCTACAAGTTTGTATTGGAAGATGCCCATTGTTTAAATTAAACCAGACATCTGCAGCATTAATGGTGCCAAAATGTGTTAACATTTTCACTTACCCAATTTCAGATAAGCTTTCATGTTCTTTAATGTCTAGTATATATCTTTGAAGCATTGAGTCTTGCTGCATTTGAGAAATGACACCATACAGATACTGTAGTTAGGGATTCAGGTCTATGCAAGAAGGCTACTATTTTGGAAGACGGCAGGCCTATACTGTCTGTCCTTTCTTTTACTGAACATAAATCATAGTGATCATTTTGTTTGATTTATAGCCACATAATCAGGACAGAGTACTCAAAAGGTAGTGGAAATGTAAAGTTCTTTCTGAGATGAAGAAGAAGGGTGAACTCAGTTCATTCTACCAGAGCTCACTTCATTGTGAATACTGCTGACATATTACATATATTAAAGTATATCTGCTAAACTAGGGGTCTCAAACTCAATTTACCTTAGGGCCAGTGCCAGTCCTCAAATCCTCCCAGTGGGCCAATGTCACTGAAGATGGTGTTCAGAAAAGAAAATGTTTATATTGTGTATTTTATTTTGAATTTCTTAGGAATAATAAAACTATCATACAACTGTATACAATTCTTCACCTGCCAGAGAGTTTTTAGTGTTTGCCAGACACCTGGAAATGACTCAGTTCTGTCAGTTTGTTGATGTTTGGCCTCAGTGACTGAGCCGTTGAAACCTTCAGGATTGCAGCAAGGTGCGTATCAGATAGTTGTGTGGTCTATATTCATTGTGGAAAAAAGTGATGCTGCCTCCTGTCAAGGTTCCTTCCCAACTCTGAACTCTAGGGTACAGATGTGGGGACCTGCATGAAAGACCCCCTAAGCTTATTCTTACCAGCTTAAGTTAAAAACTTCCCCAAGGTACAAACTTTGCCTTGTCCTTGAACCCTATGCTGCCACCACCAAGCATGTTAAACAAAGAAGAGGGAAAGAGCCCACTTGGAGACGTCTTCCCCCAAGCCCTACACCCCCTTTCCTGGGGAAGGCTTGATAAACCAATTTGTACCAGTGAACACAGACCCAAACCCTTGGATCTTAAGAACAATGAAAAAGCAATCAGGTTCTTCAAAGAAGAAATTTAATTAAAGAAAAGGTAAAAGAATCACCTCTGTAAAATCAGAATAGCAAATACCTTACAGGGTAATCAGATTCAAAACATAGAGAATCCCTATAGGCAAAAACTTAAGTTACAAAAAGACACAAAAACAGGAATATACATTCCATTCAGCACAGCGTATTTTACCAGCCATTAAACAAAAGGAAATCTAACGCATTTCTAGCTAGATTACTTACTAACTTTACAGAAGTTCTGAGTCTGCATTCCTGATCCATTCCGGGCAAAAGTATCACACAGGCAGTCAAACCCTTTGTTTCCCCCATCTCCAGATTTGAAAGTATTTTGTCTCCACATTGGTCATTTTGGTCAGGTGCCAGAGAGGTTATCTTAGCTTCTTAACCCTTTACAGGTGAAAGGGTTTTTCCTCTGGCCAGGAAGATTTTATAGCACGGTATACAGAAAGGTGGTTACCCTTCCCTTTATTTTTATGACATGCCCCCCACAAATCACAGATAGGGTGAAAACACTGGCTGCGATTTCTTCCTGGAGCTCTAGGAGAAAACAGAATTAATAAGACACATGCACCTCTAAATATACTACCAAGTGTATAAAGTCTAACAATATTTTCCACATCTCAAGGACGATTTTAACCAGTTGATTCTGGGAAACTTTCACGGGAGAGTGCATCAGCCACTTTGTTAGAAGCTGCTGAAATGTGTTGTATGTCGAAATCAAAATCTTGGGGAGCTAAACTCCACCGAATACGTTTTTTGTTATTTCCCTTGATGGTATGAAGCCACTGTAGCACAGCGTGGTCGGTTTGCAGGTGTAAATGCCATCCCCAAACGTATGGTCATAGCTTTTCCAGAGTGTAGACACTGGCGTAACATTCCTTTTCATTGATTCACCAGTGGCTTTCCCTCTCAGACAGCTTCTTGCTAAGAAACACAACAGGACGGAACTCTTGATTTGGTCCTTCCTGCATTAAGACTGCTCCCACACCACGCTTGGACGCATTTGTGGTTACTAGGAATGGTTTGTCAAAGTCTGGGGCCCTTAGCACAGGCTCAGACATGAGTGTCGCTTTAAGCTGGTTAAAGGCCTTCTGACACTCTTTAGTCCACTGAACTGCATTTGGCTGTATTGCAGTACAAATCGCCTGTAATATCCGACCAAGCCTAAGAAGGATTGGACCTGTTTCTTTGACTTTGGGACAGGCCACTTTTGAATAGCATCCACTTTGGCCTGTAGGGGATTGATAGTTCCTTGACCCACCTGGTGTCCAAGGTCAGTCACCCTGTTGAGGCCTATTTGACACTTCTTAGCCTTAATGGTTAGTCCTGCCTCCCTTACGCGCTCGAAGACTTTTTGTAGATGTTCCAGGTGTTCTCCCCAGGAATCCAAAAATATGGCCACATCATCAACGTAAGCGACTGCATATTCTCCCAATCCTGCTAAGAGACCATCTACAAGTCTTTGGAAGGTGGCGGATGCATTTTGCAGCCCGAAAGGGAGCACATGAAATTCATGCAGCCCGAGATGTGTGGTGAAGGGTGACCTTTCCTTGGCAGATTCATCTAGCAGTACCTGCCAGTACCCCTTGGTTAAGTCCAAGGTACAGATGAACTGGGCCTGTCTCAGTTTCTCCAATAGTTCATCTGTGCATGGCATTGGATAGTTGTCTGGGTGAGTTACAGCATTTAGCTTATGGTAGTCCACGCAAAAATGTATCTCCCCATCTGGTTTGGGAACTAGAACCACTGGAGATGCCCATCCACTGCCAGAGGGGTGGATTACACCCATCTGCAGCATATCCTGGATCTCCCATTCTATAGCAGTTTTAGCTTGAGGAGACACCTGGTAAGGTTGGGCTCTAATTGGGTGAGCATTACCTGTATCAATGGAGTGGTATGCCTGTTCAGTCAGTCCTGGGGTGGCTGAGAATGGCGGCGCGTAGCTAGTGCACAGCTCCTGGATCTGCTGTCGCTGCATATGCCCAAGGGTCATGGAGAGGTTCACCTCTTCCACGCCACCATCGCTTTTCCCTTCATAGTAGATACCTTCAGGCCACTCAGCATCCTCTCCTTCCTGGGCTGTAAACTGACATTTAATTCTCTGGAATAAAAGGGCTTTAGAGAATTAATATGGTACACTTAGGCTTTCGGTTGGAGGTGGGGAATGCTATGAGATAATTAACAGCTCCCAGGTGCTCTTGGACTGTGAATGGCCCTTCCCACGATGCTTCCATTTTATGGGCCTGGAGCACATTTAAGACCATGACCTGGTCCCCTACTTTGAAGAACTGCTCTCTGGCATGTTTATCATACCAGGCTTTTTGCTCTTTTTGAGCATTCTTTACGTTTTCTTTAGCAAGGGCTAAAGAGGTTTGGAGGGTGTTTTGTAGGTTGGTTACAAAGTCCAGAATATTAGTTCCTGGAGAAGGTGTAAACCCCTCCCATTGCTGCTTCACCAACTGTAATGGCCCCTTAACCTCATGGCCATATACAAGTTCAAATGGTGAAAACCCTAAACTGGGATGGGGTACAGCTCTGTAGGCAAAGAGCAACTGCTGCAACACTAGGTCCCAATCATTGGAGTGCTCATTTACGAATTTACGTATCATGGCCCCCAAAGTTCCATTAAACTTCTCCACCAGGCCATTTGTCTGATGATGGTAAGGGGTGGCAACCAAGTGATTCACCCCAGGAGCTTCCCAAAGGCTTTCCATAGTTCCTGCCAGGAAAGTAGTTCCTGCATCTGTGAGGATGTCGGAGGGCCAACCTACCCTGGCAAAAATGTCCGTTAGTGCCTGACACACACTTTTAGCCCTAATGTCGCTTAGAGCTACTGCTTCTAGCCATCGGGTGGCAAAATCCATGAAAGTCAGTATGTACTGCTTTCCTCTGGGTGTCTTTTTCAAAAAGGACCCAGAATATCCCCAGCTACTTGCTGAAATGGAACCTCAATGATGGGGAGTGGCTGGAGAAGGGCTTTGACAGGGACCCCTGAGTGAGAAAAGCCACTGGATGGTAAGTTCTACCGCCACCTCCTCGTGGTGAGAGTCAGTAACTGGCTTGGAGAGCCAGGTGGAGTGTGGAGGGCAAATCCCCTACCGCTATTGGGGTGGTGAGTTGGGGTGGGCAACCCCAAGAAAATATGCTCCCCTGGTAAGGGTAGTTTCCCCCTGACAAGGGTAGCCTCCTCCAGGAAAGGGTGAATTCCCCTAATAAGGGATAGCCTCCCCTTGTGAAGGGTTACATCTTTTTAGCTATGGAGGAAAGTAATTTTAATTTATATACTGGAGCGGCACTGGACCAGGTAAGCAATGCCCCCGCTGCCACCTTTGATGCCCGGGACAGCAGTGTCAAATATATTAGGGAACTAATTCAGGTTGCTGGACCTATGGACAAAATGTTTTTGACTGAGTGGATTTCTCACGAGACTGAGAGACGTTACCTCCCTGTCAGAGACCATAAGGCAGTGGAGGAATCTGGATTGATAGGTGAGGACCAGGTCGATGATAATTTATCATTTTTACCTATAGTTTTTACCAATAACACTTTTAATAATTTAGATGTGGATAATTTTAATCCTGGTTTTAAGTATTTGGATACGTTGGAAGATCTGTATTTTAAAGAGAATGGGCATGTTAGCACTAATATAACTACTGTTTTTAATAATTTATCAAATTTAACAAATAGCAGCTAATGGAAAGACAGAGTTTTTTATTTATAATATCCCATCGATTGTTATAATTGTCCCATCTGCCCATAGATTTTAGCTACATTTGGAAAGTGGACTAAGCATATAAATGTGGTCCATAAGAGTAAGACCATTACAGTTGTTTGTAAAAAGTGTGGTAAATCTTCTCAATTCCACAATATAGCTTGTCACTACCCCAAGTGTGTGCCCAAGGAAGTGGACACTCCAGAGATGGGTTATGCCTGTTCGATCTGTGAGTCGGCTTTCCACACTAAATCAGGTTTGAGCCAACGTTTTAGACACAGACATCCCGCAACTAGGAATGAACAAAGAAAAGAAAACAAGGTAGCTAGGATTGGGGGTAGGGAGTCAAATTTTAAATAGTCTAGAGGAAATTGAAATATTATTGAAAGAAGATCATACGATGTTGGTTGGGTGGGCAATGGTAGAGAAGGTATGTAATTCATTGAGTGAGGTTGTTTTGAGTAGAGGTGATGAGGAATGAAAACAGAATAAGGAATAAAGGAAAGGGAGATAAGAAAAGGCAGTCTAACTCTATTCAAAGATATGCCACTAAGAGGGCTAAGTATAAATTTAATCAACCATTATTTGCTAAAGACAAAAAAAGATTAGCACACATTATTATGGGAGAACCTGATAGGGATAAATGTAATATTCCTCTTACAGAGACTGAATATATTATGCAGATACGTTAGATAAAATTGGTCTTGATAGTACAATAGGATGGCCCCCAGCCATCAAAAGGGTGGATAATGATTTATTATTGAGTCCGATTTCAGTGGATGAAGTTAACGAGGCCTTGAGAGAGATTTGGAAAGAGAGTGCCCCAGGCCCTGATAAAGTTACTGTGAATGATTTATGGGAAATTTTAACCAGGACTCTCAAATTTTCACTAATATTTTAATGTTTTTTTAATTATGCATGTCCCAGAAATAGAACTATTTTAATCCCAAAAGTACAGGATGAGGAAGAATTAACTAAACTATCCTCATGGAGAACACTAACAATTGGATCTGTTTGGATTAGGCTGTGTACGAAAATTTTAGTTAAAAGATTGATGACTACAGTTAAAATTTGTAACAGACAAAGGATTTATATCAGATCCAGGATGCGAAGAAAATATTTCAATTTTAGATTATTTAATGAGGGGAGTAAAGCAGAATGGAGATGAATTAGCCATAGTATTTGTTGATTTAGCTAAGGCTTTTGACTCAGGAGGACATGGGGACCTTATATCCAGCCTTAAGAGATTTGGGATTGATGAACGTTTTATAGAAATTATTAGGGACCTATATAATAATTGCACAACTAGGGTTTGGGTTGGTGATAAAAGTACTGAGTCCATTTTAATAAGGAGTGGGATTAATCAAGGTGATCCTTTATCTCTAATTTTATTTAGTATAGCTTCGGATCCTTTGTTAACTAAACGAGAAACTGAGGGCTCAGGGTTTTATGTTCAAGGGAATAGTGTCACGTCATTGGCATTCGCTGACGACCTGGCAATTTTAAGTGGATCTTCTCAGGGGTGGTTAAAAAATCTTGGAATTTTAGACTGCTTTTGTAGCAACACCAATTTACGGGTCAATGTTAAAAAGACTAAAGGGTTCTGCATATTGTATAAATACAAAACTTATGTGATTAACCCCAGGGAGAACTGGAGATTGGACAGTGAGAGCATTGACTACGCACAACCAGGTCAATTTGAAAAGTACTGGGGGGAGAGAAGAGACCCCTGGATAGAGGTGGGAGGCTTGTCTCTTAAGGATAAATTGACTGAGTAGAGTGGTTTGTGCAAGGCTCCTCTTAAACCTACCCAAAACTGATGATTTTACAGACGTACATTTTACCTAGGTTATTTTATAATTTGCTTTTAATTGAGCATCCTTTTTATATTTTAAATGAACTTGATGTTTTGGTTAGGAAAGCTGTCAAAAAGATTTTACACCTCCCACAGAGTACTACAGACGGGCTATTTTATGTTAGGGAAAGAGTGCAAGCCCTCCATCTAACTGAGTTCAGTTTACAGATACCTAATATGCTGATCCATAAATAGAAGAGGCACATAGTGTCTAGGGATAATTGGATCGACTTATCCTTTATATATGCCGGAGAAAACTTAGTTGATAAGATTATGATTTTTAGTGCGGCTACTCCAAATCCAAAGAAATGGAACAATTAGGAGTTCTCCAGCCTGAGATGTCAGGCTGCAGGTATCAAGTATTTTAAAACAACATAATTAGTAATTCATTTTTAAAAAAAGATCTTATATGGTTAAATCTTCCTCTTTTATTGCCACACTGCAGCTGAGGACTAATGTCTATCCAACTAGGGAGACATTAGCAGGAGGTAGAGAGGGAGCAAATGCCATGTGCAGATGGTGCGGAAAGGTGAGGGAAACAGTACCACATATATCCAGGCAATGTTTTAAAACTAAGGATGCACAGATTGGCAGACGCAATAGGGTAGTCTCTGCGGTAATTAACAAAGTTAGTAAATTTGGGTGGAAATTATGGTCGTGCGTGCCAGGTGTGCCCACGCACACCCTAATGTCTCCAAAAAAAAAAGTGGCTTTGCATTTTAATTTAATCGCATGATACGCTCTTTTCGTTTTAAAGTATGGATTGTTGTATTATGCAATAAGCGCCAAATTGCATAATATAGATGTTATAGAAATGTATAGAAAGCCCGTGTTTGTTCGCAGCATGCGTCCCCACTACTGCAGCGCCACATTACCATTGGTCCTCCCCTCCCCCTCCGACTACTATTCTAGAAAATTCTTTGACCTATATGAGCGGCTGCGTCAGGCGTGCCCAGTGCAGTGTATACAGCGTTTGTAATCTTTGTCGCGTGTACTCTACTGAAATAGCATAACAAGCCCGTGGCTTTATGTTTTAATTCAATTGTATGATACTCCCGTTTAATTTTAAAATATGGATCGGTTCATTGTTAAGATAAGAAAAGGAGCAGACAAACTGAATTATAATGAATGTCTATGCTCACAACATTACAGTGGCAGGGCTATAGTACTACAGTGTAGACATTCACTATAGCAGCTGGAGAGGTTCTCCCAGCACTGTAGGTCATCCACCTCCCTGAGAGGTGGCGATTAGCTCAACGGAAGAATTTTTCCATTGACGTAGAGCTGTCTACACTAGGGGTTAGGTTGTCTTAACCATGTCTCTCAGATGTGACTCTTTCGCACTCTGGAGAGATATAGCTATGCCGACATAACTTTTGTAATGTTCTAGTGCCTAAATGGTGTTGGTGATGAAGAAAACTGGAGCAGTTTCTGGAGAGTGTCCAGTTTCTCCTTTAAGAAAAGGAGTACTTGTGGCACCTTAGAGACTAACCAATTTATTTGAGCATGAGCTTTCGTGAGCTACAGCTCACTTCAGGAATCGCACCACCACAGCAGCGTTCCTCACAAGGGACTGACAGGCCCTGTAAGCAGCAGTGAAATGTATTCCTAATGGCTTCTGATGGCTACTTGCTGCTTATGACAAATGCATGTATTAACAAGTAGAGCTGGACAAATAATGGATTTTTCAATTTGCTGGAAATTCCAAAAAAATTGGAAAAGCAATTTTGCTCTGCACTCAATTTTTCAAAATTTTCAGTGACTCAAAAAGCATAAAAAACAATTGAAATGTTTCTGTGCTACTTTAATCATTTAAAGGGGGGGGGGGGGTGGACGAGCAACAATCCAGAGAAACCAAGCAAAATTTGCAAAACATCAGCATGGAGGAATCTGCATTATTTGCCCAAAAAAAGGCTTCAGATGAAAACTTTTGCCCCGATCTTTGAGGCTTTTGTGTGGGTGGAGCTTTGGCTGTACCCTAACTCCCTAATTAGAACAGATGGACAGACAGGGGGAGGGGAAATAAGCTGTACAGATTCAAGAGCTATAATAATTTTTCTCCACACTTCTGCTTGGAGCGAGAAGAGCAGAGAACTAATTGTGCCTCAAGAGGGTGTCTCCAAGACTCAACACCTCCCAGGACTACTCCTGGGATGGTGCAGTTTTATGTACTACCTCTTGATCAGGGACGTGCCTAAAGGCAGAATGGAGCTCTTTACGAATTAGTCGAACATACTTGCTTCTGGTGTGAAGAGTAATGAGTGTGGTAGCTCAAACTTTTAAAAAAAATTATATTTACTTATAAAGTATGTTTAAAAAAAAGCAATAAATAATGCCCAGAAAGAAAGGTTTCACTTCAGCAATAATAAACAGAATAAAATCGTAGAACAGGACACAATAAAGTAATGAACATGTAGAAGCCCCAACAGAGGCTATAGAGTTGAAGGTAGTAGACCAAGGGGTTAACATATAGTAGTAGCAGTAGTAAAAATGTGCTCATTTACACAACAGTGAGCTAGATTGTACTTCTATATCCTGCTCTGCGTAAGGGGTCATGTGTTGCCCATCCTCCTCCCTCGCTCCTGGGCAGAGGTAAACTGCTGTTGGCCCATACTAGCAACAGATTACTAACCCCAACTCGCCATGCTGGCTTAGTGTGCTGGTTTGGTTCAAATGGGGATGGAGCCAAAACTCTGCCCATTCTCTATACAGTCCATGCCCAACTTTCTGAGGTAGAGGGGAAATACAGGATACAGAAGACTTGCTTACCCCGTGCCTGCCGCAGGAATTCAGGGAGGTCATATGGGAGGCTCTTACTCCTTCCTTACATCCTTGTATGGTGACATAGGCCAGGACCCAGGTAAGTATTGCAGCCAGATGGCTTTTTAGTTCCTTTGAATTTGCAGTCGACCACTTAAATTAAAGAATGACTCAAAGAATAAACTTCTCTGACAGGAAGAGGCAACTGTTTCTGTTCAGTCTAGTTTTTTCTAGCTTGAGGTGGTAGAAGCAGGGTTGTTGGTGCGTGGAGAGGGGCTACTGGGCAATGGAAATATTGCTGGGCCAGATGTATGTTTCTGCCTCCCTCACAATGTTTTCCACCACCACATTATCTTGCAGAGGCAGGAAGAGACCTCGGGTATGGTTCTGCCCCTGTGTGCCTGAGTGAGGAGGGCAGAGGCAAAATCAGGTCCCAGGGGAGGAGCTGGAGCAGCGGCTGCAGTGCACAGGATCGGGCTGGCTGCCATGGAGCAGATAGGAACAGCTCTTCTCTCTCTGTCTTCTTTCACTTGGGTGGCTGTAGCAGCCACGCTGGCCACAGCTGGTGGGCAGGGACCACATAGGGGTGACACAGTGTACGGAGAGGTTCTGTCAGAGCCACCTAGCCTCTGGGGGCAGGACCACGTGCCCCAGCCGCTGGGGTGAGGGACAGGGCACTGGTATGTGGGCCGGGGACAGTGGGTGTCAGTGCACAGGGCACCAGCTACCAAAGGCAGAGAAGCATAGGAGACTAGCTGCTGGGGGAGGGATGAGGTGTGCAGGACGCAAGCTACTAAGGAACTTCCAGAACAGCTGAAGCCGGCTCCCCTCCCTCCCCACTGCTGAGTCTCAGTACCTCCCACTTCTATCCCCCCACATTTCCATTCACAATGAGCTTCTCTCCCCCACCCCCACCAGCTTATGTGCATATTGTTGACTGAGAGGATAAAGGACACAATGGGGCCAGTTATCAGTGCTGTTTCACCTGCATACACCAGGCCTGAATTTAGTCCAAAGCTGGGAAAGCAATTTATTATTGAAAGAAGAGAGGATTTCGTAGATATCCGTGAAAGGAAAACTTTTCCTTTTGTACCATTTTGTAAAATCATCATGTAGTAAATTGCATAAGTGAACTGGCTGGAGACAATGTACTAGTGTGTTTTCACTGTGACTCAAATGAAACCTTTCTGTATATCCCATGAGCATGGATTTTCCCAGGCACTAATAGAGCTTGTAAATGTTACTGAACACATTTTTATTGATGCCCACAAGGCATCAATTGATGCCCATGAATGTCCAAAGATGGTGTCATCTGGTAAAATGATTAGCCTCTGAAAGAGAACTAAGCACAGTTTTGTTGATATACTTGTTTTAAAATCACTTGTGCTATTCGAAGTCTCTATTCTAGCACCACAAAAGTACTGTACCCAACCCCACTTCAGGGTGTTGCTGGGAGTGCTGTGGTACCTCAGTCCCCCAGATCTCTGGGAATATGTTGCGTGTGCCAAAAACTTGGTGGCAAGTGTCGGTGCTCCAAGTACTAGGCCCTTCAGGTTATCCCCCTTGGTGGGTTCCCATGAACAAATAAAGCATTACTTTATTTGGGCTTCCAGAAATAAATGTTGCAATTACTCTAGATATGGGGACTTTATAACTTACAGCAAAAGATGAACAAACAGTTCCTAACTCAGCCCCTAGGGGGCAGGATTATGAAAGTCCAATTTGTTAGGTCCCATCTACACAGCATCCCTTTTTGCAGGCCACTCCAGAGCATCCTCCTGTCACACATTACCACTGGCCCCCTTGCCAATAACAGGCTGCTTCCCAGCCTTTTAGCCTGGCTCCTCTGAACTCTGCATAGCCAGCTCTCAGGCTGCTGCCTCCAGCCTGCTGCTCGAGCTCCTGTGCATCCTCCAGCAGCCCTCTCTTAAGACAGGTGCCTTCTGCCATCCGGTGCTGCTGTCCCTTTCCTGTGCTGAAGGGATTATGAAGCCGCCTGCTGGCTGGATGTTGCATTTGAAGTTTACAGCTGTGTCATTACAATATTATGACATTACACAAAACCAGAATGATTTAATATCAGTAAGGCCCAATTCTGTTATCCTCATTCACACTAGGGAGGCTATAGTCAACTCATTAGTTTCATTGAAACCCAAATCTATATTACTGAGCCCTCTATTTAGTAAGAACTCCCACTTTTAAGCAGTGCCTCCAGTCATTCTGGAAGAATTGTGTGGGCAGAGTTCCATACAGAATTTTCTTGTTTTGTATTGCTCATATGATTTGTATGCGGCTCTGAGGTTCAATACCACAGGGAGTTTGGCAGTGGGGAAACTGAATGACTACTAGATCTGATCTGAAAACATCCATTGTATTTTGTGGGAAATATTGAATTTTTTTTTATGCAACAGAAAGCTAAAATATTTTTGGCTTTCAAAAAGTACTTTTAGTAAAAATGTTCAGTTTCCAGTAAAACCTTTCATTCTCAAACTCACAAAAACCCAAAACCCAACCCCAAAAAACAATGTTTTTACCATCTCCCACTACCCTGCCTGCTTGTTTTGGGTTTCCATTTATTTATTTATATATATGCAGAAATCTATTGTGTTTGTGTGTATACACACAGAATAGATTTCTGCAAAAAAAAATGTATTTGGGTCAAAAGGCCATTTTTCAATGAAAAAATAGTTAAACTAAAATGTTTTGCCATCTCTGCGTAATTAGCCAAATCTCATCATAATGTAGTAAAACAAAATGTAATAAAACAAAAATATAATTTAGCCTGGAGTCAGAACTACTGAGTTTGGTTCTTGGCTCTCTCACTGACTCACTCTGTAATCCTGGATGAGTCATTTTAGCTTCTCTGTTCCACACTTTCTACATCTGTGAAATAAATGACTACCTGACAATAAGGGACATTGGGTATGATCCTCTTTTGTGTAACTCAAGTATCATTCCTGAAATCAATAGAGTTATCCTGGTGTAAAACCAAAGCTTACCTTATTCTTGTTTTATTTTTAACTTAAATGTCATCTGGTAGCATTAAGATATGGTTAAATTTTACTGACCTATTAACACAGATCTTGGGTCTATGTTTACCTGCCCAAGCGGTGTTTATTAATGGACTGGGAAGTTTGGAAGCAACTGCCTTGCTGTTTCTCTCTCAGGCAGCAGTTCTTCAGCATCTTTTAATTTTCACTTTGCCCAAAATTCGGTGGAAAGCATGGACATTCATTGTAAGGATTATATTGGTAGTGCTGGCTGAAGGAGTGTCCATCCCACTTATCCCATCTCTACTGCAATAGTGATAATACTTGACTGGCACCATTTCTCCAAGGATCTAATACCAAAATAGGTATCATTATCCTCATTTTACAGATAGGGAAGCTGAGATAGAAAGAAATTAAGTGACTCACCCAACATCACACAGCATGGACATGGCAGTGCTGAGACTACTAGCCAGCTTCCTGACTCCTATTCAAGTGCTTTCTTTGTAGATGATATAATAGGTAGAAGGGGGGTTAAGTACCATAGTGTGCAAGCAGCCCCATAAAGTATTAATTTATCCTCCCTGGCAGAACAGAGAGGGCCATATTTACAGTCCCAAAACATTACATTTCTGTTTGTGTTGCAGACGATGTTCTGTTTTGCAAGGTAAATTCTATTGATGAGCCCTGAATTCCTATAAAAAAGAGACTCCAGCCATGCAGCACCAGAAAGGTCTTAAGGTTACAGGACTGTACCATGTGGAATGTTTTCCACAAGTGATACAGCACAGAAGAGTTTTCCTTAGCAAACCACAGAAGTTATCTCAATGGTGTATGGTGTGTTGCTGATGGGATGTATGTTCCACCACACTGGCACAGCGATTATGGATAACAAGTATGTGCAATTATGTCTTAATATCCTGAGGCTTCAGGTTTTATCCCTAATTTGCAGTGGTGTGCACAGTGAGATTGGCATCAGGTCAGAGTGTAAAACTTTCCTATTAAATACAGCACAGAATGTATGGTGTACAGTTAAGGAAAAGACTGATAGAACTGAAAGTAAGGTTGACATAATGGCATGTCACTATGGGCAATACCCGGATGAAGGGAAAGAGTTTTGACTGTGAAATTAATATGAACTGCAGGATTTTAACCCATTAATAATAGTTTCTTTATTAACGTGTGTGTGTGTGCGTGCACACGTACACGTTGACACTCAGTCATGCACCATTTTAAAAAGTAATGAAACTTCTTTCCTATTCATTGCAATCAGAGCTCCTGCAGGTGATCAAAGATACCAAACATCTGAATGCTGCAAAGAAAATCGTTGGGGCTCTGCACTGAGCATGGGTGAGCAAAGAGGGAATATATAAGGAGTCTTCCCTAACTTGCATCACTCATCCAGAGGCTGGTCACAATTGTGATCCCCTGAGTTCAAGTACCAGTCCTGGTTAGAGCCATTCACCTCCCCAAAAGAGGTAGGGAAGATGTGAGGCCATGATAGCAGACCAGGCCAGTTGTAAAAGGGAAAATATCTTTAAGAATGGCACTTCCTGGGAGATGATGTGCCTTCTGGAGCTCTCACTAGGTAGACTTATCATTTGTATTAGAGTATCCCTGAAAGGCTCCAGCTGAAACTGGGGGTCCCATGGTACTAGGCACTGTACAAACACTTAGCAAGAGCCAGCATCCCTTCCCTGAAGATTCCCTAGACAGAAATCCTAAACAAAGGGTGAGTGGGGAAGCAGTGGCACAGAGAGTTGAAGCAACATGCCTGAGGTCACGCAGAAGGTCAGGGGAAGGCCTGAGATTAATAACTAGGTTATCTGACTCCCAGTCAGGTACCTTAGCCACTAGATTATCTGTGGAAAAACATCCAATTTTTCAGGTTGTGGCCCTTGTTGGTATAAGCAGGACCCAGTCCGTGCTGCTGCAGAGCATCAGAAAACTGCATAGGAATTCTTTTAAAGTTTCCTTTTTTCTTAAGCCACCAATGACTCAGCTTTTTCACATGACAGTGACTTTTGATGATGCCTTTCAGTGATGCCAAAATAAACTACAGTCACATCAAAGTTTCAGCATGTAAAATTAATTTGGGCAGTAGAGTCACATTGTGAAGTCCCTTGTGCATGTCATTGTTCAGCAGCAGCAGCAAAAGGCTTTCAAAATGGATACCATACCCTGCCTGCACACTAGTGTTGGTTCCAATCATCTGGAATCTTGTTATATGAAGAAAAAAACGTAGTACTCGCTGCACTGGACACAACAGTTATTGTTTGCCAGGTTGTAGTAACCATGTTGAACCCAGGATATGAGAGACACAAGCTGGGTGAGGTAATATCTTTCATTGGACCAACTTCTGTTGGTGAGAGAGACAAGCTTTTATTATGGTGGTTTTGTCTTTTATCATTTTTCTGTGTGAGTTCAAGCGCACTAAATGCCCTAGTAACCACAATGTGGGTGAAACGAGACGATCACTGCACTCTCGAATGAACCCACACCGAAAAATGATAAAAGACAAAAACTTCATAACACCTGTGGATGAGCGCTTTTCACAAAGTGATCACTCTATATCTGATCCCTGAGCCGTCAAACCTGCACAACACTTTCAAAAGACAAGCCTGGGAGCTTAAATTCATAACTTGGCTAGACTTTGCTAAAAATCATGGACTGAATGGAGATACTAGATTTATGGCTTGTTACAACGATCTATCACCTTCTCCCCCTCACACACACACCTTTTTTTTCTCCTTTCCCCCCATGACTGGAGAGTTGTTAATGCACCACTTCACCTTGAAAGGTCCCTTGAAATATGTGTTAACTACATATGCTAAATAATCTGTTCCACCTTGTATTTAGCTGTGATGCTCTGCCTACATTTTCCAGGCTTGAGGAAGAGCTCCATGGAACTTAAAAGTTTGTCTCTCACACCAACAGAAGTTGGTCCAATAAAAGATATTACCGCACCCACAATAGTTATTGTCAGCTGTAAATACAGCTACATCAGAGTAGCCAGAAGCATTTCCTCCTGAAGATCATTCTATGAATTTGTGAATAATGGCACAACATTTGCTAGCCAGACTTCAAAAGCTGTAACCTTTCAACCCTGAAAGTAGTGGTTTTTGATGAAGACAGCCCCCAGAATGACAGACAACAGCCATGTCACAACACACCCTATGAGATGCCCACTAAGAGACCTCCAAACAACTTTGTGTCTTTAAGATATTCACGCTTTGTTGCACTAATTTCATTAATCTCCAGCTGCAGTTAAGATTGTCTTGCTCCCTAAGACTGAAATTTGCATCTGCTGTCAGCTGCACTCATGTCCCAGTTAAGCCCTTAGGAGAGGCCTGAAGGGGTATATAAGTGGTGTATAAGCCTTATTCTGGCCCCCTGCATGAGGGTGAATTGCACCCTCTGGCAGGCACACTGTGATGATTCATGGCTGTACACACACAGAGGCATCATGGCCAAACACAAGCAAGTATATCATGTTCTCCATTCAATCAGGCAAAGCTCATCCTTGAGCATCTGGGCTCTTGGGAGACAATCTGGAGCCAACCTGTAACAAATTTCATGTACTACATACCTACGGTCCAGAGTGCAACGTCATCAACAGGACCACACACGAGCAGCAAAGGGGATAGAATTCAGGCCAGCCAGTTCCCAAAACTCAAGCCTCTGCCACTTGAGCTAAAAGAAAAATCTCTGCTGCAAATTAGCATTATAAGTTTCTAGCCTCTCTGTAGGTCAGTCACAAGCAGGTGACAGTACCTCAAAGGCCAAATCCTGGTCCTTTCACTTAGCCTGAGTAAACAGGTCAAAATTGTTCCAGCCTAGGAACAGCACAAAGAACACACATTGTAATTGCTCCTGTAGCCTGCTCTAGTGTGGAGCCCCACTGCACACATCAGTAGCTGTGCTGTGAAAGCTGGTCCTGCCTCAGGAGGCCTGACTGGCAGGAGGATGAGCAAAGCTACTGGCCTCTCCCCACTGACAGAGCTCTGGTTGGCTAGAAAGCCAGCAGGAAATCCTGCCCCACTCCCTGCTGCTAATCTCCCCCAACTGGAGGGTGAACTGCCCAGGCTGTGGAAAAGAGCATGTATGCCTACTGCTACAGATATAAAGCAGGTGGAGAATCGAAGCTTCTGAGCACTTGGCAACTGTGGGCCTGCAGTGCACAGGAGAATAGCCAGAGATCATAGGGAAGGAGGCTGCTGATCGGTAACTGAGGGAATGATGTTGAGGTGCACTGGGGCTGTTGGTTTGCTGATAAATTGGATAAAGTTTGTTACTGGTAGCTCTGTGGGAGTGATTTCTGGGAGAATTCCTGCTGCCGCATGGGGTGGGGGGAAGTGGGCAGACAGAGTCAGGGGCCTAGCTTTGACAGCCCATCTGCGAAAGCTTTTCATGGCAGAAAGAAAAATTAACATGAGCCTTCCAGCTGGGGAGCCCTCATTTCAATTTTTCTTGACAGAAAACTTAATTTTTTGTGGGGAAAACCTGAAATTTTCTTGTGGAAAACTTTGGTTTTGAAAAAAGGGCTTTTTTGTTTTTAATTGGGAAATCATTCCACTGAAAAATTTGCAACCGGCTCTGGTTATAAGCATGATACAGACAGTAGTAGTATGTGTTATGGCTGGTTCGAAGTCAGTGATATCAACAACCTGTTGACCTGTGTGCTCCATAGTTTATAAATGGAACCTCAACAAGAAGTGACCCAAAAAGTTGTGTTGGAGTCATAGTAACAATGTCATTAGACATGGGAATCACAGAATCATAGAATATCAGGGTTGGAAGGGACCTCAGGAGGTCATCTAGTCCAACCCCCTGCTCAAATCAGGACCGATCCCCAATTAAATCATCCCAGCCAGGGCTTTGTCAAGCCTGACCTTAACAACTTCTAAGGAAGGAGATTCCACCACCTCCCTAGGTACCGCATTCCAGTGTTTCACCACCCTCCTAGTGAAAAGGTTTTTCCTAATATCCAACCTAAATCTCCCCCACTGCAACTTGAGACCATTACTCCTTGTTCTGTCATCTGCTACCATTGAGAACAGTCTAGAGCCATCCTCTTTGGAACCCCCTTTCAGGTAGTTGAAAGCAGCTATCAAATCCCCCCTCATTCTTCTCTTCCGTAGACTAAACAGTCCCAGTTCCCTCAGCCTCTCCTCATAACACGTGTTCCAGTCCCCTAATCATTTTTGTTGCCCTCTGCTGGACTCCTTCCAATTTTTCCACATCCTTCTTGTAGTGTGGGGCCCAAAACTGGACACAGTACTCCAGATGAGACCTCACTAGTGTCAAATAGAGGGGAATGATCATGTCCCTCGATCTGCTGGCAATGCCCCTACTTATACATCCCAAAATGGCCTTCTTGGCAACAAGGGCACACTGTTGACTCATATCCAGCTTATCGTCCACTGTAACCCCTAGGTCCTTTTCTGCAGAACTGCTGCCGAGCCATTCGGTCCCTAGTCTGTAGCTGTGCGTTGGATTCTTCCGTCCTAAGTGCAGGACTCTACACTTGTCCTTGTTGAACCTCATCAGATTTCTTTTGGCCCAATCCTCCAATTTGTCTAGGTCCCTCTGTATCCTATCCCTACCCTCCAACGTATCTACCTCTCCTCCCAGTTTAGTGTCATCTGCAAACTTGCTGAGGGTGCAATCCACAACATCCTCCAGATCATTTATGAAGATATTGAACAAAACCGGCCCCAGGACCGACCCTTGGGGCACTCCACTTGATACCGGCTGCCAACTACACATGGGAACCCCTGTTGGGGAGGGAAAATGTTTTGTAGTCACCAAACTATTTTGTAGACCTGGACTTTTCAAAACATTTTGTGCTTTAGGGCAACTAATGATGTTTCAAGTACTTATCTATAGATTTTTACTAGTTATACTATCCTTCTCACAGATGTTAATTTAACATTCCAGGGAACACCTTCCTGATATCTCTTTTCTTTCAATATGCTTGTTCAGTAATCATTCTTTTCTTAGTTTAGTGGCTTTCAGGTTCTTTTCCTTAGCATGTGAGGAGTATACAATCTTTGAAGAAATGATGCATCGGGTCTTAGTTTCGTGGTACAGTTTCTTTTTAAGGGAGAGTTTGCTCTCTACCTTCATCTCTCTAACTGGATTAAATTATTGGGACACAGCTGCTCCCCGTGAACCAGCTATTGGTGTTAGGGCTGAGATAACTGAAAGAAGAAATACCCCCCGGTTGTCTGTGACCACCTCTGTGCAAGGTTCATGGTGTATGCATGAAAATAAGTAAGTTACAGTAAAAAATATAGCCAGATTCTCCCTCACTAATTTCTCCTCCAATGGAAAACTGACCTACAAGGTACCAACATCTGCTACTGTTCAGACAATGGGCAATGCTAATAAGAGGCCAGTTGTCTAGTGTTCTCTGGTTTCCTGCTCTCTAAGGACCAGTGCAAGGTCTGTGCACCACTTAAGTCCTCAATAGGCTGTGTAGCAACAGCAATGAACTACACCAGGGGTGGCCAGCCTGAGAAGGAGCCAGAATTTACCAATGTACATTGCCAAAGAGCCACAGTAATACGTAGGCAGCCCCCCATCAGCCCCCCCACCTTCCCTGCACCTTCTGATCAGCTGTTTCCCGACATGCAGGAGGCTCTGGGGGGGGAGGGGGAGGAGTGAGGGCACGGCAGGCTCAGAGGAGGGGGTGAGAGGGGTGGAGTGGGGGTAGGGCCTGTGGCTGAGCCAGGGGTTGAGCAGTGAGCACCCCACGGCACACTGGAAAGTTGGCGCCTGTAGCTCCAGCCCCAGAGTCAGTGCCTATACAAGGAGCCGCATATTGACTTCTGAAGAGCTGCATGTGGCTCCGGAGCCACAGGTTGGCCACCCCTGGACTACACCTTTGGGCATGTATACCCATTAATCCCCTCTCTAAGCAAGTTACTAGAGAAAAACAATGTGCGCAAAGCCATGGATTTCTTGCCCCCTTATGAGCTGGTCAACAGAACTGACAGGACATATGGGGAGAGAATTGTATACCTCAATAAGGTGTGTAGTAAATGATTCCCCTCTGTACAAGATGGGGAGCCCAAAGAAGTAATGAGTCTGAATCATAATTGGCTCCCACTGTTCCTCCTGGCTAATGCAGCTATGCACCGCCCCACATTCTGGGCTGAGTTTAAAGGCCTAATCTTGTCCTAGGATTGCAAAGTGTAGTCAGAAAGTGACAAATGACAAAGTTAAGATTCTCTGAGATAAAATTCCTCCCCAGTTGCTGCCATGGGTGCTGTGAGGAGGCTCTCTACTATGCCTTAGTTGGAATGGTGTTCAGTTTGCACAATCAAGGCCTATATTAATATTTTGAATCCAGAAAGAATTAATGAGAGAGACCTATGTGCTTGATCTGTGTCCTGTGCATGTAGACCTTTTGTCTAAAAATCTAACTACACCATACTTCACTAATGTATAGCATGCATTCAACTTATTGTCAACAATTGTTGGAGGCACTGGTAGTCCTGCTCTAAAATCAAATCTCGTACATCTTCTGGGAAAGAGACTTTACATACAATAATCCAGGACCTAATAAATATAGGAAGAAAAATGAACCAGTGAAGGCTATTTAATTTCCAGATCAATGTATAAAGAGAGGTGTTATTCAAATAAAAATGGCCAACTTTTTAAAAATTTTATATTGTAAGCCCAAATATCACTGACTACTTAGAATATGACCTTTTGAATGTTCTAAATCTAAATTGTTGGATGAAAAAGCAAACATTTATAGGCTTAAATTTGTACTTTAATCTGGTTACACTTTTACTAGATTTTATTACAAAATGAGTATTTTAAAGTCCACAATCACCACAGACAATTTCTAAGTAAATGTTCTGTTTTAACTTTGCCATAAAGTGAGTATGTGAACCATTCAGCTGTCTCAAGTACATTTTTATCAGCCTCTATAAACAGTGATTTTGCTTTTATTAAAATCACTATTGAAGTGTCTGCATTTTTGCTACTGCTGCAAGCTATAAAAAGTGCCTCTAAAATGATTCCCCATAAACTTAGAATACTATTTTGTGCTATAAAATGTAAAACTACAGTATGTTTTGGAAAGCAGAATTTTATTGACTTAACTTGGCATGTACGCAATCTTGGATCCACTATAAAGTAAAGTAATCAGAAGCTTACCTTCCACTAGACATTCCTATCCACTGTTTTTTGCAATGTTTATATTGTTAAAAGAATATTTTTCCATCTGTAGCGATCAGTGTGTCTATGTACACACCCATGTATAGCCTCATGTGTGTATGTGTTGTAAATTGGCAAGAGGAAAGGAAGAATCTGGTTGCTGATGAGAACTTTGTCTGTATGCATAAGTCTATCTTATCTATCTAAGAGACTTATAGATAGATACTTGTATATAAAATGTATTTATCCTCACAACACCTCTGTGAGATAGGGAAGTGCTATTATTCTCATTATCTAGATGAGAAAGTGAGGCTCAGAGGCGCTAAATGACTTGCCCGAGGTCTCACAGGAAGTTTGTGACAGAGAAGGGAATTCAAACTTGGATCTCCCATGGCCCAGGTTAGTGGCCTGGCTAACCACTGACCATCCTTCCTCTCAATAATTCAATAAGTCAGAATTTATTACCCAGTATTCCTTCTTGGAAATCATTTTTCTCATCAAATATAACAATCAGTTCCCTCCCCCCCACAAATGTAAGAGATTATCTCTACACTAGTTTTAATATAATCATCATTTTTCTAACTCAGAAGTATTACTGACAGGCCAAAAATATCCCAGTGTCTGTTGTTACTGTATTTTTGTAAACCAGCAGTCCCTACCAAGGAAGCACTTTGAATTTCTGACCATAAAGTACCAATCACAATCAAGAATATAGGCTCCAGTGTAGTGTTGGCAGGTTTCTTCCCAACTTTACTGGGGTTGTATACCATAAGATATCTTTTTTATTGGATGGGTAATCAATCAACCAATCAGTTGGCCCTTAACTTAAACAATTCCTCTCCCTCCCTGTTGTTTATCCTTCCTGTTTTAGATAAGGCAAACCAACATAAGATAGGTTTCAAAGTAGCAGCTGTGTTAGTCTGTATTCACAAAATGAAAAGGAGTACATGTGGCATCTTAGAGACTAACAAATTTATTTGAGCATAAGCTGAAAAGCTGAAAGCTTATGCTCAGATAAATTTGTTAGTCTCTAAGACGCCACAAGTACTCCTTTTCTTTCAACACAAGATAAACTACCAGACAATAGTACAGTTAATGGCATATTTTATATTAGATAGTTTTCACTTCCATTAATGATGAACCTTGAATTTAAGAGAAAACTACACATCTAAACGCACCAATAACATATTTAATCATTAACACATTCCAGTAATCCAAAAAACTCAACATGATTTTAGCTGTACAGTGTCCGTTCCATATAAAATTTGGCAACAGACTGTCACTGTGGAAAGCTGATTGAAAGCAGGAAAGGCTGCAGTGCTGTCACTTGAAAAGTGAAGGCATTTTGCCATGGTGTGACTTGCCGCACAGTATCTTTTCAGGCTTCCAAGAGTCTGTATTCAAAATGGCAACTCCAGTGCCAAATGTAACCTGATAGCAGTATAAAACTCCCTGTTTTGTTTTAAAAAATTTTTAAAAAGAGATTGGAACATAGGAATTTGGGTCTGTGTCCAAAGCCAAGGGTGTAGGACAATTTTCATCCTTCCCACGCAAACATAGATGTATTTAAATGTCAGCTTTAAAAGTGCCTAATAAGATAAAAGGACCAAATTGTACTCTGAACTCCAACAAATGGAAATGTGGAGTAAAGACAGTGGGATACATAACAGGCTTAGAACTTTCCACAAATCCTATTGAAGTCAAGGAGAGTCCTTCAACTGATATTTTTTTAAGGGTTTGAAACGGACCCTTTTATCCTGTGCAATCCCATTGATTTCATTGGGTCTTTGGCCCATTGACATCAGTGGAGTTATTCTGGATTCACACTTTTGTGAAGTAGACTTAAGACCAGAATAGGTTAAGTGAAGGTTGAAAAGACTCTGTATTATATACATCTATTATAAATATGCTTCTCTGGTTGAGGACTAGGATAAAGAGGGCTCAAGAAAGACAGAAACAGGATAAACACCAAATTTCTTTGAGGTCCAGAAATGCTGAGCCTGTTTCACGAAGGTCAATGTTCAGAGCATTTATATATTGAGAAGAGTTCCTCACCATACAACATACGAGAGTTCTGTTGAATTGTTTGGGGGTTTTTGCTTTTTTTTAAATTATTTTTTATTAAAACGGGCATTAAGCTGATTCTGGTGGCAAACCTTTTTTCCAGAACTTCCTCATTTGTGATATGATATAGAAAATACGGAAAACATATTTCTATTCTCCTTTAACATGTATTTCACAATGACACTCATTCAAATTTTCTTTAATTGCTCGGATAAAACAGGATGGATGACAAGTCAAATTATGCTAGGCCAAATGTCATCCTCATTTACACCTGTAAATCCTATCCTGCTGACATCAATGAGGTGAAACTCTTCTCTCCAGCATTTCTTTGTAGACCTAAAGATCAAGCTTAGTTCTTTCTGCCTGCTACATCATCACCACATTAACAAATATTCTCCAGTTAGGAGCCTGGTCCTGCTTCCAATAAAGCCAATGGCAAAAACTCTGTAACTTCTGTGGAAGCAGGAATGGGCCTTACAATGTAAGTAATCATGAGTAATCAGTCCAGCTCACCTTGAATACTGGTTTTGCTGTGCTGAAAATAATGAAACTTGTTTCTGGTGATAAGTTAAGCAGGTATGTCCTTAAGAAACACAGGAAGGGAATTTGTTGAGTGAGAAGGTGCCATTTGTACCAGACGTTGTCAACTTTCTAGCCATAACCACACTGAACTTTTAAAAAAAAAAGAAAATAATGTTCAAGAGTGAAGCTCTCCTTTGACAGTCAAATTAGTATTAAAACTGTTTACAGTTTATATATGATATGATGGGAAAAGCTAAAATCTATGCTGAGAAAAACTGACACGGCTTTCTATTAAATCACAAAGCCAACAGGAACCATATTTTAGGGGTATATAAATATTTGCCATTTTAGCAACGATCTTATTTCAAATACTTGGTGACTCCACAGGAATTAGCTATTTTAGAAAAAAAGTAGAAGTTCAAACTGTAAAAAGAGGAGCTTTAATAGTAAAGCACAGTTACTGAATGGAAAAGAAGACTTTAAAGATTATTTTTTTTAAATTACAACTCTGAGTCTTACATTGCACAGAAATGCCTTGTGATACAATAGTAACATTAGTGTCTCAAAGCCCAGAGAAAATAGAGAATTTTCACAATTAGCAGGTATATCCCCTTTCCTTCAAGTTGCTTTATAACATTTAACATACTTACAGGCAGCTCTAGTTTTCAGCAAGGTTAAGCCAGAATGAATGGTAGCATGATAAAAACGCAGGTCTTTGTAGACCCAGCCAACAACAGCGATTAAGTTTGAATATAGTGTCAGCCTATAAGAGACAAACTTTCGAGCTACACAGACCTGAAGAGCTCTGTGTAAGTTCAAAAGCTTATCTGTCTTTCACCAACAGAAGTTGGTCTGATAAAAGATATTACCTCACCCACATTGTCTCTCTAGCCTATAAATAGGGAAGTGAGTTTGCCATGGAAAATACAATGGTGAGTCAGCAATTTTTATTAAAAACCAGAGGCCCAGTCCTGCACAATATCAAGTTCCCTCAGTTCTTGGGATCTGAGCATCTTTTTGATCTGGGCACCTAGAGTTTTATTAAAATGTTTGTAACTGATCAAGGTTCTTTTACAAATTATTCTGTTCCTCTGTCTCTTGTGCTGATTTGTGGGCCTTCCTCCACCTAGTAGGATATTCCAGGCATCAACAAGATGTCTACATGGACCATGGGGAGCAGTGCAACCTGTCTAGCTGGCTGGGAAGCCTGATAAAACTCAAGATTTTTGATTTAACAAACAAGACAAAGCCTAAAAATGCACAGATACAGTCATACCCATGACAAAACCAGGGTCCTGGTTGTGTGAAATAATAACAAGGCTTACATGGCGGTAGCCACTATTGGGAGGGGGGCATGAGAGAGAGGGAGAGAGCTCATTGTACCCTCCTCCCCTAACCTCTTTGCACATCTGTACAAAGTAAGGCACGAATTCTGTAGGGGACAAAAGCTTCCTGGTGTTTTTTTTAACTGCAAAAAACAGTATTTAAGAAAACTTCCAGACTGTGTACTTTGGACAGAGGGACATTCCCTAATGCATTTGAACTCGGACATTTTTTCATTTCTTCTTTTCAGGCAGAATTCATTTCTTTCCCTAGCAGAGGTGATCTTCACGAACAACTTACAAAACGGCCCTTCTTTAATACAAACTCATACTATAGGGGGTTTAATTTCGTGCACAGTTGTCAACAATAGCCAAATGTATCTCCCATTGGCAGCCTTATAGTTACAAATTGTACGAACTGTACTTACTGATTTAACAACAAAGAAGCCGCTGGGAAAGAGCTCCATTAACTAAAACTTTTAACTGAAGAAAAATATTTCTCCTCTGACTTGCCAATTATTCAGAAAGTGTTTTTATAATCCTTAATATTGGTAAATAAATCCCCGCTTCTCCAAGAGTATGTCTACACTATGAAATTAGGTCGAATTTATAGAAGTCGAAATTTTAGAAAGCGATTTTATAAAGTCGATTATGTGTATCCCCACTTAAAACCATTAAGACCATTAAGTCGGGTAGCTATCCCGCAGTTCCCGCAGTCTCTACCACCCATTGGAATACTGGGTTGAGATCCTAATGCCTGATGGGGCAAAAAACATTGCCGCGGGTGATTCTGGGTATATGTCGTCAGGCCCCCCATCCCTCCCTCCCTCTCTCCGTGAAAGCAACGGCAGACAATCGTTTTGCGCCTTTTTTCATGGGTTACCTGTGCAGATGCCATACCAAGGCAAGCATCGAGCCTGCTCAGCTCACAGTCACCATACGTCTCCTGGGTGCTGGCAGACGCGGTACTGCATTGCTACACAGCAGCGGCAACCCATTGCCTTGTGGCAGCAGACGGTGCAGTATGACTAGTAGCCATCCTCGTCGTCTCCTGGGTGCTCTTGGCCGGCCTCGTTGAGGTCGGTCGGGGCGCCTGGGCAGACATGGGTGCTCCTGACAGACCTCGGTAAAGTCTGCCAGGGGCGCCTGGACATAAATGGGAGTGACTCGGGTCATTCTCTTCTTTAAGTTTTGTCTAATGGAGATTCAGTCCTGCCTGGAATATTGGCAGAGGGATAGCTCAGTGGTTTGAGCATTGGCCTGCTACACCCAGGGGGGGCCATTCTGCCTCAGGCTGCTCTCTGCAGCACCATCTTCTGACAGCCTACCCCTCCCTCCCTCCATGAAAGCAACGGCTGACAATCGTTCCGTGCCTTTTTCCATGCGGGCGCCTTATTGCTGCCAGCATCGTCATCCACCCGCCGCTTCTGCTGCCACGCTGCTCACGCCCTACCACGGCTAGCATGGAGCCCGCTCAGATCACTGTGGCAGTTGTGACCGCTCTAAACACCACATGCATTATCATGCAATATATTCAGAACTAGAACCTGCAAAAGCAGGGAAGTAGGTGATGGCAGTGCGGTGAGGAGAGTGATGAGGACATGGACACAGACTTCTCTCAAAGTACGGGCCCCAGCAGTTTGGCCTTCCTGGTGGCAATGGGGCAGGTTCATGGGGTGGAACGCCGATTCTGGGCTCGGGAAACTAGCACAGACTGGTGGGACCACATTGTGCTGCAGGTCTGGGATGATTCCCAATGGCTGCGAAACTTTCATATGCGTAAGGGCGTTTTCATGGAACTTTGTGACTTGCTTTCCCTTGCCATGAAGAGCCAGAATACCAAGATGAGAGCAGCCCTCACAGTTCACAAGCAAGTGGCGATAGCCCTCTGGAAGCTTGCAATGCCAGACAGCTACCGGTCAGTTGGAAATCAATTTGGAGTGGGCAAATCTACTGTGGGGGCTGCTGTGATGCAAGTAGCCAACGCGATCACTGAGCTGCTGCTATCAAGTGTAGTGAGTCTGGGAAATGTGCAGGTCATAATGGATGGCTTTGCTGCAATGGGATTCCCTAACTGTGGTGGGGTGATAGACGGAACGCATATCCCTATCTTGGGACCGGACCACCAAGGCAGCAAGTACATAAACCGAAAGGGGTACTTTTCAATGGAGCTGCAAGCACTGCTGGATCACAAGGGACGTTTCACCAACATCAACGTGGGATGGCCGGGAAAGGTACATGATGCTTGCATCTTTAGGAACTCTGGTCTGTGGGAAGAGCTGCAACAAAGTACTTACTTTCCAGACCAGAAAATAACCATTGGGGATGTTGAAATGCTTATAGTTATCCTTGGGGACCCAGCCTACCCCTTAATGCCCTGGCTTATGAAGCCATACACAGGCACCCTGGACAGTAGTCAGGAGCTGTTCAACTATAGGCTGAGCAAGTGCAGAATGGTGGTAGAATATGAATTTTGGATGTTTAAAAGTGCACTGGCGCAGTTTACTGACTCAGTTAGACCTCAGCGAAACCAAAATTTCCATTGTTATTACGGCTTGCTGTGTGCTCCACAATATATGTGAGAGTAAGGGGGAGACGTTTATGGCAGGGTGGGAGGTTGAGGCAAATTGCTTGGCCGCTGATTATGTGCAGCCAGACACCAGGGCAGTTGGAAGAGCACAGCAGGATGCACTGTGCATCAGAGAAGCTTTGAAAACCAGTTTCATGGCTGGCCAGGATACAGTGTGAAGTTTATGTTTATTTCTTGATTAAAACCCGCCCCCTTGGTTCACTCTACTTCCCTGTAAGCCAACCACCCTCCCCTCCCCCCTTTGATCACTGCTTGCAGAGGCAATATAGTCATTGTTGTTTCAATTTCATGTATTCTTTATTAATTTGTCAGACAAATGGGGGGATAACTGCCAAGGTAGCCCAGGAGGGGTGGGGGAGGAGGGAAGCACGGGGTGGGGTGCGGGAAGAGGGGAGGATGGAAGGACAAGGCCACACTGCACTTCAAAACTTATTGAATGCCAGGTTTCTGTTGCTGGGCAATCCTCTGGGGTGGAGTGGTTGGGTGCCCAGAGGCCCCCGCCCCGTGTGTTCTTGGGCTTCTGGGTGAGGAGGCTATGGAACTTGGGGAGGAGGGTGGTTGGTTACACAGGTGCTGCAGCGGCGATCTGTGCTCCTGCTGCCTTTCCTGCACGTCAACCATATGCCGGAGCGTATCCGTTTGATTCTCCAGTAGCCTCAGCATTGAATCCTGCCTCCTCTCCTCTTGCTTGTCCCTCCTGTCCTCCCATTCATTTTGTGCTTTCCTGGACTCTGACATTGTCTCCCGCACTGCATTGTGCTGGGCTCTTTCAGTGTTGGAGGCCTGCATGAGCTCAGAAACCATTTCATCGCGAGTGGGTTTTTTTTCGGCTTCTAATCTTTGATAGCCTCTGGGACAGAGATGATAGGGGGAGCATTGAAACATTTGCAGCTGCGGGAGGGAAAAAGGGGAGATTAGTCTTTAAAGAGACATTTTAGAGAACAATGGGTAGACTCTTTCATGGTGAACCAAGCTGTTAACATTACATAGCATGTGTGGTTTCTTTACAAGGTCGCATTTTGCCTCTTATATCGAGGGCCTGCCGGTACGGTGTGAGAGATCACACACTCAGGGCCAGCGGGCAGTAGAATTTGGCTTGCAGGCAGATGTGGTAAGCCACAGTCTTTTGGCTTCTTTAACCTTCCCAACATGTGGGAATGGTTTCAAACAGCAGCACCCTTATTTCACATACCAAGCACCCATTGGGTTGGTCCTTTAAAATGGGTTGGCCGTTAAAAAGGAGGGGCTGTGGTTTTTGGGTTAACGTGCAGCATAAACCCAACTAACCCCCCCACACACACACATACATACACACACACACACAATTCTCTGGGATGATCGCTTCACCCCTCCCCCCACCGCGTGGGTAACAGTGGGGATGATTTCTGTTCAGCCACAGGCAAACAGCCCAGCAGGAACCGCCACCTCTGAATGTCCCCTTAATAAAATTCCCCTATTTCAACCAGGTGACGATGAGTGATATCACTCTCCTGAGGATAACACAGAGAGATAAAGAATGGATGTTGCTTGAATGCCAGCAAACACCAGGACCATACGCTGCCATGCTTTGTAATGCAATGATTCCAGGTTAAGTGCTATTGGCCTGCCGTGGTAAAGTGTCCTACCATGGAGGACGGAATAAGGCTGCCGGCCCCAGAAACCTTTTGCAAAGGCTTTGGGAGTCATCCAGGAGAGCTTCATTGAGATGTCCCTGGAGAACTTCCGCTCTATCCCCATACACGTTAATAGACTTTTCCAGTAGCTGAACTGGCCGCAAATGCATCCCAAGTCTTCAGAGCAAATTAAACACGCTTGCTTTTAAACCGTGTATTATATTTACAAAGGTACACTCACCAGAGCTGCCTTCTCTGCCTTCAAGGTCCGGGAGCCCGGGTTGGGAGGGTATTGGCTCCAAGGTGATAAACAGTTCCTGGCTGTCAGGGAGAAAGGTTTCTCCGCTTGCCTGGTGTGCGCTATCTTTAACCTCCCCCCTCCTCATCATCTTCCTCATCCCCAAAATCCTCATCCCTGTTGCATGAGACTCCCCCTTGCAGGCGTCCACGTATAGGGGTGGGGCAGTGGTAGGGGCACCCCCTAGAATTGCATGCAGCTCATCACAGAAGCGGCATGTCTGGGACTCTGACCCCGAGCAGGCATTTGCCTCTTGGGTTTTTTGGTAGGCTTGTCTAAGTTCCTTAAGTTTCACTTGGCACTGCTGTGGGTCCCTTGATAGCCTCTGTCCTTCATGCCCTTGGAGATTTTTTCAAATATTTTGGCATTTCATCTTTTGGAACGGAGTTCTGATAGCACGGATTCATCTCCCCATGCAGCGATCAGATCCAGTACCTCCTGTTCAGTCCATGCTGGAGCTCTTTTGCGATTCTGGGACTCCATGGTCACCTCTGCTGAAGAGCTCTGCATGGTCACCTCTGCTGATGAGCTCACCACACTGGCCAAACAGGAAATGAAATTCAAAAGTTCATGGGGCTTTTCCTGTCTACCTGGCCAGTGCATCCGAGTTGAGTTGAGAGCGCTGTCCAGAGCGGTCACAAAGGAGCACTCTGGGATAGCTCCCCCAGGCCAATACCATCAAATTTCGTCCACACTACCTCAAATTCGACCCAGTGAGGTCGATTTCAGTGCTAATCCACTCGGCGGGGAGGAGTACAGAAACCAGTTTTAAGAGCCCTTAAAGTAAAAAAAAATGGCTTTGTAGTGAGGAGGGGTGCAGGGTTAAACCGACCTAACGCTGCTAAATCCAACCTAAACTCATAGTGTAGATCAGGGCCAAGTGACTTAAGCCTGTGCTTCATTTTAAGAACCTGTGTGATTCTAATGTCTCATTATGTGGGACTAATAAAGTGCTCAGAATTAGGCACATGCTTAAAGTACCTTAATGGTTCATGGCTTAAATCCTGAATAATACAGGAGTGTTCAGAGGTTCCACTTGTTGCCCTATGTTCTAAACAGCATTTGCAAATGAACAAGATTAGAGCTGCAAATCATCCCAAACCTCAGTGAAGAGCCACGTAGCTGGGCCTGGAGCTCTGGAATCCTGTCCCCCTTGGGATAGAACATCATTTGGCATCCTCCATGGAAAAGGTCAAGATTTTTGGTTTCCACACTAATTCTGGTTTCTGTATGTGGGTGTTTTTTGTTATTTATACCACATGTACAGACTGAATAACCATCACATAAACTGTGATGTTTCACCAACCATGGAATAAACTGTGAACCATTTGCTTTATTCTGTATTTTACGGATGTCACTAAGTTCCAACCAGAGCACTGTGACATCATTGTTTCCAAAATAAAGTCCTGAAAATAAAATGGAAAAAAGCAGTGAGCGACTGAAAACACATGCCCATATATTTGTCTAATTTTTGCTGCATATATATCTAATAAAATGCAACACATTTTGTTATGTGCAATAAAGGCTTTGGTTTTGAGATTTGAGACCTTCATAAAGTAGGGGCCTGATTCTGCCACCTGTGCCATATATTTAGCTGAGAGTTTCTCTGACTTACACACAGTACATTAGGGCCTGATCCAAAGCTCTTATGTGTCTGTCTGCACAGCATTTTGGAGTGAGCCTGGGTTTGACGTATTCTGGTTAGCGGCACTCACACTAGTGCTCTAAAAATAGCTGTGTTGATAGTTCTCTGAAGTTGTGGCTTGGGCTGGAGCTCAGGCTCCAAAGCCCAGCTCCTCTGCCAAGGGGTCAGAGCTATTTTGAGAGCCAACACCAGCCCACCTAACCAGAGTCTGTTAATCCAGACTGGGAGGCTCACTCCAAAATGTGAGTAGGCATAGCCTATATGTCCATGGAAAGACTTCAGTGGGCTTTGGATCAGGCCCTTACTTCACATGTAGTCCCAACAAAATCAGTGAGACTGGACATGGAGTATGTTACTAAGTGCTAGTAAGGGTGGGGGAAAAATCAGGCTATAAAAAATTGACATGGCCCTCTCAAACACATTGCAAGGAAATCTTTATATCCTAGCACACTGTCATATTCTATAAGTATTTATTATATGCAGGGATTGGACACGAGTTAAGGATGAGTTTATATTGGTTTTTTTTCACTGTTGGAGAGACACAAGGTCCGTTGGTTTTTTTGGGTTTTTTTTTTTTTTTTTTCGATCATATGATGGCCAGAAGTTGCTATGCAAAGACATGGAAAAAACATACAAACGAAAGTTTTAATATTGGTTTTGTTATCATCTTAGTCACTGGAACACATGGTCTGTTGACTCTATTCTATTCATGCAGGGCCAGATCCTCAGCTGGTGTAAAATGGTGCAACTCCATTTAATAAATGGAACTGTGATAACTTACATAAGATGAAGATCTAACTCTTACAGTCTTAGAATTTATCATTTTTTTCCACTTCCAAGATGTATGGTTATAATTGAATTCACAACCATTGGGCACATCCTTCTGGGTACAGGCTGATTCAAAGTATGGCTTTGCTGAGAACAGTGCCTCCAATCTGTCACTGATAATCTTGCTGCTTAGAACCCAGACTATTTTGTATCCCTTTCACATCCATCTAGTTATGCATTTTCCACAGTGGGCCAATTACATTGGTAGTTTTGAGGGTGTGATCATTAAACCACATTTTCTTCCAAATCTCTCGTATCCACCAAATGTAAAATCCCCATATGTCATCTGAGTCTCTTTAGGTGCGAATGAATTTTTTAATATTTGCATTGACAAAATGAACTCCCTCCTGACTTTGAAAGTACAATATTTCTTCCTCTCATAAAATACTTCCTCTGAGCATTGTGAACCCACACATACCTTCAACTAATTTTTTTATATATATATCATGCCTATACATCTGAATGTCTTCATTACATATTATTATATTATTGGTTAGTAAAATAACATTAAAATGGCTGAAGAGGCCCGTTCTTCATGTACAGGTTTTTCCATGGGTTGGGTGGTGTTTTGTGCTAGGCCGCAGGCCTATCAGGAGTGCTCCGAAAGAACGAGGCCTACACGCAGCAAAGCAGCGAGGTATTGGTTTTAATGAAGGTAAGTGACACACGCACAACGGGGACTCCAAGCGTTGCTGTCACGGAGGCGGGGAACCCAGCACACCGGAGCTCTGCCTGGGACAGAGTCCGACGAAGGGGCAAACAGCGAGCCATAATAAGCAGTACACAGAAACAGCTCATGAATATATAATTAGGTACTTTGCTACAGGGGTTTTCCACTACCTGGCAAAGGGCCATGCAGGGCAGACAAAACCGGCCTAAAGCTGGTTATAGCTGGATTTCCATGTCCTACAGTGACCTGTCGGCTCCAAGAAAGCGGAAGTTCCCTAGCTAGGCTGTAAGAAAGTCTTTCACAGTCCCCTACAGGTGGGAATATGTAGCAGTGTTTTTCTGGTTGTATGTAACTCCTTCTCATGTGGTGCTCCACCAGTAATCCCATGGTATGACTCAATGAGAGCGAGAATGGCAGGACTAGGCTCTCTGTTTCAGAAAAGCTCTTTTCTCTCATTGTTGAGAAACATAGCTTACTTTCATACCTTCTGCACCAGAAATTACTTGCTCTGTCCAAGCTGCCTGACTTGCCTTGTAACCTCCCTCCTGATGAGATTTATGTCAACAGATGAAATATTTTTCAGGACAACTTTTTCCTCTCTTCTCCTGCCTGTCTCTTGATCTTTTTTTAAGCCATTAGAAATTAACTATCTGATATTTTCTTTAGGAGTTGGATATACACCATGGAAAGTTATACATTTTGAAGGTATCACTGCAGTGCGGTTTGTCCCAACTCTTTGTGGAGAACCATCCTTACCGGTCTTGTCTTGTATTCCCACTTAACAGTTTCTGTAGACCTAGCTCATTGCACTCACCTGAGGTTCCTTGTATTCTTCTATTTCACCCATGCCCACAAGCTCCCTGTGTACCACTTTCCCATCTCCCTCTATTTCAGGGACTCCCTGCTACTCCCCCCACACCTGCGCCATGCTCCCCCATTTCTTCCACCACACATACCCGATCCCCCATTCTCCATCCCAGGCCAGGGACTGTCTGTACTTTCCATTCTTCTTTTCCATAGAACCACCCTCTCCATTCTCCTCCAATGCCAGGGACTGTGTGCACTCCCATTCTCCCCTCCCTCTTTTCCCCCCATTCCGTCAGGGTTCTGCATTCCCTTCCTACCATGTGTGAATTGTAGGATCCCCCATGCCAGGGGCTCTGTTTGCCTTCCCCCCCAGACCTCCTTTTTTCTCTATTCTACTGTTCCCCAATCTTTTCCCCACCAGGAGGTTCCATGTGTCTCCCACTTTCACCCTTCTGATTTTCTGAAAAAAATTTTCCTCAAAATCAATAGAGTTCTGTCCATTGATGCCTAGAACTTTCCCTGAAATTTTGGAATTAATCGGATGTAGCAAACTGAGAAATGTCATCAAATTGAGTATAAGGCCTTGCAAACTTGGCCAACAAATCAAAAATAAAGATAGTTTATTTACTGAAAAATTGGTGGTGGCAAATTCAGCCGGAGCTGTCCGGAGCAGAGCTCCAGTACATATTTTCAAACCTTCAGGAGTACTGGTGCACCCCATGGCACTGAAGCTCCAAGCCCCAGGGCTCCACGAAATACTGTGTGAGAATTTAAGCCTTGATTAATATAATGATCCACCTATGAGAAGCCTGAAGCATAAACAGGTCCTTCTACAGTTGGGTGCCATCTCTAAGCAGTGCATTAACCAGTAGGATACGGGGGTGGCCTGTCTGAGCAAAATATTTTTATTAGTGCATAGCATTTAAGACCCACTGACTCCTCTCTTCTTTCTGCACTTATTGAACTCTTTAAACTGCACAGCTAGCAAAAAATCTAATGGGGATGCTAAGGATTAAATCTTGTCTTATTGATTACTGGACTGGTCTTTATCTGACAGGAAAAGACCATTACTGTAAACAGAACACAATATCCATAGCAATGTGCAGTTCAACTTATTATTAATCGCCAACAGTTTCCTTGGCGCTATACGAGACAGCATATGGTCAGACACTGCCTTGAATAGCTTAAAAGATAAGGTTTCTAACTATTCAGCACATAATTACATGTTTTTCCCTTTTATATTTTCACCTCTGTCCCTCAACTCTTTAAACGGGTAATTTAATTGCTAGGAGTTGCCCTCCCTGGTAGTTACTATTGCTTAACTTATTTACCACTTTTGCTCACCAAACATCATCTCAAACAAGCTGTCGCGTAGTTATGGAGAAAAGAAGGTTATGGAGGAAAGCCAAAGTCTATTCTGAAGAATGCTTTACATGCTCCTTGAACTGATTTAAGAGTCACTATATCTAAAAGAAGAATTGATGCTATTAAATACTGAAACACTAAGATTATGATAGAGTAGATTATGATAGAGTGGGAAGATGTTCTTGTGCACAAAGAGCTACAAACTAGGGCATTGTCATTTTCTCAAGCACAGTTAAGAAACAATATGGTTTTTCTTCTTGCTTTTTAATTTTCTCTCCTTCCCAAGCTTGTTGATTTTTTGCTTTGCTTCATGTGCTGGTTAAAGCAGATGAGACGGTACTTGCAATGGCCCTAGGCAGTCCTCGGCTGAGTACAGAACACCCAACCCACACTTGGTACCAGACAGGCCAGTTATTTCAATACCTACCCATGTCTGAATTTGCACACTCATTTCTATGAAGACTATTCTGATATCAGCATTTTTCTTTGTTCTGTCTCTCTCCCTCTCCCTCTCTCCTTCAGTTACCCTAGTGATTTTGCATGTTGTGTTATATATTAGTGCATAGAAATATCATCTTTAATGAAGTCAAATTCCAAAAGGAGAATGGATGATGTGCCAAATCCAAGTTGAGGGTTTGTTTTTTTTACTGACCAAATATTTACAGAAACATATTAACTTAATTCAGATAAAGGACCTATGAAGCTCAGGTCCTTTTCCTCCACCACAGAATAGTAAGTGGCTTTTTCTGCTCTCATGCTTTGGCACTAGGTCGAAGATGCCAAAATATGGAACGAGAACAGGACCAAAAAAAAAAAAAACCAGTAGTTAGGTCTAGAATCTCGGGCAGAGTTCTGAAGCCTTCCCCTCGACCCCCCAATGGTTCTTTTAATTCTGAAGATTCCAGCCTCCAGAGTAGTCTTTCCAACAGCCTCAAAGCAAACATTTTCTAAAAAAGAGATTTCAGAAGAAAATAAAATTAAAACTCAAAACAGATGGCTGAAATTTGTCATATGGAAAATGCTAATTGGCATTATTCCCTCTTTTGACTTTCACAGGCAGGAGCATTAAAAAAGTGTCCACTGGTACAATTTGATATACTGTATATCCTTGAATTTTATTGAGCATACAAAGTCTAGTGTTAGAAAGTAGGGCAAACCTTATTATAAATATGGCACCTTAAAGGGCTTCAGACTAGACTACTCAAACCTGAATGCATAAAGTTAGGCTCCTAAATCCATGTAGGTCACTTTTATTTTGGTGTCTTGATTTTCAAAGGTGCTGAGCATCTGCAAATCACAGTGGAATCAATGATTGCTGCTGGATGTTCAGTGCCTTAAATATGGATTTCAGGAGCCTTATTTTAAGCAAACAAACCTGATAATTCTGGCCAGACTGTGCGTTGTCAGAGCCCCTGTATTATTTGGTTCTATACTGAACTACATAAAGTATAAAGGGGAAAAATGCTTACTGATGTAAAATTACTATCTGAGCATAGCTATCTCCAGTTGGTTAGGAAGCCAGCAAGTTGTTATTTTAACAAACAGAGGCAAGACTTATTGGAGCCTTCAGTATACAAATACGTAATGAAGGGATTAGCAGACTTAACCTATGGTTCAATGGAGGACATGCTGAGGATTAGGTGTGGGAGATTTTAGATCCTTTGGTAAACAATATTCTAAAACAAATGTACCCAGTTAGTTATATGTTTGATTTTATTGTGTTTTAGCTGGAAACAGCTCCCCAGACTGAAGTACATTCCTGACAAGGTTCAAATCTCACATGATGTCAGGCTTCCGATGTGTGCCAAGCATGCTGGGGCATCACAATTGGGGAAAAAGCAGACTGTAATATTCAAAAGGAGAAGCTGTGGGTCCAGTATCACTGTAATTTTGAACTGTTGCTGGGGAGAGTTCTCAAATCTCTTAAGAGTTCTTTAGATGGGCTGGGGGTGGGGCACAAAATGCACAGGTTGGCAACCAGCATTCTCCATCAGTAAAGCAGGAAAGCATGGAGACTCCATCCGGAAGAGCACTGTATGATGTATGTCCAGAATGAGAGGGGCAGAGCATTTTCTGTAAAGGAACCCAACTGTGGAACACTTTACTAGAGAACAGACCTTGACCTAAAGGTCAAGTGTTTACATCTAAATGAAAGACCTACCTATTGGACAAATGCGTACACATACACACCACTGGTTTGTTGTTGTTTTTTAACTTTATAAGTCATTCCCACAAGCAAATCCACCCAATCCCCACTTCTCTCTTCACCCTCCAATCTCCCACAGACTTGAATTGGTGGCCAAGGACAGTCTCAGACCAATGAATTTCACCTGGAAAGTTTGACAGACCCAGCTCAGTGATGGAGCTCCAAGTTCTGCTTGTCAGGAAAAGTTAGTCTGCCAGTTCTTCTCTCCTCTTGGCCCCCATTTCCTTTACAGGATGGAAAATGGGGGTGGGGAAAGAGAGAAGTGGGGATAGCAGCATGGGAATGAGTGAAGAGGGTAGAATCAGTACTGCCAAATTCAAGCATTCAAAAATCATGACTCAGGCCCACAAAATTAGGAAACTCTTAAAAATCCTTAGACAACAAATCACATTTCCCCCCGTCTTTTGATATATTAGTTTTTAGAATAAAATTGTCCACCACAGGCACTGACTTTTGTTTATATCAGTGGGTGCTCTTCTCTGCCCCACCCCATCCCCATACAAGCGGCAGGCGGGGCCTCAGGGGGCAGGGGCTGAGCGGGTCCTGGGGGCAGAGCACAGGTGAGGCCTCAAAGCAGGGCCACAGTCTGGATACCGGAGTCCACAAAAGATTAATCCAGCCCTGTGGGTGCTGAGCACCCCCTATTTTTTCTGTTCAGTGGATGTTTGAGCCCTGGAGCACCTATGGAGTTGGCACCTACATTGTTCACCCCTAATTCATGTGAAGGGGTTTTCTGATTAAAAAGTCAACTTTAAATCACAAACAAATATGTGAGACTTTCCATTAGCTGTTTGGAGTGGTCTCTCTGGTCCTCTCTCCTCTCATCTTCTTTCCTATGATTCACAATTCAATATCTAGATTGTTCAGCCGTCTAACTGCTACACCATTGATGGTAGCAAGATGTTGCAGTCCACCCTCAAATCTTCTAATTGTGTACTCTTCCACTGCTGCCCCACTGCAAAGACTGGACTAAACCAATTATTTCTGTTGTGGCAGTCACTCTGCTCATTCCAGTCCAGGATCTATGTCCCAGGTTACAAACAGATGGTGTCACAGGGTGGACACAGGTTCCCTGCCTCATGTCCATGTGCTCTTGTGCTTAGGCTAATCAAAGAAGGAGTCCCAAAGAAGGCCTCTTTCAGTTGTTTCATCCATGTCTTTTTATTTACAGCCCCAATTCCCTCAACACTGATTCCCACACTGACCGTTCCCTGGGTCTTCTGGCCCCTGAGGCTTCCTGCCGTCGGTAGAGACAGAGCTGCAGTCCCCCTGTCTTCTCCCCTGGCTAGCCTCCTTTCTGAGCCTTTCCCTGGGCTTATATCTCCTCCTAGTGACCAGCCCAGCTGGCTCCACTTGTCTCAGCTGATTCCCCTGAGCCTGCCTTCGTTAGGGTCTACAGCTGAACTCCTTGCTGAGTGTCTGGGCCCCTGCACCCGGCTGCTCTGCCGGAAGCAGGGGAGGAGCCACCCCCTTTAGCAGGACATCCAAGGGGTTTATACCCCTGCCCTGCCACAGGTGGATGTATATTAGTGCTTCTGAAATTCATCAGCATGCCTGTCTCTCTTCCACAGTGGCTGCCACTCTGCAAGGACCTAACTGTTGGCTCTGATATGCCATTCGTCTGAGACTGACACTGGGTTGGCAGCACTGGACATGAGTGCATGAACAGTCATTGCAAAAGGATGTTGCAAAGTCAGTCATGGCAAGTCTCCAGGAACTGTATATGTTGGTGTGTTTTGTGTGGGTTTTTTTTTTTTTCTGATGACAGGGAGGTTTTCTTGTACAAAGTGTGCATTGCTTATTTTCATCTATTGGAACCACTGTCAGCCTTGTGTGTGGTAGGTTATTTTCATCCATCATAGCTCTGTATGCAGTTCTAAGGGTGATGGCATCTTGCTGAAGTTCTGAAAGAGCTATATGAGCCAACACATATAAATTAGATGTCAGTGTGTGACTAAGGCAACAGCTAATGATATTGGCAGCTATATTAAGCTCCAAATCAATGAGATGTATATTCCAACTTCTGCTGCACAATATTCTGCTGGACTGATGCCAGCACCAGGACTGAAGTGGAATATTTGCCTCTGCTCCCCCAGAGGTTCCTGCTAACTTCTAGATGAAGGCAATGCTGGAGGTAATCATTTTTTAACTGTTCTAGATGGGACTGGTTTGACTTTTAAATAAGTGGTAAGTGTCTGGAAAGGGAGTGGATGAACCTCAACACCCACTTTAAGGGATTGGCTGACTAGGCAATTGTTCAGATGGAAACTTGTGGTCACTTAATGTAAATCTCCACTGTTGAAGGTAAGTGGCCAGAGCATTCATACCCTGGCTGCGTGACTGTACGATATTGTGTAAATTGTTACCCACGTCAGCAAGATAGATGTCATTTTCATATACGTACTTATCGGCTTAGTTGTTCATAGGTCGTAAGTATATATGTTGAAATGGAGAGGAGCTAGAATGGATTTTTGCAGGACTTCATTGCGGAGATGCCTAAGCTGGCTGACCTTGTCTCCAACTTGCAAGATGAAGCTCTCTGATTCATTATCATTTCCATGATGAATCTCACCATGGGCTTACAGGGAATAGCCTGTAAATTTGGCAGTCAGCCCCACATGCCAGACAGAATCATATGTAGTTGACAGTTTCACCAAAACTGTGCCAACTTTTTTGACCTTCTCAAAGGCATCTTTGATGTCTTGTGTTAGGTGAATAACTTGATCTTGGGTACACCATCCTCATCTGAAGCCAGTCTGAACAAAGGGCAGTTGTGCACATCAGAATAAGTCACTCCATATGCTTGCATGTGACACAAAGAAGATAGAGGAATTGGTTGCTCTTGGGATCTTCCAGCAGTTTTCCTGATTTCAGAATGGGTACAACCTTTGGAGTGGAGTTGTTCTGGAGACATCAGTTGAAGAACCAAAGCAGTCAGCTTTTCACTTTTGGGCCTAGGTGAAGTATAATCCAGGCCTAGAACCTTTCCAGTTTTCTTATGGCCTGGTCCAGTTCTTTATCTGAAAAAGGAGCCATTGGGTTTGAATCTATACTAGGAGCCTGCCACCTCTCTGTAACCTCAGTTTTGGCTGCACAGTTGAAAAATTTAGCCAAGGTCTGTGTATGGCCATTAGCCACTAGTGGGATGCGATAGCATTTGTGGTGACTGGAAATTCCTTTTTGCTGAGGCTGGAATCTCCAGAAAGTGTGTGTTTGGTTGGTTTTTTATTATAATGGTCTTCTAGGCTTTGGGGCTGGAATGAGTAAAGTCCATCTTTGTCACTGTCTTCCTCTATCAATCGTACTTGCTTTTGATCTAGCAGTTGAAAGAGTTCCCTGCTCTTATTAAGGGCCTCCTGTTCATTTGAATTCCTAGTGGAGCTTAATTGCTTCTGACTACCACACAGGGATATATTGTCAGCAATAGCATCTGGATGCCTGAACTAATCTGCCTAAAATTTGGTAGGAGTCATCTATATAGGCTGGACATGTCAAGTCCAACTCAGCCAGTTTGCTGACAGACATCTCTATTTCTGCCTGAAATACCCCACTACTACCACCTCCTTCTCCTTGCTACTTCTCTCTTTTGTCTCACTCCCTGTGTCACCCATTCTTCTGCCCCACTTGCTCTGTTCCTCATAGACACCCAGTTTCCTTTCTTACATTGCCCTCCCTTTCCCTAGGGTTGCCAACTGACTAGTCACACAAACCCTTGCCCCGCCCATTGCCCCAAGGCTCCACATCCTTCTCTGAGGCCCCCACCCTGCTCACTCCATCCCCCTCCCTCCGTCGCTTGCTCTCCCCCACCCTCACGCACTTTCATCTGGCTGAGTGAAAGGTGCGGTCTCAGGGAGGGAGTTTGGGTGCAGGAGGGGGCTCAGGGCTGGGGCCAGGGTTTGGGGTCCAGAAGAGGGTGAGGGGTGTGGGCTCCGGGCTCCAACCGGGCAGCGCTTACCTCGGGTGGCAGCACAGTGGGGCAAGTCCTTGCAGCCCCTGGGGGTGGTGTCCAGGGAGGATCTGAGTGCCGCCCCCACCCCCAGTGCCGAATCCACAGCTCCCATTGGCCAGGAATTGTGAGCAATGGGAGCTGCAGCAGCAGTGCCTGCAGGCAGGGGCAGCACATGGAGCGCTCTAACCCACATCCCCAGGGGTCGCAGAGACGTGCCAACTGCTTCCAGGAGCGGCGTGGGACCAGGGTAGGCAGGGAGCCTGCCTTAGGCCCGCTGCACTGCCGGACTAAAATTTCCAGGTTTGGCTTCAATAGCCGCCGGGAGATAGAGCCTGATTACGGGTGACTCCCGACGAAACCAGGAGGGTTGCCAACCTGACCTTTCCCTCATTCTTTACATTCTTCCTCTCACTCTTCTATTCCTCACCCTCTCATGCTCCTTCCAACTTCTACTATCAGCCTATTTCCTCAGCAACATTTCCTTGCTCACACACATGCATTTTCCCTTCTAAACCTCCATATTCCCCTGGCACCCCCACCCTCAGGTGACCTGAGTCCCCACTGCACAGTATTAACCTGCCTTTTCCAATCTGCCCTCTATCACCTGATAACCTGGGGGGGGGCTCTTTATTACCTGATGGCAGCTTGGTTACAGATCCAATAGAATAAGTAGTGTTAAAAAAAAAAAGGCAAACTGAACTTCTTCCTGCACAGGTTATGGGGAAATGACTGCTATCTTAATAGGCTTGTGGCCTCAGTCCCTTTCAGAACAATGGGGGATGGCAGCCATTTTGGAAAAGGGCATTCTTCATGAGTTACTCTGAAGGAGAAATTATTTTGCACCAGACTCTGCTGAAGAATACATTTTCAGTTATAAAGAATAATAGTAAAAAAGACTTAGTAAATATTTTCTTTCTAAAACTATCTATCACACAAACCCACTCAAAATTTGTACGTCTGGCCATTTTTATGCAGATAAATAATGTTCCAAAGGCACACACACAATGCATTAGAAACCCTGATGAATTTCAGACAGAGACCAACTTCAAACGCTTCCATTTTTAAATGTATTATACAAAAACCAAACAAAAATTCAATGGACACAAGAACTAACACTGTCAAAATTTTATATTTAAGTTTGTACTTCCAACCAGCAACTCCATAACTTCATTAGATTCTTTTTTTAATTTCTTAAATAACCTAAGATGCACAATATGTATATCAAAGATCAAATGTATTTCTAGAATGGATCCTTTTTGTGGACATGGACCAGAGGGGCTGAAACCAACATACTGTAGGAGAAGAGATGCAGATTTGTGTCTGCATAATCCTTTCCCCCCCAGAATTCCCATCAATGCAGAAGTGAGTGGAGGCTGAGTCAGACCAGAGAAGAATAAGACCTATCACACACATGCTGAAGTTTCTGAATCTCCAAGTAGCAAGAGGAGAGGCAATCTGGAAAACTGTAAGAAGGAGGGTGAGAAGGACTGAAGTCTGGCATCTCTGCAAGGGATGCAGAAAGACAAATGCTGACAGGGTAGATGGGAAGCCAAGTCCAATCTGGAAATCAGACCATGAACATCTCCAGCATAGTTAGCAGCAAGCGTCACACAATCTCCCTTCTGTGGGTTTTCTTTTTTCCAACTAGTAATTAATTTGACCTCACAAAACCCTTTAAAGGAGCGAAATATTAACCTTTCTTTGCTAATATGTCTTTAAGTGTCTTGCTCAAGTTCATAAAGGAAGTCGATGGCAGAGCTGGATCTAGTATCCAGGATTCCTGGCCCTCAACTACAGACCATCCTTCTTCCCATGTATGTCACGTGCCATATGCATTGTGAGGGGCATTGTTTTATATGGCATGAATAACATCATCATCAAACATGCAAAGTCTACTAAGGACCATTGTGCCAGCCAAAGTGATCACAGTTGATGTTGTCACACCAGGCATTGTGTCGCATGGTTCCCAGATCTTGCACAAACCTGCAAATCCATGAATCTCTAGGGCAGCCCTGCCAGTGGCACCACATAGGGTCAGGGCATGCACCACTTTGTGTGTCAATGAAGAGTTTGAGAGCATGGTATGCTGGGGTGTTTTTGTCCATCCTGGCGACATAGCCAAAGAGCAGGCTATCCCACTTTTCAATATTATGAATGATTGAAGGGAGGGCCAGATCTTTGTGACATTTTGCACAAAGTAAAATCACTTTATGCTCAGGATTTGGCACTGATTTCATTTATCTTTAGCATCTTCAATATGACCTTTCACCCAGAACAATTTACAGAATGAATGGACAGAGTTAAATAGATTAAACTGATAAAAAATGTGCACGTCTTTAACCACATTTCTTTTATGCATCCAATGTGCATTGCGGCATATGCCAAAATCATATTGGTTCCAAAGTTTCTGTGCCTTTGAACCACTCATTTATGCTCTGAGGAATGAGCTGGCCAAAGTGAAGGAATGTGGAAGTCTGTTTTTTAACCCTTTGGTTATTCATTAAAGATAAACCTCAAGAACAGTTAGGTAAAGGTTAGGTGGTTAAATTCAGATAAGCACTCAAAAATCTAGGTATTTACCTGGATTGTTTCCAAATTAGCCAAACCTCTTCGGTCTAAAAAACTGGACTGGAAATCCCCTGAGAAGACTGTTACATGTTAAAAGGCTCATGCTGTCTTTCTTCAATCACACTGAAAATATTATTAAAATTGCTGCTGTTTCTGAATTCCTTCATTTTTTTTTCTAGTCCCAGTCTTTACATTTAGTGCAGATGTGCATGAAACTGGGAATTTTTTTTAATTAAATGAACTTTTCCAAGTGACTATCAAGTCTCCCAGTTGAGTTTACAATGAACGTTTGGGCTGATGCTTATGTTACCTAAACTATTTCACCAATATCTAATCATCCACATTGTTAAAATCTGTCTCTCTCATTTGGATGCTCGTAAAACTTTAAATTCTTTGTGGGTTTAAAAAAAATGAAGAATGACTGATTGACTAGACTTGATTTTGGCTTCTTTATCAAACTAGAATTTCCACATAAAAGTATTTACAAGTCCTTTTAACTTTTGTGATTTGTTGGTGAATTTTTTAACTCCTAATTTTTCCTCATTTTTAACATACCTCTATTTCATTTAAGATGCATCTTTTACAGTTCTTCACTGCAGGTGTATTTACTACTAATCTTTTGGAATAAACCTTACACAAGAAACTAGATATAAACAAGCGAAGTACATGAATCCAGTATTGCATATCTTTTCAAAAAGTCTTTTTGTTCCCTATCTTGACTTTGGCGAACTTGGCTGATACTGCCAAAAAAGAACATTCAGCATGGAAACTGCATCGTCCAGCTATTATGTTCCATTCCTGCTACAGAATTCACACTCCATAGGGCCTTCACAAATCGTCATATTGAGTTTGAGTGATGTTCCTGAGTTGATCTTATGTGCTCAAGGTGTACGTCTCCCTGATCAGATTGCACGTGGTCCTGACATGAGTTATAAATGCAGGCAGTTGTGCAGGAGTAGTACAAGCATGTAGGTTGGCTAGATTTGCAGCATTCATTTGTGTCCATCTTCTGGATTAACCTTGAAAGCATCAGGATTTTGTCTTATGTTTTGTTATGTTGCTAAAGAAAGCATTATTTTCTTGATGTCACTAGGCCTGAAACCTAGGAAGATTTAAACAATAGCTGTTATTCCAAATGTTTCTGAACATATTGCCCCTCTAGCCAAACCTTTTCCTTGGTTTCCTCCCTTTTTTTAAAAAAAAATATTTATTTATTTTGTATCCAGTTCAGATTTTTCTTCCTAATTTTCAAGTTTTTATGCACCCCCAGTCCCACATGCATCTCTTTTTACTTTATTTGGATATTGTTGGTGTGTCCTCTGTCCAATCTGCTCTCTATGGTGCATGCTTCGTCATCTACTTAATCTCCTGCATTTGTGACTCTTTTTTTCACACAATCCGCATTAGATAGAACAGACTCACTCTCCCCCTGCAGCAAACATCTACCATCTCCTCCTTCAAATCCCATCTAGAGACCCATTGTGTCTTCAAATGTTAATCTTCTCTTTTGTATTGTCTGCCCTCTCTCATCTAATCTATCGTATATTTGATACGATATTCCATAGTATCTGAAACTCCAGTTCAGGAAAGCATCCTTATTCAAATGCTTAAGTATGTGTTATCCTGAATAGGGATGGATTTAAATTTATGCTTAAGTGATTTCTTGAATCAGGGCCTGAATACTTCACAAACATTAATGAAAATTAAGGCTCACAATGCTCCTGTATTTGGGCAAGGTTTTAATCACTTGGGACAGGGACTTTTTCTTTGTATGGGTTTGTCAAATGCTTTGTGAAGTTTAGGGTGTACTGATATATATAACTACAACTTTTTCCAGTCAAACTCAGAACAGCTGACTCTAAATTTTCTATATTATTCTTCACATGGAGCCAAGAAACAGAAGTATTTTTACTTCTGTATTTGAAAACAATGTGCAATTAATAGGTTTCTTTTTAGTGTACTCCTTGTGAACACTTTCTCACTAAATGATATGTCATCAAAATCAAACAAACCCTGTATTTTAATAATTTTCAATAGCATGTAAACTTACTGTGCGTCAAGTGTGTTTCAGTTAAGACTTTTTAAAAGGGCTCAGCCAGTGAGGAAAAATATAACTTGGTTCATGAAAAATAAATGTGTATAGAGCTTAGTTGCAGATGCCCCAGTTGAAATGCCTTGGCTGTTTCCCAGGGCCAGACTCGAAGCCCAGTGAAGTTAATGGGAGTCTTTTCACAGGCATCACTGGGCTTTGGGTGAGACCCGTACTGTGGAAGTTCAGGATATATTTGTTAATGAACAAAGTATTAAATTCAGAGGATAAAGAATCATGGCAATAAATAGTTTAGATAGCCTAACAAAGTAAAGCAAATACACCATTCTAATATTTGCACTCACAAGTGGGTATATTTGTTCTTCCTCTGGATCTTTGTATAGCATGATAGGTGTATTCGCTGCATAGCCTTCATCAGCGTCCAAAATATGCAGCTGTTCACTGGCATCTAAGCAAGCTCTGACTGACTGTGTACTTGGCTACAACTTTCAAGTAGAGACTGGTGCCCAGGATATTTTTAACTATATAAAGGAACTCTGACTCGCAATACAGACTCCACACTTTACAGTCTAGCCATCAACCAAGAAACAGATGAGGTAGGTAGATTCCATAGTGTCAGTGATAGACCTCTGCCTCAGTGCAGCCTATTCACAGCAAAGCTCCTAATGCTGCCAATTCTGGTGCTCACAAAGCTTTTAAATGTTTAATGTTGTCTCCCCGTGCACCTTTCCAGATTGTGCTTCACATGCCAAAATGAAGGCAATTAATTCCCAGTCTGCCAAATTATGGGTGCTAAAGGTCCTTACATATTTCTAATCTTTCTTTGGTACAGGAGGTTTTTTTTAAAAGGAAAGTCAGTGGGTTTTTGTTGTTTTGTTTGTTTTTTAAAGTGAACACGGTAGCAAGATTTCAAATTCTCTCAATAACCTGAAATGCCACAAGCACTTCTAAAATGGAGAATGGGATTTGGTTTCCGTTGTCATAATAAGCATGGTGAGGAGAATGTCTGTCTGGTTGTTGGCTTTTTTTGGTTGGGGGGGGGGTTGTTTGTTTTTAAAGAATAAATTGCAATTAAAAAGCATGTATATATTTAAGAGACTGGTGAATCTGTTCCAGGACACCATATCTTAAATCAGACATTAGTGCCATCATGTTGCTATGGTCATCAAGTCAACATGGGTGATAGGATGTGGGCTATAGTCAATCTCCACAAAGCCAGAGTAAACAGGCTTTTTGTTGGGGAGCTCTACAGAACAGAGAGCTGACAGAATCCTCCCCTATCACCACACTATCAAACATCCTCACAACCACGCCCAGTTCAATCCCTTCACCTTCTCTAATAAGGATGGGAATAATGGCAGATGGATCCCATATTCACAGACCCATTGACTACTTCTTTCTCCCCTGGCTCCAAAGTCCCTCTCCGTGCTATAACAGCTCAGTCCTCCGTCTCTCTCCCTGCCTCCTACTCCCCCTCCCAATAAGAAATACTCTAACAGAAGTTTATTGCAGCCTGCCCCCATGGCCACTGCAACATCAAAGATTTCCCTTGGTCTTTTCTTGAACCAAATTTTGGCCTAATGGAAGCACCAATAAGCTGGGCAACCAACATATCAATTTTTTTTTCAAAATACAAATGTCAGTGATAGATTGATGGTACCAAGTGGATTTCTGAGTTCAAAGAAATTGAGCCTTTACTAGGTGTCAACAGTTACAGCCCTCTCACTGTAGATGGGAAAAAAGCTTGTTCCTAACAAATTGGGGCAGAGAGACAGTGAATCTTTGGCCCTAAAATCTACCAGATCTCACAAAATCACTTTGTCTTAAAATTACATTCTGGTGTTTGTTGGTTAATTGTTTTTTGATATCAACTTTAAAATGTAGTTAACATCTAGAAGACAACTAGACCTGCATCAATAGTTGATTCAACAATGTCTATTGCACTTTTACCTTTGCTTTCACTGAACATTTTTTAATCTTAACTAGTGTAAGCAACCACAACAGGGTAAATTTTTAATCTGAATGCTTCAATATTTGCTGAAAGCATATTTTGTATTTGTATATTTAATTGGAATATTTTAAAATGCACACTTGATTGCACAAGTCAAGGAACAGAAACATGATTTAGGGAACTAACCATCACAGCACATATTTCATACATTGAGTACTTACAATGAACTGTTGGCGAGATAGTTTTTAAAAAATACAGGAAGAAATTAATGAATAATTTTCAACAAGTACCTTCAACAGTTCATCATCTGCCTAAACCAGGACTAAAATGATTAACTTTAGGTATCCATTGTTCAACATTTTATCTTTGCAATTTATGGACAGCTAGAGAAGCTGACACAAGTAGAGCTAGGAATGGGATGAAGGTGAGGACAAGAAGATAGCATGGAAGGCAAATGCGAATCCATCTTGAGGGCGACAGTTCTTAATAGGGTAAAAATTAATTGTTTAGATTTGAATAAAGCTATAATATATAGTTTGAAGAAATAAGTTTTGAGAAGAAACTTCTAGGAGGGCAGGGGTGAAGCAAGGCAGATTGGATCAGACAAGCAGTTCTTCACTGGAAATGGAAGAAGAAAGTAGGGATCCAAACAAAAACACCTAAAGTTAGTTGCAGGGAAAAGACTTGGGAAGCAAAATGCAGTGTAATTTAGTATTAGCTAAAGTGTATTGTGGTGGTACTGTGGCTTTATGAGAATGAATCCAATCTTTAGGTTGTGGGAGCTGACACTTGGAGGAGGCAGCTGGTTTTCGGTTAGACTGATAGGTTGACCTGAGTTAAGATGTTTTTTCATATATATGTTAACTATGGATTTAATAAAGACTCTTGTTAAGTTACTAGCAATTATTATTAAGACTAGTGGATTGCTTGAATATAAAACAACACAGGTATAAGAATATCTATCTATAAAAACAAACAACAGAGAAAAACCCACTTTGACACAGTGTCATGAGCTGATGGAGTTACCTGAGTTCTCTTCTTCTATCCGAAGTGTTTTATTACAAAATTTTATATTATGATGTTCATTCTTTCTTTTTGTGTTAATGGCTGAAAGATTGAACTGCTTATTTAAAGTTCTTAACAATAAAAATAAAGAATGGGCCTGTTTGTTGCTAGAACTGCAGTCCCACAAAATTCTTAGAAACAGACACTTTTCTTGTGCTGTCATTAGCATTCTTTCAAACTGGTTTATGTAGGTAGCAAGAATGCTACATTTGAACACCTCTGAAGTAAAAATAGTCAGATTTCAATGGGCATCACAAAACAATCTGTCCAACTGTTGGGTGATGTGGTCTAATAGTAATGCAAGCGGTGGTATATTGGCAGATTAAGGCATTTAAGGAGCTGCTTTATTTTCTCATTCATTTTCTTCTCTTCCTTTTGAAGGCCAAAATTGTCAGAAAGGGCCAGCGGATTGGAATAACAAAGAACCCAACAGCTCTTTCTTGCAGAGAAATCTCGGTGCCTGCCATTGAAGAATCCATGCTATTCTCACACAAGTTCACATCTGTCCATCCTGCTAATGATAATACTAGCCATTCTAATGGTCAGCTCAGCCATGCTAGTCATTCTTGCTTAGCCTGAACTTCATTGTTGTAATTTACTGTCCAAGTTCTTCAGCTGGTCCTTGAGCCAGGCATACAGAATCTGATTTTTCTGTGCACCTCAGACATTAGTATACCAATTAGATATTAGTGTCACGGCAACCAAAGGAGATCCGTCAAGTCATGACTACTTTACCCAGCACATGAAGTGCTGTTAGGAAGGCCCAGCAATGATGATGACATGAAGGGATTAGGAGGAGTACATCTAGCTGGTCTAAACAAATTGTTCCAAAGTTAAAGATCAAATCCTCCTATAGTACACAGAGAGCAGTGGTGGAGGGAAAAGTGAGTCCCTGTTCATTAGAAGGTTATATAAACAGTACTTCATCCATGGAAGTAATATCTTTATTTACCCCAGTTTCCATTCCATATTATGGAGTGTCCTAGGTTCTGACCAATAATTATTTTTTTAAAAGTGAAGTATCATTAAACTACATTTAAACCCCATTAAAGAACCTATGACACTATATTTCAGGTTTATTATGGAGTACCATACCCTGAGAATATATGACTACTTTCCAAATAACACAGTAAGGGGTGCAGTGGTAATGCCCAGGAGAGACTTGGGCTATCGTAGATTTTTCACAAAGTGCAGAATGTCTACATCTATTGATGCAAGGTTCTCTGCAATCCCTCAAAAGTTTTATACTCCACTTCTTATTTTAAAAAAAATATTTAGTTATGAAATGTCTCATTATGTCTTTGCACGCAATTATCCATGCTGTGGTGCAGCTGCAGAATTCATCCAGTCCTAGGGCATTCACTAGACGTGAACATCTCCTGAATAAGTACTGTAGCACTATAAATACAATACATTATTAGTCCAGGAAAGTTTCCCTAAACCCCACAGCTCTGAAAATATGGCACATCATATTATGCAGGGCTCTGTCTTGCACTGTTTAATATCAAACTTTTTTCTTTTCTACGGGTTTCCTTATCATTCTTATCATTTAATCTTATATTGTGGTAGAAACCAGGGAACTCAGTCAAGATCAGAACCCTCATGTAGTGGGCATTGTCCAAACACAATTGTAGGCATAATCTTTGACCTGAAGATCTTACAATTTAAAGTGGCAAAGGGGACAAAACAATATAAACAATACCTTTTAATACAAATAAACCATATTTCTCTCCTTTTGGTTTTGTATTCTATTAACAGATAAAACAGCAGCTATCTCTAAAGGCTGCCAAGTCATTTGTTGACTTTTTTTTTTCAAAGCATGGCGGAAATGTATATGATTTGAACTGTTATTTCTGGAACAAATTTTGTCTGGGAAATACTGCAATGAATATATGGATCATCTTGAGGATGTGCTACTATTGTATTTGAAAAGGGAGGAACTGCCAGTAGCAGGTAGCCAGGAAAACACCGTCCTCTTTTTGTACACGGACTTCGGGTTGCTGTTGTCTTTTCCTGACTGCTTATTTGAGTCCAGAAAGGAATTTTACTGATTCTTAACTTTTATTCCCACATATCCATATCTACGCCTATATATATAGGCCTTCCTGTCCCATGAAAAATGTTGAGATTTTGAAACTTTTTCCCATTCTGTATCAGGATGGCACTGAGACCATGGATGGTTGCTGCAAGCCAACTGCGTCAGCTGCGAGTCCTCTGTTGCTTACTAGTGGGGAGGAGCTAGCTGGTCCCAGGCTCAGTTGCCAGCTTTAATTCCTCACATGGATGAAAGTTTCATTTAAATTGACCCTTTCTCACAAAAAGTTTGTTCCAATTAATTGGCATTTCATTAAGAAAAAAACATTTTGATTAAAAATTTCCCAACCAGCACTAATATCCATATCTACAATTATTTATATATCCATATCTATAGCTATCTATATTTCTATGTATGGGGTGGAAGGTGAGCATGAGGAAGGCATTATTAACTTAACATCCTTCCAAGACCTCAAATCCAGCTTCTGCAAAATCAGTAGCTTGAAAACTTAGTGAAGACAAAGCTAAGGTACTGAGGGAACCCTATAAGGGAGCTTCCACACAGTGCAGACTGAAGGATAGGCTGTAGAGATATGTAGAACGATGAGTCAATAGGCAGAACCTGTCAAGGTTCCTTCCCCACTCTGAACTCTAGGGTACAGATGTGGGGACCTGCATGAAAACTTCCTAAGCTTACTTTTACCAGCTTAGGTTAAAACTTCCCCAAGGTACAAATTAATTTTACCCTTTGCCCTTGGATTTCCACTGCCACCAACAAACTTTATCTGGGTTTACTGGGAAATGTAGTTTGGACATGTCTTTCCCCCCAAAATCCTCCCAACCCTTGCACCCCACTTCCTGGGGAAGGTTTGGTAAAAATCCTCACCAATTTGCATAGGTGACCACAGACCCAAACCCTTGGATCTTAGAACAATGAAAAAGCATTCAGTTTTCTTACAAGAAGACTTTTAATAGAAGTAAAGGAATCACCTCTGTAAAATCAGGATGGTAGATACCTTACAGGGTAATTAGATTCAAAACATAGAGAATCCCTCTAGGCAAAGCCTTAAATTACAAAAAAGACACACAGACAGGAATAGTCATTCTATTCAGCACAGCTCTTTTCTCAGCCATTTAAAGAAATCATAATCTAACACATACCTAGCTAGATTACTTACTAAAAGTTCTAAGACTCCATTCCTGTTCTGTCCCTGGCAAAAGCAGCATACAGACAGACACAGACCCTTTATTTTTCTCCCTCCTCCCAGCTTTTGAAAGTGTCTTGTCTCCTCATTGATCATTTTGGTCAGGTGCCAGCGATGTTACCTTTAGCTTCTTAACCCTTTACAGGTGAGAGGATTTTTCCTCTGGCCAGGAGGGATTTTAGAGGAGTTTACCCTTCCCTTTATATTTATGGCAGAACCGCACTCTGCACCTTAAATATTTGGTGTAAGAAGGGAGAAAGGGAAGGTAATAATTTCTTGTCATTCATCTACCCTGTTTGCTTCCCAAGTCAATGACTTCAAAAGGCCTACAAGGGGTCACAAAAACCAAGGAACTGATTAATGGTTTGTACCATTTTCCACATCTGATATTTTCAGGTGGAATAGTCGGGAATTTCATACATTAGGACACCTTTTTCCTCTAAATACTGCAACCTGTCCAGAAATAGTCTTGGGAAAGAAGTTAAGCATAGGTATGTACTGTAACTTACAATGGCTGCTATTAAAAACATAGTATGTCTAGGTAGCATAAAGGCCTACATCTCTGTACCACATAGCCAGGACCAGCACATAGAAAATCAAGAGTTCACTGAGATATGTGCAACCAAATTGGCAGTGAGCTTGAGCAAAAGCTTGGAAGCCAAAGCTTAGAAGCCAGGGGAAAATGGGAAAATATTCTCAGCTATCATCAGACTTAAAGGAAAGAAATTGGAGCTTATAGTTCTTCTTTGCGAGCATGGAACAAACTGATGATTAAAACAATGTGGCAACTTATCTTTTTACATTCATTTTTTGGCTCTTCAAGGTAGGAGCCAAAGACCCTAATGAAGTGCTGTTTAACAAAATATGTATTAGTTCTCGTTCTTCAGAGAAGACTGTAGTAACATCGTAAAATGTTTGCACACAAAATCACACATCCTGATTAGGATGTATATGTATGTACAATATTCACTCAAACAATTAATTTGTAGAAATGTGTAAGAAAAGATGCATCAGTGCTCAACATGTGTTCAATCAAGAACCAGAAAAAACATGTTCATGCCAGTGTGAAGTGCAGTTCAAAGAGCTGGAAAATTCAAAAGACTGCCTAAAAGTTTCTACTATTGTTTTTACTAAAAAAAAATTCCATTTAAACTAGCGGTTTACCTTTTATAAGATAGACTATTCCATTTGTTCTTTTGATTTAAGGAGATAAACTTAAAGGTCATATTTTTCTACACCATTAACAAGTTGTAAAAGGCTCTAATTAGAAAAAAAAAACTTATTTGACTCTGATCTCATCTCATGAGTTTAACAGTCTTTCCTTAAACCATTAAATATGTAACCACTCCTCATTATTATGATGTGTGTCTCAAGTGTTTTAAATCATCAAAGGACAAATGTGATTTCTAAATTAGTGGGAAGTCTTCGCTGGTTTCAGAAAAGCAAACAACATACTGTGAAAGTCTGAACCTAACTATCTCCTACCACAGCAACAGACAAATGCAGAGAAATTTTCAAAGTGTTTTAATGGCACAACCCTCATTAAAGTCCGTTGGAGTCATACAAATAAAAGAGAAACAAACCTTTGAAAATTTCCCCTTTAAAGTCTACCGATTCTAATGTATATAAAACCTAAAAGATAAGAAACTTCAGTTCTCTCTCACACACACATCCCTCTCTACTGTGTGTTCTTGGGACAATATCCTGCTGTGCAATATTCATACCTGCTCCATGTAAATACCATACTGGCTTCCAAGGATTTCAGAAAATTTGACTTGCTTGATTTATTTAGTTAAACATTCAATCTATTACAGATGGAGTGCACAGAAGACACCAGTACTCCTGGACTTAGGTGTAGTTTTGGAAGTCTGCTTATGGAGTGTATGTTTTCTTGTCCACACCAATATTTCTTCTACAGAGGACAAAACAGTGTTTTTCATGCCATTCCCTGAAGTATCTCTTCCGGCAACAATAGTAGTATTGGGTTGGGATGGTGTTAGTGTTGGAAAAACACATGGACTTGGCACTCTGATGATGCCAATGTAAGACACAGTGGAGGAAACTTAAAAAGATGTTGCAGGATAGCAGTTCCCACATATTTTGATTTTGGCCTTGTCAAGTGTAACCAAGTGTAACTTCCTTTGGATAGTAGAAAAAAAGAGAAGCCCAAGCTAGGAGCATCTTATAAGCAATTAAAAAAAAATAAAGGAATTTTGCTTGTTTTCATGCATTTAATGTGTATATGTGTGAGTGTACATGTTTGTATATATGCATATTTATGTGGGATGCGTGTGTGGGTGTAAAATGAGGATATAGCTCTTTATCAGAATTGTGCCCTAGGTGTAGTGGAAATTAGTAGCTTTGTAGTGTGGTGTTTTTTATATTTAAACTACTTGTCTACATTTTATTACAAAACTGCAGAGAAATTACTTTAAATATTGGCCTAGCATAACTGATATGAACATCTAGGCAGTGTGTAAACCATAAACGTTTTCATTTCAGCACTAAGTGTAAGCAAGAGTACATCTATGAGAAATAAGGTTTTGAAATAAAACCAAAAGCAATTAATTTCTGTAAACACCACAAAACAGGTTCCAAAAACTCTGAGCTGTAAATCGCTAAAAAACAAGGACTGTGCCGAGTTAGGTAAACACAGAAATATTTGAAATCCATTCTTTCCACATTTCCTTTAAATCCAAACTCCAAATGGAACTTGAAACTTAAAAAAAACAGAAACTATTTCACAGCATTTTACTGTTGGAAGGTGGTCAAGAGGATGTAGCCTAGCCTTAACAGGCTAAGACTGGCACCTGAGGTTAGATCTTCAAAGAACAAACCATTGGCAACAACGGCTAGAAGACAAAAGTGAAATGTCTAGTGTAGGGCTCTGGATTATAATGATTTACTAAGTATTTTATGTCCAAAAGGGGAAAGAAAAAAATTAAGTGTACTTAGTGGACTCTCACATCCATGGTATTTCCACTCAAAATCTGTATTTGCTTTCTTAATTTTTTTAAATAAATAAATAGGAATGTTTCCCAACTTGGAACTTTAATGAAAAACCTGTGCTGCTCTCTTTATTTTATTTTATTTTTTTAATTTCCTTGTGACCTCTGAGAGTATTAATTGTACATTTCCTTGGTTTTGAAAGTTTGCTGTCATATATGTTTGCTACTTGTTAGCAGTTACACAGGGAACTCTGAGAGAAATGTGAATTCATTAAAGGATAGGCACATGTGCTCTGGACGCCCACAATGAGTGGCCTGAAGTGTATTAATAGGCTGCCCCAAAGATCTAGTTGTCAGGTTATAGGAGGCTGTTTTATTATAGGGCTGACTAGTCATGTGTCAACTGTGCTTCCCCTCCTGTGAGGTTCTCCATGTCCTTGGTGGCGGTTCTCAGGAAAAAAGCCCACCATACTCTGCTTCTCTGCAAGTCTATCTTGCCAGTTCTTTGGGGAGTGGAAGCTTCTCTTTGGCCGATGCTGTATGCTGTTGTCTCCATTTCCTGTAGAACATCCCAATGGCAGGACAGTAGCAGCTCCTCCCTCAAGGGTAAACCCTCTCAAGTGGGATTTTCCCTGTGGTGGCTGGCAGGTTTTATGGGATCCCTGGGGTAGTGCTCATTAAGGAAAAAGTGGACGTCATCCTTGGGGTGAAGGCAGGGCCAGTCTGGAATACTGTGGGGCTGCTGTTGATGGGAGGGAGGGGGAGAGAGGCTTGGACTTGTCCCATCTCTTAGCTCAAGTCCAAGCTGGGGCTGGTCTTCCCATGAAAGGAACTATCAGGGTGAGATGAGGGCACAGATGTTTCATCCCTTGCCCCAACATTCTCGTCCTCTTTCATCGCCTCTAGGGCTGGATGAGCTAATGAAAGTCCTGGTCTCATAAAGCCTGAGAAGTGATGGAGAAGGAAGGGTGCTCTTCTTGGCTTGTTGTTCCTGTGGGCAAGGAAACAGTGAGAGTACTGTCCAAATTGAACGGTCACCCTGCAGAGTACAGCAATGCTAGGAAGACCCTACACCATATCATCAGCGAGACTCTATCTGAAAAGCTTTGGAAGAAGAGGAAGGAAAGGAAAAATGGAAGAAAATTCTTTCAGCCAACTGATTCTGTCTCCAGAATCAGATAGCTCCCACGCATTGTAGTGGTTATCTGTGAAAGTGTGTTCTCATGGTGCCAAGGCACAGTGGGAGGAGAAGGAAGGCTGGGAATTGGAGAAAGGAGGGGAAAAGAAGGTAGCTGCTGTAGGTAGGACTGCCCTCTTTTTAAAAAAAAAACAAAAAAACTTAATTCTAATGCTAAACTTTTCCACTTCAAGGTCAGGCTAATGTATCAGATTCCCACAGTCCTAGAATGCCCAAGAATACTGCAGGAAGCCCTTGCTTGGCCTGGCCCCGCCTGACAAGAGACAGCCCCTGTCTAATCTCAGTTTTTTCAACATTAAGTATCTGCTTGACCAGCTCCAGGGCAACAATTATCCAAAGAGTGTGATTTTGTAAAAGGTCTTGAGGGAGTTAAGTGCCCATCTCCCATTGAAAGTGTATGGGAGTCAGCCCTTAATTCCAGTAGGTCCTTTTGGAAATCTCATTTAAACTGTACAGAGGATTCTGGGCAGTGAGGGGAATGTTCAGCACCATTATGGCATGTGACTGGTTTCCTTGGATGTTCCTGGCAGTTTTATTAGTGTACAAAAAGAGGAAATTATTCAGAGGTCTGTTCCTGTGCATGCCCCTGCTCCTGCCTCCTTGGCTGTCAAAGAGCAAGCACAGCAGTCGAAGTCCATGTCCATGGCGGTATCGTTGCAAGTTCAGTGTATATTTGATCCAGGTATCAAAAGACTGTTTTTACTGTAAATAATCCAAGGAATTTGGAATGAAAGTTGTGTTTCTATATACTTGAATGCCAGCCCAGCAAGTTATCTTTGAAAACCTTCCAGTTTAACAATTAAGCTGCAAATTACTAGATGGCAAATTAATATAAAACTCTGTCCAACAACTGGGAAGGTTCCCCCTCAGATGCAAAACTTGATTACTACACTTGAATTACCAGGGAAGTTGTGAGTAGCCGAATTTAAAGCATACGCCCTTTCGAAAATCCTATTTCTTGTGCTCATGCAACTACTCATTGGCAGCCAGAGAGTCCTGAAGTGTTCAGACAAAATTTTAAACCAAAAACTTATTTGAAAATCCCTAGGCAAAAACAACAGTACTTAGTTCTGGGCATCTAGCAGAAGATGTATGCACCTGCTTATGGGGTATTGAAAATTCTGGCCCATGTGTCCATGCTGATCCTCTTTCTTAGAGATCCCAGAGAAAAGTGCCGAGGGGATGCTCATTTTCCCTCAAGGTTCTTTATTGCAAGATATTAGAGTTGTATCATGTTGCCACCTAGTATCCCAAGTGTACAAGAGTCCATTAGGTGAACTGGTAAGGGGATATGGGCTAAGGTGCCTTCAGCAGGTTGAAGACACACGTCTATTTACTCTGACCGTCCTGATGCAGTTGAATGACTTATTATTAAGGCTACGATTTAGTCACGGGTATTTTTAGTAAAAGTCATGGACAGGTCATGGGCAATAACCTGTCCGTGACTTTTACTAAAAATACCCCTAACTAAATATTACCTGCTGGGGGGGTACTCCAGCAGATGCTGCTGCTCCTGGGGGTAGAAGGGTGGCCTGGGGCCCTGCTGCTGCTCCTGGGGGGTGGCCCTGGGCACACTGCCACCACTCTGGGCCTGGGGCCCCACTGCCACTCCAGGCAGGGGGCGGGCCAGGGTCCCACCACCGCTGCTTCTTCTCTGGACAGGGGTGGCCTGTGGCGCTGCTCCCGGACCGCTGCTTTAGGGCCACCTTAGGTGTGGCTGACCCCCAGGGCCATTCCAGCTGCTCGGGCGGTCCTGGGGTCAGCCACTGCAGCTGCGGAAGTCACAAAAAGTCACGGAATCCGTGACTTCTATAACCTCTGTGAAAGATTTGCAGCCTTATTATATTTATTATATGAGACTGACCTTGGATCAGAGCTAGCTGGCTGAAGCTCAGTCTAGACAACACTCGCGTAATATTGGTAGTGTGGTGACAACAACAAGAAGAAACAGCAGAAATAAATATCAGCCACTTAGTAAGCATACTCCATCTGCTACTTGGGAGTCCTGTCAGATCCTGGGCTGCTCTTGCCTTATTATGTACAATCTGTGGCCCAGCTAGCCTTATGTCAACTTGAGATTCAGAGTACTGTAATATGCTCTGCATGAAGCTACAAGGTGGGGCAATTCAGAAACTTAAATCAGTGCTAATTGCCACTATTATAGTGCGGTAGTTTTCATCTATAAAGCTCTAAATGGTTTACAGCCTGTCAAACTGCAATATTTCTTCTTTGATAGTGATGCACTTGTGATCAACGGAGAGCTAATGTTAAGCACCCTTAGTTTGTAAGAGGAGGGGCATTCTCCATGAATGGTCTTTGACACTGAAGCTCACTCCCACCTGGGTCTGACAGAGCCTGAATTTGTTGACATTTGAGGCATGCTACAAGGTTCATGTATTTTCCCAGGTTTGGGGGAACAGGATGAATTGAGGAATATGAGGGCCAGATGAAGCTGGTAATGCTTTTGGAAGTGGTTATTATTTGGGAAAGGGTAGTACAGTGAGCCATGGCCTAATACTTCTATCTTTTGCTGTATTTAATTTTTTTGTAAGGGTGCTTAAAACTTTGCATAAATACTTCATTGAAATAAATGTGAATAAATAAATATGTGGTGGTGATACCCAAGTGATTAACTGTTTTTCTAATACACCTTTGACCACTTAGCCGTGTACACTTTGCCCATTAATCCATCTCCATTTTAGGACTCATTCCAGCATTACAAACCTCTGAGCAACTTCAAACAGCTGCTGTTTTTTTTAAGCCAGAAAACTATTTCCTTCTTAAAACCTAGAATTCCCTCCCCTAGTCTCTTCCTAAAGTTACTCTGGTCTGAGGCAATGTTCAGTCCTTGACCAGTGTCAAGGTCAAAGTCTTCAAAGTGGAGGTGAAAGTGTGTTGTATTTTCTATTAATATGAAATATTACTATATGATATGAACTAGTCTGTTTGTTTCCCATAGTACCACATAAAATACTGCTTATTGCTGCAGTAGCTTTATGCCCAGTTTTCTCCTGCAGGAGATAAGTAACTCCAATTAAATTCAATGAACGCTATGTGTGGGGTTAAATAAATGAAATCATATACTACACTGTTTCTATGAGCAGATTTCCAAGAATATTTTTCTCGCTATTCTTATTTGCAATGAAATGTTTTGAACAGAAGTGATTTATGATTTAAGGTCAACTTTAATGCTGTCAGAGAGCCACTAAGCATTGACAAGACCTGGCCCATTGGATAGTGTGTTTCTGGACAAACTTAGTAAACCAGGTTTCTTAAAGTGTTTTATTGAATTTCTAAGAGCACTGAATGTCATTTGCCATTGGAAAAGAAAACCCCAAAATATTCAGTGGACAAGATGAGGTAAACAGCAAAACTTCATTCTTTATACACATTCCTGCTTGAAATTATTAGCTCACTTGAGAGTAGCCCACTATTCAATCAGACTTTGTCCATATCTTCTACCCTATATTTGATGGGAGCAATATAACATCTATTGGCCCTATGTATAATACATGCATAAAAGCCCTCCTGTTTTCCATGCAGTGCCCAGTGCCCATTATGGCTATATTCTTATTCCCAACATTTCCACAAAATGCTCAACATCTATTATCTTAAGAGGAAGTGGCAAGCATCTTATAGAAGTACATGTTCAAAGTATGCAAGAATATTTTGTGAACAGCAAAAACAACTCAATAGCCTGGTTTGTAGGGCTTTCCCTTTATTCCTGAGGTTTATTTATGTATGTTTTGCTGTTGTGATATTGTTTTGAAAGCTTACTGATAAGTATATGGAAAATGTAAGTCGATATTGGTTGGTTATGGGATAGACAATAGTTACTGAGCTACTGTGTAGTGAGGTGGAGCGGCCTCCGACTGAGCCTGCGGGACAACTCTCAGCTCCCTTGTGGGTGGAGCCAGGCCAGGCCCACCCTGCATGCTGGAAGCTAAGGGGGTAGGACAGGAAGTATAAGAGGCGGGGCCTCTAACCCAGTTGAGCTTGAGCCAGGGAAAGAGACAGATGTCCAAAGCCTGCTGCAGGCCCCATTGCTACCTCTGCTACTGAGCTGAGGAACACCCTGACCCCAGAGGAAGCTGAAAGCAGAGAGGAGCGACTAGGATTGCCAGCGGCCAAATGCCCTGATGAGACCGAGGACCCGTGGTCTACAGAAACCCTCACCCAGACTGTGGTAAGAAGTAGCCAAGGGAAATCAGACTTCAGTCTAGTTTTTCTGTCAAAACCTAAGTCGGTATGTTCCAGTGAGATCCCCACTGAGCCAGTGGCAGAGCCCGCCGCCACTGTCAGGACCCTGGGTTGGGACCCAGTGGAGTAGGGTGGGTCCGGGTCCCCCTACCCCCTGCTGCCAATCCCACCCCTGAGGTGGCAGCCTCCCCACCTTAGGCCAAATAGACTGTGTTTACCTGCTTTGCTGCTCTGCCCTGCCTGACCTCCCTAGACTTTTGCTCTGCCCTGCCTGAGGGTCAGAGCTATCTAGACTGGTTTGCTGTTCTGCCCTACCCTGCCAAAGGGGTCTTGAACCCAGGCACTTGATTCACTAATTCCCTGATATTGGGCAGTGCCCCAGTGATGTAGTGATGCAGAGTGGCCTCCCACTGACCCGCAGGGGGTGGGATAGCATCACTAACCCACTACATACTGTGACGGTTTCACAAATATGTAGAGAGGATGTGTGAACTTCAAAAGGTTGAGAGGTCTGATTCAGTCTACACAAGCATCCCAAATTCTATGTGCATATTTGAACTCTATAAACTATTTAGGCTTTGAAAACCTGATCTCATGATATTGTAAGAAGAGACTTTCCTATGAAATTATCAATGCCAACTTTCACTCAAATTAGATATACCATGCCATCTTATGAATTGATGGAAGTCCTGATTCTCAAAGGTACAAAAAGATTCAGTTCAACTTGAGTTTTGGATGAAAATTTTGGTTGACGTTCATGAGATCATGTCTCTGTATCAAAACACAGAGGCTCAAGAAGTAGAATGATATTGTGCAGGCCACCTACATTCTGGTACTTCCTAACCTTTTAGGGCTTGACAGCAACCTAAATAACATTCTTTTAATGTAGTTATTTTTGTATGTAAGTTCTCAGTTAGTTGTTCTTCTGTTGTACATTATCAATCGGGTTTGAAGCCTGCACCTTCTGCACTGCACCACAGCTTGTACTACAGGTCTAACTTCATTAGCTGGCAGCTGCAGAACGCAAATTTGATCCTGGTAGACAGGAATGGGCTGTGTAGACAGCCATGTGTTGGATCCAGGGTGAGGTTTGGGGGAGTCTTGTCTGGTTGAGTCTTGTCTATGCTTTTCCCATATAGTGCTTGCAGAGGGAAGGACTGGCTACAGGGGTTATGTGCTGGATCCAGGGATGCAGAGGTTGTTGGGGAAGCAAGGACTCCCCACCATCCCAGAGAAGCTGTCTGATCCCAGGGATTCCATGTGTGCTGCTGCATGTTGTTATTTTGGCATGCTGTCAGCATTTTTGATGACAATGCAAGTAATGGTAGGGAAATGGTGATTTTCAAAAGTTTACATCTCAGCCACGCCTGAATGGAATTTCAGGGGACAAAGAAATTGCACATCTCTGGACATAGGGCTTTTCCCCTACCAAATGCCAAAGACCTACTGCAAACTATGGAGGTATTCGAGTATCATAAGAATATAAGAATGGCCATACTGGGTCAGACCAAAGATCCATCTAGCCCAGTATCCTGTCTACTGACAGTGGCCAATGCCAGAGGGAGTGAACCTAACAGGTAATGATCTAGTGATTTATCTCCTGCCATCCATCTCCACCCTCTGACAAACAGAGGCTAAGGACTCCATTCCTTACCCATCCTGGCTAATAGCCATTAATGGACTTAACCTCCATGAATTTATCCAGTTCTCTTTTAAACCCTGTTATAGTCCTAGCCTTCACAACCTCCTCAGGCAAGGAGTTCCACAGGTTTGACTGTGTGCTGAGTGAAGAAGAACTTCCTTTTATTTGTTTTAAACCTGCTACCCATTAATTCCATTTGGTGGCCCCTAATTCTTATATTATGGGAACAAGTAAATAACTTTTCCTTATTCCTTTTCTCCACACCACTCATGATTTTATAGACCTCTTCATATCCCTCCTTAGTCTCCTCTTTTCCAAGCTGAAACGTCCTAGCCTCTTTAATCTCCTCATATGGGAACCGTTCCAAACCCCTAATCATTTTAGTTGCCCTTTTCTGAACCTTTTCTAATGCCAGTATATCTTTTTTGAGATGAGGGGACCACATCTGTACGCAGTATTCAAGATGTGGGCATACCGTGGATTTATATAAGGGCAATAAGATATTCTCTGTCTTATTCTCTATCCCTTTTTAAATGATCCCTAACATCCCATTTGCTTTTTTGACTGCTGCTGCACACTGTGTGGACGTCTTCGAAGAACTATCCACGATGACTCCAAGATCTCTTTCCTGATTAGTTGTAGCTAAATTAGCCCCCATCATATTGTATATATACTTGGGGTTATTTTTTCCAATGTGCATTACTTTACACTTATCCACATTAAATTTCATTTGTCATTTTGTTGCCCAGTCACTTAGTTTTGTGAGATCTTTCTGAAGTTCCTCACAGTCTGCTTTGGTCTTAACTATCTTGAGCAGTTTAGTGTCATCTGCAAACTTTGCCACCTCACTGTTTACCCCATTCTCCAAATCATTTATGAATAGGTTGAATAGGATTGATCCTAGGACTGACCATTGGGGAACACCACTAGTTATCCCTCTCCATTCTGAAAATTTACCATTTATTCCTACCCTTTGTTCCCTGTCCTTTACCCAGTTCTCAATCCATGAAGGGATCTTCCCTCTTATTCCTTGACAACTTAATTTACATAAGAGCCTTTGGTGAGGGACCTTGTTAAAGGCTTTCTGGAAATCTAAGTACACTATGTCCACTGGATCCCCCTTGTCCACATGTTTGTTGACCCCCTCAAAGAACTCTAATAGATTAGTAAAACATGATCTCCCTTAACAGAAACCATGTTGACTTTTGTGCAACAATTTATGTTCTTCTATGTGTCTGACAATTTTATTCTTTACTGTTGTTTCAACTAATTTGCCCGGTACTGACATTAGATTTACCAATCTGTAATTGCCAGGATCACCTTTAGAGCCCTTCTTAAATATTGGCGTTACATTATCTATCTTCCAGTCATTGGGTACAGTATCTGATTTAAAGGACAAGTTACAAACCATAGTTAATAGTTCCGCAATTTCACATTTGAGTTCCTTCAGAACTCTTGGGTGAATGCCATCTGGTCCCAGTGACTTGTTACTGTTAAGTTTCTCAATTAATTCCAAAACCTCACTTCAATCTGTGACAATTCCTCAGATTTGTCACCTATAAAAGACGGCTCAGCTTTTGGAATCTCCCTAACATCCTCAGCCGTGAAGACTGAAGCAAAGAATTCGTTTAGTTTCTCCGCAATGACTTTATCGTCTTTAAGTGCTCCTTTTGTATCTCGATTGTCCAGGGGCCCCACTGGTTGTTTAGCAGGCTTCCTGCTTCTGATGTACTTAAAAAACATTTTGTTATTGCCTTTTGAGTTTTTGGCTAGCTGTTCTTCAAACTCCTTTTTGGCTTTTCTTATTACATCTTTACATTTAATTTGGCAGTGTTTATGCTCCTTTCTATTTACCCCACTAGGATTTAACTTACACTTTTTAAAAGATACCTTTTTATCTCTCACTGCTTCTTTTACATGGTTGTTAAGCCATGGTGGCTCTTTTTTAGTTCTTTTACTGTGTTTTTTAATTTGGGGTATACATTTAAGTTGAGCCTCTATTATGGTGTCTTTGAAAAGTGTCCATGCAGCTTGCAAGGATTTCACTCTAGTCACTGTACCTTTTAATTTCTGTTTAACTAACCTCCTCATTTTTGCATAGTTCCCCTTTCTGAAATTAAATGCCACAGTGTTGCGCTGTTAAGGTGTTCTTCCCACCACAGGAATGTTAAATGTTATTATATTATGGTCACTATTTCCAAGCAGTCCTGTTATAGTTATTTCTTGGACCAGATCCTGCGCTCCACTCAGGACTAGATCGAGAGTTTCCTCTTCCCTTGTGGGTTCCTGTACCAGCTGCTCCAAGAAGCAGTCATTTAAAGTATCGAGAAATTCTGTCTCTGCATTTCGTCCTGAGGTGACATGTACCCAGTCAATATGGGGATAATTGAAGTCCCCCACTATTATTGAGTTTTTTATTTTGATAGCATCTCTAATCTCCCTTAGCATTTCATCGTCACTATCACTGTCCTGGTCAGGTGGTCGATAATAGATCCCTACTGTTATATTCTTATTACAGCATGAAATTACTATCCATAGAGATTCTATGGAACATGTGGATTCATTTAAGATTTTTATTTCATTTGATTCTACATTTTCTTTCACACATAGTGCCATTCTCCCACCACCACCCCCGCATGACCTGTTCTGTCCTTCCAATATATTTTGTACCCCGGAATGATTGTGTTCCATTTATTGTCCTCACTCCACCAGGTTTCTGTGATGCCTATTATATCAATATCCTCCTTTAACACGAGGCACTCTAGTTCACCCATCTTATTATTTAGACTTCTAGCATTTGTGTACAAGCACTTTAAAAACTTGTCACTGTTTATTTGTCTGCCCTTTTCTAATGTGTCAGATTCTTTATATGGATGTTTCTCGTCTGATCTGGCCCATACTTTGTCCTCTTTCATCCCCTCCTCCTGCCTAAAACCTAGAGAATCTTTATCAATACACTCTCCTCTAAAAGAAGTCTCTGTCAGATCCACGTGCGCCTCTGCAGCAATCGGCTTTCCCCCATCTCTTAGTTTAAAAACTGCTCTGCAATCATTTTAATGTTAAGTGTTAGCAATCTGGATCCACTTTGGTTTAGGTGGAGCCCATCCTTCCTGATTAGGCTCCCCCATCCCAAAAGTTTCCCCAGTTCCTAATAAATCTAAACCCCTCCTCTCTACACCTTCATCTTATCTACGCATTGAGACTCTGAAGCTCTGCCTGCCTACCTGGCCCTGCACATAGAATTGGTAGCATTTCTGAGAATGCCACCATAGAGGTCCTGGATTTCAGTCTTTTTCCTAGCAGCCTAAATTTGGCCTCCCGGACATCTCTCCTACCCTTCCCTATGTCATTGGTACCTACATGTACCACGACCACCGGCTCCGCCTCAGCACTACACATAAGTCTATCTAGATGCCTCGAGAGATCCGCAACCTTCGCACTCAGCAGGCAAGTCACCATACGGTTCTCCTGGTCATCACAAACCCAGCTATCTATGTTTCTAATGACCGAATCTCCCATTACTAACACCTGCCTTTTCCTAATGACTAGAGTTCCCTCCCCCGGAAAGGTAACCTCAGTGCGAGAGGATACCCCAACATCATCTGGAAGGAGGGTCCCAACTATGGGAAGGTTTCCCTCTGTTCCTGTTGACTGCTCTCCTTCTCTCGTTACAAGAGTCTTTTACAATGGAAAGTGTCTGGCATCCTAATATGGGGATAGTTACCAGGTCCTCCTATATATATATATAATTTGGAAATGTTGCCAGCTCTTATGATAAAATTCTCATGATATTTATTTCCCAGCTCTTGAAATCATGTTGCTATATGACAACCTCAGCTTTCATTTTTTTAAAGTAAGTTTCTAGTCCTAGAGAAAAGCTTAAAACAAAAACTTAAAAGTTTAAAACAAAAACAAAGAACCCAACACAAAAAAACCTCAAGATTTTTAAGCCATTCTCAAGATTCTTGGAGGACTGAGTCATGATTTTTTTGTGCTAGGGGTTGGTTCTACTGCTTCAGTAATATGCATATACTAGTATATGGTGGAATTACTGAAAAGTTAAGATTTTTGTTGAAAGACATCGTAATGTAATTAGTGCTTGTCAGAAAAATTGTTTAATGTCTTCTTTTCAACCAAAATCAGGAAAAAGTTCCAATTTTTAAACCAGCTCTGCTAATCATAAATAAAACTTTCTGAAGTGTCTTCTACTTTAACATTTCTAGGTATGGCTGCTAATTTTTCTAAAACTAGACAAAGTACCTGGATGCACTGGCTGAAATTCACCCCATGCAGAGGGCCAACACACCGCTCTGAATCAACTATCCTCTACACTCTAATGAAAATGTTCAGAAAGAAAGGAATGGTTAACTCTTTATGCAGTTGGTTCATTTCCAAACATACATAGGATGTTTTTTTACATATTTGCCTAGGTGGCTTTCAAAAAAAGGGCATAGCCAAAAAAGCTGTGCTATGGGCAGTAGGGGTCTGATTCTGTTCACACTGAATGCAAGAGGAGCAGGTTTTGGACTGCTTAATTCTTTATCCATTTAAGTCAATGGTGAAGTTCCCTTTGCTGCAGGTAGGTCAGACACTGAGTATAGATGTTGTCTCTTGTTCTTCACACAGTGAAAAAATATGCAGAAGCCACAGAGGTATAGCTGGGTCCCAGGTAACCATATTTATTAAATATGAACAACATGTGAGGCCTAGCACTGTACACACTGCTGCTCTGCTGGGTTTCTAGCAGTTTCTGAAACATAGAGCGCACAGCGTGCTGCCACAGTCCTCTCAAGCTGTATCAAGAGGTGCTCTTCTGTATCAATAGGGAAAGATGCAAGCCTGGGGAGAAGTTGGGCTTTCGACTTATATCAGCTTTAGTAATGCCATCTGTTGTCCAACTAAGGAACTACAGCAAAAAAAATTACTATTTATTTAGGTTTCAGAGGGGTAGCCGTGTTAGTTTGTATCAGCAAAAACAACGAGGCATCCTTGTGGCACCTTAGAGACTAACAAATTTATTTGGGCATAAGCTTTCGTGGGCTAGAACCCACTTCATCAGATGCATGGAGTGAAAAAATACAGCTGGCAGGTATAAACATACAGCACTTGAAAAGATGGGAGTTGCCACAGGGGTAAGGCATATATGTTTATTTCCAAAACACATCAAAATGAAAAAACAAACTAAACTAAAAGTTAAATTGCACATGGCTAGCTTTAACTTTCTTAACCCCTAATACCATATGTTGCCACAGAGAAATTTTGGGGGTATTTCTGCCTCCAATCACAGTCAATTATAACACTATCAGAAATATAGCAACATCTCCATTGATTCCAAATTTGCTATAGTATAGTTCCTCTATTATTCATAGGCTACTAATAGAACAAGCAGCAGTTTGTCTGTCTAAGGAAAGAGTGAGCTCTGACCATTCATCATGACCTCCATTTTGAGAAAGAGCCTCAGACATGGCAGCAATTCCCATGGAGTTATGGGAATTTGACCCCTTCTCCCACAATTCCCGGGGACCCTATTGAAATCCCTCACGAGCCACTGGAGATGCTGGGTAAGTACCCCAAATGCAGTGTCACAGCAACAGCAGAGTGGAGGCAATGGGGACATGCCCTTCTGCTAGATGTCACCGATGTTGCACGACACTCAGCCTGATCAACTGTTGTGGCTGGCTGCAGAAATGGCTGAAACTATAGCTCTAAGCTACCATAGGCCACGGTGGCACCTGCTGAGCTGCAAGCCTCTGTCTCACTGCATCCCTGCTGGACCTGAGGAGAAAAAGAGATCTCTGGGAGGGTATAGGACAGGGGCGGTAGTGGCAGTGAAGGTCAGGGGAGCCCAGGACTGGCCCTGGGCCCACGCCACTGGACACTTCACAACTTCCACTCAGCCCCTCCCCAATCCCCACTCAGCAAATCCCATCTCTCAGATATTTGCCCAGCTCCCACACACCCTCTTCCCCAGCCACCAGCCTCCATCAAGTGACTTCTGACCCTCATAAACTTCCCGTTACGGTTGGTTACTGGGCAAGCTGATTTTTGTCTCTTGAGTGCCAGGCCTGGCTTCCTGCTCCTCTCTCAAGAGTTCAACTACCTCTCCAGGCTGCAGCCCCCTTGTTTCCCAATCCTATTAATGTAGCAAGCCCAACTGTGCTTGCAACCTGTAAACCTTTTTACTCCAGGGCCCTGTGATCAGCGAGTTGATTTAAAGCATTTCAAAAGCAGCTTCTTCCTAGCAGATTATTATTTATCCATTCACTCAAAGGTACAAAGCAATCAGAGACACAGGTTAAAACAATAAAAGACCTGTGCTTCTGGTTCTTACCTACACTTTTGTCACTCATTGCCAGTATTGGTTAAGTTCCACTAAGCCCACTTCCTGGGTTTGGAGTGACAGACAGATCCTGCAGAATTCTCTGTGTTTCTCTGACAGAGATTCTTCTCCAGCTACTGCTGCCCAAACATCTCCCCTTCCTTTTCAGACCTGGAGTTCTTTTATGGTTTAGCATCCGCTTTAATCCCAGGTTCAGGTCTGGGAAGAATAAACCTGGTCAACCTGGTTGGAGCCAGGCAAGAGCTTTCTCCAATTAATAGCTCCCTTCCAATTAATAGATCCCTGAAGGTATTTTATCTCACGAAAGCTCATGCTCAAATAAATTGGTTAGTCTCTAAGGTGCCACAAGTACTCCTTTTCTTTTTGCGAATAAAGACTAACAAGGCTGTTACTCTGAAACCTATCTCTACCATTGTTTTGTTTCTCATAGCAACCTCCTTTGATTTAACTCTGTGCACTTAGGCAAGGTAATGCCAAATAGGTAAACTGAAGTCTACGCAATATGCAGAAAAAAAAACTACACATAACTCCCTCATTCTTCACACCCAGTTACCCCAGCTTCCTTTCCCACAGACCTCTACACTCTACTTTCCTAGCCACTGAATTTGACCCAATCTTCCCCTCCCCTGGACACTGCCATAAACCTACCATCCCCAGGTACCTCCTGGGCATCCCCCCAAACCCACCTCTTGGTTACCACCGAATTTACCCCATCCAATACCCTCTTCTGCACAGTCATCTCCACAAACCATCTGCCCTGGCTTCCCCAGCACCCACATCCCCAGACATCCTTCAGCAGCCAGCCAGCCAGCTGCAGAGTTTGGTTCTGCTCCCATGTCCTACCCCCACCAATGCTTGGAGCAGAGTGTATCGAACTTAAGATGGAACGTACACACATATGCAAATTACATAATGGGCTGATTTGCAAATAATATCACATGCATGGAGCTATTTTGTCATAGCACAAAACCTGGTAGCTTTGATTTTTTAAGCATTTTTCCACAATGGAACAGTCATTGGGCTAGAGAGCAAGCAGGAATGACGCTGTAGACCAATGATCCAATGGCTTGGGAACCCACCTCGGAGGAGACCCCAGTTCCCCTTTTTCACTCCTTTCAATATTATCCACAGTGGAACATATAAAACAGGAGAGATTGAAAGAACCTCCTCCACCCCCATGAATAAGGCTGTCCCATACCCCGGTGGCTAGAGCACTCTCCTGAGAGGTGGGAGGCTGCTATTCAAATCTTTTCTCCTCCTTTAGCAGAGGTGGGAATTGAACCTGGGTCTCCCATGTCCTGGTGAGTGCACTAAGCACTGAGCTAAAAGTTATAAAATCAGCATGAGAACTACCTCCAGCTCTAGCCAGATTTTGAAGGGCGACTGATACAGTAGGTGGCCTCTGAGCCCATCTACCAGATCGGCCCTGCAGGAAACTTAGGTAGACAACTCCCCTGATTCACGAGTCACTCTGGGGCTTAGGCAGGAGATAGGAGGTTGGTCAGCTCAAGGGAGGCTGCAGCATACATGCCCAGAGACAGAAACATAGGTGCCTAAGGAACTTTTACCCTGAAAATGTAAGAACCGAGTGAGTTTGGGCACCTGTAGAGTCTGTTGAGAGTTTTGTGCATCGCAGTGGTCCCAAAACTGTGACTTAGATGCCTACAATAGGGTCTTATGTGCCTAATTGCCTATGTACATCTAGGCCTATGTATCTTTGCAATGTTGGTAATGACAACTTTTATTATGAACAAGGGTGGTTTTAAATTATAGCATTGCTTTTCATCAACTATACTATTTGTTTTCTTTGCACTTCAGTCAGTTTGGACATTGGGCAACAGCTTAATCAGGCTCCCTTTTGGTTGCGATTTCAATGCTGGCTTGGGTGTTTAGCCACACAACTCAGATTAATTACAATTAATCAGACAGCTTTGAAAAATCTCAACCTTTGTTTCTAGTCAGTTTCACTTGTGGGTTCTCAATGCTGAAACACTTTGATTTCAAACCCTGAAAGGCAATGCTTAAATTCAAATGAGAACTGTTTTCCTTGGACATATACTATTTATATGAAATGTTAGTTTCATATTTAAAAAAAACCTGTCTGCCAGTAAATGTAGGACGTAAACTACCTGACAATGTCCCTTTAAGCCAAATATTTTCAATACAGACAAATCAACAAAGGCATTAAATACAAAAAGATCCTAGAATTTCCCTTAAATTCACATTCCTTATTTTTTAGGACATGATCTACCCTATCTTGTTACAGAAAATCCAAAGACAACTCAAACCTACACTGTAACGTAGTCAGAGATCTGACTTGGGAGTCTGCAGTGCTATTTTTCCAGCATGCCACGTCTTCAGTGTATCAGCATTTTTCAACATATCAGTGATTCAACAAGAATGGTCTCATGAAACTGCAGTGATTAATAACAGCCGATAAAGCTTCAACTCCCTTTTTATTTTGCAAATAAACACAGACCCCCAAGAGAATGAACTACAGAAATATCGATTTTAAAATGCACCCTTTTTAGGAATCTGTTTGCCCCCTCCTTCTTAAATGAAGAGAGAAGCTTTCATGTCACTTGCTGATTTAAAGGTGAACCATGGTTTGGCACAACCGGCAGTCACAGCTGATGATACGCCAAGGACTGGACAAGCAAGGCTGTTGCACAGGAAGTGCACTGCCAGATGATGTGTGGCAAAAAATGAGATACTAGGAGGCTGTGCTATACCCAGCATTAGCTAGCGCACTGTCTTTCACTTCCCTCAGATATAACATTTATGCTCTGCTTATAAGAGAGAGAGAGAGAGAGAGAGCATCAACTTTACTGAGGTGCATTGCATTTATATCAGCGCAGTGTTTCAATGCACAAGATTGAGCAATTGATATTTTTAATATTCTTTAAAAAGCCTATATAAAGAAATATCTACATACAGTTTAGATGAGTTTGAGCACTCTTGATACTTGCCTGACCACCAGCACTACAATGAAGCTCTCTGTGAATTATTCATCACAATACTCGACATAATTGCAAATTTGATGCATGGAGAGCTAAAGATGAAGGTCCTCATGTAATTTTTATTCTGTCCTTACAGAGGTAAACTCCCACTAATCCCTGAATAGCAAACAAGAAGAGTTTCTCTCCAAATAATAAAGCTAATGTTTTTTTGGAAACTACAAAGGCCCTGGGCCAGTACCTGCAATGCTACAGCCCACCACAAAACCATCAGACTGGTGAAACTCTGCAGTATTCGTCCCACTGCTTAAGGTGGACAGCCTCTCTTCACCTTCTCTCCTGGGCTCACCTGCTGCTGCAGTCTTGTTAGCCTGTCTCAGCCATCCTTTGGGGCTTCAGCTGAGCGGAATAGAAGAGGCAATGTTACCTGGGGAGTTGCCAGGAGGTGCCAGTCCCACAAGTGTGAATGCACAGAGGTAACTCCCAAAGAATAACAGTTGCCACTAAGTAACCTTTCTTTAACAGTGCACAAACCACACACACCAGTACATTGTAATGAACTGGCTAATGGGTATGTATAACATTGCCTTCTATCAGATGCAATCAGACTGCCCAATTGCGTGCTGTATAGGCCAACAGTTCTCAAACTCTGGTCTGGGGACCACTGGTGGTTTGGAACTGGCTGATCACTTGGTGCGGGTTCTTCTTGTTTACACTAAATCATATTCAAAGAAGCTTAAAGTACATTCCATACTTATCTAATATTGCTTTTCAATGTTTCCAGTTGCTGTAGTTGCTGCAGGAATGTTATGTGAGTGTGAATGGAAGGGGGAGCGGTCTGCAGGATTACAAATAAAGCAGAAGATTGAGAAATAACTTGGAATGATATAAAAACGAAAGGGCAAATCCTCCGTCGGTGTAAATCAGCATAGCCCCACTGAAGTCAAAGTTAACAGCTGACTTGAGCTCCTGGGGCTCGGGTCATGGGGTTGTTTAACTGAGGTGTAGATGTTTGGACCCTGTGAGGCGGGAGCTCAGGCTGCAGCCTGAGTCCAAATGTCTACACTGCTATTAAACAGCCAGTTAGCACCCGCCTCCGCTGACTGCAAGCCCAAATCAGCTGGTGTGGACCGGACACAGGTTTTTAATTGCAGTGCAGACATACCCTTTGAGCGTTCAGTATTATCTCTGCATTTCTTGAATGCTGAGTGCTTGATTTCTCAAGCTTTAACTTTTCATTAATGCTAATCCTTTGACATGGAATAGATATGGGCATTTGGTCTTGCCTCATGAATATGCCATTCAGATTAATCATCCAAGTGGAGCCAACTTTTCCTAATGTTGCAAGTCACCTACGAGGTAACAAGGTCATTTTGACTTTTTTTCCTCAGTCAAGTTTTCTCTCTGCTTGCCTGATCTTGGAGGAAGCGGGGCTGGGGGACGGGAAGAGGAGAGAACATTTAGAAGAGCTCTTTAGAAATTCACAGGAAGCTGAAATAAGTTCCTGTGGGTGACATCTTCAGCTGATATAGATAGGCAGAATTCCATTGATGATTATGGTGCTATGCCAGTTTACACTAGCTGAGGATCTGACCCTGTAAAAGTACATTATTCAGGGATGTTTGGGAGGGAGTTCTTTTTTAAATAAATCTCTGTCTTTAAAATAGCAATATCAAACAGTCCAGGCTGACTTTCTTTCCCTCTGAATTCAGTCGTCCTCCCAGAAAAAAATGGTTCATAAAAAGGTCACGATGCGAGAATCTCATTCTGAATTCTGTGTTTGCCTTGCATTGTAGCATCAGTGCAGACAGCTCTGACAGCTTGCAGCAACAGTTCAGATTCTGGAGCATGGTGTCAATTTGGTGCCATTGTCAAAAGCTTTCAGGCTTGAGTTTTCATTACAAAGCAAACAGCAGCATTTTCATGCAAGCTTGGAGCAGCTTGTTTCCCCAGAGTTATAATTTCTGGCCACTAGTTAGTTATACCTCTGTTCTCTGAGTCATTTGATTTTTACTCAGAGATTTCTCTTAGTTTTTGCACAAGGAGGTCTGACTGTCCTTAGTCTCTTGCATTGGCAATACAATGATTCAGCAAACTTAACAGTGCTGACGGCACTGATGGCTGTAAAGGTTTTATTTACTCTACCCAATCCCATCCATTACACTTTGTTCCAATGCCACAATAGAACATAATTCTCTTATGTTTTCTTTTTAATAGATTTTTCCCCCTTTTGCTACTTTCTTTGGCATGTTACTTTGGTAGCAGTGGGGGACTGTCTGTATGTTCCATCAAGCCACACTGAACAAAGAGTTCTCTTCCCTCACACAGTCTACATCAGGGGTGAGCAAACTACGGCCAGTGGGCCGGATCTGTCCCGCCAGCTGTTTTAATCCGGCCCTTGAGCTCCTGCTGGGGAGTGGGGTCTGGGGCTTGCCCTGCTCTGGCACCCCGGGAACTGCAGCCAATGGGAGCTGCAGGGGTGGCGCCTGCAGACAGGGCAGGGTGCAGAGCCGCCTGGCCACAGCTTAGCATAGGAGCCAGAGGGGGGACATGGCTGCTGCTTCTGGGAGCTGCTTGAGATAAGCACCACCCAGAGCCTGCACCCCTGAGCCTCTCCCCGCATCCCACTCTCCTGCCCCAGCCCAGAGCCCCCTCCCTCACCTTGAACTCCTCATTTCTGGCCCCACCCTGGAGCCCACACCCCCAACCAGAGCCCTCACCCCCTCCTGCCCCCCAACCCCAATTTTGTAAGCATTCATGGCCTGCCATATAATTTCTTTTCGCAGATGTTGTCCTCCGGCCAAAAAGTTTGTCTACCCCTGGTCTACATAGAAGATATAGTTTGGCTTCTCAGAAGCTTTTGCAAACCTTGTATATCTTTTCAAACTCTTTTAAAAAGCATTCAAACTCCTCTATTGTAGGATTGCTACTATGTAAGAAAGATTCAGACAAAATAAATGTAAATGGGGTTGATCAGCTAGTTAACCAGAGGCAAAGCTTTAACTTTTTATGTTTCCAAAGAAAATGGGCTAAATTTAGACCATTTTCCATTTAATAAAATAACGTTATTATAAGAATGGATTTTTATGTTTGTTTTTATAAGAATAATTTTTAGCTTTTTATTGAAAGACCAGACATACTGGAATTTCAATAGTTTATATTTTGTAAACTACTAATTTTGGGCCTGATTCTGCTCCCCTTCCTCATGTGGAATAGCGTCTTACTATGCAAGGTTGATCGCAGTACTACTGAATGTGTATAGGAATGAAAGAATTGGGTCCCTGATGATGTTTGGTATTGGACATTCTGTTTCTCACTGTATTTATATAACATTTGGTTGTTACTGAAATGATTATATCTCTAAAGCTTTGGGTACTGAGAACAAAATTAACAATTATAAACTGCTAACTACTGGCTACATTCTGCAAAAAATCAGTTTTGTAAATCTGGCCGCAGTTTCACTGCTACAGACTCTCAGTGAGTCAAGAGCTAGACGTCTCTTCTCGGATGACTCACGCAGAATACAAAGTCCAGGAACTAGCATAAAGTCTCAATTTCCACCCTTTGCTTATAAAAGGAGGATAATCCTTTCTGATGACATAGCACTGACTCAACTGAGCATGCTCCAACAAGACTGATTTTAGTACACCAGGAACAGCATAGAAAGACCTGCTGTCAATATGTCCGCAGGTGACTGTCCTCAGAGGGGAATGTACTGTGTATCTTTTCTGCCTAGTGTATACCTGACTGTGCTCTACTATATTTAAGAGCTAGGCTATGCAACTCTTATTCATATTGGTAGTATGGGACTTCTTATCTGATTAAGGGTAGCACAGTCTAAGCCAAAGATTACAAGGCTCTGGATTTGGATGTTTGAAACCAGCAAATGTAATTTATTCTACCCTTAGGATGGAGGTGTGTTACCTATGTCAGTGCTTTCACTGTGCCTTTACATATGCTTCATATCAACATATACAACATACCTAATGTATGAACTCTGCTTGCTCCTTTGTACCCTTTCCCCAGAGACAAAAATTTGAGGGCTGGCAACCACTAGAAGAAATCTGTGTATGTGTGTGTGTGTGTGTGTATATATATATATAAAAACATGTCAAGCCTTTATATATATACATATAAAGGCTTGCCATGTTAATTTGAAAATTTACCAGCCCGGGCATAGTATCTACTTGACCATTCTTTACCATGGTGACTGATGTTAAGACAATGAATGTTTTTTAATTAATTCCTTCTTACTTGCCCAGAGTGAGTAGAATTTTGCAAATCTGCCCTATCCCGCTGCCATATGGCCTTTAGAGGGAAAGCTAGTAACTAGCCAGAGACTCCAGCCAGTAGGAGCAGCTGCAGATATGTTGTGTTATAATATATGACTGTCGTAATATGCTACTACTACTGCTGATATGCCTTGGTATAATGTAAAAAAAATAATAATAAAAGTAGTAAATGTAAAAAAAGAAAAAAACATAAAATAATCAAACTGAACATGTCATTTTAAAAGGAAATTTACAACATTTTCAGAAATGAAGTTTTCCTAAATGGAAACTTTTCAGAATTTCCATTTCATGGGAAATTTAAAAAATTACTGTTTTCATTCTAATTTATAATGAAACCACATTTCAAAATGTAGAAATTTCCCATGAAACATAAAATCTGAGTTTCAATCAGCTCTACTTGCGATACCATACAAACAAGACAAAGCACTTTTAAGTCATATGTACATTTACTATTGAATATTTTCTGATATGCAAAGGATCATATGATATCAGACAGAGAGACACAGGCAACCCAGAGACAGAAAGGATCACAGACAACTGCAAAGGTGGGGGGAAAAAACCCTGACCCAATCAATGAGATTTCAGTGGGGCCAGGATTTCACTCAACTTGTTTATTGTTCATGAAGATTTACAAATGCAGATGTGATTCTTCAAATAACAAGAGGCTGGCCGTCATCTGTCATGAAAAATAAGAACAAAAGGCTCCCATCATACTCTTCAGCTTCCTGAAAACACAATCTATTGGTCACTGAAACATGACTGGGGCCACACATAGGTCAAATGGTATAGTTATAAATGGAAAGAATCCATGGGCCTGGTTCTTTTTCAGCTTCCCTGGTTTTAGACTAGTGTAACTTCAGTGATGTCAATGGGTAACTTCTGATTTACAGTTATGTGAGAGATAAATCAGGCCTCTTGACCAAAAGTTGCATTTGTGACAGCACGAGATTCTGAACTCTGCTTATCAGAGGGGTAGCCATGTTAGTCTGTATCCACAAAAACAACAAGGAGTCTGGTGGCACCTTAAAAGACTAACAGATTTATTTGGGCATAAGCTTTCGTGGGTAAAAAACCCACTTCTTCAGATGCATGGAGTCTGAAGAAGGTTTCTTTTTACCCACAAAAGCTTATGCCCAAATAAATCTGTTAGTCTTTAAGGTGCACCAGACTCCTCATTGTTTTTGTGAACTCTGCTTGTTACCGTTGGTTAAGGCAAGACTGATATATAGAGAACCCCAGGTATTTTATCAATATCTTCATCTATTATGTACATTGGATAGTTAATAAATCATACCATCTCATTTAATTTCTTGCATTTCCTTTCTACCAGCACAACAAGGGAACATTATAGATTCATAAAATCATAGAACGGGAAGGGACCTCGAGAGGTCATCTAGTCCAGTCCTCTGCATTCAAGGCCGGACTAAGTATTATCTAGACCATCCCTGACAGGTGTTTGTCCAACCTGTTCTTAAAAATCCTCAATGATGGAGATTCCACAATCTCCCTAGGCAATTTATTTCACTGCTTAACCACTCTGACAGTTAGGAAGTTTTTCCTAATGTCCAACCTAAACCACCTTGCTGCAATTTAAGCCCATTGCTTCTTGTCCTATCCTCAGAAGTTAAGAAGAACAATTTTCTCCCTCCTCCTTGTAACAACCTTTTATGTATTTGAAAACTGTTTTCATGTCCCCTCTCAGTCTTCTCTTCTCCAGACTAAACAAACCCAATTTTTTCAATCTTCCCTCAAAGGTCATGTTTTCTAGACCTTTAATCATTTTTGTTGCTCTTCTCTGGACTCTCTCCAATTTGTCCACATCTTTCCTGAAATGTGACACCCAGAACTGGACACAAAACTGCAGTGGAGTAGAGCAGAAGAATTATTTCTCCTGTCTTGCTTACAATACTCCTGCTAATACATCCCAGATTGATGTTTGCTTTTTTTGCAACAGCGTTACACTGTTGACTCATATTTAGCTTCTGATCCACTATGACCCCCAGATCCCTTTCCGTATTACTCCTTCCTAGGCAGTCATTTCCAATCTTGTATGTGTGCAACGATTGTTCCTTCCTAAGTGGAGTACTTTGCATTTGTCCTTATTGACTTTCATCCTATTTACTTCAGACCATATCTCCAGTTTGTTCAGATCATTTTGAATTTTAATCCTAGCCTCCAAAGCATTTGCAACTCCTCACAGCTTGGTGTCGTCCACAGACTTTATAAGTGTACTCTCTATGCCATTATCTAAATCATTGATGAAGATATTGAACAGAATCGGACCCAGAACCGATCCCTGCGGGACCCCACTCATTATGCCCTTCCAGCATGACTGTGAATCACTGATAACTACTCTCTGAGAATGATTTTCCAATCCATTATGCAACTACCTTATAGTAGCTCCATCTAGGTTGTATTTCCCTAGTTTGTTTATGAGAAGGTCATGCGAGACAGTATCAAAAGCCTTACTAAAGTCAAGATAGACCACACCTACCACTTCCCCCAATCTACAAGGCCTGTTACCCTGTCAAAGAAAGCTATCAGGTTGGTTTGACATGATTTGTTCTTGACAAATCCATGCTGATTGTTTATCAGCTTAATATCTTGTAGGTGTTTGCAAATTGATTGCTTAATTATTTGCTCCATTATCTTTCCAGCTACAGAAGTTAAACTGACTGGTCTGTAATTCCTTGGGTTGTCCTTATTTCCCTTTTTATAGATGGGCACGATATTTGCCCTTTTCCAGTCTTCTGGAATGTCTCCTGTCTTCCATGACTTTTCAAAGATAATTGCTAATGGCTCAGATATCACCTCAGTCAGCCCCTTGAGTATTCTAGGATGTATTTAATCAGGCCCTGGTGATTTGAAGACATCTGACTTGTCTAAGTAATTTTTGACTAATTCTTTCCCTATTTTAGACTCTGATCCTACCTTATTTCCACTGGCATTCACTATGTTAGACATCCAATCACCACCAACCTTCTTGGTGAAAACCAAAACAAAAAAGTCATTAAGCACCTCTGCCATTTCCACATTTTCTGTTATTGTCTTTTCCCCGTCATCGAGTAATGGGCCTACTCTGTCCTTGGTCTTCCTCTTGCTTCTAATGTATTTGTAGAATGTTTTCTTGTTTCCTTTTATGTCCCTAGCTAGTTTGATCTCATTTTGTGCCTTGGCTTTTCCAATTTTGTTCTTACATACTTGTATTATTTGTTTATATGCATCCTTTGTAATTTGAATGAGTTTCCACTTTTTGTAGGACTCTTTTTTGAGTTTTAGATCATTGATGATCTCCTGGTTAAGCCAGGGTTGTCTCTTGCCATACTTCCTATCTTTCCTACTCAGTAGGATAGTTTGCTCTTGTGCCCTTAATAATATTGCTTTGAAAAACTGCCAACTGTCTTCAGTTGTTTTTCCCCTTAGACTTGATTCCCATGGGATTTTACCTACCAACTCCCCGAGTTTGCTAAAGTCTGCCTTCTTGAGATCCATTGTCTTTATTGTGCTGTTCTCCCTCCTACCATTTCTTAGAATCATGAACTCTACCATTTTGTTATCACTTTCACCCAAGTTGCCTTCCACTTTCAAATTCTCAACCAGTTCCTCCCTGTTTGTCAAAATCAAATCTAGAACAGCCTCCCCCAGTAGCTTTCTCCACCTTCTGAAATAAAAAATTTTCTCCAATACATTCCAAAAACTTGTTGAATAATCTGTGCCCTGCTGTGTTATTTTCCCAACGGATGTCTGGGTAGTTGAAGTCCTCCATCACCACCAAGTCCCGTGCTTTGGATGATTTTGTTAGTTGTTTTAAAAAAGCCTCATCCACCTCATCTTCCTGGTTTGGTGGTTTGTAGTAGTCCTCTACCATGACATCACCCTTGTTTTTTACCCCTTTTGTCCTTACCCATAGACTTTCAACAAGTCTGTCTCTTATTTCTGTCTCAACCTCAGTCCAAGTGTATACATTTTTAATATATAAGGCAACACCTCCTCCATTATTCTCTATTAGAAGACCCCATTACCACCAAGTTGAGTCTCAATTTATTTGAGTTTGCCAAAAGATTCTGCCACTTTCCTACCTAGATTAAAGCATACCTAACAAGCTCTGCTAATTTTGATACTGGGAAGGTGGTACCCTTTCTTTTTAAGTGAACTTAATGAAATACAAATGAGCACTTGTCACAGACACTATTTCAATGGTCTATGGATCCAAAAACCTCCTCTCTACCCCATTAGCATGTCTACAGGTTTTTCACCAGTATCAACCATCTTTTTTCATTTATGTTTCATGTTCCAAGTATCTTTGAAAAGGCTGTTTGCGTTACCTCCATATTCCTATTTTCTTTTCTCTCTGAAGTGAGTCTTGATTATATCAGATCTCCCTTCATTGGTTTGGTATTCCTACATGGATTATAATTAGTCTGAAATGGCACAGTGTTTATATTTTTACGGTAATATCATTGAGATGGCATCATACTATACTTACTTTTCTATATCTGGGCTACACATGTCTCAGTCTATGTTCCTCGCTCTTGAGTCACCATCACAATTACTTGGCCTTTCCTTTGGGTGACTGAGTTTGTGTGTGTATGGGGGTGGGGGGGTGAGAAAACCTGGATTTGTGCTGGAAATGGCCCACCTTGATTATCATGCACATTGTAGGGAGAGTGGTCACTTTGGATGAGCTATTACCAGCAGGATAGTGAGTTTGTGTGTGTGGTTTTTGGGAGGGGGGTGAGGGGGTGAGAGAACCTGGATTTGTGCAGGAAATGGCCCAACTTGATTATCATGTACATTGTGTAGAGAGTTGTCACTTTGGATGGGCTATCAGCAGCAGGAGAGTGAATTTGTGTGGGGGGGTGGAGGGTGAGAAAACCTGGATTTGTGCTGGAAATGGCCCAACTTGATGATCACTTTAGATAAGCTATTATCAGCAGGACAGTGGGGTGGGAGGAGGTATTGTTTCATATTCTCTGTGTGTATATAAAGTCTGCTGCAGTTTCCACGGTATGCATCCGATGAAGTGAGCTGTAGCTCACGAAAGCTCATGCTCAAATAAATTGGTTAGTCTCTAAGGTACCACAAGTACTCCTTTTCTTTTTCTGTGCTCAGTCAATAATTGGGCTGCTGACCTCCTTTTGGCTTCTCATAGCCCTTTCCTTCTGGGCCTTGTTGAGGTATAGGTAGAGTTCCATAGTAACATATTTAATTGGCTCCTCTTTCTCTACATCCTTTAAATACCTACTGGTTCTTGAGGCCATATTCCTTTATTTTCTGTCATTTTTCAATTGATTTTCATTCCGCCTGTCGGTGGTTTCACTTGCTGTGGTTCCTTCCCTTGTGGCTAATTTCCTGTAGAATTGCAAGCATGTGCTCAATCTAGTCTTTGATTTTCTATATATCTCTTAGGGATTATATAACTGCTCTCAACTGTGTGTTCGTATAGCCCATGAGTTTGTGGGCGATGCAGGATATTTCCCAATACTTGAACTCCCCAAAAAGACACAATTCTGAGTAGAAGACTGCAGTATTTCCCTCTGTATGACGTGTGAGAGCTGTGGCTCAGTTGTGGGTCCCAAAAAGTCTGTATTTTTAAAACAGCCCCTAATATTGCTCATCCAGTCAACTGTGATCACAATCAATTCTGGACACTTCTGACGGAGTATAAATGAATTGCCTGATTGTGTCCAGAAATTCAGATATTTAGGCAACACTTAACATGTTTGGTTTCAGTTTCGGCTGAATTTTTCTGGAAGGTTTCAGAACAATTCATTTAATCTATTTTCCCCCTGTTTTTTGCTTAAGCAATCAGGAAGAAAATATACTATTTTACTTAATTTTTTCAGAATTTGTGCACACATTTTTTTTAAAAGCAGAATTTCAAATGTCTCAAACATAGCAGAGTCTATTCCTCAGTGAGGATTAGTCAAGTGCAAATGTTGACATTTTGTTAAAATAAAGTTATTACCAAATTTTGTTTGCAGTTTAAGCTTCGCAGGGCAGGGACCATGCCTTTTTTGTGTGTTTGTACAGTGACTAGTGCATTGTGGGTGCTACCAAAAACAATGTATTAATAATATAGGCAAAACAAGAAAATAAAAATACATTTTCATATATAGGTACTAAGACATTTCACTCAGATTTTAGTTATATATTTGTATATGGCATTATGGACTTACACAAAACAAATTCTTCAGATTTTGTACAACTCCATAGTAGCACAGTCAGATATTTTGTGTATCTACTGAGAGGCACTATTGAAAACTTTTGGAATTAGGAAAAATATAATTGCAGCATTCTGTATTGCTAGGTTCTATTTCTTTTTCATATTTCTTTTCCCGCCCCATCGTATAAGAAGGCACGTAAGTATACATGAATTCATTAAGGCTACACAGTTTAAAACCAGAAGGTCAGAAAAATGCTACAGCTTTTCTAGCAACTATAATCCACTGACATTATATTCATATGTAATATTTACCTTTACCTATTAAGCTGTTAGAAATTTATTTTAATTCCTAGGCAAAAACTACATTAAGATGTATTTAAGGTAGAGAATACTTATCAGTAATTTAAGGTAAAATGCATTAAAGGGATAATGCAATTACGCCACAAACAGGTATCGTAAACCCAGGAAATTCAGAGTTAAGGTTAAACTTAAAAGAAATCCAAATATGTCAAGATACGGAAATGCACAGCAGGCATAGGTGCTGCCCTGTAGCAATACTATCAAATAATCATCCGATTCTGTTTAAGGCATTTCAGTGTTTGTTTCCAAGATTATATTAAATTGACTTTTAAAATATCTATTAGATTTTTTTGCTTTTCTTTGTATTCCCTGCAGAGAAGCCGTTCATTTGCAGGACCCCCTTACTTCTCCCTCCCATATCCCCCCTGCACACAACTATTCCTAGTGTACCCCTCACTCAGGCCCTCTGTGTAGACTGGAACTGGTACAACTGATAGTTTTACAGAGAAACATTTGGGATTAATGGTAATTGTTTTCGTGACTGACAGTTTATCTCTCTGTAGAAGCTGGTGCTTAAAATATTCTCCTTCAGAGAAACTCAGACAGAATTGCTCTCTTTCAAAATGGCCACTTTCTCCCACAGTTCCCAATGTAAGTGAAGACACTGTCTTCAGAGAAGATGGTAGCTCTCTCTATGCTGCCAGGAGATGGAAAGGAGGAGATGAACAGAAGCAGCTATCATCTTTGCCAAAGGTAGCCTGTGGCCCCAAATCCCCTTGATGGAAGCAATTTTGAAAGAGGGCAATTCTTCATGGAATTTTCTGACCATTATTTTTCAGCCTCCACTAAGGAGAAACTTTCAGTTACGAAGAATAATGGTAACAAATGAATACTAATCCTAAAACACAAACAAATAAACAACCTTCAAATGTGGTCAATACACAAGATTTCACTGAGTTTTAACTATATAGGAAGTTTGAAGAATCCATCATTCAGGACAAAACACAGGTCTGCTAAGTTTCTTCAAGGGGATACTGTTAAATTGATTTTTAACTCATGAATTAATTAACAGCTTTATTGGAAAATTCTCACAATACTCATTCTGTAGTCAAAAAGTTCTGTAATTTTGGGAAGGATATGCTATATTATTCATACAAAACAGAGAGGTCGAGTCTCTGCTTTAAGTGCAAAACTACTTGCTCTCATTTTCAGTGCTCTGCACAAGTATGACCTCTGTTTACATCTCTTCTCTCATTTTCCTCAACATTCCAGCCTGTTCCTCGTCTGCTCTATTTCAGCAACACACACACACCCAAAGGCCCACCTGTTCCATAGAGCATTCCAGCTTTAAAAGTCCACACCCTGGCTGTGTTCTGTTCTGCATTGTTCTGCAATGTACTTGACTTGTAGACTATGTTCCTTCCGGCAGGGATTCTGTTATCTGTTTGGAAAATGTTCCCATGGTTCATCCCCATGCACCCTAATGGTGCTGCATAAATAATAATTAATAATAATAAGGATCAGCGTGGACATAGTTTCTTTGATTTTCGATGATGTTTTCAAGGGTAGAAAAGAATTTCACACCCTTCTGAATGCCACTTCGCTGCAGGTAAAGACTGTTACACTTGTGGGAGTGCCAATTAGAGCCCATTATAACTTAACTAACTTGCCTTGGCATGAAAACTAGTGGAACTTGCTCTGCCTTGGCAAGATATTTTACTTCTATGCACATGTCTGAATTTGGGATATTGTTTTATGGGTCTGGATGTACTGATGTTTTGGGTATAAGGATCAAAACAGGGTTGCTAAAACTTACACCAGGGTTCCACAGCAGTACAGTACTTTACTTTGCATAGTGCAAACTGCGTCACAAAATGCTTTACAGATTTTATAAAAATGGTTTCAGAGTTAAATAAAATAACAGCTCATGAGAGAAACTGAGAGGAATCTGTAATGGAGGAAAAAAAGTATGACCAAAGGTGATTGAATAGATTCTGTCAGCACTAAGGATGTTTTAAAAAAATATCCTGCCATTATCAGTATGGGTTCTGCAAAAATGGGAACCTTCATGTAGACAGGGCTCCAGTATTTTTAACCACACATCAGTTACCCTTTTATGAACAGGATTTCGTGAACCAGTGTTAAGAACTGTGACAGCAAACTGTCCACTCTAGGGCTACCGGCATTACTAACCTCAGTGGAGTTAGATGAATGTTTAGAACATATCCCTTATGTACATAGAGTAATAAACAGCTCCAGTGTTGTCTAGTGGTTAGAACTGCGGATGAGGACTCCTGCATTCTGTTCCCATCTGTAGCAAGGTCACAGTTGGTCCGCCAAGCCGCTGCAGGGCGGTGGGGAGCTACTGCCTCACCAAAAGGTCTTGGTCACACCTCACAGATGATGGAGAATTAGCGGAGGGAGTTGTGCTATCGTAATTGGCACAACATGGGAGTACCGGCTGGCACGCCCCTGGTGGCACGCCCCTCAGGCCGGGGAGTGTCGGTAAGAGGCACTGACATGCCCCTCAGGCAGGAGAGCGCCACAACAGTCAGTGACGCGCCCCAGAGGCCGGGGAGCACCGGCAACAGTCAGTGACGTGTCCCTCAGGCAGGGGAGCACCAGCAAGAGTCAGTGGTGTGCCCCTCAGGCAGCGGAGCACCAGAAAGAGTCAGTAGCCCTTCTGACTCCCAGTAACCAGTGACTCCCCCTCCTGCCATGTGCTCTGAGCTGAAAACTCAGCTGATGAGAGGAGTCCACTTGCATCAGTCATCTTCACAGGGAGGAGGGGAGAACAATATGAGTCTTTAGGCCCTTTGTTGGTGGCTTCTCAATACAGATGTCGGGAGTGTCCAATTGCTAGGTGCAACCACAGCCTGTCTGGTATTGATGGGTCTCCTCTTTCAGCAGGGGCATAACAATTTCTGTAGGAGAGAAGCTCGTCACACTAATTAATGCTCCTCTCCTGAATGCAGGAGTCCTCCTCTCCTCTCCTCTCCTCTCCTCTCCTCTCCTCTCCTCTCCTCTCCTGAATACAGTCACAAGGGCTCACAATACAACTACTCAAATATTACATTACAACATGAAACACAGATACAACAAGTAAAATTAAATCAGGAAACAATTCACAGGCATTCAATAGCGTTTAAACCCTAAACACTTTCTTATAATTCTAATACCTATTTTATCAATATGAACCCACAAGTGACCCAAACAGAGTCCAGCTATGTATCTGTTAGTATCCAGTTGAGACATGGGGATCTAGCCATGATCTGGCACCTGACCTACCAGTGTCACAATGAACATTATGGGAGATAAGAACTAAGATACAGAATTAAAAGGACTTCTCTAGACAGTAAGCACTAATGAGGAGCTCAAGCTAATAGCAGAGAGAGTGTTTGAAGGGGTAGAGAGGAAACTTGTGCTAGATAAGCAAAGGAAGATCACGATAGAAAATGTTACCATAATTTTTGTATGGCTTGTTTTATATTAAAAAAGCCAGATGCTGTGGTGGATGCAGTCTGTTATGTAATTTATGTTCAGGCTATCTTAGAGTTTGGACAGATGGACTATTGTATTTATAATGTTGTAAGCATAATTTTTTCTACATGTTTATTAACTTAAGTATCTTTCATGTACACATGATTAAAACATTTTTTCTCAGACCACTGACTCAGTGTACCAAAGGTTCCAGCTTCTATTACACAATGCATTTGTTATTTTAATTTCATTTTTCAAGTTGATTTAATTATATATGAAACATTATTAGTCAGAAGTTCATCAAGACAATTTGTTTAAGGGGGGAGGATGAGAAAAGGAAAACTGTGCTTCTTTGTTTACCAAAACTGAGAATAGTGAAATTAATATTCTAGATTAAAAATCTACACATTTTAAATGTTGCTTTGCCATAAATCTTGACTAACGTGTCTGCAAAATAAATTAATGCTAACTTACCATCTAACTAATAACAGTGATTCTCAGATATTCTTACCTTGTTATAATACTCCCTGATTTTTTTGAGGAATTGTTCCAGACATAATGTACTTGAGAGTTCTCTGATACATTTTAATATATACTGGGAATATTAAAAAAGGAATAATGCCACCCACTTAAAAGAAAAGTGTTAAATCTCTGTTGCTTAAGAAGAGAGGATAACCTTTGTTTTATATTTTATTCACTACTGCAAGTTTGTTTAGTCTTCTAAAATTATACATTTCTATTAGGGCTGTCGATTAATCACAGTTAATTTATGCAATTAACTCAAAAAAATTAATCGCGATTAAAAAAATTGATTGTGACTAATCGTTTTAATCTCACCATTAAGCAATAGAATACCAATTGAAATGTATTAAATATTTTTGGATTTTTTTCTAAATTTCTAATATATTGATTTCAATTACAACACAGAATATGAAGTGAGAACAGGCACATTTGTAGCCGGTAGTGCAAGGTATTTACATGCCAGATATGCTAAACATTCGTATGCCCCTTCATGCTTTGGCCATCATTCCAGAGGACATGCTTCCATGCTGATGACGCTTGTTTAAAAAATAATGTGTTAATTAAATTTTTGACTGAACTCCTTGGGGGAGAATGGTATGTCTCCTGCTCTGTTTTACCCACATTCTGCCATATATTTCATGTTATAACAGTCTCGGATGATGACCCAGCACATGTTCGTTTTAAGAACACTTTCACTGCAAATCTGACAAAATGCAAAGAAGGTACCAATGTAAGATTTCTAAAGATAGCTACAGCACTTGACCCAAGGTTTAAGAATCTGAAGTTCCTTCCTAAATCTGAGAGGGACGAGATGTGGAGCATGCTTTCAGAAGTCTTAAAAGAGCAACTCTCTGATGCGGAAACCACAAAACCCAAATCACCAAAAAAAGAAAATCAACCTTCTGCTGGTGGCATCTGACTCAGATGATGAAAGTGAACATGCGTCGGTCTGCACTGCTTTGGATCATTATCGAGCAGAACCCATCATGAGCATGGATGCATGTGCTCTGGAATGGTGGTTGAAGCATGAATGGACATACAAATCTTTAGTGCATCTGGCATGTAAATATCTTCCGATGCCAGCTACAACGATGCCATGTGAATGCCTATTCTCACTTTCAGGTGACACTGTAAACAAGAAGCAGGCACCATTATCTCCTGCAAATGTAAACAGACTTGTTTGTCTTAGCGATTGGCTGAACATGAAGTAGAACACAGTGGACTTGTAGGCTTTAAAGTTTTACATTGTTTTATTTTTGAATGCAGTTATTTTTGTACATAATTCTACATTTGTAAATTCAACTTCCATGATAAAGAGATTGCACTACAGTACTTGTATGAGGTGAATTGAAAAATACTATTTCTTTTGTTTTTTACAGTGCAAATATTTGTATTAAAAATAAATACAAGGTGAGCACTATACACTTTGTATTGTGTGTTGTAATTGAAATCAATATATTTGAAAATGTAGAAAACATCCAAAAATATTTAAATAAATAATATTCTATTATAGTTTAACAGTGCAATTAATCACGATTAATTTTTTAATCATGTGATTAATTCCAATGATGTTTTTTAATTGCTTCACAGCCTAATTTCTATATTAGGCAAGTACAACTGGCAGTTGTCCAGATCTCCAAAAATACTACATATAAAGCAGTTGACAGCCTAGTATCTTAAAGACCTCTCATAAACAACATACAGCATGTGAACATGAACTTACATGAGCTGTGTATGTTTATGTACTTGAACAGTATGTATGAACTCACAGTCAGTTCTATTTAAAAAAATCAAACTTTTCAAACTTCTTTTTTGGCTTGCAGCACAAAGATCTCTGTTTTTTGTTCAGTTTCTTTTTCAAAGATTTACAAATTTCCAATGGTGAAATGCCAATGAGAAACTTCCCCATACTTAGTCGCAAAGTGGGTCAAATCAGTATGCATTAGTATGTATGTTCAATTTTCCTTGAGTTCACATTTATAAGTATATTTTAAGTTATCTTGGAAGTGAAATCTCCTTATCTATTCCATTTTGTGTTGACACTACCAGTAAAGATTTTAAGCAAAACATGCTTTACGCCTTCTTTATACTAACCCATTCAGGATGACTGAAAACTGATTTCTTTCCCTAAAGAGCCTGGTCCTGCATCATTGCAGTCAATGGGAGTTTTCACATCAGGCTCTGAATGATTAAAATGTATGGGTGTGGGGAAGTATAAGTTAAAACATTCCACCCTCTACTTTAACTTACAGTTATAATTGATAATAATGTCTGATGATGATGATGATTTATTTCCAATGGCACGCAAACTGTGTTAGCTGCCTTCCAAACCAAGGTAGCACAATCCCTGCCCTGATCAAATTTAAAGTCATATTAAATTAACCTTATTTTAATTAATCTGAAAGGATTTTGGGGGGTGGGTGGGTAGTTAATTACATGTTGTGATATTTGTTTACCATAAAGTGCACAGAAGCTGAAGGCAAACCAGAGAAAACACACTGAAATGTGCATACCACAGTCCCAGTTAGCATAACCCATGTGTGAGTATCTCCACAGCAAAGTCCTACCCATGTTATTGTGTCCTCACTGTTTCTGAACTCACTTATGGGCGAATTGGGGGCATAGCCCATTGTTCTGTGTGCTGAAATGCGCTAGGATTCTCTCTCAGTCAACTGTGTCAATTGAAGAAGAACTTGGAGAATGTGTCTGTCCTTCATGGAGAATTGTGGGGGGTGGGCTTTTGAAGACCATCATAATGATTATTGTTAATGATTTTGCCTGCATCCTCATGCAAAGTGCATGGGCTAAAACCCAGGTAAGAGCCTGGGTTAACTGTGCAGTATAGACATAGCTTACATAGATAGATCCAAGCAGGGCTTGTGGAAGGCCAGCAAAATGTAAAAACACCATTGGCCAAATTATGTGTAAGGGTTGGATTCTCAACTTCACTTATTTTTACATTCTGCACAACTGAGGAGGACAATGAAGAGGGAGGGAAAGGTGGCTCTAAACTAGGTAGATTCATTCCTCTATCCTGGGTCAGATGGGGACTGATATAGTCCTTGGTATTATTTAAAGCAGTGTAGAGCTGTGCGCCCTGCCCTGACATACCCTTCAGATATGGTGGGGAGAATGGGTTGTGTAGAGTAGGCATAGCCAGGCACAAACTTTCCTGACCAAGGAACCCTCCACTGCCCCCTTCTGGCTAGCTTTCTGTCTGCTTTGGTTGATGAGGCAAACTGTACGTTAAGTATTGAGGCAGCTGTATATGAAGCATTCACTTAAATTCATTAGTCTGTTTGTTTATTTTACCACAGAACTCAAACTCTGATGAAGGCTTATGATCAAGATAGATCATGAGTCATAGGAAGTAGCTGCCCTGGGCTCATTTCTGCTCTCCGAAATGTGTAGTGCAGTGCACTAGTTTAACGTAATAGTCTTACATCTATAGAAGTTAATTGCTGGAGACCAGAGGTAAATAAGTCTTTATTTAATGACCCTAAGGAGGATCAGCAAAGTTACAAAGCCAGGTCTGTTTCTATTAAAGGACAAGGGAAAGAGACAAAGTGATTTTCATTTGCAGTGTAAGTAATTCTGCACTGCTTTTGCCACAGCCACAAGAAGACAAGGATTTGGGCTCAATCCAAGATGCTTTCAACTTTTCTTCCCCAGCTAAGTATGTTTAAAGTGCAAAGACCAACTAGTCCATCAAAAGGATTTTATTTCAGCCTTTCACCACAAACTCAACTCTGTCTGTCCAACCATAGTAACGAAAAAAAAGTTTATTTATAAAATAAATTTTGCTGAAGAAGTTCACTAATATCTTATTAATTCAGGCACAAAAAAACTTACAATATGTTAACAGTGCCACAAAGGAACAGTAGAGTTAAGACCGCTGAATTTCTGTTATAAATCTTGTTATTTTTATAACATCGGTTACATGCTGAACAAAAATACATGTACTCTCATTGGAGCAGATTCTCGTTTACACTAGTGCGAATTACCAATTGCTTCAGTGAAGTGGTGTAGAACTGGAGTAAGAGTCTGATTCAAAATCCATTGAAGTCAGTGGGAGTCTTTTCTTTGACTTCAGTGGGCTTTGGAACAGGCCCTAAATGAGATGCAAATCAGGCCTTCTGTCTCGTTCATCTATTATTCTCTCTCTCTAAATATAGTGTAAGCTAGTGCCCAGAAATTATGTAATAGGAACAAAAGCTGGGCAATATTCCAAGCCTAACGTCATCACATCAAACATCCTGCCTGCCACAGGTGGGAGCCTGTTAAGTCAGCTGACCTTGCCATTCCTTTCCATGTGTATCCTGCTGGAAACAGAGCATGGCATTAGCCACTATTTTCAGAGCATCTTCTCATGGGTTCTCGTTCTGTCCCCAAGCAAGGATATTCTTGGAATGTGGAGCACAGGCCTCTAGTGCTTTTTTTTCTGTTGAGGGGACAAAGAAGGCCAGTTAGGTCCTCCTAATGCAGATGACAGAGGAAGGGCACAGGAGTTTTCCTGTCTCCCTTAAAGCAAGAGAGGTTGGAAGGGGGGCTAGCAGCTTCCCCCAAAGCCGGGGCTCACAGTATTGCCAATTGCAAGTGTTCAATTATTGTAAGTCAGGCCCCAAGAATCATGAGATTTTAAAAAAATAATTCACTTTGTATACTTTTTTCTTGCCTTCTGTTTTTTAAGCCTTTGAGCTCACATTTTCAATCTTTTCTCTGTAACCATGGGGGCTATAATCTTTCTCTTTTAGAAAAAAATGAAAGCTGAGCTTTGTATGTAATCACATGACTCTGGGAGCTGGGGAATCTAAGAAAAATACCAAAATTAACAAGACTCTCAATACTATCATGAGTATTGGCAACACCATGCTCATAACTATGAAACTGTACCTGGAATCTTCCCTCAATAAGCAATCAATTAAAACAGAAGGTTTAACAAAATAAATACCAATAGTCTCCAAGTATTAAAAAAAGAAGCAATGCCTTCATATTAAAAATGGTCCTTCAGTGGTTCAGCTTTAGATAATATAACATGGATTCAGGAGCCATTATAACCCTTAGGCAATATTTTACTGCTATTTTGTAAAAGAGCCTGTTTCAGTTTTATATTTTTTCACACTCCTGTATGGCCCCTTCAAGCAGGCATCGACCCTTGCCCATTATTAGAAATAATCCTTGTACATTAGGTTTTTTTCTGCCGATAAAATTCATCCATGTACAGGGGCACGGTAATACAGGGGTTAAAGTGAACACAAATGTTGTGCAGGGCCCTCTGTGTTAAGAGCTGATGTTAAGGGCAGCACAAAGGAAGCCATTTGCATTACACACAACCAGTTTTACTGGTCTTACAACACCCAGGAACTATGCTAAATATTATTGAGCGTCTTCTACTGGCATTTTATTAACTAACATTTTCCATATACAGTCAGAACACACCCGTAATTCTCTGCACATGGATGAATTTCACACAAAGCTAAATTGAATTTACAAGAGATTTCCATTTTTACAGTAAATACTCTGAAGCCCAGTGGGTAGAACCTATAGATAGGTACAAAAATGGCATTTAGATAGTTATCCCCAAGGATATTATCCCACTAGAGGAAATATCTCATCATGGCAATATCACAAAGAGTGTTCTATATAAAAAAATATTTTTACTGTCCCCTGATAAGTTCATATATTTAAAATGTAGATCATTTTTCTACCTTACGATTCTTCTTAAATATGTGAAGAAGAAAAAAACAACAGTGTGTCTTGAGACTGGCAACTGTTGACCAGATTCTAGAGATGAAGTAAAGTCCTCAGTGTTGTGATTGTACTTGATGTGGGTGCAGCCTGTACATTGGCCACAGCAGGATGCTGGAACTGGGTGCTTTATAATGGCCAGTGTTCATTTAGTTAATAGTAGAAGCAGCAAGAGCATTCAAAGAATGATTTGCCTATTGTTAGTTTGGATACGTTTATCGTAGGAGGCACTTTCCTACCATGGATGTTCAATTCAGCAAGGTCCATCATCTTATTTCATTTGCAACGACTCTATGAACAAATAGAGGCTTTCACAGCCTCTAGCATTCCAAGTGCACTGCTGTGATCTCAGTCTCTTTCAAAGTGGTGTTATGCCTGAGGTGAATCCATTCTGCAGAGAAAGGCAAAAAAACCCAAAAACCCTCAGAATCTCTGCCAATCTGAGGGAAAATTCCTTCCTGGCCCCAAATATGATGATCAGTTAGACCCTGAGCATGTCAGCGAGACCCACCTGGGAAAGAATTCTCTCTAGTAACTCAGAGCCCTCCCCATCTAGTGTCTCATCTCCAGCTGTTGCAGATATTTGATTGGGTATGGGTCCTCTCTTCCAACCTCTCTTGCTTTAAGGGATGATTTAATTGGGTATGGGTCCTGCTTTTGAGCAGGGGGTTGGACTAGATGACCTCCTGAGGTCCCTTCCAACCCTGATATTCTATGATTCTATGATTCTATGATTTGCTTATAGCAGTGGTGGATGGGCCATATGCCACTGTAGGCCATTTCATCATAGCATCCCCTCCATAAACTTATCAAGTTCAGTCCTGAAACAAGTTGAGAGAAGGCAAGGAAACAGGAGACGATAACCAGGTACTCAACGATGGCATCACTGGTACTCCCTTCTTACACCCTCACAGAAGGCCCTGGTTTCTATAAGTGTATGATCAAGATGGGGCTCAGATTTTCTCTTAATTAGAGCCAAGTTTGCTCAAAAGTTTCGCAAACCTTTCAGCAAAACCAGGGCTGCTTAACATTGTAATAACGCTCAAACCCAATAGATTCAGCATGGTTTGGGATTCCATGATGGATGTTTCATACAGCTCTAAAAGAAATCTTGAAGAGCCATTGCTTTGACTAGAAGAGGGAAAACATTATTTTTGCTAGGGTGGATGGCTTGCCACACTGTTCCCAGACAGACACTTATGGGTCAGTCTGGCCCCATCGAAGTCCGTGGGCGTTTTGTCATTGACTTCAATGGGGCCAGGATTTAGACCCTGAAAAAGCAACATTTCAGAAACAACCTTCTTGGTAAAGTAGAGTCTACAAAAACAAAAATCTACCTGCTTTCCAAGTAGCTGAGGCACACAACACATTACAATTGATTTTCATAAGCTGTAGCATACTTTATACCCAGTATTGCAAAACACTTGACAGAAAAAGTAGTTCAGCTATCGGGGAAAAAAAGAGAGAGCGTCCATGGGGAAGTGACTCAGAAGAAGGGAAAGAGTTCCCAGATAGAGGAAAGTAAACGAGTGACGTCCCCTTCCCTTCCCACCTCAAACTGTAGTGAGTCAAGGGGAAGGAACCATCAACCTAGTAAATGTTCTCAGCACAGTTGGGTGCTGGTCAATTGCTGAGACTTCTGGGTCCTAGTGCAGTCCAAATAATTAATAATAATCATAACCTATAAAAATGACAAATTCTGTGCTGCTGCATCGCCAACATTCATCCAAAATATTGATTATATTCATGTAGAATATAAACACAGGTACTATCACGATAGTAAAATGTCTTGGCATCAATATATTTGAAAAAAAGAGGTTTCAGCTTCACCTCAGTATTTATTTCCCTCCAAGCGCCTCCTCAACTTTGCCTCAGAATTTGTGCAGCAGCTGAGGATTTGCTCCTTCTGTGGCAATACTCTATTCCATTGGTATTAATTTTTCATCATGTAGCAAAATCAGCATTCCCACAGACTTCTAACTTTGACAGGGAAAATAAAGGTCAGAAGTGTTTTTCCTTTTGACTGTAAATCATCCTTCAAGGAGTTTTTGTGTCTCACAGTGCAGCTTGCCAGTGGCTGGCATGCCTTTTTGTCACACTGCCTGTGAGTTCATTAGTTTTCACTGTATAAAGCAAGTCCGACAGACTACATTTGGGTCACTTCAGGTGAGTGCATCCAGTATCACCTGAACACCTGGTCAGCAAATGACTTGACATTGCTGTGAACTGACTGTGGTGTTCAGTAGGTAACATCCCGAAGAATTATGGCTGATGATAATCACTGTACAGACTGTGAACACCCATTCAATCACGTCCTCAGCTTGTTGACAAGAATGGCAGGTGCTCTAATTTACTGTTTAAATATTATGAAATGAATTGGTGGCTTCGCCAGCTCCTAGTCAGCCGGTCTCGTATCACACACACACATACAAAATGTCACAATTGTTTGTAACCGGCAACCTTGTTGACAATCTCAGCAGAATCAAGTATAGAATTGGCACAGAGACTGGCCCATCCTCTCAACTTTCTCTGGGACACAGATGAGGCACATTGGTAGGGAAATGTGGGGTAGCTGTTATCCATGCTATACCTGATCTGTGGATAAGCCTTCTGCCCATTAAGCTTGAAGTTTGGATCAGGTCCTAACGGGATCTAAGGTAATCTAGACTTGGGTAGCACCTCTTCTTCCAAACCTCTAAGCATGTAAATTAAATCAATTTAAACTTGCTTGGGCTCAGTTAGATTCCCCCAGACTTGCATCCACTTACTGATATGGATCTTACATCCCATTACACTTCACCTCTAAATTTGACCATTGAGTCTAAGGTAAATTAAATCAATTCACTTCTCTTTCCTGAGATGCAGAGAACACTGCAGCAGGAAAAGCAACTAACAAGAAAGTACGTAAGTTAAACTAGTGGGTAATTCTTGGAATCAAAGCAGACGTCTCCTGTAGGTAGAGGTTTTATTTTTTTTAAGTGTATCACATTGTAAAGTTTTCCCAGATTAAAAATGTGACAGGCTGGTTAACCATTATTTTAAGAATGGTTTAATGACTGGTGCTGTTATCAATAAGCATGCAAGGCTGGTATACAACAATTCTGAAATGCTGACACTAATTCTACACATTTTGTATAACAAGCTGATTGTAATAGTTTTCATTTCCTGCCAGCACAGGGAGCTGGGGGGAAGTGCTGACTCAGGTCTATTTTCTCCAGCAGCTGAACATGACTCTCTGAAGACTTACTTAAACAAATAAATATACTCATATGGCATAGAAGGTGCTTTGTTTATTGTTCTTTTTCAGTTGGGTTACCCTAGGAGCAAAGCATTAATAAATGACAACAGAAAATTCTAGCAGGGAGTCCAAAAGGAGGGTGCTCTTTGTTGTTTTAAAAGGCACAGCAATATGTTGAGTTATTTATTTATACAGACTGCCTATTATTCTGTTTATTACTTTATTTTAATGTGCTCTGGCTGAGCAGGCACATGGTGGTTTAAAGAATAAAAAAATCTGCTTCTGAACAGTCTGTCACCATAGGTAAAGTGCAGGACAGAGCCTGTTCATAAGACTTGACCTCAATAAAGCACTCTCTCTGGGAATTACATGAGGTGATTTTACCACTGCACTCTTTCAAGCCTGTGCTCTGTTTAACAATCAGCTGAAAGCCTGGCGAATTTGGTAGCTTTGCTTTAAGGAATTTCCTTAAAGAATAAACTCATTGCTTCTGGGTCATTTTATTTTTTTTCACGATTTGTAGCTGAATTTAAAACTAGAGAATATTAATGAAAACAAATGGCTGTCATTTGTGACACATACATTTGTCTTTTTACTGTTCCTGGAAAAGGAATGATACTATACTAGCATAAAGTTCAAAGAAGAAATTGAGATGGCAAATTGAATTTATAATACTGGCATCTATTTCCTAAAATTTACAAAAGTCAAGATAAAGTGGCTCATTGTGTAAGACACTGAGAGCTAGACTGTGATATCGTTACTCGTGCTGAGTGCTACCTTACTCCACAAGTAGTTCTGCTCATTTCAGTGGGTCTGCTTGAGGACTAAAATACCATTAAGTAGGGGTATCACAAATACAGACTGAAAAAGTTATATTTAAGTTACCCTTTCCCCCTTATCTATGGCCAGACCATGGGATGGGATAGCATTGATTTTCAGATAATAAATTCAATGGGAATTTCTGCTTTAAAATCAGTGGCTTGACATGGCCCCTAAGCTTTTCAGGTAGTTTGGGAGCACACAAATCTTTTTATATCTAAGAATAAATTCTGATTCTAAGTGGCCTAACCATCTGCAGGTGAAATCTTAATACAGGCCACCACAATATACACTATTATTAATTTAGGGTAAGTCCACATTGCAGACAGGGGTATGAATGGCTTGTGTAGACATACCCAGGCTTGTTATGCTCTAGCCAGCTCACGAGAAATAGAAGTGAGGATGCCGCAGTGCTGACTGTCTGATCCTTTTGAGTACGTACTTGCTTGTACAGACAGTGCTAAAGCCCACACCATTGTACCCTCACTTCTATTTTTAACGAGCTAGCTAGACTACAGCTATTGGGGTTATGTCTACACAAGCGGCTATTCACAGCTCTGGCTGCAGCATATACCATTATATACCATTAGAGTTAGCTAATCTCATACCCTGATGAACTCTCTTGTGTGTGCACGCGAGCTGTGGTTCATTTCCAATGAAACTGAAACTCAGAATACTCTGCCAGTGGGGATTATCAAACACTCTTGGTGACTTGACCTTACTGTCCACCATTAGGATGAGAGATTTTTCAAGTTAAAGGAGACGAATAGTGATTTATAATGCCTTATATAGTTAAGTATTTACTAAATAAAAGCCAGACTGTAGTACCCTTACTCACATTGAGCAGTAACTTATCCCGCAAATCAATGAGGCTACTTATGAAGGGAATGCTTCATGTGCATAAGGATATCACAGTCTTGCCCTCCGTGTGTTATGCTGTGTGTCCCCTCCATTTTTCATTTCTAGCAAATATACTACCTCATTGTCCAGTTGCATTTCCTGTCTGAACAGTATCCTTTCTTTTACAGGAACAGTTCAAAGACTATATAAGCATCATAAAAGACAGCTATTTGGTTTCACTGAAACAAAGTATATTATATTCTGGCCCTACATGTGGGGGTGGGGGGGGTCTGTGTATTTAGACAGATAGCTGACACGGGGAATGAGATTTAGAGAAATTCCCCCATTATTTTCAGAGAGATTTAACAGATACAAACATATAGGGTGTCATGTACTTCTGTACCAGAACTTTGTTTGTACAAAACTTGCTTATACATACCAGATGAGTTCATCAGAAGATCTTCTAATGCTCTTCTCGGTATGGCTGTTAGGTTGAAATAAGGCATTTTATACACCGTGCCATCTACTGGCTAAACAGCATAATACAATTTAGGATTCCATTACATCTCTTCCTTTATGTTTTACATTCCTACCATATACAACAGGGGTGGCCAATCTGTGGCTCCGGAGCCACATGCGGCTCTTCAGAAGTTAATATGCGGTTCTTTGTATAGGCACCGACTCCGGGGCTGAAGCTACAGGTGCCAACTTTCCAATGTGCCAGGGGGGGCGCGCTGCTCAACCCCGGCTCTGCCACAGGCCCTGTCCCCACTCCACCATTTCCCGCCCTCTCCCCTGAGTCTGCTGTGCCCTCGCTCTTCCCCCTCCCTCCCCCAGAGCCTTCTGCACGCCACGAAACAGCTGATTGGGAGGTGCAAGGAGGGTGTGGGAGACGCTAATGGGCGGGGCTGTTGGTGGGCGGGAGTCGCTGGGAGCGGGGTGGGGGAACTGATGGGGGGGCTGTTGACGTATTACTGTGGTTCTTTGGCAATGTTCATTGGTAAATTCAGGCTCCTTCTCAGGCTCAGGTTGGCCACCCCTCATATACAACATTTACACTATCACAATACCTTTGAAGTTCAGTCCGTATGAGTCTGTTAAGTGTCTCTGAATAGTACTGTTTTTTTTAATTACACAATTTGACCATATAACAACTTGGTCATCTGCAATGACTGGTTGTGGTTGCTTTGAAATCCTTGAGTCATCATCATCTTGTTCTGCATATGTCATCCACAGAGTTTGCTCTGTTTGTTTTTTGGGGTTTGGGGTGGGGGTGGGGAGTTGAGGAACAAACTGTAGATGTTGACAGTTTCTGTTGAACTCTCCATTGTTGGTCTTGATCACATATGATCTGGGTGCTGAATTCTTTTTCTTTATGACATCTGGAGTTGTCCCTCCCTTTTGTCCATTCAATTTCACATGAAGATGGTCACTAGGTTCTAGATCTGGTAATTCTCTAACAGAGTGATGTCTGTTGTAAAAGTGTTCATAAGCTCTTTTAAACTTTTCATCTAGTTTGGCTACCCTCTTCATGTTTGGTCACTTTGGAGACAGATTCTGTTCCAATGTTGGAACAGTAGTTCTGAGTTGTCTTTCCATCAGGAGTTGCACTATGACCAAATAGAAGACTAAATGACCAAGAAGCACCAGGCAATCATTACAAGTGACTGTCCTTTTCACTGTGCTGTTTAGTCATATATGTAACCCTTCTGCCCATCAGAGTTGGCAGCAACAAGGGCCGGGTTCAGTATCTAGGGGTTTCGTTTCAATAACACAATGCAAAACCGGCTCGAGCCCCCACCCAGTGACCTGGGACAATTACATACCACCCACCTGGGCGCTTCTACGAGGCAATACTTCCCCTCTCACAAGCACAAAGTCTGAGTGTAGCAAAAGCCTTTTAATAAAGGAGGGAAGCAATGCGGCATTATGTTGGGGAAACACCACAAACAGGATTCATAACACCAACCATGAGCAAAAGACCCACCCCCAAGTAAGTTTGGCAGTGTTCTTTTCCCCTCAGGGTCTTAAGTCCAGCAACCCAGTAGTCACCCCCCACACACACAGAGTTTCTGTCCTTGATCAGTGCAGTCCCGCAGAGTTCAGAAGTTCATCTGCAGAGTTTACCTCCCAGCCTGGGTGGAAGTGGAGGGAGGTATGGGTGGCATCTTACATGATCCGCTGCTCGGGTCGACGGCCGAGTGCCATGCATCTCCATGGGGTTCTGCTGCAGTCTTCACCGTCAGCTGCACCTCTCCGCCAGCCATCCTGCTGGCCACTCCTCTCTACCAGCCACCCGGCTATCCGCTCCACTCCTCTCTACTCTCCGCTAGCCATCCTGCTGTCTGCTCCTCTCTGCCAGCCACCCAGCTATCCGCTCCACTCTCCATGCTAGCCATCCTGCTGTCTGCTCACCAACTCGTCTTCAGGCCCCTCCCCGCACACACGCACACTTAACACAGCTCTCAGTGATCTCAGCTTTTAGTAACTTCAGCTCTTTAGTGATTTCAGCTCTGCAGCATATAACAAGACTCCTAATGGAATTAAAATTAGCTCTGTTATTACACAGTGGAGAGAGAAGGGGTCAAAGTAGCATTTTGGGCCCCCCCACACCTATCCACAGCCTCTCACAATTCACTGGGTTTTGGAATCCATGTCCCTTACCTAGCGAGTGCTACTTATTTGAGGGTGAGTCCCTCCGACATAAAATGCCAAGTACAGTTCTACTGTCCTTGATTCACATAACCAGGATAACAACCCTTTATTACTCCTGCCCCCATAACAAAGAGACTGGGGATCCCAGAGCAACCAAAGTGACCGTTTGGGCAAGCAGTCCATCATGCTAGGCAGGGTGGGTGTGCCCATGCAAACCAGATCAGCACCTAAAGTCTTTTTCCACAGCTCACCACCAGATGTCAGGGTAGAGCTCATTCTAACTCTGCTTACCCAAATAGAAGACTAAATTACTTAGAAGCACCAGGCAATCATTACAAGTGACTGTCCTTTTCACTGTACTGTTTAGTCATATATATAAAACAGCAAAATATTCTGAAAACATTTTAAACATAATATATTCCATGTTAGCTGTTGTTGGTGTTGATCTATAACTCAGAAGAGGAAGGAATGGATCTTCCCGCTGTAGGATTTTCTTGGCTATCTATACAACTGTCTGTCTCTCCATTTGCTTGTAGGCAAATGTGGGCTACTGCTAATATGACCAAAATCATATTTTGTTCAGAAGGATTTAAATTTTGCTGCAGTGAATAAATTAATAAATAAATTTGTTAGTTTCTAAGGTGCCACAAGTCTATTGTCCATCACTAGTTGTTCTGGAATACCGAAATAAGCAAAAGATAACCCTGTGACATATTATGTCTTTCAAGTACATTATTTCTACATACCTGGAAAATTAGTCCACCAATGACCAGATAATGATGTCTTCTGAATTTGCAGAAATCTGCAGTTAGTCTCTTCCAAGGTCTGTCTGTTAGAGGTATTGTTATTAAAGGTTCTTTGTGTTGTGTTGTGTTGGTCTGTTGGTTCTTCAATATTCACATGCAGATGCTTATTCTTTATGTCCTTGCTGATGCCCGGCCACCACACTGACTGGTTAATCCATTCACAGTATTTATTTTTTTCTCTTCTGCCAATAGCTTACCTTACCTGATCACTCTTGTTACAGTGTGTATGGTAACACCCATTGTTTCATGTTCTCTGTGTATATAAAATCCCCCCACTGTATTTTCCACTGCATGCATCCGATGAAGTGAGCTGTAGCTCACGAAAGCTTATGCTCAAATAAATTTGTTAGTCTCTAAGGTGCCACAAGTACTCCTGTTCTTTTAATCCTCAGTGTCCTTCATGGAGGAGATTTAGGATTTCTCTTCTCATTTTGTCTGGAATTACAATTCAGCTGTCTTTAATCATGAGTCCATTTGATTGGCTTAATTGTCCACCTGCCACAAAATGGTCTTTTGTTGCTTCCTTAGTGTTCTTTAGGTACTTGGTCCAGCTGTCCCAATGTATCTTAGAAGTTTCTTAGAAGCTGAATGTCTGTCAAGGTTGCTTTTTTGTAGCTGGTGTAGACTCTTTTCTGACACTGGTCTGTAAGTATCCACAGCAGCCACCATCCACATATGCATCTGCATCATCTTCAAACTCACAGGTTGTTGAGAGCAATGCAGGACTCCATGAGTGTCTACTGCGGGCTACGAGCAGCAGTGGGCAGCTGGCGGGGGGCAGCCAGCAGGAGTGGCGGGGGAGCGGCGGTCAGCAAGGAGCAAGTGTTCAGGTGGAGCAAGGTAGGTGTCTTCTTCCCTGGGTGGGAGGTGAACTCACACAGATGCACCTCTGAACCCTGGGTCCTCACTGACCAAGGACAACCACTGTGAGTAGGGTATGGTGACGGAAGAGAGAGGGGCACAGTAAATGAACTTTTGGTTGTAGAACTCAAGAACATGTGGTAGAAAACACTGCCCCATGCACTCTGGGATGGGTGTCCTGCTCACAGTTTTATGATTATTAATCCTGCTTGTGGCATTTTCCCTAATTAATGCTGGGTGACTTCCCTCCTTTCATTAAAAGTTTTCTTTTCTACACTCAGATTCTGTGCTTGCGAGTGGGGCACCGAGGGGCGGCATGTAATTTTCCCAGGTTACAGAATTGGGGCTTCAGATGGTTCTGTGTTGTATTTTTGGAAAGGAACCCCTAGATATTTAACCCGGCCCTAGTTGCTGCCGGCACCACCTGGCAGAAGGGTTACACTTCTACTGTCTCAGGCTTAACACTAATTCCATCTTTATTATCTGTCCCAAAAATTCCATTTGGGGTAGGCGGAAAATGCATTTTTCCTTGTTTAGTCTGGACTAAAGCTGATGGATTAGGCTCAGGACTCTGTTGAGAGTTTTGTTATTCTTCCATTGAAAATTTTCATGTCAGAATATCATCCATGAAAATGAGAGCTCCATTTCTGTTCCTTAACAATTCTGTCATCTTTCTTTGGAAAATTTCAGGTGCACTGATAAAATATAATGTTCAAAAGCAAAATCTCTCAAAGGGCGTGATAAATGTAGTTAGTTTAGCACTTTTTTTGGCTAAAGGAATTTTCTAGAATCTGCTTGAGGCATCTTGCTTGGAGTATACTGTAGCTCCTTTCCTTTTGGGGAGGAAGTCATCCAATAGTAGGGGGAAATATTTTTCTATTACAACTGCTTTGTTAAGTCTTTTAAGATTCATACAGATTCATATTTTTTTCCATTTTTCTTTATAACTGGTAACATTGGGACACACCCATGTTGTTGACTCAGACATTGGCATAATCAAGAGAATCTGCTCCATTCTCTTTAACTCAGTATGAAGTAATGGGATAGAAATCCTATGTGGTGAATGAACACTACATGGTTCTGCATTGTCTCTTAATGTTATTTGTACTGGATTGTCTTTCAAAAGTCCAATATCACCAAATATTCTATTAAATTCTTCTACCTTTCTCATTAGGCCCATCATGGCTGCCACTCACAGGGCCAAGAGGCTGTTGGTCTGTGGTCCTTTGATCACATAGACTCTGAATGCATAGCTTTGTCTTTGTAAGTTGTTTCTGTGGTGAACTGGCCTGGGCAGTGCAGAATGCCTCTAGGGCTAGTCAGAGCTGTGGCAGGTGACATTAGCTCTGGAAGGGGTTGAAGGAGACCGGAGATGACTGTGACAACAGCTACTGAGTCAATTTTTAAAGTCAATAATCTTGCCATGAATATTCAGTTTCACTTTCCAGGAAACCTCTATGTCAACAGTAATAGATCCCAGAAAAAATGGCTCTTGATTGTCTGCAATATGAATCAACTCCTTAACTGACTTGATGTGGCAAACAACAGCAAAATGTCCATATTTTATGCATTTATTACAGTGTGTGCCTCAGGTTGGATATGCATCATCTCTTGGGATGTGACTTTTTCCACACCTTGTGCATGTAGGCTGGAATTTGTCCTTTGTAGTCTGGGAGTTCTCTGTCTTTGTCTCAGGGGTTTTATTATAATGACTTTTAACACTCATGTGTTTTGTATACAATTTCTAAGCCAGTTTCAGGTTTTTTAGGTTTGTCAAGTTGCTCTAGATTTTGCTGTCTGCAAAGAAGGAAGCATAGCATGAAATAGCAGCGTGTGACATTAGATGAACACTTATAACACAGATGAAGCTTTTACTCCTGAGCGCATGCTGCACCAAAAAATTTAAAATTCTGCGACAAAAAAAAAAAATTCTCTGCACAGTATTTTAAAATTCTGCAAAATTCTGCAAATTGTATTTGTCAAATAAATGTGGAGGCTCCAGCATGGCAGTGGAGAGCACAGTCCACTGGCTGCACAGAGGTGGGAGATCACTGTGCCCCCCCACAGCTGGGACATACACTCAGCGGTGAGGCCACACCCAACCCTGATACAGCGCAAGGACCAGGCCTGCCCCAGAAACACCCCAGGGCCCTGCCCCTCCGTGCCAGGTGCACAAGGTGTGGGCAGGCAGGCTCAGCAAGGCAGGATGCAAGTGTGCAGGAGCTTAGTATCGGGTGCGGGTTGAGAGGGCTCTGTGTCGGCTAGTCTGGGTGCAGGTGGCTCAGTGGGGGATCTGGTTGCACAGGGACTTGTGGTGGGGGCGGGTCTGGGTGCAACGGTAATGGGGCTCTGCGGGGGAGTCCACATGAAGGTGGTTGGGGCTCAACGGGAGAGGGTTTGGGTGTTGGGGGGATAAAGCTTGGCAGGGTAGTCTATGTTTGGGAGGCTCAGTGAGGGGTCCAGATGCTGGAGGAGTGGGGCTCAGTTGGGTGGGGATCCAGGTGCAGCTGGTTGGGGCTTGGTGGGGTGGGAATCCAGGTTCAGGTGGCTTGTCAGGGTGCTCCAGGTGCAGGGAAAGTGTGGCTCATGTGGTGGTGGGGTTCTGAGTACAGAGTGGTGAGGCTTGGCAGGAGGGTCTGAGTATGAGGGTGTCTGGATGCATGGGGTTGGGCAGATGGGAGAGCAGCTTCCTGCACATGGATCCTTCCCCCTGCAGCTGAGGAGTGATGGGTGCAAGAAGTGGGGAAGGGGGGAGTTTGCAGACCTTCCTGAAGCTGGGGGAGAAATCTGGGGATGGGTCTCACCTGGCCCTGGATGCCGTGCAGGGAAAGAGGAAGTCCCATCCCCCCCAGCCCAGCCAGGACTAGCAGCTGAGCCCAACGCAGGGTAGGAGCCCCAGCTGGGTCTTCCTCAATCCCACCCCCTGCCCCATAGTGATTTACCTCTCTGCCACTTGCTCATGGCACCTGAAACATACTGCTGAGGAGGGTTGCATGACCACTTTCGTGGCTTCCCCATCAGAAAGTCATTTTTCTGCGGAGAAGCAAAGAAATCTGCGGGGGACATAAATTCTGCCCATGCACAGTGGCGCAGAATTCCCCTAGGAGTGAGCTTTTATCTTTCAACACATGTGATCCTGATTTACAGAAATGAACAGTGGAATAACAGCAGTGGTAAATTATGGTGCAAAATGAGTGACAGGCCTTGTATTCGTGTACAGCTGAAAGGTACATTTAGTCCTGTAGTTGTCACTGGCATGCAGTATAATAAAGTTTGCCATTGTATCGGAGAAGTAATTAATTCTTAATTACCTTTTGTAATAATATACCGGCTAAAACTTTTCACTTGAAATCTTCCTAGGTAAATATCGTTGATTACACTCTTGACATGGGGAATGAACAGGGGAAGAGAGAGGAGGCAGTATAGCATAAGGTGGCAATCTGCTGACTGCAATGAGCTCCAGGAGGTCTCTTCAGAGGAAATAAAATCAGAAGGAAATCACACTGAGTAAAATTCACCCCTGTGCAGAGGGCAGTGGTCCCCAGTTTCAAACTTTTAAAGGTCATGAGTCAGGCCCCAAAACATCATGAGAATGGCATAAAAACCATGAGATTATAAAAAATAATAAATTGAGGCCTTTTTTTAAACTTGCATGCTGATTCTGAGTCTTTATCGTTTCAGTTTCTTAAAAGTTTCTGTCCCTCAGAGTTGCAGAGAAAAGCTTGTTAATTAAAGCTGGGATTCTCATGTAATAAAAAGACTCCAGGAGCTGTGGATATAGAAAAACATGGTGAGATCTTGATAAAATCATGACTTGGCACATTGAGAGAGCCAGCAGAAGGCCTGTGCATGCTGGAATCACTTCAAAATAAGATTTAATAGGCTTCATGCTGGCTCCTTGCATGGGGGGAAATTTCATCTGGTTTGAGTGGTTGTTTACAGGGCTAGTAGCTGACAGTAGGGAATATTGGTAGAGATGTCAGTGGAGCTCCCCAGAAAGATCCATGCTATTCTAGCAGTAACTGGAAGGGGGGAAATCATTTCCTGAAACAATAATGGTGTGAATGGTAAATAAAGCATTGGCCACGGTGACAGAGAGGTGAACTGTCCTAATGCCTGGTGTCCAGGGGTTTCACAAGTATGTCCTCTGTAAGCAAAGTCTGGGTAATCTGATAAAGCAAACCCTGTTTAGTCTTTATTTTCTGAATAGGGAGATAGTAGGGACATGAACCACTATTTCTATACTGTCATCATTCAAAGATAAAAACATAAAGGTAAAATAGCATCTAATTCAGGGGTTCTCAGGACAAGTTATTTGGTGGCCTCAGAGTGCAGCCACCAACTCTTGCTGGTGGCCGCTCTCACACTTCTTCCTAAAATACTTTATTAGCTTAAAAAAAATAAATATGCACATATACCTGTCCAAGTCACTATAATTTATTTATTGCTAGCTAGTAAGTCTACTGTGAAAAGTGATATTTACATACATATAAAGTATCACTTTTCACAGCAGACTTACTCAACCCCAGCAAAATCTGCTACAAAGGACCATTGAAATAATGGTTAGGAAGAGAGTGTTAATCAAAAAGACAAAATTCAACATGAAATAGAAGCGCTCCCCCACACCACCCTGCACTCCCTTGAGACAATTTAAAAACACTAAGGTGTAGACTGAGCCTTAAGGTTCAGTCCCAAGTAAGGGGTTGACATAGCTACTCAGTCCCAGGATGAGGCCAAGGAAGGAATCATAGGGTATGTCTACTCTGCAATTAGACACCCATGGCTGGCCCATGCCAGATGAATTGGGCTAAGGGGTTGTTTCATTGTGGTGTAAGCATACAGGCTCAAACTGCAACCTGAGGTCTGGGTCTCGGGTGACCAGACGTCCTGATATTATCAGGACCATCCTGATATTAGGGGCTTTGTCTTATATAGGTAACTATATCCACCCTCCACAAGAAAAAGTGTCCCGATTTTTCACACTTGTTATCTGGTCACCCTATCTGGGACTCTCCCACCTTGCAGGGTCCTAGAGCCTGGGCTCAAACCCAAATGTCTTCACCGCAATTAAACAGCCCCTTAGCCCAAGCCTCACTATCCCAAGTTAGTTGGCAAGGGCCAGCTGTGGGTTTTTAATTGCAGTATAGACATACTTTGTGTCACAATTCCTGTCCAGCTCCAAGGAAATAGCTATTTACTGCAGTCCTAAAAAGGACATAACTTGCTACACCCTTTATCCCAGCTCAGCTCTGCTAGCTGGCACTTTGATGGGACAGGGCCAAAGCTCTAACCATGCCCCTCCCACAACTGCAAAAGTTGGTAACACTGATTTAGTCATTCAGCCATTTTCCTGCATTGAAATTAATCACCAAGGGTCACATGACAGCTAGCCTGCCATGATTGTGCAAGGCAGTGAGTGAAAGAAGCTTGCTCATCCTTGCATCCCTGTACCAGGGCAGTCACAATCACATTTCTTGTGCTCTCTAAATGCAAGGGCCAGAGAAGTATAAACATCACTATACACCCTCAAGGGGGAAAAGCAGAGCCATGACTCCTCCCAATTCTTTCCTGCCTTGGCAGAGTGCAAGCAGCACACGTTGAGCATAGATCAGGGGTGGGCAAACTTTTTGGCCCGAAGGCCACATCTGGGTGGGGAAACTGTATGCAGAGCCGCAGCAGGGGGTTGGGGTGTGGGAGGGGGTGCGGTGTGCAGGAAGGGGCTCAGGGCAAGGGATTGGGGCAGAGGAGGGGTGCAAGGTGTATGAGGGGGCTCAGGGAAGAGGTTTGGGGTGCAGGAGGAGTGCAGAGTGTAGGAGGGGTCTCAGGGCAGGGGTGCGGGCTGTGGGAAGGGGCTCAGGGCAGGGGGTTGCGGTGCAGGAGGGATGTGGGTGCAGTAGGGGGCTCAGGACAAGGGGTTAGGGTGCAGGAGGGGTGCAGGAGAGGGTTGGAGTCCAGCCCAGCGCCGCTTACCTAAAGCGGCTCCGGGATGGCAGCGGCGCGCACCGGGGCCAAGACAGTCTCCTTGCATGCCTGCCCTGGCCCTACGCTGCGCTGCTCACCACGTCCCTGCGCAGCCCCTGCGGGTGGGGGGGGGGGGGCACAGGGCTCCGCGCACTTCCCCTGCCATGCCTCCAGGTACTTCCCCTGAAGCTCCGATTAGCCGCAGTTCCCCGTTCCCAGCCAATGGGAGCTGCAGGGACAGTGCCTGGAGACAAGGGCAATGCACGGAGATCTCTGCTCCCCCCACACACACACCCAGCCCCAGGTACGTGGTGCTGGCCGCTTCTGAGAGCAGCGCGGGGCACGCGGCACCACGGGGTGCAATCCCAGGGCTGGATCCAAAGCCCTGAGTGGCCAGATCCGGCCCGTGGGCCATAGTTTGCCCACCCCTGGTATGGACCATACCTTCAAAATGGAAGAGGAGGAACTACCATGATGGTAGTCTGCTTGTCTGTGTGTTGTGTTGTGCTTTACCAGTGCACGTGTTCCCTTTGAAGGCTGCTTCTTATAAAGGCACAGAAAAGCTGCAAGTTAAAAATTAATTCACAATTTCACTATCTCCTCTCCTGCTTAGGGCTACTGATTTCTTAGGCCTTATCTACACATGGAAATTCACTGGCATATCCCTACCACTACCAGTATAATTATACTGGTATAACTCCCCATATGAACACATTTGCTGAAACAATAATGCCTTTTCATGGTCAAGAGTGTAACTCTGGAGAGGTTTGGGGCCCTAAGTTAGGCCAGTAATAGGCAGAGAACGATGTAACCTTACTCAAGTCAAACCTCTAAAACTCTGGAGCTTTGCCCATCACTAGTATCTTCTCAGAGAGAACAATAGCAAATTGTCTTTTTAGTACCATAAAGCCAACAAATGTCATATGTATCTACTCTTCTCTGTTTAAGATTCAGGAGGAATGATGCAGACTGAACAATCTGTGTGAGCTTAATGGGGCCAGGGTCAGCTGAAGACATGCCTTTTTCTATTAAAATATATTGTACATACATATATTTCTCCTTCCTACTGAATCTGGTGAGGATTTGATGCTCATGAAGGAAGGACAGTACTCAAGGCTGAAGTCATATTTATTCACAGAGTATGCACAACATGGATATCAGCATAAACAACCCTAAATCACACAACAGTTGTGCCTCAGCCCTCTCCTGGATGAAGTCTCATTAGTGTCCAAAGAGTAGTTCAAGTTCCATGACCATTCAATTATTGTTATCTGTGGCACAAGATACCAGTTTGTGCCAGCTGTGGAAATGTTGTCTGTGACATGGCCATGTGTCTCCTAGAAAGTGGACTAAGACCACCACCTCCTTTCACACAAATCATGAAATTATCTACTTTCAGTAACAACTTCTGACGTGAGCTAGGCTAAAAACAATCCAGTGATGAAAGTTTCCATATCCTATTATCAAATCCTTTAAGCCATTCAGACCTTCCACTCCCAAGCTTTGGATATAGAGTTGCAAGGGCTTCTGGAACCTATATGTTACCACGACACGGAGTGTACACTCTGCTGCACAAGGGATGAAAAGGGGAGAGGTTCATACCCATTAGAGATTGTAGACAGGAAGGGGATGGCTGTTACCAGGCAGCCATCTGCCCTGTAGGTCTAATGGAGAAGGGGAGCATTTGGCAGCCCACCAAAGAGAAGGAGGAGGAGCCTCTTCCACAAAGACAGTAAGGGTGTGTGCAGTTTGAAGGCCCTGGTTGAGAGGGATGTTGCCTGAGGGAATGGACTGGCTGGGTGGGAAGGAGGGTGCTGAGTGCAGTGGAGGATGTCAGGTGGGTGCTAGTCTTGCATGGGAGGCCTTGTCAGGTCAGGGGAAGTAAGAGTGCCAGGTAGTATAGACATATGTGGGTGGGTTCTGAGAAGAAGGGGTGCCACCTTTCTGTCAGCCTTCATATGATTCCTGGGGAAAGGGGAGAAGGCATATTGATGAATTTTACTTTTTCAAGACTGATGTGAGACTTTACCAGTCCAAAAGTGTTATAGATATTGTGCTGTCTTCAAAGAGGTAATGATTTGTTTGTTATAAGGAAGCCAAGGAAATTGCCACCCCCATCTCCTCAACTTGGCTCTAAATCTCCACTAATTTCAGCCAAGGAATGCATTTTTCAACCCTCTCCGTATGTTTATCCATAGTTTATATTATCATTTGCTAAATATATTACATCATGCTATTTACTTCATTCTGCAGCTTCAAGACCTTTGTGTGGCTTCTCAACGCCCTACAAATTTGACATATAAATCACTGGAAAAAGGCTGACATCCCATGGTTTGCCTGTTTAGCTTTCCAAAGATTTCAGTAGGAAAAAAGCCACAAACTGTGACTGTTCACTTTTCTGCCACTCAAACAAATTATTTCAGCTAATAGGGCTGAAAATGACAAAGATCTGCAGTAGGGCTAAAATGTTCAAATTTACCTGAGGTACTTAGAGTCAGATTTTCAAAAGTATTTAGAAGTCTAAAGCGTCAGATAGACTCCTTGTGGTATTTTCAAAAGCTAGGTGCCTAACTCCCTTTGAAAGCAACGGGAATTAGGCACCTAACTTGCTTAGATGCTTTTGAAAATCCCACTAGGTACCTATATGCATCTTTAGGGACCTAGATAACTTTAAAAATCTGGTCTCTAACTTTGTATTTAGGCACCTATATTTAAGTTGCCTGGTTTTCATAGCTGCTGAGCTGTAGGAACTGAGCGGTCGCAACACCTCTGAAAATCAGACTACTTATTTAGGTGCTTAAATTAATGCACCTTAAATTAATGCAGGTTTGAAAATGTTAGCCTGTATATCTACTTTATACACACACACACACACACTTATTAGGAAGCATGCTTTTAACTGTTTAGAGTATACTTACTGTACCATATCATTATGTTATAAAGCCACTTCACCAGCCTGTCCACAAACAAAGTCTATAATGATTATAGAGATTTCTTCTCCCTGGCACAACCAGGGCATATGGAATGAAGTGAAGCATATTAAAGGTGAAAACAAATTACAGTAATGTTGTTAAAGTCACACTAAGGTTTTACTGCTTGATTAAACTCTCTTTGGAACATGTCTGTTCCTAAACATTTATGGGATCTATTCTCCCTAGGAGTGCACAGCATGTGACTGTATAGAGAGGTGATGTCATCTCACATTAGCTCTAAGGGAAGCACTCTGTCACCACAATGAGATCTTGCTGAAGAGTGGCAGGAGCTGCATTTGCTCCACATGTTTAAGTCTAAGATTTCCAAAGGGTCCTTTGTTTGGTTCAGTCTGACAGACAAGTTTGGTTGCTTATAGGTGGTGGGCCTTTAGTTTCCATAAGAATGCTATACTGGGGCTTAACAAACCATCCATGATATAATAGATACAATTAACTTAGATTAGAGATATCAAAATAAGTAGGTATAGCATGGACTAAAGAATCCATCTTTAAAGCCTAGGCCAGAAGATTTTCAAAGAAAATTACGGAGAAAGATAAAAGTGAGGTTTTGTCAAGAAGTCACTGGGAACTGGTAGAAATAAAAGGGCAGATAATGAAGAACTGCAATCACCAGCAGTTACAGGATAAAACTTTAGGAAGGGGAAAAGCCACTGAAGTTAAAGCTGATGACCATTATTACTTAAGGATATGAAATGATTATGCTATTGTTTGACCTGTAGATGATATAAGGAATTGAAAAAGAGCAATTTGCCAGTTGCCCTTCCTATCAGGTACCTTCAGCCACTTTTAACACAGAGTTCCCACATGACTACTCTAACTCAAATTTACAAAGTAGGTAAGTGTTAAGACTTTGTTTTCTCTTTGGGTTTCACCTTTAAATTTCCAAGAAATCTGACTATCTAGAGGGGTAGCTGCCATTTTGTGAGGCACAATTAATGCAGCATGTTGCAAAAGAGACACTCACTATGCTCTGCTCATATCTGTTCAGAATGCTGCTGAAAAGGGCATTAGGAAATTAAACTGTAATTCTATCCCCCGCTTCTTCTGGGAGGTATTGCACTAACCTCACTCTCCTAAAGCCAAGTTGCTGCCCCAAACAAGTGTCAAAAAGCCACTTCAGACAGTCAGTGTAATTGAATTTGTATTCACTGTTTGTTATTTTTATTATTGTCATCCCTGGAAGGGATGACTTAGTGCTGTGAGCATCAGATTTTACATATCTTGACACTCTGGAACAACAGATTCCACAAATAGTGGCATGGCTAATTCAGTCCTTCACCCTTCTCTGTAAGATAAGCTTAATATCATGCGTGTTACTGTGGCCCCAGTTAAGTACTGGGATATACAGAAGAGGTGGCTGTGTAGCTCCTGAGATGGGCAGTGGGCCCTGCAACAATTTTTATAGTGGTGGTGCTAAAAGCCATTGAACACAACTGCAAACCCTGCATCTGAGGGAAACCATTTCACCCGAACACCATTAGTTCCAGCACCCCTGGAGATGGGTCAGATTTGTGCTATTTCCAATTAAGTTCAGCAATATCCTGGAGAACAAAATTAACTTCATATTCAGTATATGGCTCTGGAGCAGTTTCTGCAGCCCCTGCACAATTGCAGTTTCTTATCACAGTACAAAAAACAACTGACGGCCCACAGTAAATTATAAACAAACAAGTGTGTGTAAAGCTTTAAGATCTACACATACCATCCCTTCAAAATACACAGTGATCTGAGTGACCATCATTCACAGTTATGTTTTCATACACAAAGAGCAAGGTCTCATTCTCCATTAACTTAGGCCAGTGTAAACAAGAGTAAATCCATGTACATCCATTGGCCTTCACTACTGTAAGTGAGAGGATAATTAGGAATAAATAAAATAATTTTATTTTTAAATTTAAAAAAAAATAAGAAAGAACAAAAATAAAGTCTGTATGAGACTGGTGTAAATTGGAGTAGTTCCACTGAACTCCATTGGATTTAAACTGATTTACACCAGTTGAGGTTCTGGCCCAGAATATGCAGGTCCTCTGTAGCAGGCAAGAGCAATTTTGAGAATAAAATAGTTGTTGTCTTTGTAGAACTGTGAAGCTGCAGTACTTAGTTTGGCATTGGAATAGTTCTAGACTAACTTTACACAGTGTCATTAGTCAGTCAGGGGGAAGTTTGAGGACTTACAGTGTCATTAATCAATACATATTAATTATTTGGGGGTGGTTAGGGACTTATGCACAGCTTCATTAATTATCAATTATAATTTTGGGGTGATTGGGGCAAGGATTTTATGTCACAGAGTCATTAATGTTTAATTATGCGAGGAGAGTTGAGGGGAGTTAGCAGTGGGTCATATTCTGTTTTCCTGTATATGAGTTAGAGCAGGGGTGGGCAAACTTTTTGGCCTGAGGGCCACATCGGGTTTCTGATATTATATGGAGGGCCGGTTAGGGGAGGCTGTGCCTCCCCAAACAGCCAGGCATGTCCCGGTCCCCACCCCCTATCCGACCCCCCGTGCTTCTCACCCCCTGATGGCCCCCCCGGGACTCCTGCCCCATCCAACCCCTCTGTTCCCTGAGGGCCCCCCGAGGACCCCTGCCTCCTTGCTCCCTGCCTCCTTACTGTGCTGCCTGGAGCACCGGTGGCTGGCGGCGCGGTTGCACCAGGACAGGCAGCTGCGCCGCGCAGCACAGAGCACCGGGTCAGACTGGGCTCTGCAGCTGCGCTGCCCCAGGAGCTCGCTGCTCCGCCACCCAGAGCATTGAGCCGGCGGACCAGTGAGCTGAGGCTGCGGGGGAGTGGCCGGGGCCAGGGGCTAGCCTCCCGGGTCAGGAGCTCAGGGGCTGGGCAGGACGGTCCCGTGGGTCGGATGTGGCCCGCAGGGTGTAGTTTTCCCACCTCTGAGTTAGAGTGACTGGGCATCCCACTATTACCAGGACCATCCCGATTTAGGGCTTTGTCTTATATATGCAACTATACCCCTCCCATCCACCCCCAAAAGTGTCCTGATTTTTCACACTTGCAGTTTGGCCACCCTAACACCAGTATAAAACCTAAGTAACCCCAAATCACTTCAGATTTACACGAGATTTACGCAGTGCAGAATCTAGCCCATTGTGCTTCACAATGAACTGCTAACTAGTTGGGAGTAGCTGGGGTCATTAATGATCCCTTATGATTGTTTGGGGCAGCTGGCTGGTGTACTGTGTTCTTGTTAGTTAGGTGTATAGGTTATGGGCCCAGACAGAGCAATCTGCAGCCATGTTTACTGGAGCCAACCCTCTCCCATTTCACTTTATTTACACCAGGGGATCTCAAACTGGGGGTTGGGACCCCCTCAGAGGGTAGGGAGGTTATTAAATGGGGGGCACGAGCTGTCAGCCTCCCTCCCAAACCCCGCTTTGCATCCAGCATGTATAATGGAGGTAAATGTATAAAAAAGGTGTTTTTAATTTTCAGGGGAGGGGGGCCGCACTCAGAGGCTTGCTGTGTGAAAGGGGTCACCACGACAACAAGTCCGAGACTCACTGATTTACACGGAGGTTACAGGCGTTTTTTGGAGGGGTGTCGGGGGGCTGCTTTTAGGGCCCCTGGTGCAATTGCCCCCCTTTGCTCCGCACTCCCACCACCGCTGGGGCCAGTGACTCTCCCCAAGGGGTCGGGCTGCAGGATCGGGGGGGGGGCCCGATCCCCTCCGCGCTGCTGCTGCTCCCCCGCCCTCGGATTATGCGCTGAGGGCCAGGCACCCGCCCGGCAGCGAGGGAGGCGGTGGCCGAGGCCAGGTGGATGTTGTGTGTCGGGCTCTGCGTCAGCGGCGGCGGCGGCAGGACACGGGCTGGCGTCAGAGGCCGCCGGGTGACACATTCTTCCTCCGACAGCGGCTGGGAGCCGGCGCTGGACGGAAGCGCGGGGGCCGGGCGGCGGGGGAACGTGCTGCTGTGCAGCGCCCCGCGGGGCCGGGGCCGGGGCCGGGCCGGGGGGAGGCCCCGGGGAAGAGGGCAGCCTCACCCCCGGCTGACCCGGGTGAATCATGCTGCTTCCAGCCGCCTCCTGGGGGACACAAAGGGCAAACGCCGCGCTCTTTGTTCGGCTTCCCGGGCCTCAGTAGGTTTTGCGAGCGCCGCAGGGGGCGGCGGCGGCGGCGGCACGTCCTGCACTCTCCGGTCCCGCCGCCCCGCCCTCCGGGCCGCTGCCTACCTGCAGCCCGGCCGGGTTCCCGCCATTGTCCGCTGGCCGCCTCGCTGGGGATGTGCGGAACGTGCGGGCTGCCTTTGGCGCGTCCCGGGGTTGCCTTCCAGCCCGGCTGCTAGGTGGTAACTCGCTGCGGATCCTCGTGCTCGTTACGTGCTGAAATGTAAAGGGACTGGCAAAAAGCTTTTGATTACACAGGCTTCTCTCGTGATACCTCTGCCTCGGGCAGGAATACATAGCCTGGGCAGTGAACGGAGCATGTAGCCACACAAAGACAGGAAACACACCATGACGGTGTTGTTATTCTGTATGATTATTTTTACAGAGCCCCATCCTAATAACACTTCGCACCCGAGGGGAGGGTTGTGAAAGGAGAAGCAGGTTTCTCTGAGCAACACGTCCGTGCTGCTTTGCTTCTGTCCCTAGCCCTGCAAATAATTTATTAGCATTATACAGTAAACTCCTCTAGTTTGCTGGATTTTTGCATAGCTGAAAGAGTATTGGTTTTGACATGCTTAGTTTAAACAAAATATCTAAAAGCATTAGATTTTTCAAATGGAACATCAAACCTTTCCTAACTGATAAATTTCAGAGGAACAGCCGTGTTAGTCTGTATTTGCAAAAAGAAAAGGAGTACTTGTGGCACCTTAGAGACTAACCAGTTTATTTGAGCATGAGATGAAGTGAGCTGTAGCTCACGAAAGCTCATGCTCAAATAAATTGGTTAGTCTCTAAGGTGCCACAAGTACTCCTTTTCTAACTGATAAAGTGTTTCAGCCCTAGGTCAATGTTGTCTGGGACTGAAAAAGTGAAGGCTTCAGGCTGCTTTTATAAAATGTTTTCTCTGTTTTCAGTTTCATATCATATTTCTGTGTTACCCAAGCATTTAATCCCTCTGTTTTTTCTTACTCTCAATTTACAGTTATTCTTCAGGCACATTACAAAAGATGGGTTTTATTACAAATGGGTGAAACAGCCTGAAATGCCCTCTACATAATCCTGTGGGAAATTCAATTAGGCTCAAATTCTGGGGATCGGCACACAGTTGAGTCCAGAAAGGTGTACTGTTCTCCCGCTCAGGGCACTCTGGGAGTCATTTAAGGGCCATTACTACTGAAGTCCTGAGGCTGTGGACACAGTGTGACTCTGTAGCTGCAATATGGGCCATCTCTAGGAGGGGAAGGATGGGAAGATCCAGGAAGCAGTTATCCTGTCACCCTGTTCCCTCCTGTATTGGCGTACAAAGGTCCCCAAGGAACTGAGCTTTGTGCTGTATGTGAGGACTAAGTACACTGTGTTCCCCCTGGAATCTTGCCACCTCAACATGCCGCTGGTAGGAAATCCTCCATGGCCTGAGTGCCAGGAGCTAGATTTCCCCTTTTAATCTGAATAGGACCTCTCCTTTAAAAAGAGTCAACTAGGCTTCACTTAAAATAAATTGACTATTCACACATTTTTTGAAGCTGATAAAATGAAGGGCTGAATACAGATACAGGCTATTTTTGGAGGCCTATTTAAATCTTGGAGTTGTGGGTGCAGCTCACCAGAGCAGTGAATGGGTCCGCCCTTTGAGGTAAGAGAAGGGCCACAGAATCTTGAATTTTAGTGATAATGGAAGACAATTATGGAGGTTGGAATCCTCCCTCCATAGAATAAGTAAAGGCATTGGTGCTGGGGGTGCTACCATACCCCCGGTTTGAAGTGGTTTCCATTATATACAGGGTTTACAGTTTGTTTCAATGGCTCTCAGCACCCCCATTATACAAATTGTTCCAGCACCCCTGAGTAGAGGGTAAGGCAATTGGTAAGTACAGGTAAAGCAACAGCTCTGCTCCACTAATTTGCCTCAAATCTGATTTGGAGAGGTCACTAGGGGTAATACTACTGGGGTAATGCTACTAACTCTAATACATACTGGGTCAGACCAATGGTCCATTTAGCCCAGTGTCCTGCCCTCCAAACTTGGCCAATGCCAAGTGCTTCAGAGGGAATGAACACAACAAGATAATTATCAAGTGATCCACCCCTGTCATCCACTCTCAGCTTCTGGCAGTCAGAGGCTAGGGACACCCAGAGTATGGGGTGGCATCCTTGACCATTTTGGCTAATAGCCTGTGATGGACCTCCGTGAATCTAATTCATTTTTGAACCCAGTTATAGTTTTTGCATTCACAACATCCTCTGGCAACAAATTCCACAGGTTGACTGTGCGTTGTGTGAGAGAGTGTTTTACTTTCCATATCCACTCAGTATTTGTTCCCTGCGGTGAACTGCCAACTAGGTTGCCAGTTAGTGGTAGTTTTCCATTATGTGTTTACAGGCTGAGGGCCTCAGTTTGCATATAAATTTCCTGGGACAAATAAATGGTCAATCCATTCTCCCTTTGTCAGATTATAAAAATGTAGCATGTTGTTGAAGGTGGATCCCTGTTAGATTACCTGTCTCTCAAACTCTCCTGTTTGTCATCCGTTTTCTCTGTTGTTTTCCCTTTTATTTTATTTTTGTATAGCTCTCTGCACAGTGGGGCTCTGATTCTAAGTGGGGGCTTTGAGTATTACTGTTATCACTATTATTTATTAGTAGTAATATAATCCCATTACAATCTATTGTAACTATAATCACAAAACTAGGGGGAATGAAAAGCTATAATTTGATTATACATTATTTTATGCTAACCTTCAAATCCATAGCAGATATATATGAAAATAAGCAGAAATAATATTTATAATAAAGCAAATACATTCATATACAGTGAAAGCTGTGTTATTGGGCCCTGTACCAAACAGCAAGCTCTATAACCCAGGATTTCTAATCTTCATAGAAAGTCTGATTTATAGTCCGGTTGGTGTGGGGCCAGCAGGCTCCCTACTGGCTCTGCGTGGCTACCTGGAAGCAGCGACATGTCCCTGCTGCTCCTAGGCGGAGGCGCGGTTAGGTAGCTCAGCGCACTGCTTCCTCCCTCAGGTGCCGCCCCCAGAGCTCCCATTGGCTGTAGTTCCCAAAGCCAGTGCTTGGGGCGCAGTGGGGGCAGCACTCAGAACAGCCTAGCCGTGCCTCCACCTAGGAGCAGCAAGGACAGGTCACCACTTGCGGGGAGTCCCCCGAGGTGAGCGTCGCCTGAATCTAGCACCCCAAAAACCTTTCTGCTTCCCAACTCCCTGCCCCAAGCCCCCTCCCACACCCAAACTCCCTCCCTCTTAGTTAACCAGAATTTTTCACTTATTGGCACCCCCCAATCCCCAAACATGCCAGATAAAAAAGCTTTTACTGTACATGAGACTATACAAACCAACTAAGTGTCAGATGTCTTTAACTCTAGATAATCTAAGGTATTAACCATAATAATCAATAGACCCATTTGTCTGACAGATGACACTTATATCCTTTTAAAGTGGATACATGGGTACCTGGATAAAGAAATGAATGTTGTCCTTTCCCAGTTTCCTATTTGTCTCGCATCGTCTCAGAAAGAATTTAAGTAACTACAGATTGCAATATTCTACCTCATCTATATTCTATGGATTTAGAAGTCTAAGGTTCTCCATAATAAATCCTATCATCAGTACCTCTTCTGAGTTGACATAATGCAGTGATGTCCAAAACATAACAAACAATCACTGCCAGATCCAAAGCACATGAAAGAGAACTTGCATCTTCATTTCTGATTTCACTAGATTGAAATATGAAAAAAAATGCCTGACTCCATCATCAGTTTCTCCTTCTAACAGAAATAACCCATAAGACTCTGAATATTAGTTAATTGTTTGGGTGAAAAGGGGTAACAAGCATGCAGGATAAAATAGAGGGATACTGAAGTATCTTTCCATTGATTCAACTGATGTTGGATGTGGCCTCCAGTCTGTTATTTGTATGGATCTCAGTTTGAAAAAAATAAAAAGTAATCTTCATCTGCACACACTGCACCTTTTTTTTCTTTTCAGAAGGTTCAACTGATACTTCTGTGCAGTTGCCAACTCTCACAATTTTATTAGAAGTCTTGAGATAATTGACAGGTTTCAGAGTAACAGCCGTGTTAGTCTGTATTCGCAAAAAGAAAAGGAGTATTTGTGGCATCTTAGAGACTAACCAATTTATTTCATGCAGTTGGTAGATTTCCACTCCATACGGCTAAATGCAGTGCCTTGCATAATGACAGGTTTCAGAGTAACAGCCGTGTTAGTCTGTGTTCACAAAAAGAAAAGGAGTACTTGTGGCACCTTAGAGACTAACCAATTTAACCAATTGGTTAGTCTCTAAGGTGCCACAAGTACTCCTTTTCTTTTTGAGATAATTGGTTTCTTAAAGCCCCAGCTCCTAGACGCATTTGATTAGGTGAAAATTTCAACTTTTATTAAAGAAAAGTTTCTAGCTGTCAAACTTTGGGGAAAAGCTTGAAAATGCAACTGAAGTGCAACGTAAAAAGCTCAGAAAGCAGAAGACAAATGTAAAGAACACCCACATTTACAGTTTTTTAAAATCTCATTATTTTTAAGCCAGTGTTGATTTTTGGGCCTGACTCATGATTTTTAAATACTTGGGCATGACAGTACTTGCAATATTAGGGCCCAAACCTGAAAGCTCTTATTCACGTGAGAAAATAAGCATATAAGGACAATGAATAAGGATCACACAAATGAGTGAGTGTTTGGAGAACTGGGTCTTTACTCTTCTGTTTTTCCAGGACTGAAAGCAGAAATACTAAAAAAACAAAAATCAAAACTGGATAATTTTGTGGCAATACTTGTACTTGTGAGATTTCTATCCTGATTTCTAGACCAAAGAATATCAGATAATCTTTGCATAAATTTTCAAATCAAACTTCTGTAACTTTTAGCTTCATACTAGTTAGTGTTTTGCTTATACTTTGCATGAGTTTACAGTTGCCTATTGGTATTATAAGCAGGGTCTGAATGAATGCTCCCCTGACAGCTAGCTGGGAGGGGGAGAGACTTCAGGAGCAAACTGTATTTACATGAACACGTTACTCTGCTTAGATATCCAGCAGATAGAGCAGTGTTTCTCAAAGTAATCAACTTTGGCTGGTGTTGTGTTACAAATCACTTCAGTACTGAATGCAGGGGTAGTGAAATGTTCTAACCAATGTTGTTATCATTATTGTATGAATAAAGGGGAGCCGAACTGTGCATAACCTGTTCCAAATGAGGGAGTCACCCTCAGCTGAAAGAACCTCGTAAGGCCAGGGGCTTGAATACCAGAGCCCTATGAAAGTAAGAGGGGTGGGAACAGGTGTCCTAGTCAGGAGGTGTAGATTCTCTCTAAGGGTCCCCAGTCTGGCTTAACCTTTTCCTCCCCATTGTTCAAAGAAAGAGCTAAATAGGCTTCATTAGGAGCCTTTTGTTATTTTAAAGTGCTCAAATGAGAGCTAAAATCACTTGAAATGGAGCAGTGTTTCTGCCCAGCCTGCAAAGAGCTGAAAATCACTAAGAGACTGATGTGTAGAGGTCACAGCAGAGAGGCAGGTAGCAGCAGAAGGAGACGACAGTCAGCTGGCGAAGGTGTGGCTGGCAAGGCGGTAAGCAGAATTAGCGGCTGGCAAGGCAACAAGAGGCTGGTGGGGCAGCCCAGTGATGAGGAACAGCAGCTGGCAGGACAGCCAGCCAGAGCAAGCACAAGCAAGGTGCCTTCTTCCCCGGGTGCAAGGTGAACTCACACAGATGCACCTGGGTCTTCACTGGCCAAGGACAACCACTGTGAGTGGGGTATGGTGAGGGAGCAGAGAGGGGCACAGAAAAGGAACTGTTGGTTGTAGAACTCAAGAACATGAGGCAGCAGGCACTGCCCCATGCACTCTGGGATGGGTGTCCTGCTCACAGTTTTATGATTATGAATCCTGCTTGTGGCATTTTCCTTAATTAATGTCAGGTGACTTCCCTCCTTTCATTAAAAGTTTATTTTCTACACTCAAACTCTGCACTTGCGAGTGGGAAAGTATTGCCTCTCAGAGGTGCTCAGGGTGGTGTGCAATTTTCCCAGGTTAATGGCTGGGGGCTCGAGCCAGTTCTGTGTTGTGATGTTGAAAAGGAACCCCTAGATACTGAACCCTGCCCTGGTTGCTTCTGGCTCCACCTGGCAGAGGGTTACAGTATTATACGAAAAACTATGTCACCGTTACAATATCAGGAGACTAAACAGCTACAATTATGGCAAGTTCTTTCACCTTGAGCTGACCAAGTAAAATCCAGCCTCCCACGTGCCGAAAATCAGTTTCCCTCATGCCTAAAAACACTACAGGATGACATAGGAGAGAATTATCTATCCTGAATAAAGGATGGCTGTTTCCCTGGGTTCAGGGGGTTTTGCCCAACCCCCTGAATATCAAGTGATACTTTCAAATGATGGTCTTTGTATCTTCTTCATCCCTCTTACAACAATAGAGTTAAATAATATAAAAATGGTTAACCTGGCACCCATTTACCAAGAATTTGATCCTGTAACTCTTATATACACTTCCTATGGAAGACAATGGAAATTGCATACACTGCAACTTCAGGATCAGTGCTTTATTAATAAAATATTACCATTGTATGTTATTTAGACACATCTAAAACAATAAATTTAAGTCTGAACAGTTACCATGACAAGCAATGTTATTGTGTAATACTATGAAGGGTATTGCACAATATGGAAATGATAGTATCTTCAAAAGGCATAAAATATCACATTCATTTTATTACTACTAGCATATTTTAATGTATTGTTGAAAATCATGGTTCTGTTGCTTATGCAAATGCAAAAATCAGAGTATAACAAATTAATTCCAAATGTAGATTTCTTCTAAGAATTTGTTTTTATGTCTTCTGTTATTGCCACATGTTGCCGATCCCACAACATAGGATAGCAGATGACTTAGTTGAAATGGTTCTTCACTTTTTAAAATATTTTTAACATCCCAAAGGGCTTTTTGTTTATATGTGTAATAATTTCCAGATTTTTGAACTGTCGGACTGTGCAGTGGTTTGAAAAATCTAGTGGCTATTATACATATTTTTCTCTCAAAAGATGGTTTAGGAGTGTGGGAAGATGGACCTTTGGGTTGGATTATTATAGTAGCCATTCAGTTTTGTTAATGACTATTTTCAATTTTTGTTTACATCTACTTGGGAATTACTAAATAATTTCCTTTTTTAAAAAAGGGTACATTTTGCTGATTCCTTTCTTTCAGTCATTTGGGACATAATGGGCCAAATTCAGAGGTGAATGTGTCTAAGTCTTAGTCTAGAGGGAGTATAAAGTTTATGTAACTTAGGGATGATTTAACTGGGAATTGGTCCTGCTTCGAGCAGGGGGTTGGACTAGATGACCTTCTGGGGTCCCTTCCAACCCTTATATTCTATGATTCTATGACTTTCTTCTGACCCTCTCTCTCTCTCTCTCTCTGTGTCACACCAGCTTAGACTCAGTTTGACTCTCTTAGCATTGCTTTCTTAGTACCAGATTCTGCCACTATTACACTGAATAGCATATGACTCCACAAGTAGTCCCACTGGTTCAACAAGACTATATGCAGAGTATGGTGCTATTCAGTATGAGAAAGAGCACTGAAACAATGCTCTTACTTAGCAGTGAATCCTACTAACACTTAATACTGAATGTACTAGCATTTGAAGTTAATGGTGTCATTAGAGGAGGTTTTGGAACAAATTGATAAACTAAACAGGAATAAGTCACCAGGACCAGATAGTATTCACCTACGAGTTCTGAAGGAATTCAAATATGAAATTGCAGAACTACTAACTGTAGTTTGTAACCTATAATTTAAATCCGCTTCTGTACCAAATGACTGCCAAGGATAGCTACTGTGACGCCAATTTTTAAAAAGGGGTCCAGAGGTGATCCTGGCAATTACAGGCCTGACTTCAGTACCGGACAAACTGGTTGAAACTACAGTAAAGAACAAAATTGTCAAACACATAGATTAACATAATTTGTTGGGGAAAAGTCAACATGGTTTTTGTAAAGGGAAATCATGCCTCACCAATCTACTAGAATTATTTGAGGGGGTCAACAAGCATGTGGACAAGGGGGATCCAGTGGACATAGATTTAGATTTTCAAAAAGCCTTTGACAAGGTCCCTCACCAAAGGCTCTTAAGCAAAGTAAGCTGTCATGGGATAAGAGGGAAGGTCCTTTCATGAATTGATAACTGGTTAAAATAGGAAACAAAGGGTAAGAATAAATGGTCAGTTTTCAGAATGGAGGTATATAGTGGTGTCCTTCAGGGGTCTGTACTGGGATCACTCCTATTCAACATATTCATAAATGATCTGGAAAAAAGGGTAAGCAGTGAGGTGGCAAAATTTTCAGATGATACAAAACTACTCAAGATAGTTAAGTTCCAAGAAGACTGCGAAGTGCTACAAAAGGATCTCACAAAACGGGATGACTGGGCAACAAAATGGCAGATGAAATTCAATGTTGATAAATGCAAAGTAGGGCACACTGGAAAACATTATCCCAACTATACATATAAAATGATGGGGTCTAAAGTAGCTGTTACCACTCAGGAAAGAGATCTTGGAGTCATTGTGGATAGGTCTCTGAAAACATCCACTTAATGTGCAGTGGCAGTCAAAAAAGCAAGCAGAATGTTGGGAATCATTAAGAAAGGGATAGATAATAAGACAGAAAATATCATATTGCCTCTATATAAATCCATGTTATACCCACATCTTGAATACTGTGTGCAGATTTGGTCGCCCCATCTCAAAAAAGATGTATTGGAATTGGAAAAAGTTCAGAAAAGGGCAACAAAAATTATTAGGGGTATGGAACGGCTTCCATATGAGGAGAGATTAATAAGACTGAGACTTTTCAGCTTGGAAAAGAGACAACTAAGGGGGAATATGATAGAGGTCTATAAAATCATGACTGCTGTGGAGAAAGTAAATAAGGAAGTTTTATTTACTCCTTCTCATAACACATAAACTAGGGGTCACCAAATGAAATGGAAAGGCAGCAGGTTTAAAACAAACAAAAGGAAGTATTTTTCACACAACGCATAGTCAACCTGTGGAACTCCTTGCCAGAGGATTTTGTGAAGGCCAAGACTATAACAGTGTTCAAAAAGAACTAGATACATTCATGGAGGATAGGTGCATCAGTGGCTCTTAGCCAGGGTGGGCAGGGCTGGTATCCCTGGCCTCCCTTTGCCAGAAACTGGGAATGGGTGACAGGGATGGATCACTTGGTGATTACCTGTTCTGTTCATTCGCTCTGAGGCACCTGGCATTGCCACTGTTGGAAGACAGGATACTGGGCTAGATTTTTTTTTATGCAGATCCCACTAATAACTAAGCTGCTTCGCACTTTCCATCCGTACAGGCTGCTCTTCAAAAATTTTCTATAAGTGATTCTACAGAACCCATATTTTCAAAATTGCTTCTATTTATTATTTATGTAACAGATTGTCCTTTATAATACCAGTGTGTGGTCCCAGTGCTGTTTCCATTGAAGTCAATAGTAAATTTCTCATTTCCAAAGGGACCAGTGTTGGACTTATTGTATTGTTATGTATTATCACATGACGCTATAAAATACAAAGCCAAACCCTGGTCAATGGGAGTTTTGTCATTGACATCAGTGGGAGCAGGATTTGATTTGGCCCCTTCTGCACAGATTGTACTCATGTATTAAAAATAGATTTCTTGCTTCATTTATGACATCAATGTTTCTGGGAAACTGCTGGTTTTCTACTGTACACTGAAGGATCACAATGTTTGTTTATGTATTGTGCTTTAACTTTCCAAAGTCTCCTAACAACTGTTTGTGGCATATATCCAAAAGCTGAGATGTACAACACTCCATTGAATTGCATAAATAGGTTACATTTTCTGCAAAGAAAACTATGCTGAAATTTGGAATCAGTTTATTTACAATTTGTTTTAAAATATCATAAGAATTTGCTGGCTAATTTTTTTTTTTTTTTGAAGAAACAGGATAACAGCAAGAAGCACTAGACAGCATGAATAGCAAACATGCGCCATCCAATAGTTCACAAGTGTTTCTGTTTTTCTCCTTCTAGGTATGTCTTCTAATGCTGGAGCATGTGGCTGCACTTTTTAGAAAAAATATTTTGTGCTGATTTCCTGAAACAGTCCTCCTGTCAATCTGTAGCTTGTGTGTCAAATTTAAGACCTAGTCCTGCAATCCCCCAAACTCCCACTGCCAAATCCATGCACTTAGATTTGCTCAAACCAAAGAGACTGATCTACAGCCCACTAAAGTCCATGCAAAGACTTCAGTTGACTTTGAAATCAGACTCCTATTGGGTTTGGGATCAGACTGATTCAAAGCAGTGTTCAGTGCATTGTGCTGACCTTTTGGCACCTACATATACTACATCCTTTTTGAGATATTTATTGTTTCTAACAAAGAAGAAGCTTGAGTCCTGTTTTGCTTTTGGTACAAGTGATTTGGATGGAAAGGGTGAAATGTCCATTGTAATTATTACCTATCTGTGTAGTCAACAAAGACAACAAATTAAGTGAATCTTTCATATGAATACAGTAAATCAAGCCATTTTTATTTATATTTATTTTATATATATCCATAACTGAAAATAATTATTTTCACATGTAATGCACATACAATGAAGAGGTGGGCTCCCATGAACTCAAAGAGGGGATGACATAGTCACAACGATAGGCCAAGAAGATTATTTTAGCAACAACTTTTTTTGCATGCTAAATGGCAGAAAGACTTTGAAACAAAATCTTTAATTGATGGTTATGTTATTTCTTCCCTTCCCCCACCCCCAGCCCTGCTTTATGATTTCCAATTTATTTTGATATAGAGTCATTTTAAAGTATCTGTTCAAATTATATTTAGTATTATTTTTCACCTAAAATTGACCTTTGGTTGATATGCTGTATTACCAATATGTAAGTGGCAGGATGGATAGTAATCTATGATTTTTTAAAAAAATAAATCAGATGTATTCATTTCAATTTGATTTTTTTTAATTTAAAGGAAATATGTTTATTTAAAAAAAACTATTGAAAATTAAAGTTGAAATTGACAACCTATGTTAAGGCTTAAATTTATTATAATCTATTAAAATAATTACATTAAATCCAAAAATAGTATTAAGCTGTACATGTTTGCTGCCAAGTTTTAAAGAAAGTCCAATTACTGAACCAGTGAAAGTCACTGGCCAAACATCTGAAACCAGAGTTTGTTGAAGTGCTAAACCAGCTTTTGACAGCAGAAGCCTCTTCTGCAGGTTCAGAGAGAATATCGTCTTCATTTCCATTTATTCAAGTCAATGACGAGTTCATTCAAGTTAAGAAACTGACCAGGAGTAGAAAAAGCAGGAAATATAGTGTTCCTTTTCCATGCTATAAATAAAAACTAGGTTTGAGAGGATGAGATCTACTAGTTCTAAAATCTTGAAGGCCTGGAAACAATCAATTTAATTTACTAACTACAGAGAATACTTCTTCTGCTTAATGAAACCGTTTTAAATGCATGTTTTATTATGTATTTAGCATGTTTAAGGAATTGTATTTAATTTTAAAAAATGCCGTTTGTATGCACTTTTAATTAAATTTGAATTTCCATCCAAACAAAGCTTGACACAAATCACAAGTAAAAAATGTATCATTAGCTAGTAAATAAAAAATGCATCATTCGCCATTTTCTAACATAATAAAAATGTAAAAATTAAGAAGCTGAATAAATATTATTTAAGCTATATGATTATTTAAATAAATGTGTATAGATATAGTGTATCCTCTTGATTTGCAAAAAGCAGCACCACTTTTAGTTTAAAAGCTATATTTCATTGCAAATCAATATGGTTTAATGGTTATCAGATAATGAGAATCAGCCTTTGTCAAGGTTCCTTCCCCACTCTGAACTCTAGGGTACAGATGTGGGGACCTGCATGAAAGACCCCCTAAGCTTATTCTTACCAGCTTAGGTTAAACACTTCCTCAAGGTACAAACTTTGCCTTGTCCTTGAACCCTATGCTGCCATCACCAAGCGTGTTAAAGACCAGGGAAAGAGCCCACTTGGAGATGTCTTCCCCTCAAAATATCCCCCCAAGCTCTACACCCCCTTTCCTGGGGAAGGCTTGATAAAAATCCTCACCAATTTACATAGGTGAACACAGACCCAAACCCTTGAATCTTAAGAACAATGAAAAAGCAATCAGGTTCTTAAAAGAAGAATTTTAATTAAAGAAAAAGTAAACGAATCACCTCTGTAAAATCAGGATGGTAAATACCTTACAGGGTAATCAGATTCAAAACATAGAGAATCCCTCTAGGCAAAACCTTAAGTTACAAAAAGACACAAAAACAGGAATATACATTCCATTCAGCACAACCTATTTTACCAGCCATTTAACAAAAGGAAATCTAACGCATTTCTAGCTAGATTACTTACTAACTTAAAAGAAGTTCTGAGGAGTTATGAAGAGCATTCCTGATCTGTTCCCAGCAAAAGCATCACACAGACACAGACCCTTCCCCCCCACCACCCCAGCTTTGAAAGTATCTTGTCTCCTCATTGGTCATTTTGGTCAGGTTCCAGTGAGGTTATCTTAGGTTCTTAACCCTTTATAGGTGAAAGGGTTTTGCCTCTGGCCAGGAGGGATTTTATAGTTCTGTATACAGAAAGGTGGTTACCCTTCCCTTTATTGTTATGACAGCCTTTCTTTAGGAAAACATCTAAAAAGTACAAATGCAAAACACAATTAAAATTGATTATTTAAAGCAAGATTTCCTACTTGATTATTTTAATCATGATTAAAATTGGTATTTTAAATTGCTTTGATTTAATTCCATCCACCCTGGTTAGTGGAAATTATGTGGTCAGGTTGTAAACCCCTAAACATAACTTTGTTATTTGAAAATAAGTGTTACTATGGAGTAATGCTTCTAGCCAGCTCCTAGGCATTAGTTTTCAAGTAACATTTTATTGGGTATGTCTCTGTCTTTTGATCCATCCATCCATCTACCTTTACCATCTTTCCATCTATTTCTTTGCCTTTCCACATTGCTAAAGCATCTATCACCATAATATCTAAGGGGCCTACGTATCTTTGAGGATCAGGGCTTAAGTGCTTAGGATAACTTAAACACATTTTGTGTTGATCTTAAAGGAAAGAAATTATTGCTAATATATAAAAATGGAGAGGAATGAGAGTGAAGGAACTATAATTTAAACAATTTAAAACTCTTACAAAATTCAGAATGCTGTGTATAAATCTATATCTAGATATCATCCCTCTCTGCAAATTGCCCCAGAAATGTTTCCTTCTTTTCACTCCAAATGTACAATTTTCTCCAAAATTATACCATCCAGAAGTCTAAGATATGTAATATGTCATCTACAGTGTTGTTGTAGTCGTGTTGCTCCCAGGATATAAGAGAGACAAGGTGGATGAGGTCATATCTCAATTTCTGTTGGGGAAAGGACAAGCTTTTGAGCTACATAGAGTTCAAAAGCATGTCTTTTCCCCAACAGAAGTTGGTCCAATAAAAGAAGATAAATAATAGCCAGTTCTGGGCGAGTAACAAGTTTTCTAAAATTATAAAATGTTACAGTTTTAAATTACTTTATCACATGACCCTGCAAATATAAAAATGAAAATGTTATACCATTGGAAAGGAGAAATTCCCAGCTGCTCACTGCGGTGCACTCTTACTACATACTTTTAGCGCTGGATTAGTCTGTGATAATAGACTTTAAAACTGAAATTTTTGTATAGACATATTTCTAGAGGGGTTTTAAGAGGCTTTTGTGACTCAGTTGAACTCATGGTAACTAAAGCACCTGACTTTGAAGAGAGGTGAAAAAATACCAATTATTTTTTTTAAAAAACCTCTAAAACATTTAAAAACCTTTTTTTTTCTGTAAATATATGTGCTATATATTGAATCTATCATGGACTGGGGGAGTGGTATAATAGAAGAATGCTATAATTTCACACTCATGCTGATAAATACTTTGTACATCAGTGTGCATAGATATCCTTCATACATCTTTGGGTTTGTGTACACATATACACACACACACACACGAACTTTCCATGACCTGGCAATTTGCAGAATGTTCTAAAAGTAAATGTGTCCAAGGACAGTAAGCTGCATTTCTGGAGAGTGTCAGTGCTCCTTACTTCCGTTGTACTAACTGGAATGTCTTTCTTTTTTTTGGCAACCTGGATTCAACTGTCTTTCTACCTCCCCTCCCTTTGAGATATAAAAGCAGAATCTGATCCTTTCTCCTGCTATTCATGAACAGAAGTTCATGCGTGTCAGTAAATGTAGCTCTGTGCACATCTATGCACTCTCAAGGCACCCACAGCAGCATTTCTCCTGTTGTTATTTCTTTTGACACCTGCATCTCTGAATATTACACAATAGCCAGATTGCTGGTGGTGGAATGGATATGGGAGATTTCTAGCCAAAAAGCAATCTTTGCTGCTCCTACTGAAAAGTCTTGAGAGTTAGCTTCCCCTCCCCCTCCCCCCACCTCACAATCTCTTTCAGTTCTGTTCAGTAAGACTTTATAGACATGAAAAACTATACAAGTATTGTGAAAGCATAAAAGAGACAGCTTCCTTCAAGTGTCTGAGGTAGGCACAATCCACTCAGGAATGTGGAGGTTGAACAGTGTTACTACTTCAGTTCTTTGATTAGGAATATCCATGAGCTAGCCTCCCTATTTTGATTGCAGTAACTGGAAGGATCGCTTAGTAAACAGTAACTGGAAAGATTGTCCTGCAATACTGCTGATGTATGTTTCATTCATATCAGCCTTTGTTGCCAAAGTAGGGCCCAATTCTATAAACCAATGCCTGTGAATAAAGTTACACTTCAATGGATTACTCACATGAAGAACTTTATGCATATCTGTAGATGTTTGCAGATCACACCCTTTGTCTAGATAAGCATTCTTCACAAACACATATCCTGCCTTTGTTATTTCCACCCCCCCCCCCCCCAGTCTTCCAACTTTTTTGCCTGTTAACAAGCATGACCCTCATTTGTGGCATTATGTTGAATTTAGATTATATGATCTCCAGAGCAGGAACATTTTTTACTTGCATTTGTAAGGCATCTGGCATATTTTGGAGCCTTCACAAAAGTAGTAACTAAGAACTAGCAGGTAGTGCCCTTTGTTGCTTAAGTAGGCCAAGCTGGCAGGTGGTGGGAGCTCTCTATCCCTGATCCTCTAGCAATTTTAAAGGTAATTGCCAGTAAACCTAAATTTGCTATAGACAGACAGAGAAATGCCATTGAGTTGAGTTTTAGGCCTCTTACCTACAAGGAATCATGTAAATTAAAACTTAAGACATTTTGCCAAAATTTTCAAAAGTGCCCATTAATTTTTGGTACCTAACTTGAAATTTTGAATGCCTGATTTTCTGAGGTTCAGAGTACCTACAGCTCCCATTGACTTCATTTGGAGTGGTGGGCACTCATTATTTTTTGAAAAATAAGACCCTACAAGTGCAAGCCTTTGCCTCCACTGAAGTCAACAGTGAAACTGCCATTGACCTCAATGCAGGCCCAGATTTCACCCCAGGTCTCTAAAGTTTGGGAACTCGAAACCAGAAGCACCCTAAGAGTGGACATTTTTTAATATTTGGGTTTTTGTGCTCAGCTCAAGAATGACTGAATTTTAATACTATAAATGTTACAGGAGGGTCGATTTCAATGAAGAAGAGTTGCCGTATAGATCTGGAAAAGAGTAATTGCAAAGTTTTATGTGATTTAAAAATGGCTTTATGCACGCACAATAACCTTTTTTAAATTAAATTTTATGTGGCATAGTTAGTTACAGTACACTGGAATTGCACAAAAAACAGTGGTCTAGGTTGTCATTAGCCCTATTGTGACAGTACAATAGAATGAGAAGAAGTAACTGATGCCTCCTTGTACAGCCACATGAGAGCTACCTAGATCAAGGCTTCAATTCCCATGCAGAATGCAGTCCCTGGCACCATTTCAACCAGCAAGAAAGTGGGTGGGGAAGAGGTGAAATGAGTGGGTTCACCCAGGACTCCGGTTAGCAGAGGTAGCTGGGTGCAAGGGACGAAATAAAATGCATCTTTTTAGGGCTGCAATAAAGTACTTAGCCCTCCCAGAGCAAGCAGGTGGAAAGTAAAGAAGAAAATGAGATTCTCTCAGGCACAATTCCTGCCTGGTGCTCCTCCTGGGTGGTGCAGCTGTGCATCCCCACCTTCCTGATTAAGGGCTGCGTCTAAAGGCTCAATGTAGGTCTGTGCAACTGTGAAGTACTATAGCTTGTGTTGTTTTCTCTCATTCCCTCTCTTCCCCCTTTTTTCTTTCTGTCTCTGAAAATAAAAACAATCAAACAAAGGAAATTAAATGCAAAAGTTATATTAATGCAATAAGGTTACAAATGTAAACAAAGGAATGGGAATGGCAATTTAATAGTTCAGAATTTTATAAAGTATTATAAACATGGCCCTACCAAATTCATGGTCCATTTTCATAAATTTCACGGTCATAGCTAGAGCCCTACCAAATTCACGGCCGTGAAAAATGCATCAGGGATTGTGAATTCTGGTCTCCCCTGTGAAATCTGGTCTTTTTGTGTACTTTTCCCGATAGCAGAGTTTCTCAAACAGGGGTTCAAACCCCAAAGGGGGTTGCAAGGCTATTGTAGGGGGATCACGGTATTGTCATCCAGCTCTCCAGCTGCCCAGCTCTGAATGCAGTGCAGCTGCCAGTGGCAGCATAGAAGTAAAGGTGGCAATACCATACCATGCCACCCTTACTTCTGCATTGCTGCCGGTGGTGGCTCTGCCTTCAGAGCTGGGTGTCCGGCCAGCAGCCTCCACTCTCCAGCCGTCCAGCTCTGAAGGCAGCGCAGAAGTAATCATGGCAATACTGCAACCCCTCTACAATAGCCTTGAGACCCCTTTTTGGGTCAAGATCCCATTTAAGAAATGCTGCTATAGGATAAAACTACCCAAAATACCAGATTTCATGGAGTGTACCAGATTTCACAGTCTGTGATGAGCTTTTCATGGCCGTGAATTTAGTACGACCCTATTTATTAACCTTGCCATGTTGCATGTTTTGCCTTTGGCCTTGTCCACACACCAATATTGCACCAATTTAATTAAGAACTGGTGTACACTGAAAAGTTTTATCAGTATGATTATGTCAATTACGGAAGGGATTTTTTTGTCTACATAATTATACCATTAAAAGCCCCAGTTTAGACACAGTTATACCAGTATATAGGTGCCTTATACCAATATAGCTTATTTTGGTCCCAAACTGAAATAAGCTATACTGGTACAAACACATTTATACCATTGAAACTATGTCCTCCCGTGGCGTTATACTTTCTAGTGCAGATAAACTTTAATTTGATTTAGAAACCGAATTAGCAAAATTGGTGCAACTCCCTTGCGCGGACCCTCTTAGATTGATTTAAGAGGGTCTAGTTTCTAAACCGATTTAACTAAACCAGCGCAATTTTTGTGAGTTGGCAAGACTTCTGACTTTAATGGAAGCTAGATTGGTGGCCTCAATGTGTACAGGTGGTATTATTGATTGTTGGTTACAGCCAAATTCTGTGCTGATTCTAATCCAACAATCCAATTTGTTGGAATGGAATTGCACTGGGTGTATATCAGTGCAGAATGATGCCCTTAAAATGGCTAGTTTAATATATGTTAGGCCAAATTCAGCCCTGGTGTAAGTGGGTACAACTACATATCATTGGATCTATACTCACAATAGAGCTAAATCTGACCTGTGGGCGGGTGGGTTCTTTAGTAATAGAATCATAATTTTTGCACTTCCTAATTTTTATTCAAATGTAGAACCTTCAATTTGCCTAGATTTTATTATTCAATTGGCATATAAGCTAATTTCAACAAAGGTAGTTTTTTTTAAAAAAAAAATTCTTAAAATACTTTTATTTGGTGGCATTGCAAATATTTCCTAGTGTAAAAAGTGAAATAAATAATAACAGTGTAAATCTCTGTAATTGAGGCGTGAGGGTAGACTGACAGTGGGGATTACATTGCTGGTTGATGGAAATGTTCATAAAGAAATATGAAGAACAGGTTACTTCCACACATAAATTGAGAACAATTTATGTGTGTTTTTGTGGCAAGGAAAGGGAATTGCTATTTTTGTATTTATGTATTTATTTTGGTCAGTGTCTCCTTTACCTTTTTGCTTCAATTTTGAAACCAGTAAACTATAAAAATTGTTTGTGGCTGAAAATGCTTTTATACATATTTGATCTGCTGTGCTATCCTGCAGTGCTATTGCTGGGACAGAAAACAGGAAGATCTAATCCTTCTTTTGGACCTAATCTTTGAGCAATGTTGTGATCCTCCTGATACTAACCCTAAAATGATCCCAAAGCTTTTCAGACTTCGCCATCTATAAAAATGTGGAGGTGACGGAAGGTAACAGAAAGCTTTCCTGAGATAGTGTCTAAACAAAGTGCATTCAGTTTAGAGCAAGTTCATCAATCCCCTTTTTGTAAATGGGCTCAATCAAGTTTATTCAGTCCTTGACTCAATCCTGGGCAACCGGCGACCTCTATTGGTGAATTTATAAAATGAGCCGGAGGACAAAGAAGTCTGCAAGTCATCGTGTATTATGCATGGGGAGATGAAATGAGGCAGACCACTCTCTCCGTACACTTTAAATTCCTTTTCCATTTTAAAATCTCTAATAAAGAACTCTTACGCATATTCTTTAGGATACAAAATCAGACCTAGTTTAAAGTTGTTAAAAGGGCCACCTTCAGGACTGTAGCAGAAAAGTATGGGCGCCGAATAAAGAACGGGAGAATAACTAGAAAGTTGACCTCAATGCTGAAAGCATTTGATTTTAAATGTGCAGTGTTCTGAATACACAATCTATGTAGGGTGGCAATATATTGGGTAATAAAGTAAACCCTTCACTCTTTCTTCTGGATTTAGACAAACGGATTGACAAGAATCACTGAGAGGGGAATCTCAGTGCCAAGAAATGGTTTGGAAACAGATTAGTATTCTGGTTCATTTCGTTTCCATGACAGGAAACAGTTTTGCTAGACAGTATTTTGGAAGCGCTGTTAATTTTCACTTGTGAGGAAAAATGTTTATGAGTGAAAGGCTATACATATGTACATAAACAAATTAGGGTCTTTTAAAGTGTCTGTAGTATGTAACATATTTAGATACAATATATAGAAACATTGGCTACGCTACTTTAAATTTTTTTCTTTATTAAGGTTATAATCAAACAAAACGGGACGTTAAAAAAACCCCAAGCAGAACAGAAGTTGCAATTTCACTGATAAGAGACAGTTTAAATTCACGGTGCAAAATCCAGTTTTGCCTTTCAGAATTGGAAAAGGAAGCAGTTATGTAAACTGCTTTGTCTTGGCAAGGAGGTAAAGTCTTAAGAGTTCAGAGACCACTTTAAAAAAGATACTTCGGAGGAACATTCATACATCAGCTGCACCGAAAGTACCGTGCTCCAGTGAGAGAGAGAGAGAGAGAGAGAGAGATTCAATTTTCCCAAGAACTTGCAATTGTCATGTGAGATGGAAGTTAGTCCAAGGTATGTCCTAAACCCTGACTGTGTGTGTTAACAGGCACGCCTCCCAGGTTGTCTTGGGCTATCAATCAGCTCCAGTGTGGACAGGATTGTAGACAGGAAGCCAAAAAGGGCACTCTCGTTTAGCTTTGCTCGTGTCTCCTCTCACAGTGCCAAGGGGTGTGGGGGAAGGAGAACACTTTTCTTTGAAACACAGCGCATAGGATGTAGCCTCTCTCCGTGCCCAAAGTCAGTCCCAACGCATCGGTCTCTGTGTGTGTGTGTGTGTGTGTGTGTGTGTGTGTATATTCTAACTATATGTTTCATTCTATGCATCCGATGAAGTGGGCTGTAGCCCACGAAAGCTTATGCTCAAATAAATTTGTTAGTCTCTAAGGTGCCACAAGTCCTCCTGTTCTCCTCAAAGAGGGTTTCTCACAAGGGCACTTAAACTCAACTCACAACCAGGGGGGTCCCCCCTCCTTACAGTACTTTCTGAACCGAAATCTGGATTTCAATAGTCACTCCCCTTCTCCTGGAGTGCCAGAGTTGTTCATTATTCATAGTCCGGGGCGTGTCCTAAGCAGGAGTTGTATATAGGCAAGAAGTTCAGCTGAATGAGAGAACAGATGGGAGCCCAGAGTTACAGAGAGTAGAAGCCAATAGCAGGCAACAAAGAGAATAAAAAGAAGGGAACTTTGCTCTCTCTTAATTTATTTTTTCTCCTTCATTTCCCCTCTGCTCTCCTCTCTTTCCGTGACCATTTTGGGACCACGTTTCCTCCCAGCCAGACCATTTTGCTCGGTTTGGGTATTTTTTTTTACTTGTTGTTGATTTTTTTTTTTAATTTATTTTATTTTCAAATCTGTGTCTGCGGCAAGAAATCAGTGTCAAAGCCAAGTGACCTGGGCGCTATTGAAGGGGAGGAAGCAACAAGCCGTCTTGGGCGCTAGCTGCTCTTCCTTCTCGTCTTCCTGCAGGGGTGGAGGGCGGGGGGTCCCGGCTGCAGGCAGGGGGTGACTGTAGCTTTAGCCTGCTGGGCTCGCCTCCTCTGGTAGGGGGGCGAGCGGCTGGGGCTTGAGCCTCCTGCTCTGAACCTCCGGGCCAGGGGTCTGTCCTGGTCTCTTCTCTCTCCTGTGTTGGGGGGCGAGTGCCTGTGACTCCCCTCTCCTGTGGTGGGGGGGGGCGGCTCTGCCCCGGGCTAGGTGCGTGTGTGGCTGCGGCTCTGTCCCTCTCCTGCTCTCTCTGCTGCTGCTCGTCCCCTCTCCAGCCCCCCTCCCCCCCCGTGCGCTTGTTGCTATGGTGGCGCGGCTCTGCGTGCTGTGGGCAGTGGCGGCGCTGGCGCTGCTGAGCCGGCGGGCGGTGGCGGTGGGGCCGGTGGTGCGGTGCGAGCCCTGCGACGCGCGGGCGCTGGAGCAGTGCAAGCCGCTGGCGCCCGAGTGCTCCGAGCTGGTGCGGGAGCCGGGCTGCGGCTGCTGCTTGACCTGCGCCCTGCAGGAGGGGCGCCCGTGCGGGGTCTACAGCGAGCGCTGCGGGGCCGGCCTCACCTGCCAGCCGCGCCGAGGGGAGCTCAGACCCCTGCAGGCGCTGCTGGAGGGCAGGGGGCTTTGCACCAACGTGACCGCGGGCAGCAAGCTGCGGACCTTCCTGCTGCAAGGACCACATGTTCCAGGTAAGGCGAGCAGGCTCCAGCCGTTCACTTTGTGTGTGCGTGTGTGTGTTGTTTAATGCAAAAAAAAAAAAAAATTGCCCCTCCAAAAAAAGTTTGATGCAAATCAATCTATCAATCCGTTGCCTTTATGCAAAAAAAAAAAAGTTTAGTTTGCACAAACCAAAAAACAAAACAAAAAAAAACCACTCCCTTACTGCAAAAATGTTTCTGTGAAGCGCCATCCAAGTATTGCAGCCAACTCCTAGCGGATGGGTTCTTAAACAAAACTCCAGCCTTAGTGCGCTGTTAAGACTGACGTGGTCGTTCCTGCTCTGCAAAATAAATGGTCGTGTTTTCTGATCTCGCGGTCAAATCTAGGGCTGTGTGTCAAGTTTGGGCTCGTTTGAATGAGGAATAAGAAAAGAAAGGTTCTTTAATCTCCGCTGTTGCAGAATCCTTCCTTTCAACAGAGGTGAGGATGCTTTTTTAAAAAATATGAGACAGTCGTTCCCCCTTTGACTGAGGAGGCAGGTCTGCCAGGCTGAGATATTTAAAATGGGTGAATTGCTTGTAAAGGAGTACATAGAGAATGGGACAAATATTTTCCCAGCCTGGAAAGTTACTGATTATTTAAAGCAAAGAGACTGGTAGTTTTAAAAGGGGTGAATATTGTGGGTACACTTCTGCAAATAAACGATTGGTAAAAACAAACCTTTCCCCTACTCTCTTGTAAGTAAAACCATTTAGAGTGTGTTTCTTTAAGAGGGAGGGAAGGAAAGTTGGAACAACTTCTGTAAGCATCCACATTTTGCAATGTTCAGAAACAAGGGAAGTTGGGATTCAGATCAGGAAAGCACAATTAATATTTGCACAAATTTCATTAGAGAGTTTACTAACCAATATCGATGATGTAACATCTACTTTATAAGACAGCGTGATAAAAGGTTTGAAAGCAGCGTGGAGTTTTTCTTCTGGGTTGCAGGCACTCTTTGGCTGGCCTCTCCTTAGCTGTGTGAGAGGAAGTGGCCACCAGTGTGCTCTTAACTGGCTGCTGCAGGAGCACAAAATACCTTATTATTATTTTTGTGCTGCTCACAAGCAGTGACGATTTGAAAGAGGGAGAGTTCAAAACATGCTGAGTGAAGATTTAAACCTCATTGAAACACATGGCAACATCCTTCATCATAAGAGCTTGATGCTGTTAACTCTACCTTGAAAGGAATCCTGGATGAGGGGGTATCCATCCAAATGCGTGGAAATTGGAAACGGCTAATTATCAGATATTATTATTATTATTTATTATGTAACTGTAAATATTAGAGGAAGGTAAGGGGTAGATGGCTCTGGACTTTCACTTCTGTTCTGGATCACTTACTAACTTCATCCATAAATAGTTGAAATACTAAAGCCCTATGCTTGCACTCCTTATTCAGACATAAAGCCTGTTGAAGTCAGTGGGAACTTCGCCCCTGTGTATAAAGTGAAAAGTAGGCCCCTTCCTGGGGAATACAAGTTGAGTGCTTAGTTTTCAAGAGGGAAGCAATCTGCTGAACCAATGCTATGCATAGTGCCTGCCTCTTTAAGGGACTACTAGAGTTTCAATCCTAAATCCAAATTCCCAGTACAGATTCTAGCATACAGCAAACTCTCATAATAGGATCAAATCTGTTCCCACACATACAGATAAGTAGAATACCATGTAAAATTGTTTTTGTCATTGTTACATTACAGCAAGTGCTAAAAAAAGTTTTATATGGATTTATATTTTAAAATGTCATTTTAATGCCAGATTTAGAAGGCCATTAACTTCTAGTGCATACTAGATCTTTCTGGCATTGATACAGTTCACATTTTAAGGGACTGTTATTATTAATAAAAGAAAAAAACAACTCTTCCTGTGCTTTTTTCATGATGGTTTTGAATGTGCTAGGAATGGGTATGTAACTAACATGACAACAGCTCTATAGAATAAACTGGTGCAATACAGTATGTCTTGACATTATAAAAAAATTGTAGTCATAACTCATAAATCTGATTTGAGAACTGCTTAAGAACAGATTGCCATGATTAATTATATAAACTGTGAAGTGGCCACCGTAATCTGTTGGTTACATAATGCTTGTTAAAATACTTTCTAAATCTATATGTACATGGTGAATAAAGTGGAATGGCTGCAAAATACTATTGGGGAAATAATTTAGATTTAGGAGAGCTAGATTATTATGTTCTATTGTATCAATGCTTCCAAACATCATTGAGAATGAGAAAAAAAATACTACTGTAAAAAAAAAAAAAAGAAATTAAACCACAAAAAATATGTTCAAACACCGCTGAGAGTCTGAGTTAAACCCACAAAAGCCAGGAAATTCAGAGTTAAGACTTAAACTTCCTTAATCCATTTGCGCTGAGAGTTGGATTTTCCTGGTCAATTATGTCTACTGCCAGCAGTGGCTACACCAAAACCACTGGCACAAGATGTTAATTCTGATCCCTCCTTCTCCTCCCTGTGCCTATGTATTGCAGGGGCCTTAGTGCCATATGTGCTAAAATTGTTGGACTCAGTGGGATATGTTAGGAAGGCTTTCAGTCTTGATGCTGAATTTCTTGGCTTTGGTGTTTTTTAGTGAGCCTTTTAGCACTATTTTAATATAGATTTTGTGCTTTAACTTTAGCCTAGCATTGAAGCAACGGTATTAAAAGTAATCTGTGCCCTGCACGTCAATTATCATTTTACATTCCCAATGTGATTTCCGTTCCTTTTTTAAAAAGTTCAGATGGCGTGCAGCCAAAGGGCTGAAATGCAGCAAGCAGTCTGACTTAACTGATAAAGGATATAAACTTTAAAAATGTCTCAGAGGAAATGCAGCCATCTGCATTTACACTGGAAGGGTCCTGTAAGCTATAGTATAGTATAGACACATAATCTTAAGTACTGTATATGGAAACTTTGTGCCTGCACAGTATTCTGGGGCACTTTATTTTTGTTTACTTCTATGGAAAGTAGATAGAGAAGAAAATATTTTTAAACTCTTCTGACTCAGAGCGAAAAGCAAATAAACTGGATGTTTGTTTTTTGATACTATGGCAGAGTGGATGGCAATGTTGTGTTGGTAATCTGAAATGTGTTTAATATAAAAATAGAATCAAATTGGAAAATTCTCTATCAACTAAGTAAAATTTAACTTACCAAATGTTTGCAGTATGTGGGAGAAAATTAAGAAATAACTGTATTAAGGCCCATTAAAATTAACATGGTAGTATTACTTCTATTTAGTAATACCTCTTTGTTAATTCCCTTCCTGGAGAAGATATAAAGGAGAGACAAAAAGAAAGGAGTACCTTAGAGACTAACAAATTTATTTGAGCATAAGCTTTCGTGAGCTACAGCTCACTTCATCAGGCATGCATCCGATGAAGTGAGCTGTAGCTCACGAAAGCTTATGCTCAAATAAATTGGTTAGTCTCTAAGGTGCCACAAGTACTCCTTTTCTTTTTGCGGATACAGACTAACACGGCTGCTACTCTGAAAGGAGAGACACTACATTACAGAATACTAACCATCATAAGACATTACAGGAAATCATTATCACTACTAAGTGATAATAAAATCAGTTCTAGGACATAAATAAATTATTTGAATTTTTTGCACGTCTTGCATTGGTAAAGTTGATAACAGATTTCTGATTCAGATCCAAACTCTGGAAATGATCAAGTCCCCGTGCAAATCTGCCCCCTTCTGGTGGGAAAAAACTTCAAATTAAGGGAAGCAATTAGCTATATACTCAGTTTAAATAGCAAGTGGTTTAAAAAATCAAATTGATGGAAAGTATAAATGAAAATGTTCATACAATTAAGTAGAAAAGAAAGATGTTTAATTAGTAGCAACCAACAATGACAGTGGAATGGCAGAGTTTAAAAGAATTACTAGGAGTTTACGAGATATTTCAGTCATGAGAACATTAGAATTATTTCTGTTCAGGAAATACAGACATTGCTGCTCAGAGAACACTATGTCATTTAAGGCTCTCTGTGTTTTTTAATAAAAAAGAAAAGAAATACTAGAATCTCTTAAAATAAGCTATTGTGCTCCTAGGCTTAACTGAATAATTAACTTTGTTTCTTTGTTGAATTTATTTTATTTGAAGGAAATTCCAGTGATTCAGAAGAAGACCAGAATGCCAGTAGCATAGAGAATCAGGCCATCCCTAACTCTCACAGGGTGTCAGATTCCAAATCACATCCACATCACACCAAAATAGATATCATCAGGAAAGAACAAGCCAAAAATACACAGCGGTACAAAGTGGAATATGATTCACAAAGTACAGATACACTGAATTTCTCTTCTGAATCCAAACAAGAGACTGAATATGTAAGTATATTTATAAGTAGAAAAGATAAATACATTCTCATGCTTGCTTTTTTTTTTTTTTTGGCATGCTGTATTTGACAAGATAAATAGAAAACCAGATGGTGGTAATTGTTGTAGCCATTTAAGGAGTTCTGACTGTGTGATCAGTCAAACTATTGGAGATGCAAATGCAGAGGGTCAGCAGGCCAGACAGATCACATTTGGAAACCACAGAGGTCTAGTGTTTGTTTTTAATCTGATTATCAATAAGAATCCTTGGACAGTAAAAAAGATTAATCTCACCTATAGTTTTCACATATGGGTGTGAACAGAGTCAGACTAGGACTAATAACAGCTTGATTAGATTTGATTACCCACTGGCAAGAAAGAAAGGGCAATGCAAAAAAGAAAAAGGCCTTATATTCAACCCAAAGGTCTGAGTCTGTGCTCCAGGAAGCAAATTATGGAAAGTGCTCTAGCATGGAACTGAGTACCAGCTTTTGATTGATTATCAAATGTGCCTAGTGCACACAAATCTGTGTTCTAGATTTGTAGTAATTGCTCTGTCACACTGAAAATGTCTGCAGGTAATGACCATAGGGATAAGAGCTGCCACTGTTTCTTATTCCTTATTTACAGTTTATGGGCAAGATTGCAGGGCAGCCTGGGTACAGGGAATGTGAGCAGGTAAAACTATGATTCATGTACTGCTCTTGGCAGACAATCTGGTTATCCTCATACCAGTGCCAACAGGCATGCAAAATGTTTCTTGGGTATACTTTGGCACTTCATCAAAATATTCATGGGTGATCCAGACGTATCTTTCTTCCACAAAAAGAATGTTTCAAAACCTACAAAAAGTAGTGAGTTCCATCCATGTAGAGAGTATATGGCAGCTAAAACAAATTAGCAAGGTTAATTTTCCTGCCTGTTCAATGTATTACTGAAGTCAGGCGTTCCAGTTAAAGCACATCAGAGTCTGAGAGGTTCAGAATGTCCTTCTTCCAAAAAATAAATCTGTGTATAGCAGAATTATCATTTTAGGTAGCTGTGAGGGCTGATGAGAGATTATGGGGCACTGGCCCAGAACTAGGGCTTCTAGGGTATGGCTACACAGCAGCTGAGAGCATGCTTGTCAGCCTCAGTAGTCAGACTTGTGCTTGCAGGATTCAAGCTAGCATGCTAAAAATTGAAGTGTGGATGTTTCTAGTCATTTCTGGTCAGATCCATCACCCTATTTTTATGGAGTTCTTTGCTGCTTAGTGCTTTTTAATATCTACAGATTTACTATTTTTAAGAATATAGGAGACAGGGTTTGAGCGAGAGGATTTCATTTCTGCTTTCTTAAACATGATCATTGACAGGGTCCCTGCCGTAGAGAAATGGAAGACACGTTAAATCACCTAAAGATCCAGAATGTCTTGAGTCCAAGAGGATTCCATATTCCAAATTGTGACAAGAAAGGATTTTACAAGAAAAAGCAAGTGAGTAATATTTCTTGATCATTTCAGTAAGTGTATTTCAGCTTTTCCACATCATTATCTGTTAATACAAAGTCAAATTTAACATTACTAGTAATGTTCATGTGCATTACGTAGCACTTTACTGAAACATTAGTTTAAGCCCAGTTTCAGGACCTGGTGGCATAGCACCAAGCCATGTCAGGTGTAGACAGTGTTTTTATTTGCTGTCGTTCCTGACAACAGATTAATCTGAGAAACTTCATACCCAATCACACATGGGTTGGCCAGAGCCCCGGATATCAATGCCCATCAGTTTAAAAAAAGCATTAACCCACAGTGTTAACTGTTGGAGTCACCATATGACTGTAATAGATCAGTGCTTTGAATTGTAAATAGCTGCTTGAGAGTTCCTAGAAGAACTGGATTAGGTCACATTACAAAAAGCAACTTGAGAAAGCCATATATCTGTCGTTTATACGCTGCAGAGATCACTTCCAAAATCTATGTCATGTTATAGTGAAAGTGATACACTCAGTATTTACTCTTCAGTAATGATGGTCTCTCAACCCCTTTGGTTTTCCATTTGCATTTGGTTACGGGCTTGTGACCTTTCTTGACAAATGCAAACACCGCCACAGCTATTCATGCCTTTGTTATCTCCATATTGAACTATTGCTACATGCTCTACTTAAGGGTGCCCGTGAAGGGCTCTCAAGAAACTTTGGCTAGTGGAAAATAAATATCAGGGCCCTTGCTTAGTGTTTTTCCATGTCAGAACCCATAATTCCAATGTTTAGTAGATTGCAATGGCTCTGAATTAGTTTCTTGGTGCAGTTCAAGGTGCAGTTTTAAATTTACAGAGCTTTATATCAGGGGTTCTCAAGCTTTTCAGTGGGCTGGTTCACATCTTTAAAGAGAATTTATATAGTGGGCCACCTTCCCCCTCCCTTTCATGATTACTCAGGCCCACTTCTCCCTTCACATCCCTGTGGTAACCACAGCAGTGCCTCACACTGGAAAATAATATTAGGAAAGCATTCCATGTATTTTTAGTTGTCGTCTGTTTTTTATCAGTTGGAAATGAAAGTGAAATGAGCAGCCAGCCCAACTTGGCTACCACACATCCATAGGCTTCACTTTAAGTCCTGCTGCTCTCTGTTGCTTGGATCATGGATTTCTTCAAGTATGTCTACTCTGCAAAAAAAAAAAAAAAATGTGTTCTTAACTTGGTTAGCTAATCTGCATTAGCTAACTTGGGTTCAAGTAGCAGTGAAGGCACAGCAACTTGGTTTTTAATTTGGGTTAGCAGTTGAAATTCAACCCCAGGTTGCCTCAGAGGCTTTAACTCCAGCTTCTAACCTGAGTTAAAAGCCAAGTTGCTGTGACATCACTGCTGTTTTAACCCAGGTTAGCTAACATGAGTTAAGAACACACCTTTTTTCAGCACAGGGGTATCCTTCCTCTTATGTAACATCTCAACAACTGAGCTCAGCAACCTCTGCAGATTTGATGATGGGCACTCAGAGAGGGGGCTCCTGGCTCTAGAATACACTTCTTCCACTGATCTGACAGTGCCTATGTTTGTTGACCTTTAGGGCGTGTTGCATAGCTCATCTATTCACTCTAGCTTTTCCTGAGCAGCTGGTGATTTTCTCAAGCGGGGCAAGTTTCTTTTTTTGGGTTGGAGGTCTCATTTAAGCTGGTGTGAATTCTTGTTCCATGATATTTTAACTTGATGTAAATGAACGTAGGGCCATATGTAGGTTGCAGCCCTCAATCTGCATTCATTCCAAAATGCCATTGATTTCAACGAAAGTTATTCAATGGTCTAAGGACAGCACTGACCCTCTGAGTGGGAACCAAGATTGTGTGTGTGTTCCTATGACATAGAAGTGTTTAGCTTATTTCAAGCAATAGATATTTGAACAGAGTTCCAAGAGATATGCTTTTTGTTACATACTGTAGTCCGTGTGCTCCTTTAGCTATTAAAGAAGACCAAAGAATATGCTCTACTTTGTCCATTTGCAGAAATTGCCTGCAGTACTTTTGTCAACTTGCAGCTCAGATTGTGAGCTCTTTATGGAATGGACATTTTTTCTTCAGTGTTACTCTATGCTAGGCGCTTTCCTGGGTACTACCGTAAATAAATAATAAGATCCATAGGCACCAAAATGTTGAGGTGCATTTTTGAGCAGTGATAATTCTGCCATTAGGGAACCTGGGCACTTCCCCACTCCAAAAAATGATATTAAAATAAGTGTACCTTGATGTCAGTTCTAGTCATCATTCAAAGCTATTCATTTAATAGAATAAGATGAAGATCCTATGTAAGGGGAGCTGCTTCTGCACTCTAAATTCTGTAGTGCATGTTCCACCAGAGGCTTTAAAACTGCATCTGCTGAATTTCAGAGAGAGTTCCTGCACTACATGTAGTGGCCTATCATGGGGGCATCTGTGGCAAAGGATGTGCCTAGTCCTGCCAGATGCCATGCCACGTGCCTGTATGCCCCACTGGCTTCCATAGGAATTGAGGGAAGCTCAGCATCTTGCAGAATCAAGCCCTCAGTGAGCACAGGCAGAGTCAACACAAGCAGATATCTTACCTGAGCGCTGATCTAGAGCCAACACTTAGTACTGCTATCAAACTGTAATGCAGGCCTTAACTTTAGGGTGGGTGTCGAGGATACAGTCTGCAGCTCACAAAAATGCAAAATAATATGTTTACAGTATCATTCTAAAATTAAATACCACAATAGGTATGAGAAATAAGTACATATATAATAGACTGCACTCACTGCTGTATGGGAAATGTAGTGATTGCCCTGTTTTTTGCAGCATCATAAATCTAGGTCTGATACTTTAGGAACTCAGAGAACATATCTAATCTGAATAACATAAAGCTAGGTTATTCTATGATTTCCTGCATTGCTGTTATTAACATCATTTAGCATTTGTAACTCCACATTATGACAGAAGAATTCAGTGTGTTATACAGTACTAGGAAATAGTAAATCATCCTAAATAATATTATTTTCACTGTCCTAGAAGGCAGACATTTTTAATAATGGAAATATCAGCTTTCTTCTGGTACCTCTAAAGTAGCTGGATATGCAGCTCAGTGCACTACGGTGGCACGCCACCTCCAAAGAATGTTGCCCAGGGAAGGTTAGCAAAAATTAGGTGTTTGCATATTTTGTAAAAGTAGTTCATTCTTTACCAAAGCAGTTTAGCTGTCATTTCAGAAGCTGTGTGGTGTAATGGTTAGATCAGTGATTTGGAATCAAAACTCCTCCAGTGTTTCTTTTTGGCTCTGCCATTGATATGGACCCTGATCCTGCAAGCTGCTCCACACAGGCAAACACTGTCATGCCTAAATGGATCCCCATTGAATTCATGGACATAAGCATTTGCTCATACAGAGCAAATTGCATGATTAGGGCCTTTTTGCTTAATGTCATATTAATACCCACCTCATAAGGTGCTGTGAGTATCAAATAAAATGTTAATAAATGCTCTGAGATCTTAAGAAAATAAAGGCACTTTATGAGTGCAACTTCTATGTTGTAGATACAGATACGGTCCAGTAGTACAGTATATTTCAGCACAGTGCCAGGCTATGCAGTGCAGAACTAACACAAAGAAACAATATGGTTATAAATAGGGCCTTACCAATCCCCCATAAAATCTGGTCTTTTGTGTATTTTTACCCTATACTATACTCCTTTATACTATAAGGTAAAAGAATATACAAGTACACAGTGTTTCTCCAACTGGGGGTCCCAACACAAAAGGGGGTCCCAAGCCTATTGTAAAGGGGTTGCAGTATTGCCACCCTTACTTCTGCGCTGTTGCTGGTGGTGGCACTGCCTTCAGAGCTGGGTGGCCAGAGAGCAGCGGCTGCTGGCCAGGAATCTAGCTCTGAAGGCTGCACTGCTCCTGGTGGCAGTGCTATCTTCAGAGCTCGGCACCTGTCCAGCAGCCGCCGTGCTTCAGCTATCCAGTTCTGAAGGCAGAGCAGAAGTAAGGGTGGCAATACCTTGACCTCCCTCCCCCCAATAGCTTTGCCACCCCCTTTTGGGTCGGGAACCCCAGTCTGAGAAGTGTTGGCTTAAGGGCTTTACATATTTTGCCATTTTTCAGTAAATATTCATGCTTTGTTACAACTCTGAAATTTAAGATTTAAATATCTGAAATAGTGAAATTCAGGATTTTTAAAACGCTGTCTATGACTGTGAAAAATGGACCATGAATTTGGTAGGGCCCTAGTTATAAAGGAGCAGCATTTGTCTACAGATAAGTGATAGGTTTGGGCTAAATCTAGTGAAGTATCATGATCATCTAAAAGAGCCATATAAAGTCTTTCATAAGAAAGTTTTCCTCTTCGTGTTCACATGAACTACCTGTTTTCTTTACTGACTAGCTCTTCAGGAACATGTTGAATGCAGTTGTTCTTCATGATTTGATTTTTGTATATCAAGTAATTGACTTTCCAGACACCCTCGGGGTAGTTTTAGTGGTTTGCTGTAAAGGAAAAGATACATCATGGAAAGCAATTTAAAGTATTTATATATTTTTTTAATATTTAATTATTATTAAATCAGGAGCACGGGGAAATTATCAAATAAATGTGGTTGCTAATATGCACTTATCATCTTGCCAAGCCACGTGATGTACAACATGAAATCAAATAGGAGAGTCAGTCGTACTGGAAGCTACATGAACAGTTCTGAAAGGAATTCTGCCCTCTCCACTCCCTGTCCATTTAAATTAATATTTGTTATTTACTTTACTTTTCTTGCCCAATGCTTCTTGGTAAACAACGGTTTAAAGGTAAAACTGGAAGTCTGGCTTTGTGGTTGTTCTAGAGTAGAGGGATCAGAGTTTGAGTCCCTAATTTAATTTTTGCTCCTCGATCCTCAGAACCTGGAAACATGGTACAGAGTCATTGTCATCATGCCCCATGGAAGTGAGGAGCAACACTGATGAGCTCTAAAGATATCTGTGTTCAGTCCTCAAGTAAATTGTGTAAAAGAGAGGAAGTGATAAAGAGGAACGTGGAGGGACCCCTCCAGAGCATAATAGGACCCCTTTGTTTATTATATACTGCACCAGATCTGTTAGACATTGATCCCTACTTACTCATGCCTAAGTCATATACTGTGGTATATGGGTATAGTTTCATGGTGCAGGAGTATATCTGTCTCAAGCAAGCAAAGAATTTTTGATAGAATTAAGATTCTCTAAGAATTATCCCAAATCCACATAAATGGCCAGCTTTTCAGTAGATGTGAATTGACATTGCTCCATTTAAGACAAAGCTCCCCCAATCCTGGGCCAGCCAGAGGCCAAAATAACCTTTGCTGTAAATTAGAGCTTTCTAAAGGCTGCTTTCAAGTTATGCCAGTTGCAGTCCCATAGGAATGACTGTACTGACCAGGAATTAAGTGGCACCCCTTATGCTTTGCCATGTCCCTTCTGCATTGCTCTGTGGAGGGGACAGAGCAGGGGGCAACAGGGCTGACATCTGGCCCCTCTGTCAGAGGAAATCCTCAGCTGCCCAATTTAGGGCATTATTCCAGCTGTTTTGCACTTCTGAGGCAGCACAAAGCAGCTGGAGCTGGGCCCAGGAATCTGTCCCCACTGGTATACAAAACACAGAATAAGAGATGTCTTTTTGATATGCACTGTCTATCATTTCAGTTGATGTCAGGGCAAGAGAATGCAAAATATGGGAGTTTTAGAATAAAAAGATCCCTTTTGGGCCAGATCAAACTATTATGGGAGATATGTTTGTCCCTTGCCCCAGTGCTGGGCAGTCAGTGCAAATCCTTGTTTTGAACTTGAGAGATCTGAAAAACATTTCTGTGTTGCTCTGGAGACAAAGCATTATTTTTGCTGCTTATCTCTAAGGCACAGAGCAGATCTGAGACTTTTTCTCAAAACAAGAAATGAAAGGTGGCTTCTAACTGTATTTAATGCTGAAAGTCAGTGATGAGATTGTAGAAAATAAAATGACATTAAAAGTGAGACCAATTTTTTAAACTGATAATTTGGTTTACATATGTATGTCTTTGACAGTAATCAAAGTCAATTCCTTTGAACCATTGAGATTTGTGAAGAACACTTCATACAGTACCTCTGAAAGCAAAGAGGATATGTTACAGATATTAGCAGAGGTACAGTTTAGTGAACTGAATACCAGGCTGAGAGTTAGGAAATCCTAACTCTAATTCTGGGCTCGGACACTGACTGTGTGTCCTTTGGAAAATCACTTAAGAATTTCTGCCTTAGTTTCCTGATCTATGAACTTGTTATAATAAAAGAGATGTTGACTGTGGATTAAATTATTTTGACGCCAAAGAGTTTTAAGGATTAAACATTACCAGTTCAGTTAGGTCCTGATCTAGTGGCCATTAAAGTTAATGGAAAAATTCCCATTGACTCAATGGCCAGTGGATCAGGCCATTAATGGGCTTGTTAAACAATGTAAAAGGATAAAATCCATGTTGGTTTCGTGTTTAAGGACAACTGACTGAATGGCTAACTTGTAATTCAAACAAAGATAATCAGATAATTAGGCGAATTACTAATGCAACTCTTTTTTCGATTGGCCAGGGTTGCTTTTCCCCCTCAGAAAATAAGCATTTGTTTACTTTGGACCTGATCTTGTAGACATTCTTCTGGCATAACTGCCATTGAAGTGACTAGGATTGTTGCATGCAGTATGACTGCAAAACAAAGGTTCTGAAGAAGAGAAAGCTTTGTGTTATTTCAGCACATGACATGATATTTGGTCTTCCTGCCCAAAGATATAACAAGAATATAGACTTAGATAATCATCTTCTGGCCTTTGGAATCAATGAATCTAAACGACTGCTCATTTTCAGTTAGAGTGAGTGCTATTAGTTCATGTACCATAATAAACATGGTAAAAGCAAACATTCCTCAGGGAGAGGAGTCTGTCCAACACAATATCCAGCTTTCTGAACCATGCAAGCTCTGAAAAGCTATGGGTGATGTTTGCTTCATGGCAGGATGATGGAATCCAAAGAAAATTTGCCAACTACGGAAACCACAAAGAGATCTCTTCCCCCAAAAGTCCATGGTGGGGAGTTGTGGAGCTGGCTAGGGGTAGGGATAAAGGAGCAAAGGAGCTCCTCACTTTCCACAGTACTCAACTATTAGGGACTGTATGTGCTGCACTGTGTGGCCTTGGATAGGTAAATTAGTGGCTCCTGGACCAATCAGCTATGCTATAAGGGTGAAATGGGCTCCTATGCAGAGGCCTGTGCACCATTTAAGTCCTACTTAAACCTTGTTTTGAGGACTTAATTGGTGCCTGCATAGGCCTTCTACAGACTCTTTCAACCTGGATAAATTTCATCCTCAATGAATAAAATACATGAGCTGGAAATGTACACAGGCCACCCACCTGCTTTGGAGGATGATTTCTCTTGTTCCCTCCAAAGGAGGTGGAGGTAGGCTTCTTTTTTTGTGTGTTTTTATTTTTGGTGGCAGAGGATGGGCGAGGTCTTCAGGCTACGTGGCTTCTCTGTTCTTGTTCCTAGGTGATATATCTGTTGTAGTTGTAATCTAGCAAGAGCCTGATAAATTTGTGCCACAGACTCTTTAAAATTCTTCACCTACTAAATGGTGGTTATTTTAGCTCTGATGAACATGTCTCTGCAGTAGGGCATTCAGTGAGTCTACAACCATAAAATCCCAAAGTCCAGTTGACATAGATTGTGACTCCATCCTGGGAAGGAGGTTGACTGTAGAATGCTTAATATGACTTTGCATGACTATTAGAGAGGGGTGCTTCCCCTTATAATAGAAGAAAACTTTCAGTTACGGAGGTACCTTTCAGCTGGACTGGGCCCCGAGGTAGCTGAGGAATGTTATATGCAATATGTGATCAGGAACTATGTATGCTGCCTTAGATTCTCTTTGTAACTCTTAGGGTCTTTGGAAGAATCTCTTTAGTGTGCTTGGTTTTCCATCTTTCCTGTACTAAATTATTATTTCTAGAGAAAGTTTCAGCTTTTATATAGATATATAAATAATTTATAGCAAAAACATACGTACACACTATGTATTACAATTTCAGGTTGGCTTGTATTGATAACTAGTCTTGGTAGGCAAGTGCTTTCTCTAGAAATTATTTAGGTTATGGATTATGGATATTCAGGCAACCTTATTTATAGGAAATTATATATGTAAAGCTCTAATATACCTAGCAGTTGTTGAAGTGATAACTCTGTTGCAGGGTATTATATATCTGTTAATAAATGTCAACTAGAGTACTGAAATTCCCCTGGCAAACAGATGTAAGCTGAGGTGTTATTGCTGCAAGTGCAGTCTCTGCCAAACATGTGCTCCCTTAGTATGGTAAGAGTAATCTGTTGAGTTTTTTCCCAAATAAAGGATCTGATCCTACAACCTTTACAGTTGCAAGTAGTGTCATTGAAGTTGATTTTGCTCAATAATGGACAACTGTGCTGTGTGATATCATGTGGAGTGGTTTATAAAGCTGCCTTTTTGTGCTTCTAAGAATAGTTTTATTGTAGGATGATTAGATCCCTAATAGTTGGCTGGCAGTAGAAGTAAAATATCATTATAATAGTTTGTGCTGGTAATTGGAATTCCATATACTCACAGCATGAGCAGTGTTGATTTGGCCATGTTATATTACTGAAGCTATCAAAGAGATTAGAATTAACTGGAACCCCTGCTGTACCCAAAAAAAAAGGCGTTAACTGAATCTTGCATTCATTTTGTTTCAGTGCCGCCCATCCAAAGGCCGAAAGAGAGGCTATTGCTGGTGTGTGGATAAATATGGACAGCCACTTCCTGGATACGATGGGAAAGGAAAAGGAGATGTCCACTGCTACAACTTGGAAAGCAAATGAGGGGCAGGTGCCATCTCCTGTGGAATCTGTTTGTGGCAGTTCAACCCATCAGAGATCTTGGAGGGACTGGGGAAAAAGCATGGACTGCATTGGACTTGGAGTTACGAGTTCTGCCTCCTACTGATACTGGGGGATTCATTGACTCTATGGACTCTGCAGCTGCACCCTGTCACTGACACACTTCCTGCTTTCTATAGAACATAGGGAGCTCTGAATTCCCAATTAAATCTGCACTATTTATCCCCAGAAAGAAAAAAAGGCACTTCAGAATGGATTCAGGGAGTCTCCACTGACTTTTTAAAATAACGGCCTGTGACCAATTTGATCCCGAAAGATACTGTGTTTTATTTTAAAGAATTTATAGATTGTAAGCTTGTAAAAATATTAAGAAAAACCCAAGGATTTAAAGTTTAAGCTTTTTCTATACAGGTCTGACGGGAAACTTATCTTCACGGGTAAAATGTTTTATAAAAATCTCAAAGAACTTTTTAAAGAAACGTGTTTCTAAAATAAAGACATGGCTATTTTTTTCTGTAAAGTATATTATGAATATTCTGTTAGTCTGTATTTAATATAATTGTTTTTTAATAAACTTTATTTAAATGTAACATGTGAATACCAAATGTTACACATTCATTTTGGTGTATGCTAATGAATACATGCAAGTCAAAAAACAAAGGGGATTGTAAATAGAACGGCGTATATATCTTTACTTAATGGGGATGAGCCAAAATAGATTTACTGCCTGAAGAAAAAGTTTCCTAAAAAGGCTGTTTCCCTATTTAAAGTAGCTAAAACCATCAAAATAACTTTTTAATCAATCTTTCTATTGGTTTTTCTAGTGCATACCTCACTGTAATACTTAGATGTTAGATAAGCAATTAATAGTGGCATTGAAATTGACGATAAACAACTCTTCTCTCCTACTCGTTTCAGCTACTCTAACACAATTTTTTCCCTACTTCTCCTCTTTTAAAACTTAACACTAGATTAATTTTCTGTCTGTGGATATTCTGTCTTCCTCTTATGACATTTTTTTTAAAACACAAGCTTGTATCCATTTTTAATTGTCTTACTACAAAAACCTAACTAACGGCCATATTCTACCTTCATTCTACATGAGGCACTCATATTAAAGTCAGTGCCAAACATATACAGAAAAGTGGTATAGACCTAAATTTTAGGACTCTCCGAGCTCAACTCTTCTATTGCATGGTCGTAACTTCCACTGACTTCATTGGGAGTTGTCTGCTTGCCTTTAAGAGCAGAAGAGTAACCATCCAGTTCTGAAAAATATGTCTCCCTGTCATGAATTCACTTAGATTTTCAATCTGGAGAGAGGTTTTATGTTTTGAGTTTGTGGTTCTTTCAAATATCTGGCATATGGTATCAATTGGAGTAAGATTCCCATTAAAAGTAATGGGAAAGTCTACATGAAAATCAGTTGTGGGATGTGGCCTATGGAACTGAGCATCTTTTCCGTTTTGGATAAGATTTGAAAAGTAATAATATTTTATTACAAACTGCATATAAGTAAGTGGTGTAACTCAAAAAAAATCACTGTTAATTGAATGTCCTATTGAATATTTAGCGAGTCAGGAATTAGGTGATTTGTGTGACTGCAGCCACCAGCCTTGTATTTGGCTTGGGTTATCTGAACAGCTTTACTTGCATCCCATGCAGTTTCTCAGTTTATAATCTAACAAAATGATCTTGCATCATCATTAAAACTGAAATCCTAACCCAAATCCTAATCCAAACTCAGGTTAGTGAAGTAGTTGTTACTCCAAAATGTGTACAGTCTTGAATATTTGAGTTTCAGACAGATTTGTGAACTGATGAAAATACTGCAATTGTAAAAGTTTTACCAAGAAATCATTGCAATTACACTTTTTTAAAGCTGTAAACAATCTACCCTCGTACTATCACACGAGCAAGAAATTGTATACAGCAGCTTTATGTCATGTAACTGTAGACATGAAACTAAGGGCTAGATTCATGAAATGGAGTCAATATTTAACAATATTCAATAATAATAACTAATAATAACAATTCTTCTTTGAGTGCTTGTTCATGTTGATTCCAATCAGGTATGTGTGCATTGGGTGGGCCAGGATGGCGCCTGGAGTTGTGCCTTCATGGCGCTCAATATAGAGCCCTATTGACCCACCACCCCCTCAGTTCCTTCTTACCGCCAGTGACGGTTAGCTGGAACTTCCCTGTGCTCTTGTCTTACATTGTTTTTCATTAGTTTTCCATTGTTCGTTGATAGTGAGTAGTTAGTAGTTCGTTAGTGTTAGGTAAGTTTCTTTTGTGGGGGGGAAATCCCCTCCTATGCTCTCCCAACGCCAGGGCATTCCAGGGTCTCCGGGCTTCAAAACCTGCAAAGCCTGTGCCAAGTGTATACCCAGAAGCAATCCTCACACCTCGTGTCTAAAGTGTTTAGGAGAGGGCCATAAGAAGGATCGTTGTGCCAGTTGGAAGACCTTTTGGCCCAGGATTTTAAAAGATAGAGAGCAGCGCCTGAAGGTCCTGTTGATGATGGAGGCAGAACTCCGCCCCCAGTCCCACCCTGGGTCGACGGATCCTGCGCTGAGTACCTCCTCCTTGGTGCGGAGCACTCGAGCACCATCAGCACGAGCACCGGTGCTGGGTAAGGATAAGGATTCATGGCACCGTCCCAGCTCCACTCGCTGCTCACATGCGGTATGCAGGCACCATTCGGAATTGCCAGTGCTGCAAAAAAAGAGGCCAGAGAGGGGTCATTCTTCCCCTGCTAAGACTAAGGAGCCTCCCGCTGTTATACCCGAGTCAAGCCACACTAAAGCTGTTCCACCAGGGATGGTTGTGTTGACTCCTGCCCATGTAGAAGGGCAGTTGAGTCCGGGCCCTCCTCACTCTCTGAGGCCGAGCCGTGAGCTGCACCTCCCTTTGATACTGGAGGCGTTTGAAGTGGCTTAAGAACTGCTTCACCTCATGTCACCATTCTCTCCTCCCAGACGGGACAGGTCGACAGCAACGGTCATTTCCCAGGCCCCTGCAAGGGGAAAGCCCGCTATGATGGCCTGCTGATCTCCAACCCCAGCGCGCCACTCCCTGGCACTGGAGCACACCCAGCAGCCATGCTGATCCCTCTGAGCCCTTGGCACAAAAATTTGGTGTTTAGAAGTACTGCTCCCGCGGTGGTCATCGTTTTCAGTCACCTCGGAGTCAGAGTCGGGCTCCTGTCTGTCCCGGAGGAGCAGGAGCAGATGGTCCACATGAACTGGGACCAACACCCTTACCTAGCACCTTGGCCTGCCCAATGGCAGCCCCCGGTGCAGTGGCCCTTTTGGACTCCCTGGGCTTTTCATCAAAGACAAGGTCGTAGCCAAGGGTCTCATTCCAGGATGACGTCAGTAGCCTCGGCCTCTTTTGTACCCCCGCCAGCATTGCCGGCACCAGCAGGGTTGGGGATAGGCCCATTACCACCCTGCACTGCCATCTCAATGCCTCTGGTGCAGCCAGCAGTGGGCCTGGGGGTCCCGGCAGCACTGGCACCGGCGGGGACTCCAGCACCGGCAGCAACGTCAACTCCGGCTCTGGAACCAAGAGCGATTCTGGCCTCGACGGTGATTCCGATATCGAGGATGACTGATGGCACTTTTGGCACCGGCAGTGCCTGTTTCGGTATATGCAGCCCCTACACTGAGGGGTGCAACACCATCTGGGTCAGCACCAGCCCAAGAAACCCAGGCGCCGCGGGTGAGAAAGGAAGGGAGCAGCCACCCCTCATGGGGGTCTCTTCCTGACCAGATGAGGCATTGGCAGGCACGGCGACAGCCCCAGCCCTGGAGGACAACACGGTTCTGAAGCAATTGTTGTGGAGGGTTGCCCAGGGCCTGGGCATTCAGGCAGAGGAGGTAGTGGAGGATGCAGATCCAATGGTGGACATCCTCGCCCCCTCTGGACCTGCATGTATTGTCCTGTCCCTCAAAAAGACCATCTCTGACACCACAAAAACTCTGTGGCAGACCCCAGCTTTGTTACCTGCTATGGCTAAGTGCAACGAAAGACGCTACTTTGTGCCATCCAAGGGTTATGAGCATTTATACATGCATCCCACACCTGACTCTCTCGTGGTCGATGCTGCCAACCAACACGAGCATCAGAGTTTCCAGGGTCCCTCCCAAAAGAATCAGGAAGCAAAAAGGCTTCACCTTTATTGGAGAAAAGTTTGCTCCACTGGAGACTTACAGCTCCGCATATCCAACCATCAGGCCATCGTCAGCAGGTACTCCTACTATACCTGCTCAGCAGTGGCTAAATTCATGGAGTTGCTCCCCTCGAACTCCCATGCTGCGTTTCCTCTCTTGAGGAAGAGAGACTGATCTCAAAGGTGTCCCTTTAGGCAGCACTTGACAGGGCAGATGCGGCCATCAGGGTTATGGCCACAGGAGTGGCTATGAGAAGGGGCTCATGGCTCCAGGTTTCTGGCATCCCCTACCAGGTAGAGTAAACTATTCAGAACCTGCCTTTTGAAGGTAATACTCTCTTGTCAGAGAAAACTGACAAAAGACTAAACAGCCTTAAAGACTCCTGAGCCACCCTTAGGTCCCTGGGTCTCTATACGCCTTCAATGCAGAAGAGACACTTCTGTCTGCAGCCTCCTCAGCGGTTCGGTCATCAGATCTGCCAAGAGGGCTTCAGAAGGAAAAATCAGAGTGGCAGGGGAAGTCTACGTCAACGCTCTGGCCAGGGCTCAGGACAGTCCAACCCTCTTCAGGGGCCAAACCGACCTTTTGAAGGTGCAGTCGAGGACAGCGCACCAGAGGTAGATCTGGATCCACCCTGCCTTACATTTTCGTCCGACTATCTCCTTTCAACCGTGCCTGGTCCCGTATTACTTTGGACCGCTGGGTGCACCACACGACAGGGGATACTCCATCCAATTCTGTGCCCTCCAGCCCTTCCAGCCCCCTTCCCCGTCCCTCTTCAGGGTCCCCTTACGAGCAACTCCTTATACAGGAGGTGCAGTCACTCCTATCGCTAGGGGCAGTGGAGGAGGTTCCTCAAGAGCAGAAGGGCAAGGGCTTCTATTACCGGTATTTCCTAATACCAAAAATCAAAGGCGGCCCCAGGCCCATCTTGGATCTGCGAGAACTCAACAAGTTCATGAAGAAACTCAAGTTCCACATGGTCTCTTTGGCCTCCATCATCCGAACTCACTGGATCCAGCAGACAAGTATGCTGCCCTCGACTTGAAGTATGCATATTTTCATATCGCAATCACTTAGTCCCACAGAAAGTACTTCAGGTTTGTGGTGAACAATACCTACTACCAATTCACAGTCCTTCCATTCAGCCTGTCAGCAGCACCTTGAGTCTTCACCAAGTGCATGGCAGTTGTCTCTGTGTTCCTGCGCAGGCAGCAGTACAGGTGTTTCCGTACCTCGACGACTAGCTGATCGAGGGCCGCTCCAGGACCCAAGTGGAAGCTCAGGTCGGATTCATCAGAGCCACCTTTGACAACCTGGGTCTCCTTCTAAACAAAGCAAAATCAACTCTGTCCTCCATCCAGAGGATAGAGTTTATGGGGCAGTACTGGACTCGACCCAAGCCAGGGCATACCTGCTGGAAGCAAGGTTTCAGGCCCTGACAGATATCATTTGAGGCATCAGACAGTTTCCCATCACCACAGCAAGAAACTGCCTGCAGCTTCTCAGACACATGGCTGCCTGTACCTACGTGGTGCCGAATGCCAGCCTCAGGCTTTGACCTCTTCAGTCGTGCCTTGTGTCAGTGTATTGCCCAGCCGGGGAGAGCTTGGACAGGATCAACCCTGCCTTGCCAGGTCATCGACTCCCTCATCTGGTGGCTCGACCCTCAGGAGGTGTGCTTAGAGGTCCCCTTCACCAGTCCACAGCTGTCTCTCTCGCTAGTGATGGCCTCATCAGACTTGGGCTGGGGAGTTCATCTGGGAGACCGCAGGACTCAAGGACTCAAGCAGACCTGGATCTCCACATCAATGTCAGAGAGCTGAGAGCGATGCGCCCAGCATGCCAGACCTTCTGTGCACACTTAAATGGGACAATGTGTATCAGTTATGACAGACAATACAACAGCAATGTTCTATATCAACAAACTGGGGTGCACGCTCCTCTCCCCTGTGCCAAAAAGCCCTCATGCTGTGGACGTCTTTGTGGAGTATTAAATACACCTGCAAGTGTTGTACCTCCCCGGAGTACAGAACGAGCAGGCGGACCACCTCAGCAGGTCGTTTCATGCCCACAAGTGGTCCCTTCACCCGGACGTTGCGTTCTCAGTCTTTCAGAGGTGGAGCTTTCCCTAGATAAACCTATTCACCATGCAACACAACAGGAAGAGCCAGCAGTTCTGCTTCTTCCAGAATCACAGCCTGGGCTCCAGAGTGGACGCGTTCCTCCTTCTGTGGGGAGGCCATCTCCTTTTCATCTTTACACCCATACCGCTAGTTCACAAGGTACTCCTCAAGATCCAGAGGGAATGAGCTCAGGTCATATTGATAGCACCAGCCTGCGCTCATCAGCACTTGTACACATCTCTCCTAGACATGTCTGTGAAAGCCCCGGTCACTCTTCCACTCTTCCCGGACCTTCTGACGCAAGATCACAGTCATCTTCAACATCCGAACTGCGACTCGCTTCACCTCACGGCATGGAAGCTCCGTGGTTGAACCCGATGGAGCTTTCCTGTTCAGACCATGTTAGACAAGTCCCCCTTGGCAGCAGGAAACTCTCTACGAGAGCCACCCACCTGGCCAAGTGGAAGAGATTTTCAGTCTGGCTGGCGCAGCGCCATTCGTTCCTGACATGAGCCTCAGTGCCACTCATTCTGGACTACCTCCTCCATCTGAAGCAGCAGGGGCTTTCGTTGCCTTCATTAAGGGTGCACTTAGCTGCCATATCAGCCTTCCATCCGGGCGCGGGAGGCCGCTTGGTGTTTGCTAACCTATGGTCAGCTGATTTGTAAAAGGACTCGACAGACTGTACCCTCACATCCGTTAGCTTGTCCCCACCTGGGACCTCAACCTGTTCCTCTCTAGGCTCACGGGACCACCATTTGAACCGTTGGTGATGTGCTCCCTGCTCTACCTCTCTTACAAGGTGGCATTCCTGGTAGCGATGACCTGGGCCAGGAGGGTGTCTGAGCTCAAGGCCCTAACATCAGAGTCCCCTTACACCAGGTTCTATAAGGACACGGTTCAGCTCAGACCTCACCCTGCTTTCCTCCCAAAGGTTGTGTCACAGTTTCACATCAACCAGGACATTTTTCTCCCGGTGTTCTACCCTAAGCCTCATTCCAGCAGCAGGGAACAGAGACTCCACTCATAGAAAGTCCACAGGGCGCTCGCCTTTTATATCGAGCGAACAAAACCATTCAGAAAATCAGCCCAGTTATTCATGGCAGTGGTGGACAGAATGAAAGGTCTGCCCGTATCATCGCAACGCATCTCGTCATGGATAGCATCCTGTATTCATGAGTCCTACAGCCTGGCAGGGGTTCCCACACCTCTGATCACTGTGCACTCCACCAGGGCGCAGGCTTCATCAACAGCGTTCCTGGCTCAGGTTCTCACTCAGGAAATCTGCAGGGCGGCGACGTGGTCTTCCATCCACACTTTTACCATGCACTACACGATTACCCAGCAGGCCAGGGATGATGCAACCTTCAGACGAGCAGTGCTCCAATCAGTGGAAGACTGACTCCACCACCTAAACTTGGGCTTGTGAGTCACCTTGGGCTTGTGGAATCAGCATGAACAAGCCCTCGAAGAAGAAAAAACAGTTATTCACCTTCTCGTAAGTTGTTCTTCGAGGTGTGTTGTTTATGTCCATTCCAATACTCACCCTCCTACCCGTCTGTCGGAGTAGCTGGCAAGAAGGAACTGAGGGGGTGGCGGTTCGACACAGCTCTGTATTGAGAGCCACGAAGGCACGACACCAGAGGGCGCCCCGGCCAACCCAACAGCTGCTGCTAGCAAAAAACCTTCCGGCTACTGTGCATGTGCGCGCACATACCTGATTGGAATGGGCGTGAACAGCACATCTCGAAGAACAAGAGTTACGAGAAGGTGAGTAACTGTTTTTTTCACACATTCCTTAGCTGCTGGGAATGTAAGCTAGTATCTTCACAGAAAAGGAGGATGGCTGCCTACCAAGCAACATTCTTCCTGCATGCAAGGAAAGTTTTAAAAAATCTAACCGCCTGTAGTAACATTTCTGGTTAGCTTTTTAAGTCCTTGAAAGTTTGTTTTGTCCCTTAGCAGTAATGAAAAATATCTAAATATAGGCAAAATGGGATGGTTGATTAAGGTTCTTTAATGACACAAAGCCCTTTAATGGGCCATTGATAAGGCTGCGATTTGGTGACTTCAGCCAGCAGGAGCTGGGAGCTGCAGGGTCCCCTGCCTCCTATGGAGGCACGGAGCTGTGGGGAATCCCCGCAGCTCCCAGCCACCGCAAGCATTAGGGGAGAGCCCCACAGCTCCCCGCTGCCGCTCCCAGCCCCACTGGCAGGGTGGGAGGCATCGGGGGGTACCCGACGTCAGGGGGAATCCCTGCAGCTCACTGCCATCCTGGGCAGCAGGGGGGACCCCACCCACTCACCGCTGTCCTAGGTAGCAGGGGAGACCAGGCGGCAGGGGGATCCCCACTGTTCTCATCTACTGCAGGCAGCAGTGGGGAACCCCTGCTGCTCCTTGCTGCCATGGGCAGCAATAGAGACCCCCGGAGCTCCGGGCTGCTGTGAGCAGCAGGGGGGACCCCAGCAGCTCCTAGCCATGGTGGGTGGCAGGGAGGATCCCCAGAGCTCCCTGCTGCTGCAGGAGGCAGAGGGGATCCCCGCAGCTTGGAGCTGCCAGCGGAGGGGTACCCTGGAGCTGCCCCTTAGCTGCCCAGGCTACCCATTTTGTCATGGGTGTTTTTAGTGAAAGTCAAAGACAGGTCACGGGCTTTCGTGAATTTTTCATTATTGCCCGTGACCTGTCTGTAACTTTTATTAAAAATATCCATGACAAAAACTTAGCCTTAGACATCGATAGTTTACAAAAATGCAAAATGTTTGATAGCTCAAACATGCTTCTTAATTCATTACGGCAACCTGGGAGACATAAATTATTTTAAAAATATGATTCATTGATTAACTTGCATGCCTGTGCAATGTTAATTACTCTCGCCTTTTTGTGACATACAAAACACATAACCTTAGCAGTAAAAAGGATTTTATGGCTATGCACGAGCCAGTCAACTTTTCAACTTTATTAAAAAAAAGGTTAATGTATCTAAAAATAGTAAATAAAATGTTTCTCTTGTGTGTGCGTATATATATATATATATATATATATATATATATATATATACCATTTCCTTGATGAGTAGTTGCCTGCTATATATTTCACATGACCATGGTATACTTACTCTAATACCAGACACTGCAGTTTGTGTATACAAGTATCCCAGCAGACAACATTCTTGGTGTGAAACACAAAGTAACCTTATTGCTATCACAAAAAACACTCATTAAAATGAAGATGAACTGTGCTTTTTTCATGTTACTATTTCTGTTAAGACAAGGGTTCAATTCAACAAACACGTTACATGGGCATGTAATGATTTTCCCAGGGAATGTTGCATGGGAGTTGGACTGTATAATGAATGCCCGATTTAAACACAAAATATTTGTGGGTTATGTTTGAGCAGTACAGTGTGGGCAGAATCAGGCGAACATGCAAATATATATAGGTCAATCAATATCAGCTTAGGGAAAGATCTCCTTTCACTCCACCCATAGGTTAAAAGCTAGTCCTGTTAATAGCTGTCATTAGTGGAGGACTTTATTCAGTAAAAATGCGTGGCCCCTGCTGTTACTGAGGGCGGAAATAGAATCAATGCATTAGATAGATTACTGCTGTTTTTCATGCCTTCCCTCTCTTCAGCTCAATATTTTATTAAGCAAACGTGTATTAGCTAATATTTTTTAAAAGCTATTCTGAGAATTACAGACACTGCAGATGAAAACATCGTAAAATTCTCAAGAAAAACATGATTATTTCTGACTTTTTTTTCACGAGGTCGTGCAGAAAAGTACAAAAGTTAATCTTAATGTCCATATTGTGAATGATGGCTTTTCTGAAAGATAATTCATCTCTAGATATTACATAAGTACCATATGTAGAACGTATTGAGGCGGTAAGTGTTTATTTTAACCAGAGGAATAAATAGCTGCATAGTAAGTCCCCATAAATGACCAGAATGCAAGTTAAATCTGCCTGCAGGCAGCTCTATTATCTTTCAAGCCATTTGAGAAAGTTTCCTTTTTAAATAAACATACTTTGCTATAATCTTTTGAGCTCAGAATATCCTTGTCCACCATTTTGGCATGCACATCCTTCAGGGCATAATGTGAGCTATTTGTGACAGTGGAAAGGAGGCTTCAATGAATACCAAAACCACAGAATTAATTAGTTTTTAGTACAGTCTGAACTTTTTTTATGACTAAATTCCATAGAAACAGCATAATTCTTTATTGAACTGAGCCCTAAAATTAAGTAATGGTTTTACAGATCTTTTGGGAAATCGTTTTTTGATATCTCGAGTCACTCTTTAAAACTCGGTGTCCAGGGATGGCTCCAGAGAGTTTATGTGTTAGCCATACAAATTGTAGTTAAAGTATGAAAAGTGCTGAGCAACTTTGCTGGATGCCAGAGCTTCGTATTTAAAATGACATTTTGTAATGGACAAGTTGTGCGTTTTAAAATTGTTGGTGTCTGAATTATTAATATCTATCAGGACATGTTTGCTTCTTATAAAATGATCCTTGCTCCCCTTTGTTTATTTATTTATTGATAAATAATTCTCAAGACTGAGGATGTGACTGTTCCAGTGTGGTTGGGATTTTTGGGGGAGGAGGTAGAGGGGGTTGGTTTTTTGCTTTTAGTCATCACTGAATGTAATAAGACTATGTTTGCAAGTGTGGGAAGTTCATTCTAGGTAGTACTTACTATTAGGAGGAAAATGTTTTTGCATATCCATTGGGGGATAAATATCTTCTTTCATCTTGAACCCATTTAATCTATCAACATGTGGTGTCCGGGTGACCATTGCTCTACTGCATTAGATCAGCTGAGTGAATATGATGTATCTTTCTACTAAAAGAAAACAGTCCTAGGTGCACTGGTAAGCAACATAAATGTGTTGTTCATTAGGAGAAGAACTTTTTTAAACTCACTGCCTGCTTTTTGTGCTGCGTAACTGCGGCTGTCCTGGTGATAATTCCACAGGAAGTTAAAAAAATCCTACTCAAGCTGTGGTTTTGCCCTATTCTTCCTCCTAACAGGTGAGAGGGCCATGAGGTATGATCTGAAATCCTGCAGAACACAACCACCAAGGCAAAGGATAACGCTCCAGATCCCAGCTCATCCTTGCAAAAGGCCTGCCCCTTGTATTACTTTTCTGGCTCTCCATTTACGCTGGCTAACATGGCATCCTTAAGCAGGGTTACCAAATGCAAGCAGCCCTGTCATGCATTTCCATAGCCCAGCTGAAACGCCCGGCACCCAGCTAGGCTGTAAGAAGGGCTTGCAACTAATGACTGCTGTGGTGCCAAATGAGCTGCAGTCCCCTCTACCTCTCTTCTCCCACTGGTAGATCTAAGTGGAGAAGGAACAGCCAACGGAGGTGTCAGGAATACAAGGCAATGCACCCACCACGGGTCCCATGCTCACCCAGACACCCCAAACCAGCTAATTCCCACACACACACACACAGCAGCCAAAGCACCCATTCATGTACCCTAACACCTCCCAGCCACTCTCCAGCACGGTGGCTGCATCAGGGTGTGTTGATCAGAAGCTGAAGGTGATGGTTATAACCAAACTATTGCAATATGCAAATTGCCTGATTAACTTATTTGCATTTAAAGGCCTCCATGGAGCACCACAGAACTTGTCAGCGATGGTTTACATTGAGTTTTTGAAGTACTTTTCCCATGATAAGAACATGATCAGTCTTTCCTTAAACCTGTTTACTACTGAACTAACTTGGGGGTAGAAGCACCCGCAGCCCAGGTACCACTCCAGATGGGGGGAGAGAGTGAGTGAGCCAGGGGAACTGGCTTCAGCACACACGTGTGTCTGCACATGCACGCTGCCCCACCCAAATATAGTAGTCAAACCATGCCTACAGTACCTGACCCTGGGGGCCCATCTCAGCTCTCGCTGCCCTTTAAGCAATGTTTCAATCTGCAGCTCATATGAGATGCCCCTCCCCCATCATAAGAACAGCCTACTGGGTCAGACCAATGGGCCATCTAGCCCCGTATCCTCTCTTCCAACACTGCCCAATGCCAGGTGCTTTGGAGGGTCTGAATAGAACAGGCAATCATCACGTGATCCAGCCCGGGTCACCCATTCCCAGCTTCTGGCAAACAGAGAGGAACACTCAGCACATGGTGTTGCATCCCTGCTCAGCCTCGCTAATAGCCACTGGTGGACCTGTCCTCCAGGAATTTATCTCATTCTTTTTTGAACCCTGTTATAGTTTTGGCCTCCACAACATCCCCGGCAATGAGTTCCACAGGTTGACTGTGCGTTGGGTGAAGAAATACTTCCTTACGTTTGTTTTAGACCTGCTGCCTATTAATTTTATTGGGTGACCCTCCCCCCCCCCCCAGTTCTTCCGTTATGTTAAGGAATAAATACCATTTCCTTATTCACTTTCTCCACACCAGTCAAGATTTTATAGACTTCTAGCTTATCCCCCTTAGTTGTCTCTTTTCCAAGCTGAAAAGTCCCAGTCTTTGTAAGCTCTCCTCATATGGCAGCCGTTCCATACCCCTCCTTATTTCTGTTGCCCTTTTCTTTACCTTTTCCAATTCCAATATATCTTTTTTGAGATGGGGCGACCAGATCTGCACAAGTATTTAAGATGTGGGCGTACCATAGATTTATATAGAGGCATTATACTATTTTCTGTCTTGTTATCTATCACTTTCCTAATGGTTCCTAACATTCTGTTATCTTTTCTTGACTGGCGCTGCACATTGAGCAGATGTTTTCGGAGAACAATCCACAAGCACTCCAAGATCTTTTTCTTGGTAACAGCTAATTTAGACCCCCATCGTTTTGTATGTATTGTTGAGATTCTGTTTACCACTGGGCATTACATTGCATTTATCAACATTGAATTTCATCACCCAGTTTAGTGAGATCCCTTTGTAACTCTTCGCAGTCTGCTTTAGACTTAACTATCTTGAGTAATTGTTTACCCTTTATTCCAGATAATTTATTAATATGTTGAACAGCACAGGGCCCAGTAAAGATCCCTGGGGGACAGCACTATTTACTTCTCTCCATTATGAAAACTGGCCATATATTCCTACTCTTTGTTTCCTTCTTTTAACCAGTTGATGATTCATGAAAGGACATTCCCTTTTATCCCATGAAGGCTTACTTTGCTTAAGAGCCTTTGGTGAGGGACCTTGTCAAATGCTTTTTGAAAGTCTAAGTCCACTATATTGTCATGGAGTCCCCACGCGTTGCTCTGGAACTGCTCCCTATGAAGCCAGTCAGGACTCTGGGGAAGTCTCCTCTCTGTGAGCAGACTGTCTTCAGGGCAAGAAGCTCACACAGCTTCCACCCTCCTGGGTCTGACCTTGGAGCATTCAGCATCCTCTGCCCCTCTGTGCGCTTCCCATAGCGAGTCCACCCAGGTGGGGTCCTGGGGAAGCCAGAGGGTCTTGCACCCCAACTTTGCAGTCATACGTGACTCTCAGCTAGCCAGGAAAACAGAGGTTTATTAGATGACAGGAACACGGTTTAAAACAGGGCTTGTAGATACAGAGAACAGGACCCCTCAGCCAAGTCCATTTTGGGGGGCAGTGAGCCAGACAACCACATCTGCACTTCACTCCACGTCCCCAGCCAGCCCAAACTGACTCACTCTCCACCCCCTCCTCCTCTGGGTTTTGACCCTTTCCCCGGCCAGGAGATCACCTGATTCCTTGGTTCTCCAACACCTTTAGCTATCACCTTGCAGGGGGGAAGGACCCAGGCCATCAACTGCCAGGAGACAGAGTGTCAGCCATTTATGTACACTGGCCCTTTGCTCTGCAACAATTACACCCCCTTATCCCACCACCTAGAGACTTAAGAAATGCATAGGGGAAACTGAGGCACCCCTACAGTATTCAGAGGAAACATTAAGAACAGTCCCACTCTATCACATATATCCATTGGATCACCCTTGTCCACATGTTTTTGACCCCCCACCCCAAGAATTCTAATAGATCAGTGAGGTATGATTTCCCATTACAAAACCCATCTTGACTCTTCCCCAACAAATTGTGTTCATCTTTGTGTCTGATAATTCTGTTCTCTTCTATATTGTCAACAAATTTGCCTGGTACTGAAGTTAGATTTACTGGCCTACAATTGCCAGGATCACCTCTGGAGCCTTTTTAAAAATTGGTATCACATTAATTATCCTCCAGTCATCTGGTACAAAAGTTGATTTAAATGATAGCTTACTTACCACAGTTAGTAGTTCTGCAATTTCATATTTGAGCTCTTTCAGAGCTCTTGAGTGAATACCATCTGGTCCTGGTGATTTATTATAGTTTAATGTATCAGTTTGTTTCAAAACCTCCTCTAGTGGTACCTCAATCTGGGACAGTTCCTCAGATTTGTCACCTAAAAAGAACGGTTCAGGTATGGAAATCTCCCTCAGATCCTCTGTAGTGAAGGCTGATGCAAAGAATTCATTTATTTTCTCTGCGATGGCCTTATTTTCGTTGAGTGCTTCTTTAGCATCTCAGTGGCCCCACTGATTGTATAACAGGATTCCTGATTCTGATATACTTAAAATGTTTTTGCTGTTAATTTTTGTATCTTTTGCTGATTACTCGTCAAATTCTTTTTTGGCCTGCCTAATTCTTTTACACTTGACTTGCCAGAGTTTATGCTCCTTTCTATTTTCCAATGCCTTTTTGCCTCTAACCACTTCTTTTACTTGGTTGTTTAGCCAGGGTGGCAGTTTTTTCATCCTCTTATTATAATTTTTAATTTGGGGGTATACATTTAATTTGAGCCTCTATTATGGTGTGTTTTTTTAAAGTTTCCAGGCAGCTTTCAGGAATTTCACTTTTTATTTCTGTTTAACTAACGTCCTCATTTTTGTGTTGTTCCCCTTTCTGAAATTAAATGCTACCATGATGGGCTGCTTTGTTGTTATCCTCCGACAAGGATGTTAAATGTACTTATATTATGGTGTTTATTACCAAGCAGTTTAGCTAAATTCACCTCTTGGACCAGATCCTGTGCTCCACTTTGGACTAAATCAAGCATTGCCTCTCCTCTTGTGGGTTCCAGGACTAGCTGCTCCAAGAAACAGTTATTAATGGTGTCAAGAAATTTTATCTCTTTTATCCTGAGGTGAAATGTACCCAGTCAACATGGGGATAGTTGAAATCCCCCATTATTATTGAGGTTTTATTATTTTTATAGCCTCTCTAATCTCCCTGAGCATTTCACAGTCACCATCAACATCCTGGTCAGGTGATTGTCAGTAAATCCCTATTGCTATATTCTTATTATTCAAGCATGGAATTTCTAACCATAGAGATTCTATGGCACAATTTTGTTCACTTAAATTTTTTTTACTACATTTGACTCTACGCTTTCTTTCACATGTAGTACCACTCCCCGACCAGCACAACCTAGTCTGTCATTCTTATAGATCTTGTACCCTGGTATTCCTGTGTCCCACTGATTATCATAATTCCACCAAGATTCCTGATACCTATTATATCAATATCCCCATTTAATACCAGGCATTCAAGTTCACCCATCTTAGTATTTAGACTTCTAGCAGTACTTACAAAGTTAGTCACTTTTTAGCAGTCTTCGTTCATGTGATGCAACTGAATGGAAATCCTTTTCATGTGATGTTTCTTATCACATACTGCCGTAATTTATCATCTGCCAGCCTTTCCTCCTTACTAGGATATAGAGAATCCCCTTATAAGATCCTCCCCTCTGAACCAGGTGCTCATCTGCATCTGTCGGCTTTCCCCCAGCCCTTCATTTAAAAACTCCTCTATGACCTTTTTAATGTTACATGCCAGCCGTCTGGCTCTGTTTAGTTTAGGTGAAGACCAATCTTCCTGTGTAGACACCTCCTTTTCCAAAAGGTTCCCATCAGACTCGGCCCACCCGTCAGCACCCAGGCAACCCAGCTGCTTTGGCCTTGGCACCCCGCCCCCCCAGTTTGTACAAAGGTTCCAGTGCCCCAGGCTCCTTCCCACCCCTCCAGTCATAGTGGAGGAGGAAGGACTGAAAGGGGAATAAAGGCAGCTTGGAGGGGGCAGGGATTGTTAGTGGGTTGTAGATTGTTGTAATAAGCCTTAAATCCATACCAAGCAAGCTAATATCTCCAGCTAGTCACTCACGTACCACAGACTACACTCCGAGGAGAAAGTCCGGGCTATATCTCTTAACACGCTCCAAACCGCCTTCACCAGACAAGGACAGTCCACCACAGAAGTACATTGCCTCATGCAACAGGCCACCCAACTACCCCAAGAAAACCTGCTTCAATACGGAAATCAAACCCGCTCCCCCATTGTCACCTACCACTCCACACTGGAACCTATACAGGGTATTATTAAACAATTACAACCCATACTTGATGTGAACCACATCCTGAGAGAAACCTTTCCTGAACTTGTTCGTCAGGCCTTCACAGACACACCTCCTGCCTTGTCAAGCTCATCATAAGAAACAACGTCCCCATAGACCACTAAACACCAACTCAAAGCAGCAACGGACCCTGCAGAGCAACAGATGCAAAATCTGAAGACATATCTCCCCTACTACAATGATCAGCACCCCCCCATCTTTCAAGATCCATGGGTCCTCACATACCTATCACAACATGTGGTGTATCTCCTCCAGTGCGCTAATGGCCCCTAACAACAATGATGTGGTTGAAACTGGACAATCACGATGCTCTTGAATAAACTCACCCAGGAAAGTGATAAAAGACAAAAACACCATATCACCTGTGGATGAACACTTTTTACAAAGTGATCACTCTATATCTGACCTCTCAGTCCTCATTCTCAAAGGAAACCTGCACACCTTCAAAAGATGAGCCTCGGAGCTTGAATTCATCACTTTGTTAGATACTAAAAATCATGGGCTGAATAGAGACACTGGATTTCTGGCTTATTACAGCAATATGTAACCCACTTACACCCCGCCACCCTCATACTGCTGGTTTTTTCCCTTGCCCTTCCTTCCCCCGCTATGACTAGAGGGATGTTAATGGGCCTACTTCCATAGGTGCCGACTCCGGGGCTGGAGCACCCACAGAAAAAAAATAATGGGTGCTCAGCCTCCAGCAGCCACAGCTATTTGGAGCCCCTCCCCCCCCCACATCAGCTGTTTGGCGGCTGCGGGAGGCACTTTGGGGAGGACAGAAAGTAGTGAGCTGCTGGTGGGGGCTTTGCGGGAGGGGGTGAAGTGGGGGTGGTGGGAAGAGGTGGAGCAAGGGTGGTGGGACAGAGCAAGGGTGGGAAGAGGCTTAGCATGGACAGAGCCTTGGAGGAAGAGGCAGAGTGGGTGGGGCAGGGCCTTGGGGAGGAGCAGGGCTGGAGCACCTCCAGGGAAAAGTAGAAGTCAGCGCCTGTGGCCACGTCACCTTGAATGGTCCCTTGAAATATGTATTTACTACTTAGGCTAAACAATCTATTTCACCTTATAGTTAGCTGTGACAGTGAGTACGTTTCCCAGACTGAAAGAAGAGCTGTGTAAGCTCAGAATCTCTCCCTCTCTCTCTCGCTCGCTCTCTCTCTCGCCTACAGACCCTGATGCAATAAAAGCTACCTTACCCACCTAGTTTCAGTAAGCTCAGGTCTATACTATGCACTTTGGTATAACTACGTCCCTCAGGGATGTAAAAATGCATGCCCCTGAGCAATGTAGTTATATCGACCATAGCCTCCTGTGTAGACAGTGCTATGTTGGTGAGAGAGCTTCTCGCCATGCACCAGGCGGGCGGCACGGCCACCAGCCCCGGAGTGGCGGACGGGTGGAAGATGCAGCCTCTAGTCCCAGAGCGCCAGGTGGGTGGGTGGTGCAAGCATTGGCTCCAGCTGTCCAGAGTCCCTGGCTGCAGGCGGGTCGTCGTCGTCCATCCATCTGTCCCCCCCCCCGCCCCCTCCCCCACTAGTCCGGCCACAGAGGAAGAGCCACAGAGCGCTGGGAAGCAGGAGGAGGCCTGAGGGAGGAGTGTGAGTGGGGCCATGCACGACTGTTTGTGGTGGCTCAGCCTCCCCTGGCCTTTAATACCCACACCCATGGCTACCACCTCTCACGGAAGTGGTGTTATTAAGCTGCTGGGCGAGCTGTCTCCTCTCGGCTTAGAGCATCTTCATTAGATGCTCCAGTGCAGCTACTCCAATGCAAGTTTGTAGTGTAGACCTGCCCCCAGCCTACTCTAGGTGCATTTTGACTGAGCAAGCAACCCTTCACACAGTTCCTGAAGCTCTAATTGAAATATGAAAGAGCTCAGAGGGCAACTTTTCAGTTTGTAAATGGTTCTGGGCCTTTGAAGAGCTTGTAAATTAGGGTGTGGTTAAGCAGGGCTGCTGCCTGCTTTGCAAGGTTTGTTGGCTCATTCTCATGCACTTAGGAAGTTAGCAGCATGTGTTTTCAGAAGCGCAAGCTCTTGGTATAGTCCTCTTAATGTGCATGGAGTAGGGTTTTCTAGTTGTGGTTATGGAATTTACTGGCACTGTTGTGGCTAATTTTTTACAAGCCAGCAAAGAGTCAAAGGCTTGGTGAGGGAAAGAAACTTCCTTTTTAATGTCCTTTTTCCACCCCAACATTTTTAATTAAAAATTTATAAAATTCCTTACAAAAAAATTCACCTAAGACAACCTTATGGGTGCACATTTGAGTATTAAAGCATCAGGCAACAACACAAGATTGCATGTGTAACTATAACTCTCTCCTTTATGTGTATGCATTGTGGTAGTCATTAAATCAGTGGGCCCCAAACTTTTCACGCTCGTGCTCCACCCCAAACCCCCCCGCCACAGTGCTGCTGGGCCATGGTACACCTCTGCTCCCGGCCACAACTCATTAATTTTGCGGGGGGGGGGGAGAATCATTGATGATTGTGAGATTGGGGACAGCAGTGCCAGGACACAGCTGAACTCCAAATTTATCATTCAGGTCAGAAATGGGGTTGTCCTCTTAAAGGGCAGAGGCTTCGTCATCTGTGGGCACCTCTCCAGCTGACCTTTCAGGAGGAAGCAGCCTTCATCTATTTTTCTATGAGCTTCTGTTTAGGTTCTTACACCATGCCCATTACCATGGTCTGTGTGTGCCTTCAGCAACGTGACTAACCTGTGTTACCTGTGGTTCCTTCCCCAGTCCACTCCCCCGGGGGAAAGTTGTGTGTGGATTTGATGATTGTTTGATGTGTTCGGAGTTTTTATTAGTGAAAACAGGGTCCAAGGAGTGCATTTTGCTCAAGGAAAGGAAAGTGGTGAGATTTGAGAAAGTCCTTAGTTCTTGCTGGCATCTCGGATCAGCCCCAGAGAGAGCTCTGCTCCCTGCACAAACAAACTTTGCAGCGGACTCTTCTATTGTGGAAGCGAAACAGAGCTGATGCTGTTGATCTTTCGGTCCCTCCACTTTGCTACCCCTCCAAAGTCTACTATGAGACACAGCTGCCGATACCCCTCCAGGTAAGTGATGCACAGGCAACATTGCCTAACACTTAGCAGAGCCCAGTATTAGGAGGAGACTTGTGCTTGCGTTGGACTTTGGGGGTTAAAACAAGAGTGGGGGGAAATTCACTGCTGTACTAAAGCCAAGCCACTTCGGGGTGGGGCATGGCTGAGAGGCGGTCTGACTGGAGCAGACTTGGGTGCCTGTGATTCCCTGCCGCTGCAAACCCAGCAAAGCTATGGCAGCAGAAGGCACAAGTTAGGGCAGCCCCAGGGCTGGCATAGTCTTTCTTGGCCTGGAGCAGCAGCAAAACAGGGGAGATGCAAGCAGCATATTCTCCATCTCTGCATTGACTCTACTCCTGGGGCAGCGATCAATCTAGCTAACGCCTGGCAAATGCAAAGTCTATAAAGCAAAACAAATAAGATTTTCTGTTAAGCCAGCTTCTCCACCCCCATCAAACCTAAAGCCTTTTCCAAGGAACTGCAGAGGATTTTATGCTGAGCTCCTCTACTGTTGGTCTTGAGACAAGGTTATCGTCTCCTCTCTAGCCTGTTTCTAAGTGGAAAGTAGATTTGCATGGTTCCCCTTCCACTTTTGGCAGTGGATAAAGTAGATTGAAACCAGATCTCACTGCACCATTCACTCAGGGGGTGGGAAGTGCTGCTCCCACAAGCCATGGAGCTGCAGAACGGGAGCATGACATTCGGTGCAGGAAGCATTTCACTGTCAATCCTGCAGGTCCCTGTACTGACCCAAACACACTCACGCTGCCTCGCTGCATGCTTTGGTCAGGGAATGTATCCAGCTGTCCTATCCAGGAAGTTTTATAATAACTTACATTTTGGGCTTTCAGTTCGCTCAGGCCAAAGGTACAAGAAGATATTGAAAAAGAGAGAAAGAAAAACCCAACAAGAAAAATGGATTGCCCTTAAGGAGACAGAACTTTAGGAAAAGACAAGATTGGACTGCAGGATACATCTAATCTGGAAAAAGTACCCTGGGGTGGGGCAAATATTCTGAGCTTCTTTCATTGTCTGGGCTATGACAAGGATAGGGAGGAAAGAGAGCAATTACCCACCCTCCTTATTGAGAACCTTTTTTGCTTCCCCAGGGGTGAGGGTGGAATCCTTAAGGAGTGATTTTTTTTCCCCTGTATCCTACTCCCTCTTGAGGCTTGCTGCTTTCATCACATGCCAGCAAACAGCACAAGGGGCCTGTGACCTCTTTGCAAGCTGATACCTGCTTTCAACTATACTGCCCACCATGCTTGTCTGCTCAGAGCAGATTGCAGTTTCACTCCTGCTCCACTGAAAGGATTCCATTCTGACTCTACAGCTTAGAGTTACAATACAGTATATCTCTGAAAGCAACAAGCCAGCAGTGTCCAAAGGAAATTATTTAATAGCTCATCTTAAATAACATGACAATGTCAGCATGTGAACAATTTACCTGTTAAAGGTTGTACAATATTTCCTGTTATTTTTACAATATATCCAGTGCATATGTTTGGAAAATATAAACTAATATTCTCCTGTCAGTGTTTCACTATATATTCCAGAGTCAATATTCCTTAAAAGGCAAAAAACAAAACAGATTGACATTGAAACAGAGGTGGAAAAGCAACATGCTATACAAACGAAATGCGTTTTTAATAAGTTCCTAACCCTGTTCTTTTCTAACAGCTTTTTTCTAAAAAATTCAGCTTTACAGCTGCAATCTATAAATACATAATACAAAATGCAAATTTTATATGCCATTTCCCTCTGATATTTAGTATTATTCCAACTGAAGTTTAACTAGCAGTGCTATTCTAGAATAGAAAAATGCATATCTTTAAGAGCAATAATATTATGTATTTACATATAAAGTTATGAAGTGTTTGAGAATATAAATTAACACAGACACAAAAAATAAATTTACTGTGAAATAAATAATTCAGTGGGTTTACATACCATGGCATCTGTAGAGTACAAAAGCAGTTCATTATAATATATATATATATATATATATATAATATTCAGGTTATGGGGCCCAATTCTGCAATCACTTAGACATGTGTGACTAGTCCCACTGAATTCAATGGTATGCCTTGTGGGAGTGAGCACTACCAACAGTGGGTCTGCTCATATGCTTAAAGTTGACACATATTTAAGTACCTTGGTGAATTGGGCATAAATGATGGCAGGATCAGGCCCTGCAACAGTCTTCGTATGAGCAAATGGAAATGCTGTCATGTGTTTGGTCTTATTCTTGTGAGCTGAGATACTGTTGGCATTCAGGGTCGCCTTTCAACTCAGGAGATCCAGGAATTCTTTTCCCACTCCTTGGATAGACACACCAACATCCAGCAGGCTCTCCAGCCAGCGAAGTTTCACACTAGGATGATTGGGGCGGGGAAAAAATGACACGATGAAACTAAATGCATAAGTATTTGGAAATCGCAAGAACTAGAAAACAGGAAGCTGCACTGCACAGACTTTTTGTATTATCACACCCTATTCTTACAGAACCTCTCATCCTCCTCACTCATGGCTTAGGTTTTAGAAACCATATAGCAACTGGGCCTGTGACCCCAATTGAACTATGCTGGGTGCAATCTTGCAGCCTACTGGTATTTAAAGCAGTTTGCAAAATTCGGCTTGCTGACTTCCCAATGGAGAGTCATACATTTCTCCTGGGGGAGGAGGAGCGAAGGCAGAGTGTAGAAGCTGGGAGTAAGAACATTGATGCAGGGGCTTGATTCTCACTCCACTGAAGTAAGATTTCAGATGGTGCGCCTAAGACAACTGCATGTCACTGTGTGTTAGAATAGAGCAAGAGCGGGGGATTGGTTGTGGGGGTGCGAGGGAACGATGAAATCAGGAATGCAAACAGTGGAGACTGTGGGTGTGGTGTAAATTTAAGGGACCTCGAATGGACTGGTAAATTTTTTGACAGTTTTTCAAGGTTATATTAAATCATGACAGATCATCCAGAATTTGGAGATTCATGCTAGTCTTAGCCATGAAAAGGCAGATATGGACTAAGCAGGTATGAATGGAGTTTAGCCTAAAGTCTGAATTCCTTCCACGTTAGATTAATCTGGACTCTTATTATCTGAATATAGTGTTGTGATTCTTCTAAAAAAGGGGAGGAACTTAACCCATGTACATGGTCATGCATACAAGACTTCTGTGAACCTGATATAATAGCCAAAGTTTGTAGATTGTTCTTAATATTCATTTGTAATACATCTCATAATAGCTTCTTCAGATTAACTATTCTGTTTATAGGTTTCAGAGTGGTAGCCATGTTAGTCTGTATCAGCAAAAAGAATGAGGAGTACTTGTGGCATCTTCGCGACTAACAAAAATTTGTTAGTCTCTAAGGTGCCACAAGTACTCCTTGTTCTTTATACTGTTTATGAATCTGAACAGTAATATCTTCCATATACAATGTATACAGCTGTATTTTGTGTTCTGTTCTTAGAAGGATAATCTCATCTCAAAATATGGAGGATAGAATCCTGACCTGATGTCCATGGGGCCTAATGTCACCCACAGTGCATAGATTTCCTTCCTTCTACGTAGCCCTTACTACACAATCACCATGCTGACTACAAAGCATATTGTGAATGTAGATCGGTTACGAATGCCATAACGGATTAGGAGCACAGAGTTGGAACTTGTTTAAGGATAGGCAGGAGGTTAAAGTACTTTGGAAGGGCTCAGTACTGCATCTGTTTTATGTATAAAAAGAGGACTTCAGCCTCCTTTTCTGCCAATCTGAGCATTAAGATCACACATAAAGAGAAAAAAGAAAAGACACCCAATTTGCTCCAAATCTGAAAACTCAATATTCTTATTTTCACGATCAATTCATATAGCCACTGAAAACTCTGAGTTTGGGGATGGGTGATTGTAATGGAAAGGTGGCTGTAACTGACCACTAGTCACAGTAGTGTGAGTGGGCAATAAAAACAAAAGTACCTGTTTGCTGTGATAAAATCCATTCTTGTTGCAGTTTGGTAAATAGAATTTGTATAGGTCTTCTCCAGTTCTCTGTTGGGCTTTAGCTAATTTATCCAGTGCCCTGTAGAGATCTTTCTGGCAAGGTCCCTGAAAGAATATTTATATATGTAATATAAATGCTGACTTAAAAAAAAAAATCTATAAAAATCAGCATAAAGTCAACTAAGAGATGAAGCTGCAATTTGGGCCTGAATTCTTCCTTTGGATATATTGCCTGCAGTTTCCATTTGTGTCACTAGGAACCAAAATGGAATATTCAAGGCGATTTAGCCTTTTGTCTTTTAGTCATTAGGGTTATTTTCTGCCCCAAAACGTGAGGATTTATGTTCCTAAATTCCCATGCATTCCCCTTACTAAATAATCATGTTAATGGTTAGACACTATTGGCCATATCATCAGCTGGTATAAATCAGGATAGCCCTGTTGATTTCAAAGAAGGATCTGAGGATCTGGCTTTACATTTTTTAGGCATGTACGTTTCCTGTGTTATTTTTAACGTACACAGAATAGACTTTTTGCAAAAACGTATACCATAATGTTTGTTGCCCTCTGTATGTACTGTATTGACATCGCAGGAGTAGATTGCAAATTCAGTCAAATGAATCATTATTCCTGATACATGCACAAAACATAATAAAATGTTACATTTTCAATGATTCTTACTTAACAATTCTTTTCTGGTATTTATTTTTGCAAATAATTATAATACAGTTAAACAATTGGACATGGCTGTCAACCAATCCTTAAAATGTACTGGACAGTAATTTTATTGCAAAGGATCATGTCACATCCGTAATAACAACAAAATCCAGAAAGTGTAAAATTGAGGGTAACACTCTCTGTAATTCTCACTGTTGTTTAAAAAATAAAAAGCATAACTGTATGAACAAACAACTGAACAACAGCCTACATGTTTTATGTTGAATAATGGTGCTGTAAATAGGGGTGCTATGATCAAACTAATATTTTTACTTTAGCAAAAGAAAAATAACCTTAGTGTGTGATCCTGAAAAACTTCACACAATGGAACCCTCATGTAAGCACTTCTGGCCCCAATTCAGGAAAGCACTTAAGAAAACAAACATAAAGCTTAACTTTAAGCTCTGAAGTCAATGTGACTTAAACAGAATGCTTAAAGCTAAGCATGTGCTTAAATGCTGTCCTGAATAGCAGCAGACTAAGCATGTGCTTCTGTGCTCCTTTGAACTGGGGCCTGTACAAGTAAGGACTACTACTGTAAGGGTTGCAGGATTGGGTCCATACTACCTCTCTATCTAGTTTAGCTCCATCCACATTATACAAATACTCTGGATGACGCCTCCGAACTTCTATTCTTTGGTGCCCTCAAGTGGTGCTTTAAATTACTGATATACACACCATGCTGAATTTTAGTAGTCTGGCAGTGTCAAATGTAGAAATGAATCATTATTATCAGCCTTCCTAAATGTTTTATGTGCACCTGTTTAATACTATTTTATTGTGATCGTAAATAGGCAAATATATGTGGTTTTAGCTAGTATCTCATTATCAGTGTCTGGACTTTCTGGGCACTGGAGAGCTATGACATAATCAGGTATTTATCATGGGATAAAATTTACCTCTGTGTAGGGGCTTAAGTGATAGGCAAATTAGAAGTAAATGCAAAAGGTGTCTATCACTTAAGCACCTGACCAAGACATTCCAAAGGAAAAGGGCTGTTGGCTGGTTGCACAAAATAATGTGAAGTCAATGGAGCCACTAGTCTCATATGAACATTTCATTCTGAATTGCAAATCAAAAGTTTATTAATCAAATGCTACTTGAAAGCTTGTAGGAGAACCCACCTGCTCCTTCCATTTCTTTAGTTCGGTGATCCTCTTTGCTTTCATGTTTTCATAAGCACTGATGGCGTTCCAAGGCAGAGACTTGTCCTGGCCAATGGGAAACAGTTGATAGTTGAACTGCTGATCCTGTGCTATTTCAGTAATTTCTGGAGGTGCATCCTCAGGTTCCAGAGAGTCTATATGGGAACAACAGTACCATTAAGGTAATAATCTAGGATACAGTAATCTTCTGCATTTATTTGACCAAACCAATCAAATGAGTCTAAGAAAAGCCCATTAATTCTAGTAGCTCACCTAGGAGTTATACTTGTGTATCGCAGCAAAATAAACTCCTGTCATAAATTTGTGTCAGCACAAATATGGCAGAGAGTCTTTCATGAGCCAATTATTTTGTTACCATTTAGGATGCAAACTACTAGAAACGAATGATCTCACCCAACAGTGGTATGCAGTGCAGGTGGTGGGCTAAACTACAGGACACTCAAATCGAAATTGTAACCAATTTGGAGCCTTCAGTAGTGTGAGGAGGTGTGGTTTTCAATTTTGAAAGGGATGGCCCCAAACATGTACTCATGATATGTTTCAGTGAGTTCCAGGGCCTAGCTAAAACATCAACGAAATAATTCATACAGATAGGCAACAGAACTGGCCAACATGTAGTAGATCAAATAAACAGGGACTAGCCCAAACAATGAAGCACTCAGGCCCTGGTTCAGCAAGGTACCTGTACCTAACTTTAAGAACATGAACAGTTCCACTGAAATCAACAGAGGCTGTTAACACTAATTGAGACTACTCATATGGTTAAAGTTAGGCACATGCTTAAGTATCTTATTGGATCAGGGTCTTAAACAGTAAAAAAACAACTGAAAAAAATAGCACTAAGTACTTTTCCTGTGATAATATTTTGGGCAAACTGGGGGGCGGGGGGAGAGAGGGGGAAGAGTGTAAAATCACCAGGATTTCAATCACAAAAATTGCTGAAATTCTGCAATACTATCCAAATGCATCTCTCCTTGTAACACTTGAGCAACTGTAAGTGGTTTTGCCCTCAGTGCAAAAATTTTATATCCACTACCATCTAACCATTTGTTATGGTTCAAATCAAGTTTTTCCATGCATTTCTGACCTGGTCAGCTATGACCATTTAACACTAAACAAGCAAAAATCAATAGATTCCTCTGAATCCCTTTCCAAGGAGGTATAGCGGATTCTGACTCTTGCACAACCTATGTTTTGGTTTCTTCCTTGTCCTGCCTTCTCACCTTAATAGCGTGTCTGATGCGTCTCAGGGAGAGTGGGAAAATTTTGCTAGAAAAAATTGCCGATTCTTCCCCCACCCCCGTTTCGCATCTACATTTTTTACTTTTCTAAATTTTCCAACCAGCTCAACCAGAGCGGATCATCGTCAATGCCCCCTCCTTCAGTGGTGCTGGAACTAGGGGTGCTGCCTCACTCCCCTGGTTTGAAGTAGTAATGACAAACACCAAATCTATGGTTTCCATCAGCAGCACCCCTGCTCTCCTTCTATCACTGCTTGTTCCATGCACCCTGTTCCCACAGTTTTATCAACAGCGGATAGGCTTGAGTTCTGTATAGCACCTGCCATAAGAAGGCTGGCATAACACCTGCAGTATATGTAGGGAGACAGTATGGATATGTTATGCCAATAAAATAAAAACCAGCAGGATCTTATTAAAGGGAAAAAGGCAAAATACCACATTTATTGTGAATATAGAAAGAATCATAGTAAGCCGTTAGTTATAGCTATAACATTCCATTCAATCTCATATTTATTCACACATTCATTTGTACACACACACACACACACACACAGGTTCTGCAAGGTTGTTATCATAGTTACCAGCCTTAGAGTAGCTCATGCCAAGCCACTGGCCAGGTGGCCTGGACATGAGGAGGGAGCAGGGCCTTGTCTGATGCTCATCCGATGCTCCTAGAAGTTGGTTTGCAGAATCAGACCCCAAAGTTCTCACTTTCTAGAGTCCGTTTTTATAGGAATTTCTTCCTATGCCAGTCTATGGGAATTGCTTCATCATGCTGTTGCTGAATCAATCAGCAGATGGCACATTCCTGACGGCTCCGTGCTGCCAGATGTTATCTTGTTCTTTGGTTCTCCCATTCTTGAGGCTGTTGGGTGGATTCCAGTCTGCCCTCCGGGGGGGGGGGGGGGGGTCCTCTGGTTATTTCCACTTGACGCCTTCTTCAGCCGATGGACACTGGATTCTTAGGCTGGCACTTCCCTGATCATTCAGTTATTATCCACACCAAGCATCCATCCACATACATCCTCTATCTCCATTTTAATCACAATTGTTAATACAACAAAAGGGCGGGGAGTCTCTGGGTGCTGTTTCTGTTGTTACAGAGTATTGCTTTGAGTCTCTCTCTTTGTGAGTAGTTGTCATTACAAAGAATTAACAGACTCTGTCTTAGAATGTACTAACGCAATTAGCAGCTTGCAAGTTTCACACACAGAGGGAGAGAAACAGTACCAAAAACCAAGAGACCTCTTAATTAGTAATACCCTGGAATTTAAACTCTGGAGAATCAAACTCATTTGTGATTTTAATACAGAACTTCTTTAATATGATCCAACAGATATACCTGCAGCCTCTGCCATCCGCATCCCTTCTGCATCTGCTGTTGGCAGGCATGCCCCTTGCCCATGGGTCAGGGCAAACAGGGGTCTGAGCTCCCCTGGCCGCACCTGGCAGCTGAGCCCGAGGCCACAGCGCGCTGTGTACACCCCGCAGGCCTCCCCCAGCTGGAGGGCACAGGTCTGGCAGCAGCCACAGCCCGGCTGATGGGCCCTCTCCGGGCAGCCGGCAGCCACCGGCGGGCACAGCGCCAGCTTCTCCGCCGTGCACGGGGCACAGTGCAGCGGCTGGAGGGCGGCCCCCGGGGCGAGGCGTGGGCCGAGGAGCAGCAGCCAGCAGCCGCAGATCAGAGCCCTTCTGCTGGTCATGACGCTACACCCAGTGGCGCGGGCTGCAGAGGCAGGTGACTCACGGGCGAGCCCAAGCCCGGCCCTTTATATCCTGCTTCGCTTGCCTATTAATCTTTAACCCCAGGTTAGCTATTATCTGAGCGGGAGGGTTGGAGAAGCATCCTGTCATTGGTAGTTCGGACCCCCTGCCCCTCTCGCCCCCATGCAGGTCTCTCCCCCGTTCAATAAAGATATAAATGTAAAAAGGAGGGGGGGGGAACCTCTTGACACAGAAGCAGCTGACCTAATAGCTCCAGAGCAATGAAGGAGGGGGGAAAAACACAAAACCCCTTGTTTAATTTTCGTCATGTGGCTGTAGGTTACGAGGATACAGACATACCAAGCGAGAGGCCCCGAAGGCAATAAAACTATCAGGATCCGGTGACTACTGAACGCATGCACGTAGGAGCTCATGTCATTAACCTGTCTGGAAGGAGTGTTTAGCCAAGATTGGGCTGGTTTCCTGTGGATGTGCTCAGTTTCTGCTGCTCTTTGATGAAAGTTAAGGGGGGGCTCTCAGCCATGAGCACTTGCTGTTGTGGGAAAACAATGCTTGTCAAACAGATAGAGAAGAAATGTATCTTTCCTGCATCTCTCAGCCACTTTGCTTCCCCATCTTGTCTCAGATCTCATCTGACAACATTTGTCTTCTCTTTTGCATACAGTGGTTGTCACTAAAATAAAGGAAAAAGAAATCGACCTTTATTGCTGTACCACAGTAAAGTAAATTTATCATGGCATTTGCACTATGTCCTAGATTTGAAATAGCAAATTCTTCAGTAAAGCCAGCTGCTGCAGTGTGTGAAATGGTCTCCTTTTTGTTCTTTAAACTGAATTCCTTTCCCCCTCTGCTCCTGAAAACATGCTGAGATACATTTTGCATGAAAGAAAGTGAAATAAAGATGCATTGTACTGTGAATTGTTTTGCATTGTGTCCTTTGGTCATGTTTTGACATCCCTCATTTACAGCTGGAGGGCTACATTTTCAAAAGTGACTAGTAATCTTAGGTACTCAGCTTGACATATTTTGACGAGGCCTGGTTTTCAGAAAATGCTAAGCACCGATCCTCTGAAAATCTGGTTCCTTTAAGTGTTTTCAGTTGCATACCCCAAAATCAAAGCACTCTAAATCACTAGTCACTTGCAAAAGTTGTAAGCCAGAATATCTCCAGTGACTTTAAAAGAGTTATTCTGGATTTACATTGATGGAAATAGGAGCAGAATTTGGCCCAAAGCCCTGGTGCAGGAGTTCCATGGTAAAAACACAGCACTTGTGTCTTTTCCACGTCTGATGCTTATTTTCTCATGAGCTTATACATTCTTCTCCACCTGCAAACCTAGCACAGAAAGAGGCTAAGGAATCCCCAGGCAGTCTGCTGGGTGAGGAAAAAGACAATTTTGTGAAATTCTCTTAAATAAAACTAGTTACTGGAAATGATAAAAACCCAAAGATCATATATGTTTTTGCTTTGAAGTGGACTATTTTGCACAGAACTGAGTATAACTACGGACTGTTCAGCATCAGGAATCTCCTGCACATCAAATGACTGGGTAGCACGTATTTTACCAATCCTAATTCCTATCTCAAAGTCCTTGAAGCAAAAGGGGGGCATGGAAAGAGGTGAAGCACTTTCACTACAACAAAGTGCAACCCTTTCTAGACTACATTATTGAGTGGATGGTTTAAAGGAAGAAAATGCTAATGCCCCTCCTAGTTGAGCATTACCGACAATAGGTTTGATCTGCCAAATTCTGATTCAAATCTTAATTCTTCCCAAATTCCCTGGTTTCAGGTCCTTGGAGTTTTATTTTTGGTTTATTACGTAGATAAGAGACAGCAGCAAATACCTGAGCCAGATCACAATTTTTTTTCTATTAGTTGGGGGTATGTGGATCTGGGATTTGTTCAGATTCACCTCTAATTAACAAAACCATGAATTATACAGTATCCTGAGGAATTTTTTTCTACAGTTGCTGGTGCGCATAAAGTTACAGGCCTGCTTCTCCACGGTTTTCCATCTTCTGTGCTCACTTGCACCTCTGCACAGAGAGGGTAAAAGTCTGCTAAACCAGATGTTGCATGGGTTTAAATGACTGCCCCAGGGTCAAGGTGGTGAGGAATCAGGCTCTAGCTATCTTTTACTATGTAAGTAGTTTACTTACTTTAGAACAGAACAAAACTACCTAAGACAGCCGTAATCAATGAAGTGATACTAGGGCAGCTGTTTATGTGTGCTCTGTTTGATGTAATACTACAACTTCCCAACAAAGCCCACATCCCTGACCTTGACATAGCTTTAAAGAACACAAACAGTGCAGATAAGAGTCATAGGATAAAAAAAGTGTTTCCCGTGTAAAATCGTGTTTACTGAAAACTGTTGACAGTAAGTTTTAGGTATTCTTACTAGTGTCATCTTATCTGAGCCACTCATCATGGAACAGCATATGCATCATAGTCTCTGTGTACTTGCATGCAGTCACCAGTCTCTCTGTCATTTCATTCGGTGACCTCATTCTTTTCCCTTAGTCAGCAGAAATTCAGTTGTCTTGTAAAATAATTTCCTGCCATTTCTGTTGGCCGTTCCCCAGGTTGTGGAATCATTGTTATTATTTCCCTCTAGGTGCGATATTGCTCCTGAGTTCTAAGTTTAATATCCTAAACTGGTCCTTGCGCACTAGAGAGCACCAAATAATGTATTCAATCAGCTTAGCCCTTTTTTCTGGTTGCGAAACTTATTCAAGATTATGATTTTTCTCAAATTTATTCATCAAATAATTTCTAGGAATAATTGTTGGTCTGTAGATTGCTCACAAGCAGTTTCTTAAACGTGTCTGAAATTACATCTATTGTTGGTTAATTTTGATTGGATACACAGGTCACATGGTGTTGTTTCTGTACTCAGAATGGATAAGGGTAACTCTTAGGGTACGTCTACACTAAACCTATATTAGGTCAGTTTACAGCCACCACAGTAATTACTGTGATGATGCATGTCCACACAACCCGCCTTGGGTCGGTGGTGCGTGTCCTCACCAGGAGCACTTCCACCGACTTAAGAGGGGTAGTGTGGGGACCTGAGAGCCTGGTCTCTTAGCTACGCTAGCAGTTCCCTCCCAGGAACGCTAAGTCACATTGGCTCAGCTGCCCCACAGACTCCCAGGTTCCTGGTGGTCTGCCCTTCCGCTCCCTGTTACCGCTGGGAGTGCACTTCTTGACTCCTTGTTCCCCACCTGGAGCGGGGTCCATTCTCACCCTCGCTTCCAGCTGGGAGTGGGGTCCAGCCACCCAGCTCTCCAGGGAGCAGGGGGTAGCTGGGCTCTAGGTTCCAGCTTTCTTGTCAATTTCACAGATCTACTGGAGCTGTGAAATTGACAAGAGCGATAACAGCCAGTGTAAGTAACACAGTGTCTACACAAGCACTGGGTTTCCCTAACTACACTGACATAAGCCCTACGACCTCTTGTGGAGATGGAGTTATTATGTCGGTGTAGTAGGGAACTTACATCAGCAGGACAAGACTGTAATATGGACACTGACATAATTAAGTCAGTATAAGCTGCCTTATGTTGACCTAATTGTGGTGTGCAGACCAGGCATGTGAATCAGAGCAAATATTCAAGTTTATGTGTTCAAAAATTGCTTTTCACAAATATTTTCTAGCACTTGCTTAAAATTTGCTGTTTCCATTTACTTTCCAGCAAGTACATTGGTTTGCTAGAATATTTGTAGGCCTGCGGGGGCGGAGCCTGTGGGCAGCATGCAGATCCCCCTGCCCCCCCATGCCTAGGCGCCAGAGGGACATGCTGGTCGCTTCCTGGAAACCGCCTGAGGTAAGCGCCACCTGGAGCCTGCATCCCTAACCCCCTCCTGCATCCCAAACCCCTCATCCCTGGCCTCATCCCAGAGCCCCACCCCCAGCCGTATCCCTCACCCTCTCCCATCCCCAACCCCCTGCCCCACCCCGGAACTCCCTCCCACACTCCAAACCCCTCAGCCCCAGCCCCAAACGCAGAACCCCCTCCTGCACCCCAAACCCTTCATCCCTGGCCCAATGCCAGAGCCCACACCCCCAGCCACAGCCCTGACCCCCTCCTGCACCCCAACCCCTGCCCCAGCCCTGAGCCCCCTCCTACACTCCAAACCCCTCATTCCTAGCCCCACCCCAGATCCCACACCCCCAGCCAGAGCCCTCACTCCATCCCTCACTCTGAACCCCTCATCCCCAGCCTACAGCCTGCTCTTGCACCCCAAACCCCTTATCCCCGCCCTCACCCCAGAACCCACACCTGCCAGACAGAGCCCTCACCCCTTCCCATACCCCAACCCCCTGCCCAAGTCTGGAGCCCCTTCCAAAACTTTGAACCCCTCATTCCTGGCTCCACCCTGGAGCCCACACACACCCTTCACCCCCTCTGGCACCCCAAGCCCCTACCTCAGCATGGTGAAAGTGAATAAGAATGGAGGAGAGTGAGTGACGGAGGGAGGAGGGATGGAGTGAGAGGGGGTGGGGCCTCAGGGAAGGGGCAGGGCCTCAGCGCAGGAGTGGGACAGGGGGCAGGGTAAGGGTGTTTGGTATTGTACGGTTAAAAAGTTGGCAACCCTACTCCTAAACCACTTTGGCCCAGATGCTCAGTGGAAGTTAGGTGCCTAAATACCATTAAAAACCTGGCTCTTAGGCTCTTTTGAAAATGCCAGGTACTGACCACAAAATGGGGCAAACACAACTCCTAGGCCACACAACAATGGTCCTGCCTGCCCCTTTCCCATCTAATTCAGAAAGCGGCAGGTGTGGGCAAAAAACAGAGTACTTGCACATTTAAAGAGGAGACATGCAATATGTTTTTCTTTTCTTTTTTTACAAGCACTTGCTTTTCACTTTCCGCAGGAATCCTCCTAGAAGCTGAACTTTAATGTCCAGTGTATCCTCTACTTAAAATTGAATTAAACACAATAATTCACTATTAATTTACTATGTACTGTACATCAATAAATGAATCCATTGACCAATGATGACATCCCATATGCCAAGTTATGGCTGCATGGTGCAGCTAGGGGCATGCCAAAGAAAGGGAGGGCAAGATAGAAGCCTTCCTCTCTGTTTTGATCTCCCAAGCCCTCCCTGTAGCTCTCACAAACGCAGGAAGGCTTCTCTTCAATCCTTTGTGACTTGGAACATTCCAGGGTGGGGCTTAAGGTTCAAAGACTATTTATTAGTATTATTTATTTGTGCTCTGGTAGCATCTAGTGTCCCTGCTCATGGCTTACAACCCCACTGTGCAAGGGGGTGTAAAACCCAGTACAAAGAGACAATCCCTGTCCCAAAGATCTTAAAAATCAATGTATAAGATGATACTTATGCCCCCAGTTTGACAACTTTAAGCACCCCTGTCATAAATATAAAGGGAAGGGTAAACCCCTTTGAAATCCCTCCTGGCCAGGGGAAAGCTCCTCTCACCTGTAAAGGGTTAAGAAGCTAAAGGTAACCTCACTGGCACCTGACCAAAATGACCAATGAGGAGACAAGATACTTGCAAAAGCTGGGAGAAGGGAGAGAAACAAAGGGTCTGTGTGTCTGTCTGTATTTTTTTTTCTGCTGGGGATAGACCAGGAATGGAGTCTTAGAACTTTTAGTAAGTAATCTAGCTAGGTACGTGTTAGATTATGATTTCTTTAAATGGCTGAGAAAAGAATTGTGCTGAATAGAATAACTATTTCTGTCTGTGTATCTTTTTTGTAACTTAAGGTTTTGCCTAGAGGGGTTCTCTATGTTTTTGAATCTAATTACCCTGTAAGATATCTACCATCCTGATTTTACAGGGGGGATTTCTTTATTTCTATTTACTTCTATTTTTATTAAAAGTCTTCTTGTAAGAAACTGAATGCTTTTTCATTGTTCTCAGATCCAAGGGTTTGGGTCTGTGGTCACCTATGCAAATTGGTGAGGCTTTTTATCCAACATTTCCCAGGAAAGGGGGGGTGCAAGTGTTGGGAGGATTGTTCATTGTTCTTAAGATCCAAGGGTCTGGGTCTGTAGTCACCTAGGCAAATTGGTGAGGCTTTTTACCAAACCTTGTCCAGGAAGTGGGGTGCAAGGTTTTGTGAAGTATTTTGGGGGGAAAGACGCATCCAAACAGCTCTTCCCCAGTAACCAGTATTAGTTTGGTGGTGGTAGCGGCCAATCCAAGGACGACGGGGGGAATATTTTGTACCTTGGGGAAGTTTTGACCTAAGCTGGTAAAGATAAGCTTAGGAGTTTTTTCATGCAGGTCCCCACATCTGTACCCTAGAGTTCAGAGTGGGGGAGGAACCTTGACAACCCCCCAGATTATCTGGTAACATAACAATCTTCATCTGTTCTGGAAAATAGAATGGCAGCTGCCTCTGCCACTACTCCTGCTGCAGGCATTTATTTAAAATTGCAGTGAACAGAAAAATGAATGATATCTCCTTTCAGTTACAGGGTTACATACCTCAGCAGGGCCCTATACTAAGAGTAATTTGTATAGGCAGACCATTTCCAGTCACAAAATGGGAACATACCATGACACTGCCTTTTCTACCCTCCTCTGGCACAAAGAAACTCTCAACAATGAGAGCAGAGCTCATCTGTGTGGAAAAGAAAACTTTCTCTGGGGCTGGTCAAAACTGCGGCATGAACTCCCCCCAGGAACTAAGGACCATCACAAAGTGACCATCACTAAGGACCATCACTAAGGACCATCAGTTCTGCTCCAAGTGCAAAGCGCATTTCTTTGACCTTTCCTTCTCTCACATAAACACATAGCAACAGGTATATTTAAAAAAAGCCAACACCTACCAAAACAAAACACTCCATTGCACATGCCTCTTCTCTTAGGCAGAAGATGAAGGAACAAACAACACATGACAGATGTGTAGTTACATCTCTCAATGCACTACTGGAATGCACTCAGCTACTCCTAGTGGTGAGTGTGGTATAAAAGCCTATATAGACTAGAATAGAGTGTACATGGGAGTCCCTATGGGAGAGCATTTAAATGGGAAGGAATGATGCACCTATTTATTTTTATTTCCTAAACCAAAATTTCCAGTCCTTTGATGAAACACAATGACAGAGGTCCAGATCCTCAAAGATAGTTAGGTGCCTAGCTGTCATACAAATCAATGGGAATTAGGCACCTAAATACCATTGGAATTCTGGGCCAGCTGCAAAATATGATGACCTGCTTCACAGTTCATTGGCGTCAAGGAGGTACGCTTTTTGCCTTCAGGATCTCAGTTCAAATACACCCCAAGGTTGGTAGTGACTGAAAGATTTCTGCTAGCTGACCTAGATCCCTTAGTACAGTGATACTTAGACTGTGGCTCGTGAGCAGCAAATGGCTCTTTAATGCCTCTCCTGTGGCCCTCTGCAGCACATGATATGAAAACACTGTGTGACTTAATTATTAACCCCTCAGGATGCTTTTACTATGTTATGAACCAATTAAGTTATCAACTTGCACTAAGTTATTAACTTATTTGCTATGAGAATAATATACTAAACATTTCCCCTGTCATATTGTTTAACTATGAATATCTAGCACTATAGTAAAAGATTCAGAGTAGCAGCCGTGTTAGTCTGTATTCGCAAAAAGAAAAGGAGGACTAGTGGCACCTTAGAGACTAACCAATTTATTTGAGCATAAGCTTTCATGAGCTACCGCTCACTTCATTGCATCCGATGAAGTGAGCTGTAGCTCACAAAAGCTTATGCTCAAATAAATTGAATAGTCTCTAAGGTGCCACTAGTCCTCCTTTTCTTTTTATAGTAAAGGAAACCGTTAATTCACACTGCTGTGGCTCTTTTAGGTCATACTGATGGCTAATTTGGGTCCTGCGCAATGGAGGTCTGGGTATCACTGCCTTAGTATGAAATGATTTTCTAGCCTCATGTTGCATTCCTGGTGAACAAGTATCCAGATCATAAACAAAGCATCACAACTAGCACAGTTGTTAGCAGCCTAGTAGAAGCTGTGCCACTTCAGCCGTGCCGCTAAAAGATGCATGGTGTAGCCGCTCTGTGTCGGCAGGTGAGAGGTCTCCTGCCGACAAAGAAATTCCACCCCCAGCAAGAGGCGGTTGCTTTGTTGGCAGAAGAGCTCTCCCGCTGACAAAGCACTGTTCACACCGGTGCTTTTCATTGGTAAAACTTTTGTCGTGCGGGTGGCTGTTTTTTAAACACCTCTGAACGACACAAGTTTTACCGACAGAAGTCCAGTGTAGACAAAGCCTAAGCTACTCTCTCTCCAGGCCGGCCAACAGCAATTCCGAGCCCCAGGGCAGAACAGTCAATGCCTTCCTAGAAAGGGAAAGCTGAGGTTTACAACGCTACGTTTTATCCTATTGCTAACACATTCAAGCCCACTATGCGTAAGCTGTGGCATTACTTGATCTAGGAAACTTTTTTTTCTAGTTACAGCACGAGTATTAAACAAATTGTGAGCCTAAATATAAGCTGTATGACTTGTTATTTTGAATTATATAGTTAAATTAAATAAATACATTATGGAATGAAATTAATTAATATATAAAACATTGAAAGAAGCACAAAGTAAGAAAACACCTGAAGTATCAAGTAGGCTAATTAAACACCTAATCATGATTCACGTGTAGTCTAAAGACAAGGGGAAAAAACCCTGATATACAAGGTGCAACTGAATATGACCAACAAAGTTAAAATACACAATATAAGAATTGCGCTGCTGGTGCTGTGGGACATCAACACCCAGAGCAATAAGGAGACGGCAGCCTTGGTGCGCCATATCTACCGGGAGATCTCCAAGGAGGCGGCCAGTGGTGGAGGCAGAGGGAAACCCCATGCCTCATTCCCTGGCTGAGCGGTGGAGGAGGCCCCTCATCCTGTGCTCCTGATAGCGGCTCGTCAGCTGGCATTAGCGGCTGCGAAGCGGGGGCTAGCCTGAGCTGCCTCTTGGCAAACTTGGGGCAGCTCGATCGGGTGGGCGAACTTGCTGGCTTGTGTTGCCTCCTTGGGAAGGAATTCTGGAAGCACAGAGGGAGCTTGTGCCTCTTTAAAATCTCCCTGTGCCCTTAGCCCTGCAGCCGGAGAGCCAGCATGGCACCGCAGGCACAGCGGCTCCCCAGCAGCCGGAGGAGGCCGTTCCCCAGCTCTGCGGTGCCCCAGGCTGCTGTTGCGGATGCTCCGGCAGCCCAGCAGGGTGCAGCAGCGCTCTGGCAAACTGTTCCTGTCACAATGGGGGCAGCACTCGGGACAGAGCAGCAGCAGCAGGAAACCGGATTTTCTTTTTTTTTTATTCTTAATTTTTATTGAACAAACACGTATCTACCCCATCCACCTGGGCCCTTTTAAATCACTGGGCCCCTGGGCAATTAACCCCTTTGTCCCCTCCAGCTGCGGGCCTGCCTCTCTCGCTAGGGGCACTGTTAGCTGTCAGGACAGAGGCACATGGACTAGGTAGTGTAGAGCAGCTTGGCTGTTGCCACCTGGGTAGTAAATATTGAGTACACAGAACGTGGCCTTGAGCCTCATGGACTGTCGTTCCAAAGCCCTTTGCAAGTGCTTCATTTGTATTTTTTTTAAAGTTTGAAATTCTATGCAGGTCAAACAAACACATTCATCCCTGAGTTATTGTCACAATTTAAACCCAGTAGCTCTTTCAAACACACATTAAAGCGTCCTCTTCAAATTATGGCTTTGAATAGTAATAGAAGGAGAATTGTTTAACTTAAAATAAAGTCAGAGTCCACACTGTGGGCCAGACGCTGCCAACATTGTAGAAGGCCCCCCGGTCTGAGCTGGGGGAAAGACATATAGAAACTATATGGGAAGTCTCGACACCCTGGTGCACAATGAGGCAGTACAGTGCATCTCTCCATGGTGAGAATAGGCTATAAGATGACTTGAGCATCTCCTTTGCTGCATTGATTTACTGTCCCTTGTACAGTAGGGTGATTAGGAGCACAGGAACTGCCCTACCAAATCAGTCCAGTGCTCTGGGTGATCTGATGTCCTGGCTCAGACTGTGGACAACACTTTATGCTTTAAAAGAAGGTGCAAGAAGCACCTTAATGGACAGCTTCCTGCCCACAGGGAAAGTTTCTTCTTAGCCCCATCAGTTCATAGTTAATTTATGCTGCTCTGCAGTGTGTCAGAATGACTTCTTGGAGACCTGAAGAAGAGCTCTGTGTAAACCTGAAAGTTTGTCTCTGTCACCAACAGAAGCTGTTCCAATAAAAGTTATTACCTCACCCACTCGGTCTAGCTTGTATGCATTGAATGCAAGTGAGGATGGTCGCATTCACCATATAAGGCTGGGATTTTCAAAGGAGCCTAAGGGGAGTACATGACCAGCTCCCATTGAAATTCAATGGGATTTGAGCACCTAAGTCCCTCAGGCCCTTTTCTGAATGCTGTTAAACTCTTTGCCTCAGTGATACCTTTTTGCAGTGAGTCCCACAGGCTAATTATGTGTTTGTTTCCTTACAGTTTTAAATGTGTTGCCTTTCAATACCATTGACTATCATGTTCTTGTATTCGGAGAAACGGTAACTAGGAGTGCAGGATTTATCTTCCCTACACAATTTATTATTTTGTGACGTTGTGGTATGTCTCCTCAGATCCATCTTCTTGCTAAACTCACCAGACCCCAATTTTCTAAGCCTCTTCTCGGACAGAAATCGATCTGTGCCTTTGGTCACTTTTGTCACCTGTCTCTGGACACCTTCTAGTGCAGCCATATCATTCTGTGAGATTGCAGAGATAGCAGGCCACTATTACAACTCCAGGGCATAGGCCAGAGAGCCCATTCCCTCTGGGTCCCATGGAGATCCCTTGAACAAAGCCCATTTACTCAGGCTGTGCACAGGGGACTAGCATTTTTGCATTATGTATTTTCAGATTCATGGTCTTCTATTTCATTAGCTCAGTTTTATTAAAATCAGAATCTGAACCCTGATCTTTGTCTAGTAGATCAAAATTAATTATTCCTGTTTACCATCTTAAGCTCTAACACCATAACACATTTGCTTGGGGTAGGGAAGCACTCAGATTTGCAGGGGTTAACCCAACCTGTTAATAAATCAAAATCACACTGGAGTCCAGACTAAATGTCACACGAATATTTGCCTGCCCCACCGTATAAATAATCTGAGCCATCAGGCACAGAGATCACATTGAGTTACTGGATACAAAAAGAATCAATATCATTAATGTATAATGAAACAAAACAGAAGGCTAAGATTAGATTGTTGAGCTACTTCGCTAAAGATGAAAGCAGAGTGCCCTCTTTTACAAACAGCTATTTGACTGCTTTCAGTAAATGAGCACTCTTTCGCCCCCTGTGACTGAAGCATGACATGTAACCTTTGGTACAGGAAAATAACAAGATTTTAGTGACCTAAAATCAGTGACTTAGGGCCAGCTTTTCAATGGTATTTAAGCACCTAATGATGAAGACAGGCACCTAGTAGGATTTTCAAAAGCAGATTCACAAAGGAGAGCCTTGCATGCATTACTTGAGTATTCATGGAGGTGGGACTGGAATATGGGTCTCCCAGATGAGTGCCCCTAACCACTAGGCACTAGTGTCATGCTCACGTGCTCTCTGGACCAATGCCAATTGTAAGTATTCCATACAAATAGCAGTTAGGTAGCTAAGTCCCTTCGTGGCTCTGCTGCTAGGTGTTAAATGTGGCCCCTAGTGACCAGTTAGTGGTGGTTTTATGCCCTGAAGTGTGAGTTTAAAAAAACAAATGTTTTAAACCTATTTAATTTCACTGTAGATATTCTCATTCCATAATATAAATGTCTAATCTTTTTCTGAATCTTACAAATTCCTTGGCTTCGATGATATGTAGTGGCACTGAGGTCCACACATTAATTATGCACTGTACAAACAGTATTATATCAGTTTTAAAACTGACTTCTTTAAAAACGTCTTTCAATTTCATTGATTGTCTCCTTGGTCTTCTATTATAAGACATAAGAGTGTCTGATTTATCTTTTTTCTAATCATTCATTATTTTCTATACCTCTATCATGTCCCCTTGAAACTAAGCAATCCCATTCTTTTCATTTTCATGTCACATGGAAATATTTTTTCCTTCTTCTGTTTTTTGGGGTTTTTTTTTTGCTTTGTTTTTTTGCCACCTCTCCCTGAATCCCCTCTCATTCAGTGACATCTTTTTTAGCTATAGGGTGGCCAGAATTGGCCACAGTATTCCAGGTCAGGCCATACTCCTGATTTGTATAAGGGCATCATAACTTTGTGGTATCATTTTCTATTCCATCCTTTATGCAGCCTAACTTTTTCTTTGCTTTTTTTGGACCATCCGTGCACCCTGAGCTGAGGATTTCATTGAGCTACATTGTGTCATTCAAGGCTTTTTTTTTTTTTTTTTTTTGGAGCAGTCACAGTTAACATAGCTCCCCAACCATGTTTAAGAGTTCAAATTATTCCTCCTATTGTGCTTTACCTCCCATTTGGCACCAATGAAATCAGCAGTCACCATATTGCCTGTTTTTGTGAGACTCCTTTTTAAAGACAGTCAAACATTTGCTATGCACTAGTCTCCCTGCATAGTTACTTGTGAGGAACATTCTGTTTGACCTACTTGCCAATTTGATCATGCAGTTAATTGATCAATGATCTATTAGCTGGTAATTACACATCTAAGCCTACTTTATCTATGTTTTGTACTTTTTCCTGGCAAAAGATGCATCAGTTTGAATGTTTAAATAAGTCTCAACCTTCATGTGGGGTGGTCCTGAACTGTTTTGTTTTCCAAGGGAATTTTGATAGCAATATTGCTCAATCCTTAGTTTATTTGTTCCCAACTTACTGTATCTGAACTCATGTGACTCCCCTCTCCCATTCCAGGGAGTTGGATCATCCTTTTTCAGGGGGACACACACTTATGTTTCTCTCAAGGTCACATGCAAGTTTTCTACTTTCGCAGCTGCCATGTTTTTCTTGCATCATTTAGATGTCCTAAGGCAGCAGCCAGTGGGTAAGTGGCACATAAGCAATCTAAAGAGACAGGACTGCAAGAAGATAAACAGACATAAGCAAAGACCTTGTAGAAGAGGAGCTGGAAGAAGTAGAGAGCCAGGATGGGGCAGGAGGCGAGGATGGGAATAGAAAGAGCTGAAAAGATAGTGGCAGTTAAAGAACATATGAAGAGATAGAAGAGACAGGGGTGCTTCTGAGAGTAATCAAAAGAAAAAAATTCTGTTGAGACTGATTTTAGGTCACTCAGCTACTTTATTGGATTGAACAGAGGAAGAGCCCAATTTGCTGCTTGCAATTCTATTGACTTCAGTGGATTTGCAGTTGTTTATGGGGTGAATCTGGCTTACTCTCTTGTCTTTCTTTCAGTCAGTTAGCCTTATAGCTCTGTGACAGTCAGTGGGTGGAATTTTGAAAAACAACTTATGCCCAGCTCCTCAAAGGTATTTAGGTTCCTATCTGCTGCTGTAGGCACCTAAGTCCTCCATTTAGATGTCACTGACATTTTCAAAATGACTGCTCAGCTGCTGCAAAACACCATAGGTGCCAAAATCCCAAAGGCAGCTAATTTCCACTGGTTGGCATTCACAAAGCCACCAAAGCACTGAGGATGCTGCCAGCAGGACCCAATCCCCCCAGAGGCAAATTCAGAGTATGCCGAAGACCTGATAGCTGTCAGACCCCACATTAGGAGGGCTAGATGCAGGCCACCTGTAGGTTGTGGGAGGCCCCAGCCATGTGGTGCATCAATAGACTGTGGGGGGCACCACAGGTCTTGCACAAACGACACACAAGGGCACAGGGAAACGAAAGGCAAGCATGAGAGTGGTATCGAGCAGGAGACAGAGACATGGTTTCGGCTGCCAAGTCAAGGGCTGTCTAAGCAGCTGACCTGCTTAGGTGCCTAACTCCATAAGAGGGTTTGTGGCTGAGGATCCTAAGTGGAAGAAGGCACCAATCTCTGGCCTCCCCGTTCAGCTTGTTGGCTTCTGTGAATCCTTTTTTAGGCACCTAACTCTCCACGTGTTGTACGAGGTGCCTGGGCCATTCATTTGGGGCTGTGCAGGGGGTCTAAAAATTAAGATTTGAACGGCTGAGCCTCAGTCCCCTTTGTTGAGCTGGTCCTGAGTCACTTTTGAAAATGTTACCCTCAGTTCTATCAGCTTCAGTTCTATCAGCTTCTTTTCTTGTTATATGGGAGCCCACAAGAGCTGGCCAACATTTTTCAAGTTTCAAGATTTTGATCTCATTTTGCAATGTCATAATAAATAAAAATAAAAACACAGGGAATAATGTTGAGGAGCTTTCCCTCCCTTTTTCAACCAGCTCTTCAGAGTACAGATACTCCTGAGCTGAGAGAGAGTCTCCAAGTAGAGTGAGAAACTGAATACAAGGGAGATTTGACTGAGGCATTGTCTTCACTAGGAAAAAAGGTGGAATTTTAGCATGTGATATCTCACATGGTAAAATCCTAGTACGGACAAGGCAGCTGCAGTTTTAACATGTGTTAACAGGTTGAGGTAAACACTCGTAAGCCACCCCAAACATGGCAGCTCCCAGGGGATCTGTGGACAGTCAGTGCCATCCAAGTGGAAGCCCTGTCTGCTCAGAGCAGTCTTTCTGCTCGTGTCTCAGCCCTGGCAGCGACACAGATCGCATGCATCCATGCTATCAGGGTCCCTCTCTGGCCAGGATTTGCAAGGTGTAAGGCAACATCTGCATTAAATTGAATACAGCCTGGGTCTGTGTGAACACCTCTGGAGGAGGTGGAGGTAACGTTGTGCATCCCTGTTACCACTCTCAGTCTGTCCCTTTCTCTCCTGGCCCTCCCTGAGTCCACCCCATTTCTTCTACATGGACCCTTTAGAGGATCTATGGAGGGAAGTAGAGAGTGGGGTGCCATAAGGCACTTGAACCTCATTTATGCATGGAATGGCTCGTCCATGTGTGATCTCAGGGGGCATGATCTGGTTCTATGGTCCTATGTAATCGTATATACCGGACCACAGTTCAGTAATACTGTAATTAATAGGACCACATTGTCCTGCTAGTAATTTGCTACATAGTATTTTGTTTTGTTTTGTTTTTATTGGCTATGAAATTGTACTGTGACTTCAGAGGAAATAATCAATTACTAAGAAAGGTTTTTTTTCCCTCAAATAACATTAATGCATTAAGTGAATCATTAAAAAGAGAAGCTAGACTAAATATGGCAAATTATTTCTTTACCATGAAGATATTTTTAAAAAGATATTTTTAACCTGTCTCTTTAAAATTCTCTATATATAATAGTGCTCTAGATGTGCACCCAACAGAAGTATTACTAGTTCTTGCACCTCCGATGTGAGTGGCAATTTGCCATTGCTTTCAGTGGAAGCAATATCAGTCTCCTATGCTTAAAGTGAATTCAATCTACGGCATTTGTTTTCAAGTAACCCACTTCTATAGAGTCTTTGTTGTATTTTGCACTTCTCCATCCAACATCCTGCTTAGTCACCATCGCAGGTAGATTGTGTAACAAATGAACTGAAAAACAATGTTTGGGTCAAGGTCACCATTTAACTTCTAAAGGAAAAATATTGTAATGAGGGGGAACCCTCCAAGGGGAGGTTGTTCCAAACTTCAGAAAAACACATCCCTTGTCACGTTTGAAAGGCAGCCGGATAGCATGATGCAAGAACCTGTTCAAACTCTCGTTTTCACTTGAGTCCTACGAAAGGCACTTTTCAGACTCCTGTGCAAAGAGATGAGGCCCAATGTCTACCATTCAAAGGTGCTTACGGGAGATAGCCCCTTCCCCACACTTACTGACTTTAGGCCCTTTTGGAAATGCCATCCCAAATTTTCAAACCTCATTGTCTAAAGTTAGGCCCCTAAATCCACATTTAGGCACCCAACTAAAGAAGGCTTATATTGAAAGGTGCTGGGCACCCGCAGCTTCCATTGACTTCAGTTGGATTTGTGGGTGCTTAGCCGCGCCGACAAGCAGGGTTTTTGTTATGCAGCAGGCCCTGCCATAGTGCAAATAAATAAATAATAATATGCAAAAAGAACCTTTTTCACAATGTGTAAAGCAAGGAGCAGAACAAACCAGCAATTCACCTTTGCTGCCACTAGAGGATGAAAATTATAACACTGAAATGCTGTGTTGCTGGTTCCTCTGGCTACTCTGGACCTGCATGCTACGGAGGAGAAACAACTAAAAGATCTGGTATTTAGCTCAAATCATAAAGTGAAATCCTAAATCCCTGTAACCAAAAGAAATGTTGGGTTGTTTTTCCTTGGATATTGTACTCAAATATACAGTTGTTTAATAATAAATTAGTCGGTACATAGCCTTTTCTTTTAAAATAGTTGAACTGATAAGACACTGAAATAGCTCTTTGGGCAGTGACTATTCTTGACTATAGGGCCATAGGCTGCCTAGCACAATGGGGGTCTTGACCTGGTTGAGATCTCCTCATGCTATCCCCACATAGATCAGAATTAACAATAATACTGTTATCACGCACCGTTCCCTGTCAGCGTCTCAAACTTTGCTGAAATTCAGTTTCCTTTGATGAGACTTTTAAGTGAGAGACTAAAAGGGGCGATAATTGAGTGTGACTTTTTTCTAATCCACAGAGACCTGAATTACGACAAGGAAATGCTTTAATTGTTACCATTTATCATTTCATAGTCATAATTCAGATAATTTAGACTATCCAATTGTACTTAAAATAAGAAAAAAATCCATGGATAAATCAAATGCTTTTTCTCACATGGAGAAGAAAATGAAAGTGACATGCAACATTTTGGAAAGGACAAGTATAAAGGGTTAGTTCTTTCTGTCTGCTGCAGTTTCAGGAAGAATACAGACTCTGTGAGTGAAATTCAGCCCTCACTAATACATGTGCAATCTGCTCCCCCCATTGAGGAAATTCCAGTGGAGTTCATTAGAATCTTACAGCTGGTCTGTATAGTTGCTTGCTGATCACTGTTGATTTCTACTGAATGTTACTTATTACTTTGTATCATGGTACTGCCTAGAGGGGCTCCACTGTACAAGAGGCTGTATATACATGTAATGTGAGAGTCCTTACTCAAAAGAGCTTACAGTATACATAGATAAATGAGAGAGAACAAAGTATTATTAGCCCCATTTTACAGCTGGGAACTTACAAACAGGGAGGTTACATGAGTTGGCTAAGCTCACACAAAGCCTGCAGTAGAGCCAACAACTGAACCCAAGTCTCCACCATCACGGTCCCTAGCTTTAGCCACAAGACAACCTTAGCCTCAGTGACAAGTGATTAGATCCACAAAATAACTTAGGTTCCTAAATCTAACATTTCAGCACCACTGTGAACCTCAGACCCCACTACTGCCTAACCCTGGAGGCACTTGAAGTCCCTAGGTGCCTAGATTTGTGCCACTAAAGTCCTCTAGCCACATATGTCCTGATGCTACTGAGCTGCTCAGAGACTTAGCAGGATTCTCAGATTGGGCAATCCCTGCCTATCTCACCTGTGTGGCCTCATCTGGTAGGTACGCTCTGCCCAGTTGTACCAGATTGGGCCCTGCACAAAAGAAAGCCAGGGGTGAGCAGGTCAGAATCCGGGGTGCTTGTGTCCTGTTATGCTCAACGGACCAGAGGTCAGAGCACTCCTTTGGGTTGTTGGAAAACCAGGTTCAAATCCCCCCTGGTTGATTTGGAGCAGGAACTTGAAGCTGACTTTCCTACCTGCAAGAGAAATGCACTAACCACTCTGCCATAGATAGAGTCACTCTCTTACTTTTTTGCTCTCTGGGCCAATGAGCATTTGTTTATTTCCTACAAAGTGGAACAGCTTCACCAGGAGAGACTGAGAGAGAGCCTTCACACAATAGCTTGGTGGTGGTCAGGGCACTCTCCTGGGAGCTGCGAGACTTTGGTTCAGGTCCCTGCTCCAAATAAGGCAGATTAGGGGATTTGAAAACAGATCTTCTGCATTCCGGGATAGTGTCTTAACCACAAGCATAGGGGCTCTAAGGAGTGGTGAGGAAGGCTGACCAGTCTGAGGCACCTAGCTCCAGGAGAAGACTCATGACTGCGAACCCTGAGCGAAGGGAGGTGCCTCCCTTTGCCTGGAGTCAGACACCTATCTGAGTCCTGCCCCATCCCTTTCCTCAGGCAGCTCCCCACTCAGTTGCTGGCCTCCCTTTCTTAGACAACTAATTCTCCCCATGCAATTCATAGGGAGCCTGGGCACCTAACTTGGGCTGCAAATTTCACTGGGCAGCAGGGTACCTAGAAGTTAGGCATTGCAACATCTAATTCCCCTTTGTGGATCTAGCCCCAGGAGACTAGAAGATCCATTGTTGTGTTCCAAACCCTAACTGCCAAGAGGAATAGGACCAGACAGCCCTTCCCATTATTAAAGATTAATTAGGAAGCTCTTGCTATTAGTTCCTGGAGTGAAACTCTCCAGGACAGGCACTAGATTAATCTCAGTGGAGTGTCTTCTTTGGAGTACACGCTCCTTGGAAGTGTGATGGAGCCTGGGCGTGGTGGCCATCAGGTCATGATCCAAGGCATATTCACTTGGTTTAGTATGTAGTTAATTGTCCGGTGCTTGTTTGTTTGTCCACGCTACTTTAGCTCTTGATCCGGCCTCCCCAGGTTTCCACTTGCAAAAAGGGAATCCCTCCCTGGACGAAGTAGAATCACGGCTATTTCTGGGAGGAATTAGGAGTAGCTGCATAGTCCTCGTTCCCCAGCAATCCCCCTGGAATCATAGGCAACTGGGCAGCTGCAGTCATAGGCGCCGACTCCGTGGGTCCTCCAGGGAAGGTGAGTGCTTAGCACCCACAGGCAGCCCCCACATCAGCGCCTTCCAGTCCCTCCCTCCCCTCCAGCACCTCCCGTGGCCCTGCTGGTCAGTGCCTCCCCCTCAGCACCTCCCACCCACCGCGATCAGCTGTTCCATGGAGTGCAGAAGACGCTGAAGGGGAACAGTAAGGGTGGGGCACACCCAGGGGAGAGGGGTGGAATGGAGCAGGAAGAGGCAGGGTGGGAGTGGGGCCCTGGGGGAAGGGGTGGAGTGGGGGCTGGGCCTGGGGCAGAGTCAGAGGGGAGCACCCGGCCGGCACATTAGAAAGTCAACACCTAAAGCTGCAATAATTTGCGCCAGAGACAGAATTAGGAGCAGGCAGCTAGAAGGATGGTATAAACTCCCCTATTCCTGGGCTCAGTACAAATTGGTTTGACCTCTGCAAGCTCAATTCCAGCCTCCTTGTGCATGTGTGTTAGGATACAGTTGTTAATTACATGGTCACGTTATTTTTTTCCGTAGGACCTATCTTGTCTCTTCCCCACTCCAAACTCCTGGTGTCAGTTGTATTTTCCTCACCTAGCCAAGCCCACTCCTCAGGGCTCTCATCCCAGTCTCCTTGTCCATTACATCCTAGTCTCTTCCCTTCAGACTCCTAGTCCCACTGTCCTTGCCCGGCCATTACCAGTTCCCTCTCACAACTCCTGCCCCAGCATCCTTGCCCAGGCAGTCCCAGTCCCCCACTTCCATCTCCTTATCCAATCTCTCTCTTCACCCTCGCCTCCAATCAGTCCCCCCACACCCTTCCCCATTGGCTCACACTCCCAATCTTCCTCCTGGGGCAGGGGCTCTTTGTCCAGTCTCCGTGTCTGCACACACCCCTTCCTAGCTCCCTTGTCCAAGTCTCTTCATTCACCCAGTCCCAGTTCTCCCACTTGAGGAACTTGGCTCCTCATCAGATCGATCTTGCCCCCTCTCTCCCTTGATCTCCATCCCAGTCGCCTTCCCAACCAGTTCAAATCTCCCCACCCACTCCTCATCTGCTCTCAGTTTCATCCACACCTACTGGCTTCCTTCCTTCCCAGCTCCCAGATTCTGCCCCAATCCCCCACCACAGGATACTTGTCCTAGTGTATGCCCCACACGGACACCAGTCCAGCTTCTTCATGCTGCCTGGGACCGGGAGTAGGGGAGTTTGGGGGGGAGGGAAGGGGAGAGAGAGTTCATTGGGAGCACAGGAGAGACAGGCTTTCTGCTCTCAGTTCCACTTCTGTGACTGGATGTGGCCCAGCCTGCAATCACTTCAGAGCTGCAATTGCAGGGGAAGCGCAGCTTAGGCCCAGGTTGGAGCATGCCCAGTGCAGACAGAATTTAGTGGCTAAAATTTAAGAGGTTGCCATTGAGCATGTGCAAACTGCCATTTTGCAAATACTTATAACTTGACTGAATTTTCACAGGCACATTCCCCTCCGAACTTTTGTCAAATCTCTCCTCTAACATGAGGGCAGCAGAACTTTTCCAAGAAATACTTTAACATAGGGAAAACAGCATAGTTTGCCCTAGCTTTGTTTTTGGAAATGGGTGAAGCATTTTGGCTGAAACGTCCACAAATATTCTGCCTGAGGTAGACATACTACCTGTAGAATTTCAAACCAAACAGTTAAAAATTGGCAGTTATAAGCAACTGAAAACGGGGTCTTATAATGGGACTGTCAGGCAACTTTAGTAACGCATAGTGCTACCAGCCTCACCCCTAATAATGGCATTATAAACTGTTGGTTGGGACCAGAGGTGTATTAGGTGGTTTATAATGGCATTATATTCTCTACATTACTTAGTGGCCCATTATTAACATAGTGGAACGTCTGCAGTGAATTAAACAGACATTTCAGTGGTGTCTTTCAAAACAGGTTGATTTTTTTTCTGGGTACAGTAGTTCCAGTGAGCACCCAGAACAGCAGGAAGTGCTTGGGGCAAGTAGCAACGCGGGAAGAGTCAGTCAGCGCTATGTGGTGTGCTTAGCAGAATAGTAAGGGCTAGAGCAAGTTCAGTTAGAATCAAGCCTTCCAAACAGACTGTAATTAATTAATAATCTCCAGAGGCTGTCCTCCCTCCTTTGTGTGCCTCTTGCAATTTCCTCAGATCCCCAGCCAACAGCAAGAATGCTCCTGATTGCATCAGCATTGATTACTCTAGAGATGAAGAAATTCTTCTCTGGCTAACAAGTTGATATTGCAAGCAGCTTGGTGAAGCAGTTACTCATGTTATTTAATCTACATCCATAGCCTAAATCTTCTTGGACTATGTCTACACCACAAATTACGTTGGTATAATTTACATCGCTCAGGGGTGTGAATAATCCACACCCCTGAGCGACATAAATTATACTGACCTAAGCGCTGGCATGGACAGCACTATGTTGGCAGGAGAGGCAGGAATTATTAAGCCAAGAGGAGAGCTTTCTCCTGTTGTCTTAGAGCATCTTCACCAGCAGCCCTACGGTGATGCAGCTGCACCACAGTAGTGTAGACATAGCCTTAGATATTACATGAAGAAACGTGGGTCCTCACAAGGTGAAGTATAACCCTTATGGGGGCAGTTTTCCACCCCCTGGACCTGCTCTTAAGCTGGTGTAAGTGACCTGGGAATCTACTGAGGATCTGCCCCCTTGGCATCGGGCCTCTTAATGCTCTGGAGGTTCCTTATTTAAAAAATTTACTACAGGTTTGCTTTAATTCCGTCCTTTCCTTCCCCCCACTCCCCCCATTTGCCACACAGTTACAGCAGACCCAACAGCCAAATCTATAGTTTAATGGAACCTCTTTTTCCAGTTGTACAGCGTGCAGCAACACTCATTTGGGAATTCATTACATCAAATTTCTTCAATTGTCAGCTCATGTCTCGTTGCCTCTTCGATATTTTTAAGTTGACGTAATTCCCATTCTTGCTGTTTTGCTTCCTATTTTAAAGAGAAAAAAGTTTAGCTTAGCAAACTGTTCTGTACAACCAACACAACAGGACTTTCTTCTGCAATTAACAAACAAACCAAACATCTGCTCTATTTAGTAAAAGCCTGATTCTTCTTCCACACTACCTTACACAGCAGTTTTACTACACTAATGGTAATAGTTACTATGGATTTACACCGGTGTAACACCTATCAGAAGTTAATGCGGAGTCTCAGCAAATCGAGAGGCTGATCCAAAGCCCATGGAAGTTAATAGAAGGACTCTACTTTGTGACAGCCAGTAGACGAAATTGCAGGTGTTGGAGTCTACACTTAGTGGAAAACCTGGAGAAAGAAATGCATCTTATATAGGCTTTGTCTACACACATTTCCCCAGAATTCAAAGTAGGTCTAAGGTTTAACTAAGCCAGATATTTAAACAAATAAATAATGAAAGGTTCCAGTTATTGGATCCTTTCCTACATCAGGTTTAAAGCCAGTTTGAATTGCTGGGAGAGTTTTCCCCTGTGAAGACAAAGGCTATGGGTGTTCCAGAAAGGAGTAGGATTTGACATGTTTTCATTAGAAGCAAATCCCTAGATGAGGGTCTAACTTTAAGCAATGACCTGCAGTGGCTTCATTCATTCGTTCTCCAGCTTTCTACAAGCAGTTAAATCTTTTGTTTTGTTCCGTTCCATTGTTCTTTTGGCTTGTTTATAGTTTGATCTTGAAGCATGATAAATGTAATGCTTTGCAAACTCAATTCATGCAGCCTCCAACCAAGAATCTGTTTCTTCATTCTGCATATTTACCAGTTTATCTCTAAAACATAATAATTTTAAAGCATGTTCCCAGAAGAGGTTTATAGAAGACAAATAGTCATTGCAAAATAGAGGCAAAAATATTAATTAATCCACCAAATGTGAGCAAACTTTGCATTAGAACTGGGTGGAAGTTTTCCAACAGAAAATACTTATTTTATTGAAATAGAAACATTTAGATTTTGATTAAGCCTGACGTAACCCAGGCTAGTTTCTGACAGAAACCTGCCTAGTTTCATGACAAGTTATCCACCTGTCTACTTCCCCAGCTCCTTGGCAGCTGTGGTTTCCAAGAAGCATATTTTGTTTTGTTGTTTCCTAAACAAAATATTGTAGAATTTCACTTCAGCAAGAAATTGAAGGGGGAAGGGGGGGAAGGTGTTCCAAATCAGGATGAAAAGCAAAACCCTTGACATTTTTCATAGAGAAATTCAGGTTTCCAGTGAGCAATACTTAACATTAATCACTATTAAAAGGACACATATAAATGCAACACAAGTATAACCCTCCTGAAGATTAGAGCTGGTTAAAAAACGGGATGAAGGTTATCTGAGAGTTTTGTAACACTCCCCATTGATGTTCAAATTAAAAAGGGTCAGGGTTTTGAAGTTTCTGGACCAGGTCTATAACTGAACAAAGCATTGGACATACAAAAAACAAACAAAACACACAACAACAAAACCCTCACTTTTAACAGAGAAAATCACCTTCCCCCCAAAAAACATTGCAAAAATATCCCCCAACTGCTGAATTTCAATTTTTCTCAACAAGCTTTACTAAAATGTTTGTATGGAAAGCCTAGTTATAAGGGAGGCTACTGTGTATGTGCACCATAGCCCTTTTCTGGATGAAATCTGAACTGCTTAAATTGGTGTTGTGGATAAGGCTACGATGTAGTCATGGGTATTTTTAGTAAAAGTCATGGACTGGTCACGGGCAATAAACAAAAATTCAAGGCCCATGACCTTTACTATAAATACCCCTGACTAAATCTTAGCTGGGGAGGCCTTGGGCACCGCTGCTCTGGGGGGCCTCCAGAGAGCTGCTGCTCAGGCGGTCCCTAGGACCAGCCACATCAGCCACTGCTCGGGTAGTCCCTAGGGCCAGCCACACTAGCTGCTGCAGAAGTTATGGAGATCGCAGAAAGTCATGGAATCTGTGACTTCCATGACCTCCTTGACAGACACGCAGCCTTAGTCATGAGCCATTTAGTGGTAACAATCCATGGAGAGTCTCCTTTAATTCAAGAGGTAGTGCTCGTTACAGGAGAATGTGGGTTTTATTACTTAACCATTTTTTTGTTTGTGTATTGTCTTCACAGAGATTGATAGAGTCTCAAATGTATTTTGACAGGTTTCAGAGTAACAGCCATGTTAATCTGTATTCGCAAAAAGAAAAGGAGTACTTGTGGCACCTTAGAGACTAACCAATTTATTTGAGCATAAGTTTTCGTGAGCTACAGCTCACTTCATTGGCTGCTGAGCTGTAGCTCACGAAAGCTTATGCTCAAATAAATTGGTTAGTCTCTAAGGTGCCACAAGTACTCCTTTTCTTTTTTCAAATGTATTTGTTATTTGAAATTAATCACTAATTTCTACAAGCAAATAATTCTTGGGCTGCAAGTTGTTCTATTAAAATGGAATATACATTTTGCAGTTCAAGCTAGCTAGTTAGTTGTTATATATTTGACAGTACATTACACAAGTCAAAGTTGATGCTGTATTTAAATATGGCATTTAAGAGAGTAACACAGGTTATCCAACCAGGGAACTGAAACAGAACCCCATGACTTATGTAACGAACCATCAACATCTAATAAATTGAGTTATACGTTCAAAAATATTATTTGAACTCTGCTGTTGGCAGGTAGCTGAACATATAGGCTACACATTTACTTGGTGAGTGTTTATGGTAGTAGAGTTCAAGCAAAGAATTTAAATTACACAACTTTTATCAGCAGATTTAAGACTGTCCTGAACTGTCATTGAAAATATTTGGATTCATTCTCCAGATAATGGTAGAATGTCATGCAACTTGATTACCTCAGAAAATGTATGAATAGTGTATTTACCAAAAGGTTTTTTTCAAATTTCCTTTTTCTTCTTTTTCTTACTGAGGGATCTTTTATCCCAGGAATTTCAGTAACCAGCCATGCAAATACACTTTTAGAAGTTACTTTGGCTGTCTTCTTAGATGGTTCAGCAGGGACTTCAGCTGCTGCACTTACTATAGGGGGAACCATTGTCTTGAAGCTTGGCTCTTCACTGGATTCCTCTGAAGCCAACACTGTTGAAAGTCGTCTTCTGGGAACTGCAGCCCAAGAGCTGTGGCTCATCTCTTCACTTGATTCCTCTGGGTCCAATACTGTGGAAAGCTTTCTTGGAAAAGTGACTTGAGAAATGAGCTTGTCAAGGTGCATTAGTTGTTCTTGGGACGATGCTTGTTTCTGGAAGGATGATTTTGGCATTGGAGACCCATAGATTCTCTTACTTATGTTTTGTTCTCTGATAGATTGATTCGTCATATCCACCAGAGATAACATACTTTGGGAGAACACTGAATCCACTGGAGTGCTATGTTTCACTGCTGCCTTTTTCAAAGATCTTTTGACATTTAAGAAAGAATCTTCTTCCGCTGACATTTTCTATTTCGGTTATGTGTTTTCAATGCAAAAAAAAAAAAGAAAAAAAAAGTTAGTCTTTGAAGGACTATGGAATCGATTACCACGTGTAACATGATAGCACAATAGGAATGAAACAGCCACCATTAGGGCGATTTCATCGTAAAACTCTATCATGTTTATTCTCTGCCACAAGTAATGCATTTGTTTGTTTGTTTGTTTTTTTAAAAGGGAGATGATGGCAGTTTAAGTCACCCAAGTGCTTTTATTTGTGCTCAGAAGTTACATGGAGTTACTCCTTTTAGAGGACTAGTGCACTGGAAATGTTTGAAGAAATGTCATTTTAAAATGAAAGGAAGGCGCATTAGAAGACTGGTTACTGCACAACTGATATATGCAGTTTTCTTTCTTTTTTAAATAAATAAGAGAAGGAGGAACTCTCAGGTGTGGAGCTCTACACTAGGACCTTCATTTATTTAAATATATTTCAGGCTACCTGAAACATTCATTAAAATAATGGTGGTTGGGATAATCAGGTTCCTCCTAGGTCAGTATAGAGAGCTAATAATCCACTTAGATTGCAGTATTTCAGTGGTAGGGGATAACTGCTGCATTCCAAGTCAACCAGTGTAGTGTAACCCAATTATAGAAGTGAAACTTCACTATACAAAGGGAGAAAACCCAATAAATTAACAATCTGAGAATATTCTACTCCACTCCACTCTGAGCAAGAGCTCAAAGTCACTGGCAACACTCCCATTGATTTCAGTGGCACAAGATCAGACCACATGCAGCATTTAGCTATGCTCAGATTGACTATAAAGTGATTCCCTGTATTTGAAAATAATTTCTTCTTTTACTCACCTGCCAGGCCCTAACATCAGGATCCTGCAAGATCTGAAGACAACACAAACACCTAAAGAAGAATCAAGAAAGCAGCTCTGGTCTCTGCTTTAGGTGTTCTGGCCAGATCCAGTAGTAGAAATCTGCTCAGGCATAGCCATGTACAATATATGGGCCTTAATAATGCCACAAATGCTTGCAGAGGAGCAAAAAACCTTTGACTTTTTAAGAGAAAAATCTGTCATTTTAAGATGTATTTTTTTTAAAGGTCATGCAAGTATTGAGTAACTGTTCTTATAAATATTGTATTTTATAAACCAGTTCTTTTATAAAATTTGTAGTGTTAACTATTTAAATGGCTGTTTAAACTAAACCAACTAATATCTACACTCCAAACAGAATAGAGCAAAAAGATCTTACACCAACAAAACAATCAGTTCTTCTACTGAAGAAGTGGGGCCTGATTCTCTGCTGCCTGCCACTCTTTGCACCTGTGCTAAGTGCTATCATTTGAGTTTAGTAGAGTTTTACACCCATCTTGCACAGGTGTTAAGAGACACAGGATGAGAAGACCTAGAGAATCAGGAACGTTAACACTTTAAAAACCACTAAAACATCCTTTTAAAAATATTTCTCATCAGGACTTTCATTCAGGTGTATCTTTTAAAAAGAAAATTAATTTCTGCTGCATTGTAATGTAATTTATAGATTAGAGGAGCTGTTTTTTCTTGCCCTATGAAAGCTGTCTGTGGCCACAGATTTTTGTCCTTTAATGAAATCATGACTTTAAAAGAAAATAATCTTTGTTTCTATAGAAGCCCAGTTCAGGTAGTTACAGAGCTAGTAGTATTAAGTGGGCTTCTTTTTAATTAATAAAACTTAGGGATAACTAGCAGCTAATTTTAAAAGCCTTCCCTGATAAGCAATTTAATTAAAGAAATAAAGTAATCACAAGCATTGGTAAAAGCTTAACTATTAAATTGAACATTACTTCTCTTCTAAAGTTGGAGTTCTGTTTTAGGCTTCATTTCCAATAGAAGTGTCTGATGAGGCTAGCCATAAAGTATGGTAAGCCCTTTGCTATATTCAGATAGATTCCCTCCCTCCAGGTCACTCATTTTAACAGATAAACAGGAGATAAAAGAAAAATCAATCAAAAACAACACATACTGGAACATTAGGGTCTCTAGTGTGAGGACCATTCCATAGCTTTTAATTGTTTTGGCAATAATGAAGCCAGCTAAACAAATTTCATCTAGACAAATTCAGAGTGGAAATAAGATGTACATTTTTCACAATGAGAGTAATTAACCATTGGAACAATTTACTAAGGGTCTTAGCAGATTCTCCATCACTGACCATTTTTAAATGAAGACTAGATGTTTTTCTAAAAGACCTACAATAGGAATTATTTTGGAGAAATTCCATGGCCTGTGTTATACAAGAGATCACACTAAAGGATTGCAGTGGTCCCCTTCTGGCATGGAAACCTACACAGCAAAGTCTTATAAGTCCAACTGGACCTACTCAACACAAATAGACTTCCTGGTTCCAAGTCAGATGTTTTAGGCTTCAGCTACATTTGGGCTCTTGAAGCCGAAATAGCTTCTGAGAATCCTTTGTTGTAGTGGGGGATGGTAATTCGTCCTCTAAATTCCCCTCATTACATACTTGGCCACTGCTAATCAGATCCAAATTCCAAAGAGAAATAAAAACAAAGACAAAATGAGGCTCATCAGAGGGAACTGGGGACAGAATCCCTCTAGAGTTTGTAGGCTAAGGACATATTCAGTTGTGGAAATGGCATATCTTTGTCTTGAAACAAATGCCCCCCCAAAATATCAGTGCCTAGATGAGAAATGTGCAGAATTGAAATGATACAGTCCACATGTAGCACCCAATTTAGCTTTCAAAGCCCATTAGACATTTATTAAAACACCGATTTTGTCACAGAGGTTGCGGAAGTCACGGAATCTGTAACTTCCAGAAACTGCCGTGACTTCAGCTGTGGTGGCCAGAAGCTGCAGAGTCCCCCCCACTGCTGGTGGCGGGGCCCCCTGAGCTCCCAGCCACTACTGGCAGCAGGGGCACCCCGCTGCTGCCAGCCACCATGAGTGGCAGGGGCCTCTGGAGTTCCATGCTGCCACAGGCGGTGGGGGTACCACGCTGTACCTGGCTCCTGCAGGTGGCGGGGGTACCCTGCAGCTCTTGGCCACTGTGGGCAGCAGGGGGACCCCAGAGCTCCCGGCTGCCATAGGCAATGGTGGACCCTGAAGCTCTGAGACAGCACAGGCAGTGGGAGCCCCCGGAGCTGCAAGCGGGCCCCTGCAGCTGCCCAGGCGCTGAGGAGGTTGTAGGGACCCAGCAGCTCCCCACAGATATTTTTAGTAAAAGTCAGGAACAGGTCACGTGCTTCCATGAATTTTTCTTTATTGCCCATGACCTGTCCCTGACTTTTACTAAAAATATCTGTGACAATATCTTAGCCTTAGAAATTATATATGCACAGCGGCACCACTGAACTACACCTCTGAGGTACAAGGTGGTAAACAACTTATGCACAGGACATTGCAAAACAAACTCTGTTGGTGGGGTCCACTTACAAGGACACTGAGGCAACTCCCTCCTCAGAATGTGCCAAATGATCTGTAATATCCGGACAGCACAGCCAAGACCTGACCTCATTTTAGTGTCTTATCCAAGTGACCCCCACATAGTAAAGTGCGTGGAACATATTTAATCTATGACAGAAGGAGGAAGGGCTGAGTTGACCTTGCTGGGATTTGAACTTGCAGTTCCAAGGAGTCTAGGTATAGCAAACCTAATCTTAGAGCACTAACTCAGCCCTTGTTAGCTGTATTAATAATTGCACTATGAATGGAGAACGAGGAGGTGCCATTTAGAAATAACAGTCTGTCAGTATATGGGGCACGTTGCTTGGTTTAAGTTATGTGCCCCACAGGAATTGAAAGAGAACTTGAGAAATGGAGGCACACAATCACATGGCTTGCACAAATAAACATCCTGAAAATAAGCAGTTTGTTCAGAATAAGCTATTTATTTCATAGACTCCCAGTGGAGGTTCCTGTCAAGAACATTTAGAGAACTGAACAAAAGCTATTTTGAGATATTTGTGGCTGAGCAAAAATCCCAGAGTAAAGCCCTCAGTTCTTTACAAACATAGGAGAAAGTAGACCAGCCCTTACCTTATTTTGAATATTAGCAGTTAGCTTTTCAAACCAGAGGTGTTGTGGCTTGGTGAAAGAACCAGCTAGGTTGTTACTGTACGTTGCAGAGCTGGAAAGTCAATTCCTTATATAATGAAGAGCAGAGAGTGATGTCCTGACATAGCATTGGCGTGTTTTCACTGTCAAGTTGTGTCACAGTGGGCCACAACATTGTTGCCTGTTTCAGCAGGACGATGATGCAAACATCACTGTGTAACGCTGGGTAGTTGAGGCAGCTTTATTTTGTGGTTCTGAGTAATTTTGCGTCACCTCATTCTATGGGTACTTCTACACAGAGCCGCAGGATGGAACAAGGAGGACACAGCATGGCCTAGCAAGCCATGTTCATACACAGGGTCTGTGTCCCACTTGTACCACTTGCACTGAAGCCTTGGCTGTGCTGTTTTCTCTATTAATGGTACCCATACTAGTTGGATTCAAGCTAGCTCAGGTAGGCCAGCTTGTGCACAGCTTTTGCTGTGTATACATGCCTTATGCATCCCTTTACTGATTTCTTATTGTATATCAGAGCAAGTTGAAACTTTTCATCCTTGCCTCAAGCCCCTGTATAACTCTGTCCTGTACCTGCGTCTTTTTCCATACTGCCCCCTAGGCATAGACCTCCATTTCACAAAACCATTTCCCTTTGCTTCTTTCTAATTCCTCTTTCAGGACCCAGCTTTTCTGGAATGCCCACAAGAAGGGAGCTGTTAATATAACAGGTTTCAGAGAAGCAGCCGAGTTAGTCTGTATTTGCCAAAAGAAAAGGAGGACTTGTGGCACCTTAGAGACTAACAAATTTATTAGAGCATAAGCTTTCGTGAGCTACAGCTCACTTCATCGGATGCTGTAGCTCACGAAAGCTTATGCTCAAATAAATTTGTTAGTCTCTAAGGTGCCACAAGTCCTCCTTTTCTTTTTGTTAATGTAACAGTAATTTTGGTGCTGATTTGCAGGCGAGTATTGCTATTAATCTCAGCTGTTGGTTAATCTGCCGATTTGTCTCTTTTGAGGGGTTGGTGTGCAGAGTAGGGCCACTGTGATCTTTGTCATGACAGAGGGGCTAAAGGGGGATGGTTTATATTGGCATCTTTACCTAGTATCTATACACACATTTCCAAACATGTAACAATGACCAGTGGGCCCCAGATTTCATGAAATGCGTGTATTAACTTCAGCGATTCCTGGGAGCTTGCGATAACTAGATTGCTTTATGTGGAGAGAGCAAACTTGGGATGCTTTAGTAACATACCAAGGAACAGCACATGCCACCATTGTGCAAACTTCCTCTCCCTCTGTGCCCAGGTCTTGACTTGTGTGACCACCTCTTCAGTCTCCACTGACAAGGCGTACCTTTTGCTGGGCACTCATTAGTGATAGGCCAGTACCCGAGCCTGAGTCCAAGACTCCCCTAATGAGTGCCTTGTTGGTCCAGAGGTATAACTCCAGCCGGAGAAGTCACATGTTCAGCTCACCTCTAACTTTGGTCCTGATGCAGTTCTAATAAAAATACCTATTTCTTATTTAATGCTTTTTATCAATAGCTCTCAACGTGCCTCACAGTCTTTAATGTGTTTATTGTCACAACACCTCTGTGGGGCAGGAAAGTATTAGCCGCATTTTATAGGCACTTAGAAGCTAAGGCCCAGATTTTTAAAGCAACTTAAGTGTTGCCACACTCAGCCTCTCACCCCCTAACTGATTTAGGAACCTAAATCTCATTTTCCAAAGAGATTTAGACACTTAGGCATCTGAATTCCATTGCCAGTCTATGGGCTTTTGAGTCCTAAGTGTCTAAATCCCTTTGGAAAATGTGATGTATGTTCCTAAATCAATTAGGTATTATTATGCTGAGCACAGCAGTGCCTAAAAAACTTTAAAAAATGAGTTTAAGTGACGTACCCATGGTTATATAGGAAGCTTTTGGTAAAGCAGAGAATTGAACCCACCTTTTTTAAGCGCTAGGGTGGTGTCCAAACCACTGGAGCATCCCTCATCTACTGGAAAGTACTAAGTCAGGTTCTTTGACTGTTATGCAAGAGGTCAGACACCCCAGAATGGTCCCTTCACTATTGCTCATGCTACCATTCTGCTGGCCCTTGGTGAGAAGGTTCCAGATCCCATGGAGAGCAAAATCTGCCATGCAGTGGAAAAAAAGACTCTTGCTTCCATGGAGGGGGGGAGATAGCTCAGTGGTTTGAGCATTGGCCTGCTAAACCCAGGGTTGTGAGTTCAATCCTTGAGGGGGCTATTTAGGGATCTGGGGCAAAAATTGGGGATTGGTCTTGCTTTGAGCAGGGGGTCGGACTAGATGACCTCCTGAGGTGCCTTTCAACCCTGATATTCTAGGATTCTATGACTTCCTCCTGTCCCTTTCCCCATGGCCACCTTCACTGTCTGTCTGTGGTGTGATGTCAATGGACACTCTTTGGTTTGGAGAGATGAAAATGAGGCTGGGAGAAGGGTGAGCTGGATGGAGAACGGAGCATGAACACACACAGTGCAATGACAGCTAGAGTAGAAGTAGAATTAGAATAGAAGTAGAACAAGAGCGAATATACAGAAGAAAGGGAAAAAATGAGTGAGCTGGAAGGAACGGGATGGGGAGAAGAAGACAGAAGAAATAAACTAAACGACGAAAGAAGTAAAACTACATTTTTAAGGTAAAATTTTCAAAAGGACCTAGATGATTTAGAATCCTGAGTCCCATTTTTCAAAAGTCATGTAGATAGGTATTTAGGTGCCTAAAGATGCAGGTAGGTAGCTAGTTGGATTTTTCAGAGGTGCCGGTCTGTAGATTTAGGTGCCCAAAAAAATGTGACCCTGAGTGATGTTTTTGTTATTTTTTTAAAATAGGACTGATTTAGAATCACAAATTCCAAAGAGACCAGTGTTATCATCTGAGTTCCAGTATTTCACAGGCCATAGAGCTTCCCCAAGCTCATAAGGCACCTAGAAGTCGGTTCTTAAAGATATTTAGGCATTGTTGTGGTCAGTGTCACAATGTTTAATGGATTTAGGAACCTAAGACTCATTGTTGATAAGTATTTAGGCACTTGGGAGCCTAAGTCCCATTCACTGCTGTCTCCTAGGCACCTAATTTCATTTAAAAATGAGCCAGGCTCCTAAATCAGCTAGGAATTAAAGAGCTGGGCTGGGCCTTAGGCTTCTTTTGAAATGTTTAACTCATAGTCAATAGTTGCATGGCACTGTTACCCTTAAGTAGCCACAAATAACCTTTTTTTTTTAATAACAGAAAGGTTATGGTCCTGCTTCTGGTGGACTATCTCCTATTGAGGACTAGTGTTGACCCTTTCCTGCAAAAGGTGAAAGCAATAGGTTTTGTAGCTGCTCAGAAACCTTGGGGACAACCCCCACCCCTGCCCCCCACTCCTTAGTTAGGAGCCAAAATATGGCTTCAGGATGAAAATTTCAAAGGCAAAAACGGAGTCTGAAAATCATTGGGAGCTGGGTGCCTATCGGCCCTTTGTACCCTTGAACATCTCTTTAATTGCCTTTAACTTTAGGCATCCATTTTGGCTTAGGTTCCCGCATATCCTTACATGGCCAGGGAGTAAAGGTTAGCATCCTGTTACCAGAACCCAGAACCTTTTTTGAATTGACATGCTGCCAGTACTGGCATGAAGTATCAAGTATAGCATTGAAGAGCACATAGGTGAGACATATTGCATAGAAAGGGCTATGTGGAGGAAGTAAAAATTCATGTGCAAGCTCAGAAATGAATATTTTGCTACCACCTAGACCCCAATGGCCCAATATTCCCCTCAAATATATAACTTCAGAGGGATCCCCACTTGTGTCTGCAAGAGGAGAATTGGGCTTTATGTATTTAAAGATTTTTTTAAAGCCTTCAAACATTTTCAGTGGATCAAGGGATAAAATCACTATGGCGCTTTGTAATTGATTAAAAGGGCTTGTAATACATAGGGCGTTGTTTTTAAAATGTCCCAGGGAATTCCAATCAAGGGAAAATATTTATTTTGCCCTACAAGTTGGCTACTTAGTGTTTGACCTTTTTTGTCTAATTACCTTGTTGATAATGAACTAGGTACAGTTTGATAGTTGTACAGGTCATTAACCTTCTGAAAATCAAGACATCATCCACTTAATAGTGATGTCAATGATTCCTCTGCATAAACTCCATCTCACTCATACACTGTGCCCATCCAGTTCTATCATAGCTGCATGCCACATAGTGCTCTGCCTTCACATTGTTTGTGTGTTACTTGGCCTCCTATACAATTTCTACAGGGTTCTACAGAGTAGAAGTCAAGCCAAGTTAATGTTCAACAGGAATCCTTCCTCTGTGTATTTTCGGATGAGACTGCTCCCTTCTAATTCTGTTGGCAGTGTTGCTAAGTAGCACAGGATACTATTACCAAAGTTCAATGAACATACATAGTAACTACAGAGTTTGAGGGGAAAACAGTCAGTGATGATTCCAAACCCTTTGGCAACAATACGAGTGCAGTTTGACCAATGCCAAACAAATGTCTAAACTCCAGCTCTGTAAGTGATGGATTTTCATTACTTTGTTCCAGCTAATAATAAACAAAAAAGTTTGTTTGTCACATTCGAGTGGTGAGAGTGTAACCCAGATCTAAACTGCACCAAATCGTTGAATAGATGCAGGAATTACTGGGTGACATTCTATGATCTGTGTTATGTAGGAGACCAGACAACATGGTCATAATAGCCCCTTCTGGGCTTAGAATCTATGGGCAAGAACCTCAGCTGGTGTAAAATGCCGTAACTGCACTGAAGGCATTGGCTTTACACTAACTAAACAACCGCTGAGGCTCTGTATCTGTTGTAGTTTAACACCACTTAGTATGCCATGTCAATTGCTAGAACGGCATCTATTGATGCACCCACTGGTATATTTAGATCATGTCTAGCTAAGAACAAATGTAAAGTAGACACCTACACTATTCAGTCAATATTAATTCCTATATATATATAGTAAACTGTAATAGTATTGGGCCAAAGTCTGGCTTCAGGCATGAAAACAGCATAAACCTGTGTCAAACAGTGGGCTCAACTGATGCCTTGTTAATGTAAGCATGTATTCTGACTGTCCTTGGCCTCATACACAGTAAACCTATGCACATTACTACTGGACTGTGTGTGCAATCAGGCCAGGATTCATATGCACCAAACCATGTGAGCCTTGCTCCCTAAGTCCCATCCTCAAATATACCCTGCACAGCTCCATGGGCCTGATAGGGAGCCAGAATCACAGTGACAGTTTTTGATATGTGGCTCCCTTTCCAGCGGTGGCATTTTTGGTATGTGTGTGTGGGCAGCCCCTGCTAGAATATGGGCCGTGATCAGTACATGTATAACTGTTCCAGTCCGTTATGCAACAGCACATCACGTTCCACCATCAGCAATGGGAACCCAGTTGACCTACTGATTCAAGAAGTGGCTGCAGAACTCTGGATGAAACTGGCATGCTTTGACATAGGTATAACGCAATGACAACCAACCAGTAATGCCCAGCCAATGCACAGAATGGTCTCTTTTATTTTAAAGATAGAAAACTATTTCATAACAGCAAGAAGACATTCCAGAGGCTGCATTTCTATAGTGTTATCCCACTCCTTGGGTGGTTTGGCCTTCTTGTCCCAGAATATCACTCCGGGCTATGAACCAATTGCAATGTAGCACACTGCCTGTAGTACTTCATTGCTTAAGCAATACAAAAATCTCAGAGCGTGTGATTATGCTACTGACCCAGCTCAGCTATGTAGTGGGGACACAAGAGGAAACAAACTGTTCCCAAGGTTCAAGGTACTTGAGCAAAGTCATTAATCAGCACAGATGCAGGAGCTAAAGTGTCTTACTGAGACTGTTTAAAGAGAAACACTGTAAAAGTTACAAATTTTAATATTAAAAAAAAATGGCATTAAGTACTTATGTGGGCAAGAATTCCAACCACAAAAGGCCAGCTCTTTAGCTAGTGTCTCCATTGACATCAGTGGAGCTCCACTGATTTACACCAGGTGACAATCTGCTCCATAGGAAAAATGAATGAAAAATAAATGGTTATTTAAAGTCTCTCACTTATACCAGGGTGAATCAGCTGTAATTGCATTAACATTCAGTGTCGTGATCACTGTGCAGCATAAGCTGTGTTCTTTAAGCTACAAGCTAGAGTGTCTGCGAACTACAGTCCAACATGCTGAATAAAGAATCCTTCACATGCATCCTGTCTGGCTTCCATCACAAGGGGACTCCACAGTTCCAGTCTCTCCAAGGTACCTATGAGATCTCCTTTTCTGCAGTGAGAAGAAAAGGAGGACTTGTGGCACCTTAGAGACTAACTAATTTATTTGAGCATAAGCTTTCGTGACTAACACGGCTGTTACTTTGAAACCTGTCTTTCTGCAGTGCTAACCTCTGACTACAAAACCCATTTCGCAAAGCCAAGTGGAGTGACCATGACACTTAGCTTTCAGATCAAAATGCAAAACCTGCTTTTTTGCTATACCTTTCCCTGCATCATAACACTAGGAAGAGAGAAGAGAATGGTTTTTCATTATCTATCTCTTGCTGCCCAGGCCTTGGGCTGAACCCCACCTGCCCCCATTGAACATATGTGAGAATTATTTGTATATATCTGTGGGCAGAATCTAGGTCTCATTTTGAGTGAATGCAGCATGAATTTTCCTCAAAGCAGTGTAAATTCTTTATGCTTATCTTCTCAATAGCTTCAGACTTTCCCTCCAGGGGATGATCAACACTCCATCGCAGTCAATGGAAAGACCCCAAATGCTTTCAATGGGCTTTGGAACAGGCCATTAATGAATAAAGCTTTCTGGTAGTACCCATTGCTTTTTCACACCCTGATCATCCCATCAAGCCTTGTCTTCACACATTTTAAGCACAGCCACCACCTCCTGTGAACACTCTTATTTCAGATTAAAAGCCTGCCTTATTTTGGGCCTTAAGTCTCTCAGTGACTGATTTAAGCACAATCAATGTAAGCTACAGTTTAAGAACGTCCACACAGGGGTTTTGTGCTAATGTAACTACATCTGTTTTTAAACCAGGTCTGTTTAACCCAGTGCAGCTTTGTGTGTGGACCAGCCCTCTGTCTTCATGCAGCATTCACTCAGCACAAACTTCCTTTGGGAGCTGCCATACACAGCAGCTGCTCTACCCCTTCTGAACATTGTGTGGATCCCTAAATACAGGTTACTTGCATGGAAGGACTGTTGTTAGGTTGGGGGGAAGTGTGGCAGCATATGATCCAGCTGCCATTTCCCTTCTGCTCTTCTCCCTGGACACACACAGCCAGTATTTGAACTTCCCTCTGCATAGCTCCGTAAATGGGAGTCTATGGCCTGAGCTAGCTCCGGCTGTAGTCAATGCACAGACTCCCATTGACTAAAATGGGAGATGGATTGGGCCCAGAGGATTCTGTGGTCCCAGGCAACCCTGAATGTACAATGGCAATCTTCGCTGTGAGTTCGTAGAATGCAGATGTAAAAGCAGCGCTGTGAACCCTGTGAAGCACAGATTCGTGTGGTTACAGTATAGAACGTAGTAAAAGAAACAGCAGCTGTTTACTCAAGCAAATTTTCCCTTTATTTTTTTTAGTTCGATTTCAGAAATTATAATAGTGCAAACACTCAGTATAAAAGTTGCAATAAGAAATTTACATTCACATTTAACATTTCAGCCCATTCACTTTTTAACATAAAAATAGGACAAATATTCAATTGCTCTTCTCAAATTTAACAATGCTGAAAAAGAGTGGAAGATACTCTACAGTATTCTATTTACATAAAAATAGACCCGTATTTATGCAAATCTAACATTAGATGTTACCCAGTGTTGTTATTGTATTAATATTTTACATATATAGTATATGTGTATGTGTGTGTGAATAATATTTCTTTGAAGCATTAGTGGGCTATAGTAGTTGGAAAACACTGACATCTTGGCCCATTAGTCCATTCCTCAAAGCTATGAATCTCTAGGTTGTTTTACCTAGAGATGTTCTATTACAACACAATGAGCTCATTCTATTCCCATAGAAGTCAATGGCAAAACCCCCTTTGGGGAGCAGACCCTTAATATAAAACCTGATACGAATCCCATTGAAGTTGATGCTTCCATTGATTGCAGTGGCTTTTGGATCAGGCTGACAGCGTCTCTTATACCAGTACAACTGAGGAAAATGTCTGATTGGCTTCCCATAATTAAGGATGGAATTACATTATAAGAGGTGATGATGAACTCAAATACTTTCATTAAAGTATGCAAGTTACTTTGGAAGCCACATAGAATTTACTGCAATCATCTGTGGTACAGGTAAAACAGCCGATAAGATTACTGTAACATGGTCTTCTTACTGAATGGCTAGATTCAATTTAGCTCACAATAAAGTATAATAAATGAAGTTTTAATCCAAAAATTGCACAGTTCAGAATCAATCTTTGCTCTGATTTTTGGAGAAAAATATCCTGATAACACTCAGACTAAATGATCATTTCTGAAATTACTTTACCTATGTTATGTATTTTCAGCAGAAGAAAAAAAAAATCAAGTTGCTTACACTATATTGTTTGGGCCACATTACTGCTTGCCTGATTCCTTTAACGTCAGCCGCATTAAAGCATGTATTATCACATATATCTTAGTACACAAAGCAGAATTATGCTACCCTCTGAAATGTGTGTGTGTGTGTGTGTTGGTACCTGGCTCTTTTTCTTCTTAGCATCACTCTATTTATTGATAGGAGTTTAAATGTCTTTGGGTCACTTTCAAGCATTTCATGGGGCTACAATGGATAGGATGGCTGGCTGTCATCTGACGACAGACAAGTTTTGATTGTGGAACATACGCTCCATTTTTGCTATCTACCTGCTTGGTGCTGGGACAGTTTGTGGTAGAAAGCAGAGACACAAGAGTCAGAAAGAAAAGATAGTTCGTCATCTCTACCCTTTTCTTTTCAGCCATTTATAATTGTTTGTTTGCTATGAGGTGAAATCAAGCCCATGGAGAGGCTAGCATAGAGACTCACCAACACTTGAGAGAGCAGTAAGCCAAGGCACACTCCGGAATCTCAGCAAGCTGTAGCAGTGTCCACATTGGACGTTACGTGGTAAGCTGCTGCTCTGGAGATTCACACACTCACTTGCCAGGCAATTACTTGCCACGTAGACAAACCCTTAGTCCTACTTGAGAACCACGTAGGTGGTGGATAGTCCTTGGGTAAAATCTTGGCCCCACTGAAGTCAATGGGAGGTTTGCCATTGACGTTAATGGGACCAGGCTTTCACCCCTTGTGCTGGCTCTCAACAGAGAGCCAAGCTCATTGTTTAAACACACATCTAGGACACTTTAAAGGACCCAGGGAACATACTGAGGATTTCTCAGAGGAGAAACTTAAGTCAAAACAAGGCATATTAAACGTCATGGGCCAGATCTTGCAGAATTTGGCTGTGTTTTGTGCTAAACACCCAATCTTCCCAACGGCCCAGGTCGTAGGAGATGGGGACAACCCATAAACTCAAACTGTGTTCAACTCAGATTGCATTTTTGCTTTACAGTTCAAATCAGGGGCTGAAATCCTGTCCCCACTTAGGTCAATCCATAGACTTCCACAGAGCCCAGATTTAACTGAGGGTCTTTAATCAAGCTGTTGAAATTAATAAATAACAACATGGAATGGATTATGTTTTAATAAAAGGAAAGTTGAAAATTAAAATGCATGCAGCCTGCCAGATATTAAAAGTGTTTAGAGAAAGGGAAATGCAGCAAAGGGGCATAGCAGTACGTTAGCAACAATGCCATACGAGAGAGTCAAGCAACTACTGTGCTTCTGAAAAGGACAATCTTTCTATAAATGAGAACAGACATGGCAACAGAGCTTACTCATGTCAATAGCCTCATTAACTTCAATGGGACTATTTGTGTGAGTAAAGTGAGCAGAATTTGGCCCACAGTGTGTCTGCAATAAGTAGACTTGTTCATACTTAAACCAACACTTCTTTCAAGATAATGGAGGAAAAAATATGTACAACATTGTGATGGGGTTTACAGACCTGATGCTAAGACTAAGGGAGTGAAGGGGCAGTATTGGACCAAGAAGGCCTTGCCCCCAGCAGCTGCAGAGCATGCTCCAAATGGAGGATCTACTTAAAAGGGGACTCAGACAGTCAAGCAGGAGGGAGAGTGAAGGAAAAACAGACTGTCTGCAGCTTTTGGGACACAGGGGATCTACAGGGGAAGGATCTGGAGTGTGAGTAAGACCTGACTGGGAGAACAGGGGCCCGACCCCCTTCACCCTGACAAGGGAAAAATGGGGATGCTGAAAGTGAGATGGGAAGCCCCAGCTGATGATCTGAATTGTTGACACTATGTGATCAACCCACTTCTGAGAGGGAAGCAGAGTGCTGGGACTATGCCCCAAACCTAAGAGAGAACCAGGGAGGTACGAAAAGGCCCAGGGGAAGCTGGGCTGGTGAATCAGCTAAGAGGGGGCTGAGACTCTCCCTCCCCTCTTTCCCCTGGGGCCCTGGGCTGGGAGCTGGTGGAGCAGAAGGGCCTGGGTCCCCTTACCTTTCCCTCCTCCTCTGGCTGATTGCAAGAACCCCAGGAGCAGCAGGCTGACTGTAACTTGGCGGCTGGGCCCTAAGATTGCCTGGCAAGGCCATCTCAAGGCTCTGAGAGACTGTTGAGCTGTGACCTGCCCACTAGGCCTGCTGGCCCCCAGCAAAGCCTGCTACAAACATTGAAAGAAAATCACTTGCAACGTAAAATATATTGTACAAACTCAAAATGAAAAGGGCATGTTCACATGAACGTGAAAGCAGGCAAAAGATCTGTAAATCTGCAACGTTTAAAAACAAGTTGTTATAGCTCCGGTACCACTAACTCCTGTTAAAAATGTTTGCATGAAAAAAAATATGTGCACACACATACACTGCTGTAAGACTTAATACTAAGGACCAAATTCTGGTAATAAGCAAAATGATCCCCCTCAATGAATATTTATTTTAAAAGCAACATTAATATGCCCCTGTGTTCTGGCTGATAACAGCTTCACACCCTGCTGTCAAATGGAGGCATAAATCTGTGCAAGTGTATGTGCACAGGACCATTGCTGGATCAAAGCTGTGAATCATACCTCCTGACTGAAGTACAGATTACACCTTGGCAGTTGTCACAGAGAGACTGTAGAATGTCTTCTCTCAAAGGCCATACGGGGGCAGGATAAGGGTTGTTGGTACGGGATTTCTAGCTTGCTAGGTAAAATTTGTCCCCCAAAGCTGTAATTTTGAAAGGCATATTTTTCTTTTTAAATGTTAAAGTGCCTTATATTCAAAATTGCATGCTTACTTTGTGTGTGCAATTATACCAATTCTGTGCAACATTGGTCATTTGCACATCAATACCTTATGGAAAAAACGTATAGAACAGAAAATTATACCTATCTATAGAATTTCTGAACCATCCATAGAATTTCGAAGAGAATTATGTCCATGCTAGTTGCTATGGAATTCTATAGATTGGTTTAAAGTTCTAAAGAATGGATGTTCTCTATTGAATTCTGTTTTTAGAGTAGTTTCTATAGAAGCTTATTGGCTCCATCCCTATTAAGTTCTGTAGGGCTTTCCCATCTGGTTTTCTATTTGTGAGTTTAACTGCCTGTCTGGATGCACAGATAACTCGCTATTTGCATATGCTGAATCCAAATCTGTAAATGCAAATGTTACGAATTTGCAGTGTGTGCGTGCAAATCAGTCAATTTACCATTACACAGTTTTGAAAACCAGACTGTAAATGTTCAATGTGGTTATCAAAGCAAAAGCAAGAGTAATGACAGGAAAAGGTTTTTATTGGGGCTACTCTTTAAAAACATTAAGTACTTTTCTTTAATAGTAAACACAATTAACCTTAAATTAATCTACATTTAATCAGAACACGCTGATGTATCACTTGGATTTCGAACTGAAAGCGAAGGAAAAAAAAATCTCTAGGTTGTCTAGAGAATAATACAAGTTTTACAATAGCCTAAAATGACTTCAATTTGCTAATTCCAATTTGTCATAACTGCTCCCAGCATCAACACATCTCGGGTAAAAGCCATGTGCCAGGCACTTTAGCAGTAAGACACAATGGAGTGTGTGATAGCAGTAATTAATGCACACCTTGGCCTAGTCTACAAGGAGAATTTTTAGCAGTTCTAACACCATTGGTCTAGCACAGATACAGTTACATTGGAGCTAATAAATGTGAGAGTGCTGCTGTAGATTGGAAATAGGTGTTTTTATCAAGATGTCTGTTCTGTTCAATATAGGGCCAGATTTAAAACAAACAAAAACAAAAAAACCCCACTCAGCTCCCCCATTTAGGCACCAAAATAACTAGCCAGATTCTCAAAATAGATTGGATGCTGAGGATTTAGGAGAATCTGGCCCTTATTTAGCTTTCTAAATGGGAGCTGAACACTTTTTAAAAGCAGGCTCCTTAATGATAAACAACAATAATAATGGTGGTAAACATTCCTGTGTGTGGCCTACACAAGCACTTCCATTCCACCCCTGATGGCACTGGTGCAGACATGTTTGTGCTAGATCAAATTGGGGAGGAAGAGGTAAAAATGCTCTTTACAGATACAGCTCTTGGGCCTGACTCTCCATTCTGTTCCACCAGTTTTAAGATGGTGTGACTTCTTTGACTTCAGTGGAAGCACAGTGGATAAAACTGGAATAGCGGAATGGAGAACCAGTCCCCTAAACCATATGGTAAGGCACAAGCAAAGCCAAGTGCTTCAGCACACTGGCCATGTACATTAATCAGTGCTAAGCCACATTCTGAAATATCGTGATCATAAAACAACCATTTCAAAAAAAAAAAAGAAAAATAACATTCCAAATTAGTTTAAAATTCTGAATACAGGTAAAAAAAACAGCCTATTAAGAGATCTTACACTTTATTGTGAAAATGTAAACAAACAACACAAATTGGGCCCTGATTCAGCTAAGCACTTAAGCAGTTGCTTAACTTTAAGCACATGCCTAAATCCAACTGAAACTAGGCACATGCTTGAATACCTTGCTGAATTGAGGACCTAAGCATTGAACCCTGCACCACTAAATCAACAGGGAAATTCACCACTAACTTCAAAGGGTGCAGGATCAGACCAGTACTATTCCTTTTCCTTACCATAGATTTTCATCCCCTTCAGTATTTTGGACCCCCTGCTTTGTGCTTTTTAATTGCCCTCCCAGTCCTTGCCCTTGCTGCAGTCTGGCCCATTCTAGGCTAGTCAGCATGCGAGGTGCTGTTTGGCAGTTCAAAAATGGAAATAAGGACCAACAGGGAGCTCCCAATTAAAGTGACACTACCAGCAACATGGGCTGTGATGGGGCAGGTTGGATGGCTGTGACAGGAGAATGTGTGTAAGGTGTAGTATAAACACTGGGTAAGGAAGGGGGCAAAATCAAGAAAGAGGGAGAAAATTAGATGGAAAGGAGGAGAAAGCAATATATGAAAACAAAGAGGGTTAGGGGTGGTGATGGGAGCAGGGGAAGAGATAGGCAGAGGTGTAAGAGTCCAGATTGTCATTACTCATAACAAATATATCACATTTACAATAAAAACGTACTGAATTTGAGATGAATTAATCTATACATACTATTCAATGGGTTTAGAAAATCCTTAAATTGTCATATGAAGCCAGTCATTCAATAGGATGTAATGATTCATGTATGAAGCCAATTTAGATACATGGATCAATGTCTGCATTTATGATGACAAGGTTACTTATTGAAACACTAGTGTTAATTAACCAGGCAGTCATGTGAAAGGATTTCAAGCCCTATAATAATACTAGATAAAAGTCTGCAAAATGTAAGAAGTCCATGTTAACCCACAGCATAAGTTATGTATACTATACATAGTGCATACACTTTTTCCACTTCCATCAGCCTCAATGCTGTTCTGCGGTTAGTGGTCTCAAATATATTATTGAATTATTATGTAGCAGAATTGCAGTCGTGTAAATAGTTTGTCAAATACTATTAGCTATAGTAACAGACATTACAACACAACATTATAAGGATTTAAAGTTTTCATGAGAGATTGAATAGGAGACTGGCTTTGGAATAACTTTCCCATCTTCCCTGCAACAAATGGGATTAAATTGCTTTGAAGCATAAACTACAATCAGTTAAAAGGACAGATTCTGATCTGTTATACAGGTGCACTTGACATCAGAATCTGGCTCAGGGTCCGATACTGCACCATTGCAGCCAATGGGAGATTTGCCATTGACTTCAGTGGGAGTACGACTGGGGCCTTCTACAGGAGGTGCCAGAAAAACCAACATAAAAAAGCCAAGTTTACATTTTTTTTTAAACACAATTATATGCAGCACTCTTATAGTTTGAACTATGGTTCATTCTGCAACAACATGACTCAAAAAATAAGGCCATAAAATGAAATGTTTATTACAGACACACATATATATTTATATGAAAATGATGTATTTGTATAGTGTATTTCTCAGATACAATAACTGTAGTATTTATTACTACATTAAAAAACAATCTGGGTAACACCAATGGGCCAAATTTACTTTCTTTCTCTTCAAATGAATTGTGCCAGATCACTGCACTGATGAATTTGACAACGGCTTTTTCTCCGTTGATGCCTGTCCTAAATCAAACAGTACCTATTGAATACCAGACTTGTTACACTGTTAGAAACTAATATTTCCATTCATTTTTATTTTACAGTAAATGGTGTTTAATTTATTGCTTCTAATGACCAAAAGGTACTTTTTAAAAGATAGCATAGATGTTGATAGCACATTTCATATACCATAACATGGATTTAGCAACACTGAGGTTGGCGTGATTATTAGGTTACAGTTTCTCTTTGTTTTGCTGTTTGTATTTTGAATTTGCTTCGCAGAATGCACATGCAACTTATGGATTAAACTCCGTCAAAAGTGATATGTCAAAAATATTTAGGAAAAACTTACTGTTTTCTTTTGTTTTACTGAAGTCAGGCATGTGTGGCATGCAGTAGATTGCAAGGAAAAACAAAAGGATGTCCATTTCCAAAGGATTTATAATCTTCATGCGCATGTAAAACCTCTGTTACAAAAATCATTAACATTTGTTAAAAGTGTGCCTTTTTGTTTTTTTATACAAGTGTACATGCAATAATCTGTCATAGCTAAAACTATTTACAAAATTTCATACAATACCTCTTAAGTGAATAATACATGAAAGGCCAATGTTTAACACTGTACAAGATTACAAATAAATAAGGCATTATAATACAGTTTTATCACAAATTAAAAAGTGTTGGTTGTCACTGCAATACAAAACTGTAACTTGAAAGAACATTATGGCTAAATAGTCCTCCTGACTGGACAGAACATGTACAGAATTTGGACTTGCTGATGGTAGAGTAAATGCTTAACTTGTGCTACAAGCAGATAATCAAATGAATTAAAATTATTCATATTGACCACTTACTACTAGATTCAGTTCCTCAGTTTTGAAATGGAACAGGACAAACACACACAGATGTTTCCCAAGTACTTTCTTTGCCTTATAGTTACAATATAAAACCAACATAAAAAGAGACATTTAAGTCTGTAATCCACTCTGTTACACTGTTGTAAATAAGGAGCAACTTTGATGGCGATACTGGAGAGTTACCTTAGTGTAACCAAAAGCACAATCTGGCACGCACTGGGCCAAGTACTAAACTCCTTCTACACCCCATACATTCATTGATTTCCATAGAACTTTTGGGTGCATAAAGAATGCAGGTTCAGGCCTGATAAGCTGAAAGTTCAGGCTCTCCCAAAATCTCACCTAAAGGGAGCAGAGCTAAGTATTACAAGAGTGTGCTTGTGTTTCAGGTGGTGGTAATGGAATGTCAATACTCACAGGTAAGAACATCTACAGAGAAACAATGCACTTTACCTGTTGGGTAAAATTGCTTTTTAATCGATCCATGTGTTAAATATTTGGAAATATCTAGCCAGTAATTCAGCTGAATGCCAGTTTGTAATCATGGTAGTATAAAAAAACCCCAACATTTAAACACAAATGTAACATGGGAATATTTTGAAATTAGTTCCCAAGAGAGAAGGAGGTTTGAAGACCTCTGATGCTTATTTGCTTATGTGAAGAATGAAAGACTTTAAAATTATGACTATTATCTTAAGAGAAAACATGCAAACTGATGTGAAATATTGTGCTTGCAATTCACAGACATTAAAGACATCTTGCCAAAACTGGCACCAGTTTATTGTTGGGCTCCTCCCAGTTAAGTGTTCAAGCCAACACTACACAAGAATAAATGTAAACTTAGGACACTATTCTGCCCATGATGTGTCCATGTAACTTCCCTTAATTAAAATGGGAACTACATATATATATCAATGGCAGCACTGACCCCTCAATGGGGCTAAAGCAAGATCCAGTGCAAAACATGAATTGAAAAAATAATAAATCTAATATAGGTGAAATGCACTCTGATCCAAAGCCCACTGAAGTCAGTGGGAAGCTTTATATTTACTTCCATGGCCTTTGGATCAGGCCAATTATTATCTTCAGACGGTTGCCGCAAAGCAACGCAAGGACATTTCTCAAATTTGTCAAGAATCATATGCTTTTGTGGGCTGAGCACAGTTATTACCTCTGTTATCTTTCCTGCATAAAACTTGCTAAAGGCATACATGGGAATGTAAAAGGGTGGAGAGACTACAGAAATATGTCATTTAAAAGAGGATACAGAAATGTACACAGAGAAATGAAATTGGGAAAGTCAGACAAATAGGAAACGAGAGCAGAAAGGCAAAAATACACTTTTACTCTAACATTATTAGAATGGGCACCTAGTAGTGCGTGCTGTAATGGCTGCAAAACAGGTTACTGCTGCCTTGTTAAACCAGCGTTGCAGAATTGCCCCCAACTACAGCAACAGCAAAGGGAGGAATTCGCTCTTCCTCACTCTATCACCTCAGTGACATTAGATGCCAAGGCAATTTCCCCTTAATATTTCCTGTTTTTAAAAATCCTAGACAATTATTTAGATTGTAAGATCTTGGGGCCAGGGACCGGCTTATTGTTCTATTTGTACAGCACTGAGTCCTGGTCTGTGACTGGAGCGCCTGGCGCTACAGTAATTTTACTACTAATAGTAATTGTAAATGCAAAAAAAATTGTTTTAATTGGACATAACTGTAACTGTAGCAGGAATGAATGACCCTACACTCTACGGTTTAACTCACAGAGTCAGTAAGTGCATAACTTAACCGATGGTATTGCACCTACACAGAATTTTCCATTTTGGTTAAATATCTAGCTTAACATAGGTTGCTTTGCTTCATAAAATACATATTATAAAACATACAGGATATGCAAAGTGACCAGGTTCTCATAGCTCTTGGAACCTCATCCTTTGAATTTCCTGACAACTTTTTATTTCAACAATACAATCTCAATGTTGCATTAATACAGTTTGCTTCAATTTAAATTATGCAATTTTTTGTTCTTGCTAATGTGTGTGATCTGTTTACCTAGAGGACCCTCATCACCATAGTATTTGAATTAGTGATTTTATTCCCAGCAACACCTTTGTGAGGCAGGGAACTATTATTATCCCCAATCTCAAGACGGAAATACACAGAGATGAAGTGACTAGACCAAAGTCACACAGGAAATCTGTGGCAGAGCCTGGAATTGAATCAGATCAATCTAGTTCAGTGCTTTAACCGCAAATCTAGCCTTTCAATCTCTGTACTGACACACTGAAAATCGCTACAGAACTGAATAAAATAACTTCTATAAATCCATGATACACAATATAGCATTGATTTGGCTACCTGGAGAGCTGAAAACAAACTTCATCATGTTTACTCCCACGCTCTGCAACTGTTGGGACAACATTTGTCCATAAAGAGACCCCATTAAAAAACCATTTAAAATAAGAACAAAAGAGCTATAGTGGGCAGGCCCAATATCCTGTCTCCAAGAGTGGTCCATGGCAGAGGTTAAGGGGGAGTATACAGAAAGGGAAATTGTGGAGTGATCCACCCATCGTCCACTGCCAGCTTCTGGCAGTCAGAGCTTTAGGGTTGGCGTTCCTGACCATCCAGGCTAATGGCCATCGATAGACCTATCCTCCCTGAAGTTACCCCGTTACTTTTTTCACCCAGTTATGCTTTTGGACATCATAACATCCCAGGGCAATGAGTTCCACAGATTAGTTGTGCAATGTGTGGAAAAACTGCTTTCTTTTCTTTGCATTAAACCTGCTGCCTACTAATTTTATCAGGTGACTCCTGGTGTTTGTTTTTTTCCGCAATATTCATGATTCATAGACTTCTATCATATCCCCACTTAGTCATTTCTCTTCTAAGATGAACAGCCCCAATCTTTTTAGTTTTTTCTCATATGGAAGCCGTTAAATCTTTGTTGCCCTTCTCTGAAACCTTTTCCAGTTCCACTATATCCTTTTTGAGATGGGGTGACTAGAACTGGACACAATATTCAAGGTGTGGGCATACTATGGTTTTATATAATGACATTATGATATTTTCTGTGTTATTTTTTAACCCCTTCCTAATAGTTCCTAGGATATAGTTAGCCTTTTTGACTGCTGCTGCACACTGAGCAGGAGTTTTCAGAGAACTATCCAAAGCAACTCTGAGATCTTTCTTGGGTGGTAACAGCTAATTTAGAACCCATCATTATATATGTGCAGCTGGGATTATTTTTCCAAAGGTGCATTCTTTTGCATTTAGCAACACTAAATTTAATCTGCCATTTTGTTGCTCAGTCACCCAGCTTTGGGAGATCCCTTTGTAACTCCTCAATCTGCTTTGGACTTAACTATCTTGAATAATTTTGTGTCATCTGCAAACTGTGACACTTCATTATTCACCCCCTTTTCCAGATCATTAATGAATATGTTGAACAGCACAGGTCCTAGTACAGATGGCTGGGGGACCCCGCTGTTCATCTCGCTCCATTGTGAAAACTTACTATTTATTCCTACCCTTTGTTTCCTATCTTGCAAACAGTTACTGGTCCATGAGAGGACCTTCCCTCTTATTCCATGGTTCCTTAGTTTCCTTAAGAGCCTATGGTGAGGGACCTTGTCAAAGGCTTTCTGAAAATCCATACACAATATTGACTGGATCACTCTTATCCACATGCTTATTGACTCTCTCAATATATTCTAATAGATTGGTGAGGCATGATTTCCCTTTACAAAAGCCATGTTGACTCTTCCCCAACAAATTGTGTTTTTCTATGTGTTTTTGTTCTTTACTACAGTTTCTACCAATTTGCCTGGTACTGAAGTTAGGCTCACTGGCCTGTAATTGCCAGAATCTCCTCTCGAGTCCTCTTTAAAAATTGGCATTAGATTAGCTACCTTCCAGTCATCTGGTACAGAGTGATTTCAGTGATGGGTTACATACAACAGTTAGTAGCTTTGCAATTTCATATTTGAGTTCCTTCAGAACTCTTGGGTGAATGCAATAATCATTGCAAGCACACTGGCATATGGATGGGCAGTTTACAAAAGAAGTGGCCTATAGAACTTGACTGGGTGTATGCCGTAAGGCTTAATATAGGTGTTCGGATACCACAGTAATGGGTGTGGTATAAGATGATAGACAAACTTATCCATGACATCCATGAGATCATGAGAGCAGCTGAAAAATGTTCCCTTTTATGCAAATTAAGAGCAGCCCTCAAACTCTGGGGAAGTTTACCAACGTGATCACCATTTGGAGAAAGTTTGATGTGCTTGCCTTTCAGAGTCCTATCTTCAAAAATAGGTATATACTTTCTGTAATCGTGTAACTAAGAACAAGAAGCCTGGTGTTGAATCAGGATATATAATAAAACAGTGGCATCAAATTAAAAAAATGTTGGCAAATGTACAAATATAACAATACCAACAGCACATTTGTAACTGATACTGAACGGTTCAAACAGGCCTAAATCTTCACTGAGCAAGAAAATCTGTGCTTTCAGTGAAAGTCTGCTACTGCAAAAAGAGAGTGTCCCACTGTTCTCTACCTTCAATACAATTGGCAATGTGCATAAAACAGGAAAGACTGTTCTATATTTCATAAGCATATTGCTGTGCTTGCAGGATGGCACCTCTGTCTCATACCAAGCCAAAATGTCCTACAGAAAGACAGTATTTTAGTAACCTTCTTTGTCAATGGAAAGAACATTTATTAGTATCTGATCAAATTCCTAAGCCCTGTCTCTTGTCTAGCTCATAGCATTGTGTTGTAATTGTAACTGGAAAGCATTCAAAGCTACTGAACATGCAAATAAAACTTTAAAAGATACCTCAGTTTGGCAGTTGGCTTTAATTCAACCTTCATTTACCAATCGCTGACGAATTCTTCTTTCCTTATTTCAAGCAGTGGAACAAGGTTTCCATAACTCTTGCTATAGCCCCAAATAATTTTCAATCATCTCACCCTCCTTTCCTAATAGCAGCTTTACTAACCTCAGACCCAACAACACTGGATATGGTGGTAAAAGAAATCTATCCCTTATGCCATTGAAGGTGGATGTGTACATAAATACATACATACATAAGATATATATATATATATATATATATATATATATATATATATATATATATAGGAGTGTTTGTATATGTGCATATATAGATTTAAAATATATATATATATATATATACACACACAAATACAGTGTCATGTGTACACTTTTTTCAATTATAGCATTTATCCTTTAAAAATGCCAAGAAAATATTCCATATTTCCAAAAAATTGGGTTTAGACTTTTCCTAACAGAATTGCTAGCCCTTATTTGTTCCATTCCAAGAGTTCGTTTATGCAGTTCCCAAGTTCTCTTTGGTTGGGTTGTAGTGATCCTTGGTTGATGCCATGGCCTATGATCCTTGACCTCCTGGTGAAAATTCAGACAACCTCTGCTCTCTGAGTTCACTGCAAATGCCGTAACCAAATTTTCTCTGCTCTATACTTCTTTCACAGCTGGCACAGAAGGAAGGTAATGTAATGTTTGATTTGTGTGGGTTGTTGATGCTTGAAGTGCTCCAAGCCCAGCTTTTACAGTAAAGCTGGCGACTGAGGACACTGATGGACAACTGGTGCCCAGTTTGGTTTGAATGTTTGTTCTCCCGTTGGAGTACATTTTCCGCTCTAAGTTTAAAGACCGTGGTTGTGAATTATTTCCATTGGCCTTTCCTTCAAGAAAATAGGTCAACATTTCGCCTTTTCCCTTTACACTGACTTTACCTCGGCACACAAACTCGTAACTGCACCTCTTTAATATCCGCTGAACTTCTTCTGTCACCTGTGGATAAGAAGAGCCAGTATTATATTTTACCATTCCTATCAATTAGCTAGGGTTAATCCTAGAGTAAGAAAGCAGAATTATACTTCTCTATGGCACTTTCTTTAACTGGGATGAAAGATGCCCCATGGAATGAATGAATAACTATTGGTTTTGGTTTTCCCTGGTATGTGCTTTGCTGGCAATAATTATAATAATTAATAATGAGATGGGCCCTAAGGAGAAAATTTCCGATCTAGAACTGAAGGACTCCAAAGTTCTGCGGCGTTCAGATCTGAAGTTTGGTTCTACTCATTGGAAACATAGGGCCTAATCTCTGGTGGTGTAAGCTAGTACTGCTTCATTGAAGCTAGTTTACAGCAACAGAGATTTTGACCAAATGTGAAGTTCAGATACAGGCTTCCCCAAAGTTCAGTCCATGCTGGGAGCTGGAGCTTTGTTTCAGGACAATCTCAAAGATTAATAATATTTTACAAGAGTGTGGCGCCTTTCATCCAGAAAGATTCTACAATCTATACAAGATGTGACTGAATGTAATCTGATATAGGTCCTTATCCTGTAGTCCTTACTCAGGCAAAATTCCCAGAGTGAAGTGGAAGTTTGGGGATGACTGGCCTGTGTAAAGACTGCAGATTCAGGCCTATAATCCAATGGAGTGCAGTACGGCAGGAATTTGAAGGTGAAACCTCTCTTTGTGGTTTGTTGATCCTTTGATTTCACCACTTCAAAGCAGTGGAACAGATAACAGAAGAATAACTACACAGTAGGCACCTGAATCACCTTGGGGATGTTGCTGCCTTCATAAGAAACGTGAAGAGATGAGGCTGAGCTTTCTAAGCAGCCTTGAAAATGTAATCATAGGATTATTAATAAACAAGAACTTCAAACTGATAAAGAGTGATTGGAATATACTCACCTGAATTTTACCCTGCACTCCAGTACTATCCATTCTGCTGGCAACATTCACAGTGTTACCCCAGATATCGTATTGTGGTCTTCTGGCCCCAATAACTCCTGCCACTACAGGCCCAACATTAATACCTAAAATCAGAACAATGGCTTTTATTTCGTTTTTGCTGCTTCAAGTGCTGTGACATAGATCTAAGAGAAACAGTTGCTCTTTCCAACTGTTTCGCCATAAATGACTTCAGTGTTTTTACCTGTCATAGTACACAATAGCATCCTCTTATATTAGAGCTTTTCAACACCCAGGATCCCGAAGAGTGTTAGAAATTGACCTATACAGGCACACAGAGCACACCTGAAATGTAACATTAATTTTACTCAAATTTAAAAAAAACCTGTTCTAATCTCATGAGGGAAATTCTCAATTTCAATCTTCCGGCAGGGAGGAGGAGAAGGAGAGGAAGAATCACTTCCGGCATAAAATGTGTCCAGCTGTTTAGTAGCACAGAGGAAGTCTCTACAGGTCATGGCAAGAGATTATTGACCCTTGATTACTTCTTATGGGCTCTGTTGTGCTTTTTAAGAGACAGCCTCCTAAGCGGGAGTGCACCGACCCTGCACTGCCATTGGGCTGGGAAACATCAGGAGTTGGGGCAGGGAAAGCAGGTCACATGAGAAATTCTGATACCAGCACCAGACTAGGGATATATTCTGCATGCACAGACACACAGGCTTCTCTGGGAGCACTATCGAGGAGAAGCACTCAGAACTGGCACATACATTTCCTTTTTGGAGGCACAATATTAGCTCCTAGGCCCTATGCTGATTTCACCAGTTAGTGTGGAATTGAGGAGCAGCATGACCCTACCCCCTTTTGCAGTGTCTTGCACAGTTGCTGGTTCTAATGGTCTTAGCCCCTGTGCCAAGACGAGAATTGTGGCTTCCCCATGAGAAGTTGCACAAGTTAAGTGGGGAGAGGGATCCTGGTGCTCTGTCTGCCCCTTGCACACTTGTGCATGGCCAGCCACACTGTGGTCTTCTAAGGACACTTTGGAGGAAGGCATTGTACCAGTGATGGAGGAAAGCTTTCAGTTGCTGGATGATGGGGGAGTTCAGGACTGTAGCATGACTCGCCTCTCCTCACTATTGATATCATGGTCTATGACCACTTTCGCCACTTGGCTGCTAGTTTATCTGCTCCACTTTGAGCCCACAACTGATCCGCTCCAGTTTGAGTGCACAACTCAACCAATGGGCTGGGAAACAAAAGGAGGTGAGGGTGGGGGAAGCATGTCAAATTAGAGGATTTCACTGAGATGAGAACAGCCTTGGAGTTACCGTTGGGGAAGGGCTGGAAGGAGAGATGGCACTGAAGCAACGAAGGCTGCAGAAGGGAACTGGCTTTCAGGGGTGAGGATCACAGTGCAATCCTTCACGTGGAGGAGAGCATGTGTGTGTGGCACAAGAGGGCTAAAGGAGGGAGCGGGAGGGGTTGATTTGTTGCAGGAAGCAGAAGCTGCAGCAACTAGGAGAGGAAATGAGCTAAATGCAAGAAACCTTTTGATAACATAAGAAAGGTCTCAAAGATTCCAAAGCATTGTACAATCTATATCTGCACACAAAACGTACGCACACCAGTGAAGTACTGCCGGCTCTGGAGTGGAATGCTGCAGCAGTTTAACAATGCACAGCAATATTAGAGAACAGAGTATGACAGGGAATGAAAGCGAACCATATGCAATTGAAACTCTAAAAGAATTTTAGCTAAGCATCACATAACTAACCAAACTGGAATTGGTCCTGAACATAAGGACTAGCACCCTTAAGCTTGATGCCTTCATTCTCACCTTCTGCATGTGTAACTCCCCTTAAATTAATGGCACTTGTGCAAACATGCTGATGATAAAATGGCCATCGATCTAGACTCTTCCGGCTCCAAGTTTCACTCAAGAGCATGAATATGAGCTATTTTCATTCAAAGATATAGGCAATTCTCTACTACTGAACCTCTTCAGATAAAATGGGGAAGGCAGCCAACAGCAATGCTACATTTTATAGGCTAACTCTAGAAACAGAACTTACCAACTCGGAGGACAAAGTCGTTGTAAGACTGATAGTTGATTTCATCAAGAACGTCAAACATCTCTATTGCAAAATCTGCCAGTGTACTCAAGTGGGAATAAATTGATTTTTTAGCCTAGATACAAAATAACATTTTACATTACATTTACACAGTAGTTTGAGCCAGATAAAACACTGCCATACCCCTTCATTCTCAACTGCATCTAAACTGTTTTGCTAAACGTGAAATGGAACTTTCAATTGTGTTTCGAATATTTGCATTATTTTCTCCAATGCTGAATTGTTTTTGTTTCTCTTTTTGACTTCTGGGAGTCATGGGGACAAATCAGGAGATTCAGACACAGACACTCAATGGGAAAAAGGGATCACAACAACAACTCAGATGTGGCCAAAACCTAAGGTTATATGAAGCTCCTCCTTCTACATTACATTAATTGAAAATCTTTGTCTATTTATTATGGATTAGCATTGCAGCTCTGGCACTTGACTTACCAAGAATTTACTACCATCTTAAACTTCAAGACAGAGCTGTCGTTACTTTTGACCATAATCTTTTCTGTCTGAAACTCAAATGCTCTGGATTCCTGCCTTCCTCAGGTGTTTTTGAGAGGAGAAACAGATGAGTAAACAACAGGAAAGCAAAATTACAATGGGAAAAATTGTTTCTGCTGCTGGGCAATAGCTATTTGTTCAGCGTTGTAAGCATTGCTTTCTGTGGTAATTGATAACTATATGGGTTCTGAGGGCTTCATGCTGCTCCTGTTGACAACATTCCTGTTGACCTGAGTGGTGCAGGACTGGACTCAATCCTGTGAAGAATGGAGAAGACTTATCTCCCTTGCTTTCAGTAGGTGGTGAAGGCTGGTCATACCCTTCAAGGTCTAGGTCCTTTGTAGAGATTAAATCTGAATTATGTCAAGATTAAATATGAATAGGTAGAACAGATTTTCAAAGTGAAAAACGTGGAACAACTTTAGAGGGTGGGAGAGAGGGGGAAGGGCCAGTGCAGGGGGATGATTTTGGTGGGGTGGCAGGAAGACTTGCACAGGAAGGCTTTGGTAGCTGGGATGGGATGAATCGTGGTAGGCGAGCAGGCAGCTCACTGGGTGGGCTTATGATGGTGAGTATGTGACATGTCTAGCTGGGGGAAGTCCAGAGTGGTCCCCAGAGAGATGCGTTGTATTGCTGCTCTGTTGTCCAGCATTATTCTGATTGGGTGGCCCTTGATGTGTGGTGAGAACTATTAGTGAGCATAACAAACTGCTCTGAGCTTCAGTATGTTGACATGGAGGCTCACCTCCTGAGGGGTCCATTTGCCCTGTGCTGTCAGTTTCTGGAACTGCGTGCTCCAATCTATTAGGGAGCATCTGTGATGATAATCCTTGTGGGAGGAAGCTGTAGAAAGGGAACTCCCACAAACCCATTTTGTGGGTCCTTCCACCAATTTAGTGAAGCGAGGACTTTCTGAGCAATGGACACCTGCTTGGATAGACTGTGATTGTTGGGGGTGTAGATGGTTTTCAACCATGCTTGAAGACAGTGGTTTGTGAACATTGTTGAATTGTGAAAACAAGGTTGGACATTGTGGCGAATCTGTCCTTGAGGAAGTACACTCTGGTAGACAGAGTCCAGTGTGGCCCTGATGAAATCTATACATTGTGTGGGTGTTAGAATAGGCTTTTCCACATTGAGACAAAAAGAAAAGGAGTACTTGTGGCACCTTAGAGACTAACCAATTTATTTGAGCATGAGCTTTCATGAGCTACATTCTTTTTGCGAATAGAGACTAACACGGCTGTTACTCTGAAACCTGTCATTATGCAAGACACATTGAGACAGAAGCCCAGAGAGTGAAACAGAGAAAGGGCCTTGCTGATTGCTGTCTGTGCTTCAATAGGTAAACAACCTTTCAGAGGCCAATTTTCCAGGTAGGGAAAGATGATTATGCCCATCTGGTGAAGATAAGCTGCTGTGGCTGACAGAACTTTGGTAAGAACCCTTTGGGCAATGGAAAGGCCTGAGGATAAGACACAATACTGGCAATGATCCCAGCCTACCACAACATGCAGGGATTGTTTGAGGGATGAATGACAACATGAAAATAGGTTTCAGAGTAGCAGCCGGGTTAGTCTGTATTCGCAAAAATAAAAGGACTTGTGGCACCAAATTTGTTAGTCTCTAAGGTGCCACAAGTACTCCTAACATGAAAATAAGCATCCTGAAGGTCAAGGGAAACAGACCAATCTCCCAGACCTAGGGAGGGAATTATCGTTGCTATGGTTACCATTCTGAACTGTTGGGAGTGGGCAAAAGTGTTTAAAATCCTCATGTCCAGAATTACCCTAAACTTTTTTTGGGGGTCGCGGGGGGGAATGAGAAAGTACCAGGAAGAAAAGCTTTTCCCAACCAAGTCTGGTGGAAAAGATTCGATTATCCCAAGAGCTAGCAGGGATTATACCTTCTGCGTTAAGACGTCTTTGTAAAATGGGTTTCTGAAGAGGGAGGGAGGAGGTATGGGGGGTGGTCGGGAGCTGAACTGGATGGAAAAGCCTGTAGAAATCACTCCTAGGATCCCGTTTGTGACACTGGCAGACCAGCTGCCAGCTCACGCCAAGGTGCCTAGGTCCTGGAATACTGACAAATGGATAGCTGGAAACCAATCTGGCTCACCTGTGTGTTAGCAGCGTTAAAATAGATATTAGAGTTATAAGAATGTGGTTAGTGTTTAGACTTTATGAAATGCTTGTAGGATGCTAAATGTATTAATCTCACTTATAATATCTGTATTTCATGTTACAAGGTAATATTTAAGTGTTTGCTCTGCAACTATAAAAATGTTTGCTAAGGGCTTGGCTACACTTGCAAGTTACAGCGCATTAAAGCAGCCCCGGGTGCCCTAACTTCCAATGTGTCCACACTGGCAAGGCACATAGAGGGTCTGGACTTGCAGCTGGAGTGCTCCTGGTAATCCACCTCCATGAGAAGCATAAAGCTTGCTGTGCCCCGGCATCAGTGTGAACGAGGTGTTGCATTACTGTGCTGTGACTGGCCTCTGGAAACGTCCCATAATCCCCTGAATTCAAGTGGCCACTCTTGTCATTGTTTTGCAATTGGCTACAGAAATGCGGATATGCCCTTTCAAAGCTTCGTTTCTGACAGCCGGCATGCTTATCTGCTCCGGGACAAAGCAAGCCATTAGTGTGGAATGCTGCTGTTATGAGTGTGGGTGTGTGGGGGTGAAGGGGGAGTCTGCTGCTGTTTGAACTTACAAGACAGCATGCTGACATGCTCTGAGCCCCTCAAAAACCCACTCTCTCTCCCCCACATACACACAACACACTCCCCATCACACTCCCCCTTCCCCCCCAATTTGAAAAGCAAGTTGCAGCCACTTGCACACTGGGATAGCTACCACAATGCACTGCTCTTTGTGAAGTTGCAATAGCTGCTAATGTAGCCACACCACTGTGCTTGCAGCTGACAGTGTAAACACATGGCACCGTTTTCCCTGCTGCGGTCTCCAAAGGCTGGTTTAACTCTCAGCGCTCTACATCTGCAAGTGTAGCCATGCCCTAAGACTGAAAACCCCACAGTCAGGAGACAAGCATTACCAAGTGTGAAATACTAATTTACCACAAGAGAAGTCATCTCCTCCCCAACAAAAGACAGCCTATAGGCACCAGACAAGCCATTGTGGAACATCAGTGGACAAAAGACTTTATTGTTTGCTTCCCCTATGCCCATGAAGAGGGTATATACACAAGCCCTTGACCCATCACAGCTTGAATGCTGGGGGAAGGGAATAAAAATCCCCGTTAAAGAGAAATTATCATCACTATGCTGCTTGGGATTTGGAGAAGGCAATATTTCTAAGCATAAGCAAGGGATTCCCAAGCTGCTTAGTTTGGGTTATCCCTAAAGGACATACAGAGCTTGCATAGATAGCAGCTACTATCACCTTTTGAAACCTAAGACTAACTCATTTATACGCATATGTTTACCTGCTTTAACCTTGTAAATAGCCCTTATTTCTTTTCTTGGTTAATTAGTTAGTTTATTACAAGACTGTCTACAAGGTCTGTGTTTGATGAAAGATCAGGGGTGCAATTGGCCTGGGGTGAGTGACTGGTACTTTAGGACTGTGCGTAACCTGAATATTGTTGTGATTTTTGGTATAAGGGACCATTTATCACAAAGGTAAGCCTGTCTAGGTGGCAAGACAGACTGGAGTGCCCAAGGGAACTGTCTGTGACTCCCTGGTAAGGCTTTTATAGTGTTTGTGGAGTTCACACTTGGTACTTGGTTGACGAAATCTAATGACAGAACACCCAAACTATCTGGGGTTTGTGCCTTCTTCTTGACAGTCTGCCCAGAGCTTGGCTCCCATGTTTGTGAGCCTCTCCAGACTGCTTGACACCATCTCTCTGAGGTGATGAGCTCCCAGGAAGTTAAGAAATGGGAGAGTGGATCCTCATAAAGATGGGGGTGGAGGGGATAGGTACAACATAGGATCTGGGGTAAAAAGTTTAGTGACCCTTAACCAATGGGTCAAAATGGGCATTTCAAGGCTGTTGCTGACTAAGAGGTTGCTGTAGAAGAGCCAACTTTCTTAGTAAATCTGACTTGGACCCTGTGATCTCAGAGAGTGCTCCATAGGCAGGAATTTAACTCTGACCTCCCTCCGTTTTTTAGATCTGCTTTAAAATCCTAAGCAGATCTTATATTTGGAGGGGATGTGAGTCTCTGTTGAATATCTGTTGCTGGTAGGGTTTGAGGCCTGGGGTCTTAGGCAGAACCCGAACTTGAGGAAAAAAATACAAAGTCCAAGATGGGCAAACAAGGACAGAGGCGGAAAACGCCGCTCAAAGCACAAACTCTGCTAAATAACAGAACAAATAAAGAAAAAGTAACTAAAGACTAAGAGAAAAGCTAAATAAAGTGAGGTATAGCCAGGCACATAGCTGGCTAATGGATACCGTGATGCTCTGTCTGAAGCTGCAGGCGGTTGAGAAGGAACTAGAGTGGCAGTGAGTCTGCCCCTCCCTATATTCCCACAGTAACAGGGCACAAGGGTGTCTAGAGCGCAGGCACGGATCTACAGGTGCTCCTGGTGAAAATCTCTGATTAAGAGTGAATGGGCACATGCACATCATTAAACATGGAGTAACCATAGGGACACTACTCAAAGAAGAACAAAAAGGATTGAGACATCTAGCTACTCGATCTATGGGTTCATCAGACAGTCAAATGTCTAACACCTCTCATTTAGAATTATCTGCACCCACAATTATGTGACCACAATCTATTTTAGGCACAAACCCAGAAGTGCAAAATTAAAGCTTGGGTCAGATTTTCTGTTGCAGTTGAGATCTACTTGGCACAAAGGAGATGGGTAAATGTCAGGGAGCCTGATTCTGTGCCTGGTTCCACCTTGGGCCCTGGGTAGGAGAGCTTCCTAGAGGCTGCACTAATTTACATCAGCTGGCAATGATCCTTTGGGACCATATACTAAATGGGGTTGCTCTGGCCATGTTCCTTCCACATCTCTAGTACTATGTGAAATGAGAGGAACAGGAGGGACATAAAAGGCTGGCTACACCTATGCCTGATGAGGACTTCTTCCTACCAGGAAATCTCCAGAAGGTGATATACAGGGAGTTCCTACTCTCTTTGTATCATGTTGTACCACATGAACAACACAAAGGGAAAAGCTATGTATTCTAAAATTGTCTAAAATTTTGGCCTTTGCAGTCTCTGTTTTCATGGCAAAATAATTAGGATATTTTTGTAAGAGAATTTCTATATGATTTTAACCATTGTGCCTGGCTATACCTCACTTTATTTAGCTTTTCTCTTAGTCTTTAGTTACTTTTTCTTTATTTGTTCTGTTATCTAGAAGAGTTTGTGCTTTGGGCAGTGTTTTCCACCTCTGTCCTTGTTTGCCCATCTTGGGCTTTCTATTTTTTTCCTCAAGTTCAGGTTCTGCCTAAGACCCCAGGCTTCAAATCTCTACTATAACATTTGAGTGAATATTTTCAGTACTGGACTAATTCAAATGACTCCTCTGCTAGCAAATATACAATACATGAGATAAACATATTTAGCTTTGAAACATACACTGCTGGAGTTACCCAATAACACACTTGTTTTTGGGATTCTAGTTCAAAGAGCATTTATACCAGACATATTGGTATGCCGTTGCTTGTTTGCCTGAGATCACACTGATACAAAATTCAAGTGATCAATTTTTGCCTGTCTCAGGACCCCAATTAGAGTCAACAATTTTACCACACACAAGTATTTTAAAAATACATCTCTGTAGGTTTGGATTTACGTTCGTTTAACAGTAGCGCAGAAATGAAGAGAATTAGGAATGGCAAAAAAAAGCATCAATCAGAGGCATCCTACAATCACACAATATTTATTGTCTGGGATATATTCCAAACTGATCCCAATAGTTGATTCAGCTGTAGCCTTGTTTTTTATTTATTTAACGAGGTTAATTGTCTCCTTGAAAAGTTCATGGCTCATTCTAGCCCAGGGGTTCTCAAACTGGGGGTCAGGAACCCTCAGGGGGTTGTGAGGTTATTACATGGGGGGGGGTCACGAGCTGTCAGCCTCCACCCCAAACCCCACTTTTCCTCCAGCATTTATAATGGTGTTAAATATATAAAAATGTGTTTTTAATTTATAAGGGGGGGTTACACTCAGAGGCTTACTCTGTGAAAGGCGTCACCAGTACAAAAGGTTGAGAACCACTGTTCTAGCCCTTTTGCCCTCCAGTGCACTGTTATTCTGCAATTCTATTTCAGCTCACTCAAGGGTGCCTCTGTGATTCATGGACATGGACATCAGATCAGGCATGGACAAATGAGGGGGTACATGCTAAAATGCATTGACCATGGCCTTTGATATAGAAGTCCAACTCCAGACTTGCTGTGATTATTCTGATTTATACTATGTTAGTGCCCAAAGGAGCCCTCATTGTGCTAGCTTCTGTACAAACACTTGGAAAAGCGTGATCCCTGCCCCAAAAAGCTTACAGTGTAATTTAAAATAAGACAATAAATAACAGGAGGAAAAAAGTGGAGAAAAAAGACCAAAGTTTAACTATGGGGTTGGGGCTAGAGAAAGGATGAGGGGAAGGATGGAAATGGATGGGTTTTGGAGGAACCAGCATGGCAGTTCAATTGTCATACCTGAAAGAACGAGGAGTACTTGTGGCACCTTAGAGACTAACAAATTCATTTGAGCATAAGCTTTCGTGGGATAAAGCCCACTTCATCAGATACATGCCGTGGAAAATACAGTAGGAAGATATATATATATATATATATATATATATATATATAAGGTTTTAGTTGGGGGCTTCAAAAACAGACTCCAACGGGAAACTGCAAACTGGACACCATTAAATTAGGCTTGAATAAAGACTGGGACTGGATGAGTCATTACACAAACTAAAAACAATTTCCCCATGCTAATTTTCCCCTACTATTACTCACACCTTCTTGTCAACTGTTTGAAATGGGCCATTCTGATTATCACTACAAAAGTTTTTTTTCTCATGCTGATAATAGCCCACCTTAATCGATTACTCTCGTTAGAGTTGATATGGCAACCCCCATTTTTTCATGTTCTTTGTATATATATATATATATCTTCCCTACTGTATTTTCCACTGCATGCATCTGATGAAGTGGGCTTTATCCCATGAAAGCTTATGCTCAAATGAATTTGTTAGTCTCTAAGCTGCCACAAGTACTCCTAGGTTTTTGCTGATACAAACTAACATGACTACTACTCTGAAACCAATCATACCTGAGTTACCCTCCCTGTTTCTGGGTTTTTGGTTGGAAATGTAGACCAATGTCTACATTTGGCCTCAGACTCTTTAACAAACAAATGATCCCTAAGTTATATTCTGGTGGAACTGTCACTGCAGGACTTCCTGCTTCTTTCTTGCACTTATGGGGCTGACACGAGTACAAAGTGGGTGTAAAACACTTCCATTCTGCTCAGGTTGCTTTCACACTTAATTTGCACTGGTGAAGATAACTACATAGGGTGCAGGGGAGCACAGAATCAAGCCCCAAGTCTTAACCATGTGGCTAATGCTCAGCACACCATGCTCACATTATATCTCTAGAATCTTAAGTTATTGTTTGTTTTTCAGATGTAAAGAAGGTAAATTGTTGCAAAGAAATCAAACTGTTATCAGTTATATTTCTAGCCGTATTTTTACAACTGATGGTGTTTAGTAGTTCAGTTGGAGACTGAATTAGCATCATTTGCACATGGAGTACACAAAGTCTTTCATTATGTTGTTTGACCAGCTTACCTTCGTTCCTGTAGTTGGTACAAGTCCTACCGCTGCCATATATGTACTGCCAATTGTCTTGATCTTTTCTATGTCCTTATAACATTCTTTGTCCAGAAGCTTTGTTTAAAACATAAAACTGTTAAACATTACATAATATTTTAGACAACAAACCATAGCTATCTGAAAATATGTGCATATTAAAGTTGATAAACCACTTCAATCTTTATAGGCCCAGTCTTGTTCCCATTCAAGCCAGTGACAATATTCACAGTGATGTCTGTGGGAGCCACATCAGACATAAATGTTTTTAAGGGCATTTTGGGCCAGATTTTATAAGATATTTAAGCATGCAAAGAGGCAGATAGGTGCCTAATGGGATCTACAAAAGCACCTAGGCTCCTAACTCCCACTGAAATCAGATGTTTACAGAGTCAAATTATTAGATAGCCAAACTAAGAGGAATTTTCCACAAATAATCTTGAATTGGCAGAAGTCTGGTAGACTCAGTAAGATCAAATGACAGAGAGTTTAGACCTTACCTCATCAAAATCGGCAATAATTTCATTTAAGAGGCGTAAACACTCCACTCCCATGTTATTGCCATCCAGTTCAATGTAGAAATCGTTGAAATTTGGGATGGAAGCAAACATCACTCCCACTTGTGAATATGACTGGTAATAAAGGTCCTGCAATTTTTGAATTATATGGGTTTTTAAAATTAGAGATTGACATAAACAGGCAATATCATCCTTGTGATTTCTTGAGCTCAGATTTACTTTTGTTAAATAGAAATTTCATAATGTTTACCAAGCTCTGTCCTACAAATGAAACAGGTCGTAGAATGTTGTGTTATTTCCTATGACATGTCCTGCCTCATTTTCCACCCACTCCCGTAGAGGGCCCGAGATGCAGCACAAACAGTGTAATTTTGCAGTGCAAAGTGGGATAGGATTTAGAGAACTCCTAGAAGGTTCCGTGCTTGAGAGATGGGAGCTTGAAACAGGGTGTGTGATGAAAGCAAAGAAAGACTGTGAAGGTTCACTGGCCATTCTTTCCTGTAAAAGAGGAGCAACTATGGCTGTATGGGGCTACTGCCGCCCTGAACATGCTGCAGCCACTACAGAGTGGCTTTGCTACCACAGAGCAGGCTGAGGGAGGAAGGGACAGCTTCTTCTTGTTACAAGATATTACATATAGAGCCAAGTCCTTCACACAAAACGCAGCCAGAGTATTGAGGCTGTGAGCTGGGGCAATATATAGGGTTGTATCTGTTTATTTGCTCCACCATCTTCTTACTGCGAGATACAAGTACAGTCCATGCATGCCTTGCATTCGTACAACAAATAATTATAAAGGCTCAATCATGCCTCTCCTGAGGCTTGGCCAGGCGGGGGATAGGCAGCAGAAGTATTGCTGGAGCACTGGTGCCTGCGGGCGAGCTGCTCCTGTCTCCATTTAGTCCATGTGAGCAGGATGAGCCCAGTGGTGCAGCTGTCTGGGATGGGGAAGGGCAGGGCCTTGGACTTACCCTCACACTGGGCCAGAACTAATGGCCAAGTGGGGTCCATTAGTTCTTCTGTAGCTTTAGCACCTTCCCCCACACCCACATTTCCCTACAGATGTGCAATGGAGGTGTGGGGGGTGGGTAAGGAACTCTCTGCACAATCCCTCCACCCCCTCCATGAAAGCTGCATCGGGGCAACCATAATGTAGTCCTAAACATTCTTATGGATTTCACATTTACTACCTAGCATAATGGGATGCTGACCTCAGACTGGGCCTTCAAGGTGCTACTGCAACACTAACAATAACAGTAATAATTCATAGTGTCATTAGTTGGTCAAGTGGTCCATCCCCTGCATTACTACAGGATTTAATTACTCCCACACTCTTCCCTTAACAAATAGATGCCTAGATATTAATTATTATTATTATTATGAATAATTATTATTCTACTCTCAAGTATTCCCAATTACTGTGATTCCATGATATTCTGTAGCAGTTTGTTCCCTTGCCCAAGCTTTGAGACTAGTTTTCACCCTCAAACTTACTGTATCCTTCTAGGGTGTGAAGAATTCCTTATTTTGACTTTTAAATTTATGTTTTTGTAAATGAGGCACATTTCAAGAACCTGAGTGGATCAACTGGAAGCATCTGATATTTCACACTATATTCTATTCAGAACCAAACTGATCTCTGTGGAAGATTGTAATAAACTCTGATCTTTTGACTTAATTGAAAAAGAAATTGGTTATTTGCATGTCGGCACTCAACGCCATTGATGCTGAATGACACCTCATTCACCTGAATGGTATTGTACTGAAGTCCTTCAGAAAAGGTGAATGCTACCGAGAAAGGGAAAATAACCCGGACCTGACATCTGACAATGGCTTTTACCAGAACTATTCACTTTAATTCACTTTAATGCGTATGAAATGTAAATGTGTCAAGCTTTGAAGAAAATATATAATTTCCCTGACCTGGCGGCCACATACAAATCATGCATATCATCACGTGCTTATTCCCCCCCACCGACCCCCCACCCCTGGCCTTACCATGTTCCGAGGGTTAGACATAAGAAAATGCTGTGCAACATGTGCCGGCAAGAGATTGAAGAGAATTCTTTTATTATCCAGCTTCACTCTCTCCATATCATCTCTCTCTTCTTCTGCCTAAGGGGGAGAGCGGGAAAAGCTCTTTAAAACAACCGTTTTGTAATGAGCATAACATTAATTCAGATCCTCAAATTGCTTCGTCCAGCTCCAGGCTTTAAAAAGCAGCTTGCATGGCAAAATGATACAGACCACCCTCTATGACAGCTGCAAGATCTGTCTGCTTTTAACACACAGGGCAAAATACGGAACTCCTTATTAGGGCAAACTCCCACTAAAGTCTATGGGCCAATTTCTGCTCTTAGTTCTTGATCCAAAGTCCGCAGAAGTCTCCCCTTGACTTCAATGGGCTTTTTGATCAAGCCCTTAGTTAGAGGTGTAACTCCACTGAAGGCAACTTGGTCCAATGGGAGTTTGTATGAACAAGGATTGAGTCAATACTTCAGGATTTGGCCCGCAAATCCTTCAATGCCTTTTTAAAATTTCAAGTATGCAGATGACAGTTTCCTAAGAAATATTTGCATTCTTGTATGATTTCTACATTATACAGGAATTCTTTTTGCTTCAATAGTGACTTTATCACTTGCAAATGACAGAATTTCTCCAAATGCGGCTGCAGATCCCTACACATTCAGGCAACAGATTCTATCACAGAGGTGGGCAAACTACTGCCCGCGGGCCACATCCGGCCCGCAGGACCCTCCTGTCTGGCCCCTCAGCTCCTGGCCCAGGAGGCTAGCCCCCGGCCTCTCCACCGCTTTCCCCCTCCCCCGCAGCCTCAGCGCACAGCGCCGCCGGCGCAATGCTCTGGACGTAGTTGCAGAGCCGCGGCCTGACCCAGTGCTCAGCCACCGATGCTCCTGGCAGTGCAGTAAGGGGGCAGTGAGTGGGGGGGTTGGATAGAGGGCAGGGGAGTAGGGGGTGGTGGTCAGGGGGCAGGGGTGTGGATGGGGTTGGGGCAGTCAGAGGGCAGGGAACAGGGGGGTTGGATGGGGCAGGGGTCCCGGGGGGGCAGCAGTCAGGTGGGGGGGGGGGTTGGATGGGGTGGTGGGAGGCAGTCAGGGCAGGGGTTCCGGGGGTGGTCAGGGGACAGGGAGCAGGGGGTGGTGGATGGGGTAGGAGTCCCAGGGGGGCTGTCAGGGGACAGAGGGGGTTGGATGGGGCAGGAGTCCTGGGGGAGCTGTCGGGGGCAAGAAGTGGGAGAGGGGTGGAGGGTCGGATAGGAGGCTGGGGCCAGGCCACACCTTGCTGTTTCGGGAGACACAGCCTCCCCTAACTGGCCCTCCATACAATTTTGGAAACCCAATGTGGCCCCCAGGCCAAAAAATTTCCTGCCCCTGTTCTATCATTTGCTATAGCAGGTGATAATGCTCAAAAGCACATTTTAAAACATTTGTACTGGCTAGGGTGACCAGATGTCCTGATTTTATAGGGACAGTCCCGATTTTGGGGTCTTTTTCTTATATAGGCTCCTATTATCCCCCACCCCCATCCCAATTTTTCACATTTGCTGTCTGGTCACCCTAGTACAGGCTAAGGAGCATGCGCACAAAAAGAGCTTGGATGTTGCAAGCTAATCTAACTCTCGGTGCCTAAAGTTAGATTCCTGGATCCATATTCAGGCATCCAAATATAAATGATTTGATCTGCAGAAGACAAAAGGAACTGTGGATTTTCAGCATTTTTGAAAATCAGACCACTTTTATTTAGGTGCCTAAACATGGACTTAGGAATCTGACTTTAGGCACCCTGGTTTGAAAATGTTAGCCTCTGCTCTGAGCAAAGTCTTTTCTCAAGAAACAGTACCAATCAGATCTTTCATCCAAATGCTCCTAGTGAATCAGACAATTGCTGATCAGGAGGGTAAAATTCAGCCTACGGAAATCACAGCAAGTAGAATTTATTCTTTTCACTTCAACCCCCTGACCACGCTGTTACACACACTACATTTGTCATCAAGCACAACATAATTCTTCTTTACCTATTTGCAAAGTCAGCAAAAAGATGGAGGGCCAAATTCTCAGGTATTATAAATCAATATATCTCCACTGAAGTCAATGGTGGATTTACACCATCTGAGAACCCAGCCTAAAATTTCCCAATGTCTTTTTTTATATGTAGACCTTGTCATACTACTGATATTGCAAAATCTGTTTGGTCTTCTGACAAAGACTATGCACATACTGACTAACATGGAGGGCTTCCTGGTACACATTTGCTTGGGAGAGAAATCAGCATGCTATCTCCCATATACATGCAATCTTAGGATTAGAAGAAAAGTTTTCATGAAAACTCTCCCTTTTGAGGAGAAAGCATGTTTTGTTGTTTTTGATGGAAAGTTTAAATTTTCAGTGGAACTTCCCTGTATTTTTCTGATAATCTCTACACAACAGTCATTGTTCAATTATAGATAGCTTTGCTTAGCAGCCATTTTCTGCACAGTGTTCTTTGAACTTCTTGTCATTCTTTAAAGAGACACAGAAAAAGAAACCTGAAAAAACCTGATTTCATCAAGTTGACCTCTTTGGGAATCATCATCCCCTTTGGAAATACGCATTCAGCTTCTGCTCTAATTTGGACTGCAAGAATTTATTATAATTTATTCTGGATCCCTTACTCAAGCTAAGCCCTCCAGTGACTTTGAATGCAATTTGCAGTCTAACCAAAGTCTCTGTTTTCCATCTGTGAAGTATTTTCTTGACACTTTTTAATGCTTAGCGTTCACACTCTGTCTGCTTTCTCAAAACAGCCTCACCTCCTCCTATTTTAGAGATGCAAACACTGTGTTTCTTTATCATTATCTACAAGCATTTGAATATGTGAATGATGACAATCTGCAGCCTTACTGGTGGAGTCTGAGTATTTTATAGTAAAAACAAGAAGCTTTCCTTGAACTGCAAACTGAAACTGAGTTGCGTACATCCTGGTTTGTGTTATACTCAACGCATGAAGCTAGGGTTCTGAGAACAGCAATGGGAGTCCTGTACTCCTGAATTCTTACTCTATCTGTGGGCCTTACCAAATGCTTCTATTCCTTCATTTTTAACTCCTGGGAGTGTTATGAGGATTAGTTAGTAATGGTCTGATTTTTGAGGTGTGGAGTACTTGCAGACCCCATTGAATGGTTGCTACTGTGAGCTCAGCATTTTTGAAAATCAGAGCACTTATTTAGGTGCCCTTGTAAGGATTTTGGGGCACAATTTTAGGTGTCTATTTGTTAAGACCACCATTTTCAAAAATAGGAACCTATGAAATCTAGGGAAATTCTTGAAGGTCAGTATGGTAGTAATATGCAGGAGGTCAGACTAGATGATCATAATGGTACTCTCTGGCCTTAAAAATCTGTAAAAGGATACTTGTTAGTTAGCTGAGTCTTTAGCAAAATTGAAGTGTGAATGATAAACAAGAAATACACATCAATAAACCAGAATACAAAACTGTATAAAGTTAGGTGTGAGGAATATCCTATGTAACCATCAGGTAAGCATTCTGTGGTGGTGTGCACACCATGATGTAAGCCAGATGTAATGTTATCTTTTGGGAGCACTTCCAGTTTTGGCCTTCTTTCTTGTTAGCATTTATTAGGATCAAGATACCTTTAAATGGTGAATATGCATAGTCATGTAGTCACCACACACAGTTAACCACAGGTGTTATCATATAACTGTGTATGAAGCAAAATACCCTCCAGATTAACATTATGGGGCAGAACAGAAGTTAAAATAATAGTATACCAAATTCTTGCAGTCATGTAACAGATGTGTGGAGACATATGGTCAAATCAGAGTAGTCTAACAGTAGGGCTGGGTAAGTGGAGTAGAAAATTTGAAGCACTGTGTGGCTATTAATGCTATTCAATCACTATCTGTTTGGCCATCTGAGGCAGGAGTGCATGATTAGCATTCCTCTAACTCTGATTTGTCCACTTTAAGGCCAAGCTTCCAATTCCTGGGAAAAATAATTGAGCAAGTACTAACCATCAAACTTCATCAACATGTGATATCAGCCAACACCCTGGAGGACTCACAATCAGGGTTCAGACCAGGACACAGCTACATGAAAGACTGATTTTCAATCTATGAACCCCTATGACATTTGGCACAATGCAGATCACAAAGTCCTGGAGGGAAGCGCATGAGAGGGGACACAAAGCATTCCCTATCCCAAGGATCCAGCTATGGAACAATCTTTCAGAGGCGATAAGGTGAATCCACAGCCTGACCATCTTTAGGAAATACTGCAAAGCATTCCTCTGAGGAAGAGTTTCCAATATAAGGGACACTAACAATATGAAAACCCCCTACTATTCCAAAGCCCCTACCAATTCCACAACTCTACTCCCCTCCACAAAAACACCCAAACCATATCCTATGTAAAGCTTTGACCCAAAAAAGAACAGGTGCCAGAGACTCCATGAAGTCCACTAGGGACTTTGCTATTGCTGTTGATTTTACATGGAAGGACTCAGATACTAAGGTGATGACAACAGTATAAAACCCTAAGATAGATAGCAGAGCTTGGGGCATGCTGGTCATACACTCTTAGTTCTGCCTGTGTTGGGCCAAAGCAGAACGTAGTGTTTCAGCTCATGCACTCTCCTCTCCTCCCCACCAGACAGTGGGTGTGGGGAATAGAACCTCCCCCAAGTCTCAGGGGAAAGGGGCGTAAAGAATTCCACAGGTTAGGAAAGAAGACTAAAAATTCTGCTGCTGCTAGGCTCTGGAGATCCTTCCTCCCCATACCTCTCAAGGTAACGCCCATGTTCATCTTCATGGAAGTCAGCAGGAAGGAGAGAGAAGATCTCCTTGTCTCAGTGGCAACTGCAGACTTCCTACCAGGCGCTAACGAATGAAGATATCCCAGATCTCAAAATGAGATGAGGAAAGACTTCCTTTGATTTTCATCAGCAGAGAGAACTCCAGTACTCCCCTCCTCAAGTGTCTGAGGTGAGGGGAGTGAGGCAGTCACTGTTTCCCTTATGGACCCCATTATCCTTCAGAGGGATGGATATGACTAGCTCCCCTCCTCGGGCCTCCTGAAGAGGATAGCAAACACTCCTGTTGCCCTCCCTCCATGTAGCTGAGATAAGACGATCTGGCTGGGCCCTGTCCCTGCCCAGACAGAGGCTGACAAAGAAGGGAAAATGGTGTGAGGGTTGCAGAAGGAGGAATAGACCCATACTTACAGGGGATGATATTTACAGCCAGGGACTGAATATTATCCATATAGTTCAACGCCTGAATATTATCCAAACATTGGGCTGCGTGCCCCCTGTTTCTACTGGTTAATTCAGGATAGCTGACAGCGTGCTGTTTATATAAGTATTGGCTCCAAGAACAAAGCAGATTATTGAGAAAAAGCATGAGACAGGAACTCGTAGGAATAGCAACAAGAAAAGTGACTATCATATGGACCACAGCAGTTTGGTAGTTATCGCATTTAGTGGCATTTTGGTATCATTTGGGGAATTCAAAATTGCAATATTGTAAATCAGGACTTTTCCCCCTCTGATAAAAGTAAACAGTTCTCTGATGTCATGTTTTCTAATGTCAACATGATACCTGGGTAGACTTATAGCTTTGCATTACATAGTTGCATAACAGCCAGACCTACAAAAAGCTAAGGCAGAGAGGGAGTAAAGTCCCTTTATCAAGTAAACGATGTGTACAAGTACGGACAAATTCTCAAGCTCTGTGTTACAGAGATCATCTGAAATGTGCTATGCAATTAGTTAATAGACAAGAATGAATCTGCTTTGGTAAGGTACCTAACTAGGTAAAAATTATCACATGAAGTTTCACTATCTGATGATACAGCTAAAAATAAATTGGGCTACCACTCTTCCTTTACCAGTACATTCATATAACCTGAAGGGGGCACTAAAATCACAAGAAAGAGACAGTATATCAATAAGCAATTTTGTGAATATGGAATATACAGGGCCAGGTTTTCAGCGTTAGGTATGTAAAAAACTTTGAAATTCTGGCCTACAGACTGCAAAACTGCATTAGGACAGAGATTCTAGCTTAGAAAATTATTAATGGCTGACATGCTAGTATTCCCTAAATAATTCAACTAAAGAAACAATCATACTGTACGATTACCCTTATTTTCCTTCCCAGAAACACAGGTAATTGTCAGAGGTGGGCAAACAATTCACAATGAATCATTTATCTGGTAAGTTTAACCTTTTTCAGGTTCCTGATATTTTAATGAATTTGTTCATTATTTGTAACAGCTTGTTGAATCTTTTGTATAAGCAAATTTTGTGATTGCACATACTGTTAAAGTGCTCATGTGAGTATTTGCAATTCACACTTATGATTTGTCATATAAACACATAAGGGCTGTTCGAAAACTATATCAAAACTTTTTTTTGGATAAAAATGGCTTTTTGAGAAAATGGAAATTTTTGTAAGAACTTGTTGGTTTTTGGTTTACTTTAAAGTTTTTTTTCAGAAACGAAAATACTTTGGTTTTTATCAGCTCCAGGCTGACTAATCGCAAGTTTGAACAGAAAATACGTACACAAATATTTTAACTGTAGCGATCACAAAGTTTGTTCATACACATGATTTGACATATTATTTATTAATTATTATTATTATTTTTATGGTATTATTTCTGTTCCTTGGTTACATAACCTTAAACTTTGTGAACTACCTTCACTTCTGCCTGAAACAAATTTTGTTTATTTATTTAATTTTGGCTACAGGCCCAAAATTGGGTTTCCTCAAACAAAACTTCTTTTGGTGTCACAATTGGAGCTAAGAAATCTGAGACAGCCATTGTGTTAATGGGGTTAGAGAATTATCATATTACTCCTTCCTTAGCTCATGTTGTCAATTTTTACCTAGCGCTAATGATTACCTATGTTTATTGGGAATTACTGAAGAAGAATCTTACCATGTGATACTTTACTTAGTTGTTTCTCTTAGGCCACACTAAAATGTTATTAAACAATATTCTCTTTCCTGTTTCTCAGTTGTTTCAGTAACACTTTTCTCCAAACGAAACTGGCTTAATTCATGTACATTTGCGGTAGCAGAAGTTTTAGGAGCAGTGGCTATTCAGCAGTTCTTGGCACATGTGGTCTACGCTGAGAATTTCTTACATGTCTCAGACCGTGTTTCCTGGTTCTTTGTGCACACCCCTCACCCCAGTCTTTCACCAAACTCAACTGTCTGAAAGAAATTGGAGTTTCATGTGAGTTTTGCCTGCTTTAAGAGAGCAGAACTGAACCCTCAGTGAAGGAAAAAACCACAAGCTTTTCATTGGGGATCACATTTGTAAAGATATTTAGGCACCTAAAGATGCAGATAGGTACCTAGTATAATTCTCAGACGTGCCTACGCACCCGACTTTCCATGAGTGCTGAGGTACCTAACGTCCGCTGCAGCCTAGACACCTCACTTCAACTTCCAATGGGAGTTAGGTGCCTGCGCACTTTCGAAAATCCCACGAGATCTCTGCCTGCATCTTTAAGAGCCTAAATACTTTAAAAAAAAAAAAAAAAAAAAAAAAAAAGAAACCTGTCTCTGGGTCACCATTTTCTATCTTTAAGACTCAGGTATTTAACTGTCAGGTGTGCTGCCTGTGGAATTTACATGATATAATAGAGCTAGGTTGTGGTCAATTAGTAAACAAAGAAAAACTAGGACCAAATCCTTAGCACCTGTCACTCCCATCAAAGTCAGTTAGAGCTGTGGGTACTCTACATCTTTCAGGATTTGGGCCAGACTTGTATTGCTGGATTTTCCATGTAGTATAAACCCCTATACATATTAATCAGTGGTAGATAGCCATCTTATAAGGTGACATATACAATCTCTGCCATACGCTGTATCATCTCTCAGAGTAGCAGCTGGGTTAGTCTGTATCCACAAAAAGAACAGGAGTACTTGTGGCACCTTAGAGACTAACACATCTATTTGAGCATAAGCTTTCTTGGGCTACAGCCCACTTCATCGGATGCATAGAATGGAACATATAGTAAGAAGATATATACAGAGATATTACAGAGATGGGCACTGTAGAAACGTCGAAGACACATACACTATCCAAACAAATAAGTAATAAACACTCTGTTTGAGTTCTGACCTAATATTATTCTGAATATTTAAAATCTATCCAGAATGCTAACAGCAAATATCTAAATTTTAAACCAGATTTCAGATAGTAGAAAGATTATAAGTAACTAATTGATTCATCTTTATATGCTTATTAACAGTAGTACTGCTCTCTGGATGCCTCTGTGACGTTTAAAACATGATTTTATTAGGACTAGATTGCCATGCAGCACGGGGTAGGCAGGATGTGGTTTATAAATCATTGGGCAGTCAGTTTGAGCAGCATTAATTATTGGTACAAATGTAAATAAACAAAACATTGAGCAAAAAGAAAATCCTTCACACTGCGGTGTCACAAATGGGGCTTCTCATGTGGGTAAGGTCCTATAGGATCAGCCTGATGGCGAGCTTGGAGAGAGCTAAGCAACGTGAAAGACAGTGTAAAGTATATTTTGCGTGTAGTGAATCTCCACTGGTGTAGAGTTTTGTCATTACACCCCACTTCATTTGTCATTGTTTGTGATTTCTTTGCCACTTTGAATGTAATAGGAGGCTACAGAATACACCACTTTGCAAAACACTTATAAGAAGATATCCAAATAAAAGTTTGAGGCACTACAGCCAGCGGAGTCAGCACCACCTCTGGGAGCAATGAGTCCCCATAGTGGCTCTGAGGCTGCTTGCCCAAGCTCAGGGGGTGATTCTAGAAGAATGGGGACCTGGCCAGGGTGCCGCTATCCCCAGCAAAGTTCAGCTTCTGGAATGGTCCCTGTGGACCTTGGGCTTCTGGGGATATGCCCCCAACATCAGGGAAGCACATGAAACTCCTGTTTCTTTCATACATTTGAGTTTGTAAAATTATAAAAGTAAGGCCTTTTAAGTTTTAATGATCACATTCCTTAGGGATGCACAATTCTCTTCTCCAAGCAGGGCATGAAAAACTGAGCTTTGTGCAGAGTTTTTAGCAGGGTTTTGAAGGATGGAATTCACCTCTGATTCTCAGGCAAGTTTTAGAGCTGCAAAGCATCCCCTCCACAGTTGCTACTCCACCTCCTGGCTGGAATACTGACTAGTGCTGTACAAAGCATTAAAGCCAGTGGATCAACATAGTTATGGATCAGAAGGTTCCTCCCACAAACCACCACGATGCACCAACCTCTATGGGGCAAACTGATACCCAGTTATTCCAGTTATATGCAGCTCATGTCCCATATGTTACAATTTTATCCATACACATAAAACCAAATACTGTAATAATTTATACCTGGTGCAATCCCATTGCCACTGCATTCAATGGGGTATAGGTCAGCACAGAATTTGGTCGCCAGGATATATAGGAACATGGCAATTCTCATTCTGGATCAGACCCAATGTCCACCTAGTCCAGTATTCTCTCTCTGACAATAGTCATCACCAGATGCTTCAGAGGAAGGTGCAAGAACCCTGCAGTAAGCAGATGTGCGATATTCTGTTCCCACATCAGGGCTCATCCTGACCTTGTATAGAGATTGGCTTACACACAAGGTTTAATATCCCTTTCAATTTTTTTTTGAAAAATTGTGGAAATTATAGGAATATTCTGGATATTTCTGTTTTCTATGTAAATGTTGAAACACTTTGAATCTTGCCAAGTTCTTGGTCTCAACAACTTCCTGTGGCAATAAATTCTGCAGTTTAATTAAACATTGTGTGAAAAAGTGTTTCCTTTTATTAGTTTTGAATTTGCCACTTTTTATTGCAGAAAGACCGAGTAGTACTTGTGGCACCTAAGAGACTAACAAATTTATTTGAGCATAAGCTTTCGTGGACTAAAGCTTCTGAAACCTGCCACTTTTTATTGGTTTCAGAGTAACAGCCGTGTTAGTCTGTATTCGCAAAAAGAAAAGGAGGACTTGTGGCACCTTAGAGACTAACCAATTTATTTGAGCATAAGCTTTCGTGAGCTACAGCTCACTTTATTGTAACTGAATGCCGCTCTGCCCCCGCCCCATTGTGTCATGAGACAAGGTGAGCAGAAGCTTTTGATCTACTTCTCTATGACAATTCTATAATGCTGTTTTGTTGATTACATTCCTTAATATGAAATTCGCAATATAGATAAAGTTACTCTAATTTTGATGTATTATTGTAAGACATTAATGCCCACAAGATTCAGTTCTTGGAGGAAAAATGTTGTGCAGTTGCATGTGGAAAGAGAATAAGGGACTCCTTTGCTGGTGAGCCACAACAAATATGGAGTTTTGTTTTGCCTAGTCAGTGCGTGACATATTAATTGTTTTGTTTTGCCTAGTCAATGCGTGACATATTAATAGACAGCATACAAAACAATTAGACATTTTGTGTGTGTGTTTTGGAAAGAAAAATAAGTGCCTTGCCTGCACAGCCCAGAGGTAGTCCAGACGTAACTTCAAGTCCACCTGCCTGGAATGAAGCGCCAAAGCACAAGAAAACAGCAAAATGGCTAATATCGGTTCATAGCCACGCATATAAAAGGAGCCACCCCTTTAAAAAAAAAAAAGAAAGAAAGCATAAGTTAATAGACCTTTTAAAGGAAAAACCTTGATCTAAATTCTCAAAAGTGACGAGTGATTTGGGGTGCCACACTTGAAACACACTGAAAGGGTATGATTGTCAAAGTGCTGAGTGTTTATCTTCTGAAAATCAGTATCCTTTAAATTTAGGCACATAGAAATGGAGGCACCCAAAGCCACTAGCCCCTTCTCAAAATGCAGGCTCTCTCATGCAGATACTGTCAGTGCACAGGCTGACACTGCTGTAAGTATGATCCCTGCACCATGCCCCAAAACAAAGTGTGCCCAATTTCTTCAGGGTCTTACCGAACAAGAGCATAAATGTAGATAACATGCATCATATAGTAATATGCACCATGTACATGTGTGTAGCTTTGTTTAACATTATTTTAGCATTTCAGTTACACATAAGGGCTTCATTCACTGCTCTGTTAACACCATTTTTAAACCAGTGAGCGTGACTCCAATGAAATAAACTCTGTTACACCAATGTAAAACTGGAGTAACACAATGCGGAATCAGGCCATAGCTGTTAGTTCACAAAAGCAAATGTCCCACTCATGAATATTACCACAATAGCCAGATCCTGCAAGGTACTGGGAATTGAGCATCTTTTAGGAGATGCTGAGAGCCCTCAGTATCTGGTCCGAATACAGCACTACAGTGTTTTAGGACAACAGTAGTAAAACGGAGTTGGCAATGTTTTGGACTATCCATAATGCTACTACTTTCCTTAACTTTACAGTGTACTTACCCTACTGCTTTTCTGTATCCGCTGAGTTCCAGAACAACTATGTACAAAATAGTAACAAAAAGCAGGAGGATCATTTTTGGCAAGGAAGAGACACGTAGAAATATTGCCAAGGTAAGAGTCCCCACAACGCAGGAAAGGAAAGCATAATGGGCTGTATCACATGGAAGTTCATTCATTGTTTTATTCATTCCACCGGGAGAAATGATAACAATGGAACTGCTGGAATTTGTACTCCATACCCAAGGCATGCAGCCAACCTGGGGAAAACAGCAGGGTTTAAAATGAAACACTTTCATCAGAAGTTCAGTAGCTCTTGGGCCTGGTTACAGCCCTCCTTCCTCAATCAGATTCTCAAGCCAGAAACAAACCTCATATTTCCCAACTCCTAGCCTTACCTCTTAACAACAAGACTATTCTTCCTCTCCTAGCACCTTTCCACCTCTACTTGAGGCAGGAATCACGCTCCCAGTCCACTAGATGGCAGCGAACGTGGAAAATTAGAGTTTGAACATAGTTTAAAAAAACCCTCTCCCTTTTCAGTGCTCAAGCAACAAAAGGACACAAGAAAATATCTATTTATTAAGATTTTAAAGTATTTTAAAATATAAAGTGGCGATCTTTGCTAGAATAGTTCTCACACACATCAGAAGAAGAAGCATGTTGATTATACACACACTTACTAAACTCTAACAATTAAAAAAAAAATCAAGTCACAGACGTAAAAGGATATTTAAATCTCTGATGGAAGAGAAGAGGTATATAATTATTCTCTTTCATCTAGAGAGCTAAACATGAATTATGTCAATAGCCATAACAGATTCAAATAAGACAGATATGGATAAGCAGGAAATGCAGCGATCCACAGATAATTAAGGACAGGGATCCTATATCCCTTTTTTCTCTAGTCTAACCACCATTAGTTTGGCACTCATCCTCCAGCTGGGAGGAAGGTTGATCAAATTCTTCCAAAGCTGATGTCAGTGACACATCCCAGTTCCAACAGCCTGGAAAGTGAGGAATCCCAAGTACATGATCTAGTCCCAATCACATTTTTGTGATTATAATCACACATCAGCTTTTATCTTACACCATTGGAGAGGACTGGAGTTAACATTAAATGGGAGAGTGTGGTGGTAATGTGGGTTCAGGAGGACATCAGTGTTACTAGGCACCTACAGAAAGCTCTACCTGTACTCTCCTTCTATTCTGAAACCTATTATAGTCTTCTAAAAAAATATTAACCACCGATAATGAAATTTTATAGTGTGCCATAAAATCAGTGACTGTCTGAAAGGTGACGGAGCAGTACATTTTATAGGCAGTTACAATCATTTCAGAAGATGAGACTATGAGATAAATACTTCATAGCTAATATTGTGATACAAAATCAGAAAGAGGGAAACAAAAAATTAATTGAACACAATTTTGTTCAACAGCTTAATTAAAAATGTCACCTGCACTACAAAGCAACCAACATTTTGAAACTTAGGAACGTACAAGAGCTTTGTAAATGATACGCAACTCATCCAGGGAAACACCATCTGCTCTGTAACTACCTAGGGTGAAACCTCAGCATCTATCTGATCGTGAACAATTCTAGAGGGTGTTTTGCAGGAACTTATTCTACTGACTAAACAGGACCCCATAACATTTGAAAGGTTACAAGTTATTGCTACACTAAAGTATAAAGCTACAGATGTGAGATGCAGCATGGTGTAGTGAAAGAAACAGAGGATTGGGAACATCAGGAACTCTTGAGTTTTAGCCCCCACTCTTCTATTTACTTTCTTTGTGGCCCTGGACATCATAATTTCTGTATCTCACTTTCCTCATGTGCAAAACAGGGGTAATATTTATTTTGCAGGGGACGGAGAAGTGAGCCTTTTATTAAATACATTGAAGATTTAAGGTGGTGAGTAACAGCTGCTTCAGAAATGCTTACAGATACATACAAACACAAGTAGATATTCTTATATCAGGATGGGATTAAATTCCTGGCGGCACTTCTTGGAAAAAGCACTGTAATTTCTGCGAGAAAGTCTGTGTCACTTGCAATTGTTATTCTACTTTAGGGAGCAGCCAAATAGCAGGATGTGAAAGTAGTGATTTAGGTAATTCAAATACCTAATTTTCCTGCAGATATCTAAATACCTCTTGGGGAGGGAGGATGCCTGTGAGGAGTCGAATCTTTTTTTTAAGCCATAAAAGGTATCCATAATACTTGGCACTATACGTCTTTAAATGCTTTATAAAGAGTAGGTAATCAACCCTCACAACACTTCTGTGAAGTGGACAGGTAGATATTACTATGTCAATTTCAGAGGTTAGGAAACTGAGCCACAGAGAAGTCATGTGACTTGTCCAAGGTCAGACTTCATTTCAATGGAGGAGCCAGGAACAGAATTTACAAATACAGAGCTTCTAGCCTCTGCTGCACCACTCTGCTTCTCTAGCTTGGCTTTTAGTTCCAGATGCCATATTGTGACACACCACATTTAACTGACAGCATCAACCATCTTGTAATATATTCGAAGCCTAATTATGTTAATGGCAAGACTCTCTTTGGCTTCAGTGAGATCTGGATCAGGCCCAGTGTTATTTCTCTTGTTTTTTATATATATTTGTGTCCACATTTTCAAACCTGGGATCCTAAATCCCCATTTGAGCACTTAATAAAAGTGGCCTGATTTTCAGAAGTGCTGAACACCTATAACTCTATACCAGAGCAATTACACAGGCCTAAGAGATAGATGGAGTTTATGACTAAGATATTTATATACCTCCTTTCATTACATAATACTGTCGTGATTTCAAGATCTGATCTCTCATGATCTATCAGGTATAGAAATAAACGTGTTATTCCATTTGAAAGTGTGGATTCCCTGACAAGTCACAAGAAAGATATCAGATGTTCATTTGGTCCCTGGTCCAATACTGAACATTTCAACCATAATTCTTCTGTAAAGTATGTGACATATGCAGAACATATAATGGTGTGGTTTGATATGAAGATTTATTGTGGCACTAATTTGGAATAAACTGTATAGCTTACTAGTGGCTTCCACTACTCATAACGAAGATAGCCTTTAAATTACACCACATTGCTATATATACTTTATTAATATATTTACATATTTTGTGCATGAGAGGGAAAGAAAATGGGATGAAGTGGGGGACTAAATGCGATCTATAACAGATTGTTCTTAAACTTAATGTTAAACTTTATATACTTGGCTTATAGTTGTATACTCACCACGCACCCTTGAGCCACAGAGTAAATTAAGATCACAATAAAAATACACAAAATGGTTCGAATTTGTATTGTCAGGCACCCTGGAAAACACTGAAGGAGAAAAAAAGATTGTAAAATAAGGATATTTTAAATCCAAATAATGTAAAAAAATGGTATGTTATTGTTTACAAGGATAGGGTGTCAAATAAAATAGGGAATAGGTATGTGAGTTCTACCTGTGTTGTAAATTACAAAATGATAATCACAAAATAAGAAATGTGGACAAATATTTTAAGGACAGTCGTATTTTCTGTAACAAAAAGGAAACAGATTTGTAAGTTATTTCTCCCTATAATTAAAATTGGCTTTCATTTTATTTTTAATAGGATTTCTGTTCACAATAAATACAACAAATCAGAATGCTCAAATTAGCATTCTATTCTGTACATGTGAAGAAATGAAAACAAACAAACATTATAATTGTATGGTTTGGAAACTATCAGTTGCAGACAGCAACCCAAGAGTCCAGACCATACATACTGCACAGAATTTTGTAGTGATATTTCAGTAACAGTGAATGCCAGTTGAGTTTTAATTAGTAGAGCCCATATTTAAAAAAGTAATCTGATTTGTCAGACTAGGAAAAGCAGTATGGAGCAAAGATGGTTAATGAAGGCAGAGTCTTGAGTATTCCTCTCTCATCATTCATGTTCATCTGAGTATCTGAGCACTAGCCCTCAATATAAATGAAGTTCTGGGGCAGAAGGTGGGAAAGAGAGGATAACAGTTTGCCTGGAATGTGAACTCATGCTGGGTTAAGTTATACTGATTTACTTTGGTCCCATGGGGAGCTGCTTGCTTCCTTATCCCCTTGGCTTGCAAATGAGTGGAACATTTACTATAGCTAGGGGCTTGCTCCTGCACCATTCAAGTCAACATTTTCCCACCTAATAACTTGAATGGGAGCAGGACCAAGACCTAGAAGACAAAAGGGTTTCAGTGGGGGAAAATCAGTGTGCTTCTAAGAGAAGGAAAGTGCTTAGCCCCATCTGGGCTTGATTTGGCTTAGGCCAGTGACGATGAGGGAGAACCAATTTTTGTATGCCTGTTAGTAAACGTATGTAAGCCATGCTTGCTTGGTGTGGCACTCTGTCCGCCTCTAGTGGTGGCTAGGCCATCTAAGATTAATGAGCCTGCTACAGCTTTGGCTAAGAGAAGTGCATCTTTTGGCTCAGACAATAGAGGGCCATCTATTAAAGATTCAGATGTCCCATGTTTGATCCGAGCTGCTGATGATTCACGCACAGGTTACAAGTACTGGCCTGTGCTGGGAATTGAATTGGGTAGATTCTGAAGCTGGGGATTCTTCCCCCTCTAATGGTGACTAGGCCAACTGGCGATTAATGAGTCTTCCCAATTCAACTGGCTTCCACATGGTAGCCTCCTAACTGCATGAGGAACAGAGAAAATACCATATACACCTCACTGCAGAGTACTACAAAGGGGCTTCTGTAGGAACAGGTATCATGCACTGGAGCTCCTGCTCTCCCTTTCACATGTTGAGACATGGACTCACTGGGTTTATGTCACCCCTATGCATGGCAGTGACAGAATGTATGGCCGGTGATTGCAGGTGATCTGTACTCATTTGTATTGCAAAAAACAGGAATACCAATTCTGTGGCTAATTAATTACACCAATAGAGCAAAACAAATCTCAGTGTGTATTATGTGATCTTGAAATACACCCTGGCTTCGATGTGGACCAAGGGATAAAACCCACATGGATGTAACAAGAGAAACCATTATTTGTAATATCAATAGTAGATTGCTATAAACAACATGTTTAAAACAGAATGGGATAAACTGATCCCTAGTGAGTGCAATAAAGTTACGCCAGGAATCAATTTGATTATCTGTCAATATCATTAAAATACGATGGAACATCTGGGATATAACACAGTATAACACAGTATCTTCACACATTGTCCACTATGAGAACCAAGTCTTGAAAATCTACTGTGTCACGATAAGGGGAAAGGGTCAGCATTGTGAAAATACTACAAAGTGCAGCAGGGGACAGAATTCATAGCTGGGAACAAAGTCCAATATGGTGACATGATTACACAGGTGATATGATTCTGTACCTAACACAACAAAGGATAACTATAATCCCATCGTATCACAGGAAACATTTTTTCATTGTATAGTGAATGATGCAGTTTGCAGTGGAAGTAATTCAAGGATAATTTCCTTGTTCTTCACAAAAGCAATAACAGCAATAATGAAATGCAGAATATTCTGTTAGTACAGTGATAACGCTGCATAATTAAAATGACAAACAAGTAACAAAAGGTTCCAACCGCAATCTTGCCACATTGTATGTCTTGTACATTTTATGGTTTACATATGGTATGAAGCATAATTAAATAAGCAACAAATTTAACTAGAAAAACCAAGTCTAAGTAATGCATGTAAGACATGGTCAAGTTAAAAGTTGCACTTAAACTTTTACATTTCTTGCCTTTTTCTTATGATTTTAATATTGCAACCACTATATTAACATAGGTTTTTGCATGTCATTGCCTTTATTGACATTTACTTTCAGGACCACTGTCTAGTAATTAATTAATTAATCATTCCCAGATTCCCTAACAAGGTTGGTAAATAACTGTATTATTATTTTTTCCATTTTATATGTGAGAAACTGAGGCACAGTGAAGTTGAGTGACTTGTCCAATGTCATACAGCAAGAGAGTGTGCCAGAGCCTGGATTAGAATACAGGAGTTCCTGGCTCCCAGTCCCACACTCCACAAACAAGGCTAAGCTGCTTCTCTAGACAATTGCTGATGTTATATACGGAATTGTCTATTTCTCTGTTTTCAGATATAGGGTTCAATCCAGTGAAGTGATAAACACCCTTATGGGGCTGTCATTGACTTTAACAACAGCAGGAGCATACCTTAAGTTTACATTAGCCTCAAAATTAGCCTTAATAATGGGAACGATTTCCTACAAACTGCATAAGTATGAACTACTGTGCCTTTTCAAAACAAAAGAGACTAACAAAATTACTCCCAAATTATTGTATATGTTTGTAGATTTATTTTTTACCAGATACTCTGCTAATTAAACTATTTATGTTTCCAAGAAAACAATTCCTCTCCTCTAACCAAAGGGCATTTTTCTTAATTTAAAACAATTGTGTACTAATCAGCAGAGCTGATTAATTGTGTGGATATTTTCTCCTGCTCTTTATCTGAGAACACCAAATGAAGACTAATCCACTGAGGACTTCTTTCACCACAAAAATTAGTCTCTGCAGATCCCTACTCTGATTTTCTCCTTCGACAGTGTGCAGAATGTCCTTCTGCTTTATTACCATTTTGAAAATCTGCTCAAAAACATGTCTAGCAGAGGGAAAGAAATATCTTTAAAGTTAGCCAGCCCCAGATTTGTTGGTTCTGTTTGGAGTTTCTAATGCATTGCTTTGCTACAAATTAGGCAGGTTAGAAAATTACACAGATTACATCATGATATGAAGTGCACATAGGTGTTACCAGGTTCCAAATAACTACCACCAAATAAAACTCCTGAAGGAAGAGGTATCACGAAGACTCAAATCACTTACTTGTACTCGTGTGACATGTAGATACATAATACAAGCCACTAGGAAGCATATGCAGAACACCAGGAGGACAAGGACTAGGGTACTCCTAGAAGAAAAAAATATAGAAGTAAAGCAATGCAACTAAACAGTATATCTGAGCTAGCTGGATTGGTGTTTTCCTAAGGCCATTTGGCGGATCAGAGCAATGCATGTGGGATTTTTCCCCCAATGTAAAACTGACAGACACAGAGGGAGTTTTCACTTTTTTTTTAAACCTTCTTCCTATTGTGCTGCCTGAAATTCTTTAGTGAAATTCTCAAGAATGACAATTCAGTAACTTTTTAAATATAGTATCTATCAGGAACCTAGTAAGAGGATCACACAATCTCAGAGCCTCAGCTGTATTATGTCTCAGGGGTTTATATTATTTTTAATTGCAGGTTAATACAGGATATCCTGCACTACGTCCCTTATAAATAGTTTCTCCCAATTACTTAGCCTTCAGCGCTTGGCTAGGGGTCGGCAACATGTGCGTAACTGTCCAAGGTAAACATTTTGAGGTCCGTGGGGGCGGCTCCTCACAAGCGGCTCCCCGTCCCTGCAGTTGCTGGCAGAGGCGCAGCCATGCAGCTCTGCGTGCTGCCTCCGTCCTCCCTCCTTCCCCGGCTGCTGACTCCGTGGCTCCCAGCCCATTGGCCAGAAACTCTGGCCAATGGGAGCTATGGGGGGAGGGCACCTGCAGACGGCGGCAGCGTGCCTGCAGAGCTCCCTGGCTGTGCCTCCACCAGCAACAGCAGGGACGGGGAGCCACTTGCGGGGAGCTGCACGAGGTGAGCCTCCCCGCAAGTGGCTCCTCATCCATTTTGTTGCTGTCGGAGGCACAGCCATGCGGCTCTGCACGCTGCCTCTGTCACCCCTCCCCAAGCGCTGACTCCGCGGCTCCCCACCCATTGGCTGGGAACCACAGCCAATGGGAGCTGTGGGGGCGGCGCCTGTGGACGGGGCAGCACGCAGGAGCCGCAGTGTGGGACATGCTGCTGCTTCCAGGAGCTGCTAAAGGTAAGCGCTGCACGAAGCCTGCACCACCCCATGCTCCACAACCCTGCCCTGATCCCCCTCCCACCCTCCAAACCCCTTAGGCCCAGCCCAGAGCACCCTCCTATACCCCAAATCCCTCATCCCCAGCCCCACACCAGAGCCTGCAACCCCAACCCCCTGCCTCACCCCGGAGCCCCCCCCCGAACCCTGAACCCATTTCTGGCCCTATCCCAGAACCTGTATCCCCAGCCCAGAGCCCGTACTCCCTCCCACATCCCTACCCCCTGCCTTACCCCAGAGCCCCCTCCTGCCCCCTTGCCAATGTCCGTCACTAAGTCCAATAATTTTGTCAAGTGTCCATCGTGCAACATGGTGGTGTTGACCCCTGGGCTTGGCTGATATATAATGGTTATCACAGTTCCTCTCTCTTTAATTCTTTGTGAGAGAAAGAAGAGTTATAAAGATTAGAGGTTTGTCCACTCGATCACTTATTGAATCAGATCTTAGCTGCTCCATTTCAGCTACTCCATGCAAAGCAACCAGAAACTTAACAGATCTCAACCCTGAGAATTCCCCATGCATAGGGGAAAAATTGGGTACTGCACAGTTACTACAGTAACTCCTGTATCAAATTCCCTCTCAGACCCCAAAGCAGGATATGAGGCTAGGAGAAAGGGGATATGGCCAGGCATTCCTACACCCTGAGGATCCTTGTCTGCTGGACTAGTCGCTTGGGTATGTGGCTAGCCAGCCATAAATTACAGCATACATGCAGGTGTGCTAATTTATACATGGGCCAGGCTGGCCCTCAGTAAGCTCCAGGATTGAGGGAGCATATAAGTGGCTTAACCTTTTTATAGGCCATTGTGTCTATGTCTGTGCTCTTTACTGACACCACCAAAAGTGCTTGCTCTTATAGGGTTTTAAAATCCAATAGTGGAAGAAAAGAGTGACTGCTTTACAGTGGAATTTTTCCAAGTCACTATATGATCCCAATAAATATCCCTGATTTAAAATTTAGAGAAGTCTTGCAGTACTACTGAGACTTTTTTTAAAACTGTGTGAGACTCTAGCTGGGGGTATCTTCTTTAGGACAGGAATTACTGTTTGCTATGTGATTGTACAGAGCCCTGGACAATGGGGCCGTTGTGACAGATATTGCCTTTTCCTGCAACTTATCTTTGGGGGCCAGAGATTGTAAGTATTTCTATGGACGGGGGAAACCACCGCTCTCCAGAAACTAAGAAGTGGGCAGGGAGGGGATTAGACAAATTTACTCAAGCTGTAACAGCTTCCAAGAGGTACCACCACCAGGCGAGGCTCACATTCACTGGATTTTCTAGAGACCTACACAGGAAGAAAGGACTTTTGGATAAATAGCCCAAGTTTACACTGACTCAGGACCTGCTTTCTGATTCAACAAATGGACAGAACCTTCTGTCCAAGGGAGGCCCCAAATCATTGCTGAGAAGTGTTGGAAGGACTTGACATATTCATGGGGTATTCTTGTTCTGAGGAAAACATGTTCTAAACTTGTAACCACAGAAAAAAACAGTGTGGGGGGGGGAGTTTAAAAGAACTGTTCACCTGCGAGAGCCCATGCTGGAGTTGGGATGATCTCTGGTAACCTTATTAGCATGCATGTATGTTCTTTTATTACTTGTAATATGTTTTCTCTGTAATGCTTTTACCCTAAGAATAAATGTGCTTGTTTAGAAAGAGCTGTGTGGTAACTGAACTATGGGTAATTATGCTGGTTAGAGCCTCGGAGGAGAAGGCAAAACAGGCCTGCTGAAGCATTCTGACCTGCTCGGGAATTCACAGCGTAGGCAGGGAACTGTGCAACCTGGAAACACTCCAGTCAGGAGGAACAGAGAGACACACATCATCATCCAAAACAGATGATGGCTGATGAGCCAGGAGCCTAACAGTAGGTGCCCTTGCTGGACCACAGAAGGAGAACACAGCTACAGTTGCCCTGAATTGTGACATCCATGACCTGGCTGGCCTGTAGGTGCTACCACAATATAAATATTAATAATACTAGTAGAATGCAGGTGCTATCATGCTTTTAAGGCGCTGACTTGTGTATGATACAGCCTCATACCACCTTAGCTGGGAGGGGCGCATCTGCTGCATCACCCCAGAAGGGGGTGAAGCATACAGTCTCCTCCATAGTTGGCTAGCATAGGAAGACAGGATCATGGCCTAACCTTCCCCCACCACTTGGTCTTTGCAGTCCTTTAGATCAGTTGATCACAAGGACTGTGAAAGTGACAGAGCCTTGTGATGGTCTGTATCCTTATGTTTACATTTTCCATAAGACTATGATAAATTTGGTATGAAGTATGCCTTGTGAGGTATCATTTGAAAACTCATAATCTGCTGAACATTACTGTCCTGGTAAAATGTGTATGGCAACACAGTATGTAAAGTTATTCAATTCTACTGTATAAGACATGTTCAAAGTTTAGAAAAACTTTGACAAAACAATTCCTTAGGGACAAAAGGCAAACTAACACCTCCGCTGGGTGTTAACCAAAATCAAATGGACTAACACCAGGTTAAGCGGCCATTCTTTGGCAGGAAAAAGGGTGTGAGTGATAAATGTACGTGTTGGCAAAGGAACAGCTGGAAGTTCCTGTCCCACACACTTGCTGTTGGCTGAAGCCCAGCTGAAGATGATTCTCAAAGAAGAGAAATGCTACAAGAAAGGAGAACAAACTCCTCAGATTACCTCTGTCCCTTCATCTCTACTCAAGGCATCGGCAATGCTTGAAAGAAAACAGAAGCATCACTAGACTGGGGAGTGATCCTGGCTGAAAGATTCAGCCAGTAAAACTGCTAGACCATGTGGTGACAAAGATCTGTTGCTTTGAATTCACTCTTACCTTTGTGTTGTGTTTTATCGATATTTTCTTGTAACCAAATTCTGACCTTTATGCCTCATTACTTGTAATCACATAAAATCGATCGTTTGTGGTTAATAAACTTGTTTATTATTTTTAACTAAGCCAGTGTGTGGTTTGGATTGAAGTGTTGGGGAAACTCCATTTGAGATAACAAGATTTGTGCATATTAATTTCTATTAATGAAATGACAGACTTTATATGAGCTTGTACTGTGCTGGGCAGTACAAGACACACATTTCTGGGGGAAAGTCAGGGATTGGGAATTTGCTGGTGTCACTCTGCTGTATATTTCAAGGGTGGCAGGCTGGCTGATTGAAGCATTCTTGAAGTAAAACTGGGGGTAAATTTATATGCTGGAGGCTGTGCGAGAGCAGAGAACTGAGGGGGCTCATCTGCCCAACAGTTCAGATTGTACCCTGAGGAATGTCACAAACCTTTATAGACAGCACAGTGAGCAAAGGCTCCTTCCCCTTTATGTGCTTATGCAATGACTGACCAGAGTCTGGCTTTTAACACTGAGAAATAATGTGAAGGATTTGGTTGTTGTGATTGCATGTTCCCTCTGGGAATATTTCTCCCGTTAGAGTCATCAAGCTTTTTGTTGCTTTGCTATATTTTCGCTCCTGTTGCAATAACATGACCTACATCCTTCCTGCCTGTCTTGTCTCTATTGACCAGAATCTCTTTCATCATCATATGCGGCTTTCGGCAATTTAAATAGTATTTCCAAGTCAAAAGTGTTGTGGGCAAGGGAGATCAGGACTTTCCTAGCAAGAATTCACTTTTTCCAAGTTTTGGAATGTGTGGGCTGTGATTTTGTCACAACCTTCAAAGGAACTGCCCAAGTCAGTACTCCGAAGAAACACTGTTCAAGAACCTGTCCAGTGGATCCTGCAGAGAGTGGTACTAGTTATCTGGGAAGTGCAACTTTCCTGTCTAAATCAGTAATTAACCAGTGCAACAGCATGGTGTTCAGTAGTGCTGCTCAGCTGGTGGTCTGTCAGATTAGATGTTAACCTGATGGCCTGACCAGATGGTCACTAAATAACTACGCCCCTTTTTACAAGACTCAATTTCCTCTCATCATATTTTTTTGTCCCCTTAAGTTCATTCTCAAGTTTCAACTGTATCTGCTATACTTTGCCACTTCCTGTCCTGAACTTCTATATGCTGCTGCTGGGCTTTACCTTGAAGGTAAGTGAAGCAATTCCTAACTATGTTTTGCCTACTTCAGGAGGCCCTTTGGGGGTTAATTCCCTGAGTTTTGTAATTGGCTTTGAAATCTGCAGATGAAAAATGCCATAATCCTTTAAAGTATTATTATTATTTCAACAACAAACACATGGCTCAAACTTTCATATTACAGAACCTTCTTAAACTACAATTTAGTTTAAACGACCAGGAAAATTTAGTAGGGAATCACTGAATGAAGAGTTAAGGGTGGGTGTCATAAGGCTGGATTTCTCCCCAGTTTAATGGCTCACTCACACCCACAGTCTCTTTCAGGCAAGATTTTATTGTCCAAACTTAACAACCAGCCAAAGGCACCGTTTCTCACCTCACCCTTCACATGTCAGGCTCTCATTGCTTGGTATCCCAGGGGACTCTGGCAGTCTTGCCACGCCTGCAGCGCGCGCGCGCTCGCTCTTGCTCTCTCTCTCTCTCTCTCAGTTCTGTTCTCACAACCAGCCCTGCACCATTTAGAACCTCAGATGTAGCCCTGCCCCCTTAATTGGCCCAACTGGGAACACCTGCTCTTGCACAGGCGAGCTGGACCTATTTCAATTGCAGGGGCCAGCCGCTCCGTGACAGTGGGATTTTTAGCCATGGCCTACCTCTATCCACATCAAAGTCCTAATGACTTGGATGGGAACAGAGTTAGCCTAATATTGAGTGCTTCTGAAGATCCCACCCTAAAAAGGATATTGTCAGCAAATTAAAAAAAACAAAACAAAACTCTAAAAAATAATTCCCCCCACTTGCTGACTATAATAAACCCTTGGAAACTTGACACTGATGTCTGCTTTTTTACCAGTTAGAACCAATTCACGTGACTCAGTACTAATGACTGAATTATATGAATTAGCCAATAAGCAAACGTACAAACAAAAGAAAACGATACTGCATCACAAAATATTCCTGGCTCTGTTATCTCAAGTGTAGCTTAGTTTTAAATACTTATGATAAGACTTCATAGAAAACTAGTAAATATTCTAAAAGTTAAAAGTATTAGTAATATGATACCTTATTCCAGTGCTGCTCCGCTAGTAAACCTTTGCTGAGAATTGGGAAGAGATCAACATTTTATGTGTGAGAGTTATTAGCTGTAGGGCTAAGCAATGTCCCATTTAGCAAGTTTCTACTGTATTCTTCTTCCGCTTGCATATTTTACTTGTTTGTTATTAAAGGGGTGGAGCATCAGAGATAGGATGCTGGCAATGTGAAAAAAACCCCAAAGATGAGCACTGAAGCATTTGTTTTGAAACAAGCCAGCTACAAATAATTATACGGTGATTTTGTAGACAGGCGGAAGGGACAAGGCTGGAATTCAGATACACTGTTTTACCATTGGATTCAAAGTTTACCAACCTTGTCTGTATACTTTCAAAATATCCTTTCAAATGCCTTCTGTTGTTTGGGGTCTCATTTTCCCTGCTTAGTTACAGGATCTAGTAAACTGATGCTAATAATATGTGCTTCAGTTCTTGCTCCAGAGCAGCTAATGTTGGAATCTGTGTACAAGATCCTTGAAAATAATGTGCTTTGAATTTAAATAGCAAGAGATACTTACTGTGGGATTATTAGAAGGTAGACAAGGCCAAATAAGGCAGCTAGAATTAGTGAAAGAACTACAGCACTGGTGAAGTATTCATCCTGAAGCTGGTGGTACTGTGAATGAGAGGAGATGCACAAAGACAGTTAGTTAGGCATCTATACCATACCTTCTGACTCTAAACTAGGAACAACCATGGTTTAAAAGAGAGTGTGTGCCTATATCTCCACATATTTACAAACGTAGGAATGAACATGTTTTAATTCACACCCAGAAAAGATCTTTAAATGTGAAATTGCAGAACTAACTGTAGACTGTAATCTATCATTTAAATCAGCTTCTGTACCAGATGACTGGAGGATAGCTAATGTGATGACAGTTTTTAAAAAGGGCTCCAGAGATGATCCCAGCAATTACAGGCCTGTAAGCTTGACTTCAGTACCAGGCAAACTGGTTGAAACTATAGTAAAGAACAATATTGTCAGACACCTAGTTGAACATAATTTGTTGAGGAAGAGTCAACACGGTTTTAGTAAAGGGAAATCATGCCTCACCAATCTACAAGAATTCTTTGAGGGTGTCAACAAGCATGTGGACCAAGGGGATCCACTGGAAATAGTGTACGTAGATTTTCAGAAAGCCTTTGACAAGGTCCCCCACCAAAGGCTTTTATGCAAAGTAAGCTGCCATAGGATAAGAGGGAAAGTCCTTTCATCGATTGGTAACTGGTTAAAAGATAGGTTAGGTATAAATGGTCAGTTTTCAGAATGGAGAGAGGTAAATAGTGGTGTCCCCAAAGGTCCGTTCTGGGACCAGTCCTATTCATAAATGATCTGGAAAAAGGGGTAAACAGTGAGGTGGCTAAATTTGCAGATAACACAAAATTACTAAAGATAGTTAAGACCCAGGCAGACTGTGAAGAGCTAAAAAAGGATCTCTCAAACTGGGTGACTGGGCAACAAAATTGCAGATGAAATTTAATGTTGATAAATGAAGAGTAATGTACATTGGAAAGCATAATCCCAACTATACATATAAAATGATGGGGTCTAATTTAGTTGTTACCACTCAAGAAAGAGATCTTGGAGTCACTGTGGATAGTTCTCTGAAAACATCCACTCAATGTGCAGCGGCAGTCAAAAAAGGGAACAGAATGCTGGGAATAATAAAATCATGACTGGTGTAGAGAAAGTAGATAAGGAAGTGTTGTTTACTACTTCTCATAACACAAGAACTAGGGGTCACCAAATTAAATTAATAGGCAGCTGGTTTAAAACAAATAAATGGAAGTATTTCTTCACACAAAGCATGGTCAACCTGCGGAACTCCTTGCCAGAGGATGTTGTGAAGGCCAAGACCGTAACAGGGTTCAAAAAAGAAGTAGATAAATTCATGAAGGATAGGTACATCAATGGCTATTAGCCAAGATGGGCAGGAATGGTGTCCCTAGCCTCTGTTTGCCAGAAGCTGGGGAATGAGCAATAGGGGACGGATCACTTGATGATTGCCTGTTCTGTTCATTCCCTCTGGGGCACCTGGCACTGGCCATTGTCAGAAGACAGGATACTGGGCTAGATGGACCTTTGGTCTGACCCAGTAGGGCCGTTCTTATGTTCTATTATTTGGTATCTGATATAGTTAAAGCTGCATGACACTTTCCTTTCTCACCCTGTTTCTGTACCCTATATCTTTCCCAAACATTCACCTTTCAGTCTGCAATTATTCAGGTTTGATCTCAGCCCAGAGGTGAATTGATTTTTGAAAGATCGAGCAAAAAGAGTTCAGCTGCTTTGTGGCAGAATGGGGAGGAAAAAAATACTTTTCCCATTATTAAGAAAAATCTTTGCTGCTTTCAAACAGCTCTTTGGCTGAAACAGCTGAGGGAAGAAGACTGATTTGTGGCATGAAAATACCTCTTGTTGATAGATGTGGGTGAATCATTGGTTTTGGTGTAACTAAGTCATGAGTCTGAAAAAAACAGTATGCTGCACAGGTAAAGAAGAATTTGAAAGTTTTCTCATTAAGTGCCAGATTCCGATCTTAGTTTCACCATCATGGACCTGAACTCGTTTCACTCAACAGAGTTATTCAGGATTTACACCAGTGTAACGGAGATTGGAATTTGGTGCTAAGCTTACAAAGTGTGCAGCTACATAAGACTGCATGTACACCACTGTAAAGTGTGCAGAGGCTGAGCCTAGGGTCCCACATGCTCAAACCCTGCGAGGTTGTGAGATGTAAGTGCACTTTGGAAAGTGCATAGGTGACAGCCCTGCTACAAACAGCTCAGGGGTTGTCTTCTGTGAAATTCTTAGGGGCAGGGCTCATCTCATGGGGTTTAGCCCAAAAACGTTCCAGGTTATGGAATTTACAAACTATTGCTTTTTTTCTCTTCTCCCCAAATGAATGGAACTTTGAAGCTCTTTCTATGGATTTTTTTAGTTCAACCTCCCCCACCCCCATCTCCTGTCTGCAGCGTCTACTCCTTCTACATGGAACTGAGGGAGTGGGAGGCACAGGGCTGGCTAAAATGGCTTCACATGACCTGAGGATTCCCTTCTCTCCAGTGGAATCCTTGGCTCCTACTTTAGGGCAGCTTTACAGATGCTTTCTGCAGTAAAGCACACAAAATCACCAGCTAAACAAAATGGACTTTTTTAAAAGTCCTAAACATATATTTTCACAAGATTCCATATACCTTTACCCCAAAAAAGAGCTGTTCCATATTCTTTGGTAAACCTCACTCTTTTTTAGAGTTATACAGGAAGAGCTTGTTTGCTTTTTAAACAATGAAAATTAAATGATTAATCTGTGGCATCTTGAAATGAATGTTAATGGGTAAAAATTCAGTTTTGTGTGTGGGACACTGACCAGAGGTGACAACGTACCCTTGACCGTATGGCTTACATCTGAGAAAAAAAAAATAAGGGCTATTACTACACTAACCTAAAATCAGACCACTTCTGCCTTCCTTCACTTAAAAGAAAAAAATAACCATGTGAGTTAAGACTATTCTGATCTCATCTCAGTGTAACTACAACAAAATCAGTGGAGTTACTCCAGGTTTATATCCACATTCATGATGTCAGTTTGCAGTTTGGCCTAGAGAACACAAGTCTGTGATCCTAACATGGGATCCTCTACCAGCTCCGTGAGCAGAGGGAAGCTTCTGCATGTGACTCTCCCCTCTCCTGTACAGATGTGTAGTGGTTACCTGTCTCCCCTAACTCCAGACTCCAAAGAATGGATCCACGGTTGGGGACATGGCAGGGACTGGGCAGTTTGGGGGAGTAGTGGGTAGGCCAGGGCTGGGTCCAGGAAAGATGAACATCAACCCCTGGCTCCATCTTTACAGAAATTCTCCAGAAAAGATAATGTGGCCTTCTTACACAAGGTAGGCTACTAGAGGGAACCACAGAACCTGTGGGGGCAAGTGCCTCTTCATGGGTACCTGAGCCCCCCGCATATGACCCTACGTATGGACCCTGCAGCCTATTATGCAGGGCAGGAAATACAATCCCCATCCTCCCAATGGAATGACAGGGGAGGAAATCCACAAAGGAATCATCACTGGGATTTTCTCCTCTTTAGCCCCATCCTGTGAATTTCTGCAGGAGCGGGGAGTTAAAGCTTCATAATATTGTTTAAAGATAATGAGCAAAATCTGGCCCTTGTCTAAGAAAAAAGAAAAGGAGTACTTGTGGCACCTTAGAGACTAACCAATTTATTTGAGCATAAGCTTTCGTGAGCTACAGCTCACTTCATCGGATGCATACTGTGGAAAGTACAGAAGACGTTTTTATACACACAAACCATGAAAAAATGGGTGATTATCACTACAAAAGGTTTTCTCTCCCTCCACCCCACTCTCCTGCTGGTAATAGCTTATGTAAAGTGATCACTCCCTTACAATGTGTATGATAATCAAGATGGGCCATTTCCAGCACAAATCCAGGTTTTCTCCTCCTCCTCCCCCCCCAACACACACACAAACCCACTCTCCTGTTGGTAATAGCTTATCTAAAGTGATGACTTTCCTTACAGTGTGTATGATAATCAAGGTGGGAGAAAACCTGGATTTGTGCTGGAAATGGCCCACCTTGATTATCATACACATTGTAAGGAGAGTGATCACTTTACATAAGCTATTACCAGCAGGAGAGTGGTGTGGGGGGAGAGAAAACCTTTTGTAGTGATAATCACCCATTTTTTCATGGTTTGTGTGTATAAAAACGTCTTCTGTACTTTCCACAGTATGCATCCAATGAAGTGAGCCGTAGCTCACGAAAGCTTATGCTCAAATAAATTGGTTAGTCTCTAAGGTGCCACAAGTACTCCTTTTCTTTTTGCGAAGACAGACTAACACGGCTGTTACTCTGAAACTTGTCTAAGAAGGCGCAACTCCATCTGTCCAATTATCTTTGGTTAGTGAACTTATTCAAATTCTCACTTACTTTATGCTCACGTTCAATTTGTTTATACTTGAGGGTAATGAAATTCAAGTCAGCCATCTCGGATTCAGTTTGCCGGGCCTCTATCAAACGGCTGATGTATCTGTTTACTCGAGTTCCTGGAGTGGTGTATACCACATTCGTAGAAAAAGAGGAACGATTCCTGAGTTTTTCAGAGGCTGTCCTTAATGCTCTTCTCTGCAGCAGAAAAGAAAACAGGAGAATGACTGCTATTCACTGCAATGACATTATTCATGACTGAAAATGTCTCATCATTTGTATTGCCAAGTCCCCAGTCAGCATCAGGAATCTGTTCAGCTAAGCAAATATAAATTTGTAGACAAATACAAGGAAAGACATAGTCCTTGCCCCTGTCAAGTTACAGTCTAATTACAAATTAGTTACTATTTCTCAGGTAAAATCCTGGCCCCACTAAAGTCAACGGCAAAACTCCCATTGACTTCAGTGGGGCCATGATTTCACTCCTCATCCTTAAAAATCCCTCTACATATTGTCCTCGACAGCATTCTACTCTGCCACTGTGGTGAAAGCCATCTCAGCCCAGATCAGAGTGACTTGATCAGCAGAGTAACAAGAAAATTGATCACAGATGAGAAAAACTCATTTTTGTGACTTAGCGGCAACGACTCAAATTAACCCTAGACTGTCCATGCCTCTGAACAGTTTTGCTGTTGAGGACGACGTGGATGGGATAGTATTTGCAAAGCAATTTTTCTTCACCTTCTCCACATCCACAGCATAAGACTTTACATAATTTTACACCACAAATTTAGCCACAAATATAGGGCTAATGAAGGGTTAATTCCCTTATAATTGTATTTCCTCTGTTACCATTTCTCTTGCATTACTCACTCCTCTGGCTGTTGTTCTGCAAGCCTGGGCCTGGCTCCCAGCTCCAGGCGTTGTGACCTGATGCATGGGGTGACAGCGCTGTTCAGATTCGGCCTGGCTGTGCCCCTGTCATGACCTATACAGAAGAGCTCAACCTGTTTCTACATAGTCAGAAACATACTTCTTTTGTGAAACATTTGCAGGTGTCAGGGAAGACCATTTAATGCATTAGGTTATGACTGATCAGCTTGGAAAAAAAAACGAAACAGATGTCTACCACCTAGGATATAATAAGAAGAATCTTTGCTGTCCCTTGTTACAAACAGACACAAGATCTCAGTGCAGTGCTGTCAATGCTACTTTTTAAAAGGCTATACACCTAGAAAATATCTTTGAGATTTTACAATTCCCTTTCAAAGTCACAGCTCAGGGGACAAAGGAGACCAGCTAAATGTATGCAGAATGAATAGACGTTTCCTTTCTCACTGTGCGTGAAACAGGATTGGCAGCTCTTCTTAAAATCAAAACAAAACACAACACACAAACAAACACAGGTCAGCAGCTAGTTAACAAACACACATAAGCAGACTTCCCTGTAAAGTAGATATGTGAAGCTAGTGATCAGTCAGGAAATACTACAAACCAGTGGCTTGGTTCAGGAGTGGTCCCTGATAAGTACTGGAAGAGATTCTGTAGCATAGATAAAATGTCTTCTCAGTTCTCTCACTGTTTTCTTGTTCTCATATTTACACAATAGTGCTGGTGCTAAATGCTAATGACACAGATACAATACCTGCTTGAGTTTTGCCTTTTGAGTTTAATATATTGAATAAGCATGTAATCTGAAGGGCTACTGTGTTAACATGTACTTGAAATTCCAGTTAACACACACAAATAGATTACTACTCATTTCAGATGCTTATATTTTGGTGCCTCATAGTTTTGCTTTCTAAACTAAATTTTCCAGGGCGTTTTTTCAATTAAGTGACCGAGGTTTTGTGTGGGTTTTATGTTGAAGAGAATTAAAATGGAGTGAGCTATTAGCCCATAAAATCAGCTACTTGTCCACATATAACTACTTTTTCATTTATTTTCTAATATGCATTTTACCTCTTTTTTCATGTTACAGACTTTCATGATGTCTCAGGTTTTAGCAAGGTAAAGTATTCTGTCAGAGAGTTTTTTTAACTTTATTGTGGCACAGATGCAGATAATACTGGGCCAGCTTCAAAGAGTTTTGAGCTATATTATGGCTTTCATGATTTAAGGAATAATGATCTCTGAAGGAAGCCAGGAGAGCAGGCTGGTTTGTACAGATTAAACTCTTACATCATGTTCTCTGAGATAAGAGTCCCATCTGAGTTGCAAACACTTGATACACAATTAGGTAAGTTAAAGATAACATTATAGCAGTGACTTTGAATGTTCTGACTTCGGGGAATTTAAGCCAGTTCCCTAACATACTAAAGTTTTGTATGCATGCTATGTATACATGCACACACACTCAAACGGCTAAATTGTCACATAACTTTTATAGAATAAACATAGATTTTTCAAAATACTCAAAGAGCATTTAAAAGATGTAATTCAGAGCTATGATGTCATCTGTGAGTTACATGCTATTTCTGTAAATGGTAAATAAAGTCTGCAATAAGAGATTTGAGATTTAAACCAAAAAGGGCTGCTTTTTTTACTTTTGTGTTTCTGTCAGTACTGGGAGAAACAAAAAAGTTTCACAAACAGGAAAGTTCTAATACTGCCAGAAAAGAAGATTTGAAGTTTCTTAAAATGTATCTCATTTATATCAGAGACAATCCAAGACATAGTTCAAATTCCAGGGAATGAACTTCCTGCTCTACTGCAGTTGACATTCAAGCAGCAAACTATGTAACATTGCCACCTACTGGCAAAATAAATGATCTGATAACTCTTCCAATCTTTTGGTTTCAACACCAAATCAGCTTTATGATTCATGGTTACCATTCACATTTTCATATAGAAATGTATAGGCATACAAATATACTTACTTTCTGTATGCTACTGCATGTGCAGTGCTGTCAGCTGAAAACTGTGGAGGACTCCAGGGATTTGCAAAACAGGTTTTGAAATTTCTGCAATTGCCTCAGGGACTCTTTTCTGAAGGACAAGTCCCAGACGGTATCCACTTGTGAGATGTGTGTGTGCACACAGGTATGGGTGACTCTGCACCTGAGATCTGCTACACTTAAGCTTTGTCTATACTGGGGAAATTCTGCAAAAGTTTTTCATCATTGCTAGCACCAGTTCAGCTCCAGCACTAGTGGGAACCCTGGGATCCCTAGCACAGATAGGATGCCTGGTGCCATTTGCCTTTTCAAAAGCCAAGTCAATTTACTATGCTCTAATTTACATGGTGCTTGAAATGCACAAATAAGGCACTTGTGGGTGCCTCACGATTAAAACTGCTATTTTACCTACTGAGCAAAAACCATATTAGCAACAATGGGGAATTTTTTTTTAGACAAGGGTTTATTATATTGACAGCACTTATGTAGTAACAACCTGTTTTGGTTTAGTTTGTGAGACAACATGGAGCAACGTACATTTTAAAAGCACACATTCAAGGACCTCAGAGAATCCTTATTAATTACCTTATCATCATCCTCACATGTCATGACATTGGAGAAAGGTATCTCAGCTTTGAACATCTTACGACAATGCATGAGCTGGACCAGCAGGTAGCAGACTGTTTTGAACTTCATTCTTTTGGCAGGCTTTATGTCTGAGAGAATCAGTCCTGGAAATATCTGTCAGGCAATTAAAAATATGAAAAAGATACACACAGATTTACATACCTACATGTACATATATCGTCCAATGATCAGAATAAGCATGAAAACATTGTAAATGAATATTGTGATCAAACAATGTATTTTATTACACATTTTTTACATTTAGTACCTATTTTCTTGGGGTAGAATACTTCTCTTTATATCAAATATATAGAATATGTTTAACATATTATCTTTAAGCACAACATAACTAATATTTCAAAATTGAGTTTCTATAGAAACTATGAGTACAAAACCCATTAGAGACTGATGTAGAAGAGAGGCATTAGTTGTATTTCTTCTTTTACTTTATACTCATTTGACTTAACCATTTTTTCCTGAAAATAAAAGCAGCACGTAAGAAGTATAAACAATGAGTGAACTTTTCTGTTTATTCCTTTTCTTTTTATAACATTTCTGTCATGTTCTTCTTACCTTCACTCTCTCATTTTATCAACTAGAGTTCTGGCTCCAGGATACAGGCATGCATCCATGGAACCATGATCAAACGGGGAGCTGGGGGACCCAACTATTATACCCCACATCTTGCTTCTTCAAAACTGGGGACATTGAGCCATGGAGAGGAATTCTGGGGTGGATGTTTATGGGTCCACTTCTTTCAGCACAGAGGCCCTGATTCAGAAAAACACTTGCTTAACTTTTAAGCATGTGTTTAACACCCACTGACTTGGATGGAATGTAAGATATGCTTATGTGCTGTTCTTAGATTAGAACCAGGACCAGAACCCCTTCATCTATTTTCAGGAGCCATGCAACCACCTCTGCTTGGATTATTTACGCTTCTGGCATATGTCATCTGTGAAGGAGGATCTGCGTGAATTTTGAAAGGCCACACTACCTGCCAGCACTGTTACACAAAGAAGTACTATCACTCTCATCAAATTACTATGCACCTATTTTAGGAGCAAAAGTGAAGAGACCCAGCGTTCAGTGCATAGTGCTCAGACAACTGAAACATATCCTCAACCCAAAACAAGGCTCAGATCTTTGTCCTTGGGAGCCAAGGAATATGGCCACTGAAATGAGTAAAAAGGATTTGGTTTATAATTGCCATTAAGAGTCGAGAAGTGTGATGGTTGTTTACTGCAGCATAAGGGGTCTACCGCATGCTCACAACTGGGAGTTGCCCATGCCTATCAGGATCCAGGCAAACAATCCCTTACTTCACCAAAATCATTTCTTCTATAGCTCCCCTCTACCTACACCAACCATGGGAAACGTTAGAGAAAATTTTTTGGACAAATTAAAGGGAATCCAAGAAAGTGATTCAGAGGAGTGTGCTGCAGATGAGCGAGGGTCCCAGCACACATGGAGGGCTGAACTTCTCTATCTTGATAGCACAGATCCAATGTACTATGGCAATGTGTCAGCCAGATACAGTATACTAAACGGAAATGTCATCTTGGTTGCAAAAAGTTCTATCCATAAGAGAAAATGTTTAGTCCAGGCTTCCATTATTGGTTTATATCACTTTTTTGGGGAGTGCTCAATTTAATGGTTGGCATTTAGGGTTTGATATCTAATCAACATGATGCAATGGTGTCATCTGCTTTATTACATCATGTCTTAATGAGCAGGGTAGAAAGGAGGAAGTAAATCAGAATTGTTTGCTCAGATACTAGGGTGAATGTGTACATACTTGGTTATCTGAATTTAGAGCAACTGGGACAAATTTTCCTCAGTTATACACTCTGTATTACACACAGAGTAAGTCAGTGTGGAATTTGGCTTTATATCCAGTTTAAAATATATGTATTTAGGTATTGAGAAAGGCATTGCATTTTATGGTGCAATACAGAGCTTTTCCTACGGAGTTGTATGGGTACCATTCAGCAGACTACATGCTGCACTGTGACAACCAAACACAGAAATCAATTAGTCTGTTTAAATATCTGCATAACATTTTAATTAATGTGTGACACAACCTGTTATTAAACAGGAAAAAATTCCTGAATGGGCACAATTACTATATTGTGCACCTGAAGGATGATTAAAGTAGATTAATACTATCTGCATTATACAGCACATCTGATAGTTCTTCTATTTAAAGGACACTAGTTTACTGTGCATGTTATTCTGCTATATAAGGAGTTGATTATGTGTAGGTTAGAAATAGTGAAAAAAATCTCTCTTAAGTGGCTTCGGATATAATCTCTCAGTTGAGGAATTTCTGGCAAGTGACTCACTGCTGGAAAGCAATATTCTGCCCAGAGGACATTGTACAGTGACATTCACTTCACTAAATATCTTGAACACATTCCTTAGTTGTTCATACCAAATAAGATATTATTAGGCATAGATAGCCCTTAGGTCAGAATATGGCAAATGGGATCTATCTTCACCCCAATGTTCTGCAAGGCCCCAAGCTAAAACATAGCCTTTGGGTAGCTAGTTGTGATGTTACTAATTAATCCGATCATGTTTTCTTAAAACAGCCATAGCTCTTCTAGAAATATAAGTATTTTGCTGCATGCCTTTCTCTAAACCCAACCAAAACGTAGCAGCTTTTTTTGGCAATTAACGCCAGTAGTTTTGCTCTATTTTGCAAGTTGCAGTAATAGGGAGGGAACATATGGAAGGCACAAGGTGAAATAGATCTTAGTATCACCACTGGATCTCAACTCCAAAACAACTAGTCCCCTTTCCTCTGTCTGGCGGACAAGGTCAGACCTCTCACCTGGAAGTCACATTGAGCAGGTCAGTGATTTTGCCACACATCTTCATTTTGGGGGCGATATTAGGCTGATTCTGAATTGATCTTCTAGTTAAAGAACAAGAAGCTCCTTTGCAGCTCGGAGTACCCACAAAAGAGAAACGGTAATATAGCTGGGTGTGCTAATGGAAATTTTTGCTAGCAGAGCCAAGAGGGCATGTATGAGAGAGCGGCAAGAACAGGGGCATGGTCTCTCTCCCCCTGGAAGTGCTGGGAGGAGTGTGCTTTGGAGAGTACAGTCTAAACTTCCTTCAGTGTATCAAATCTCCTGTGAACACTATGCTTCTCTCACTGCCCAGAAGCATTATGACTTATAGAGGAATAATGTTGCCTGACAACTTTGCTCAGGAGGTGTACCTCCTCCCTTTCTCCAACTTGGCGCTCCCTCAGAAGAACCCTAATGTGTGCAGATAATTTTTAAAAAGGTAACTTCCGGAGTTTATAACAGCTTCTTTAAAATATCTTCAAAGCAGCAGATGGAGCAACCTGTTTATTTACCAGTCATTGGGCATTGTTGGGCTTCTGCTATAACACAGACAAATGGTCATTGCCAGGAGGGTAGTATTACCTCTTTATGCCACACTTAAATAAAAAAAAAAATAGGCCATCCTTGACAGGCATCCCACTGAACTTGCTCATGGCCTGCTTTATTTTATTTTGGCACTTCCTTTTTAAGTGCAGCTGAATTGATGCTTGTTCATTTGCAACATCATTTTAGGAAGGGTTCTTTGGACTAATATAGCCAGCAAATCAGGATAAGAATGGGGATGTTCTATCAGACCCCTACAAAGGGCAGCCAGACTATTTACAGCTTCGAGAGTGCATTGAAGTATGTGGAATACAACAATCATTGATTAAAATTCTGAGAAAACACCCCTCTGTTTGCATCTCTTATAATACTCTGGTAAAGGAGCCACTGCTGCTTATCTAAGCTCCTCAGAAACAGCATCAGACTGCAGTTCATTTTGCTGTGGTCAGCTAGGGGCATGAAAAGAAATCACAGAAAAGGAGGGTACCGTTGATATTCAAAGTGCATTCACAGAACGCTTCCATGCTGTATTGTGTGTCTGTCTCTTGCTTATGCCTTCAGTCAGTCAGGTCTAAGCTTCTTGGTATTAGCATCTCTCCTGTTATTACTTGCAATTTACTGAGCTTTCCTGTGGACTTTTGTTATCCTGAGATAAGTGAGCAAGTTTTATTTCATGTTCGTCTTTTCACAGCTATGGTAATTAGCAATTTTTTAGACAAATCTCTCATATGCCATATTACACTTATTTGTAATAATTCCTTTACTAATATACTAAAGTCCATTTTACTTAGTGGTGAAAGAATACAACTTGCATAAGAAAAAAATTCTCCATAGTTCAAACCAGTTTATCTACCTATCCAATACAAATACAGCACATATTTCTAATGGTTGCAAGTGTTAAAAGATTGCTGGGAGACCAATAAAATAGATACAGTCATTCTCTAAGCCCATCACATCTCTCGTCTCCAAGTGCCACATTTTTGGGGGAGTAAAATAAAATGGGAGCAACAGAACATAAAGCAAAGGTCCAAACCCCACTCCCACTCACAGTGATGGAATAATTTCAGATTGGGGGCTATCAGACTGACATTTGTGCATTTCTGTTCTTAGCACCATTCACAGTGACAGCAGGAGTGATACTGAAGCGGTACACCAACACATTTTGCAACAAAAGCATCATTCCCTCGGTGACCCTGGCACAGCAGGTCAGATCAGGACCATAGGCCAATTCACTTGTGTGTTAGTGTAAATCGAAGTGAGTAACGTTTTAAACTTCATGAAAGCTAGTGGAATGTTACTTGTATTGTTTTCACTTATCTGTTTCTGTTATAATGTAGTAACAAACATTTACATTGTATATACCCATGTAACTCAATAACCCATCAAAGAATTCTTGTGAAATGCTAATGAAGAAATTTATTGTATAAGGTGCTAATTCCAAAGCAAATGGCCATAGTGATGATGACTGGAGGTCATAAGACTAAGTGCATTCCTCACTCACTGTCATCAAAGGAAAAACCCATGTGGGTAGATGAAGGGTTCATGTAGTGTTCATGCACCTGGAAACAGTCAGGGCACACCCTGACTGTTGTGTAGGAGCAATGCACACACTGCTCTGTTCTATCCAAGGACATGGACCATGAAAACATGGACCATCTGGGAAGTCATAATAAGGACATCAGCCGTGGGAAGCTTCCTCGGCCGAAGCTCAAGGCCTGAGAATAAAGATTGTAGTAGATAGAGGTTAGTAAATAGGAATATTAATCAAAGTCATATTATTTCCTTTGTTGATGCCTTTTGCGGTCGGTTGGGGTATGTGATGTGCAGGGGGGAGAGAAATAAAAGAGGTGGAAAAGCTGACAGGGGTAATCCCATCAGCAGACCAGCCTGCTTGCTTGCCTAAAGCCGTGTCCTGTCTTGTATTGAACCGCCACAACTGGCGCCCAAACGTGGGGCCCTCAGCACTCACCTCGCCCGGCAAGGGTTTCAGACGCGTCACTCATCCGCTTCGCGGATCCCGGTGAGTATTTTTCATTGTGGTAAGTATGGGAAGTTCCCTCTCTGCTTTGCAAGTGCAACACCGCTGTGAGCTACAGTATTTGTTGCGTAAGGCTCAGCATGACTGTCCTACTAGAGAGCTCACTCTCCTGCTACAGGAGGTGAGTGCCCAGTGCCCGTGGTACCCTGAAGCTGGAACCCTTAACTTAGCGGACTGGGAGCGGTTGGGCCAGACATTGCACGAGGAGCCTCAGGCGCCCGTGCAGGCTTTACATGCCTGGCACCTCTGCCGTGACGCGAAACAGCGTGTCGCCTCGGACAGACCCTCCCTCGCGAGGCTGGTGATCTCGCCACCCCCATCCGCTCCTGCAACCATCCCTCCCCCTGCTTCGCCCCCAGGGCCTCTATTACCACCGCTTCCCTGGCCTTCCCCACCGGAGCCGGTGTGTGATCACCCTCCCCCCGTGGTGCCCCCCGGAGGGTCATCCGCGTCTGCTCAGGGGCTTTCGCTCGTGCAACGAATGGTCCATGCAGCGAAGACTCGCTCAGATCTTACAGCGGAGGAGCTGGCTGATCTGGTCTCAGTTTGCCCGGTGACCTGGCAGAATGATGACCAGGGCAACCCCGTGGGCACCTGGACCACTTTGCCATACTCGGTGGTTAGAGAGGTAAAGAAAGCAATTCGTGAGTTTGGCCTGACTAGCACCTTTGTGCGTGGTCTCATTGAAGGGATAGGTACTGGGTACTCCCTAATCCCTGAGGATTGGAAAACGCTGCTGCGCATGATGTTATCACCCAGTCAGTATGTTATTTGGGTTAGTGAGTATCGGCAGATGGCAGAACGCCAAGCTCAGGTACATAGAGAGCACGGTATCATTTATGAGCATTTGGCAGGGGAGGGCCCGTTTGCTACTATTGAGATGCAGTCTCAACTCCCTCAGGCCGTCTTCCCCATTATTTCCACCTGTGCCCAGCATGCTTTCAAGAAGGTCCCGGATTCAGGCAAGCCTACCAAAAGCTTTGTCAGTATCTGTCAGGGTGCCTCAGAGTCCTTTTTGGATTTTACCAACAGATTGCATGAGGCTATCCTCCGACAGGTGGATAACACTGAGGCAGCTCACGAGCTCCTGTTAAAATTGGCAGTTGAAAATGCAAATGAGGATTGCCGCCGTGCTCTCCAGGCAGCGCAAGCCTCTGGTATTTTAGAGCTCTCAGACATGTTGCGGGCGTGCCAGAACATCGGCACACAAGCCCATAAGGCTGGAGTTCTGGCTGCCGCCCTGAGAAAAACCGGGAAGGAGGGGAAGCGTTGTTACCGCTGTGGTAAGGAGGGTCATTTTCAGCGGGAGTGCCGCTCATCTAAGGCACCAGCCCGACCCTCCAAGAAGTGCCCCAAGTGTGGGAAAGGTTATCACTGGGCTAATCAGTGTCGTAGCGGGTCGGGAAACCGCGCGACGGGTCCCCCCCGAACCCAGGGCCAAACAGGGGTGTTTCCCACTCAGACAACCGCTCCTCTGCCTTAAAATCCATAGACTCTATGAGGGCGGCGACTGCTGGAAGTGCAGGGCTTGATTTGATCATGCAGGAGGACACTGACTTTCGGCTGCCAGGGGAGGTCTGTGCTATACCTACACAGGTGACGGGACCTCTCCCTGCCGGCTTTGTAGGTCTCGTTCTCCCTCGCTCACATGCTGGGAAACAGGGCTTTTTTGTCATTCCAGGGGTCATTGATGCTGACTACACAGGCATTATTAAGGTTCAGGTGTGGACTCATCTTCTACAGTCGCTCCCGTGTGGACGGTCAATTGCACAATTGATTTTAGTCCCCTATCAGGTGCCAGCTGCGGAGGATCGAGACCGAGGCGGAGGCGGCTTTGGATCGACGCTGGCTCAGTCACCATCTCACAACACGTCCTCTCCACTTGTTGCTCTAACAATGTCGGTCCGCCCCTCGAAACCTCAGTTAACACTTCTCTTAAATGATGTTCCCTTTACAGGGCTGATGGACACTGGAGCTGACGTTACGGTGATTCGTGATCTGGAGTGGCCGGTCAGTTGGCCAACAATTCCTTCTAAGGAGTTGTGGGGGATTGGGGGTAGTAAACCCGGGCGCCAAAGTTTGTCTTGGGTCACGGTCTCTAAACCGGGAGGCCGTGCCCTTGCTACAATCCGTCCTTTTGTGCTCCCTGTCCACCTCAATATTTGGGGCCGTGACTTGCTTACAAAGCTGGACACCACCCTCGATATTAATATCTAATGGCCCAAAACCCTCCCGCACCCGCCATGCCTTCAGCATTACCCTTGGTGTGGCAATCCTTAGAGCCCGTATGGATTGACCAGTGGCCCCTCCCCCTAGAGAAGCTGAGAGCACTTCATTCGCTTGTGCAGCAACATTTGCATGCACAGCGACTGGAGAGCCCCACTAGTCCCTGGAACACCCCGGTGTTCGTTATTAAGGAAAAATTGGGTGCTTGGCGGCTGTTACATGATCTAAGGGAAATAAATAAACGCATCCAACCCATGGGCCCCTTACAATTTGGCTTACCGAACCCGAATTTAATTCCTCAAACCGATCAGCTTTGTGTGTTAGATTTAAAGGATTGTTTTTTCACTATTCCCCTTTGCCCACAAGACCGCGAAAAATTCGCGTTTACGGTGCCACAATATAATAATCAGCAACCCTCTCATAGGTATCAATGGAAAGTCTTGCCCCAGGGAATGCAAAATAGTCCGACCTTGTGTCAGCTCTTTGTGGATCGGGCCCTTGCCCCTTTTCGTGCCCGGTACCCCACACTAAAGGTCTACCATTATATGGATGACATTTTGCTTAGTGGTCCTCAGGTTACGGCAGAACAACTTGAATCTCTGTCCGAGATTCTCGGCCAAAATGGCCTATTAGTGGCACCAGAAAAAATCCAATGCTCTTATCCCTATCAGTACCTCGGACATAAGGTTTTACAAACCTATGCTGCTCCGGTTCGTCCGGAATTAATTCTACCTCAACCCCTAACCCTTGTTAAATTACAACAAGTTTTGGGTCATTTAAATTGGATTCGGCCCTACTTTCGTCTCCCCACTTCAATGCTGCAGCCGTTGTTCGAGCTCCTGCGTGGAGCCCGGGCACCGGGTGCGGTTATTGCCATCACTGAAAAGCATACTGCCTGCATTCGACAAATCAATGCAGCATTGAGTCAGCAGTTTGTGGACAGACTCCCAGAGGTCCGTCCCTTACGGTTGGTTCTTCTTGCCACCCCTCATACGCCAACTGCGGCTCTGTTTGTACCCCGTACGGACACAGCCGTCTCTATTATAGAGTGGCTGTACCTTTCATCCACCCCCCCTCGAAATATTTACCTGTATTTAGATGCCCTATCTGATCTTGTTCGTAAAGCCTGCCACCGTGCAGTGCAACTCACTGGCACTGATTTAGTTGCCATTGTGCTCCCCTTGTCCCGTACTGAATTTGACTCTTTGTGCCACACCTCCTTGGCCTGGCAGATTGCTCTTTGTGATTATGTGGGAGAGATCTCTTATAATCCCCCTAAAGATCCCCGATTGGTAATTACCCAACAGGTGCCCCTGGTTGTCCATCGTCTTAGTCGCTCTCAACCCATTGTTTCAGCCGTCACTCTTTTTACTGATGGCTCTCCACGTCGCAGTGTTGTCACCTATCAATTAGGTGACCCCCCTCGTTGGCATTCTCGCTTTACGCTGCCTCAGCGTTCTGCGCAGCGCTCAGAATTGGCTGCTGTTGTTTTGGCCTTTCAACTTTTTGCTGATTGTCCCTTTAATTTGATTGTGGACACCCATTATGTTTATCAAGTAATTGATCATTTACCCCTAGCCCTCATTACCCCTCAGGTCGATGCAGACCTCCTTCGCCTGTTTTTGTCTTTACAGTATCTCATCACCACTCGTAATTTCCTGTACTTTGTTGCTCATATTCGCAGTCATACCCCTCTGCCTGGGCTACTCACTGAAGGCAATGCGCGCGCCGATCGCGCGTTACGTGGTGAGGTAAATTCCCTTTTTTCTGACCCCATTGAAAGCCATGCCTTTTTTCATCAGTCTGCCTCTGTTTTGGCCCGGCAGTTTCACATTCCTGCTGATCATGCATGTTCCATTGTTCGTTCCTGCCCCCACTGTGCTGCTGCTGCTCCTACTTTCTCTTATGCCGTTAACCCCCGAGGTACCGCAGCAAATCAGCTGTGGCAAATGGATGTTACTCATGTGCCACAATTTCGCCCCTATTCGTTTTTACATGTTTCCATTGATACCTATTCGGGATTCCTCTGGGCAACCCCACAGCGTGGGGAAGCCACTCCTAAAGTCATTCACCATCTGCTAGCCTGTTTTGCTGTTATGGGTCGCCCGAGCCAAATAAAAACAGATAATGCTCCAGCCTACTGCTCCACAGCCCTTTCCGCCTTTTGTGTCCAATGGGACGTCCGTCTCACACACGGGATCCCTTATAACTCCACGGGCCAAGCCATTGTTGAACGTGCAAATTGCACATTAAAAACCTTGCTTGACAAACAATTAAAACAAGGGGAGCTGCGTCTCCGAACCTTGGGAGACATTCAGCAACAATTGCATACCCTTTTGTTCACTTTAAATAACTTAACGCTGAACGCAGATCAGCAGACCCCCGCGGATTGGCATTTTCATAAATCCGAGGTGCTGGAAAGACCATGTGTCTATTACCGTCAGCTGCCTGATCCGCAATGGCTGGGCCCAGTACCTCTAATCACTTGGGGTCGGGGATATGCTGCTGTGTCTCTCCCTACAGGACTGTTGTGGGTTCCGGCCCGGTGTGTGCGACCGGCACTGAAGCAGCATGGCGTGGCACCAGGGACTATCAAACCCCATACCGGAGTTTCAGCTGACCCTGGAGGAGGGAGCGGTGCCTCCTGGGTCGACAACGAAGGGACGGAAACGGAAGAGGCGTAGTGTCCCAAGCCAGCCCGTGACATGGGGAGCAGTAAAAGCATTGGTCGCCGCGGCTCAACGACGGCTGGCAGCAAACCAACAGCCAGAGACTCCTGAGACTTTGTTTGTGGCAATTCTTGCCCAAATTACTGCTAATTCTGTATTGATTGTATGCCTTTTGTGCTATTTCCTGTAGGGGTTGGCTCGGGAGCGCTTTCTCCGTTACGAGCCCGAATAACATATAACCTATGGGAAAGATTGGCTTCAATAGCAAATGTTACCCACTTTTGTTTATCTAATTCTGTAGCAGCTGGAGAATTGTTGGGTACATGCCTTATTCCAGTATGTCATCACCCTGAAGAAATAGGGAATGAGACGATGCTCGCTGCTTACGCGAATCTCTCTTCCCAATACTCTGGTATGGCTAATTGGGGCCCGGCCAATTATACTTTGTCTCACACGGCCATATCCCTCCACACACCGTACCCGGCCGGGGCCAACAATGTCACCTGTGCATGTGTGGTTAACTGCACTAGTACAAGGGTGTCCTTGGGCTGTCGGCAAGTTTCTCAACCCTTTTTAAATTGTTCCCACGCCGTAAATGTTTCATACAATTATGGCCATATCATCCTACCATCAGGATGGTTTTTTACCTGCGGTTCACGCACCTTTAATTATATTCCTGCAAATTTAAGTGATGGCACCCTTTGCTGTCTTAGTAGAATGACACTTATATTGCCTTTTGCTGGTCAAAAACGTAGTAGAAGAAGTGTACCCCTTTCAGACGATTGTATTGCAGATGTTGAGCTTTTTAGTCGTGCTGAGTATACTGCTTTAGCGGCCTCTATTGTTGGGGTCCCCGCGCTTGCCATTTATACAGCCAGAACTTTAAATAACCTGGCATGCTTTGCAGCAAAGGCAATTAATACAACATCCCAGGCAATTGCCCTACTTAACACAGAGCAACACGAATTAAGGGATGCAATTTTGGATAACAGAGCAGCCATTGATTTTTTGCTCCTGAAACACCATCTAGGCTGCTCCACGTTTCAGCACATGTGTTGCTTTAATTTAACTGATAATAGTCGCTCCATAGAAACTAGACTGGCCGAATTGGCCAATCTTACAGCACACATACGCCAAGATCTGGGGTTTGAGGGCTTTTGGAATTGGCTTACAGGATGGCTGCCCTCTCTAGGATGGCTGCGACAACTTTTCGGTTATGCTGTGTTTGTAATTGTTGGGCTTATATTTTGCTGCTGCTGTGTACAATGTATTCTCTCCTTGCTAAGGCTTTGCAGAGATCCGCCCTGGTAGGCTCCCCAAGTTATGTCCTTGTCTGTCCGGGAGTTGAATCACTTACAAAAGCAAATTGATGGCTACCATGAGATGGCCGAGCATAATAATAACAAAAGGGGGGATGAAGGGTTCATGTAGCGTTCATGCACCTGGAAACAGTCAGGGCACACCCTGACTGTTGTGTAGGAGCAATGCACACATTGCTCTGTTCTATCCAAGGACATGGACCATGAAAACATGGACCATCTGGGAAGTCATAATAAGGACATCAGCCGTGGGAAGCTTCCTCGGCCGAAGCTCAAGGCCTGAGAATAAAGATTGTAGTAGATAGAGGTTAGTAAATAGGAATATTAATCAAAGTCATATTATTTCCTTTGTTGATGCCTTTTGCGGTCGGTTGGGGTATGTGATGCGCAGGGGGGAGAGAAATAAAAGAGGTGGAAAAGCTGACAGGGGTAATCCCATCAGCAGACCAGCCTGCTTGCTTGCCTAAAGCCGTGTCCTGTCTTGTATTGAACCGCCACAGGTAGAGACACTGTCAGCTTGCTTTCTGCATGAAGATACCATAAATATGGAGTCAAAGAAAGATCCTTCATCTCTGACTGTTTGGACTTTTACAGGGAAGTGTACCAGATGCAAACAGAGATCTCCAGAGACAATCTGGGTATCTTGAAAGACTTTTGCAAAACTGGCAGTTTATTACATCACTGCTACTATTTGGAGTTAAAAACTGTGATTCACCTGTACATCTATTTTACGTGCTTTAATCTCTCAATATCTCTCATTCTTTATTCTTAGCTAATAAACTTTTAGTTAATTTACTACAGAATTGGCTGCCAGCATTGTCTTTGGTGTAAGATCCAGAGTACCAACTGATCTGGAGTAAGTGACTGGTCTCTTGGGACTGGGAGAAACCTGATGTGTGATTTTTGGTTGACGTGACCCTTTATCACAAAGTCCAGTTTGTCTGGGTGGCAAGACAGGCTGGGTACTAAGGGGACTGTTTGTGACTCTATGGTAAGACTGGGATAGTGATCCCGGAGTTCACGTGTGGTGCTGGCTTGGTGAAATCTAATTATAGAACCCTGGCAGAGGGGCAGGCGTACTGGCACCTTGGCACGCCGACGGGTTTCCGTGTCCAGCAGACACCATCCAGGAGATCTTGCAGGATGCCACCAAGATCGACGCCTCCCTGCTAGCACCGTGGCAGAAGATAAACGCCCTGAACACCTTCCTGATCCCCTGCATCTCGTTCGTCGTAAGGGGATCCGCCGTGGCGAAGGTACCCCTCAACAAGGCATACAAGATCGTCCGGCAGCTGGTGAAGAAGTGGCTGTTCCTTCCCCAGAGAGCCAGGAACAAGCTGGTCTATATCGCCCACAGGCCTGGCGGTGCCAATGTCCCCCGCATGGTGACCTGTGTGACATTGCGGTGATCACCCACGCCTTCCACCTGCTGACGTGTCCTGACACCATGGTAAGGATCATCGCAGCAAACGCCCTCCATGACGCAACAAAGAAGCGGATCGGCAGAGCCCCCTCCAACCAAAACACTGCCAGCTTTCTGAGTGGTTCCCTGGATGGAGAATTCGGACGGGACAGTGGCGACATCGCTTCACTGTGGTCCCACGCTTGCAATGCCATGCGTCGCTTGGGGAAGCGCATCGGCTGCTGCTGGGAGTGGTGCAAGGAGTGCCAGGAGCTGGGAGTCCTGGTGCCGCAGATCAGGTCCAATGACAACACCATCGTCACCCTGAGCGCCAGGGGCATGCTGGAGAGGACCACTCGCTGTACGTGGAAACCCTAAAGCGTAAATCGGACCAGGGTAAAGCCTTCGAACTGACCAGCAAATGGGATGCCAGCAACCACTTCCTCACCAGGGGCAGCTTCACCCGTTTCGCCGACTGGCGGTTCATCCACCGCGCCCGGCTCAATTGCGTCCCGCTCAACGGAGCCGTCCGCCACGGGAACCAAGACAAGCATTGCAGGAAGTGTGGTTACTCCAACGAGACACTGCCCCATGTCCTGTGCAGCTGCAAGCCCCACTCCAGAGCTTGGCAGCTGCGCCACAACGCCATCCAGAACCGCCTAGTGACAGCCATCACACTGCGCCTAGGGGAGGTCGCCGTGAACTGCGCCATCCCCGGTACTGACAGCCAGTTGCGACCTGATGTGGTAGTCACCGAAGAGGCCCAGAAAAAGATCATCGTCGACATCATGGTCTCCTTTGAGAACAGGACCCCGGCCTTCTGCGAAGCCCGAGCTCGTAAGCTGGAAAAATACGCTCCCCTGGCCGACACCCTGAGAGCGAAGGGCTACGAGGTGCAGATGGATGCCCTGATCATCGGAGCCCTGAGCGCTTGGGACCCCTGCAACGAGCATGTGCTGCGGGCCTGTGGGATTGGTCGACGCTACACATGGCTCATGCGGCGCCTCGTGGTCTCGGACGCCATCTGATGGTCCAGGGACATTGAACACATCACCGGTCACCGACAGTACCAGGAGGTGTGAGCCGGTATGACATCGTGCATCAACTATGGGAAAGGGACTGAGAGACTTTTTCCATTGGACCATATGAACTGGAACCATAAACTCACTGAACATTAAATCCCACCAAATGAGGGTAGATCCATCCTCATCATCGTAGCCACTCATTATACTCCACACCTGAACATAGCAATTATATGGGCAACATACCCCCATAGCTCAATGTCTGTACTTCGACCCATTAAACTTCTACCCCAAATCGGGGAGACTGCAGGTTATGTATTCCTTACGCCACCTGCTCCTAAACCGAATTTCACACCCCTTGATAATCTTGCAAACTGGATACAATTAATTTAGGCTTGAATAGAAACTGGGAGTGGACGGGTCATTACATAAAGTAAAACTATTTCCCCATGTTTATCCCCCCCCCCACTCTTCCTCAGACGTTCTTGTCAACTGCTGGAAATGGCCCACCTTGATTATCACTACAAAAGGTCCCCCCTCCCCCCGCTCTCCTGCTGGTAATAGCTCACCTTAAGTGATCACTCTGGTTACAGTGTGTATGGTAACATCCATTGTTTCATGTTCTCTATGTATATAAATCTCCCCCCTGTATTTTCCACTGCATGCATCCGATGAAGTGAGCTGTAGCTCACGAAAGCTTATGCTCAAATAACTTTGTTAGTCTCTAAGGTGCCACACAAGTACTCCTTTTCTTCTTAATAATCTGTACCTTATTCCCTGATATCAGAAACTTCTATGCCTAAACTCTGTACCATTTTCTTTTTACTTCAACATTATCTTAATAAAATTATTAAATCTGTATACTACCAGCTGGAATATCAGCCCTTGTTTTCTGACAGTCTACACTGAGGTAAGCCCTCACAGTTGTGAGCCACTCCAGACAGAACAATGCCCTTCTCTCCATCTTTGGTCCGTGGTTGCACAGAGAGGTTACTCCCAATGCTAGCTGTGTGTTTGGTAGACCTAAAAATAGTGCTCTTCATTGTTACCACATTTCTGTGTACAGTTTTTGAACTAATACAGATACCCTTATAGTGGAAGCTTTGAACTGTAATTATGTCCCTTCACTATGTCAGATCTGCATAAACAGTGGTCAGAATTTTCAAATTTAGGTGGTTAACGTTAGGCATTTAAATTCACATTTAAGTGCTGAAATAAAAGTAATCTGATTTTTCAGAAGTGCTGGACACCCATTTCTCCCACAGACAAGCAGACAATGGGAGCTGTGGGTGCTCAGCATCTCGGGAAAAAGAAATATCAGACCACATAATTAGGTACCTAATGATGGATTTAGGTGTTTAACTTCAGGAACCTGAGTTTGAACATTTTGGCCTAATGTGTTTGTTTTGTGGCTTCCTCTTTGCTTGTACAGAACACAAGCCTTAAAAATTTCACCTGTGCTGCAGGAAGAGAGTGTCTTTTCTATCGGGACACGCTATTATTCAGTGGAATGCACCTTCCTGCAAGGAAGGTTATCACAATCAAATACAGATGGAAATTTAAGACTCTGTCAGTATATAGATGGACATCAAAAAAGAAAATAAAATGACTGGAATGCTAATTTTAGTCCTTTTCCTTCTCTCAATTTATTTCCCCCCTCCTCCTGTTCCTTTTTTGTTTGTTTACACATTGGTGACTAGCAATTTTTCAGCTCATCAAGTTCAGATTTTTTATCTATCTATTTATTTATTTTTATTTTAAGAGGAGTGAAAATCTAGTCCCCACCATGGTAAAGTTTCTTTGGTTGGTCTGACAAAAACAACAGCAGCCTGCTGTCAAAAATCCTATTCCAATAACAATCATACACATCAAACAAGCTACACTTGATTAATAAAAGTCACTTGAAAGCCTTTGCAATATAGAATGAAAAGCATCCAGGGACCACATACAGAAAACCAAATGCACTTGCTAAATCTGAAGAATGCAAGCTGCTAACAATGATTCACTGATAAAAGCTGAATTGTAAAAACCACGCGGTAATTGTATATTCTGCCTGTTCCTTGACAAAGCTATCACTCTTTGATATTGAGTGTTAAATTCTATTTCTGGAGGCAGCTTTACGGGGGGTGGAGGCTACCAAAAAAGTATTGGTAGGCTAACTGAAGTGATATTTTGGGGGTACAGGGATATGGGACACCTGCTATGTCCTATTAGTTGTTTTTACTGAAAGATGGAGCCAGGAATAGAAGGGTGGAGATCTGAGGGCGAGGAGATACTATGATTAAACGAGGAGAGAAAACTTGAATTCTCTACCCCCTCATACATGAATTCTCAGTCTTTTTCATACTGTAATCCCACACTCAGGGACCTGTAATCCATCCTTTGTACTGGTTTTCACACTGCAGTGGGAATTAGTGCAAGGCTTTAGTGTCTGCTTTCAGTATCTTTTTATATGCACATGTGATTAAGGAAACTGTTTCAGATGAAAACCAGAGACAGAGAATGAAAGCAGATTCCTGACTATTATATTTGGACCCAGCAGAGGAGACAGAAACACAGCTCTATCCCGTGCTTGCTTTATTGTTCTTTCAGCAAAACTGAAACCAACATGAAAGTGAGGCTTTGCACTGGGTGGGATAGGGGAATGCTCAAATATCTAAAGGGACAGAACGTCACTTTCGTACACCCTATTTAAAATTTTTTTCCCAAATATATATACATAATCATTTACATGGCTAACATAAAACACTATATAGCCTAACTAAAAGTTGTGGGTAGACTACCAGAGAGTCTCAAATGGCAAGGGATTATACTGCCCTGAAATAGCAACTCACTACCATATAAGATGAGGCACACAACTGGTTTTCACACTCTCTTGGGATAATGTGGTGATGGTTGAGTGACAGTGTCCTGAACAACAGGAACAGTCGGTGGTAAGGAATCTAGTATGGCTCTAGTATGGAATCAGAGCCCTGTGATCCCTTTGGGTGCAGATGCACTTCTCCTCATATATGTGTGAGCTGTGGCAACCTGCTGCAAAAAATCATTGCACCAGTCAACACAGCTGTCCCTGACACAGTGAAGGGCAGTTGGAGTACATGCGAGTACAATAAGAGAATACAGTTCTGTGGGGGAAAAAACCACATAAAATGGCACGTTTACTTTGTCAGTCCTTATGTCTGCTTATTATAGTGCAGTCCTAGCTGAAGCATACTGACAGTACATCCCCACTGGTTCTGGGGGCAGAGTTAAGGTTGCGTGGCATAGCTTGTGTGTACCGTAACTCTGTATTTACTGGGTTTTAGAGATTTAAGTACAGGTGCACTCAACATTCAGGAAGTAGATGGTCATACTTAACTCTGCACTAATGACATTTTGGGGCAGTGAATATTGCCTAACATTTACCCCTGTAAGACTCTGTTTTCAGTTACTTATAATTTTCCCAAGTTTTAACTGTTTGGACTGAAATTTTCCATATGGGGAGTCTGACTTAGGTCGAGTATTTTTGTAAAGTTTGGACAAGTTCAACAACACTGGTTCAGTCATTTTTGAGAACAGGGCTGGAGAAAACATTGTTTTGCCAATGTTAATTTCTTTTTACAACTGTTTAATTGACAAGCTCTAGCACCCCATGCTTTGTAGTGGAGACTTTACATTTGGCTGGGGTCAAAGAGATGCTTTTTCCCCCATCCCTGTAAAAACCCACTCATATTTGGCAGTTATAAGCCTCTGAAAATTGCCATTTGCACATGCCCAGTAGAGGTTTGCTAGAAGCTGGCTGCTAAAGAGTGTCTTCGTGCATGAGCATGCTCCAGCCCAAACTGGCACAGATGAGCAGGATTTTCTGTGCAATTTTCTTCTCTTAGAGGCTGTAGTGCTGGACACTGGAACTGAGAGCAGGGAGACTCTCTCCACTGTGCACTCAATGCCACCCGATGATCCAGGCAGTCTGGAGGAGGAGGAAGCATCCCACATCAAATGCAGAGGAGGACAGGACAGACTGAAGTCATAAGAACATATGAACAGCCATATTGGATCAGATCAAAGGTCCATCTAGCCCAGTATCCTGTCTTCTGACAGTGGCCACTGCCAGGTGCTTCAGAGGGGATGACCAGAACAGGTAATCGTTAAGTGATCCATGCCTTGTTGCTCATTCCCAACTTTTGGCAAACAGAAGCTAGGAACACCATCCCATTGAGATAAATAGGCGCTGTAGTTTTTCGTGTATTACTGAACTTATAGAGTGTGTGTTGACATTTATGTATCATATTTGACAATTCATGTTATGCGGCCTATTGTAAAATGTTTGTTTTGGGCTTTGTGGAAAAGGGCTAATACAGATATTGGGTGACGTTGGTGAACTGTTTGTAGCAAATAAGTGAACAGACATAGCCTGTTTTTACTTTTTGTGAGTTATCTACAGACAGGCTTTGATTTTTTAAAAATATGCTATTTATTCAAAATTATCTGGTGAATGCTTTATGCAAACATGTATCAGCCTATCAGCTAGTCCAAACTATTTGATTATATCTTCAAATATTTACTATTCTTCATTAGTAGTGTATGCCTGGTCATCTAAGTTACCAGGTGTTTGTATTTCTGCTCTCTCTGAGAGGATGACAGTGTTCTGAACAGGAGATTTTTAAGATGGTTACCATAAAGAATTCTGACATGAACTTTTGCGCAAATATACATTTGCATGAGTACTTCCCAGACTTGCAGCTTCCCCACAATATTTCATTTTCTTTCTGAATGTTAATTGAAAAAACAAATACTAAACTTGTTTATTTCATATTGTTTGCACATCACAAAATAAGCCGCATAATATCCCACTGATTTCCTCTTCACCCTTCCTAATTTCTTAGAGCCCAATCCTGTAATCTGTGTGTGTGTTACTCCCACTGAAGTCAATGGGAGTTTTATGTGAAGATAGATCTCACAATGGCCTAGACTGAACATTTCAATAAAATATCAAAAATGTCTGTGTTCTTCACATAAGAGCAGGAAATATACTGAATGCTGATAGAATCTGAAGTCTGCTCTGTGCTATAATATGCAATGTTTGCTCTATGCTCATTCCCAGTTAGGGTGACCAGATAGAAAGTGTGAAAAATCGGGACATGGTTGGGGGGTAATAAGCGCCTATATAAGAAAAAGCCCCATATATCAGGACTGTCCTTATAAAATCGGGACATCTGGTCACTCTATTCCCAGTAGCGGATTTCGAGTTAGTGGGTCCCTGTGTGCAGCTCCATTTTCGGGGCCCCCCCTCAGAACCCAGCCAAGAAAAAGAACATTCTCTTTCCCCTGTCCCATTTTTCATTCTTTTTTTCTTCATCATCCTCCTATATTATAAATAGTGGGAAGTAAATGAAAATAAAGTGAGGATCCTTGATTGCGGCAGGAGGTCTCCGGGAGGAAGTTTGGTTGCTGGATGCGGGCTCTGGGCTGGGGTGAGGGGTATGGGGTGCAGGCTCTGGGCTGGAACAGAGGGTTGGGGTGCAGGAGGGAGGCAGGGGGGAGGTGCTTAACTCGGGCAGCACGGCTCCCAAAACGACTGGCACACACACCTTCTGGCAGCAGCTCCTAGGCGGGGGGAGTCAGGGGGTCTCCATACACCACTGCCCGCAGGTGCTGCCCCTGCAGCTCCCATTGGCACTCAGGATGGGGATAGCACACAGAGACCCTGCCCCCCCGAAGGGCCACAGGGACATACCGGCCGCTTCCAGGAGTGAAGCGGCATGGAGGGAGGCAGAGTGGGCAGGGAGCCACCATAGCCCTGCTGCTGGCACGTATCTGTGTGCCCCTTGGGTGGAGGGGGGCAGCAGGTCTCTGTGTACTGCTTGGGGCGGGGGCAGCGCACGGAGCTGCCTCCCACGCCCCACCAGGGGCGTGCAGAGACGTGCCAGCAGCTGGCCACTTCTGGGAGCAGCGTAGACCCCCAGCCATGGCATACAGGCGGCCTGCCTGCTTGAGCCCTGCTGCACCCTTGGCCGGGACTCGGGGGCAGGTTGTCAGATATTTTTCCTGCATTTTGGGGGCCCCATGCCACTGCATGGTTCGTTTCACGGTAAATCTGCTCCTGCTCATTCCAAGCTGAACAAAACCATCAAATCAGTTGCAGATAAGATACATTAAACAACATTCATTGTTTCGTGGTGGGAAGGCATAGGGCTCAGTACAACAGAGAGGTATAGGTCCACAGCTGATGTAAACTAGCAAAGCTCCAGTGAAGTCCCTGAAGCTACACTGATTTACGCCAGCTGAGGCTATTGCACTGTGACAAAAATAGTGTTCTGATATTCTTCTGAGTCGGCAGAATTCTATACAAGCTGTTTACTTTCCAGTCACTCACTTCGTGACAGGATTGCGACTGCAGGAAGTTTAAAATCACATCTGTTGATGTTAGAGGAAACAACAGGGTAGGACAGTGATGTGACAGCCATCAACGCTTCTCCTGCAGCTGCTGTCACACATTTTAAAACGAATCCCAGGGTACTGAATTTCTGCCTATTACATCACAAGTCAAAGAAATTAATTGATCACCTTTTGAGCTATCAAATGCAATTGTGGTTTACAGTAAGTTTTCCTCAAGAGGTGTACTGTAGATAATTGCTCTGGATCTCTCCCACACTCAAGCCAGCTGGTAAATTTTAAGCATTTAGTGCTATATATTCCAAAAGATGATCCCACCGTATCTCATATGGAGAAGAATCCTCTACTTGAGTGTTTTGAACAGGTCTCTCCTAAAACAAACAATTATTGATTTCCTCTTTATTTGCAGATACATCATTGTTAGCAGGGTTTGGCTGGAATAGCTCCTAGATTAGAGAAACATAGGAAGTGTAGTTCTCTGCAGTAGAAAGTGTTTTGTAAATGATTTCCTTCACCAGAGTAGACCAGATTAGTAACAGAGATCCAGAATCCATCTAGCTCTCACTTCCTCCTATCAGGAATCCTACCCGCTGGACTTCAGAGAGATTAATGAGGGACTAGTGAAATGTACAAGTTATAAGCTAAGCACTATTCACTCACAAGAAAGCCAAAATCCATGCTCTATGTGATGATGAGATCCATGTACGTTGACTTGCTGCCCCAAAACGAAATCAAAAGGGAGAAAAAATAGGAATTGGTCACTGACCTGAAAGGCAGCAGGAAGAATCACCTGACACACCTCACCCTCAGTTATGAGCATGTCACAAACTGTCACAATACCAGGCCTGACTATTGAAGGACCTGAGATACTCATTTGCATGAGTAGGCCCTTATATCTGTGCATAGTCCTACAGAAATGAATGGACTTTCCACAAGAACAAGGGCTCTCCTGCACAGATCCCTTCACAGAATCAGGGTCTTCATTGTAATACCCTTTTAGACAGGGTCTAGTAAGCTGTGCATGGGTTTACAATTAAAAGTGCACATAACTGTCTTGTGAATATATAATTTTTACTGTTTCCCTATACTAATTTCAGTCACACTTCATATTAATAGAATATTTTAAATGATTAGTAGATGTTGTAAGCATGTTACAGAAATGAGTAGCATGTGTTATGGATGAACATTAAAGTCATCCTATCAGAGAGCAGAAATAACCACCACCTGATTTAGGTGACCAGGCACACACCACAAAATAAAGTATAGCAAATATTCAAAGGCAATTCAAATTGTTTGTTAATAATCCATAAGCACATTAGTAGGTGTTATAGACAGCTGTAAGAAAGCTATTCACCTGTTGGACTCTAACAATTCATTACAATTTAATAATTATTAATTAAAACATCCATGATGTATTTATTAACCCTTTATAAACTATTTATAAATGTACATTTGTATTTAGGTATGACCATTATAATTTTAGTATCACTTCCATGGGTATAACTCCCTCGGGTTTTTTTTTTTACCAGTGTTCCATAGAATCATTTGGCCTCTTCTGTTTGTCAGGGTTATGTGTCTTTCCCAAAAAGTACTGAATCAAGCAGGAGAACTTAACCAGTCAAAGAGTGACACTGATGGCATGTACCATCCAGGTGACCGCAGAAGTTGAGACTTCCTGGGATAACTTTTTGTACGTTTCTGGACTCATTACATCATCAAATGTGTTTTGTTGTTTTCTTAGCATGTGAGATAATGAGGCTTCTTAAGAGGCATGAAAAGAACTAACACAATGGCTACAAAGGAAGTATACCTAAGACCATAACTGTCTGGATATTACCAAGGCCAAAGACCAAACCTCATAGATGTAAATGTGCCAACTACAGCTGGGAGCCAGCCGGAATCCACGTTTCAGCTGTACAAATGAAGCAATGATGCTTTGACTAACTGGCTGTGGTGGTTATGAGGACCAGTGAATCAGAGAATGCAGTCTGGTGAAACAAAGGAAGCTAGTCACACGTTAAAATTTAATTTTGAATGCAGAACAACATTACAGTTGGAACAGTATAAGACAGGAAAGTTACTAGGGTAATTATCAGATCCAGAGACTTAACTGGGGCTGGGCAGACATACGGAGCTCTTGCAGGGAGCGCCACGGCTGCTAGGGACTGGCCTGGAATTTTCTACGGGGAGTTGAAGTACAGTAACATCAGCAGTACCTCAGAAGGCCAAAAACATCTTGACAACTGGGGGTGTCCCCATGTGTCTCAAGTTGAAAGCTCAATAGTTAAGCCAAAATTTTAATTTGGCTTCAGAGGGAAAGGTCCGTGCTCAGCACTATTGAAAATCAGATGAATTATTTAGGTGGGTTTAGGAGCCTAATGTTAGATCACCAAGTTTGACAGTGTTGGCTATAATGCTTGCAGATTAAAAACAACAACTATAATTAACCAAACCCTATAACGTAATCTCACGCTTCCATGGAAATAATAATTGTAATGAAGCAAAACATAAAATAAAAAATGACTCAGTGGCTTTCCAATAAGCACCTCTCCACTTGCTAATGTGCATTTTAATCACACCAGACCTCTAGAGTTGGATGTTAATGGGTCTCAAATAAAAGATTAAAAAGTTGTGAATATTTTATAATCTGTTCTCATTTAAAGTGCAACTGGTACATGAAAGGGCTTTTGTGTGTTATTATTCTCATTCTTGGCTTACAAAATCATTGTGATGATAGATCGTTCCGACTGACCAGATTTTGAAGAAAGTAGGGAATATATCTTCCTCTTAATTAAAACAAAATATTCCAAACTGCTCCTATTTACCTTTCAAATTGAACAGATTCTTGGCCATCTGTTGCTGATAACATTGATTTTCATTCCTCTTGGCATCGTACCTGCTAAAGTCAGTTCATATTAATGTCAGAGATGATGCATAAAGAATAAAAAATGTGACCATGTTTCAGCGATTGAGGCTCAGGAGGAAGGAATACAATATTAAACCAGTGGACATCTGAACTCAGCTAAACGTATCAGATTTTGTCCAAGCTTCAGGGACAGTCTTCCCTGTATCTGTCTCTAGAGATTTAGTGGTTGATTCAAGAGGGGTGGGAACACTATGTGCTTTGTGTTGAATGTAAAGATAATATAAAACATTTTTTGTCAATGTTTTATGATCCAGTGATAAGTATGCAAGTATACAATGACTATGGAAAGGTTTGATATGCTGTGATGAACTGCAAAGTGACACATTGATTGATCTGTGAGCCCAGTGGAGAAGTCAGTCGATACCAGTAAAATTCATGAAGTGTTTTTCTGCCAGTTTCACAGACACTCCATTGATGCATACCAGAGAGCTAATGTTATTAGCTAAGTTGTACAGCAACATCTGGCACTTCCATAAATCAATCAGTGACACAATAATGGGGAAGGTACCATTAGCTTTTTGCAGCTGATGACAAGCTAATCATTAGCTTCTCGCTATTCAACACACCCCTTGCAAATATAAAGAACCATGTGCTCACTTATTATTAGCCCTTCATCCTTGCAAATAAAATGCATGTTGACCTGGTTACCATAATATTTAAAATGGTTTCAACTCCTAAATTTTGCTTTGCCAACTCCTCCCTCCTGTTTTCATTTGTGTCTGTGCAACAAGTTAATTTGCTCTTCTCCTTTAAGTCCCTTCTAAAAGCTCACTTCTTTTAGTTAGCCTTTCTTCTTCCAAACCACCACCATCAACATAATAAATTAGAGATATAATGCACTAGAAGTTATATCAAAATAATGGAGGAAAAAATCTATAACCAAGAGGCAGCATTTCTAGCCTAAATAATTCCTCCTCCTGCTCCTTCCTGTGTCTCTATATTGTTTAATTTAGGGACTAATCCTGCTTCTATGGAAGCCAAAGGTAGAACTCCCTCTAGCTGGGGGAGCAAGATCCAGCCCCTTGGTTGTAAAGGGCACAAACTTCACCGCAAGTTTATATCGGACTAACAACCTTTACAGAAAAGGCCTCTTAGGAAACATAGGAATTGCTATATTGGATCAGACCAGTACCTCATCTAATTCAGTAATCTCTCTTCAACGGTGTCCAATATGCTTCAGAGAATGTGCATAACCCCTACAACCACCATCTGGGATAACCAGCCTTGAAGGAAAGCTTCCTCCAAACCCCCAATACTAAGAGGGTGGCTAATGCCCTGAATCATGGGGACTTATATCTCTTCCACATCTCATTTATTTTTTCATATTTGCTCTTATAACTCTGGGTTACACATATAAACATCCAGTGCCAAATAAAAACTTGTTAGGACAGACTAAGAGGGCCAGGTGTGAGGAGGTCTGTATCCTAAGTTGTCTGATGAGGTGTGATGGGGCGCACTCGCCCAGCACTGAACGGGGAAGGGTTAACCGAGTCCCGAAACCAAACAGGTCCATCCAGTTTTGTATTGACTTTAGAAAGGTGAACGATATATCCTGATTTGATGCCTACCCGATACTGCGGGTCGACGAACTGCTCAAGAAGTTAGGGGGAGCCAAGTTCCTATTGACTTTGGATCTCACCAAGGGGTATTGGCAAGCCCCTCTGACCCTGAACTCATGCTCGAAGATGGCCTTCCCAACCCCCTTTGGCCTGTATCAATTTATAACCATGCCGTTTGGGGTACATGGGGTAGCAGCCACCTTCCAGCAACTCATGAATTGGATATTACAACCCCATGGGCAGTACACCACCGCTTATATCAATGACATTGTCATATATAGCACCATCTGGGAAGACCACCTTCAACACCTCTCTAAGGTGATACACATGCTCATGGAGGCTAGACTCACGAATCCAACAAAATGCCATCTTGGGCAGAACGAAGTAACTTACCTAGGTTATACTGTTGGGGGCAGAGAGCTGCGACCCTTTACAAGCATTGCAGGACTGGCCTGTGCCGACAACCAAGAGACAGGTGCAGCAATTCCTTGGCCTAGCCGGATAATGCCGGTGTTTTGTACTGGATTTTGTGAATTTGGCAGTCCCCCGGACTGACTTGATGAAGAAATCACAATCCCAGAGAGTTCAGTGGTCTAGGGAGTGTGAGGCAGCCCTGCTAAGAGGGGCAAACCTATTGACTCTGGCCACCGTTCTGCACTGCCCAGCTAACAGAGGCGGATGCAGTGAATTTGGTGCTTGCTGCCCTGCAGACCAGGGCAAATACATTGACTTTGGCCATTGGACCATACTGCCCTGGTAAGCGGGCCTAATACATTGACTTTGGCCATTAGGTCTTATTGCCCTGCTAGCAGAGGCGAGTATATTGACTCTGGCTACGGAGACATAGACGTAGGTTACATACACCTTGCCCCCGCATGCTAAGGGAAACGAGGTGCACTCTCCCTGCACTGGATGGGGTCTCCCTTACCCTGTCACACGTGGACAAAAAGTACTAAAGCTCCTTTTGGCCTGTAAACATGTTATGGAAAGGTGGTACAAACTGGATGTGTTTAAACTGTGAACAGGAAATTTCAAGGCTTCTAGTGAGGTCACAAATACTTTTAGTAACAAACCAAGACACCAGGATGAGAGGAAGCTGTTGTAAAGGGAACCACTGGATAGCTGTTTTGACTGGTTAGTTCTTATGGGATGGGCTTCAGGCTTTGTTTTTGGGGAATGCTTGTCAATCTGTTTTAAAAGGAAGGAGCGAGGGGCGGAAGGAGAAAGGTGTTACTACATATCAGCCAGCTTCAATATCATGTTTGTCACCAGCCCTGCCCTGCTGAGGTCCAGGAATTTCTCATCACAGCACTGGACCTCCACTTTCCTTTGCCCAAAGACCTGGCAAAGAGAGGGAACCAGATTACATCAGTGTCTCCATCAGAATCAGCTCAATTGTTAGCAACATCAGAGATGTGAAGTGAAGGCTCCTGCTATCATGCCTTCCCTAGGGTGTTAATTTCCTCCCCACCTTATCTTACCTCTCTAACATTCAGTGTTGGCCTTCTATGAGGGGTGGAAAAAAAAGGGTCAGGAAAGCACAAGTGCCTCTTCCTTGCACACAAGCCGGCTCCTCACCCCCCCTCCCCCGACCTCTCAACAGATCCAGTAGGGGGCAGAGGAGGGGAACAGAGATAGGGGAAGCAGAGTTTTGGGAAGGCCACGGATTAGAGTGGGGATACTGAGGGCATGTGGGGACTGTGGCTGAGGTGGATGAATGAACAGGGGCAATGAATCTGAGGCCTCAGGAACAGCTCGGCTCATCAGGAGGAGGAGAATGAACACACTGGGAGAGTATTGAGTATTTGCTGTGCTACCCTTATAAGATTTGTTCTAAGGCAGCTTGAATGATTAGCAAACGCTGATGCAATGGTATATGGACTCAAAACCAGGCTGGTTAACTCCATCCTCTTCCCCTGACCTAGATAACTAGGCCTGTGCTGTAGAGCTCACCGTACAACTTTTTCAAACTCCCACGGTATGTTAGGTCAATTATGGCTGAGTTCATTTCACTTACTTTTCTGCTGCAGGCAAGACATGACTGTAATCACTATTTTTGCTGCTTCTATCCCCTGGGGACTCCTTCAGGCCTAGTAAATAGGCCATTAGTATCACACATTTTTGTAGGAACAGTTAGGGGAGCATGATCAGAAATGTAAACATGTCCAAACGTGGACATGGGAGGGGGAGAATGACCAAAAAAAAAAAAAAGAAGAGTACAAAGATGGAAGGTTTGATGTTCAGAAATGCTTATATAAAACAAAAGAGGGAGAGAAGTATGAACTTCAGTCACTTGGGTGATATTTTGTCACGTACGATTTTAGACAGTACAACTGCAGGGTTTGAATGAACCATCTGCTTTTCTGACAGTTCATACTTAAAAGTAGATTATTTTTCAGAGAATAATCAATTTTCAGAACTAATCATGTATGATGTCCCCCTCCCTCCAAAATAAAAGATCCTATTTTCATGGACGGTTTGAAGAACTGTTAATAATTAAGATATTGCTTGCAGGGTTGTTGTAGCTGCGTTGGTCTCAGGATGTGAGAGAGACAAAGTAGGTGAGGTCATAGCTTTTATTGGACCAGTTTCCATTGGTGGAAGGGACAAGCTTTCGAGCTTCACAGAGTTGAAGAATTGCTCTGTGAATCTCACAAGCTTGTCTCTTCCAGCAACTGAAGTTGGTCCAATAAAAGGTATTACCTCACCTACCTTGTCTCTCTCAATAGTTAATATATACAGATATTGCCTCTGTTTTAAGGGTGGTTTCAGAATATAGTTGTTAAACTATGAAATTACACCATGGAACAAGCTAGAATTAGTGAAGCCTACCTTCCTCCGATGGGATGGCACAATAAAAAATGTTTCAATATTATGCTTCTTCAAGAAACTGTTCCTTTCATGGCCATACCCTGGTTCTACCTCATAGTCACCATTTAGGCATTCTAAGGTGGTCTTTGTTATGTGAACTTTCCTAGAGAGAAAGACAGGAAAAAAGAATTTAATGCAATGATACATCATGAGCCAGGACCTATTCATTGGGGTGAAATCCACCCCTGTGCAGAGGGCCAACACAAAGGTGAATTACATGCACAAACAGTAGGTGACTTTGTTGTATGGCAGCTAAATTCTCGCAACCAACCAGAATGCAGAGGTGTTTTCAGCATATAAACTTCCTAAATTTAGCAGATGCTTTGAACAAATGTAAATATCTACAGAGTACCACCTCAAATTGCAGTCTTGTTGATTTTACAAAGTATGCAGGCATACATGTTATATTTCAAGTACTCTATCTTTCTAAGTATTTATTAAAGCGCTTGCTGGAGATACTGGCCCTCTGTTTGATGCGTGCCACCCCACTCTTTAAATCTTTCTAGTGGCGGTTCTTTTTCTGCTATATAAAGATCAGGCTTTTGTTTTCACTTTCCCGTCCATTTACAACTCTGAGGGCTTGTCTGCACAAGTGTAATCGGTAAACTGAACCTCAATTAACTTTCAAAGTGGATTAGTTAAACCACATTAAGACTCTGGGTGGACACTCTAAATCAGCATTAAAGTGCCCTTAATTCAGTTTAGTTTAATTCACTTTGGAAGTGAAATAACCTACACTGAATTACAGTCACTTTAATTTTGAATAAGAGGGTCAACACAGGGGTTTAATGAAGTTTAATCCACTTTACATATACACAGTTGATTAATTTGGATTAATTTTCCTTAGTGTCCCCATGTAGACAAACCCTGACAGTCTTAATTTAGCCAACCTATTTTATTAGCTGCCCCCACCCATTCTGTTCTCCCAACAATGCCAGCTAGGTTTCTCCCCTATTTTTCCTATAACTCTCTTTACACTTTCTTCTATGCCACCCTTTACACATGGAACATTTTCATAGAAATTAACTGTAAAGGTATTACTTCTCTTAAATATCTTTTCAAATTCTCTTTACTGTGATGCCTTAAGATAAGCATTAATATATATATATATATAGTTAATATATATAATTATATATAGTTTCCAAAGCAAACTAAACTAAACTACCAAAATCATCTAAAGTAAACTAATGTCACCCATGTAGGAAATTTCCCATATTAACCACAAGGATTTGCAGGCCCCACCTCTCCCTGTTCAGCAGAACACAAATTGTTTTGTAAATATCCAACAAATCTCCAGTTGATACAGGGGATCCCGTTCTAACACGTTTGCATGCACTTAACTTGTACTCAAGAATGCTCAATGTGTTCTTGAAATTTCAGTACCTGCTTGTGCCCATATCCAATTAAATTATTAGTTATCCAAGAGCACATGCAAATACATGATTTGCACACATATGCTGAGTATTTGGATACAGATATTAGGCACAAACTAATGTTTGCATGTTGGGCATGACTAACTTTGAAAATCTGACTTTTTAATGGTAATCCTAAACCACATATTTGGAGGCAGAAATGGGCAAATCCTCCCCTCCATTACACTGAGGTAACTCCATTTTACTGAGAGGAGTATTTAGCTCTTTCTTGACTGAAATTTTATCATTGCCTCATTCCTACCCTTCATATTTGGCAGTTTCTAGTGAAAAGCTTATTAAAAGGACATTTACATTTTAACAGAATTTTGTTCACATTTACTTCTCTTAATGATTACTAACAGAGATCTGCAGGTCACTCAATCCTAGTGTTCCTTAGGAGATGTTTGAACAGCAGGTAATACAGCCTATGAGAGTTCTTAACCTGAAACACCCTTCTGTATCAATTGTTATAGTAATTGGCTTTGCAAAATACTTTCAGTTAAAGAGAGAAATAATTGATGCTCTCATTGAGGGCTGTACTTTTTTCTCTCTGAGACTTACCCAGGCAATCCTCCAGTTTCCATTACATTTGCTAGAGTCACGTCATTTGACCAGACATCATATTGCCATTTGCGGAGACCTAGGACCCCACAAAGCACCCTGCCTGTGTGTAGTCCAACTCTCATGTTGAGATCCACTTCAGTGGCTTCTGCTACAGACCTGCAATAGAGGGTATCAGATCTTCAGAGAAGAACATTCCTTTCCGTCACCTTCCTGTCTCTTTCTCCCAAGACTCATAGTTGCTGCTCATATACACATTGCCAACTGCAGAGAAATGATCTTTAAAAATTTCAGACAGTTCAAACCCTGAATCATATCACTAATTAAATAGATTTGGGGATCTCGTCCCAGCCCCCAGTGAATCAAAATTGCAGTATCCCATGGTGGATTTTCACCTAGAATCTGGCTACTTCATGCTAGTTGCAAAATACAAACTCAAACAGCTCTGTGCTAGATGGGCAGTTACACGGATAACAGCACAGGGAAGAGAAATGATCCCAGCAGTAGAAAAGTTGCTGCACCACAATGGTCCCCAGCGGTGGATTTTCCATTGTCAAGGACCCCCCATGTCACAGTCTGTAGCACATACACTTGTAAAGCTGATTTATTCTCTCTTATTGCTCTCTTTGTTTTATTTCCTTTCACTTTCGCTCCTATAAAAAACTTCTCTTTCTGGTCTCTCGGTATAACGGCAAGTTTACCAAAGATCCAAACTATAATAATATATTGTTTTGTTCCTTACAAAGAGGGAGTGTTTTAATTCCTAACTTTCAGCACCAAATGAAGTTTTAATTTGACTTTCAGGTTTGAATGAATCCAAACACTCAAAGCAAAATTCAGTCAAACATCATGTTTCACCAAATTTCATTCAGAAAAAAATTCAGGGTTAAAGCAGATGTTATACATGACTTCAATTTATATTATCCTGGGGTCATTTGAAACTGGGTTAAAGTTCATTTGAAAAGTCTGCGCCTTTTAGCAAACCTTTTTGTGAATGTGGTCTGCGATTCAAGTTTTGCAAACTGTCCTATGTAGTTCTAGTTGCCTTCTTCTCAATATTTGCTATTAAATTCCTTGTGAAGCTTAGATCTCCCATCAAGATAAACAAAATACACTCTACTTGTAATTCAACTGATCCAGTGACAGCTGAACTACAGCACTTGCTTGTTTATCTTTTGTCTCCACTTATTTATCCACAGTTTTTTCTGTCATAAATTTTCCTGTTTCCTAATGCATATTTACTTTAGGCAGCTATGACAGCTGACAGCAAAGTGATGGTGGAATCAAAAGAAAATAGTTGAAACTATCTTAAGTGTAATTTTAACCTGACATGCATCCAAGCAAACATATTTAAATACAGTATTACAAGGGATTGCTTTCAATTGAATATTAAAATGAACAATATTACTTTTAGAGTTCCTTCATTTCATAGAAAGCATATATTCTATTTATAAAGCCTGGTTTTGTGTTAGAGACTGAGGAATTTTGCCTGGTAATTCATCTCACACAAAGACCATGGGATTTATATGGGTAAAGGGATTTCACCATAAGCATTTATATAGGGCACTGAGGGGAAGGTTAGTCTTGTGGGTAGAGCACTAAACCGGGATTGAAGAGCTCTGGCATCAATTCCTAGCTCCACCCCAGACTTCCTGTGTGACCTTGGGCAAGTCACTTAATCTCTCTGTGTCTCAGTTCCCAGTCTGCCAAATGGAGATAACATTTCCAAGCCTTTGTCTGCAAATGGCACAGTGGTTGGCCTCGGTGTGACCGTAACACAGATTCATAGCAATGATAATAATGTGATACAGAGGAGATGGTGCTAACCCTCTCCACTAAGTTGAATTCCATCCACTGTTTTGTCTTTGTGCATCAGAGAAAGTCCTAAACAATAAACATCAATAAAAATGTTTATCTCCTCTGATTTATTTCCTTATTCTGTAGTAATGTATTTGCTTGACATTCTATCATTAGTTTTACTATCTGATGAACAATTCCACTTCATTTCATTGATTTGAAACTTACTGAGGTAAAAATAATTTTCTTCAAAGTGTCTCTGATTGTTTACTTCCCTCCTTACAATGATGCATATTTAATACATCAGTAGTCATTTTCTTGTATTAATTTGCTTACTGCTCTCAAGATTTCAGATTCAAAATCAGCAAGCGGGCAAGTTCTGCCCTTCCCCCCCAGCCCCAAATCACACAAACATGATATTCCAGTCCTGATCCCCGTGCACCTGCATGTAGTTGGGTTAGCTATTCATAAATACATAGGGCTAGATTTTGTCTAGTCCCCCCCGGAAAGTAAGGTCCCCCTGACAGCCACACACCGGCTTCTCTGATTGAGGCCCAGGGAGCAAGGCTGTGCACATGAGACTTTCCCCTCACCTTACCTCTGTGAGCAAATGGGCATGAGGAGATGCCACTGGGGAATTGCAGGGATGGGGCAAAGTCTTGATTCCACCCTCCATGCGTCAGGGAGCACAGATGGCCAGACATGAGGGTGGCGGTAAAGGGTGAAGTAAGGGTGAAGTAACATGATTGCTCAGCATAGGAAGGTAGCAGGAGAGGATTTGTGACTGAGCCCTAATATCTTTCCTCCTGTAGTAGCATAGCTATCCACTGCCCCATATGCAGGGCTGAGCCTGAAGGCTCAATCTAGCCTGAAGAGATTTACATTTTATACATGCAGGAACTGCAATTAGTTGTTAAAGTCAGTGTGAATGGTACTCCTCTCACTCGGGGCGACATTAAGAGGTTTTTTTATTTCTAACAATTGACAACAATCTATTGCACTGAAACTGCAGCTATCTCTGCAGTTAGGACTGAATTCTAAGATGGGGCATAAATTCCTGTCTCTCTCTAGAAGTAGGTAGCCAGCGGAGGTGAAATTTCACACAGGGTTAATTTTATGCTGTTTGAATTTTCCATGTAGGTTTTAATTTGAGTTCTCCTCATACATTTTGAATCAGAAGCTTTTGAATTTGGGCTATGGCTAAAATTTCCCAGCAGCAACTGTTCATTGTTGACTGATATCTCTTTGAAAACATTGTCTTTTTACACATAACTTGGCAGAGAGGCAGACCCTGAGGAAGACTGAGGCAAGAGGAAGTTTGTTTTTGAAAAATGCTGAATCTAGGATAATTGTTAGCACTTATTCACATTATAGTAAAAAAGTTTATGCGCTGAGCACACAAACCTGATGGGGGCCAGGAATACAGAAGTCTGAGTGGCAGATGGCGGTGGTGCCAAGTGTACATAAGTTTGACTGATTGGGGGTTGGAGGACAGCCAGTTCATAAAAGCTTCTCTGAAGGAGCAACATTCTTCTATAAGATTTTTTCCTACAGCAGGGAAGGGCTAACATGCAACTGCCAAGGGATGAAATACTCTCTTTTTGCATTTCTACCCCCCCATAGGTCCACCCCCATCCAATACCCAACCCAGTTAAGTAACACCCTACAAAATTAATACACAAAAAATTGTTGTGAAGCAGTTAGGATGCAACACACACAAGCTACCTGACACTAACCCACAAAATCAAGGAAACGGAAAATTAACCCACCTAACAGTACATACCCTTTACCCCCACCCACCTTACTATTACCACATCAAGAATACACCACAGACCATGCACTATGACCTTAACTCTGCCCCTACAGGGATACCAGCCTTCCATCACCTCCTTTAACCACCCATCTGTGCACAGCCTTTACCAAACTAGCTTTTTGCAATACAATAATCTACTATGCCAAACTTCCACAACTGTTAGGGCAGGGGGAAAAGTAAAGTGTGCATGCAAAATGGCAAAAAAAGGGCAAAGCTAAGACTGCCGTGCATGGTCTGTGGTATGTGGTAGGAGTGGTAATTGTAAAACATGTGCTTGTGAGTGGAAGAATGGAGAGTATATACTAATAGGTGGGTTAATTTTTCATTTCTTTGTTTTCACGGGCTTGTGTCAAGCACTTTGCGTGTGTTGCGTTCACAATGGAAGTCGTGTATTAATATTTATTGTATTTATGTCAAATTCTGTGAACTATACTCTTCTTCCTGGTAAGTGGCACTTCCCTATTAACATCAATGTTGCCTGTTTTGAAAAATAATTTTTAACATTTGTTCCTATGTTACACTGTCAGGGCAGGTTTACAATAGTTAAAGTTGAAAAATCCTTTCCGTTCTAACCCCCTAATTCTAAACGGTCATTTCTTTCTCAAAACTATACCATTTGGGTTATAATTTCTTAAGTCAGGCCTTAGCCCAGAGATGGATTTTCACTGGAAATTTGAAGATAATCAGTTTAAGATATTTCTGAATTAGGTAAGAGTTAAAAAGAGAAACACGCTTTTTTAATTAAAAAAAAAAACAAACAAAAAAAACCCCAGGGAGAGAGGTAACTGTGAATGTTTGCACATTCTTGCTTTGCCTAAATATCTGAAAAATAATTCAGCTCTTGCTCTTACGTTATAAGTGTCGTCTTAGGGCATAGCTCTTATGGTGCAGTGTTTTTATTTAAAAAAAAAGGCCTTCCATTTTTGTGCTTAATTAATTCAAACTGATCATTTTGAACATTCAAACTAAGGTCACAATACTGCACGCATGTATGCATGTGCTTCCCTTTACTCCTATGACCAGTCCCACTAATGCCAGCAAGACGATTCACATGGGTAAATATAAGTACATTCCTGAGTGTTTCAAGATTAGGGCCTTACTAGCCTTTATATAGTCTATCACATAACACATTAGCTGTGTATTATCTGGAGTCATGTCCCTGCAAGTACATGTGCATGTGCATAATTTATTATTTTGTATTCACAAAATACTAAAAACCCTTTCATATTCCAAAAAACTATGTTGAAACTCACATTAAATGTAAAGAGAAGGGGAAGGAAATATCCCCAAACAGGGAAAAGAGGCACAATCCATCAAGACCTTGAAAATAAATCTGTTCTTTCCTCTGTTCTAAATGCCCTCAAAGGAAACCAAAAACTCAACTTTTAAGGAAATATGCTTTTCAAAACGGGAAAATTGTAACAGAATTTGTTTGAAAAGTTCTAGTTAGAGATCGCAAAAGATAGAGTAAAACTACATTACTGAGTACTACATAAAGAAAAGGAGTACTTGTGGCACCTTAGAGACTAACCAATTTATTTGAGCATAAGCTTTCGTGAGCTACAGCTCACTTCATCAGATGCATCTCGAAAGCTCACGAAAGCTTATGCTCAAATAAATTGGTTAGTCTCTAAAGTGCCACAAGTACTCCTTTTCTTTTTGCGAATACAGACTAACACGGCTGTTACTCTGAAACCTGAGTACCACATGTTAAGGAAAGTGAGCTTTGCAATATATTCATGGATCATAAAGTAGAATCTGAAGGCATTTTGTGCTTTGTTCAATTAATACAAAATCTAAATCGCAAATGTATTTCTACCCTCTTCCCAGAGACTCCAAAATGTGTCAATGATATTTGTATCATTTTTAAAGCCAAGCAGAAAAACAAAAAAACACTGTTCATGTATATTTGTTCAAATTTTAAAATTCCTAATTTGCTTTGGGTGTGTTTGTACCTCTTTTGCAATTAGTTTCCATGAATTTTCTGGCAAACATATGAAAAATGGGGACTATTAAGCAACTATTAATGAATACATTGGTGAGCAAGTTTCAGACACAAAATGTCAGCGTGTTCTCCCAATATCATGGCATTTCTGTCTAATCAAAAGAAACCAAAATTGTTCTATGTGAATATTAGAAATTCACTACAATCTGCTTATTAACAATCCACAGGCCAAGAACTATTTGCCAAAAGTATTCAGTAAATAATTTCAAATTATGAATACGTTTCTGAAAGTCATCAGCTATTCAAGGACAACCATATTATTAGAAAAGAAGTTGAAGTTTGTCATATTATTCACTTCATAGATTACTTCTGTAGCTAATGATTCATTTTTTTGCTTTGCAAACTGGACCCAGAAACAAACTGAGGCTGAAATTCACTCTACCCTCACAATCCTAGTGGGATTATGGCTCTGTGTAAATGGCCTATGGGTAGATGAAATCTACTTTACCAGCCCAGCCTCTGCTGCTCCTTTAATTTTACAAAGTTATGTACTTAGCTACAATTATTTCACATAGCTCTTACAAACTATCAAACTCATTTTAAAGAAGCTTCTGAACAGTTATCAGATGGAAATGCATTTCAGAATAGATCAGTAGTGACTGAGTTTGAACTAACAGCACTGAAGTAAGAAAATGCTTTTCATCCCATTTCCCACAAGTCATTCAGTTCCCACCTTCATTTATCATGTAAGTCCAAAAGAGTCTGCATACAAGTAGATATTTCCTGGTAAAGCCAAAGACAAGCTTTTCTAGCTATTTATGTATAGGAACTCTGCTTTCTAAGTCTAAAGAATTCCCAGCTGGTGGTCCTTAAATATTAGGAACACAGTATGTCCCTTGAAGTTTTCCATGGTAGTTCAATGGTAGTTCCATTTAAGAACCATCAGGAATCAGTTAGCTCTTGGATGCTAATGACAAAGACTGTCTTACTATGAATTGCCTCCAGATTAGCTGGATGTTTTTGAATAACCGCTATGACAGATGCCATGTCTGGGAGGACCACACACTATCATATTCTTCTGTTGTTTAATATGGGTGTTTCACTGGAGAGTACAGAATACATAACTATTAAGTGCCATTTGTATAGATTCACAGTGTATACAATGGAACAGTCTTTGAAGCGCAAACATCTTAATTGGGTCCCTAAATCCCAATGCCAAGATCTTAAGACATAGAAGGCAAAAATTAGGCTCCTAAATCCATGTTTAGACTCCTAAATAAACTGCCTGATTTTCAAAAGTACTGGGCAGTCAGCATCTCCCATTGAAATCAATCCATCTGATCCCAAGTGTTTATAAAACTTAACAATTTATTACACACCCTCATCAGTAGGAATGGGTAAAATATGCTGAAATGTTACCATGCTCATGAACTGAATACAGAAACTTCTATGATCCATGTCAAAGTCACATCTGATTCTGTATTGCAGGCAACAGCCTTCTGAGAATGCTCCTCAGCTGACTTAGAGCTGTTGTAAGGGCCGTACACTAGCCATTCTCTCAGGCCCCAGCTTAGGGATATATCTGCTTAGGGAGAAAAAGGGTAAAGGCAGGCCAGGAGTGAAAAGGCAGGCCAGGAGTACGTCTGTAACATACTATAGATTAGCCATTTTCTGCTTGTCTGAGCCCATAGGATGCCACAAGAAACAGAACATAAAGTAAGGCTGTGATGTAGTCACAGATATTTTTAGTAAAAGTCACGGACAGGTCATGGGCAATAACCAAAAAGTTACTGCTGCTCTGGGGCAGCGCCCGGAACCAGTTGCCCGTGGCCACCGGAGCAGCAGTTGGTGCAGCTGCAGAAGTCACAGAGGTCCTGGAATCCATGACTTCCATGAAAGATTTGCGGCCTTAAACATAAGAAAAAGCAGCTTGAGGTCTGCCCTAACTTACCCCAGGGAAAAACAGGCTCTTTGCTGACTCAGAATATATAGTGGGATAAAGTGGCTTAAAGCCGCTTTCCTTCACATTCCCATCTATTTTTGCCCCAAATGCAGGGAAGAAGCTTACCTTATCCCGTTAGCTCCCACAGTTAAACAGAATTGGAACAGGTGTATATTTGGATGGGAGACTGCCCAGGAACACCTAAGTGCTACTGGAAGTGCTATTAGTGATTCAGCGATGGCATGCTTCCCTCTGTATTGAACCTGGGCCCCAGCATGAGACTGTAGTGTGATATGTGCCATCAAGCTAAGGAGAGGGATACCCAAGGCTAGCGATTAAAGATTCCCTAACACTTTTCACAAGCTTATGAATGTTAACCTCAGTGTTCTGGCCACATTCCAACTGTAATATTTATCTCCTCCTTACCCATATTCTGTCTTCATTTTCAATTGGATACATTACACTTCATTTCCTGCCCTGTGGCACTGCTGAGTACGATTAAATAATTCCCACATTTCATCCTTGAAGAGGCTGTATTTCCACCCTGAGCAAAGGAATTCTTTATATGTAATTAGTATATCAGTTTTTGAAATACTTTTGGATCCTTTGGGATGAAAGATGCAAGTTATTATTTTCTGTTTAAAGACTCATAAATCTCCCACCTTTAAACGAGGCTGAGGCTCCCACTTCCACCCACTCTACTGGGGAGTAGCCAGCAGCTTGGAAAACTTGAGTTACATAATAAATATACCGTGGCAGTTACATAATAAATATATGATTTTTGAAAGTAAAATACCCTTGTAAATAATACTGACGACTGAAACCTCCAAGGTGTGACAAGCAATTTAAATAAAATGAAGAAAAAGAATCCCTGGCTTAAATACTATTAAAGAGTGAGATGACGACACCTGCCACATACTGATGAGAAGCTAAAGAATATGGGCACGTTTAACTATGCCACTAATGAATCTGATAAAGAAGATTTATGGGCAGAATTCACACCCATGCTGTGGACCAACAAGTTCTATGTAACACTTAACTCCACCTCCAGTCTCACTTAATCCATCAAGGTAAGACTTAAATGGGGCATACACCTTGTGCTGTACCCCTGCACAGTGGTGAATTTTGCCCTGTTACCATAGGGTTACAGAGGAATTCAGCATGCAGAACAAGGATAGGATACAGTTGCCTAAGCATTTTACTACTGTGAAAGAGATGCCTCATACACTGACTGTAGTCTGACTTGGATTGTGAATTTGAACAGGTTACTCTGAGGAAGAAAGAAGTTGGGGCAATGATAGGAAATTTTCAATAAGTTTTTTAGAGAATCTCCCAACTCCTCTTGGATCACTCTACTGGTAACAAGGAGAAGCACCATCAACTGGAACCTAAATGCAGGGCCATATTTAGGGCATTTAGAAAAAGAGCATCTGCATGGACATGTTAGAGAGCACATACCATATTGTCCTCGGGACTATAGAAAAATGTGGTAAAAGACAGTCCCTGCCCTAAATAGCTTACAGTCTAAGACCCTGTTACTGCAAGTACTTGTGCACATACTTAACTTTGCACATGTGAGTTATCCCATGAAACAAATAGAACTACTCACATGTGTAAGTGTTTGGAGGATCAGGGGCTAACTCTATACACTTAGGACTTTTTTGTCCATCCCAAAGAAAACTTTACTCCTCACGTTCCTGTAAATTGGAAATGTCTACTGTGATTACCGAATCATTAAACCGTTCCAGAAGATCCACCAGGTGAACATCAAACAGCTCAAACAGATGATTTTTCATTTCATTGTGCAATGTGACAAGGCTGATACTAGGGATGGAACCTTTCTCCAGACAAGGATTTATACCAGCAATACACGTTTTCTGCAGTGGGGCAAATAGACCTTGAGAAGCCCACTAGTCCTACAGCTCTGACGTTGCCTGAAATGAAAGGTAATTTAAATACCTAAAATGCTTCCACAGCTCATGGAATTGATGAATAGCAGCATCTTCATATATGGAATCACTAACCAGACCGATGGACAAATAGTTAAAGTTGAAATTCAACTTCCATTATAAACTGTGCCTTCATCCCCTTTTTCATTTGCTCATTACACTCTCAAACTAAATTCCTCTGGAGTCTGAAATTTTCCAAGCTTGTTCTCTGCACAGAAGTAAAAAAAAATTTTTTTTACTTATGCATCAACAAAATCCTATTATCAGGCTCTTGAGTTCTGTGAACGTCTGTAGGCTTGGCTATACATTCTAATCAATCCTAATCTCGGCACACACAGCTCAACAACGTCTGACTGGATGCTGCTCCCTATCACAGTGTTATGTCCTGGGCCTCTGCCTCAGTTTCCCCTTTAGTTCCAAGGCCAATTGCCTGTCCGCTTTTCCCCAACCTTCCCAGAAAGGCCTAACTGCCATGCCCAGAGCATTTCAGGCCCCTCTTCGAGGGCACCAGTTTATTAATTCAATCAAACCTCACAATCAGCGCAGGCTGCTGGAACCCAGAGGTCTTTCATTCTACTCCCCTATCTTTCTGTTCCAGGGCTAGTCATAGGAGCCAACCTCTCTCCTGCAGCTCCCTGCTGTCAACTGAGGGATCTCAGCTGTTTGCAAAGCTCACCTGGCCCCCTCCCCAGCTGAGTCTGATAAACTGAACAGGGCTGGTTGGTCCTAGGTTCCTGGCCCTTAAAGGGGCAGGCCACCCTGCTACACCCATATTAAAGTGAGGAAAATTTTCGCAGTGATTTCAAAGGTAACAATAGCTGTTCCCTGACCCTCTTCTGATTTCTGAGATGATCACTGTTTCTATGTTAGTTAAACTAACAGAAGGCATATGCAGCAGGTCTGGGTCTTGCAATCCTTACTCACACAAGTAATTCCATTGAAATCAATGGATTACTTAAATGTGTGAAAGATGAAGGATTGGCCTCTGCCAATTTAACTCTCTCTATAAATCTGACACCATCAATTACTGCTCCGTCAACCTTGACTCTTTTTCATCTTGCCCTCTCCCACCATCTCCTAATCTCCAATGCACACACTGTGCTGTCTTTTCCAATTTATTAAACCCTGTCAAAAAGAAAATGCTGAAGTTGCCTGTTACTTATCTTCTACCATGAGTTCTCACTGACCGTGCCTAGATAATACATGGCAGCCCATCTGCTTCATTCCCTCTTTTCTAATTTGACTTTTCATTGATGTTTACTTTATCATGATAGCAGACAATAAACGCAAACATGAAAGAGAGTCCAACTAATGAAATTATAGATTAATTTTCATATTTAAAAATAGGTAAGAGGCAGAAGCAGTGCCTTTGCATACATTTTAAATGAGAAGTTCACAGAATTTGTAGAAGGTCTATATGTCTAACTCTACTTCTCCCCAATTCAAGGACTTTCTATAAGTGGAACACCTATTTACTACAGAAGGAATGCTATGCATAGATGGCTTTGCAGGATACATTTATTTAGTAAAGACAATATTGATTCTGATCCTAGCGTATATCTGAATTGCTGAAATATCCCTTGTTAGTACATTTTAACTGTATTTACATAACAAAAATATCTAAAATAATAATTATTACATAGTAAAAGAAATAATAATAGATCTTTAGGTTTGTATATCACCTTTCATCCTAAAATGCATTACAGATTTCACAATATATACATACACAACAGGAATTTATACTGGATGAATGGATAGCTGAAAATGGACACGTTTATCCAAACCTCTTAACATTTTGGTTATTTTGATAAATGGGACATAGAATCAAATCATGCCTGAGCCAGTGTACCACAAGGAGACAGAAATGGGATACAGCCACTAGCTATATCAGATTCTTCCCTGCCTTTCTCTGCACTATGGAATTCTCCTTAAAGGAAGTCTAATGGAGCCATGCCACCACAAAGCTCCAGAGCTGGTATGGAGATACAGAATTGTGTGTCTATTGCCATGTACCTCCAAAGGATCTGCAAGGTTTAGAAGACACAATCCTTGCCATGACTTCAATGACTTCAAACCCAGCTCTCAAAAGAATTTGGAATAATAATAATAATAATTGAAGAGAACCCCATAAAATTTTCCACAGCTCCAAGCTCCTTCATGAAGCAGCATGATCTGGCTCTTATACAGCTATTTTATATGAATGGAATACACGATGGTGTGGTGTATACATCAGCATGCATTTCAGGATCTATAAGCATGTATTTCAGGTACTATCAGCATGCATTTCAGATAGTCACATTACATACAGGTGGCAGAGTCACTTTTGAGTTATGTAGGTTGCAAGTGCCAGTAAGACTTACAACACAGCATACCATCATGTATTGTAGAGATGTCACATATGATAGACAAAAATACTCATTGCAATGTGTGAGAGAGTTTTTTCAGATGTTATGAGGACTATTTTTCATAATGCTCTGACTGTGAAACTATGGCCTCAATTATCCTGTTTGCACGTGCACTGGTCTGATTGCTTAAACTGGACTTTGCACATGTATAACAGACAGCATGCTCTGGCTCCCAGTATCTTTGTCCAGCTGTTCACGTCTCAGAAATATAACTAATGCATTAAAAATACCTCTAAAAAGTACTTAATATCTCACCAATTTAAACCTGCCATTCAGAGCCATTCCTAGGCTAGAAGTGAAAGCTAACTCCCCCACATAGGGAAGTTGGGAAGCTCCCATTTCAAGACTTAGAGGTTTGTCAGATATCTGTCATTGACCAAGAACTGAATTTGCCCATTCTGCAACTTGGGCAATTAGAATTCTGGGAGCAGGGAGGCCTGCAAATTTCACCTTTGGACTGCAGAGGAAACATTTCTTTGGCAAGCTGGTTTAAAAAGTAAACAAACATGGCAACTGTGCAGAAACCACCCAATAGTGACTGGAATGTTAGCCTAAGTCCTGAGAGAGATGGATCAGTGAGCAGAGAGGAGGTGAAATGATCAAAGTCACAGGCTAATTCATTTATCACGTGGCTCTGCAAGATAACACATGGATATTGGCTCCAAATATGTAGGATAGATAAAGACTGACAGGCAGCCTAAGACAGAAAGATACTACTAAGTAAGGCACTATAGGCCCTTCATAACGTTTCTTTAAAATCAGTACTGAAATGTTACTGAGGACTGCAAACGCATACAAATTATGCTTTTCAAAAATCATACAACTTCAAGTCATTTTAAGTTTTTGATCACTGTACATAAAACTATAGCAGAAAATGCTTTACTGCCTGTTTTCAAATTAATGGCTAGATTGTACCTTGATCTATGTACCTCTGCTGGGGACTAAGGGGCTGCAGGCGTGAAAGGATCACTTTTCTTCCTCTCCCAAGCAGGTAAGTAATGAGGAGAGGTGGAGCCTTAGCTCTGGTCCCTCTCCTGTAGATGGGATGGCCAATGCAAGGGGCAGGGGCAGTAATTAGCTTCTTGTAAGAACTAATAGCCAATTACTATCCCCTCTCAGAACAGGGCTCCTGGAGAGTCGCTCCCACAGGGCTTGTGGCAAAGCCATAATCTAGTCCAAAGGCAGTAGCATTATGTAACTCAGTGTGTATTTATATGTAGCATGACTATGTGTCTGTGTGTTCACATATATATTGTCTGTAAAATATTAGATACATGGTAGTGAAGAAACCACACAAATTCTTCTCCCCCTTCTCCCTCCCCAGTGTCAGTATATGAAATACATTTCCAGCTCTTGCTTAGTAACTAGCAGGTCATTCAGAACTCTCTCACATTCACACTTCGCCTTTTGGTATAAAGGCAATCAGTTCAGAGCTCTGAAGCATAACGAAAACTTTTCTGAGAGGCAAAATGAATTTCACATTGCATGTCTGATGAAAAGCAAAATAAAAGTTTCAAAATGACACACAGAAAGGCAAAAATCAGAGTGAACAATTGATTTGGGAATATGAACACACACAACAGATATACATCAAAGTCTGTTTGGCATTTACATACAAGTGGGTGAACTGAGAGCAGTTTTAATATTGAACAAGCAGGAATTAGATTCCCTGCTTACTGGTTCAATGCACACTGCTATGGCAAATAGCAATAGAGGTAGTTCATGAGTTCCCCTTTCCTCTCTCCCCCTCACTGCACGGCACATGTGCATGCATTCACAAACTCATTTTTTCTCATCAAACTGATTAAATGGAATAGAAAAGCAGTGCCTAGAATGCACTGTGTAAAAACAAGACTCTCTCATGGCACAAGTGTACCACTGTAAAGGTTTAAATGAGCATAGTTTCCACAGAAACTACCACTCCCTTAATAACACACATCACAAACATGGCAGGGATAATACTGTTTCCCATTGGGCACTGAAGCCTAAGTACAGTGACTGAGATACTTACGTGATGGTGTCAATCATATCCAGTCCCATTTCGACACAGCAGTGGGCATGGTCTGTTTTGGGCTGTGTCAATCCTGATACACAATAGTAACAGTCCCCTAGAATTTTAATTCTTCTGCAGTGGTTTTCCTTTAATAAAAACAGACAGGAATAATAGATTTTTAAAAAGATTTACAATAGAAATCACATATTTCTGCATAACAAACTTTTTTCATATAAAGTTTATGTGGTCACAGTAAACAATCTACAGTGCAGAAGCTATGAGGTCTAATGCTGAACTGTCATCTTCTGTATATCAAGTAGAGTAATCAGTCTAGCTTTGTTCAATTGGGCAGCATCATAATTCCAGATTACAATGTAACATTGTGACCGTATGCTTTCCAACAGAGATGCCTCAGATCAAAACACTGCATCTTAACAGTCACAAACAGCACATAAATTCGGATCCAAACTTTGCATCTGGATTATAATGTCTATAATAGTTCAAACCAAAAGGCTGGAACCGAACTACCTCTGAACATTGGGGAAGTTTGGATTCAGATGAATTTGTGACTCAAACCCATCTGTAATTTACAAGGCAGGTGTTTTTGTTGTTGTTGTTGCTATGGTGGTGCTATTTTGTTTCTTGGGAGTTTTGTTTGTTTGGTTGGTTTTTTAAGAAGATGCTTATTGGGCTGTATTAACAATACGTAAATCTGATAGGGCAAACTCATTCTCAATTTAAATGTGCGAACATGACATATGGGCAGAACAGAAGATGCAGTCATGTACTGTTACTGAATTTGTCTCTATTTACATGGGCTTGCAAGTTCTTCAGGAGCAAGCGTATGACTAAATCTTCCATGATTTGAAGGAGAAATGATGGGAGGTGGTGACAGCTATATTATTTTCAGTAGCACCTCCACCAGTTGCAAACTAGAACACTGCTTAGTAATAATGCAGCTTCATAGGGGTTGAGTTGCTTGCCAAATCTCTGTCCAAAGCCCTGACATGGAAGGTGTTTTCCAGTGATCCGATGCACGGCGGCCAGCTAGGACCTCACACATAGAACTATGCTGAAATTATGACTCATTTGTTTGGGACAGTGACTTAAGCCTGGGGCAGGGCGACCCTCGGCGGAGCAGGGTCCGGCCACCCCCTTTCCGCTCGGGGGGTGGGGGAGGGGCTCTGGGTTGACCTGATGGCAGGTTTGCTTAAAGCTAACAACAAATTGGAGATCAGGAAATTCAATTAATGTAGTTGGTACATGACATGAAATATTGCTATATAGTCCTGACCAACAACTCAGGACAATGTAGGTAGGGACTGTTTTCCTGAAGCCCCCGGTCAGGGTCTGGCAATAACACAGTTAAACAAGAAAAGATGGTGATGGTATCCATTGCAAGAAAGACTGCACAAAGCTCCTGGTGAGAGCAGTGAAAAAGAGTACTTAAATAAAACAGATTAAAGGATCCCAATTTTATGGCTGGGACTATGAAGGCACATGCCTCATGGGATTACTTAGTATGAATATTCTGACCAATTTTTCCTATAGTGATGTCCCAGGTAAAGCTTAACTCAAGTGGCCCAGAAAAAAAAAAATTAAAATGTCCAACAAATTTCTTAATCTGACTGGTTCGGCTCCTCCTAAATCCACATTCTGAGAAAATCTAAGGCTCAGTGATTTGATCACAGCTCCCCCACAGGTAGGTCTACACTTACAGCAGCATGTAGAATACAGACACTGTATAGATATAAACAACAATGCAAACAGTGAGGCACAGCTGAGGAAAGCAGCACAGAGTAGAGTGCCTGAACCCAGGGTACATACTGTACATGATTCTCTACATGCCCAAGCAGTGCCTCCCGCGTCTACACGGCTATTTTGGGCAGGGTACTGCCAGAGCCTTTCCCCACTGCAGTGAAAGACTCCAGCAGCGGGGAAAGTCTCTCGCAGCTTCCCACTGCTGGAGCCTTTCCCTGCTGCCTCTCCCTGAGTAGGAGCCTTTCACCGCCGTGTGTAACTACATGCCACAGCGTGGAGGCAACTTGCTTATGCCATCAAAAGTGTAGGCAGCTGTAGACCAAGTTACAGTGACACTGATCCAATCAGGGAACAGAAACAATAACACATGGCTCACCCCAATCACCATATATACTTGTAACAACCAATAGCAAACAACTTGGTAAAAGCTTTACGACTATGAGCTGTTTGCTGTGTTTTCATAAAATATATAAGCATTTCTGACTAGTGAACAAGTCTGTATGTATACACCCAAATATATATATAAATTATATGTACATATAAAATCAACATCTGTCCTTGAACAGAAAAGAGGGTGAAATCTGAAAAATGAATGGTGAATAGTTTTCCCAACTCCTTTTACACAGAGCATTAATTAAGGAGGAACCCTATACAGAAAATAAAAGAGTAGGCCATTCTTTCCAGGTATGTTCTAACAAGCAGCATAGATATTTTGGTAGGTCAGATAGCTGTTTAATATGCCATAGGGCATGATTTGGAATGTATTAGTCTTTATTTTTGTTCATATTTTTTTATTAATTTCATCATTATTAATTGGAAAAGTCAAAATAGCTTTATCATGCAAAATAACTTCTGTTAAAGAATATGTGTATTTGGCAGTTATTCTTCAAAATTATGCTTTATTGCCTAGGAACCCAATATTGCAAACACATATGAACGTGCTTAAGTTTAACCTTAGTTAGGACTATTCCTGCAGCCCATACTCAGGAAAATTCTCATAGATTTTATTGCAAGTTTTAAGTAAGTAAGGATTGCAGACAAAAGCCCTAAGTATTTTGAGATCCTTGGCTGACTGACAGTATTAATGGAAGGTATTATTACTAGAAACCAAATACCTATGAATATACAATCCAGGAGGTCTATCCTGACATGGAACAGCTCTTCTTACTCCATGTACTAACTTTTGAACAGGGACTGCTAAATTATGCTGACAAATTAAGGATTTTTCATGGAGCAAATTATGTACCAATAACAGCTGCTCCAGAGTAAAGACTGAAACCCACTTTTTGTCCTACCCTACATAAAGTTTTTTCAGCTTCAAATTTGGTATGTGTGGTCTGTGACCAGCAGATGACTGCTTGACCTAATCAGAACAAAGCCACTTAGAAATACGGATGCAGAAAATTAATTATGCCACATTGCTTCTTCAATGCCTACCTACAAAATGGCTTGAATGAAAGACTTAGTTTTATTAGAGAGAGCTTGGTGTAGAGTACTGCATAAACCACATATGAGATGATGTCAGGGAAATGTACTAAGTTATTAGGATCATCACAGCAGCAAATCAGAATCCAGCAGATTTAAGGATTGTTGGGTAAGAGAAGACAGAGTTTTTATTATAATTATGTGTATTACCATAGTGCCTGGGAACCCCTTGTACTAAGCATTGTAAAAACACAGAACAAAGGATGTTCCCTGCTCCAAAGAGTTTACAATTTAAGTAGAAGACAAGAGAAAACAGATGGATAAAGACAGACAGACCAGGAAGAACAATGAGATAACATTGATCAGCACAATAACTGTTGTCAAGATTTTTGAAGCATCATGGGAAAGGAGAGTTTTAAGGGGAGGTTTTTTATTATTATTATTTTCTATCTTTGTAATTTTTTAAAATCTATTTTTGTTCCCCTCCTTTCCCATCCCCAGCCTGGACATAAAATAAGGGAGAAATCAGCTGCCTTTCCTTAAAAAAAAATATGGTCGATAACTACTCTTCTTACATCAGCTATCACTCAGACACTCATACAGAGAAAACAACCCCAATCTTAAATTTTCTTTAAGATTGGTTGAGATTTAACCACGTGTTCCACCAAATTTAATGAAACACACGTGGTGGTTGAGGTAGTATCTTTTATTGAACCAACTTCTGTTAGTGGAAGAGACAAGCTTGTGAACTCCACCCTCATCCCTTTAGCCCCCTCCCACAAAAAAAAAAACAACAAATAAAACAAACACACTTATGGAGGACCTGGGGCTAAATCATCTGCACTGCTTTGAAAAATCCCACTGTATTCTTTATCAGCTTTTTTCCTCACTCATATCTATTTATAGCAACTGACTAATGCACAATGATCTGTAGGAGCTTGTTTGATTTTCTTCTTGCTGCTCGCTCTCTCTCTCTGTATGAGGTTGATTTCCAGTGCTAACAGTGAATCTATATGTGAACAATCCCTTTAACTTTATATGCAAGTTAACCAAAGAAACTCTTTCTTTTTCTCCCTGTTGTTTTATTGAAACTCCCAGAAACCACCTGAGTCAACACAATTCCCCAAAAGTGATAGTTATAAATTCAAGTCACCATTGATTCAGGCAGCTCCTGTAATAGTTGATCATTTTGGCCTCATAAGCGTAATAGAAGGCACCAGGGTCTGACAGTATTTCCAGCCCACTGCACTCGCCAACCAGACCGTCCACCTGCAGAGTTTAATCAAAATACTTCCAAAATGAGCTGCAGAGAGTTCCCTCCAGACAAGAGAGCAATTTGTTGGTATCAGGTGGAGGCCTAAATCTACAGCTTCACAGATGGCAGACTCTTTCAAGTTGCTAAGTAACCTTTAAATTTTCAACCAAAGTGGCTAATAAACCCGTTGGTCTCCTCTGAGTGGGGCAAGGGGAGCTTTCTTAATTCGGAAAGGGTTCTGATGTTTTTACATATCTTCAAGTTCTCTTGCAAAAGTCGTGGTTGCCACCTCGGGATACGGAATACAAAATTGGAATTTCAGATACATTAGATCAAGCCCCTTGTACCGCCCAATCCAAATTATGTTTCATGCTCAGTGATTGAAGATTTTTTAACAAAATAAAGGGAACAGAATTCACAGAGGAAGAAAGGACCACGTAACAAGGTATTAAACTTTTGACCTTGAAGGAACTCTTGATAAATGCTTAAGCCCCTCTGGAGCCAATGCTTTGCTGGCTCAGCACTTAGGACTATAGCTGAGAGACCTTCTCAACTGCCAAATTCTAACAAGGTCTAGAATTACTTTTTGTTTGTCTGCTGCCAGCAGAGGAGATAGACAGATGCTGATGGGCATACAGCTGCCTGTTGCCTGCGCGTTATTGTTCTGTCTGCAAAACTGAAACTAACTAACATGAAAGTGAGGCTTTGCACTAGGGAGGGGGGAGACCACAGAGCTCCCTGAACATTTAAAGAGACAAGGCATCATATCGTTGATCAATGCAACTCCCTTTTTGGACAGGACTGGTGAGAAATTTGTTCTTACGTGAACAGATCTAGGTCAACACTTTGAAAATATTGGGCATGTCTACAGTCGAGACATCTTGCTTGAGCTAGTGCATTGAAAATAGAAGTATAGCTACAGCAATATGGGAAGCGGGAAGCGGTTGCCACCCCAAGTGCAATCCTGCCCCAGACCTTGGGTACATACTCAGGCAGCTCGTCCTCACTAATGCCCACACTGCCATGACTACACTTCTATTTTAGTACACGTATGTCTGGCCAAGCTGCAAATTACACCTCCAGCTCAAGTATAGGTATAACCACTGATGCTTTTTCTAACATCTGTAAAAATAAACTAAGTTACCGACACAGGGAGCAAATGCTTCTCTATTTAGCGCACAGTGGAAGCTCTAGGGTTGCAACTATCTATCTGGACTACAGCATAGTTTCTGCACACCAAAAAACAAGAACAAAAAATGAAGACTAGTTAAATATAATTAAGACGAACAAACTTTTAAAATCTAAATGCCAAATGTATCCCTAAGGTAACTCCATTAACTACAGGGATAAATTTGACCTTATGTGACTTATATATAGTTAACTCAGTGTTTGACATATGGATCCAACGTACTTTCTGTAGGCCTATTTTAACCTGTTTTGCAGTTATGATATTTGAATAAGTTTATTGCTTAACCCCTCTGGAGTCACAATCCATGAATGGGGCAGGAGGGAAATCTGTTAAGTAGTAACAGTTTTTATTAGTAGAAAAAGTGTGGAAATGTATATCCGCTGAGCTACAGAAAGAGCTCGTTCCCCATAGGAGCTAGATTTGGGCTCAGTTCTGCTCTGCGGAGCTACGGGAATGATTAAGAAGAACTAGCAAAAGATGCAGAAGCAGGGCTCCCCAACTCTTCCGCCACAGACTCCAATAGCCCTACTCCCTCTCCCAGACAGCTCATGGACATGATAACTAGTAATACTTAGCTCTTATACCAGCTAGACAGAAGGAATGTGAATTCAGTTACTGCTTAAGAACCCATTTAAAATGATTACAAGAACCAGAGTATTTAAAAAAAGCAAACAACAAAAATACCCACCCCCTCCCCACATACATATTCAGCTATTTAAATTAAATACAGGAGTCAGTTTGTGCCTGATAAGCACAGGCTCACATTGGAGATGGTGCTGAGTTTCACCCTCTCAGGGGAAGCTCCTACCTAACCTTAGGCTTTTGGCCAGAGACCCAAGTTTTTGTGAAATTTCTCAGTCCTGCCTCCATGGTGCTGCAATCATGAGGCTGGCCTCGCATAGAACAGAGGAGTAGGCATATGGGTTGTGTCTGGGCAGGCTGCAAAGACAACAGCTCTTGGGCTCTTCTTCCTCCATACACATCTGGAATCATTATTGCCCATGTCTTTTAAAAAATACATTTCCTTTGAGTCCATTTCCCCCCTCACATATCGAAGAGGAAAGGGAAACTGCTAAAACGAACATCTCTGGCTTTTCAGTTTCTCACCCAGGAGGGATTGTGCAAGAGCTCCAGGGAGTGCATCGGAAATGTACTCAGCATGGTGCAGGAAGCTCCTCTCTCTGTGGCTTGCCAGTGCAGAAGAGGAGGAGGACTGCAGGGCCTCATCTCCCCTCTATTATCTTTGGGGTGTCTTCAATTCATGGCAGTCACAGGTGTGATTAATGAGTAACTGGTCCTTGACTGAGGGAGCAGTCTCTTTGCACTCCCTCACTCCTTCCGCATTTTCCTCGCTTCTCTCTGTTCCCTATTTTCACTTCTCTCTGCTACCCCACCCTTCTCCCCTCATTTTTCTGTTCCTCTACACCAGTCCCCAATGTCCAGAATAGCCACAAGTTTTGTTGGAAGTTCTGGTCCTGCAGCCTTTATGTGAGTAGCCCACTGTAGTTATTCACAAGAGTTAGGGACATGGGACCAGATTTTCAGTTGCAGACAAGTGGCATCGCACCACTGATTTCAATGAAAATACACTGATTTACACTAGCTGAGCATCTAGTTCTCAGGATCAAGCCCTTAACCTATTTAATGCAGGGTTGAAATCATCATAATTGTATCCTTGTTTCAGGGCCTAAATATAAAATGTTTGTTAGAACAGAAATAAAAATCCCACACAAGATCATATAATTGTAAGACAAAAAAACCAACCCCCTCATTATTTAATCTGTTTTCCCTAATCTAGGGCCTAATTCTGCTCCCACAGAAAACCAATGGAATTTTTACCATTGACTTCAATGGAAACAAGATAAGGCCCCTATTCTTTAGTTAATGGCTGTACAGACCTTTGAAGATGTGACATAAAAATTATAAGTAATGTTGCTATTGTTATCAAGTCTAGCTTCTATTCAGTTTAATAAACATGTCCAGCTGTAAAGCCCTATGAAGCTTAATAGAAAATTAAAATGGTTTTAGAGGCTTTTTGAATCACCCTATAGAATTTAATAGGGAAGTACTGTACATCTCTACTACAGAAATATATAGGATAACTTACAAAAAAGATCTATAGGTCCTTACTGGTTTTATCCCTATTAAAGGTTATAGATTTTTCCATTAAATTAGAATATTTTATACAGAGGCAGAACAACAGATTATTTTGGACATAACACTGCACAAACATTCATACACACAATGCTGTACATTCAAATATTCAGGTTTCAGAGTAGCAGCCGTGTTAGTCTGTATCCGCAAAAAGAAAAGGAGGACTTGTGGCACCTTAGAGACTAACAAATTTATTTGAGCATGAGCTTTTGTGAGCTACAGCTCATTTCATTGGATGCATCCGATGAAGTGAGCTGTAGCTCACGAAAGCTTATGCTCAAATAAATTGGTTAGTCTCTAAGGTGCCACAAGTACTCCTTTTCTTTATTCAAATATTCAGCTTCTGACCTACAATTCCTTAAATTCAGTTATTAACTAAGGTTAATGGTAATAACTGTAGGATGCTTTGTAAAAGCCAAATTGAATAAAATGTATACTCCCATACCACATTAAGTTCACATTTTAAAAAAACAGATATCTTTATTCTTCTTGCCTACTTTATTTCTACTTCAGTCCAGGAAAGAAACATGCCAGATTAGAAAATAAAAAGGAAGTATAAAACAAGAATAATAAAGGATGGGTGAGTTCACTTCCATAACATTTTCTTAAATTATTAGATTAAACAGAAATCCTGCTACTGCAACTCACTTCAGTGGGGCAATGTGCAGGTATAGCGGTTTGCCTACAGGAATGCAGTTGCAGGATCAGCATCTCAACTTACTGTCTTATGCATTCTATGTTGTATTGTATGCAGCTAATGGAAATTCTGAAACTATTTAAGTTGGTAATGGAAAAATATGGGTATTCAACACAACCTGAGTCTAATAGGTTTTGTCTAGATGCTAATCTAAAGTTGTTTGTTTTCAGGCCAATATCCCCTACTTCCCTTTCCTACATCATATATGAAATATGTTCTCCCACCAGTGGATATTATTTGGGATAAACTACTAGAAATGGGAAATATGAACATAATGGAGAACATAGTTGGCATTTGATCAAACTGAATAAATATTATCTGTACTGTGTCGTTCATAAACATTTGCCTCCCCCTCCACAAGAAAAATATTTTTTATTTCAATTAGTAAATCAACTGACCACTTGGTGGCTCCAAGGAAAATATGTAGTCTCTAAAAAAATACAGTGCTTTGAAAAGACGGCAGAAGAGCTGCTGACAAGTTATATACATTGTTTGCCGTGTTGTTGTAGCTGTGTTGGTCCCAGGATATGAGAGAGATAAGGTGGATGATGTAATATCTGTTATTGGACCACCTTCTGTTGGTGAAAGAGACAGGCTTTCGAGCTACACGGAGCTCATCTTCAGGTAGCTTGAAAGCTTGTCCCTTTCACCAACCGAGTTGGTCCAATAAGAGTTATAGAAGTGTTATTTATTCCAAAAATGCAAGTGTATAAGCAGCTCGTTTTAAGCCAACAATATTGAAGAGTGTGGAAAAGTAATTATAAATTATAAAATAAAAGTAATTATTCAACACCACGCCTTTGTTACTAAACTTGTTCGACCCATGAGTGTTGAAAAGAGCATGTTTCTCAATAACCATCAAATGCAGTTATGAGGTCACTTGAACTTAGTTCAAAATGAGCGTCGGGAAGAATTTAGAATCTTATCAGGCAGAAGAGTCTTCCTGTCCCTGGAAGATGGATGGAGCAGGTATTCTGTGCCACCCCCTGCAATCCCATCCACCCAAAGGAACTGTTGTCTCTGAAATAGCATGCAGATACTACAGCGACTATATAAAGTAGATCAGCCCTGAAAGAAGGAGTTGACCTTCAATGACTCTCACATGAAGTGGTCTCTGGAAGCAGGAACATGCCATAAGTGGCTTAATCATTACTATATTTTTGGCAACAAAATATCTGAGGCTCATTCTCCCTCAGGTATCTCTTGTAATATAGGTCTCTCTAATTTATTTGTATCTTTGAGCATGACGACAAAATAGTGGATAAAGCATAACTGGCTCACACAATTTTAGAGTTTTAAAAAGCCTTTGACAAAGTCCTTCACAGGATGGTCTCAGGGAAACAAAGGGTACGTCCCACCTTGCAATCATGGGGTGTGACTAAAGCACATATAGACCTACTCTAGCTAGCTTGGGTATTGGTAGCAGTGAAGGCATGGTAGTGCAGGCTTCAGCACAGGCTGTACAAGCCCACCCAAAACCCCAGGGTACTTACTCAAGTGGCTAGCCTACGCTGAAGCCTGTGCTGTCGCAGCTGCAATGTTACTGGTACCCAAGCTCGCTGGGTTAAAGCTAGCCCAGGTATATCTACACAAGCTGCAATCACACCCTTTGACTGCAATTCAGACACTCCCTAAATTGTCATGAGGTGAAAACTATGGATGAGAAACTGGCTAAGAGAGTAGGCAGATTAGGAATAAAAAAATCAATTTTCATGACGGCAAAAAGTTAACATTGGGATGCCTCAATGTCCTCTACTAGCATTGGGGCTGTTCAATAATTTATTAATGATCTGGAAGACACAGTAAACAGGCAGGTGTCAAAAACTGCAGACTGCACCAATTTACTTAGGTTATTCATGCCTAGAGATGGCTGTTAGGAACTTTAGAGGGACATAAGAAAACTAGGTGAAAGGGCAATCCAATGGCAGATGAAGTTCATGGTTCAGAAATGCAAGGCTATGCACATGGGTAGGAGTAATTCCTGAACTACTCAGGCATGTCACTAGACTCTTAAGTAGCCATAGCCACTTGGGAAAGAGACCTGAACATCACTCTGGACAGCTCAGTGAGAGTCTATGTGCATTGTGTAATGATAAACAAAAAGGATATTGCAGAAATGTCAAACAGGTGAGGAAAGTGACCCCCCCACCCAAAAAAGTGACAAAAGTGATTAGATGAATGGAAAGAAGATGGGGATTGTTTAGAGACTAGATTAATAAAAGAAGAAGTTTGCAAACTGTAATGAATGGTGCAGATAACATCAGTTGAATGCTCTTATTTACTGTTTCTCATAAAACATGGAAAAGGGCCCCATCAACGAAACTGAAAGGCAACAAATGCAAAAATCATATGAGAAAAACTGTTTACACAATGCTTAACTAGCCTGTGGAACTCACTGCTATAAAATATCATTGAGGTTAGCAGGATTCAAAAGAGGACTGGACATTTATCTGGATAAGGAGAACATCACTGTTACACTAAGTAGGAGTAAAAACAAAACAGAGCTGCAGCAGTTACATACATTCCCATGCTTCAAGGCATAAGCCAACCTCTAACAGATGAGAGCAGGATATTCTGTAATTGTTCACTTTGAGGTTCCTGGCAGCTTCCTCTGAAGCATCTCGTACTAGCCACTGTAGGAAAGAGGATGCTGGACTAGATACGGGTCTGATACAATATGGAAATTCCTGGGTCCATATGCTATTGTGAGTAAAGGAAAATGGCTGATGGAATACGTGCGGCTTTCCAAACCTCTATATTTTGTGGGTGGCTGTCAGGAGAGGTGTATACAGTAGAAGATGCTTATGAGAAACTGATACACTGTAGCAAAACTCCCACTACAGTGAAGTAGCATGAGAGTTATAAATTGTTTCAATGCACTGCAGTGCGTCAATAGAACTTCTAGTTAGAGGGAATCTCCACTTATGAGAGAAGTAATGTTGTCTAAAACAAATGACTTAACTATAAGTGGATTTCACTATGTCCTGTCCATTACAGTACACATATTTAAAGGATATTTCTGCTGCATTTAATTTTGAACTTTACGTTAAAAAATACTGCTCTGGAAACTTTTTGGCTTCAATGCAGACACATTCCTGGAATTTATGTCGGTAACAGTAACTTTACAAAGTTACACTAGTTTTCTTTCATTCCATGGTCCCATGCATACAAAAAGCTTAAGAAGGAGCAGCATGCAAGACCCTACCAAGTTCAATTTAGCTGGGTAATGGAGACATGGTCGTAGCAATAATAGGGAATGTGGGCTTAACAGGAAATAAGGCCTTTCACAACATGAGAGGAATAATAGAAAAGGAAAACAAATATGACTCCAGTTTAGAAAGTCCCACAGCAAACGGCTTGGATGGCTTTTATGGCAGAAAATTGGTTGTCTCCAGTCAAGCCTACATAAATTTGCAATTCAGTGATGTGTTTGTGAGGATGAAGTGAAGTCATAGTAAATGTCCTACCATCCTGGGAACTGTCTTACAGATGAAACAAAGCAGAGTCATTTAGAGTAACCATTAAAGGGAAGACACATTTTGTTTCATATAATTTTACTTATGTTAAGTATGTATGTTAATTTGTAAGAGTCCAGCGGCTTCACAAACTTTTTTGTATGTGGAACACCTCTCCCACCTTGGAATTCCCCTCTAATCTAGTTGGGATCTAGCTCTAATTTAGCAATATGGGAATGTCAAAGTGGTTGCAACAGCTGGGTAGAGAACCAGTTTAATAGTCACGTATGTTAATTTATATGCTTGACTACTATAAGGCACATTGGTAAGAGCAATTTAACATGACAGACTTAGACAAAACTTTTCATTGCCACTCTAACTGTTGTACAGTGTGGCATGTACTGGTCTTATGCCTAGCTTTCTGCCTGTGCCTCTAGGCGGCTGTACTTCAGTCATGCTTTATGCATGTCCTATGCAACTACTAACACTAATACAACATCAAGGTTGAAAAGCCAAGTGCTGAAGAAAGAATAAATAAATCGGAAAAAGCAAAGGATTTCTTTCCCAGTCTCTCACCCCACAAAAACCACTGAACAGGTTTTGTTCAAGCTTTCCAAAAATAATGTCACTTTAAGCAGGGACTAAACATGGGAAAATTAAGCCACACCTCAAGGTGAATATTTTGGAAAATTATGCACGTGTAAATGCCTGGCAATGGCAGATGACCTTGCAAAATAGACATTACTGAAATGTGGTGAAATGAGAAAAATCAAAGGGCTGCTGTAATACCTGGCTATAAACTGAACAGGTCAAAGGGTGGTGGGGCGGAGTAGTGTTGTATCTAAAAGATACCACAGAATCTAGGGAGATAAAAATTCTGAATGGAAAGGACCACAACTGAATCTGTGTGGATACAAATCCCATGTTACAAGAATACTGGCAGAGTAAGAATTTTGACTATTCTACCAACAGCTTCCAGACCAGGGCAAGAATTGCACAGTGCTCAGACAGCACAACAAGGCAATGTTTAATGAAATCATAGAATATCAGAGGTGGAAGGAGGTCATCTAGTCCAATGACAATCACTGAGCAATTCAATTATCTGTATATATTAACTGGTCACAATGGGATAATGTTTACAGAAACAATTTCTTAAATGATTGCTTCTTGAAACAGCTAGTTCTAAAGCACAAAAGAGGCAAAACTATTCTTGATGTAGTACAAAGGAAGAAACAAGAGTTGGTTCAAGAAGCAACTACCGTTAAACCTCTGTGTAACAGTGACTAGAATATAACTAAGTTCAAGGTCTCTGAGGGAGGAAAGGTACCGCAAACTAGCCCTTAACTTTAGAAAGAGGGGAATTTAATAGAAATCATAGAATATCAGGGTTGGAAGGGACCTCAGGAGGTCATCTAGTCCAACCCCCTGCTCAAAGCAGGACCAATCCCCAATTGCCCCAGATCCCTAAATGGCCCCCTCAAGGATTGAACTCACAACCCTGGGTTTAGCAGGCCAGTGTTCAAACCACTGAGCTATCCCTCCCCCCAAAAGCTGGTCAAAAAGTTCTTAAAGTCAAGAGTAAATAAACTAAAATACTTAGATTTAGCATGGATTCTACTGACACAGAGTCTCATAGCATATATAACTCTAAACTGAAAGGGAAATAGGAAGACAAAAAGTAAATCAGTGCAACTAAATGGCAACATCCAAGACATTATACAAAGCAATCAGAGAGCTTTCAGCATATGGAAGCCCAATCCCAGTAAAGCCAATAGGCAATTTCTAAGAAGGAAATTAGGTGTAGGACTAAGGTGGAATTTGAAAGGCAAATAATTGAAGGCATACATACAAATAGTAAGAACTTCTCTATGTATATTAGATGTAGGAAGCCTGTGGGGAAATTTTGGGTTCATCACTGTGATAGGGAGTATAAAGCCCTCACTGGAGGGGAGGGCATTAAGGAGCAACTCTGGGCTAAGGAGGCCCTGCACCTCTGCCCCATGCTGAGCAAGCTTGGGTTGGATGTGGGGTTTAAGAGGTAGCCAGACAGCTCAGTCAGGGCCTGGCAGGCCAGGGAGAAGGACATGCTCTGGGAGCACCTGTGAAAGATGTGAGCTGAGCCCACACCAAGCTAGGCAACAGGGGAGGCACAGTACCTGGACACTGAGACCACGGCTGGAAGCCCTGAAGGCAGTGCTCCCTAGGGGTGGCTGGCAGGGATGCAGAATGAGACAGGACATGATCCAGGGAAGCTGACTTGAGGCTGACAGAAGACACCACAAGGTGAGCGAATCTGAACCAACCTTTCAGGGCCCTAGGTTGGAACCCGATGGAGTGGGAGGATCCGGTTCCCCTACCCAGCCCCAGGACTACACCCGCTAGCAGAACTGCTGCTGGGGATGAATCACTGGGTGTGACTGCTGCCTTGGGCCTTAACCACTAGTGGGGAGAACCTGCTCCAGCTCACAACCATTACAGGGAACAATTAAAGAAGACCAGAATATTTCTGAGAAGCTAAATTGTTTTTTTTTTTTTGCTTCAGTCTTCACCATGAAGAATGTTAGGGAGATACCTACTCTTTTCTGGTAATAAAGATGAGGAAATATCCACAAATTAAAGTGTCAGAAGAACGGGTGCTGGAATAAATGGGAACACTAAAAAGCAACAAGTTACCTAGTGCAGATGGCATACACCCAAGAGTTCTGAAGGAAAGTGAGGATGAAGTGGCTGAGCTGTTAAGAAAAATACACAATCTCTCATTGAACAAGTTACCACATGTGACCCAAGGGTCTCTTAATGCCAATTGGCAGAGGGCACAAGGATACACAGGGATCCCATGGTTTCACCAAGAAATGTCATATGAGGTCTCTGATGAAAGCCTCTGTCATAGTGGTCATCACAACCATTGTAAGATGTATGTATGGAATAAATGTGAAGAGTTACATATATATGCTGAAAATTGCATTCTCTAGGTCTTGTAGTTAAAGCCAGGTTACTCAAAAATAGCGTGCTTGGAGACAGGAGGTGGACACTTATCTCCCTGGCAGACCATTGTGTGTCTTACAACAGAAGTTGATTAGTATACTGAGACAAAGGCTAATGAAGGGCTTGTGGAGACTTCAGAAGGAAACCAACAAGAAGAGGTAAACAGTGGGGAGGGAACGCTGTTTTCAGGTGAAGATCAAAGGTCTGATCTATCTGGGGATGCAGAGAGATGTTCTGGCATCCTTCCATCTGTGAAGACAAGCTGCAGTGGGCTTGATCTTATGAAATGGAATTTCATCCATCCTGATGGAAAGTGTTAGGAAAAGGATTTGGGCCAAGCTACCCTGTAGGAGACAGGGGAATATCCCGAGAGTTAAGTTTAGGCTCTAGAAAGAGTTTTATGACTTTGTTTTATACCTTACTGCTTGTTTCAGATATTCTTGCTTACTATCATTTGAATCTCTGTTCTTTGATAATAAACTTATTATTATTTCCACTATAAAGATATCTAAGTGCTGTGTGTTAAGCAGAGCAGTGATCCTGAGTTAAAACTAGTAAGGTGGTGTGTACTATTCCTTTGGAAGGAGAGAGCTGAGTGTTCAATGAATCAGGGTCTGGGCACTCCAGAGGGATGCTTGGAGGACTCGGGACTTAGTCTGTGCTTATTGCTAACTGTACAGAGACAGTGAGGTCTATGGAGGACTGGAAGGTTGTGCTTGTGTTGCAAGAGGCTGGTGGATTCAGGGAGCTGACCCACAGCAGGTGCAGTCATGACTTCCTCTTGCTAAGGGCAGGTGGTATCGAGGTGCCTCATAACCCTGGATACCCCTAGGAGGTTTCACACCATATAAAGAACTGAAGTGCAGCAAGTATCGTACCTGTATTTTAATAGGAGTGATCTGGGATTTACACACCAGTAAGACTTTCGGTACCTGGTGAACTGACTGAAGTTATAATTAAAACTAAAATACCTAGAAGGCACATTAGCTTCTAACTAGCATAGCTGCTACTAAGAAAATTGTGCCTCCCTTATCTCTCAAAAATTATTTGAGCATGCCTATGAAACAGTGGATAAAGGAGAACTGGTTGATATAGTTTATTTAAACTTTCAAGAGGTCTTTTTGACAAAGTCCTAAACAAGAGGCTGTTAAAGGAAATAAATAGGTATACCGTAAGAGGCATGGTGTGAGAGTGCAGTCATGGATCAAAACCTGACTAAGAGAGAGAAACAAAGAGTAGGAATAAATGGTCAATGTTCATCATTAAAAAGGTTAACAGCAGGGTGCCAAAAGAGTCCATGCTAGAACCTGTGCCGTGTAATGGATTTATTAATGATGTGGAAAACAGGATGAACAGCAAAGGGACAAAATTTGAAGACAAAGTAATGCATGCTGGAGGGAATAATTTCCCCTGCTCATACACCTTACTGGAGTCTAAATTAATTGCATCAGCTCCAGAAAAAGGCATGGCATCGTTGTGTACAGTTCAATGAAGATCTTGGCTCAGTGTAAAAAGAGCAGTCAAGAAGCAAGCAAAACATTAGGATGCATAAGGAATGAGATGGAGAATAACAGAAAATATTACAATGTCATTATGTAAATCAGCTGTGTGCCCTGTGTGTTCAGTTCTGGTCACTCCTTTGTAAAAAAGGACTTAGCAGAAATGGAAAAGTTAAAGACTAAGAACTTGGAAAAAACCCTTATATGAAGAAAGATTGAGAAGACAAGGACTATTTACCTTAGAGTGGAGATAAATAAGAGGGGACATGACAAAAATATACAAAATAATCCATAGCATGGGGAAGGTAGATCAGGAACTTCTATTCGCACTGTTATAATACAAGAACAAGGAGACATTTAATGAAATTGAAAGGTGGGAAATTGAAAACTGACAAAGACACTTTAAGAGAAAACACAACACAATTTACCTGTGGAACTCACTGCATTGAGCTATCACTGAGGCCAAGAGCCTAGCAGAATTAAAAAAAGCATTAGCTATAGATGAATAAAAAGAATATCCAAGTTTAAATAGCAAATAGTAAACAAATAAATAAGAGTTTAGGAACGGATATTAATCCTTGTCTTCAGAGCATTAGCCATCTTCTCTAGGTATTTTGGGTTAGTAGCAAGTTTCTGTTCAGGGCCAGATTATCCCATAATTGTCTCCTGCAGGGTTCTTGCCCCTTTCTCTGAAGTACTTGGTGCTGGTCACTTTCAGAAGTAGGAACTCCACAGGATCACAGGAATTGCCACACTGGATCAGATCAATGTTCTTATGCAATAACAGGGCAGAGGAATAAGAAGAAATATTAGATATTGTTTTGTAACCTTTCCAGAACTCCTTTCAGGGATGCCCAACTACATGCCACCCAATACTCAGTGCTAGGAACAAAGACTCAATGTAGCCCCTAATGATTATTATAATAGATTTTAACATAGCTTGGGATCATTTGGGATCAAAGGTGCTATTTAAAATGTTTTTTAAAAAAACACCTTACTAAAATGTTAATGCTGAGAAACATTCAAGCCCATCTGTTTCCATAAGATTTACTCACAGTAAGTAAATGCTGTTTTAATATTTGCCCTTTCCTCCTACCACATTTACTGCAGTGGTATCTGGGATCATTTTTCTGTATTACCTTTGTAAGACAGGGCAATTATTTTGCCAAGAGTGGGCACAAGTTGCCACTTCCAATTGATGTTGGCTCCTAAGCACCAACAACAAACACAATGTACAACCACAGATCACACTTCAGTAGTCACAGGGACCGTACACATCGCAACTAAATGGCCATAGATTTTCTTTGCATTTCCCCCCCGGGGACTGTTAAGGCACACCATTGTTCTTAACCAATACAGATGAGGATTTTGAACTAATCCGGTACAAAACACATGCAGTAGTTGTTCTAATCAGCAGATCAGAATCTCTGTGAAAAAAAATCATGTATTGCTGTGCACATTTCATCTGACTGAAGGAGACATGATTACAAGCCTCTCTTTGTTGCAGAAAAAAAAAAAGAAGACAGGTTTTGTCCTCTTTCACGCTCTGCTGCTGTACATTACAAACTACTGTCGCATGCAAATGCTGGTTCATGCCTTTGCATTGTTAAGAAGAGACAAGAGATTTCATTTCATTCTCAAAGGAAAACCGTGTGTAAGATTTTAGAAAGTTGGGGGCGGAAGGGGAGTTCACTGCTCCAATCAGAGGATGAAATTTACCCTTGAAGTGAAGCTCCGGACCTCAGCAAGGTACTTAAGCACATGGGTACTTTTAAGTACATGGTAGTCCCATTAGCTTCAAACTTATGCTTCTGCTTAAGTGCCTTGGGCGTTAAGCCCCACATTTTGTCTGGGCAGGGATACCAATGGTGGATTGATCTCACAGAGATTTATGTGCAACCCCAGTGTGCCATGTAAACAGTTTCCTCAGTATGCATCCGATGAAGTGAGCTGTAGCTCACGAAAGCTTATGCTCAAATAAATTGGTTAGTCTCTAAGGTGCCACAAGTCCTCCTTTTCTTTTTGCGAGTATCACCATTGGCTCTACATATACTGGCTCAGGACACAATGGGGCTGGAACAGGAAGGCGCCACGCATTCACGTTTATGCAGCTCCAATAGCGCTAATATTCAGTGCAAGCAGCTCAATTGGGCTGTTCTAGTCCATAGGCTACAGTAGCAGCCCTGCACCCTGGCCCTGGTTTGGGCAGTGGATTTAATCTTTCCAGTTGCTCCACACTCACCATGTAGTTTTAAAACTCTACCATATACCTCCTTTAGTGTTTATATCTGGGTTAGATTTATGTTCTTGATTTCTTTATTGTCACCATTTGCATGAACACACTGCATGCTGCCTCAGTGCTAGAATGATGGTGTGGAATGTCCAAGAGTAGACACACCAGGAGAGGAGAAGCATGCCTATCATGTTCTCATTAGTTGCATAAGCCCCAGTGCAGAAACAGACTTACTTCAAGGAAATAAATCATAAGAATGAGATAGCTTTCTGTTACAGCATAAATGCAGCCAAAGAAGGAACAAGACTTTGATGAGCCTTCCTAGAAGAGGAAAGTTTGTCCAGTGGTTAGGACATGAGCTTGAGGTTCAGGAGACCTAGGTCCAATTCTCTGTTCTGCCAGAGGCTTCCTGTGTGACCTTGGAAAAGTGAGAGTCTCTCTATGGCTCAGTTCCCCATGAATGGGGATAGCTCACAGGGGTGAACATAAATGCATTAAAAAGTGTGAGCTGTTCAGATTCTACACATATGTACCTTAGATAGATAGCCTTCTATGCCATTCTCTCTCTCTTTGGGGTATCAAACACTTGCATCTTTGAGTTCTCGGAAAGAAAGTGAGAAGGACAAATAGCTGTGTAGGCATAATTGTGATCCACTGACAAGAATCTGACTCTAATACTGAGAAACACTTTAGTGTCTCCTCAAGCTGTTGGAAGGAATTGCAAGAGAACTTGCTCACTTAAATCATGCCTGGCTCTCATGGTCTTCATTGAAGAATTATCTGAGTCCTCTGGCTGGACCTCTATGGCACATTGAAAACTTCAGAGGATTAATCTACTTTCTCATCTGGTTTCTCAAAGGGTGTCCATGCTTCCACTACATTACTCCCCAGGAGGGCATCCTGCCCCTGGGAAAGGGAACCCAGACAAGAAATACCTTGCAAGAAATGAATGATATATAACAGGGAATAGGTAGGAGCTACAACTGCTGGAGATAAAGTGTCAACAAGATGAAATGGAGCAAGACAAGATGGTGAGGACTCAGAACAGGGAAAAGAGAACTGGTGGCAGTGACAATCCCTTTCTCATGATAATCATGTATTCAATGCCCAGGCCCTACAAAAGGGCAGTTTCGGGTCCTCCCACGGTGTCCTTGTATGACCTGACTACTTGGCTCATCTTCATCTCCTGACACAGGCATTATCCGCATTCTGATCTCCCCTCTATAGCACCCAGCGTGCAATAGATTCCTCTTATGGAAGTCATAGCAACCAGAGGAAATGCAAGCACCCTTATTAAAATCCGGAGAAAGACAGGCTAACTCACACCATAGATATATCACTGCTCAATCAGAAGGCACCCAATACAGAGATACCCTATCTGGCCAAAGGCGAAGGACACCATTGCTGTAGGTACATTTTATAAATAAAATAAAAAGAATAAGTTCCACTGAATTCCTGGAGTTTGAATATTTGTTTTTTTTTTATTTTAAAATGTTTGTTCTTATTAGTTCTTTAAAGAAAATGCAGAAGTCATCTTGAGCTGAATGTCTGGTCGAGAGCTAGGACCTGATCCAAAGACTCCCATTGACTACAATGAACTTTGCCCCATAGCGATTAGTGATTTTTTTTTTAATTGTGAAAAACATTCAAGCGTAAAGGGCATCAGGAATGGCCCAAATGCTTATTTATTGTCACACAAGGTTGACATTCATGGAGCTGTGCTGGCATTTAGAAATTATGCAAAGCTTCCCACCTAAATCCATTGTCATTTGGCATCCATCCCGTAGGCCATCAGTCTAATCAGCTCTGCCCGTGCTAGTGTTTGGTGCATATGGCATCCCTAAATGCAGCTCTGAGGTTGAATAATTTTTAAAGATAATTATAAAAGCTTCTGTGGCTACATGAGGCAAGTTTTTAGGCTACACTGATCTAAAAGGAAAAGTGAATTTCTCCCTCACTTTTGTTATGCTATAGGCAGCCCCTGCAGAAACAGCTAAAACATGTGGGGAAGGGCTTAGTGGATGCTAGAAGCCCTGTCCCCCGATCATACAGGCTAAGGAAGGAAGAACATCTCCCAAGGTGGGGCCATATCCCTGGGAACAAACATGGCATCAACAGAAACTGTAGCTGCTCCACTTGCAGGGCGAGGAATTGAGAAGCCCAGAAATGGCCACTGTACAGAGGGACGGAAGGCACTTCAGCTGGAATTGCTGCAGCAATGGGGCAGGGAGGCTGCAGACCAGCCAGAGCACCTCTTTGGGCCTGACCACCATTGTGGGGACTTTAAGGGATGGGAGAGAAGGTTCAGTCATGGTCTTCCTTCACAGTTTCTGGTCTCCTGTGACACAGTTTGGCCCTGATCACCTGTGATGACCCTCATGTAGAGGCCCCATTCTCTTAGACAACTGAGAGAAAAGGAGGGCCCAAAGGTCACCACACCCTCCCCACCCTCTGGTATCGCAAACAGCAAGAGACTTCCTCCCACCCAGGAGACACTTCCAGCTGTCTTATCAGCAAGCAGTTTGGCAAAGGAATGCAGGGATGGAAACGGCTCCTCTGTCTCAAAGCTTGACATCAGAGTAATACACAGGGACAGAGGATTTGTACTGAGGAAATTAAGAGAGGCTAATCCCTGGGATGAGCAGAACTACACACGCTGGGTTGCTGTGTGGAGTCAGGAGAGGAGATGGTAGGATGGTGAGAGAGCACAGTGCATGGGAGGATGTTTTTGGATGGTGAGCACCCTATGGGAAGGAATGGAGAGTCTTGATTAAGGGATCACTATATATTGAAAAGGACGTTTGTGGAGGAAACATTTTGTACATAATATAGAACATAATTTGGAACAGGACATGGGTGTCACACACAAACACCACGTGAACTCATTTGGTTATCTGTACCCACCCATCTTCCAACTTCCCCACCAACTGTCTCTCTCAAGTACTATATCTTTGTACCATTAGAATATCAGATCTTATGGGCAAAGAATGTGCCTGTCTTTTTATTCCATAAGGCATCTATTACTCTGTAGGTGCTGTGACTAGATAATAAATACTTGTAATCAGAATACATCTATTACATCCATAATAGCCTCTCTGATGAGCCATCACAGTTTCTGTGACATGGGCAACTGTCAGTGAGGAACTGAACTGAGGCTCTGAGCTCTTGTCACCAATACATAATAGATTTATACTATAGATTCAATATTCACATCTTCCACTATACTATTTCTTTTCTATGAATAGTAAAAAAGTACAGTTTTAATAGTTACCTCCATTAATTGTAACTAGGCCCCATCAAGAGCATTGGGAAAAAGTATTTTAAAAATAGCAACTGCAGTTTCTTTTCTTACCATTTAAATGGATTGCTTTATCTCAAAAATATGAATCAATGAAAAGAAACCTTAGCAACTCATGATTTATGGGCCTCACAGTGGAAATGGGGCTAGCAATCAATCTATTTCATGTCTCTAACAAATGTAATCCACCCAAGACATCATTATTCAAAAAGCAATTCAAATTAAATAGGAAAAAAAAAAAGAAAAAAAAAAGAGAATGACATGCTTACTGTAGCTAATTCATCAAACTTGCCAAAGAGTTCATTCAGAAGCTTCACCAGCTCTTGAGCAGTGCACTGTGATGCCAAACTAGTGAACCCCACAATGTCTGCAAACAAAATGCTGTAAAGAGAAGGAAGGAAACATGGAAACATTAGTGCAGAACACACCTTCTTAATCTAATTATCTTTTTCTATGCACTGAGTGCAACCCAGAACACAAACCCAGGCAAACCAGGATGGCCACCATTAAAGTGCTATGCAGAGCACAAATATCAAAGATCCAGGATCATTTTGCATTTAAAGCACAGAACTATGAGTCAGGGGAACTGGCGTTCTGTTGCTGGCTCTGCCACAGGCTTCCTGGGACCTCAAGCAAGTTTTCTCTTAGGTACTTATATCGTTGTCCTTCCCCCCCATCACTGTAGGGGGTCTGAGTGCTTCAACACCCCTTTGTGGTAGGACAGTACTATTATCCTCATTTTACAGATGGGAACTGAGCCACGGAGGCTGAAGTGTCTTGCACAACATTAGAAAGGAAATCTCTGGCAGAACAGGGAATTTAACCTGGGGCTCCTAAGTCCTAGGTTAGCACCCTACCACTTAACCATCCTTCCTCACTTAACTTCTAAGTTGTGTACACTTTCTGTGTTTCAGTTCACCTACATGAGAAATGGGGATAATTTACAGAAAGTACTGTGAGGCTCAACTGATTAATGCTTGCAAAACACTTTGAGGAATTAAGGCTGTGGACCAGGACTTGAGAGATCTCGGTTCAATTCCTTCTTTGCCACAGACTGTAAAACCCCAGGCAAATCACTGAGGCTGGAATTTTCAAAACATCCTTAGGGAGTTAAGCACCCAAATCCCACTATCAGTGGGACTTGTATGCCCAGCTGCCCTCTCTGCCTTAATTACACTTCCCTACCTCATAGGGATGTTGAGAGTACCTAAGTAGATCCTTGAATGGAGCGGCTACAGAAGTATTAATTATTTAGATTTACTCACCTGCTGGCCCAGGCCCTGTGGCAGCTGTAGAAATGCTATGGATCTACTCACAGGCAGTACTCAGTCCAAATAACATCAAATAATAATTTATTTAAGTTTATAAAAATGCCACCTAACTATATGCTCTAGATGTGCTTGCATGACTTAAAATACATCTTGAGGACAGCAATTTAAGATAACCCAGCACAAATCTCTCTCCTCTGAAACAATTCTCTACTCTTACAATTGCAACTCCTTCCCTCCCAATTAATGTAACAGATGCTAGAAACACAAACCTAACCAGTTCCCCATTCTTGCTTCCAGACAAGGTCACCAAATCGGATCCCTCACCCAAAAACCCAAAAAAGGGAAAATATAACCTTCTCAATTCCCAACCCAGCCCCTTATCAAAGGCACATAAACCACCCCGCTGCCACAAATCCTCCCAATACCTGATTTGATTCCATGCAATTGATAAAAATAATTTCTGACCCAAAAATCCTTTTCACCTCCCTAACCTAGGAAACCTAGCTCAACACAACACTGAGGGTATGTCTACACTACGAAATTAGGTCGAATTTATAGAAGTAGGTTTTTTAGAAATCGGTTTTATATATTCGAGTGTGTGTGTCCCCACAGAAAATGCTCTAAGTGCATTGAGTGCATTAACTCGGCGGAGCGCTTCCACAGTACCAAGGCAAGCGTCGACTTCCGGAGTGTTGCACTGTGGGTAGCTATCCCACAGTTTCCGCAGTCTCCACTGCCCATTGGAATTCTGGGTTGAGATCCCAATGCCTGATGGGGCTAAAACATTGTCGCGGGTGGTTCTGGGTACATATCGTCAGGCCCCCGTTCCCTCCCTCCCTCCGTGAAAGCAGCAGCAGACAATCATTTCGCGCCTTTTTTCTTGAGTTACCTGTGCAGACTTCATACCACGGCAAGCATGGAGCCCGCTCAGGTAACTGTCACCATATGTCTTCTGGGTGCTGGCAGACATGGTACTGCATTGCTACACAGCAGCAGCAACCCATTGCCTTGTGGCAGCAGACAGTACAATAGGACTGGTAGCTGTCATTGTCATGTCCGAGGTGCTCTTAGCCTCGTCAGCCAGGAGCGCCTGGGCAGACATGGGTGCAGGGACTACATTAGAAGTGACTTGACCAGGTCATTCTCTTTAGTCCTGCAGTCAGTCCTATTGAACCATCTTATGGTGAGCAGGCAGGTGATACGGATTGCTAGCAGTCCTATTGTACCATCTTCTGCCGAGCAGCCAGGCGATGTGGATGGCTTGCAGTCCTTCTGCACCGTCTGCTGCCAGCCAAAGATGTAAAAGATAGATGGAGTGGATCAAAACAAGAAATAGAACAGATTTGTTTTGTACTCATTTGCTTCCCCCTTCCACCCCCCGCCCAGGGGACTCATTCCTCTAGGTCACACTGCAGTCACTCACAGAGAAGGTGCAGCAAGGTAAATCTAGCCATGTATCAATCAGAGGCCAGACCAACCTGCTTGTTCCAATAAGGACAATTACTTAGGTGCACCATTTCTTATTGGAACCCTCCGTGAAGTCCTGCCTGAAATACTCCTTGATGTAAAGCCACCCCCTTTGTTGATTTTAATTCCCTGTAAGCCAACCCTGTAAGCCATGTCGTCAGTTGCCCCTCCCTCCATCAGAGCAACGGCAGACAATCGTTCCGCACCTTTTTTCTGTGCGGACGCCATACCAAGGCAAGCATGGAGGCCGCTCAGCTCACTTTGGCAATTAGGAGCACATTAAACACCACATGCATTATCTAGCAGTATATGCAGCACCAGAGCCTGGCAGAGCGATACTGGGCGAGGAGGCGACATCAGCACGGTCACGTGAGTGATCAGGACATGGACACAGATTTCTCTGAAAGCATGGGCCCTGCCAATGTATGCATCATGGTGCTAATGGGGCAGGTTCATGCGGTGGAATGCCGATTCTGGGGTCGGGAAACAAGCACAGACTGGTGGGACCGCATTGTGTTGCAGGTCTGGGATGATTCCCAGTGGCTGCGAAACTTTCGCATGCGTAAGGGCACTTTCATGGAACTTTGTGACTTGCTTTCCCCTGCCCTGAAGCATATGAATACCAAGATGAGAGCAGCCCTCACAGTTGAGAAGCGAGTGGCGATAGCCCTGTGGAAGCTTGCAACGCCAGACAGCTACTGGTCAATTGGGAATCAATTTGGAGTGGGCAAATCTACTGTGGGGGCTGCTGTGATGCAAGTAGCCCACACAATCAAAGATCTGCTGATATCAAGGGTAGTGACCCTGGGAAATGTGCAGGTCATAGTGGATGGCTTTGCTGCAATGGGATTCCCAAACTGTGGTGGGGCCATAGACGGAACCCATATCCCTATCTTGGCACCGGAGCACCAAGCCGGCGAGTACATAAACTGCAAGGGGTACTTTTCAATAGTGCTGCAAGCTCTGGTGGATCACAAGGGACGTTTCACCAACATCAACGTGGGATGGCCGGGAAAGGTACATGACGCTCGCATCTTCAGGAACTCTGGTCTGTTTCAAAAGCTGCAGGAAGGGACTTTATTCCCAGACCAGAAAATAACTGTTGGGGATATTGAAATGCCTATATGTATCCTTGGGGACCCAGCCTACCCCTTAATGCCATGGCTCATGAAGCCGTACACAGGCAGCCTGGACAGTAGTCAGGAGCTGTTCAACTACAGGCTGAGCAAGTGCAGAATGGTGGTAGAATGTGCATTTGGACGTTTAAAGGCGCGCTGGCGCAGTTTACTGACTCGCTTAGACCTCAGCGAAACCAAAATTCCCACTGTTATTACTGCTTGCTGCGCGCTCCACAATATCTGTGAGAGTAAGGGGGAGATGCTTATGGCAGGGTGGGAGGTTGAGGCAAATCGCCTGGCTGCTGGTTACGCGCAGCCAGACACCAGGGCGGTTAGAAGAGCACAGGAGGGCGTGGTACGCATCAGAGAAGCTTTGAAAACTAGTTCCATGACTGGCCAGGCTACGGTGTGAAAGTTCTGTTTGTTTCTCCTTGATGAAACCCCCCGCCCCTTGGTTCACTCTACTTCCCTGTAAGCTAACCACCCGCCCCTCCTCCCTTCAATCACCGCTTGCAGAGGCAATAAAGTCATTGTTGCTTCACATTCATGCATTCTTTATTCATTCATCACACAAATAGGGGGATGACTACCAAGGTAGCCCAGGAGGGGTGGTGGAGGAGGGAAGGAAAATGCCACACAGCACTTTAAAAGTTTACAACTTTAAAATTTATTGAATGCCAGCCTTCTGTTTTTTGGGCAATCCTCTGTGGTGGAGTGGCTGGTTGCCTGGAGGCCTCCCCACCGCGTTCTTGGGCCTCTGGGTGTGGAGGCTATGGAACTTGGGGAGGAGGGCGGTTGGTTACACAGGGGCGGTAGTGGCAGTCTGTGCTCCAGCTGCCTTTGCTGCAGCTCAAACATACACCGGAGCATACTGATTTGATCCTCCAGCAGCCTCAGCATTGAATCCTGCCTCCTCTCATCACGCTGCCAGCACATTTGAGCTTCAGCCCTGTCTTCAGCCCGCCACTTACTCTCTTCAGCCAGCCACCTCCTCTCCTCCCGGTCATTTTGTGCTTTCCTGCACTCTGACATTATTTGCCTCCATGCATTCGTCTGTGCTCTGTCAGTGTGGGAGGACAGCATGAGCTCAGAGAACATTTCTTGGCAGGTGCGTTTTTTTTCCTTTCTAATCTTCACTAGCCTCTGGGAAGGAGAAGATCCTGTGATCATTGAAACACATGCAGCTGGTGGAGAAAAAAAAAGGGACAGCGGTATTTAAAAAGACACATTTTATAGAACCATGGGTACTCTGTTTCAGGGTAAACCTTGCTGTTAACATTACATACATAGCACATGTGCTTTCGTTACAAGGTCGCATTTTGCCTCCCCCCACCACGTGGCTACCCCCTCAACCCTCCCCTCTCCCTGGGGCTAACAGCAGGGAACATTTCTGTTCAGCCATAGACGAACAGCCCAACAGGAACGGGCACCTCTGAGTGTCCCCTGAAGAAAAGCACCCTATTTCAGCCAGGTGACAATGAATGATATCTCACTCTCCTGAGGATAACACAGAGAGATAGAGAACGGATGTTGTTTGAACGCCAGCAAACATACACTGCAATGCTTTGTTGTACAATGATTCCCGAGTATGTGCTACTGGCCTGGAGTGGTAAAGTGTCCTACCATGGAGGATGCAATAAGGCTGCCCTCCCCAGAAACCTTTTGCAAAGGCTTTGGGAGTACATCCAGGAGAGCCGTGAATGCCAGGGCAAATTAATCCTTTCACATGCTTGCTTTTAAACCATGTATTGTATTTTAAAAGGTACACTCACCGGAGGTCCCTTCTCTGCCTGCTGGGTCCAGGAAGCAGCCTTGGGTGGGTTCGGGGGGTACTGGCTCCAGGTCCAGGGTGAGAAACAGTTCCTGGCTGTCGGGAAAACTGGTTTCTCCGCTTGCTTGCTGTGACCTATCTACAACCTCATCATCATCATCTTCTTCATCCCCAAAACCTGCTTCCGTGTTGCCTCCATCTCCATTGAAGGAGTCAAACAACACGGCTGGGGTAGTGGTGGCTGAATCCCATAAAATGGAATGCAGCTCATCATAGAAGCGGCATGTTTGGGGCCCTGACCCGAAACGGCCGTTCGCCTCTCTGGTTTTCTGGTAGGCTTGCCTCAGCTCCTTAAGTTTCACACGGCACTGCTTCGGGTCCGTTATGGCCTCTGTCCTTCATGCCCTGGGAGATTTTCACAAAGGTTTTGGCATTTCGAAAACTGGAACGGAGTTCTGATAGCACGGATTCCTCTCCCCATACAGCGATCAGATCCCGTACCTCCCGTTCAGTCTATGCTGGAGCTCTTTTGCAATTCTGGGACTCCATCATGGTCACCTCTGCCGATAAGCTCTGCATTGTCACCTGCAGCTTGCCGCGCTGGCCAAACAGGAAATGAGATTCAAAAGTTCGCGGTTCTTTTCCTGTCTACCTGGCCAGTGCATCTGAGTTGAGAGTGCTGTCCAGAGCGGTCACAATGGAGCACTCTGGGATAGCTCCCGGAGGCCACTACCGTCAAATTGTGTCCACAGTACCCCAAATTCGACCCAGCAAGGCCGATTTAAGCGCTGATCCACTTGTCAGGGGTGGAGTAAGGAAATCGATTTTAAGAGCCCTTTAAGTTGAAAAAAAGGGCTTCATCGTGTGGACAGGTGCAGGTTTACATCGATTTAACGCTCCTAAATTCGACCTAAAGTCCTAGTGTAGACCAGGGCCGAGCCTTCTAAATTTCAACAGTTCCAAACCTTAATACAGATTTACAAGCATGTGTGTGCTGTCATGCATATCCTTAGAGCAACTCCTCTTTACTTCCTAGAACATGTTTTCTTAGAGCATTGTTTAAGCATACTACACTCTGGAATTTGATAATTTACATCATAGTAAAGACTTTTTAAATATAAAATATGTACACTTAGATTAATCTCTAGTGCCTTCTGTCTACAGTGTTATAACCATGAGATGCCATGGAGATGGCACAGTGAAAGACTTAAATAGAATAGAAATAAATATGGTAGTGCCAGTAAGTGCTCTTCAGATTTACCCACAAAGCTCTGCCAATGTACTTCATTTTGGACCTACAACATCCTTGCTTGACAGACCTGGATCTGTCTTTCATGAAATCAGTCAGCCAATGCCAAATCATCATACTAAATTCCCTGAAGTTTTTGAAATACACTCAGGATGTGCATTAAAGATTTCAAGAAATTGACCGAAACACACACTGGAATTCAGCTACCCAAGGGTAAAAAGCAGGGACTGTTACAATCCACTGTACCACCTAGTTATCAGACTTCAATTATATTCAATGAGACATCACTGGTATTTTCTTTCATGAATTATTTTACTATTCTATTAGAAATTCTATTTGGTTTCTCTGTCACGCCAGAAGTTCCCAGGATCTACATAAGCATGTGATGAGTTTTTCTGTTTATGCCTGATGTATTGCTCTCTGTGTTTTCCTATTCTGATGCAGCCAAATTTTCAGCAGTGGTCACTGATTTTGGCTGCTCAACATGAGACAGCCAAATGTCTCATGAGATGCCTCACGCTGGGCACCCAAAACTAGTGGCTACTATTTTAGAAAATGTTCGCTTTAGAATTTTATGGTTGGTTGTTTTTCAAATCTGGAAACTTCTTTAAATCTTTCAAAACATAAGACAGTAAAACACAAATATTTGCTCATCAAGAAATTTTCAAATCAGCACTCGGGGCAAACACATACGCAATACAGAATGCCCAATGTTTTAATGGAAAGAATGTAAATGCTCAAATACTTAAAAGTTAAATATAGTAGGTGACCTACAGTTACTGTTAAGAACAGGTATGTTGTAGGCAATCACATCTAGAACTCTTAATTATTTAACCATGGCCTACAGTAAAGGTGCTCATTTATTTGCGGTGTGCTTAAGAGAGGGTTATTTTACAGAATCGACACGAGTTATACAACAAATACATTCAGTTAAAAGGAACATTTATTTGGCATATATGTTGATCCTCATATTTCACCATTTGGTCCATAGGGTTTTCATTTATTACCAACAGGCCAAATTGGGGATGTATAAAGTGACCCATAACACATACTTGCAAACACTTTCATTTCATACATCACTAGTTTATGCATAACTAACTATGTAAAATATATAAATAGTCGTATGTTAAGAGAGTTCTGAAGTGTATGTTGTAGGTCACAGTTACATTTGTTTGTGAAATCTGAAAGCTGAAGTTCTATATATCAATACTGTTAATTGAATGTAGACATTTTTTAAAGTTAACAAAATCTTTTATATGTTATCTTACCTTATGGTCATTTCGATTTAAGGTTTAGGGGGTTTGGTTGTTTTTAATAACTGCAAGTTCTTGAACATTTTAATTGTAATGTTCCGATTATACACAATTGAGTATTAATCACAAGTCTTTATTACAAATTTATAATGTTCAAAAATGGCTGTTCTGAGTAAAAAGGCAGTGAAAATGTCAAGTCAAAATTGGATCCAAAACTAACTCTGCCCTCTTGTGCATATGCCCAACAATACAGTCTAATTATATGATTTCAAATAACTGCAGGATACCTGCCTCATTCCATGTATAGCTTGGACAACACACAGTGAATAAGACAGAGGTCCTGTGGATCTGTGCCTTATGTTGGATTACATTATATTTTTCCATTACCACAGCGAAAACCTATAGCAAGCTATAGATTTATTCTGTAAATCATATTATTCATTCTATAAATCATATTATTTATTATTTAGGCATGGATTTATTCTGAATAAGTGATAGCAAAACTGAGTCCTCAGCACAGAGGATAGACAGGATGCAGTGAATGAAGTAGGGGTCTTCCAAATCCCAGGCCTCTGCTGTATTGCAGCCTCGCTCATTCCATGGTTTGTTGTTGTGCAAAGAGTAGGGTGCATTTAGGCCCAATATTCGACTTAGGCAAAAAAAAAAAAAAAAGTATTTAACACACACAAAAGCGGAATGAAGACTCATTTTCCAGTTCAAAAATATTTAATACCATAAAGTTAGTAATGGTCAGCAAGATGTTTCACTGGTTCCATGTACCCCTCATCCGTCAGTATCGATCCATTATCTTTAGTATTATATTTAGGTTGTAAGCTCCTGGGGGCACAGATCATGTTTTTGTTACATGTTTGTAAATGACTTGGTGCAGTGGGGTCCTGGTCCATGACTGGGGCTCATATGCACTACAGTAATACAACTAATAAATAATAAAACAATTCCATTTTGTGTGATAAACACATTGCTTTTCATGATGTCCTTCCCAATTTGTTGGAATGGAAAGATCATCGAAAGGAGGAGGAAAAATGCATCCCTACTGTAAGAACATGAGAGGATTATATGCTTTGTGTAGCTACAGGATTTATAAAGTTGTTAAACAGAGTAATTACAAGAAAATAATACACTAGAGCATGGGTGGGCAAACTTTTTGGCCTGAGGGCCACATCGGGGTGCGAAACGGTATGCAGGGCCGGGTAGGGAAGACTGTGCCTCCGCAAACAGCCTGGTCCCCATCCCCTGACTGCCCCCCTCAGAACCCCCAACCCATCCAACCCCCCTGCTCCTTGTCCCTGACCGGCCCCTCCCAGGACCCCCCGCCCCTAACCGCCCCCCGGGACCCCATCCCCTATCCAACCCACCCTGCTCCCTGTCCCCTGATTGGCCCGTCCCCTATCCACACCCCCGGCCCGACAGGCCCCCTGACCCATCCAACCCCCCGCCCCACTCCTTGTCCCCTGACCGCCCCCTCCCAGGACCCCCATCCCTAGCTCCCCCCCTAGGACCCCACCCGCTATCTAACCCCCCCACTCCCTGTCCCCCCCTCCTGGGACCCCCCCTGCTCCCTGTCTCCTGATTGCCCCCCCCCCCAAACCTCCATCCCCCGGGACCTTCTGTTCCTTATTCAACCCCCCCACCCCCACCCCCTTACCATGCCGCTCAGAGTGGCAGGACAGGCTTATTGGAAAGCCTGGGAGGTGGGCGGGCGCAAGCTCTGTGAAAGCATCACAGAGCACAAGCTTTGAAACCTCGCTACAGGGTAAATTAAGGGAATTTTTAAAGTCATCTTGACATTTCATAAACATCTGATTTTTAATGAGACAGGTATTTCTGGTCTGATCTTTCTTGGGAATGAAGATGCCACTATTAATCTAGGAAATTTACTGTTTGTTAAGAATAGTAGCCTCTATTTAGGCCTTGAATGTCCAACCCTTACATGGTGGCAAGCATTTACAGGAATAATCCTAGAGATTTTCAGTGGGACTACTTTCACAAGTAAATGTCAAAAGAACTGAACCCATAGGGCCTGACCCAAAGCCGGCTGAAGACAGTGAATGGGCTTTGGATCAGGTGCTCAGTTTGTAAGAGATCAATATTTTCAATTTCATTGTCTATTGTTGCCTGCATTTAGTTTATTACTTGTCCCTTATTAACATTAGGCTAAACTAAACTACCATAGTAGAAACTAGAAAATTCGGAGTATTCTGAATGCTCATTATCCATTTATAGCTTGAGGAATCCGATTCACAGAGCAGAGTGAGTACTTGTCTGTTACATTCTAAACTGGCCACTTTTCTGTAAGTTGCATATATTAAAATATCTTTATTAGCACCTGATTATGAGTGGGAAAAGCTAATTGCAAGCAGGCCCCATATACACTGTGCAGATGAGCAGATTATGTTATTTTTATTAGTCTTAAAAGCAGCACCTAGCCACTCCAATCATGATTGGAGTCCCATTGTGTTAGGCACTGTACATATATATAGTAAGAGATGGTTTCTGCCCTGAAGAGTGCATGATCTAAATAGATAAAGCAGACAAAAAGTGGTAGAAAGCATTATTATCCCCATTTCACAGAAAACTAAGGCAAAGACCAATCTTCTGCCCTGATCCACCCTCTTTGTGCTACTCTAAACCTGCTTTTCAAAACCATCCCTCCTCCAATGCCTTTTCCACATCTTTCTTGATGCCGTGATCATGTCAGACACACAAATGTAACCACACCTTTCTTTTCTGCTTTCATCCATTTATTCTACGAAGAACTTTTTTCAGGTAACGCAGGGCATTTGCAACTGTTCCTATTGTTATATCGAACAGCCCCATTAAAAACAAAACACAAGCAAGCAAGCAAACAGTTCTGTTGCTTTCTTGATAACTGACACAATTGTTGTCTCTCTGAAGTCGAGGTCCATCCATTAGATAACTACTAATTATTACACACAACATATAGGAAGAGGAAACAGAGCTACCCAGAAGAGTACAGATTTCATCTGCACAATATTGACTCCCATCAGATTATGAAAAGTACATTTGACTTCTTCCCTGGAAAGCTTCCAAAGATCAATGTTTTCTGTTTTTAATCACGATTTTTTATGTATCTCGGTCCACATCCTAGACATAATGAAAGTTTGCCTTGGAAAGATTTCTTCCCTCCCGCCACCCGCACATATAAATAAATACACACACAGAAGCCTACCATAACATAATATTTTCTTGTGCAATTATTTGGCTTCTAAGTCTGTGGTCAATCTTAGGCTCATTGATCCTTCTCTTTTGATAGGAAACAAGAGCTCAAACCCAGAGTTTTCATGCTGTTTATGGCTTTACAGTAACTTCTCATGATATAGGTAAAAAATGTAAAGCAGTTCTTAACATACTGGTTTTTTTAATTGTAAATAATATAAAAAGATACTATGCTATAAACAGCCATGTACTTCAGTTATAAGAAAGCAAGCAAGAATAGTGTATCACTGCTGTGGCTGTGATTATGATGGGAAAAAACAATGGCTATAAGTAACTATCTGAGAAGCCATTTAACCATTTAAATTCAGAACGATACAGCTAGAGTGATATAGACAGAAAATAAGCTGTCTTCAAAGAAAAAAAAATCTGTACAAATATGAATATGATAGGAGAAGAAATGCAGCACTGATAAGGACTAAAGAACACTTTAAATCATAATCAATACTAACATTCTAAGGTAATTTATTTAGCACCAACAGTTAGCACAGCACTGCATGAACAAGAGCCTGATTCTGCTCTTTCTTATACTGGAGTATCTCCATTTATGTGACTGAAGTTAAAAGCAGGGTGATCGGCGTATCAACCTCACAATCTCCATCTCATTACTGGTGGCACTTCACATATAGTAGTCATAACAACAGCTCCTTCCCAAGGAGTTTACCTTGATTTTTCCCCGCTAGGTAAGAGCTTGTGACTTTGTCTTCCTGTCTAGTCTAACCTTCTCTGTGGAGTTTTCCTATGAGAGAAGGGGAGTCAAGATTCCTGGGTATTATAACTAGCCCTACACTTGGCTAGGTGAAGGCACTTAATCTTTCTGCCTCAGGCTATTCATCAGTAAAACGGTTAAAACAAGACTTTATTTATCCTTTTTACTCACAGAAGTGTTAAGACCCTTAATTATTTTATGTTTGTGGCTGAGCGTTTGTGACATCCTTGAATGCAATGTGCTGGATACTATAAGTGTAAATTACTATTTAGTTGATATGATTATTAATGACAGATTTATTGCATTGTAAGACCAAGTGAAAATTCCTTTGAATAAACTTTTAAAATTTCTTTTCTAAAATTTATTAATTTTATTTTCATTTTGGAATCATCACTTGTAAAATAATTCACTACAAAATTACTGAAATTGCAAAAATGCTTGTAAGTTTCTGGGAGGGCAGGATTTACTGATATCCCTACAGTCGCAATTTAAGAATGTAATGGTGTCAGACTTAAGGAAGAAGGTAGCTTGTTCTTTGACAGGGCGAAAGGTTTAAAAGTGATCCATTGAGGTTTATGGAGCAGCATCAAGTTAAAAGCAAATGTAGTTTAAAGTTTTAATCTCGCCCCCACTACACACACGAGGTTTCCATTGATGTTAAGGGGAGTTTAATGCTTTGAACTGCTGAGCGAGAATAAACCCCTACAGTATTAAGAAGGAAGCTTGAAGTGACTTACAGCTGGAGAGATTCATCTGTGAACAGATGAGAATACAGGGAGACAAAACTCACTGAGAAACATGCTGGAAAAACATTTTGGAATAAGCTAAGAGGCACATGGTTAACATTTCCAGCTTGCTCCACGACGGTGGCCAAATCCAGACCAGAGTGGGTCAAGGACACCCAAGAACTCAAGATATGTGACATGTACTGTCCTCACTTCACTTTCTCAATAACCTTCCCTGAAAACATTAGGGTAAAGAGTGGTAGCCTGCACCACATTTTAATAACTCACTGTTCAGTGAATAGGATGCATCCCTCGCTAGTGAATGCGAAGGATAGTCTGATAGAGGCTCACATTTCTTAAGCACTGGAGGTCCCAAATTCAATCCCCGGTGATGAACAGTTGTGACAATCATACACTTTCACTAAGGAAAACATTAACAGGTCTCAATAATTAGCCCCAAGCTTTCTCGTTCATCTTCACATGCCAAGAAGTGCAGGTCCACCTCCCAGCTAACTGGCTATAATTACCTCAACATTGAAGATATCACTGAACAAAATTGTACAAAATCCACCCAAGATGGTACTGCATTGAAAACATCCTGGTGACACTGATTCCAAGTGTCACCCACTCAGCTCGGGTAGATTGTTGCAGCAAAGTAGACTGAAAGCTTGTAGATAGAGAAACTCAGCTCTTCAAAAAAGATAAAAAGGGTGCACTACAGAGCCCAACATGACTGGTTCTGCTGGACAAGGACTTGCTGATGGTATGTCTGAGGAAGAGAATGTCTCCTGAGACTCTGCCACAGTGACAGCATAGGAATGTCATACAATCTATCTGGCTTAGAAGGTGTTTTCTTCAATCAGTTCTCCAAGCTCCCATCATTATTACTTCATCATTTGTCGGCCATCTGTAAACTATTATGAGTTGAAAGATGATGGGGAGGGTGGCATGTTAGTGCTAGCCATGACAAATAAAGGGAGGGGGCAAGATTTTTAAAAAATAGGGATCTAAAGTTAGGTTCCTAAATCCATTCTTGTACCTAAAGAAATGACTTGATTTTCAAAAGTAGGTAGTTCTTATTTAAGGGAGGAATTTTCAAAATGTGTATGAAGTGATTTAAGAGCCCAAGTCCCATTTACTTTGAATGGGACTTGTGCTCCTAAATTGCTTAGGACCTTTGAAAATCTCTTCCTAAGTGCCTAGCTACAGGCACCTATTTTTGAAACTCTCAGCTTGGGTTTTGCGAAATCCAAGATCAATATAAATGCAGGATTACCAACCCTAAGCATTCAAAAATCATGAGCCAGGACCCAAAAAATAATGAGACTGGCTTAAATCTTACCTGCCTTTTGATTTCTGAGCCTGTAGGAAGCACTTGGGTCATATTTTCAAGCTTTTCTCTGAAACTTTGAGAAACTAATTTAAAAATAAAAAGGAAAAGCTGAGGTTCTCATGTAATTACAGGATTCCAGGAACTGAGGCTTTAAGAAAACCAAAATCTACCATGAGACCTGCACTAAAATCATGACAGTTGGTAATACTATAAATGTTAACTTCCTGACCTGAGTAAAAAGGTTTTTTAATTTGGACTTTCCCGCAGAAGTGGTTGGAAGCCAAATATTTTTCTGAGGTAAACCCAAACCCTGCAGCATTGTGCTTGTGCAGAGGAAACAAAGTGAAACAGACTAGAAACAGAGTACAAATTTCAGTGAAAGTAATTTTTCTGTTTTCATTATTCAGGACCAGGTCATTCGAGAGGAGAAGGGAGGGAGTGGGATTGAGAAGAATAGCAAGACTGAGAAAACAACAATTGATTTCAGAGGGCGTGCTCATGGAACAGCATGCTACTTAACATGAGAGGGGTGCCTCAGTCAATCATCTGTGAGGCTGAATGCTCAAGTGATGGGGACTGATATACATTTTCCTAGGATGACAAGTGGATGCACTGCATCGACATTTACTTCCTTCCCATTGTCCGGATAAATGAGCTATTGCACAAACAACCAACCAATGCTTCCTGTTTGTAGGGAAATATAGTCTGTTACTATCACACAAAATAAATATTTGTATCCACCACAAATATAATGGACTGTATCGGATGACTACTAGGTCATACAAATTTTGGTTCCTCCTAGCATAACTACTCTAAATTATTTATCAACTCAAAATTGTTATCTACAGTCTCTATAGGCATGTTACCACTCAGCCATCCCAACCTCCCGCAAACGAACACAACGCATCTCCATTGGGCTTGCTTTCTTGTGCTGTAAGATCTCAAAGTCGCTGCGTGTCACTCTATTTGCACTACATGTTATCTGCTTTACATTATTTCATGAGCTGGTGTCACTCCTACCTAACATTGTCATGCCTCTGAATGTAAATCTTGTGAAAAATCCTTTCAGGTGGCTTCAGGAAGTCTTCCTTCATTTCCATGGCAACGTTCCTGGGCAAAAGACTCATCAGGAGACGCTCCTAAAAGAAAATGCAAACCCATTAGTTTTGGGGTGTAATTTTTTCCCCAATCAGCAATTCTAAATAAAATCAAACCATTCCCCCTATTTTAGCATATGTCTTAAGAATTTCTGTTTCATAAAGAACATGAACCCTTCCCCTCTTATATTTCTGCTGCCTGTAGGAGAGTCTTTTCAAATTCCTCTGTACAACAAGAGAGACCATACAGTAAAGAAAGAGCTAGTTTCAAGAGCAGATCATTGTCCATAATTATACTTATCATCATAAAACTAATAATAACAACTTACTATATCACCAGTATCATTTATCTGTGAAGGAATTCCAGGATCATTTGCTATGCTTTTGTATCTACTGGTTTGGAACTTAAAGTGTTATCTTACTGGGTCTATTAAAGCAGGTTTTTAAACAGTGCAATCTGCTGTATATTTTTCCACACAGCCTGAATCAACTGAACAGTAATAAAGGTACATTTTTATAAAATATGGGCCAGCATGGAAAAGTCTAGTTCTAGCAAGCACAATAGACAACTCCAGGTTTAATGAAAGGCCTGCCATGTCACTGAGAGTGGTTTTATCATATGTCACTCTCCTGCTTACCCAAAATCCCATAAGGTTTTGGATCCCCCTGATATTGGTTAAATTATATTCCCCAAATGGTGACCTACTCATAGGCACTTTAAAAACTTGTGAAGGCTACCCTATTTAGATAGTCCCGGAAGTCCTCAAAGAGATCACAATCTGACCATCAGCACTTCTTCACATTTAAAACTCAAATATGCCAATTTTTGCCCTAAGATGCTTTTGAATTTAAGGACCCAACTCTGCAATCAGATCTGCTAGCATCCCACATGGAAGATGGAATCCATGCTGCCATACCTGATTGCAAGGTTCAGAGCTAAAATAATGGGAGTTGTGAAGGATTGCCCAAGAGCAAACTTTGGCCCAACATTTCTCCTTATTTCATTTGGCCAAGAAAAATAAAGGGGACAACAATTAAAGAAAATGAAATAAACAGTAAAAGAAAGACAGAATGGAGAAAGAGAAGTGGTTAATATGAGGTTTGATCAGACTAATGATCTGCATTGCTCGGTAACATTTTACCACATACTCCTTATGCACTAGCCATGAGCTTGGGACAACACTAAATTCCAATTCAGTTGCTAAAGTACAAGACAAGTCTTCCAACTTTGAGTTCTGACCTATAGTGTTGCTTCCAAAGGCTAATGCTTCAGATATTTACATCATGGAGGAGTGAGTTAAATTTTGCAAGAAAAAGATGACTGACCCTTGATTCTCATTTTACAGTAAAGCCCCTTAACATCCCTGTAGCAGCGTAAATGGACGTTAGCATAAATGAGAATTAAGTCCCATTAATTTTAATTAGGTCTCTTAATATCCAGGTATAAACTATAGTAAATAAAGTCATAAAGAACATGCAGAAATTAAATATTTGTGAATGGCTTTATACATCAACCAATTCCCTTACAGAAAAGTCCTAGAGCATGTTAGGAAAATATACTCTTACTATAAGTTTCTGTTTAATTACCTGTGTAATTTTATATTCCTGCTATTGATGGGACTGGACAACAGAGGATAGATCACTCGACAAATTGTCCTGTTCTGTTCACTCCCTCTGAAGCATCTGGCACCAGCCACTGCTGGAAAATGGGATACTGAACTAGATTGGTCTGGCCCAGTATGGCCATTCTTATGTTCTTAGAATTTTACAATGTGGTTCAAAAAAACCCAGTGGTCCAGACTATGACAGATCCTTACAAAGGTGAATGTGGGGGTGGAAGGGATATCTTGTGTAGTCCCTATCCTCACTAAGGAACATAGGGACAGCTCCCACAGTACACATCAGAAATGTACAGAGCTCCATAAAGTGCAGAGAGGGGAATGCAACAGCTGCTTTGTAGGCTAGATGGAATGCAGGCTGCACCACCTTACAGATGATCACCTGTGTTAACAATAAAGGTACACATCTGAGCTGGAATTCAATTGGCTATAACAAGAAAGTATGTTTTAAAATATTTTTTTCATGGTAAATTTTATTTTCACAAAAATTAGAGGCATTGCCAAAACATGTCATTAGCAATCACACAACAGCCACAAAACCTTTACACAAACAAGGTTAGTTGCTTAGAACTGATTGAATGAATAAAGTCCAATTACAGTACATCCTTGGAAAGAGGACAGACATTGGTGAGCTTCCAAGGAGGGAGGTAGCAAGAAGGGTTGGGTAGCAGAAAATTACAAGGGAGGCTGGCAACTATAAGAAATTATAATTTTCTAGAGAATAACACAGCCAAAAAAAAAACAAAACAAAAAACAAACAAACATACCCAGAGATGCCATCAAAAAGTTTGTCTTAAAAAACACTAGAAAAGCCCATTTCCTTTTGGCCAAAATTTTAGATCCTTCAAGCAACATGGTATTGAATTCCAGATTAACTGAGTAAGGACTGGTTAAGAAACCCAGGATTTGGACCTGTATGAATGAAATAACAGTCCAAGCTATGCAGAAACATGATCAGGTTTAGGAAACAGCATTGTCTGGATCTCCATTAAGTGAGCCCCACTGCGTTGCATCTTCATTTGCCCAGAGAGGGCGACAAAAAAGATCCACACAAGAGAAAAGAAAATGAGATCAGCATGGCTGCATAGAAAACTGAATGGGAACAAGAGACAGAATAGCAAGCAACATTTGTGTTGACATTCCTGCTCGAGCAGCTGCTGCCGCCATTGAGGATGACAGAAAAAAGTGAGACAGGTAGAAGAACAGGGAGCACCAACCTATTTGTAACAACTTTGACAAGGAAAAACCACACACATTGCAGGCCTCCTTTTTAGTGACAAGCAGCCTTGTCTCCCATAAATCATCAGGATCTCTAGCGGATTATCATATTGGATCCAAACAAAAGAGACTCAGTCAGTACACAGAAAAATATAAAGACATATCTGGCTCTCTTGCTGACCTTTGGAACTCTTTAAACATACCCCAACACTACAGTGTAGCTGGACACTGCAAAGAGGATGAAATGCTGGTCTCATTGAAGACAATGGCAAAACTCCACTGACTTCAATGGGACCATGATTTCAGCCAGAGTATTTGTATTCTGTATTCAATCTATTGACAACATGTCAATCTTCCACAAACATTAATGGGATTTAAAGTGTGTTCATACCCTGCAAAAATGACTCTCTCAGGATAACATTAAAGGGTTCTATGTTTACGGTCTATCCAAAAAGAGGACCCAATCTGGCACTTCTGGCACAAAATCTCACTTAGGCCAAGGAATGGCAGAATAGGCTACAAATATCCTCCATTAACAACGTTGCATTAGGTTTGTATTTTAATTGCCATCTTACAAACTCAACCTGGAATCTGGGAATGTCAAGCTGGGCTCTTTCTGCCTAATGTCTCAACATTAATGAAAATTTCTGTTCATGGAATTTAGTTAATTCTAATGATAATGTCTGAGTCAGAATAGAACCCAGAGTTCACTGTCTTACAGCTATATTGGTTCCGCATTGCTAAGAGAAGTAGTAAAAATATTTTTCTTACTAAAGTCAGCAGATATGACTCAGAATATACATGGTAAACAAAGTAGGAAATAGCAATTTTTATGTTGCCACTATTCTGACCAATAGAACACTAACTTTAAGCACACAAAAGGAAAAGATATATAAAAGATCGCCATACAATAAGGTCTATTGCATTGCTTTTGTCTAATCTGGACATTAGCAAAAAAAAAATTCTCTCAAAATAACTGCCCCAAAACCCTCAAACTGTACCTTTTTTTTTTTTTTTTTTTTTGGTTTATAGTCTTTATATTCTAGCCACACAATAAATTTCACTAATATAATGGACAAATTCAGACAGTATACACAGAATAGATGTATTTGGAATGCACAGTCTGTCTTCATCTTCTTCTCCTTGCTGCTCTGATAATATGTCATTGTAACCATAAGTATGGTATTGTTCAGACAAACAATTCCATTGCCGTAACAGATATGAGGAGAGCAAAATAGTATTTTGTTTTGCACACTGTTCAACACAGATTGAGAATACAAACTCTCACATCTTTAGTAAGTTATTGAATATGGTGACTTCCTACTCTGCTTGCACCAAAACAGATATTTCAAATGAATGAAATTGATGGCGAAACTCCCATTAACTTCAAAATGGACAGGATTTCACTCAAATGTATTTTTGGAATGATCAGGACAGGGCGGTGTTATTCCATTAGGAAAATCTTTAATATTTTAGTACATTGGAACTATAACTTTCATCTCCTGCATATTTGTATTTCCAAACTTAATTTGCCATTAACATATTTTTTTTTACTTTATTACTTAAAAACGGAAATGGTTTATATAACCCCTTACATGTTGTACAGAACAAAGAATATATCTTACCATGTTCAGCTAATACTGAATTATGGTAATTTGTATTACTTCTTATTAACCTATATTAAATTTACAAAATAAATTCATTTAAAAAACTGAACATTAACTCACCCAAAAAAAGCCATGATGTATACTTGCCACATACACAGTCAAGGAAAGATTTCAACTTTCCTTGATTCTGTGATATTAGACTTTTGGAGATTCTAGATCAGGGAATTTATAGCTATTCAACAGCCTGAAATCAGCCATCCGTATGTCAGGCCTCTTGAACCCAGTCAAACTTAACTCACTTGCATTCTTGATTGAATGACATATTTAACTCAGATGTTTTTATTTAAATATATTTTTCCAAACGTTCAATACTTTCTCAAACAAATTCCTTCTAAAGTTTCTATACTGATTTATAACACTTTAGGCAGCCCCCAAACAATAGCTTCCAACACAATATAAGATGCTATTATTTTTCTATGAAATTATTTGTATCAGTGTCCATATAGGATATGGCTGTGACACATTTTTGAATCTTTTCAGCAATCTGTAAATCACTTATGAAACCAAACTCTCATCAGAACACCAGCCTCAAAACAGCAAATTCCATAATGTTCTTGGCCAACATTTCCCCTCCCCTTCTGTTGCACACTGCGCTGTGCAATGATTGGTTACAACTGTCTACCCACAAACTGGCTGCTTTTCCATTTAGGCTCTTCATTTGAACTAATCTATTTCTAGTGCACCCATGAATTCATAAAATACTATGAAATCTAGGTGCCAGTAGAACAATTAATAGTAGCAGAAACATCATGGTCCGAACATGGACCACCTTAGCTGCCCCTCACTATGTCAGGACATATTTTTAAGGATCATCAAAGGAGAAAAATATATTTAAGAAAAGGGAAATCTCATTTGATAGTTTTGTAGATTACTTTATCAAGAGAGGAAGTGTCCTCCATTATGCTCTAAAAAAGGTAAGACAAACTGATCTTCAAGATTGGTAAGTATGTCCCACAGCCAAAGGCCTTCTATCTAGATTGCCCTTTCCCCACCTCTACAGAGTTTCACCTTGGGCCCCATTAGCAAAAATATCCCTGTGCTGCGGTGGTATTGTATATATCTCCAGTAGAATCCAGATACAGCATTCAGTTATAGTGAAACACTGCTTAGAATGAAGTAGAGTGAATTGCTGCAGTGCATTGCAAAAAACTTTCAGATCTCTTATATACCCCTCATTATGAGAGCATATAATGCATAACAATCTTATTACAGCAGCTACCTGCTGGGATTAAAAAAATATATGGTTTTCTTGACACCTTCACAATTGCTAGAGTCCCTTGCATTTTCAGGAGGTAGAAACAGCTTGCATCACATCCACAGAGAAGGAACAGGAATATTTTACTCGTCTTTCTCCTGCTATAGTAAAACTCTTTATGTTGACAATTTGAGGGGAGAAGTTAATAGATATGTAGATTTTAAGGCATGAAGGGACCACTGGGAGTCTGACCTCCTGCATAATACGGGTCATAGAACCTCACTCTGTAATTTCTGCCTCAAGCCCGTAACTTCTGTTTGAGTTCTAGATGTAGTGAGTTATTTCACTATAAGGTTCCATCACAGGTTTTATTTATTTATTTATTTTAGAAAAAAAGGCACAAATCTTATCACTTGCTACACAATAAATGCCTGCATAAGTTGCATGCCTGTATCAGTTTTAAGATAAAACCACTGAGTAGTGGGCTCTCTGACACCCCCCACACTATATTGCATAGCTATTTTAACTCATTCTAGAGCTAAACTACTGTAATGCCCTCACAGTAACTTACCTAAACTTTACTGAGAGAGTCAAGATAGATGAGGCAATATATTTTATTACAACAGCTATGTGTGTGAAACCAATCATTACCCTCTTGAATGAGCTCACACACAGAAAAGTGATTAAAAAAAACAAAAGCACCCCATCATCCATGGGTGAAGACTTTCACAAAGTGATCACTCCATACCTGACCTCTAAGTCCTCATCCCCAAAGGAAACCTGCACAGCACATTTATAAGATAAGTCTGGGAACTTAAATGCATAACTGTGCTGGCCACTAAAAGCCAGAGATACTAGTTTTATGGCCCATTTCAACAATTTGCAACACACCCTGTTGCCTGCTAACGTTTAATTGCCCACTTCATTTTAAGTGATAGCCTACAGCATATTTGAACCCCTTATGCTTAACAATCTGTCCCAACTTGTATTTAGCTTAGACACTCTGGTTGCCCTCTTCAAACCTGAAGAAAAGGTCTGTGAAGCTTGAAAGGTTGTCCTTTCCACCAACAGAAGTTGGTCCAATAAAAGACATTACCTCCCCTATCTCGTCTCTCATATATCCTGGGCCAACATGGCAACAGTACAGTGCAAACAACCATGTGAAGTTTACTATCATTCATTCTTGTAGGTTGTAAAACAAAGGCAGAAGACTTCATTTATACATTATTTTAAATTAAATTATGTTGTGAGCATAGTGTTATTGTTATGTATTCCCTAAATAGTGTTAGAGGAAAGAACTACTATATTAAGATGACTTTGCTTTTTTTAAAAAAATGGCCACTAGATGGCAATGTTTCAGAGCATTACTGTAATGTCTCAAAAGTTATGATAATTTGTTAGTGCTTTATTATTGAAATCATAATTGCTGAAGATCATTAGTGATGCTGTACTGCAACGCATGGGTTGCGAATATCAGAGAATATCACTGCAGTGTTATGCTAGAAGATGATCAGTTGTTAAAATGCAGATTTTACATCTAGCAGTTGATTTGTCATTTGAAGCTACCAGACGTAAATCTGACAATCAGGCTAAATGATAGCAGCATCAGCCTTGCACAATCCTTCTTAGCACTCTCCAGGGAGACATTCCCACACCACTGAAACCTAATTGACAATGGCCTATAAAATTATCAGGGGCCTATCCCAAAGCAGGTGTACTTTAGATGCAAGAGCAGTCCCCTCCTTAGGCCTGGTAGGGTAGAGAACATTCTACACACAAAGCATTGTTGATATGTAAGAGGCAGCTGTGGAGATTGTGCTGGTGAATTTCTGACCTCGTAGTAGCATCTTCTGGTTCAATTTCTAGGGGTAAAACCCAACTTTTTAGTGAGTCTGCTGTTTTGTAACACATTACTAGCCCACAGAAACCTAAGCTGCAAGTTCAATGTTAATAAGAGGATCAGAGATGTGTTGACAGGAAAAATAAGAATCTTTCCTAAGTTCACAGAGAGCCCCCTCTTGGAAACAAACAATATGAAATGAAACTAGATTTACATAGCCAGCCAGCTAGTGACATTACACAGAAAATGACATTGTTTGCCCCAGCCTCTCTGACACGGTAAAGGCAGTAAAGAAATCTAGCAGGAGCTATACACAGAGCGAGTCACTTGTACTGAAATTCTATTCATAATGAGATGGAATGAAAGCCCCACTTGATTGCATTTCAGTGCACTGTTACTCCATTGAGTCCAAGTTTCTCTTTGCTACAAATTGGTGCCATCCTGATAATCTTCTTGAAGTGACGCAATCACCACTTACCAGCTCAGTGTGGAATGCTGTATTTCACCTCCCTTTCCTCCTCTGTTCCCAGAGAGAAGAGGCAAATGGGAGGAAGAAAAAAGAAAGCACAACTAAGCAGCAAGGAGCGTGGGAGAAGAGAGGCTGTTAATATTTCTACAGTGGCTACCAATAGAGAATGCAAAGGAAATGGAACAACATAACTGCAGCTGTTTCCTACTACAGATTAAGATAAGGTCGTCTTTCCCCACAAACCTATCAGTGCCATATTATCTACAAAGAGTGAATTGAGTTCCTACTATTGCTACTGGGATGAGGAAGAAAAGCACTTTTACCCTCTCCCCGTTATAAAGAAAACCCTGCTTATACTGATGGGAGAGTTTTCAGACAAGAAAAAGACATTTCACAGTAGGAGGGTTTCACTGTTCCTATTTTATGGCAACGGAGAACTTCAGCCAAATTAGAGAGAGGTGAAACTGTCCATCCAGGGAGTAGTGCCCTGGGACGAGAGGAGTTATCATAAGATAGATCATCTTACCAGACGTTGTATGTCAGGGCCCTGACAAAGTCCTTCAACACCAACACCAGGATGTTCAATAATTATGGAAACAGTGTTACTTAAATTCTGCATTCTCATACAGTCCTTATATCAGTGTTCTCCTCCCAAGGACAGAATGACTGAGGCAATGTGGTAAGCCTTCACATTTACCACAAACTGTTCATGTCAGTCTTGTTCATGTCATTGTTCAGTAAACATTTTACTTTATTCGAAGAGTTTGAGGCTCATCAGAGACTAGGGGTATCGATGATATCAGCTGTTCAGAGAAATACCTGGGAAGCGTAGAAGGCCCTTTCGAGGTGAGGGTTCCAACTCATTTGAGGTTGGGGCTGACATACTCTATCAGTAAATGTTTGTTAGAAGTTGTTAAATTAAAAGTGTGGAAATGTATACTAATTAAGAAGTTATTGTCTTACAGTCCCCACATGAAGGGCCACACTCCTTCCTTTTTTTGCTTGTATGTAACTCCTATCAGCTCGAGTGGGAAGCACATGTGTAAGTCCCTGAGGTACTGTAAGGCACTCACATACTCTGCTAATGTGTGTATATGTGTTTGTGGGGGGAGGGTCACATAAGTACCTAAGCTACATAAACACCACCCACTTAGATAACTCCAAATCTTCATGTTTGTGTTCTCTATGGCAAACTAAGAGTATTCTGTCCTTCTATTCCCACTGAATCAATGGTAACTCTCAGTGAGTTTAATAGAAGGAGGATTAGACCCACCGAGTTTGAGTCTGCATTTTAGATTAATTATCCAGCCATACCAGCAGTGCTGTCCAAATCCTGCTACACATGCTAAACAGATGTAGAAAAACAAGTGAGATATTAAAAGCACAGCTTGAAAAGCTGCTTTACTTTACACAAGGCTGGTCTCGTTCAAATAAATAAATGAACCCATCAGAAGGAACATGGCTAACGTGCTACCGTAATTCTTAATCAGGCAAGTACGTGGAGATGTATGCGCTAGTGGCTGCTATACACTGAAGCGCTCCATCGTCATGGCGTTGTACATCTGAGCCTCACTTGATAATCACAGCATTCTACTGTCATTATGAAATCGACAATAATACTGTCATTGGGATCCTCTCTTATTGCTGCTGCGAGGATGATGGCATTATGAACGGCATCTTCACCGACACTGCTCATTTTCAAGAGAAATGGTAAAGCAGATGGCACTTCACAAATAGTGCAGCTCAGAACAGAGAAGTTTCCTTTCTTGCTGAAGGATCTCTTGATTTCTAACCTTGAACCGTGCCTTTCTTGTTAGTCACACCAAGCTAACATTAAACCCCCAAGTAAATACTCTCAGTCCTCTCTCAGTGAGCGACAAGTCCTTCATGCATATGATATCTCCACCATCTGGGACAGCTGCCATAACTTTCTATATCTATCTGAATGCTAAGAATTACCATACATGGGGACAATAAAATATTAATGTGAGTTAGGGGAGGGTAAAGGAGGCAGGGGAAAAATCAGACTTCACCTCTGCAGGTTAAAATAAACAAACACATATTTAGAGGTGAGGCACTCATCACAACACATCACAGAACAGAAGAAATTGTTTTGATAATTCTGTCCAAATGTACAGAAAGAAAATAAGTCTGTATGAAAACCTTGATCTATAGATTCTTAATAGTGTAGCACAAGTGGGCACTCCATAGGAAGATTTACCTTTAGCTCAACAGAGAGCAGCATTGTGATTGATCGTGGTACAACTGATCTAGACGTCAGGAACATAAAAAGCACACTAGACTCCTAGTTTTGAAAATCTTGATCTTGAAGTTAGGCTCCTAAATCAATATTTAGGAACCCAAATAAGTGGTCAGATTTTCAAAAAAGTGTCAAGCACCCAGCAACTCCTTATTGAAAAATCTTGGCCTAATAGTCAAACCACAAGTACACTTATACCTATGCAGAAAGAATCTCATTGCATATCAGAAAACCAGAAAATCTCTCGAGACTACCCAAAAACCAATCTGGGGATCAAATTTAGGAGTAAAACCATAAATAACTCAAGGCACAGAAAACCAACTGATATGTTTCTGAACAAATTATACAGATCCAGCAACACCTGTCACTGGCTATTTGTCCATGTTATCTCTACAGTAGAATGCAAAGCAATCCTAGCCTTGCAATCTGCCAAAAAAATTAAAAAATGGATTGCAACTTAAAGAGAAAGAAAAAGGAAGGAAAAAAGCCTGGAATAAACAAAGGAAGCTGTGAGGGAACTCACCAATTTTAAGCAATCAGATTCACTTGATGCTAATCTACACTTACCACGTACAATAGAGATTTTCCAATCAATACTAAGACAGAAAAAGGAATGAGACCACATAGGAAAATTAGCACAAGTCAAAGATGTACTAGATATCTGTTTCTTCTGTGAAATCTGAAGGAATTTGGAAATCTGAACGAAATAAAAAAATATCCCCCACTCCAAAATGATAAAAATCCAAAAAAAATACTCCCATAACAACAACAGCATACAAAATACATTATATTACAAGAAAAGGGGACAGGTTACTACATTGTCTGGTATCTTTCTACCAGCAGAGGTGTAGTCTGCTAGCTTAGGACACATGCAGCTCTCTAGTAGGGCAAAACATGTTTGCTGTCCTATTTTATTTTGTCCAAAACAAAGCACACCTGCCATTACACACATAGCTTGCTGAATTAAGGGCAGGATTCATTTCCTGCAAAGCCCTGTGATAATGCATGAAACACAAGTAGGGCCCGATCTTCAACTGCTGTAAATTGATGTTGCCCTACTGGACTCTGTGGAGCTATACCAATTTACAGCACCTGAAGACAGCCCATGATATTTTAAAGACAGAGATGAGAACATAAGTTAACTTGCACTAAAGAGCTGGTTGGCTTTCAAGATGCACTTATGGGTGAACACATTTGTAGGGACATCAGTGAGGGGGAGGAAGATGTGATTTAGAAACATACAGGAGATACAGCCCTATAAGAGTATTCAGGATATCAGTCTTCTACTGCTGAAATAAGAACAGTCCAAGCCACACATTCGTAAGGATGTACTATTTTGCACAATGGTTTGTTAGTGCCTCCCCCGAGGCAACTAACTGAAACACACTACAAATGCTTCATTGACTTGAAACTGTCTCCCTGTATTTCCATCCTACAAAGGACTCAGATCACATCCATGAACATATGAGAATTCACACACAAGGTTACATTAGAAAACAGCGCTTTAGACTTAAAAGCCAACCTTGACAAAATGCCTTCTCATTTTCTTATTTAACTTCAGGGACATATGTTCTTACTTTCTAGAGTTCTGATGCATGATTATTTTCTCTAACGAGTGTGACACAAGATGTTATCTACTGAAAGCAATATAGTAGCCTATCCTTAACTATGTAACGACAAGCTTTATATCCTGGATCCACAAAGGTACTTAGGTGCTTAAGTCCTGGTTTTAGATGCTATTGAGATCCACAAAACTCCTATCTGGCTACCATCGACCCCTCTAGACACCTAATCACTGTGTGATGGGATGTCCCTCAATCTCACCTATTGAAGTGGTTCCACTTTAATCAAATAATTGAATAATTAAATATTAATTGGTCCAGGAAACAAGTGAGAATGACTCTATAGCCCAGTGGTTAGGGTATTCACCTGTGAGGTGGAAGATCTCTGTTCAAATCCCTTCCCCATATCAGGCAGAACTGGTGGTTTCCCACGTTCCAGGTGAGTGCTGTAACCACTAGGCTAAATGTTATAAGGGAGGTCCTCCTCCCCCTCCCTCTACTTTGTGCATTTAGGTGGCCTCTGAGCACGCCCACTGGATTGGATCCCACCTGCAACGTAGGCAGAGAAGCACCTATCATCCCCTGGTTTGTGGATCACTAGAAGAGACAGGTACCTTCCTTCAGCATGGACTTAGGTGCCTATCTCCATGAGAGGATAACATACCCCTCTCATCGGCATCTCTATTGGCTAGCTTAGGTGGCTTTCCACCTAGCATGCTGGCTTTATGGATCACATTCTAAGGCGAGTTTCAGAGTAACAGCCGTGTTAGTCTGTATTCGCAAAAAGAAAAGGAGTACTTGTAGCACCTTAGAGACTAACCAATTTATTTGAGCATGAGCTTTCGTGAGCTACAGCTCACTTCATCAGATGTATACCGTGGAAACTGCAGCAGACTTTATATACACACAGAGATCATGAAACAATACCTCCTCCCACCCCACTGTCCTGCTGGTAATAGTTACCAGCAGGACAGAGGGGTGGGAGGAGGTATTGTTTCATGATCTCTGTGTGTATATAAAGTCTGCTGCAGTTTCCACGGTATACATCTGATGAAGTGAGCTGTAGCTCACGAAAGCTCATGCTCAAATAAATTGGTTAGTCTCTAAGGTGCTACAAGTACTCCCATTCTAAGGCGACTATCTCTCGCCGTTCACCGTATAGGAGCCTAGATGCCTGATTCAGACTTTGTGAATCACAGCATTGTTCCTGTGACTTTCTACGTGTCTAAAAGTTAGGGGTTGCAATGCTCAGCATTCTGTATTATATGCCTAGTAAGGAATCTATTTGTCAAAAAACATTTCCTGAATCATACTTGCTGACAGGTATTTTGAAATAAATTACCAAAATAATTGAAACTGACATGATTATATTGTGTCATTTTGACATAAAATATGCAACATTTTGCAGAATTTTAAGATTGGGAACAGGAGCTGCGACGTGGTGCTCAGCACCAGGCCCCATCCAACCCAAAAGCTCCGGGGGCGAGTGAGGGTACTGTCTAGGGTCTGGGGGCGCGGGGGGAAAGAGTGGGAAAAGGGAGGGCAGACCCTGCTGCTGCTGCTGGGGAAGCATTGAAACAGTAGTGGCCTCCTATGTGCCTATCAAGGAGAAGGTGATTAGGGGGTATCATATTCCCCGCTCCAACAAAAAGTGGCTGATAATTCTCCAACTTCTTGTTAACCGAGATGATCCAAACCCAAGCATCCTCCCACCCCGGTGCCGCCCACCGTGATGGTGATCACTGAATCCCCCGTAGCTGCTGAAGTTTCAACAGTTTTTAGAATGCTACAAAATGGAAAATTTTAATTTAACTGTTTTTGTTCATCTCTTCAACCTACCATGAATGAGCAAAGATTCCATTAGGATAATTAAGAGCTCATTTCATTTTAGTTGCCTTAAATATTTCGACACATCTATGAGAAAGATATATTGGAATGAGGAATAGTTCAAAACCTCTCTCCTACATTATATCAATTATTAATAACTCGAGCCTGCCCTATGCAACTCAGAAGAAGTTAATAGAGACATTAGCTTAACTGAGACTTGTGCCTGGGAACCAGGGTTCGTGTACTGTATTTTATAGGCTTTAAAATCAGTTTACTTGGCATAGCTCTGAGACCTTGTGCCAGATAATGCAAATGGCTGAAAGCTGATTTTGTTGTTTAAATGTCAGTGTGCTACTGGGATGGAATTAAACTGTAAGTGCAAGGGTTGAAGTTCCTGATATGACAGCAGGTATGAATAATGTTCTTTTATGAATTTCTTTGGTTTTCTGGTTTTTAATATGATATAATGAGGTTATAATTATTCTGTAATTTATAAAAATTCTTATAATGTAAGTACAATTATAATACAATTAAAGTGCATAGATAATACAGTTTACAGACCTATACTCTGCAAGATGCCTTGGGTATTGTTTTTGTTTTGTTTTGCATTTCTAGATACCAATGCTATATGAAAACCCCACCTTCTGCTATTAGACACATTCAGCTAATTGAGACATTTCTCTGCCTAATAACAGGTCCTCAGAGACCAAATTCTATTGTAAAATGAATGCGGGTATTAATTCAGCCACATGCACCTTCCACTGCAGGTTGCAGAGAGCAGCAAAACGGGGTACGATAGCCAAACCTGCAGACGGAGGGATCAGCAACCTAAGGCCCCACTCCTGCAAACGCTTACACACATGCTTAACTTTAGTACCATGAGTAGCCTTAGAATTCACTTGGATTTACCTGGTACTTAAAGTTAAGCATGTGCATAAGGGATGGATTACACAGGAGTGGGGCCTATGGGATCTTTGTAATTACTGCTGTGTTGACCAGCAATCACTCCCCCTCTACACCTTCCACTTTGGAAAGGGGACTATTAGGGTTATCTGTTCTGACATCCTGCATAAAACGGACCATAGAACCTCACCCAATGATGCCTGCATCAAGTCCATAATTACTGGTTGATCTAGACTCAAAGTATAGCTTTTAGACACAGAGTGTTTTACTTTTTTTGGAGGGAGGATTGTACTGTGTACATCTCAGTGGTATATTTAGGCTTCGATTCTGCAGGGCCATGTATACAATGTTGCAATTATAAATTCAAGTCACAAAGCGCTAAGAAGGACAGGAAGTGTCGGGGAAACCAATTATCCATTAACTAGAGCACAGCTGGCAAGTTACGCCTGCCTAACTGCAAGAGTAAGGCGTAAGGGAAACAAAAAGCTGATCCCTTACTAGCAGGATTCAGAACATAGCCCAATCCTGCAAACTCTTTTATATATGTACAGTTGTATGCACATGAATCATCCCCTTCCACTCAGAAGGAACACTTACACGTGTAAAGTTACACTGAGGTGTGTTTGCAGGATCTGGGTTAATAAGTACTTTACCTTTCCTCAGACACACTCGTACTCCATCCGTACCAAACTTCATTTTTTAATCCTGTTCACTTGCAAGTTGATTGGTTCACACTTCTATTCCTTGCTGCCCTGAGTAACATTACTAAGGGCCTGTTAACAGGACAAGTCATTATGCAGCACATCGGGTGTGAATATACCGTGTACCAGTTTGCCACACAGTAGTGTCATCCCATGTCAACACTGCCACAGCACATTGTAGCAGCGGCCATATGGGATGCTGTTACTGCATAGCAAACTGTGCTCTATAGAGTCACACCCTGGCTTGCTGCACAGTAATCTGCTGTGCAGACACGTCTTAAGAGTCAAACCTGGACCTCTCCATAGCAAAGTAGAGACTTAACCCGGTAGGGCTAAGAAATCTTTTTTAATACAATAGTCTACATGAATTAAACACAAAGGTGCAGTGGATACATGAAGGGGTTAAGAGGTATTATGCAGAGTGGTGGGAGATTGTCACTAAACTAGAGAAAAATCCTGAGCCCGACTTACCCTCATTGACGTTAAAGACAAAACCCAATATGATATTAGGACTGGTCCCTGAGATTCAGCAAAAAGTCAGACATTTTTCACCTTTTTGGGGGCAAAACAAAAAGGCACTTTTCACAGGTTGGTAATGCTACAGAAAGTACATCATTTAGCTGGTGGAAGTGATGCACTTTCACCCTGGATCAAACTCAGGAATACGTCGCCCCCTTCCCCCGCAAAAAAAATCACTGGCAAGTGAATACCCAGTGAACAAGTACTGCTAATATCACACAACCCTAACTAGGAGGTGCGGGGCTAGTTGTATCTTTACAGTCTGCCCATGGTAAGGAACACCAGGTAGCTGCCCCACCCCAAACGCAGACCAGGAAGGGAATTATTACTCACCAAGTCACAATTACCTCCCTGGTTCCCCCTTTGTTCCAGTAGCAGATTAGTATCGTGTCTGCACTGGCCAAGATTCCACTCACTCCCCACCAACCTGCAATGGAGGAGAAGTAGCAGCTCCAGAAAGCTGCTCTTCTCACTGTGTTGTGACTTCCAATGCAAGTAGCTCATGCAGTGTAGGGGAAGGGAGCGCCTTGCACACTAAGCAGGTGACCTCAACCTAAATTAATATTTTCTTTGTTTTTTTGATTGCAGAGTAGAAAATATGGGTAAAACAGAGAGAAAAGAAAAATGGAGGTCTTTTGGTTGCAATTACACGTTCTGGGCACAAACCCTGCTCCTTTGGGAGTTTGGCCTTTCATTTCAATAGCAGCAGGATGGAGCTCACAATATTTACATTAAGCGGCTTGCTCTAGAAAGGATGGTATTGCTGCTGAGATTTATGAATAACGGGAGCAGCATGCTTTTCCCAAGAGGCTGATCACAGTTATTCTCTTATGCACACAGTCTCTCTTGGCCCAGAGCCTTGGATTCAGTGGTTGTTTTTGAACCTTAGCCTCCCATCTGGCAGCATAATGAATGCATGCTGCCATGCCAATGAGATAATTTATCTGTCTTAACTGCACGCAGCAAAAAGTTTAAAAAAAAATTAGCATTTACATCACTCTGCTTCAAATGCCTTCTTGCATGCTCCTAATATAAGGGATGCTGACTTTCTGAACATGCGGTGTACAAAAAAAAGAGGGATCTTAGCGTTCCCCATTATAAACAAATTTACCACAGTTACCATGTGTAGCTGCTAAAGGAAATCCACAGAGGAGGAAATGTCCCTTGCAGATAGATACAGCTGCAGTCTCTGTCTTCACAAAGTCACCATTTTAAGTCTAAAAGATTGTGTGTGTTCAAAAGTCAACAGGGGTCTGCTTTTGCTGTTTCATTAATTACATGCGTAGAAACATCAGGGAAAGGGTTTAAACATTTTGGTTTGAAATTCTTAATGTAAAAAGGCTACAGTATTTGGGTCAGGGCATTTACATAGGAACAAAAACGGATTAAGAATATCAGTACTTTTTCCTTTTTTACATTTAATATTTGTATTTCACCAAATGAAGTTACCAGGATGATTATACATGCCCAAGTAGTTCACTGATGTAATTTATCCCCACCTCTTCACCTTTCAACAGCCCTAGAGTTCTCAGTGGGACTAAATTGCATGATAAATAGGCCTCAGAGTGTTATCAACTGGAAACTTGTGCTACATTAGGCCATAATGGCCTGATAAGAGTATTGTAGCTTGTAATCACATCTTGGTGGGGTTTTGGACGGAGGGGGGTGGGGTTCCCCCCTCCCTGTTTTAGAAGTGTTATTTAGTTTAAGAGCAGGAGTGGAAGTCACCAAAAGTTGTTTAAAGGTACTGTATATTGGTAAATCAGTGCTTTTCACCACTGCATATTGTACTGCATAAAGGAATATCTGCCAATGTATTAAAGTGAAGAATGTAAGGTACTCAGTGTACTGGTGTACTTGCATATTGGATTAGAAAAATGTTTATCACGGGAATTTTACTTTAAAAATTGTGCAAAGTGCCTCTCTTTTGTCTGTTGTTTTTGGGGAGGCGTTTGCTTCTTTGCTTTTTTACAGATAGGTATCAAAGACACGTTTCAAATACCTAGAGATGGGCAAAACAAACGGTGCTTTGGTTTGAGAACACAGAAGTAGATTTTCAAAAGGCAGAAATAAAAGTTAGGTATCTAAGTCCCACTGAATATCATTGTGATTTGGGTGCCTAAATGCCATGCACTTGGAAATCTGCTCCCTTGTCAATTGTGTTTAATCATAACCAAAACAAAAAGAGTGATTTGAATGAAGGTTACTTTTTATCCAGACTCCCAAAGTTCAAAGGCAAAGAAGTCAGAGGTATCCATGTATGTATGTGTTATATAAATACACATGCACATGGTACATCTATCTATGGCTATGCAAGGAGTATGGGGAATGAACAGAGAGCACTGGAAGTATTAGTACATAACGCTAAATTATGACTTAAGTAGTCATCAAGACTTGGTGGGCTAAGTCTCATGACTGGAATATTGGTATAGAGCGGTATAGCTTTTTCAGGAAGGACAGGAAGGAAAAGAGGGAAGAGACATTATATTAACCAGCAAGAATATATACACTTGTTCTGAGGTCCAGAAACAGATGAGAGAAAGACCAGTTGAAAGTCTCTGGGTAAAGATAAAAGGGGGGGAAATAAGAGTGGCATTATGGTAGGGGTCTACTATAAATCACCAAATCAGGAACAGGTATTTCTAGAACAATTTGTAATCACCTAGAGGATAATTGGGTTATATGGAATAGCCAGCATGGATTTTTCAAGAGCAAATAATGTCAAACCAACTTAATTTCCTTCAGGGTTACTGGCCTAGAGGAAAGGGGGAAGGAGTAGACTTGATATACCTTGATTTTAGTAAGACTCTTGACACAGTTCCACATGATATTCTCATAAGCAAACTAGGAAAATGTGGTCTAGATGAAATTACTATCAGATGGGTGGCACAAGTGGTTGAAAGACTGTACTCAAAGAGTTGTTATCAGTGGTCCACTGTCAAACTGGGAGGCCATATCTAGTGGGGTCTCACAGGGGCCATACTCTTCTAGCCATAGATGTACCATGTGGAGAATAGGATTAGAATTGAAAACGACTTTGAAAAAAAAGGAGAATTGATCTGAAATCAATTAGATGAAATTCAATAAAAAGTGCAAAGTACTTCACTTAGGAAAGAACAATCAAATGTATGGCTACAAAATGGAGAATAACTGGCTAGATGGTAGTACTGCTGAGGGTTATAATGGACCACAAGTTGAATATGAATCAACAAAGTGATAAATTTGCAAAAAGGCTAATATCATTCTGGGATGTATTAACAGCAGTGTCGTATGTAAGAGATGAGAGGTAATTGTCCCGCTCTACTTAGCAGTGGTAACACCTCAGCTGGAGTGCTGTGTCCAATTCTGGGCACCACGCTTTACAAAAGATGTGGACAAATTGGAGAGAGTTCAGAGGAGAGAAACAAAAAATGACAAAAGGTTTAGAAAACCGGTCCTATGAGTAGGGCCTTACCAATTTTACGGCCATGAAAAATGCGTCACAGACTGTGAAATAAGACCTTCCCAGTGAAATCCGATCTCCCCCTGCTGCTAGGAGCGCCCCAGCCAGGGGGCTCCTAGCTCCGGCAGGGCTGGGGAGACACAGGACTTGTCCACCCCTGCACAGCCACTCTCGGGCAGAGCTCAGACCCACCTCCACCTCCGGGAACCTCCTCTGGCTGCAGGAAGCTTCATGGTTACTGCCTTCAGAGTCCAGCTTTGAAGGCAGCACAGACGTGAGGGTGGCAATCCCTTGATCCCCCTACAACAGGTTTGCGACCTCCCCACAATCCCCTTTTCGGTTGGGGTCCCCACGGTTACAACACTATGAAATTTCAGATTTAAACATCTGAAAACGTGAAATTTACCAATTTTAAAATCCTATGGCTGCGAAATTAACCATAATGGACCGTAAATTTGGTAGGGCCCTACCTATCAAGAACACACTTTAAAAAAAAAAAAAGGCATGTTTAGTCCTAAGAAAAGAAGACTGACATAGGACCTGATAACAAATCTTCAAATATGCGAAGGACTGTTATAAAGATGTTGGTGATCAGTTGTTCTCCATGTCCACTGAAAGAAGGACAAGTAGTAACTGGCTTAATCTGCAGCAAGAGAGATTATATTTGATTTTAGGAAACACTTTCTAACTATAAGGGTAGTTAAGCTCTGGAATAGGCTTTCAAGGGAGGCTGTGGAATCCCCAACATTGGAGGTTTTTCAGAACAGGTTGGGGAAACACCAGTCAGGGATGATCTAGGTGTACTTGATCCTGCCTGAGCACAGGGGGTGGACTAGATGACCTCTCGAGGTCCCTTACAGCCCTGCATTTCTATGATCAATGGTCCCAGTTTTGGACTGTGTTACAAAAGGAGATAGACAATTAAAGGGTTGGGGGAAGACCTGATTTTGCAAAATCTCACCAGAGCGGATTTTGTTTCACAAAACCAAACCTAAGATCCAAACCACTCCTTGGTCTAAGTCCCATTTTACCCAACTACCCAAAGTTGTTTAAAGAAAAGGCTCTACATATTCATCATAGACTGTGAACAGTATATCACAACAAAGACCTGATCCAAACTCCACTGAAGTCAACAGAAAGACTGACTTTAGCCGGATTTGGATCAGGCATCAAGTAAGTGATAATGAGTTTTGCTGCAGTGATTTTCCTTATCGTACCTTATTTCTATGTCAGCGTGGAAGGCTGATTGCTGTAGTTTTAAGTGAAATATACTAAAACCAGTATTTTTTTTAAATGAGTGGAGGGATGGATTGTGGTCCAAACTGTTTTGCTGCAACACTGGAGTCTGTTCTCCCTGTACAGTGTGTTTTTACCATAACGCTCATTAATATTAATAGGAGGGGCAGACATACACCTAGGCGAAGAGAGATTTGTACAGGATGTCTAAAATCCACCTTACATTCCACATGCAAATAAAAATATGATTTCTATATTGTCTAAAATGTTACCTTTCTCCCCGGCCTAGAAATTTTCCACTTTGGTGCTTGAGCTAATGCTAACTATGTGGATGCTCCTGCATGCTGTCTTTTTGTGGCAGATCAAGAGTAAAATGCAAAGCAGAGAAACTCCCCTGGCAATAAGGTAATTAAAGACCTTTCCTCATGAATTAGTCTCTCAACTTACAGTGCATGTATCTATAATGATACCAAAGAAAGAAGAGATAAAGCAAGAGCGCTTTTAAACTGACCTGTTTTTCATTTTCATCCTCCAGCTTTAGCCTGTCTTCTATGCAGTTCCTGGCCTGAAGGAACGCCTTTCTCTGAGCCCTTTCCGTCAAAATCCTCACAAAGATCCCATACAAATTTACACTGACAAACAGGATAGCATTGGCCATGAGCTGTAAGGGAAGAAGAAGAAGAAAAAAAAGACAAAAATATTTTAATATGCAGATTTTTTTTCACATTACTACTCATGAATGAAAAAGTGAATATTTAAAATCCGGCCCTATAGACTACATTGGTGAAACACTTTCCTGTATTACAACAGTATAGAAGCAACGATACCAGCTGTCATGCATCTAGGCAGGCATACATCACAGTCTACAACTTTTAATTTGCTAAATGTACCTTCTCTTAAGGTGACCTGTGGCTTATTATTATTTTTGTTCATCATTAGGTCTTTCATTAAGTCATTGGCAAATCTGTCTATGTACCAATATGACCCTCACCACCATCACCTCACAAATCAATAACAGATTTTAGCCTCACAACATCGCTGTGAGGTAGGGAAGTATTATGCCAATTTTAAAAGATGGGGAACTGAGGCACAGAGAGATTAACTGAATTGCTCACAATCACACAGGAAATCTGTGGTTGAACCAAGAATTGAACCCAGTTACCCTAAGTCCCTCTTCAGTACCTCATGCACTAGGCTGTCTGGCCTGCATCTGTGCCGTTAGCAATCATATTGTGAGGTTTTGAACGTCTGTTCTAGAGATTATTGACATAATGATCCTGCAGTGCGCTGAGTGCCTCCTACAACATGCTGAGTGCCTTCAAATCCCATTGACCTTGGCAGGAGTTGAGGACACTCAGTGTGTTGTAAGAGGCACTCGGCAGGATCAGTCCCTACCAAAATACTGAAGACAGGAGGAAATGGACTAGCTAGACCAGGGGTCTCAAACTCAAAGGACCACGAGGGCAACATGAAGACTAGTACATTGGCCCGAGGGCTGCACCACTGACCACCCCACCCCTGCTGCCCTGGTTCCGCTCCCACTCCACCCCTTCTGTAAGGCCCTGCCCCTGCCCTGCCTCTTCCCACCCCTTCCCTTCCCCCATTCCAATCCCTTCCCTGAAATCTCCCTGGAGGAGCAGCCAGGGCAACACACAAACCCCTGGGTCCCCCCTCCCCCAGGTCCCAGCTGCTTCCCGGTGTGGCGCGGGGGCAAGGAAGGCAGGCAGGGAGCCTGCTCTGCCCCTGGTGCATGCCGGGCCGGAGCCGCTCTAGGTAAATGCTGGGGAGGGGGGTGCGCGGGGGTGCCGCAGGGAGCTGGTGGGCCACAGAAAATAAACCCCATGGGCCACGTGTTTGAGACCCCTGAGCTAGACAGTATACAAATTTCACATTGAAAACTGCACTTCTACGTAGGAAAGAATGGTAACAAAAATATGTGTTAATCCAAAACAAGGCCCTATTGTATGAAGTACAACCTTAGATTCATCCCATTGGGTCTTGAGCTGAATTAAGAAGTGAGGCCCTGCTCCAGCAAAGCACTTAAGCATATCTGTAATTTTAAGGATATGAGTAATTCCATTCTACCCTAGTGAGAAACTTAAAGATGAACTGCAAAACACCACCACAACAGTCTGTGCCCCTACAGCTCCAGTTTTGTGTCTACAGGAGACCTCACTTTGCTACTGATTTCCTCCTTGGCTTTAAAATATTAAGTGCTGGCTTCCTTTTTCTTTGGAGCGATTGTCAAAATGACATCACCCCAAGATCAGAACAGAAGTACTTACAGCCCCTTCTTGAGAGAGGAAGGAATGAAGCTAACTCTTAGGTTGCCTTCTTTACACAGGCACAAGATTCTCTATGGCCTTGGGCAAAAAAATATATGGCCTCTCTCCCTCCATGTTCACATCTATAAAATGGTGATAAACATTTAATTATATATCCAGATCACGGGGATGAGTTACTGCTTGTACAGCACTTTGAAGATGAAAAAAAATGTGAATGTTATTTAGAGATATAGAGGGCATAGAGAGATGTCTCTGTTCTCGTATTGTAATAGAAAGCTGTTCACGGTGTTATCAAATTTCAGCAGAAATAAAAGCCATTGAAAATGTACAACAGAAACTTCAATGGAGCCTGATTTTTAGAGGCATGAATGGTGCCACTATCACCGAATGTCTACATTTTATCATACACACTGCATGATCTAATGGCTGTGACTATTGCAATACCAGTGTGTTGTAAAGCTGATTTGTGCTGGTCCAATGGCAGTCAAGTCTAGAGGCAGCTATCAAAGACCACAAAATGAACAACTAGAACTACTATGGACAATGCAAATTGCATGAATTTGCTCAGAAGTGGTTCTAGCAACATGACTGTGTTATCAAATGGTGTCAAAACCTAATATTCTTCTTTGGATATTGATATTACAGTGAGATGGGAGCTGGATAATTGTTTTTAGATGGAATAAAAAAAGTTTATTCAATTTCTTGGCCTTCTATTGGAAGTAGTAAAAGAGCATATATTTTAACAAACTTCCAGCTGTTCCAGGGCTGTCATTACGATTTCTCTCAAACTTTGGTGATCATCTGGACCTTGAGCAACCAGTAGGTGGGTTGTTGCAATCATGCAGCCACTATCAAACGCAGCAGTGTAAGTCATTTTCTGACAAAGTTTTGAGCAGTGCACGATAAAACAGAGGCTTAGCTGTAAGCGTTGGCCTGCAGGGAATCAGGAAAAGCGATAAAGCAAGTAAAAGTCACAGAATTAAGAATGTGAGAAAAGAAAGTAGGGTAGATTGTCTCCTGATATAATATTCTCTCCCTCCCCTCACAAGGACCTCTAACTTATTTATTTTTCTGACTGCAAATGGTGTATATTTCTTTCACTGTTGATTTCTTGGATGTATGCCATTTTGTGGTCCCAATATACATATACTATCTGACATATGACCTAGGAAAGGTTAGTAAGGTTTTCAGAATTAAAGCCAATAATGAAATGACTTTTGCCAACTAGATGGACTCAAGCAAGAGGTCAAAATTAGGCCAAGAGTCTTAAAAATGACTAGTGACTTTAGGTGTCTTAATTTCTGGGTGCCCCACTTGAGATACCTTAAAGGGTCCTAATCTTCAGAAAGTGCTGAGGGAAGTTTGAAAATTCAATGCTTTTAAAAGGTGTCTTGGATTGGGCACCCAGAAATTGAAGCCTCAGAAAGAAAACCACTAGTGATGTCCAAAAGTCGTCGTTTAAATCCTTGCTCATAAGATGCTAAGCTGTTTGGGGAAGGGACAGTCTTTTTGTTCTGTGTTTGTACAGCGTCTAGCACAACAGTGTCCTGGTCCATGACTAGGGCCCCTACCTTCTACATTAATTCAAATAAATACATAATAATACCATCTAGTGTAATAAGTGGCATATATTCTGTGTAGTAGCAAAAAGGTGGTATTTTCTATTTGCTTAAAAAGAAACAATGCTTTTTTGTTTGCTTAATGTGACAATAAATTGCAAAGAAGCTTTTGGTTTTGCATGTTTTCTTAATACAGTAGACCCTCAGAGTTACGAACTGGCCAGTCAACCACACACCCATTGGAACCGGAAGCACATAATCAGGCGGCAGCAGCAGAGCCCCCTCCTCCCCCCCCCAAAAAAACCCCAAAAAGAAATACAGTACAGTACTGTGTTAAATGTAAACTACTAAAAAAAAATGAAGGGAAAGCAGCATTTTTCTTCTGCATAGTACAGTTTCAAAGCTGTATTAAGTCAATGTTCATTTGTAAACTTTTGAAAGAACCATAATGTTTTGTTCAGAGTTACAAACATTTCAGAGTTACGAACAACCTCCATTCCCAAGCGGTTCGTAACTCTGTGGTTCTACTGTAAATAACTGATGCCATTCATAACCAGGTTACCCACTAGCTGGAATAACAAGTTCCGCAGTAAATTCCTTCCTGAAAACCATTTTCTGTTTTTGACTGAAAAACCTTTGAGGTTTTGACAACCAGCCCTTCCCACTGGACTATAACCTGGTACATGACACAAACCTGAGAAATCACAAATGGTAAAATGGTTTCTTGATTACTCAGAGGGCCTCCTATGTAATGGCTCTAATAGGGAAGGATCTTAAAGTACACAACTGGAATAGACTAAAAGTAAATGAGGGATGTAAATCACTGTGGAACAGTTTTTAAAACGAGAGCCCCAAATCAAATGAGATTTTGCTCTCTGAATGAGAAAGTCAAGGTTGTGATCTCATATAGGATTGAAGACTGATTTCAATGGCAGTTGCAGATGCTTGGCATTCTCTGGATGAGGCCTTAATTGCAAATATCAGTTACTTGAGTCACTCCCACAGTGGCACAGCTGTTCATGAGCTGTCACATTGTCCCGTGGGAGGTGGGGATGCAGCAGAATGGAATAGTGAGGGGTTGCTGTCAGCAGCTCTAGTAGAAGGCCAAGATCTGCAGAAAATGCTGGTCCAGTTCTTGTGGATTCTTAGACATCTGTGGCCAGCTGAAAGAGCAAAAACTAGTAATCGGAGAAACTGAGTGGTATTCCCAGTTCTTTTCATTGACTTGTTGAGTGACATGGGGGCAAATAACTTATCCTTTCTGTGCCTCAATTACCCTGTTTGTAAAACTAGAACAATAACATCCACTCACTCTTGTAAAATACTTTGAGATGTATGGATGAAAAATATCATCATTTTTACTACAAACAATATACATTTTCCATTATAACTCATGCATCCATGAAAGAGCAACAGGCTACACAGAACATTGGTAATAAGAGTCTTACTTAAATGAGTTTTAGGCCTGGTCTACACTTAAATTTAGGCTGACATAGCTACGTTGCTCTGGGATGCGAATAATCCACAACCCGGAGAGATGTAGGCATGCCAATTTACTGTGTATGTAACCAGGTTGACAGAAGAATGCGTTCATCGTCTTCACTACTGTCACTAATGGAGATGGTGTTCTTATACTGATGGATAAATGTGAAGACTGCATCTACACTATGGGGTTATGCTGTAGCGACACTGGTATACTCCCCATAATAGAGACATGGCCTTAACATTAACACTATAGCACAATACCATTGAATCTTTGCTGAAAAGTGAGACAAGACTGTGGCTTTGTGTGTGTGAGAATTAGAGAGGATGTAAATGATCAAAAAGCAAATGAACAAGGTTTTATCAGCATTTTAAACGAGAGTGTCAAATATTTTTCTTTCTTTCCTTCCATGGGATATGTTAACATTAGAGCACCTCCTCTATTTACCGCACATGACAGACAGCGTAGAAGAGAATTTCAAGATGCCGTCAATTCTAATATTTCCCGATGCATGATTGCCTCTTGATCCTGATGTGGCTTTGCTAGGTCTAGTAATTCACCTAATCAGCTCATTTTACAGCCTCTTGAGAACACTTAATTACTACATCTCCTACCTCCTTGTGCCGAAGTGTCATCACACACAGGAGCAGAGTGCTGACAATGTTCCTTTAGTTCATAACAGCTTCCCAAACAGCACTCCCTAGTACCAGTAAAGTCCAGCCAAACAGATGATCTATAGATTTAACATTTATTCCCAGTTTGAAAAAGCCTTCCCTTATTCTTGCTATTTTATTTTTCTATTGGATTATGCCAGTTATTAAGCAGATCTTGTGCTTTTGTGCTGATCACTCTTTCTTCTTCCTTTTCATATTCAAGAGGAAAGTAAATGGTTGTAATGTGGCCTAGTAGGGGACTAGCCATCGTGGATATTTCAACGACCCTGCAGGTGACCGCAGGCAAGACAGCCTTTATGTGCCATATTTTTAGAAAGTGCACATGCACAATGCATGATCTGCACATATAAGTCAAAGATTTGCACGTACGCCCATTTCTGTGTGCATGTGTATTTGACCAGGGTGCATATAGCTCATGAGCACAGTTTTAAAAATGTAAGTCTCAGCATTGTATATAATACTGGAAATTTTTAGATGAAAGATGTACGATGAGAACAAAGGATTATCGTCAAGCGCCATTAAGTCCTACATCTTATTACTACTAAAACCAAAAGAAGATTTTTGTGGGGAGGAAGAGAGCTTTGAGGAATGCACTTAATATGTTTACTTTTTTTCTTTCACTTAAGGCAGATAGTACAGGGAGATTAAATATATTTCTATTTTCATCAGGGCTTTCATTAAAAAAAAAAACAAATACTTTTTTTTGTTTTGTTTTTTAGCAACTGAAAACCATTTTTTTTTCAGATTTAAACTAAAAAATTGAAAATATTTTGGTTTTCAGATTTTCAAGAAAGCCTCCCCAAAATGTCAATGAAAATAAATAAAAAATTTCATTTCCCAACCAGCTTTAATATAAAAGCATCAAAACATTTGGCCTCATTTTTAAAAGTGAGGACCACCCACTAACTGCTAGGTGCTCAGCAAGCTTCTTATTTAGGTGCTTAACTATGGCTTTATGAGATTAACTTGAGGTTTCTAATTTTGAACGTTTTGACCCTTGTAACTATTTACAATTCTAAATAAAATTTAGTACTGAACAGTTACTACCCCTTTTTTGTATTACATGAACAAGTTACACAAACGTTTTCTTGAAGCATACACACGTTCATGGAAAGCAAATTTCAGGCTGTAGCCAGGGTTCACTTCACCATGAACAAAAAGTTGTTTCATGGCAAAATGAAATTCATTTCACAAGGAAACAGCAGGCAGTTAAAAGTTTCAGTCACCTGATCAAAGTGTGGAGAAATAAAAAAAAAAGGGCATGTGTCCTAGGGGACAAACCTACATTCTAATGTTAAAACCTCAACTGCAGCTCAAATATAGAATTCTGCAGATGAAATATAGGAAGGAATAATCACAACAGACATTTTGCAAGCAACTCCCGGGCCGAAGCTTGTTCAGTCATAACATTCCAAAGATTTCAAAGAGTGCAGTGAGGACACTGTTTATTAGGAATAGTTGGCCTAGCTCTACTTGGAATGCTATAAGCTGTTGCCAAGTCCAGAAGTGGCCTGCAAAGTCCCATCTATAAAAAACCAAAACAAAACCAAAAAAATAAAATGCCAATTTGCTTCCATTTCAAGCCAATTTCTTACCCATCCCGATATACTCTAGGTCTCACTCACTGGATTCTGAACTCATAATATTTTAATGGATTATTTTTCTTGTTCTCTTATCAGCACTTACTCAGCCATACTGAAGTTAAATACCAACCATAGTTCCATACGTGTAGTGAAGCCTTATCCAAGTGCAAATTTTAAAAAAAATTGTGCAGGGACTACAATGGATGGATAGCAATATTTGAAGGAAAGTCAAAAGCATTTCCCGCGCCTCAGAACAAGACTGGCAAGTCTGAGAACCTAGTTTAATACCTCTCTCCCTTTGCTTTGTAACGATATAGTGAGAAATTCAGATAATGGTGGTTATTATTGAAAACCATAACATTATACTAATGATTTTGAAATTTAGCACTCTCACTTAGTGGCAATGTTGTATTAGATGCCTAAAATGTTACATTCCCACCACCTTAATATAGGTGAGAATTCTGAATATGAGTGTTCTGAGCAGAACATATCCCTTTACTGTAATTATAAGGCCAAATCACTCCCCTTCTGTGAAAAACCTGCAGGAGTGGGCTATGGGGGAGGAAAACTTGGGGAAGTTCCCCTTCTGGAGTTTTTTGCAAATGTTTACATGTAAGGGAAGGAATGGACAGGGGTTGGTCCTATCCACTTCCCCAAGAAACTGCTGGATCCTCTTGCTCATATTGGGGTCTGTACAAAGTGCAAGCTGGTCTCCATATTGGAAGAGAAGATTGAAGGTCTGGAGCAACAGATAACGACCCTGCGTTGCATACGAGAAACAGAGGATTTTTTGGACAAAAGTCAGGATATGCTTCTATGGGCACAAAGCTCTAAAGATTTAGAGCAGGTTGCACAGCGGAGCCAAGAGGCCAGTGAAGAAGCTTGGCAACATGTGACCTCCAGAAGAAGAAGGGGGAATGTCCGGGTTCCAGCAACGTGGGCACAGGTAACTAACCGCTTTCATGTTCTCTCCACAGGTACCATTGCGGAGAGTGGACCAGATGATATGTCTGGGGGGAGAAAGCAGAAGGAGACTCCGCTGGTTGGAAGGCATGAGATGCACTGTCCTGAGATGAGGGGGTTCCACGACCACCACTCCCAAGAGAAGGAGGCGGGTGGTGGTGGTCGGGGACTCTCTCCTCCGGGGGACTGAGTCATCTATCTGCCGCCCTGACCGGGAAAACCGAGAAGTCTGCTGCTTGCCGGGGGCTAAGATTCGCGATGTGACGGAGAGACTGCCGAGACTCATCAAGCCCTCGGATCGCTACCCCTTCCTGCTTCTCCACGTGGGCACCAATGATACTGCCAAGAATGACCTTGAGTGGATCACTGCGGACTACGTGGCTCTGGGAAGAAGGATAAAGGAGTTTGAGGCGCAAGTGGTGTTCTCGTCCATCCTCCCCGTGGAAGGAAAAGGCCTGGGTAGGGACCGTCGAATCGTGGAAGTCAACAAATGGCTACGCAGGTGGTGTCGGAGAGAAGGCTTTGGATTCTTTGACCATGGGATGGTCTTCCATGAAGGAAGAGTGTTGGGCAGAGACGGGCTCCACCTTACGAAGAGAGGGAAGAGCATCTTTGTGAGCAGGCTGGCTAACCTAGTGAGGAGGGCTTTAAACTAGGTTCATCGGGGGAAGGAGACCAAAGCCCTGAGGTAAGTAGGAAAGCGGGATACCGGGAGGAAGCACAGGCAGGAATGTCTGTGAGGGGAGGGCTCCTGCCTCATACTGAGAATGAGGGGCGATCAGCAGGTTATCTCAAGTGCTTATATACGAATGCACAAAGCCTTGGAAACAAGCAGGGAGAACTGGAGGTCCTGGGTGATGTCAAGGAATTATGACGTGATCGGAATAACAGAGACTTGGTGGGATAACTCACATGACTGGAGTACTGTCATGGATGGTTATAAACTGTTCAGGAAGGACAGGCAGGGCAGAAAAGGTGGGGGAGTAGCACTGTATGTAAGGGAGCAGTATGATTGATCAGAGCTCCGGTACAAAACTGCAGAAAAACCTGAGTGTCTCTGGATTAAGTTTAGAAGTGTGAGCAACAAGAGTGATGTAGTGGTGGGAGTCTGCTATAGACCACCGGACCAGGGGGATTAGGTGGATGAGGCTTTCTTCCGGCAGCTCACAGAAGCTACTAGATCACATGCCCTGGTTCTCATGGGTGACTTTAATTTTCCTAATATCTGCCGGGAGAGCAATACAGCGGTGCATAGACAATCCAGGAAGTTTTTGGAAAGCGTAGGGGACAATTTCCTGGTGCAAGTGCTAGAGGAGCCAACTAGGGGAAGAGCTTTTCTTGACCTGCTGCTCACAAACCGGGAAGAATTAGTAGGGGAAGCAAAAGTGGATGGGAATCTGGGAGGCAGTGACCATGAGTTGGTTGAGTTCAGGATCCTGACACAGGGAAGAAAGGTAAGCAGCAGGATACGGACCCTGGACTTCAGGAAAGCAGACTTCGACTCCCTCAGGGAACGGATGGGTAGGATCCCCTGGGGGACTAACATGAAGGGAAAAGGAGTCCAGGAGAGCTGGCTGTATTTCAAGGAATCCCTATTGAGGTTACAGGGACAAACCATCCCGATGTGTCAAAAGAATAGTAAATATGGCAGGCGACCAGCTTGGCTGAACGGTGAAATCCTAGCGGATCTTAAACATAAAAAAGAAGCTTACAAGAAGTGGAAGGTTGGACATATGACCAGGGAAGAGTATAAAAATATTGCTCGGGCATGTAGGAATGAAATCAGGAGGGCCAAATCACACCTGGAGCTGCAGCTAGCGAGAGATGTCAAGAGTAACAAAAAGGGTTTCTTCAGGTATGTTGGCAACAAGAAGAAAGCCAAGGAAAGTGTGGGCCCCTTAATGAATGAGGGAGGCAACCTAGTGACAGAGGATGTGGAAAAAGCTAATGTACTCAATGCTTTTTTTGCCTCTGTCTTCACGAACAAGGTCAGCTCCCAGACTGCTGCGCTGGGCATCGCAACACGGGGAATAGATGGCCAGCTCTCTGTGGAGAAAGAGGTGGTTAGGCACTATTTAGAAAAGCTGGACGTGCACAAGTCCATGGGGCCGAACGAGTTGCATCCGAGAGTGCTGAAGGAATTGGCGGCTGTGATTGCAGAGCCATTGGCCATTATCTTTGAAAACTCGTGGCGAACGGGGGAAGTCCCGGATGACTGGAAAAAGGATAATGTAGTGCCAATCTTTAAAAAAGGGAAGAAGGAGGATCCTGGGAACTACAGGCCAGTCAGCCTCACCTCAGTCCCTGGAAAAATCATGGAGCAGGTCCTCAAAGAATCAATCCTGAAGCACTTACATGAGAGGAAAGTGATCAGGAACAGTCAGCATGGATTCACCAAGGGAAGGTCATGCCTGACTAATCTAATCGCCTTCTATGATGAGATTACTGGTTCTGTGGATGAAGGAAAAGCAGTGGATGTATTGTTTCTTGACTTTAGCAAAGCTTTTGACACGGTCTCCCACAGTATTCTTGTCAGCAAGTTAAAGAAGTATGGGCTGGATGAATGCACTATAAGGTGGGTAGAAAGTTGGCTAGATTGTCGGGCTGAACAGGTAGTGATCAATGGCTCCATGTCTAGTTGGCAGCCGGTGTCAAGTGGAGTGCCCCAGGGGTCGGTCCTGGGGCCGGTTTTGTTCAATATCTTCATAAATGATCCGGAGGATGGTGTGGTTTGCACTCTCAGCAAATTTGCGGATGATACTAAAGTGGGAGGAGTGGTAGATACGCTGGAGGGCAGGGATAGGATACAGAGGGACCTAGATAAATTGGAGGATTGGGCCAAAAGAAATCTGATGAGGTTCAATAAGGATAAGTGCAGGGTCCTGCACTTAGGACGGAAGAACCCAATGCACAGCTACAGACTAGGCACCGAATGGCTAGGCAGCAGTTCTGCGGAAAAGGACCTAGGGGTGACAGTGGACGAGAAGCTGGATATGAGTCAGCAGTGTGCCCTTGTTGCCAAGAAGGCCAATGGCATTTTGGGATGTATAAGTAGGGGCATAGCGAGCAGATCGAGGAACGTGATCATCCCCCTCTATTCGACATTGGTGAGGCCTCATCTGGAGTACTGTGTCCAGTTTTGGGCCCCACACTACAAGAAGGATGTGGATAAATTGGAGAGAGTCCAGCGAAGGGCAACAAAAATGATTAGGGGTCTGGAACACATGACTTATGAGGAGAGGCTGAGGAAACTGGGATTGTTTAGTCTGCAGAAGAGAAGAATGAGGGGGGATTTGATAGCTGCTTTCAACTACCTGAGAGGTGGTTCCAGAGAGGATGGTTCTGGACTATTCTCAGTGGTAGAAGAGGACAGGACAAGGAATAATGGTCTCAAGTTGCAGTGGGTGAGGTTTAGGTTGGATATTAGGAAAAACTTTTTCACTAGGAGGGTGGTGAAACACTGGAATGTGTTACCTAGGGAGGTGGTAGAATCTCCTTCCTTAGAAGTTTTTAAGGTCAGGCTTGACAAAGCCCTGGCTGGGATGATTTAATTGGGGATTGGTCCTGCTTTGAGCAGAGGGTTGGACTAGATGACCTCCTGAGGTCCCTTCCAACCCTGATATTCTATGATTCTATGTCACTTCTCAGGTAATCCATAAGGATAAATAAATAATAATAAACTATTTAGCGTTTCTATCGTCTTTTTACAGGGTGGGTTTTTTTTTTTGACATTGTAATTATTTCTGTCCAGCCTGAATAACTATCAAATCCTACACAAAAAGTATGGTTTCTTTTTCACACAAATCAATATACAAGGTGTCACTAGAATGGTTTGCTGCCATTTCCACAGAAATTATGGCCAGCATACCTTTTTCTATTTGTGCACAATTGCTTTCATTACTTGTTAAAGTTCTGTTAAAGGCAGTGCCAATTGGTCCCTGCTTGCTTCCCATCAAAATGGGAAAATCACAGCCTCTATCCGTCACACTATGTAATGCAGTGGTGGGCAACCTGCGGCCTGCCAGACAGTTTATTTACATTTGCATGGTCGCCCGCAGCCAATGGGAGCGGTGGGAAGCAGAGGCCAGCATGTCCCTACAGCCCACGCTACTTTCCGCAGCTCCCATTGGCCGGGAACATAAAGGTGGCCATGCAAATGTAAACAAACTGCCGCCAGTGGATTACCCTGATGGGCCGCATATGGCCTGCGGGCTGCAAGTTGCCCACCACTGATGTAGTGCAATACAGGCTACATGAAGTGGGTTTTGACAATTATAGTAAAATAGACAGCATTGCTGTCTTAATATTTGTTTGCATGTATTAAATGCAACCACTTAGTCCTTTGACCACCTCCGAGGCTTGTCCCTAGGCAACAACTCATTTAAAAGTTGAAAGATTTTCTAAGAAAGCCACGGTAATTAAAACACACTTAAAAATAATGTCTTCAGAAAATATGTTTTCCAAGCTATTTTTGCAGCTTTTGGTGGAGGTAGAGTTGTTAGGTGAATGGATGTTTTAAGCATTTAGGCACAATTTTACTGCATCTATGTTTCAGACATCCCTGGCATGGTTGTGAGAACTGACATACAGTCAGCTTCACTAGGGCTCTATATTGCTCTAGGTGGGTAAGCATTGCTTCCTGAGCCTGCAGTTCTTATTCTACAGAGGTACAGGGATAGACTATGGCTTCAGTTCAGATCTGCCCTGAGCAAGGGAGAGAACATTGTACTGCCTGTGGAATAGCCTACGAAGGGAGACTGTCACTTGGGCCTAGATCCACAAATGTACTTAGGCACCTAAAACCCAGACTTAAGTCCCACTTTTAGGCACCAATGCTACCTACAAAATTCCCACTGAACTCTGTAGGTGCCTAAAGTCACTCACTACATTTTTTCAGTAAAAGTTCCCTCAGTGACTATGTTTTTGCCTTTGCGCATGCACACCACTGGTTCCCTATAGATGCCCAGACACCCATCTCCTCCCTAAGCCTCAGAGTGATACACAAAGCAGGAAGACAGTTGTTCAGCTGCCCAAGCCGTGTGTGGGGCCCACTCCAGTAGGCGCCCTCTGAACACACCTACCAGATAAGGCCCCTCAGGCAAGTTCACAAAGAATAGTCAGGGGAAGGACCTCACTCAGTGGTCAAGATGCTTGTCTGGGGATATGGGAGACCCCTAGCTCAAGTTCCTCCTCCATCTGAGTGGTAGAAGGGATTTAAACAGGGATCTGCCACTTTTCAGGCCGTGGGCTCCATAAATCTTTCCTATTAAAGCTGTTCCACTGTGGATAAATAACAAAAGACTCATTGGGCCTTAGAGAGAGAGAAAATGACCGTGAGAACAACTGTGTAGCATGGTGATTAGACTACTCACCAAGGATGGCAGAATCCAATGGTCCAGTACTCCTGCTCCAGTGACTCTATTTATCCACAGTGGAAAAGCTTCAACAGGAGAGACCGATGGAACCCCCGTGTCAGACTATCCCACAGCCCAGTGATTAGGCCCTCACCCGAGAGGCGGCAGATCTCCTTCCCCTCAGATGGAGGGAGGACTTGAACTCTTATCCCAAGTGAGTACCCCGACCACTGGCTAAAGGTTATGAAGGAGGTCTTCCTCTCTTGCCCTCCACCACCACTTCTTGCAAAAACAGCATAGGCAGTTCACTCCAAAGAAGGTCCCTGGCTATAAATCATTAGCAGCACTGTCACCTCCCTGCAGCCCAGCCCAAGGCAGCTCTCTCTATGACTGGAGTGGGGCTTAACACACCCTACTCTGGTCAGCATCTCCTGTTGGTTAACGTAGGCAACTCCCCAGCAATGCTGACTTTGGTGAATTGTATTCTATAACACACATCTCTCCTCAAGCTTGGATAGGGAGTCTGAGGTCCACCTCTGGCTTTGTGTATTCCAGTGATTTTCTAGGCGCTGTGATGCTCAGCGTCAAAACACCTAACTCTTTTTGTGCCTCCAGGCCTTTGAGGCTAACAGTCTCCCAGTTTCCCCACTGTTCTGGGGAGGGAGTAAACTGCACTGTGTCTTTACCAGCACAAACGGCCCGATATGCTGGTAGCAGCTGTGCTGCTGGCCATATTGCCTCCTACCTGCCTCAGTGGTGACCACATATTCAGAATATAGGTTTGGTATTACAATTGGTACTGTCCAGCGACGTCTTTCCACCTTGATTGTCACCTGACTTCATGGACATTATCAGCTCTTGGTTCACTGACACTTGGAGTGTCCACTTTCTCTCATTAGGTTTGTGAGATAATGGCTGGGCTCCGGGGTAAAAATCTACCTTTTTCTTTAAGGTTTATAAGGAGGGGTCCTGGTACCCAGTTCTGTGTCAGTCTTGGATTCTTCCACTACCCTATCCTGGTGTATGAGGAAGTTACTCACCTTGTGCCGTAACAATGGTTCTTTGACTAGTTTTTCTATGGGTGCTCCACTATAGCTGAGTCTGTCCCCCTGCATCTCTAAACTGGAAAATTTAGGTAGCAGAATCCGTTCAGCCTGCACATGCGCCCTTCCTCCCTTGTGGTCTGCCTCGAGGCTATCTAGCGTCGTGTGGGCAAACTGCCCTCAGTTCCTTCTCAACCACCCTTGGCCTGAGACAGAGCGAGTAGCAGTCCAGTTTACTTAATTACCTCGGTTGCGTTTGTTAAAGATGTCCCCATCTCAGAAATCTGCAGGGCAGCAACCTGGGCCTATGCCCATACTTTCGCAAACACTATGCGATTATGCGGGACTCAGCCTCAGATGCCATCTTCGGCTCCACAATCCTACTGTCAATAACGGACTCCACTCCGAAGCCCCAGCCTTCCATGAGGGATGCGGCTGTGAAGTCACCTACAGTGGAGCACTCATAGGGACACTACTCGAAGAAGAGGAGGAATTTACTCACCTTGTGCAACAACGATTCTTCAAGATGTGTGTCCCTATGGGTGCTCCACAATCCACCCTCCTCCTCCCCTCCACTTCGGAGATCTCAACTAGGAGCTCTGCAGTAGAGAAGTAACTGAGGCAGTTCGCATGTGTGGGCCAAACGGACACGGCTACCTACATTCTCTGATTAGAGGTGCAGGAATGCAGACAGCTACAGTGGCGCACTCATGGGGACACTACCTGAAGAAGAAAGTTCTGTTTTGTCCAAGTGAAAGACACTGGTTCAGTTAGATACAGCGGTTTGAGCAAGTAAATCAACCTGTATAGTGATTACTATAGTTAAATCTTTTCCTCGCATTTAACAGGGACTTTAATATGGCTTAAGACAGACATTTCTTACCAGGAAGTGTGACAAACATTGTATTGAGCTGTATGATGGCAGAACAGTGAGCCAAGTGTATTTGAACAATTGCTCCTGTCTCACGCACCATCTCCCTGGCTGCAAACACTATAAATATTCCCAAATCATTAATTCCCAAAGAAGCAGGAAGTCACTCTTCAATATGTGAAAGCATTGTCTAGATTTTGGGCCATATTTTCTTCTGAGCCAAAATCTGCTCAGTGGAGGGCATAAAAGCAGTGGACCATCAGGGAGCCAGACACAGCTCCTTCATTCACTAGCCATATCTGCTTCTGCTTCTGCTCCAGCAGGAGGAACAATCATAGAATATCAGGGTTGGAAGGGACCTCAGGAGATCATCTAGTCCAACCCCCTGCTCCAAGCAGGACCAATCCCCAATTTTTGCCCCAGATCCCTAAATGGCCCCCTCAAGGATTGAACTCACATCCCTGGGTTTAGCAGGCCAATGCTCAAACCACTGAGCTATCCCTCCCCCCCGGATACAGAGTAGCCTGTGTGAGTACATTGGAGGTAAATGCCTTATTACTGAAAATCAGGAAGTGTCACAAAAGAGTTATCACTGCTTCTAGGCACAGTGAAATCTACAAAGTTGTGACCTGAATCCTGCAAACAGACATTCACATACAGATATAGTCTTGACTTTCAACTAACTACTGCTTGTATGGGCAGGGCCATCCCTACGGGGGTGCGGGACCTGGGACACACACACCCCTCTGCCCCAGGTGCCGCCCCCACTCCACTCCACCCCTTCCCCAAACCCCTGCTCTGCCCTCACTCCACCCCTTCCCCATGCTCCCGCCCCGCCTCTTTCCAACTTCCGCCCTGTCCCCCCGAGTGACACTGGGAGCCGGGGTGGGGCAGAGTGGGCTGGGTCGCTCCGCTTCCTGCCGGTGAGTGTGGCGGCGGGCCCAACCCCTGCTGATGGCGCCAGGCTAACGCTAACCCCCCCGGGCCACCCTAGCTCACACGTCCCCCTGAAGCACGGGGTCCCCCAAAGCATGGGGCCTGCGGCTGTTGCCCCATTCTGGCTTATGGAGAGGATGGCTCTGTGTGTGGGTAAAGTTTAAAGCATTTGTGTGTTTGCAAATTAGAGACTATCTAAATGGGCCATCTTGATTATCACTACAAAAGTTTTTCTCTTCTGCTGATAATAGCTCATCTTAATTAATTAGCCTCTTACAGTTTGTATTGCAACTTCCACCTTCTCTGTATGTGTATATATATATCTTCTTACTATATGTTTCATTCTATGCATCCGATGAAGTGGACTGCAGCCCACGAAAGCTTATGCTTTAATAAATTTACTCTAAGGTGCCACAAGTACATCTGTTCTTTTTGCGGATACAGACTAACACAGCTGCTACTCTGAAACCTGCCGTAAGTGCATAGTCCATACCATTTCAAGTTTCAAAATGCAACTCTTTATTCTTGAGGTCTAGTAACAAGTACAATCAGAATGCCTATACCTGAAAAATGGGTTGGCTTTTTTTCCAGCCTTATGCACCAAAACAGCAAAAGGGATTTTGGTCCTTCCACAGACCAAAGCTGGGAAATTTCAACTCATATTTGTGAATTTTTCAGAAGTTGTGTTTAAAAGCAAGGAGTTACAATAGACAACATTTTGCAGGTTTAGCAAAAAAAATGTAAAAGTAGAGAATTGTTGCAAAGGAGAGCAATGTGAGCTTTTTTACTTGTTAGTTTGCTGATAGTGGGATATACTGAATTATACTGCTGGGTTTTAGTTGTATTTGAGTATTAATGTTGTTGTATGTTTAAGTTATGCCAAAGCAACTAGAGCACAGAGCTAGGTGATCTTTGGTAACATAGATAAACATGCACTTTTTAAGGAGTGTGCAATCTAACTGAACAAGACAGAAGAAGGGTAGGTGAAAGCAAGAATTATTGCTGAGGCACAAAGAATTAAGTGACTTGTGCAAGGTCCCATAGGAAGTTTGTGGAACAGACAGGAATTGAACCCACATCTCAAGTCCGTCTAATTTACCTAAAAAATTATTATAGACATTTTTACAGATTGGGAAACCAAGGTACCAAAAGGTTAAAGTAGTGGCAGATTTGCAAATGGAAAGTAGAAATCCTGCCTCAGTACCCTGCTTTAAACACTACACAATGCTCCTTTCCAACTTGTGCATTTCTTGTTACCCAGTCTGTGTCGGACAGAGATTTTAAAAACACACCACCTGGCTTCACATTTATTTTATGTTTAAAAAAAAAAAAGATCACCAAATAAATGCCAAAAAAAAAAATAGAGAGTTCTTCTAACAACTCACCCGCAAATTAAATTGAGTGACTAAACACCTGATCCCTTTCCAACTGAATGAGGGCAGTCTGGGGAAAAAAACCACCTGTTGCTCTGACTGCCTGCATATTGCTAAGTGACAGCATGACTGCATTAGGATTAAACTGGTCTCAGTCAGTTTCTTTCTCCCCCAAAAAGACTGCTTAGTCCTGACAAACGTTCTCTTGTTCTCACTCTCTCGGTCTCTTCCCCCCCATGCAGATATCAGAAGCCATCAGTGAATGATGTTATGTTTGGTCAAATGTCCTCAAAAGATGAAAGTGTTTGCCTTGAGGAAACTATCTCGAACATTGATTTTCATGTTTTATTACACTGAGCCAGTTTACTTTTCTCCTGTTGTGCTTTATGACTTGCAAGAGCTGTCACTACAGATAATAAGATTTTCATTCTGCAGGATCATTTAAGGTATGGCTTCTTCTGTCAGCATTGGCACTTGAGAGCTTTAATACTGACAAAGTGGCTGAACAGTAATTTAAACCTGGAAAATAGAGGAGGATAGTTTTAAGTCATTTTCTATACTTGACTTAAAGTATAAGTAAAAATCATTTAAAATCATTTTTCAAAAGAGAACACATTCATACAGCATATCGGCACACAGGTGCTCAGAAACTATGATGATGATACTCACAAGTAGGCACATAGATAAGAGATCATACTTTTTATTTTTGTTTTAATTTTTTTGGAGGGAGTGGCAACTTTGGGCTGTAGAATGTCTTTAACTTCAGAGACCTAGCAGCAAAATAAACAGAAATATTTCTGTTGAGGATTAGATTCTTCATAGAAATCATAGGACTGCAAAAGACTAAACATTAAAGGTTACACATTTCTTGGGTAACTCCACTGATTTTAAGGGACTCTTACCAGAAATTAATTTGACTGTAACCTAATCTTCATATACTATTAATAAAAAGGTCTGGGGTGATGAACAAATGTAGGTCCTGATTCTGCAAATGGGTCCACATGGGTAGAGTCACAATCAGACCCATGCAGATACAAGTGCTGGACCAGGGCCTTACAGAGACTAACATGCCATTTAAATGAACAGGATGAATTTCAAGAAATATTCCTTTCATGGAAATTTGATTCATTCTTTCTTGACTTTTGCAATCTTCCTATACTCTGTAAAGATTTTTGTTTTGTTTTTTAAACGTCACTATTTAGTTATAAAGTTTATTCTGGAAAAAAACTGCATGATAGCACGGCAATCGCCAAACATTAAAAATATCAGGAGTCGGGCTGCAAACATTCAGGATACTGACTCAAAAATGGTGAGGATTTTTTGTTTTGTTTTTTAAAGTACAGATTTTGCTTTTGGTTATTTGCCTTCTGGTTTGTGAGCTGTTAGGGTTCACATGTTCAAGATTTTCTCTTTAACCAGATAGGCTAAAAACTTTTTTTTTTTTTAAATGAAAGCTGGGATTCTCACATAATCACAGGAGCTGGCAACACTGGAATCAGGTCCAACTGTACCTAACTGGGGGTGTGTGTGCATGTGAGGGGCATGATGCAGAGCCATCAATCTGCTATGCTCAAGCTCCTCCCTGCTCACTTGCTCCGTGCGGGGAAGGGGGGAGAGAAGAAGCAGTACTGTCCTCCCCAGATCCCAGAGGTAAGATCCAGGTATCACAACAGCTAAGCTGCACTGCTTTCATATCCAGACTGCTTAAGCAGCTGACCAATTCAACATCCATGTTTCCCCTCCTCAGAGCTTGAGTGATGATGTGGAATGAGGGAGACAGTTCTGAGTCTGGGAAGAGAAAGGCAGAGGACTCAGAGTGAATGAGTGTGCCATTAGATAGGAGGAATGGGCAAAGAAAGACTAAAAGAAGAGAAAAACAAGGAGGGAGGGAGGATAATGATTAAAAAGCAGGAGAGGAAGAATTCAAGCATGACCTGGAGGAGAGGAAATTTAACAAAATAAAGGCACAGGCCACAATGTGTCTGAACTGAGAGAAAACAAAGGGGTGCAGAAGGATAAATGCTATTATCGCCATCTTTTACTGTGCTGTGTTACACTTTCAATTTTTTAAGGCAAGAGTGGGGCCATGAATGAGTCTGGAAGAGCTGTTGCTTGGCTGAACATGGAGGGGTTACCCTCTTTTCTCTCCCCTCCACCCCCCGGCTACCAAAAGCCATCATTGTATGGATCCCTGACTCTCACCTAAATGATCACATGGCCCATTCCCTCCTACATGTGACAGGTGTCTCTGTTTTTCACTTTGAAAATCTGGTCAACAACTTTTCTGAGACTGAAGCAGTCACAAAAAGGGGAATGTAGGTAGTTAAGAGAGAGGTATTTTCATATATGGCATATTACAAGAGATTGCAAATACAAGGATTGTGTAACCTGGTAAAAAGAATGGGACTTAATTGAGGTATCAAGAATTATGAAGGCTATAAAACAGATTGGTCCCTACTTCTTATCATGTCCCATAACTAGAGAGCAAGAGGGCACCCAATGAAATTAATCCCCATAGCATGTGGCTTCATTCCCAGAGGAGGTAATTAATGGAGTCAGTTGCTATGACTAGACTGTAAAAAAAAATATTGGAAAATTTTATAACTATTAACGATGCTATTTATAGTTATGAAACTAAGACAGGAAATCAAAGATCCTGTTTCAATTCCTGTTTACACCAAGTTCAGGAAGTAATTCCCTGCACCCTCAAATACAGCACTACACTGGAACCATGGTTGCAGGCAGGATATTGGAATCATAGCTCGATTCTGTAAATCTCATTCAGACAAAACTCCCACTGAAGTCAGTATTCTTGAAAGCAACAGAAATTTTGCCTCAATAAGGCCTACAGAATTAGATCCTTGCTCTTTTCTAGTATAGCAAAACCTATGACTATCTTTTCGAAAGAATCCACTAATTTGGGATGTCTCAAATTTCAGGCCATGATGCTATGGTTTGAGTCACAAAGACTGGTGCCAAATCATTAACTGCAAATCCACTTGATCTGATAATAAAAAGGTTATATAATAAATAAAGCAACACTGCACCATTCATTAATTAGGTTGGAGTTCTCTGTATGTACACAAGAATTACATTATACAAAAAATGAGTCAAGGTCATCATTACTCCATGTGAAAGCTTTGCTTCCCATTGAAAGATTGAATACATTAAACACTAACTCATGTATCAATTTTATCAATCCTTTCAAAAATTTCTGTGCCTACTGAATGATCTAAAAAGTAACTTAGTAATTCCTCAATCAGTATAGCATCAAGACAATCACAACACTGGAAATTATTAGTCAATACCACAGAAGATGAATGGATTACGACAATGATATAGGTAGCCTCAAATTAAGGCTTAATAACAACTGTGTGGATATCTATGGTCTAGACATATTTAATTCTAAAAACACAAGCAAAATATAAATATCACAGTAGGCTGTATTTATCCCCTCTACAGCTCTCCTTCCTTTTCTTTCCTTTCTTCCTTTTCCCTTTGTGTGAAGGAGAATAAAATGAAAAAAAAATTCTTGTAATAAATAGCAGAATCTCGGTTATATTAATTTATATTCCACTCTGCACAGTTATAAATTTCAGTTAATAGAGATCAGCTTTCATTGTAAATTTTACAAACAATTCTCATAAGGGTCTTTATTTTATTTTTTTTAATACAAAAAGTATTTGTTTTTTCAAAATCTGTCATGTCACTTTGAAATCTTCACTTTCTCAATGGCAGAGTGCTATCCTGTGAGGTTCTCAGCATCCCCTGAGGACATAAGCGCTCTCAGCTCCATTGAAAATGTAATGCCGTTAGCCTTTCAACGTAATCAGTCTATCCCAAAAACTCTTACATGAGTAGCCCTTACAAAAAACAGTTACCTTTTCCGTAACTGGTGTTCTTTGAGATGTGTTGCTCATGTCCATTCCATATTAGGTGTGTGTGCTTGCCACATGCACCGGTGCCAGAAGTTTTTCCCTCAGCAGTATCTGTAGGGGACCCGCTCTTGTGTCCTCTGGAGTGGCGCCTGCATGACACGGTAGAAGGGGCACCATCGGCTCCCCTCACCTCAGTTCCTTCTTGCCAGAAACTCCGACAGCAGGGAAGAAAGATGGGTTGTGGAATGGACATAAGCAACACATCTCGAAGAACACCAGTTACAAAACAGTCTTTTCTTCTTCTACTGCTTGCTCATGTCCATTCCATATTAGGTGACTCCAAAACAGTACCCCTGGAGGTGGGTAGGACTTCACGGATGTGTAGATTGTAACACAGCTCTGCCGAACCCAGCGTCATCTCTGGCCTGCTGTGTGATGGCATAATGAGAGTTAAACAGGTGAACAGAGGACACGTTGCAGCTCTACAGATGTCCTGGATAGGGATGTGTGCCAGGAAGGCTGCCAAAGACGCCTGCACTCTCGTCAAGTGGGCTCTGACAATCGGCAGCGGCAGAACCCCCACCAGGTCATAACAGGTCCTTATGCATGAGGTGATCCAATTGGAAATCCTCTGCGAGGACACTGGGTGATCCTTCATCCTATCTGCTCTAGTGATAAAGAGTTGAGTCGATTTTTGGAAAGGCTTGGTACGTTCTAAGTAGGAAGCCAAGGCTCTCCGGACATCCAGGGTGGAAGACACCTCTCCTCACTGGTCTTTTGCGGTCTGGGACAGAACACCGGGAGGAAAATGTCCTGGTTCATATGGAAGGTGGAGACCATCTTTGGCAGGAAGGCTGGGTGGGGCCGCAACTGAATCTTATCTTTGTAAAAGACTGTGTACAGGGGTCCTGAGGTGAAGGCTTTAATTTCAGAGACCCGTATTGCCAATGTCACCACCACTAGGAATGTGACCTTCCATGACAGGTGGGAAAGGGAGCAGGAACCCAGTGGCTCAAAGGGATCAAGTTAAGATCCCACATGTGGGACAGGAGTCTGTACCTGTGGGAAGCGTCTCTCAAGAATCTGACCATCATGTCATGAGAAAACACCATCTGGCCCTGGATTGATGGGTGAAACGTGGAGATGGCAGTGAGATGCACTCTAATAGAAGAGTGTTCAAGGCTCTGGTTCCTCAAATGGAGCAGGTAGTCTAAGATAGACTGTACGGAAGTGTGCAAGGGAGAGATGCCACACTCGGACACCCAGCAGGAAAACCTCGTCCACTTGGCCAGGTAAGTCAGTCTGGTTGAGGGATTCCTGCTTCCCAGGAGGACCTATTGGACCTCATCCGAACAGGTCTGCTCCTCTGGGTTCAGCCACACAGCATCCACGCTGAGAGGTGGAGGGACATGAGGTTGGGGTGCAGGAGCTGACCGTGGTCCTGTGACAGCAGGTCCTGTCAGTTGGGCAGGGGCAGGGCGGGGCCACTCCCAGGTTCATGAGCTTGCAGAACCAGTGCTGGTGAGGCCATGCCAGGACGATCATGATAACCTGTGCCTTGTCTCTCTTGATATTTGCCAGGACACTACTGATGAGAGGAATTGGAGGGAATGCGTACATCAGGTTCCCTGATCACGACAGGAGGAAGGCATCGGAGAAGGAGTCCTTGCCCCGCAAAAGAACGGTGGCATTTGCTGTTTAGTCTAGTGGTGAACAGGTCCACTTGGGGAGTTCCCCACTTATGGAAGATCATGCAGGCTACCTCCAGGTGGAGTGACCACTCGTGTTGAGAAGAGAAGTCCCTGCTCAGGTAATCTGCTAGCATGTTCTTGACGCCAGGGAGGTGACAAGCTTCCAGATGGATTTTGTGGCTGATGCAGAAGTCCCATAGACAGAGTGCCTCTTGGCAGAGAACTGACGAACATGCTCCCCCTTGCCTGTTAATGTAGAACATTGAGGCCATATTGTCCATCAGGTCTCCCACCACCTTGCCTGACAGGTGAGATAGGAAGACTCTGCATGCCAAGCGGAGAGCCCTGAGTTCACTGACGTTTATATGTAAGTCATCTACATACCCTGGGTCTGGAGGTCGCCGAGGTGTGCACCCCAGCCAAGATCTGAGACATCCGATACCAACTCGATAGAGTGATGGGGGGGGGGTGTCTAACGGAACCCCCTCTAGGCCGGTCGTGTGATTGGTACACCATTGCAGTGAGGCAAGTACCGTTGGGGGAATAGAAATGACCTTGTCCAGGTGATCTCTGGACTGGAAACAGACTGTTGCCAGCCATTGTTGCAGGGGCCACATCCAGAGCCTGGCACGGTGGAGGACGTATGTGCACACTGCCAGGTGACCCAGCAGGTGCAGGCAAAGAACGGGGAGACCTCCGCAATGAGGTCCGTCAATGTCTTTAACCTTTCTCGTGGCAGGAAGGCTCTGGCACAAGTTGAGTTGAGCATCGCTCCAATGAACTCTGTCCTTTGCAGCAGAACTAACGTAGGACTTTTTGTCGTTCACCAGTAGGTCCAGGGAGCAGCACGTGGCTTGCAACACCACAGCATCCTCTTGGACCAGAGACCTGGAGTTGCCCTTATCCAGTCATTGAGGTATGGGTAAATCTGGATACCCTGACACCCGAGGTAAGCAGCCACCACTGACATGCACTTGGTAAACACTCTGTGTGCTGTTGCCAGGCCGAACGATAGGACTGCAAATGGGCAGTGGTGGAGCCCCACCATAAACTGGAGGAAGCATCTGTGACCTTGAAAGATCGCTATGTGGAAGTATGCATCCTTCAAGCTGAGGGTGGTATACTAGTCTACCGGATCCAGGGAGGGGATGATAGAAGCCAAGGAGACCATGCAGAACTTTAGCTTCTTTAGATACTTGTTGAAGCCCCTCAGGTCCAAGATGGACCGCAGACCGCCCTGGGCTTTTGGGTTGAAGTAGTACCAGGAACAGAACCCCTTGTTCCTGTACTCGAGAGGAACTTCTTCCACCGCACCCAATTGCAGCAACCCCTTTACCTCCTGTGCGAGAAGACTCTTGTGAGAAGGGTCGCTGAAGAGGGATGGGGAAGAGGAGTAGGGGGTGGGGTAGAAGTAAACTGTAGGGTATTACCCTCTACCACAGTATTGAGAACCCAGTGGTCTGAAGTTATAGCTGTCCATGCTGGGAGGAAAAAAGAAAGGCGGTTGGAGAGCAGCAGGACAGATGGATCCAGAGTAAAGTCTGGTAGGTCACCCTCGAGTGCACCCTCAAAATGCTCTCTTGCCCCCCTGCTTATTGCGGGTCAAGTCCGACTTGGCAGAGGGAGGAAGTGGGTGGATCGGGCGGTGCTTCTAGCCCCTACTCTTCTTATGGGGGGAGGGCTCCTGGTGGGGTTGACTCCTTTGGCCCTGAGATTGCTCCAGTTTGAACCGCTTATGGGCTGGACCTGAAACATACAGCCCCAGAGTTTTCAGGGTAGTGGTTGGCCACGCTCAACTGAAGGCTGGAAGACTAATACATTTTTCGCCCAAACAGATCCAGTCTCTTTGAGTCTTTATTCTTGGGCGTAGCCCTGGGTTGACCCTGCCACTCCCTCTGGTTAACTACAAGGGAGTTTGGAGTGGAGTGAGTATAGAGATACTCACGGCCTTAGCACAAAATACTTTTGAGATGGGTGGCTGGGGGTTTGCCATAGGGCATTATTATTTTCGATACCCTCTCATGTAGGGGTAAAGCCACTCTATCAGGTGGAGCAAAAGATGTCGAACAGCTCCTCTGCCTGGAGCCCCAGGTTTCCCTCTTCAAAAGCTCCTGATGAACCTTGGCGTCCAGCGATGATGAGCACAAAGCCAGCACCGAGGGATCCACCACATCCCCTGGTGGTCCAACTGGCTGCTCCCCTAGGTCCTCATGGGCCTCCAAAGGAGGGCAGGATGTTGCGACTGATGGCCTATCTGAAGCCCCCACCACTGATCGGGCAGACTGGGAAGGCTGGGTGAACCCACATGGATACCAGGGGTACCATGCTGCTGGCCATTGGCCCAGAAGCCAGTGGGTCAGTTGTGGTGCCGATGAGGTCAATAGTACCACTGGTGCCGGTCTGTCCTGCTACCAGGGACTCCTGATGGGGGCCCTCGTCATTATCCGGTATGGCAGGCATAGTATGGGAGGGTTTCGACCGCTCAATATGAGCTGGGGCCTGACTCCCTGATGGACGTGTTGAGCCACCCAGCACAAGTCTTGGCTCTCCTCTGGCCCTCTACTTACCCTTACGGGAAGTGGGAGATCTTCCCCTTGTGGACCTCTTGGGCTTCTTGGCCTGGGCCGGGGATCGGTGCTGGCTTGTAGATGGCACCGGCAGGATGCTCCGTACTGACACTGTTGTGCTCAGGGCCGAGTCGGACCTCTGCGCCTGTACCAGGATCAGCGCCGACTCCATCAGGAGCGCCCTGAGACGGCTGTCTCTCTCCTTTTTTGTTCTGGGTTTGAACGACTTACAGATGCAACATTTGTCGCTTACGTGTCCTTCTCCTAGACTCTTTAAACGAGTAATGTGTGGGTTGCTGATGGGCATGGGCTGCTTACAACGATAGCACGGTTTAAAGCCTGGGGCATGCCCGATCCCTAGGCTAAGTCCTATCTGGGACCAACTAACTAGAACAGGGGTCGGCAACCTTTCAGAAGTGGTGTGTCGAGTCTTCATTTATTCACTCTAATTTAAGGTTTCGCGTGCCAGTAATACATTTTAACATTTTTAGAAGGTCTCTTTCTCTAAGTCTATAATATATGAAACTCAGCTATTGTTGTAGGTAAAGTAAATAAGGTTTTTAAAATGTTAATTTTAAATGAAGTTTCTTAAAGTTAAAATGCAGAACTCCCCCCCCCCCCCCGACAGGTGGCCAGGACCCAGGCAGTGTGAGTGCCACTGAAAATCCGCTCGTGTGCCGCCTTCGGCACATGTGCCATAGGTTGCCTACCCCTAAACCAGAACTAATACTAAGGGTAAATACTAAACTATATTCAGCTGTTTTACAAAGAAACGTTCGTGAGACACAGTGAACTAAGTGAGAGCCGAAGCAGCAGAAGTTCCAGCACTATCACTGGCAGCAAGAAGGCACCGAGGGTGGGGGAGCCAGTGGCGCCCCTTATACCATGCCATGCGTGCACCACTCCAGAGGGCACCGGAGCCAGTCCCCTATGGAAACTGCTACGGGAAAAACTTCCGGCACCGGTGCATGTGGCGAGCACACACACCTAATATGGAACGGACATGAGCAAGCACTCGAAGAAGAGGTGGGCTCATTTGGCACAATCTCATTACCTTCAGAAGCAAACACTACGGGCCCGATCGAAAAGCCCAATGAAGTCCATTTGGAAGACTCTCATTGACTTCAGAGGACTTTGGATGGGGCCTTATGTCTTGTGGTGCTTGCAGGATCAGCTCCTTATGGAAATTCAAGGTGACTTCATTAGAATAATTCTTCTGGGGTGAAATCCTGGCCCTACAAGTCAATGAGAGTTTTGCCACTCAAAGTGTCCACTGGAGTTGACTCTTCACAGTCAATAATATAAATTATCCCACCTACACTGAGGCAGTGGTTCTCAACCAGGGGTACACAGAGGTCTTCCAGGGGGTACATCAACTCATTTAGATATTTGCCTAGTTTTACAACAGGCTACATACAAAGCCCTAGGGAAGTCAGTACACACTAACATTTCATACAAACAGTGACTTGTTTATACTGCTCTATATACTGTACACTGTAAATACAATATTTGTATTCCAATTGACATTTTCTTACGACATGGTAAAGATGAGAAAGTAAACAATTTTCAGTAATAAGAATGAGGAGGACTTGTGGCACCTTAGAGACTAACAAATTTATTTGAGCATAAGCTTTTGCGGGCTAAAGCCCACTTGATCAGCAATAGTGTGCTGTGACACTTTTGCATTTTTATGTTTGGTTTTGTAAACAAGTAGTTTTTAAGTGAAGTGAAACTTGGAGTATGCAAGACAAATCAGATTCCCGAAAGGGGTACACTAGTCTGGACCGGTTGAGAGCCACTGCACTAAAGTTTTAGCATGTTACTAATGTGTTAAATCACACCTTTTTTCCTAGTGAAGACAAGGCCTTAAAAGCACAAATGAGAGTAGAATTAGTCCCCTTGTTTTCAACCTCTATATCCAAACAATTTTCAAAATAATACTTGTTTACACCTGTATAGTACCTTTCACCTGATGATATCAAAGAGCTTTACAAGTAAGATTATGCATTTTTACCAGTATTTAAAATGGAGAAAGCAAGAGGCTTGACCAAGACAACAGACCAATTAGTGACAGAATTGGGCATAGAAGAAGACTCCTGACACTTTTTGAATTTATTTTATTTTTATGTATATCACTTTTATAGCATCAAGCTCAAGGTCTTGGCACTTCACAAAATTTTAAAAAAAGAACAACTGGCACCAAAAATAAATAACTAGAATCTAGACACATTAATATGTAAATACTTGTGAATATATAATTTTTTTCAAAACTAGTTCCCTGTCTACTTTACATGTATGTAGCATTTTAATAACCACCAGTTTTACTATCTATACATTACCTAGCTCCTCCTCTTGTCCCTAGAAAAGTGATCCCTTATTTATGCAGTAGAACAATCTATACCCCACTAACGCCTCCCACCACCTTTTCAATTTTTTTCTCTTTTCCTCCACTTCACCTTAAATGGTCCCTTGAAATTAGGGTTGCCAACTTTCTGATTGCCGAAAACCAAACACCCTTGCCCAGCCCCTGCCCCAGCCTTCTCTGAGACCCCACCCCCGGCTCACTCCATCCCCTGCTCCCTTGCTCATTTTCACCAGGCTGGGAGAGGGGACTGGGTTGCAGGCCCTGGGGATGAGGGATTGGGGTGCAGGAGGGAGTGCTGGGCTGGGGCTGAGGGTTTCAGAGTGCGGGAGGGGGCTCAGGGCTGTGGCAGAGGGTTGGGGGGCAGAAGGGAGTTTGGGTGTGGGAGGGGGATCAGGGCTAGGGCAAGGGTTTGGAGTGTGGGAGGGGGTTCAGGTTCCAGGCGGTGCTTACCTCAGATGGCGTCTGGAAGCAGCAACATGTCCCTTACCTACTTAATAAAGAGGAACTCTCCACTCTATTATTTATGTTACAGTAGTGCCTAAGGACCCCAGTCACAGGCCAGAGCACCACAGTGCTGTACAAACAAACACAGAACAAGAAGACTGTCCCTTTGCTGAGGTATCCTTTGCGTGTAAAAAATCCTTATTATTAATATTGTTTGAGCCGTTTTCTGTAGTTTGCTATTAGATTTACTGCTTTTTGCTCTTCTAATATTTCAGTTTACTTTATCTACTTATTTTTAAACTTTCATAATCTCAGTCTTTTTTCTAGTTTTCAAATGCTTGCCTTTTATGTTGCTCTTTACTTCCCTATCTAGCTACTTTGGTTTCTGTTGCCCTTTAGTTCTGTTGATTTTACTGGAATTAATTTTGCTTGTAGCTTCTCCACCTGTACCTTCAATACTGAAACAGTGGGAGGTATTTATTTCCCATGTGGTTGAATTCCAGTCAATTTTCTTATTTCATATTTCTTTACATTCTGCTCTTCTAATGCTGAATATTTTTGTGTTCCTGCCCTTTCCATATACTCTCAGAAATATTAGACACTAAGAAGTTATGCTGCTAGTAGTTTTCCAATTTCGACATTATATCTAGCTTATTTCCTGTTATTACACCCAGAACAGCCTCTGACCTAGCTATCTGTTCAACATACTCTGTAGAGAAGTTCTGTGTATCTCTGGGCACAATCTTCCATCTTTAGATTTTTACATGCAAAACTCGGAGTCTTTTTTTTTTTTTCCTCAGGACAAATCTTGCTGTCAGACACATGGGTATTGCTTTTACTGATTTTAAAGGGACTAGCGAGACAGGTCCTGTTGTATGTCCTTCAGTCATATATGAATAGCTAAAAGCTAATGTAGTGGCCACAAAGGATTTCTTAACTGAACTAACATACAGTTTGTCACCTGCAGGAACATTGTTTATCTTTTTGTTCTATCCAGGAATCCTCCAGCAATATCCAACTGTCTCTACTGTCATTCACTCCAGAAATCCAACCACCAGTGAGAGTGATCAAATCAGCACATAAAGGGGATGCTATCACAGATCTCAACCATGAAGACAACATCAATGAGGCCAACCAACAACTCTCCAGCACCACCTACTATAAAGAACTCAAAGAACATCCCATACCACAATTCAAACAGGAATTTAAGGATATCATCAAATCCTTCCCCAAACACTCGAAGAGAAACTCTACAAAATCATCTCCCAGGAGCCCACCCCAGGGGCCTTCTACCTGCTTCCCAAGCTACACAAACAAGGGAACCGCGGCAGACCCATTATATCTGGCTATGGCCCACTTACTGAAGGACTATCAGGACTCATAAAAACCATTCTCAGACCACTCACACACAAAGGTTCAGCTTCCCCCAGGACACAACCAACTTCCTGCAGAAACTCAGCAACATTAACAACTTCCCTCAGAACACCATCTTTGCCACCTCCTTAGACCCCAACATCTATCACAATGAAAGCATTGCTGCCTCAAGTATCTACAAGAACATGGACACACTCAGATATCCACCCCAAACACATTGCCAGACTCATGCATTTCATCCTCACTCATAACAATTTTACATTCAACAGACACCTGGTCCAAACCATGGGAACAGCGCTGGGTACTAGGATGGCTCCCCAATATACCAACCTCTTCATGGTTCACCCTGAGGAAGAATGAACCACGAAACCAATGATGTACCTGAGGTACATCAAGGATATTTTCATCATCTGGACACACAACCTAAACTCTGTCACAGAATTCCACCATAAAGTCAACAACCACCATCCATCAAACTCTCTAGAACACTCCCAAACCAGCATCAACCTCCTGGATACCAGGATCAGCTTCAGCAATGGAACCCAATGCCAGAAATCCATGGATCACCACACTTATATTCAAATATCCAGTAACCACCCCAAAACACACCAAGAAATTGGTTATCGACAGCTAGGCACTCAGATACCACAGAATATGCTCCAAAGAGAAAGTCAACTCTAGGATACACACGTTAACACTTAAAACCACCATCACCAACCCAGGCATTCTGCCAGAGAAGTAGATTGCATCATGCAACAAACCACTCAAATACCTCAAGAGAACCTGCTTCAATAGAGAAATAACCTCCACCCCCAACCTGCCTGACTATACACCCCTAGTTGTCACTTAGCACCCCAGACTGGAACCCATACGGGGTATCATACTTGATGGGGACCACATCTTGAAAGAAACCTTTCACAACCCCCTCCCTTCTGGCTTTCAACCAACCCCTAACGTCACCAAGCTCATCATCAGAAGCAAGCTCCCTACAGACTAGGACACACCAACTCAAGGTGGCACCAGACCCTACCAGAACAACAGATGCAAAACCTGCAGACATATCTTCACTGCTACGATGATCAATACCCTCCACGACACAAATAGTTGTTAACGGGCCATTTCACCTTGAATAGTCTCTTAGAATATGTATTAACTACTTATGCTAGACAATTTGTTCCACCTTATATTTAGCTGTGACACTGAGTACCTTTCCCAGATCTGAAGAACAGCTCTGTGTAGCTTGAAATCTTGTGTTTTTCACCCATGGAAGTTGGGCCAATAAAAGATATTATCTCACCCATCTTGTCTCTCTAATAGTCACTCCTTAAACCTAAATAGTTTCTATAGTGTCAATCAAAACACAGCCTTCACTCAGACAAAGTTCTCACTCACTTTAGTAAGATTAGGCTCCATATTTTTATGCTAATTTGATATCTTCTCTCACGCATAGTACAATCACCCTTCTTTTCTTTTAAAACTCACAAAAGTAAATTCTATTGTCACTAGGCTAAATTCTGTGTTACCCTGTGCCATTTCATTGACTTCAGGGGAATGAACAGGTATAACTGAGAACAGAATTTTGCTCTGATAGTTTCAATCTCCCAGTCAGTATTCTAAATTTTAGTTCTTACATGTATATCACAATTCTCCATCAACACACAGGCTTTTAATATAACTGTGACGGGTTCCCCTCAGGGTGCCACCTGGAACTTGGGTACCACTAAGCCTCCTTGACCCACCAGCCTGGGCTCCCTCTCACATTGTGCTGCTGTGATGAGTTGCTAAGCTCTCCAAGCTTGCTCTTTCAATCAGCATACACACAGGTAGGGACACATCCAGCTGTGGTAACATGCTGACAGGCTTTCTGACTAGCCCCTGAATGAAAAGGTTATACAGCTAGGGCACTTACCAGCTTATCAAGCACACCCCCCTTCTGGAGGGTAACCCCAAAATTATACTGTTCTGCACTGCATAGAGATTTGTACAGTGTAAACTCATGAGATTTGCCCCCTCCCTCAATGTGGAGAGGAATATACACAGCTTTCTGCCCCAAGTTATGATTTCCACTCACTGGTTTTAGACAAAACAAAAACAATTTTATTAACTACAAAAGATAGATTTTAAGTGTAAGGGATAGTAAACAGATCAAAGCAGATTACCTAGCAAATAAACAAAAACACACAATCTAATCTTAATATGCTGAAGAGATTGGATACGAGTAGCAAATTCTCACCCTAATTTAGGCAGTTTGCAGAGATTCTTGAGGGCAAGCTGCACTTGCTTGCAGCTTAAAACCCCAGGTATTCCTTTCACAGGCTAGAAATCCCTAGCCTGGGTTCAGCCCTTTTCCCCCAGTCCTCAGGAGTTTCCAGCAATCTTCTTGGGCGGGGAGTCAGTGAAGAGCCATGATGATATCACTCCCCTGCCTTAAACAGCTTTTGCATATGGCAGGAACCCTTTGTCTCCAATTTTAGTTCCCACGCCTTTCAGTAGTAAAACACTGATATTTCAAGATGGAGTAAAGTACCAGGTGATCTGTTCACATGCCCCTGTAGCGTTATAGCAGCCATGACTCAGAGGCTGTTTGTAGCATCCTCAGGTAGGCTCCCCAGGAAGGCTCCCTGGTGAGAGATTAGCATCTTCTAAGATCTATTGTTCTTCCTAATGGCCCTTCCCAGCCAGCTATCTAGACTGACTGCATTCTGCCTCGTGTAAGCACATTTGTAATAGAGGCATATACAATATTCCTAACTTCAGATACCAAAATGATACATGCATACAAATAGGATAATCATATTCAGTGAATCAAAACCTTTTCAATGATATCTTACATGACCTATTTCGCATAAAATACATAATAGTTATGCCATAATCATATCAGAATAATATTACTGTGAAGAATATGGGGCATAATCCCACAATAACAATCCTATTTATTTGTCTTATTTCACCTTCCTATCCCACTTTCCTATCTTTTTCCTATAGCATTTGCTAATAATGTGTATGGATAGCTGTCCTTTGTATTCTTCCCAAACTCTTAGTGTAAAGAAAAGGACTAGTCTACCGAACAATCCAATGAGGAGATAGCTTTGCAATATAGAAATTTAGACATGCATATTTTCATACCGTGTAATATTAAAATGCTTATGCAGTACAGTCAATATGTGGAATGAATTGATGCAGATGAGCACTGAGGTAAATATTGTAGCTGGATTTTTATAAGTCTAAACAATTTTCTGACCATTAATAAACACAAAATCATGTCCTTGGAGGCATTATGTGATAGCCATCCATGACCAACTTGACATTTCTGCCTCCCCTCTCATCATGTACCGCATTACTCAATTAGCTGCGTGCATGAAATATATCAAGTAATTGCATTTTGCCTATTCAAATTACCCCTGAGTTTCAACTGGATCGTAGAAGCCTACTGGGAGTTAAACAGCTTCTGTATTTCACCTAACCAGTGATTGTATTTCAGTGGTACAATAGGCAAAGTGATCCCACTAAGTCTGTAAACTCTCTTGATGCTTTTGCAAGAAGTAAAGAAAGTAAAGAAATAAAACTGAACCTATCTGTAGTATTACAAAATTAACTAAATCCATGTACTGCCTTTGACCGTATTATAACATTGCACACTTGAGCTTAACATTGTCAGTAGATACTGCGGTACTTGAGGTTACTGTAGTATTTGTATAAGATTTAGTGCACGTACAATGCTCTGCATTAGTCTGGTGCATCAAATTGTGGTTAATGACAGAAGTGGGATATAAAAATAGATGAATTAATAATCTGACCTGGTAAGGAAACTCCTTGGAAAAAACGCATTACATAATTTTAGGAAATTTAAGGAATCTGAAAACCCAACCAGTCAGCCTAAGCTTATTCTCACACTCTATAGTAAAAAGCCAGAGATTCTCTTGTTCAAAAAAGAATAAAAGCAGTCTGCTGTACTTTTATCAAGACACAGGGGTGAATCCAGACACAACCCTAATTATTAAATTATTATTATTATATCCCCAAGATTATTTTGATTTGGAGTACGATTTCCAAGCATCTAAGTGATTAAGGAGCCTACGTTTCTTTTCCCCCCACAAAAGTGATTTGGGAACTGAGGAGCCTAAATCCCACTGACTTTCACTCACAGGCACTTCTGAAAATGTTATGCATAAGTTACAAATAATTCCACTTTCTGAATGTGTGAGCCTTGTGAGATTTAGCACTTTGGAGCAGTAAGTAATGTGTCACATACCACAATGTATGTCTGTATTCCGAGTGGCAGTAAGATACAACTGATCCTATTGTATTACGAAATGTTCCCATAGCCTGTTTGCACGGGGAAGTAGGAAATGGTTGTAAACATGTGGACCTTAGAGACACTCAACTTTTGTTTGTGAAAATAATTGCAAAAGGGGACTGTCAGAGGACTTTAATTATCAAGGCTATTTAACAATGGAACAGATACAACATGGCAACAGAAATTTGAGCTTCCCATTAGGGCAGCTCTAACCAGAGGAACAGCCTCAAAGTGAGGGAGGATAGTTCAGTTTTCACGTTCAACCAAAAAGAAGCCTCTGTGCCTAAATCTCTAGCTACTAAATCTCTAGCTACAAATTAGAGACACATTCACTAGTGAAGCACTTCTGAAAGGTCCTGGAAGCTGAATACAATACAATTAACAATAAATAATAAGCATTGTTTGAACTGAGTGTGGGGAAGAACTGCTCGAGGGCAGAAACACATTCTAAAGATGCCAAGCGCTACAAGATTTGCAGCAGGAGGTTGTACAATATAAGAGCAAGAGGGTAAGAGTGTGTAAAATTGAAAGGTTTCTTCATTAATGAGAAGATCTGAATGGTGAATGTGATATTACGGTGCCCTACAGGGGGTGGATGCTTCAGGAAGGGAACATGGAGAAGATAGGTAGGGTTCCATTTCTAGCACCTGCTCCACCTGAGGCCAATGGCAGTTTTACCATGGACTTCAGTGGAAGTAGGATTAGGCCCATAGTAGAAATAAATCAGGTTTCAAAATTCTGTGTACCAACTTGCCCAGGGAAAGCAAACCATTTCAGTCCCTTGCTGACAGCAACAGAGTTTTCGCTGGAATTGTGATCATGATAAAGGGTGGGCCAAGCTGATTTTGTGATTAGGTTGGAAAACAAACTAGGATGAATTAAACAAAATAGTAATGTACATGGGATTAGCTTTCAGATCTACAGACAAGAAGTCCCAGAAGAGAAGTAAGAGAGACAGGGAGGGCTATAAAGATTCAGAAATGTTCATTTCAATCTGCTAAACCCACAGATAGGCAGACAAACAAGAAAAGAGACAGGCTGCTTTTAGGTCCGGAAGACAGCAAGGCAGACAGAGGAGAGGAAAAATTGGCAGTTAACTATTTATCATCTGGGAGATCCAGTCAGGCAGCCAAAAATTCAGTAACAGATAATCAACTTATGCACCGTACAGAGTGGAAATGTTAGTGGTAGCAGCCATCTGTAAAATGAGCCAGCTAGCTCTGCTGCTAAATCAGTCCCAGTTCACTTGTTAGCTACCAGCTATCCATGTGACCAGAGAACAAAGCAGCCAACGTTAGTTTCTAAGGTGCCACAAGTACTCCTTTTCTTTTCGCGAATACAGACTAACACGGCTGCTACTCTGAAACCTGCCTACTGAAAGAGAGTCAGATAGCCACCTCGTGTGCAGTAATTTCAGGGAATTACAGATTGCAACAGTCAACCTAAGGTACCAAAATTTCAATGATTTTTCACTAAACACAGGTGGGGGATGAAGCTCCAAATCAATATATTTTCAACAGCCATTGACAGTTAGTGACATGTAAGCATGCTGTGCTTTTGTAGCTTTTATCATTTAGATTAGATTCCCATCAACAGAATGCAAAATATCTGCCCTCTCTTGTTAATTTACCCCCCAAAAATCAATTCAATTTCATTTACAAAAAGATTTGGTATAAATAGCCTTGGACTGATTAGATTTTTGTAAGTAAATATTGGTAAAGTATGATTTCACTGTACACACACAAACCAACAATACAATATTTCCATCAATAATCACCAAAATTTACATACAGGGAAACAGTGCTCCTTGAAAACTTGTTAGAATATGCTGTAATGATATTTGCTTTATATATTTTGATGTGAGGTTGACAATCTGTGTTTTAATGGTTATAAAGTGTAACTTTTTCAATCTTAAAGTCTACTGTCATTAAATTATGACTGTCTGTTCCCCCCACATAATTCCCCACAGCTGTGAAAAATGTAAACCAACACAAATAAAAATAAAGGTTTATTTTTAAACGTTGATATTATCCATTACAATTATAAAACATAAAAATTAAATTCTGTCAACCTTAGGTATAAATAGACTTTTATTAACCCTCTTTATTGATTTTAGAGTGGAACTCAGCCAAATCTGTGCAAAAAGCCAAGCCAAGACTTATGGATCATTCCTGACCCACTTAAGATCTATTTTGTAGTTTTAAATGGGACTTGAATAGGCCTCTTGTCGGTTTAAATGGGAGTGGTGCAAAGACCTTTCTGTGCTGGCCCTCCACACATGGGAGAAGCACAGCCTCAGTGTTATAACATCGAAGTGGCACACCGACAAAGACGGTGAGAGGGAAAAAAATGACACATAAGTTACTAAAAGAAAAGGAGTACTTGTGGCACCTTAGAGACTAACCAATTTATTTGAGCATGAGCTTTCGTGAGCTACAGCTACAGCTCACTAGTCTCTAAGGTGCCACAAGTCCTCCTTTTCTTTTTGCGAATACAGACTAACATGGCTGCTACTCTGAAACCTGACATAAGTTACTGTAACCTCTCCTGATTGTTCTGCTGATATATAGAGAGACTTAAAACAGATGTTAAGGTAAGTTACTGGAAAACCCAGCTTTGCACATCCTACAGTCCCACAACAAACAAACAAGTCCATAGTTTTCCGCACAGTCTGACAGAAATGACAGTCTGTGCAGAAATATTTCATTATTATTGTGATTAAATATGATCATAAATATCTGTCGATTTCATAAAGGTGCTTGACTTCTAAGATGGGATGAGACTGTTTCCACACCCTCACCTCCAGGGTATCAGGTCAGTGACTACAACTCCTGGAGAGTGAATGGGTCTAACTGCTCAAACAATGGAGCAGCCATCATGGGTCATTCTCCTGGATAGGCCCTAATGGATGCTTCTGCTGACTGGAGGAGGAAAAACACAAAACAAAAACAGTTTGAACAGTCTGACTGAGGACCCTCAGACTATCACCAACACTCAGAAGGAGGAGAACATCAGAGCATGCTGTGAGTGATAACTGGTGTGGGGGCAGTTACAGAAGGATGTGGGCTGCTAAGAGAGAATGTAAATAGGGTCTGTCCTGTTCCTGTAACTTAAGAAGAAAGCCTATCTATCTAACTTAGCTTCTAGTGAAGCATAACATGAGATGAGATTAAATAGGCTGTTTGCTGTTTTAGATTCCTCTGCTCTCAGATACTTTGTTCCAATTGCAAAATAAAAATAAATTGTTTTAAGAAGGCTGTTTGGTCATTATCACTAATCACAAGTTCCCAAAGGGAAGAAAGGCCGAGGCCCAAAACCCAGTTAGACCTGGAGGGGGATAAGCACTTGGTACACACGGGGTAGCACACCTGCTCCAAGAACTGAAGAATCACAAGATTTGATCTAGAGCCCAAGACCTAGAATCCAGAGAGACCAGAAAGGGTCAATTAGCCCCATTACTGTGTCAGAGATCCAAAATAGCATGGTAGACAATCCCTAGTTGACCTATATCCTGGGCTGTCTCCTTTCAATTTGTAATGATCTAAGCGTTTTTGACAGAACTTAAAATTCCTCTGTGGATTATTTGATAATTGATTACTCGGAATTATTCAAAATGCAAATTGGGCTGACAGATCTGTCTCAATTACAGGAAATATTCCTTTTCAGCTAAAACTCCTGAGTACTACATCACCTATTTTTTAACATTACAGCTTCATGAATGTAGGTCAGAAGGCAGCAATTATATTTGACCGATCATCTGACTAGAATCCCCAGTTAAAGCAGCCTAAATTTAACTTACTGGAATATACCATTTTAGAAGTAAGAAAAATATTCCTAATTCCAAGTCAGAATAACTAAAAAAAATCACAAATACTATTATAAATTCAAAACACACAAAGGTGTACATGTACATTATGACCCAGATCTCTCCTGTTACAGTGTACACCAATTTGCCATGTTTCTCTGACCAGGCTGTTCCCTCCCATGACACAGAGCTGAGCTTCCAGGTCGTGGCTATGCAAGTGAGAAAGCCATGCTAACACTCTGATACCACTCAGTTCCAGGTGGCCCTTGATAAGCTTTACCCATTGTGTGATTATTTAGCTCTCCTCCATCCCTGCAGCATATGGGAACACACACACACACGCACACAGTCTCTCTATCTACACACACACAACTGTAGATCACATATACACTATTCGGATTAGATTATACAATGGAAGGAACCTGCACGTGTACTATAAGGCTTTAATACTTTCTAAAATTTGTTTGATCACAAAGTAAATCATAAAATCTAAAGCACAATGAGCAATGTGTTTACCAATCTAATAACAGAAGTAACATGCATTAGTTGCACAATTTTGATGAAGCAGTGCTCTAAATAGTTACTGTGTAGGTATAACTATTGCCAATGTATTTGTCATGTAGTTATAAAATAAAATCCACTGCTAGATATTCATAAAGTCCAGATTACATTTATCAAGTTAGCTGGTGACAACCAAGTACATTCTGGTCTTAAATTCTGCCCTCACTACTGCCATTGGAGCAAATGGATTTATTCCAATGCAGCTGAGAGCAGAATTGCTCTATAGTTTGGTTTTTATAGTTATATTGGATTTGTTTAGCTGTTGACCCTTTGGATTAGTTATTGTGAAATTTGAACAGAATGCAAGGCACAAAGTCAACAGTCAAACCTTTTAGTGCTTTGGGAGTTAACTGACCTGTCTATTAGCCACAGAACATGGATGATTTTGGCTCCGCCAACTACCTCACTGTGCCCTGGAGGAACGGCCTCCCGTAGTGAGAAGGTAGTTCATTTTACTTGCTAGACACTCTGCCGAGTCTGGCAGCAGTGGTACTACATTGTGAGGTCAACACACGTCCACTAGCATGGACAGAGCCCCCCAATTCATTTTATTTAACAGACTGAATAGTTGTCAAATGGTAAGGATGTGACCACTACGGACTTGAGATTAAACTGAAGCAGTGATCTGGATGTGAAAACTCCCTACTTCCAGTCCCCAGTTCTTGAACCATTCCGTCACCCTTTGTGATTTGGGTTATATGGACCGGTACCTTCTGCGGGGGATGGAGGAAAGTGGGAGGAGCACAAATATCTGGAACATATTTCTGGAAGGTGCAAGATTGGAACACAGACTATTTAGTGCCTTGATGTATGTCTGGAGTCTGTGTTTATTGTTCTCTGGATGTGTCATGCTAAAATATTTGTGTGGAGAGTTTGTGTAGTCAGGAACCATCTTAAACAAAACTGGGATAGAAAGAGGAAAATTCTGTGCACATTTTATGCATGCTTGTTACTTTAATTATTACTTTCACCCACTATTGTTTTTTATTTACAATTGTTATTGATAATGTGGATGGGGTGGCTTCACTGACAACGTTTTTGACACCGTAGGTTGTTATTATCTGTCTTCAGATTTAGCTACTTACTTATGATTGTGTCTAAGTGGGTAACGTGATATGTACATTAACTTGGAATTTGATGTTATCCTTGTACAACACAACACGCTGGTTCCTAGAGGAGTGTATTCAGAGCCAATACAAGTACCTGAAATAACTTCACTGTGAGTCTCTCATTCTGCAGCAGAATAAGGGCCCTAGAGAAAAAGTATAGGGATCTCCCAGGCCAATTAGCAACAGCAAAGGGTATCAAGGGAAGTGAGAGATTTATCAGTGAGAGCTTCAGTGGAGGGAACATGCCACAGGCAGTGGGAATGGAGTGGTGAGGCCCATAAAGCAGAGCCTGAAGTGACAGAGTGACAGTGCACAGAGTAATAAAGAGGCTTTTCTGACAAGCTGACACACCCTGCTCTTGACCTAATAACAGATTATCAGAATCTTGAAGATAATAGCAACGTAAAGGATAATATCTGGGCACAAAAACGTCAGATAGCCTGCCTCTTTAAGAGTAAATAAATACAATAGGGCTTCCCTCAGCCATAGTCCAACGTAAATATGTATAGTGTGGCTCAGTTCAGCTAAGCTCCAAGGCGAAGAGTAAAACACTCCAGTTCTTCTCTCATCTTCAGCCCTTTTCCTGGAGGCTTTTCCTTTGTGAATCTCACTAGAGATTCAGCTTCCCTCAGCACATCCCTTTTACAAGAGTATTCCAGGAAGGGGGGGGGGGGGGGGACGGGATAGGATAGTGTATGAATTAATTAATCCCAGCCCTCTACCTTGCCCTCATGACAGGCACGTGTTGTTGTCCCTCTAGCTTGGAAGAGCGTTAATCCTTCTCTAGCAGAGGTCGATGGATGGGTCCTAAACACCCACCCGAACATGCAATACGGTGTTCCTTATGTCAGGAAGTGTTCCACAGACGATCTTGGAATTAGGAATGATTAGGTGACTGAGGGCACACTGCAATAGTAAAAGATCAGAGAGAAGAAATTAAGGAACAGAGCAGCATAGAGACTGGTAATTGATATATTTTTAGGAGACTAAGAAGGTTAAGAACATAGGTGACAAATCTGGTCTATTCCTCTCACTGAAATAAAGACCCTTCTTAAATCCATTGGATTGAAATAGGCATTTCATCCTTTTCCTTACACCACCAGGGTGGATATTACTTGTTATTGACATGATCAGTATAAGGCACCAGTGTCCAAAGGTCACAAGTCACATCCTACTCTCTGGGACAGACACGGACTTTTCGTTGTGCTTGGCCAGCACCTAGCACAGGGGAGTTCTGGTGCAGGAGCAGAGCTCCTAGGCAGTACCACAAAACAAACAACAGCCGCTACCCTACAATGATGGGGGTAGCGTGAAGATTTACCAACCCACAAGAAGCACTGGCAGGGATTCTGACCAGCATGCAGGCAGACCTGACAGGATTCACCATTCATGAAGATAGCCTCGCTTCCTCTGTGGTCCTTCTGGGACAAAGTGCTCTCCAGGAGGTCCACTGAGGCCACAGTCCCTGTACTCCCCTGCAGAGACTGCAATTACAAGTGGCCATTGAGTAGAGTACACATACATGGGGCCTCCTTGGGTGTTCCATCCCTGCTCATCACCACCGGGGCCACTCCCCATCTGGCCCACAGTGCTTTGCTGCATTCCCTTTTTACCATCACTGGTCTTCCATGGGCTCTTTTCTTTTAAACTCATTAACTCTCTATGGACAATGTGATCATTGGTTAATACCTACGGAAAGCCATGGAAATAATATCACAGGGTAAAAGGTGTGAGTGACTGTTCTCAGGGTACCCAAGACTGTGACTCACCTTGCTACTCCCTGCTCTAGAAAGAGGGAGTCTGTCTCGTGGTAGCAGGGTGTCAGCTTCCTGACACTTCCAGCCCTTCAGCCACTCAAGCACTCTTCTCCGGTCTATGCCAGTCTTTCCTTCGCCTTGCAGGTTAAAAATAGTTGCCACCTAATCTCGAAATCTCTTTGCATTGTTCCCCTGTGGTATCCAGCCCCAGACACTGGTTACTCATGGAATTTCTATGAATCCCCTACACCCAACGGTCCAAGGTAACCCAATTTAGCAGTTGTATCTTGGCTTACACCACCACTCCCATAAGCACACAGCTTATTAAAGAAAGAATAAAGATCTACCTAGAAAGTGATGGAAACTGTTACAACACAAAACAAAATCATAAAAGACGAACCTGGGTCTACACTTATCAATAGTTACCTTTCCTATCTCATAAAGTAGGTTTCCTCCCGAAGTTCAGTCCGTTGCAGAGCTGGCTGGTTTCACAAGAACCAGATCCAAATGTTCATGAAAGCAACCCCCTATTCCACCAAGGCTTTTCCTCAGGGAGTGAATCCAGAGTGCCTTTCCCTATACCCTATTATATTTTTATTTCTATTGATAGGAGAGCAAACCCCTGCCTTGTTGTAGAGTTTCTTTTCTACCTTTAAGTGGTTTCAATTGTTTGTCATTGTCTCTGGTGGTTTTCTATTGACTGTTTGGGGATATGGCACAGGTAGACCATAGAACCTTGTATTACCTTGCCATCTGACTAAGGGTGATAACTCCGTCTTGCTTGAATGGATCATCACTGAGACCCCTAGTGACTGATTTCTACTCAAAAATCTATGAAGCATACATTCACTATAAATACATTATTCCTTCAATATCATCCATACGTACATCTCACAATGATTAGGAGTCCTGACAAGTTTTGAGCTTTCGATGGATACTTTATATGTTATTCTTTTGGGATAAATATCCTGTAAAACGTGTTTGGTGTAGCGAGTTTGTCAGGTCTGATATGAAAACTGGTTGCAAAGAACCGGGGACCCTTTGCCAAGGGGTCTCTGTGTCACAGTATGTTAACTTTAATACAAATTGTTTGGTCCCTGCTTTTTATTTTCCTTAGTTCCTAACATTTTGATTAAATGAGGTCTCAAATTATCCAGTGCCTGAGCTAAATGGAAGTCACCATAGCATTCCCATTGCAGTCTACAAAAGCATAATGTTCTGGGGTTATAAACAGCTGAGGTATATACAGTGGTGAGCTGGAGCCGGTTCGCACCAGTTCGCTAGAACCGGTTGTTAAATTTAGAAGTACTTTTAGAACCGGTTGTTCCACGAGGGACAACCGGTTCTAAAAGGGCTTCCAAATTTAACCAGCCAAGAGTGGCATCTTAGGCACTGACTCCATGGGTGCTCCAGCCCTGGAGCACCCAAGGGGAAAATTTGGTGGGTGCAGAGCACCCACCGGCAGCTCCCCGCCCCACCCCCGGCCCCAGCTCACCTCTGCTCCACCTCCACCTCTTCCCCTGAACGAGCCGCCCCGCTCTGCTTCTCTACCCCGCCCAGGCTTCCCGCGAATCAGCTGTTTGCGTGGAAAGCTGGGGCAGGCAGAGAAGCAGGCCGCAGCTTCCCGCTCAGGCCCAGGGAGGCGGAGGTGAGCTGGGGCGGGGGGGCACGAGGAGAGCTGCTCGCGCCGCAGCAGGTAACCCGGTGGGGGGGGTGCAGGGGAACCGCTCCCCGCTCCAGCTCACCTCCGCTAACCTCGGCCTGAGCGGGAAGCCGCAGCCTGCTTCTCTGCCCTCCCCAGTTTCCCGCCGAACAGCTGATTCGCGGGAAGCCGTGGGAGGGGGCGGAGAAGCAGAGCAGGGCGGTGCATTCAGGAGGAGGAGCTGAGGTGAGCTGGGGCTGGGCGCGGAGCGGCGCAGGGAGCTGCTGGTGGGTGCTCTGCACCCACCAAATTTTCCCTGTGGGTGCTCCAGGGCTGGAGCACCCAGGGAGTCGGCGCCTAAGGCGCCACTTTTGATGTGATCAGTGGGGGAGCGGCCACTCCCCCTGCTCCCCCCTAGCTACACTCCCCTGCCCCTAAGAGTCAGAGGGACCTGCCGGATGCTTCCTGGGAGCTGCCCCAGGGAAGCACCTCCAGAACTCCCCACCTCTCCCCCTGGCAGGTGCCTCTGGCTCTTAGGGGTGGGGTGGGCACCTATGGTGGCCCACGAGACCCTCCTACTGGTTCTGGGGGCAGTCAGGGGACAGGGCAGGGGTCCTGGGGACTGGGGGGGCGTCAAGGAACACGGGGGGATTGCATGGGGCAGGAGTCCCGGGGGGCAGGGATGGGCAACGACCCCCTCGTGGGGTGAGAAGGGAACCCGTTGTTAAGATTTTGGCAGCTCATCACTGGGTATATACAAATTAACAGGACACATTTTGTAGGAAGCAGGCAGGACAAGGACTGATCGTGGGCAGCGTTGATTACATTAGTACAGCAACCCATGGCAGCAGTTAACAAGGTGCAAACCATGCTAATAGGTAACACTATGCCTACTTACAGAGTTGCTGCACTGTGGCATAGGGGCCAAAATCTCTGTTAGGTAACACGTTAGTTCTGTTGTAGATACTGCAGCTAAGGTAAGTTATTTTAAGCAGCCCTAGTGGTAAAGCACGAGTGGAGCACACAGGGCCTAAAACGTTATTCTTGATCAGGGGGCTGCAAGTCACGGCCCGTGGGCCATCTGCAGCCCGAGAACCTCCCCAATGCGGCCCGCGGAAACTTTTTAAAAAGTTCTTTCATCTGGCCCTCATGGCTGCCAGCCAAGGGCTTGGAGGCGGGGGGAGAGGGAAGGGGACTGGGCCGGAGAGACCCATGCAGCCATGCTGTGGGCTCTGTCAGCTGCAGGCGCCGCACCCCCACCCCCGCCTGCAGCTCCCATTGGCTAGGGGAGAGGGACAGAGATACTATCACTAGTCGCCGGGCAAAGTCAGCATCACTAGTCGCCGGGCGGAGTCAGCCGGGGTGGCATGAGTGACATTATTGGCCTGCAAAAAGAACAGGAGTACTTGTGGCACCTTAAAGACTAACAAATGTATTTGAGCATACGCTTTCATTGTTAGTCTCTAAGGTGCCCCAAGTCCTCCTGTTCTTTTTGCAGATACAGACTAACACGGCTGCTACTCTGAAACCTGTCATTATTGGCCCACTGGGAGGATTTGAGGACTGTCACTGGCACTAAGGTAAATTGAGTTTGAGACCCCTGTTCTAGAGCTTAAAATGAGACTCTTGGGACCACATTAGAAACAGCAGGCTAAACTTTCAGATTTAGGCATGCTCAAACCTGTGCCTATATTGGTGCATGCCTAACTTATCCCAGAAAATATCAGATGTCTGTGCACATATTGTGCATGTTCAGGAAGGCACATCTTCATTGTATTTGTATACAGATTGTCTATACACTCAGAGCACTGGATAGGCATTTTTTCTATAAATCAGAAATGGAGGAATATAAAAACAGATTAGGCAACGGTTCAAAGAAATCTAAGAGAGAAAACAAAACAAAAGGTAAGCACCAAGTAAATGTCTTTGCTTATACATCATTGAACTCAGTGAGACTCCACACTGGCACAAAGATCCCAATACAGGACCAGTGCTTAACTGAGCTAATTTACAGACAAGCTGGAGAGGGAAAGGGATAGAATAAAAGACTGAAAATATGATTTGATCCTCTGCCTAATTCCCACTTTTCATTGTCACACATCCCAGACCAAACTGCAGTGATCTCTGTTTGTTGTTGTTATTCCTCCAGTTAAAATGGGATATTTATAACATAAAAGCAAGCAGGAGGGAACACAACACCACATTCTAGCCCATCTTTATACAATGCAAGAAGCCAAAATGACTCATCATCTTCTGCAGTTCACCTTCAAAATGACCTGCCCAAAGATTAAACAGAAAGTCAAGGTAGAACCAGGATCAGAATTAAGATCTCAGCTTCCAGCCCTATGGTCTCTCCAGCAGACCAGAGGTTCTCAAACTGTAGTCTATGAATCATTGTTAGCCCATAGAACACTAACTGGTGAGCCTTGGAGAGTCAGATAGACATATGTTAATGGCTTCCCTCTTTGTGTCAAGCTGAGAGACACAGAGCACATGGGAAGGAGAGATGAAAGAAAGATCAAAAGGAGATACCAAGATTAACTTTTTTTCCTCTTCCCCTAAAAAGACAGATTATTTATCACACTAAAGACAATGAAAAAAACATCAAATACTTTCTTATCTATCTTAGGGTTTTATACAGCCACCCATCACCCTATTATCTCATGCCTTCCACAGAAAATAGACAGCAAAACCAAAGTCCCCCATGGACCTTGAAAGAGACTGTGGTGGTTTTCCGTTTTGGGGATTAAAAAGACTACTTGGAGTAGAGAATTTTTGTTTTGATTGATTGGTTTATTTGGTTCAGGGTTCATCTGTTTGCCTGCTAATGTTGCTCTCAAGGAAAAGTAACTTCTGTAGTTTGAATAAAAGGATATTAGGAGGACAGGGGAGGTTCCACACACATTTACATGTGAGATGGTCCTGGAGACCATCTTTCTATTAAGATCAACTGCAGGCATGTCACCTCTCATATATCACAAGAGCTTGAAAAGCGGAAGCTTTCTCAAGCAGTGGCCTAACACCAATAACATCAGTGACCTGAAGACAAGCTCTGTGTAAGCTTTTCTTTCTCACCAACAGAAGCTGCTCCAATGAAACATATTACTTCACCTAGCTGGTCTCTCTAATATCTTGGGACTGACATGGCCACAACAACCCAACACCAATAAAATCACTTTCAAAATGAGCGTATTTCCTAGGAACATTTGTCGATTGGTTGCTTTGTGAAGGAGCTGCTTTCCTGTACCTACCGAGCTAGCACTGGTCTCCAGCTGCCGCAGGCTCATTAAACTTCTTAGCATGAGAACACAACATATGCATCTCACATGCTCTGCCTTCAATAATTGCTAAGCGCCTGAAAATCCCCAGCCTTGATGCTATATTATTGTGCTCATCAGCACAATTAGAAAATAAAAATCCTAACCTGTGCACTAATAAACACATGCTACCTTGGACACAATCCCTCCTAGCAAGGCAGAAATCACTTATCTGTGTGATTCTGTCTGTGTTGCTCTCTCCTCAGACTGATGCCACACACAATCAAGCTGTATTCTTCATCTGTAATATAGTATACTCCCATTTTCCAATTATCTAACCCTCTGCTTCACCCGAATTCCTTTCTTGTCCCAATGCATGAGATACGTGCCCTCTGTAACAGGCATCTTATGCTATGAGACAAAGAAGGGATTCAGATAATGAGGAGGTTTGGATAATAGAGCAGAGACTCCCAGCCAGGACTGCAAGGAGAACAGCAATGAGGATGAGCTGCTGGGGAGGCCACGCTGCTTTTTGAATGGCTCCTGCGGCAGCGCAGGGAGCCCGGTGCAGCCCAGCTGTCATGGGATTGAGTGAGTAGGGCCATGACAGCGCAGTTGCAAATGGCTCTCTGCTCTGCTGCAGGACAGTGATGCCCAAGCCCTGCAAGCACCAGGTGCAGGGAAAGCTGACAAAGCAGAGCAGAGCCCTCCCCCGCCCCCAGTCATGACTGTGAGGAGGCTAGATGACTCCTTCCCCCTCAATTTTCCAAACTCCTGATTCTCCAAATAAAATCCATGTCCCCGTGCTATGTGGGAGTATACTGTATATCCCTTGTTTGAGTGTATGACTGGGGGGGAGACACAATTAATAATGTTATTTTCTTCCTAAATTCTTCAGAGTACTAGTTCGGTGATGGTAAATGTATTATGGCCTGATCCTGTACGTGCCTACTACCAGGTGCAGTGCTCAATGGACTTACTCCATTGTAATTAGTACTATGGGGAAGATCGTCAGCTTGTGTAAACTGACATCAATAGAGCTGTGACAATTTACACCAGCTGAGGATCCGCCCCATGCCTGGTAGTAAGAGTTTTCATGATCAGCTCATGGGACTCAATTCTTATTGAAGGAATGTATAATGAACTCACAGCTGTGAGTTCATCTGTTTGCTCCGGCTTACATAATTAAATGAAGCACCTACCTAACATTACATTATTTTGGGAAAGATCATAAATTGCAAGGCTAGAAGGGGCCATTGTGATCATCTAGTCCAGGGGTGGGCAAACTACGGCCCAGGGGTCACAACGGGCCCTTCAGACACTTTAATCTGGCCCTTGAGCTCTCGCCGGGGAGCAGGGTCTGGGGCTTGCCCCGCTCCCCATGTGCTGTGGTTCTGTGCTTCTCCCAGAAGCAGCGACATGTCCCCCCTCTGGCTCCTACACTTAGGGACAGCCAGAGGGCTCAGCACGCTGCCCCCGCCCCAAGCGCCACCCACGCAGCTCTCACTGGCCGGGGTTCCTGGCCAATGGGAGGTGCAGGGGTGGCACCTGCAGACAGGGCAGTATGCAGAACCGCATGGCTGCACCTCCGCGTAGGAGCCAGAGGGGGGATATGTCGCTGTTTCTGGGAGCTGCTTGAGGTAAGGGCCACCTAGAGTCTGCACCTCTGACCCCACCTCCTGTGCCCCTGCCCTAGCTCTAATCCCCCTTCTGCCCTCTGAGCCCCTCAGTCTCAGCCCAGAGCACCCTCCTTCACCCCCAACCCCTCATCCCTAGCCCCACCCCAGAGCCTGTGCCCCCAGCTGGAGCCCTCACCCACCCCAACCCCTGCCCCAGTCCAGAGCCCCCTCCCACACCTGAACTCCTAATTTCTAGCCCCACTCCAGAGCCCTCAACCCGTCCCACACCCCAACCCCTAATTTTGTGAGCATTCATGGCCTGCCATACAATTTCCATACTCAAATGTAGCCCTCAGGCCAAAAAGTTTGCCCACCCCTGATCTAGTCTGACTCCAGCATACCAAAGGGCAAAGGACTTCCCCAAAATAACTCCTCGAGCAAATCTTTTCAGAAAAAAACCCTCCTATCTTGATTTAAAAATCATCAATGATGTAGAATCTGCCACAACCCTTGGTAAATTGTTCCCATAGTTAATTGCCCTCAGCGTTAAAAATGTACACCTTATTTGCAGTCTGAATTTGTCTAGCTTCAACTTCCAGCCATTGGATCATGTTACATTTCTATCTGCTAGAATGAAGAGCCCATTATCAAATATTTGTTCCCCATGTGGGTACTTACAGACTGTAGTAATCAAGTGACCCCTTAACCTTCGCTTTGTTAAGTTAAATAGACTCAAAGAGCTCGGTCACTATAAGGCAGGTTTTCTAATCCTTTAATCATTCTCCTGGTTCTTCTCTGAACCCTCGCCAATTTATTAACATCCTTCTTGAATTGCATACACCAGAACAGGATACATTATTCCAGGAGCAGCCATGCTGGTGTCAAATACAGAGATAAAATAACCTCTCTGCTCCTACTCACAATTCCCCAATTTATGCATCCAAGGATCACATTAGCCTTTTTGGTCACAGCATTGCACTGGGAATTAATGTTTAGCTGATTACCCATCCCCAGCACCAAGTGTTTTTTTAGATTCTTGCTTCCCAGAATAAAGACCCACATCCCGTAAGTATGGCCTATGTTCTTTGTTCCTAGATGTAGACGTTTACATTTAATTTTTTTAAAACATGTATTGTTTGCTTGTGCCCAGCTTACTAAGCGACCGCTCTGTATCAGTGACCTGTCCTCTTCATTATCTACCACTCCCCTAATTTTGGGGTCATCTGCAAATGTATTCAGTGATAAACTTATGTTATGTTCCAGATCATTGATAAAAGTGTTAAATAGCATAGAGGGAAGAAACAATCCCTCCAGGATTCCACACACCCACTTGCTAATGATTCCCCATTTAAAATGACATTTTAAGCCCTATAAGTTGGTACATATTATAGCGATTAAAAGTTGGCTAATGTTATATCATTCTATTTTTTTAAATCAATGTCAAGGTGTGCCTACAGAAGTCCAAGCCTATTACATCAATGCTATTATCTTTAGTGAGCAAACTTGTAATCTTATCACTAGAAGGTATCATGTTAGTTTGACAGCATCTATTTTCATCAACCCCTGTTTATTGGCATTAATTATGTTACCTTCCTCTAATTCTTGATTAATTAAGTCCTACATCAGCTGCTTCATTATCTTGCTCAGGATCAGTGTCAGACTGACAAGCCTATAATTACCTGGGTCATCCCATTAACCCTTTTTAGAAAAAGTTCTTTGGCATGGGCTATACAGGAGGTCAGGCTAGATGATCACAATGGTCCCTTCTGACCCTGGAACACCACAAAAGGCACCATATTAAGAGCCTATACATGGTTGCTTTTACTGCCACAGCACCACCTGTCATTAAGAAACTGCATTGCAGAAGACTTTGCCTTTCATGCTCCCTGTTGACCATTTTCTTGGCCTCATAATGGGTCTCTCTGTCTGGTTATTCTCTGGCCTGGCTTTCCAGCCAGGTCACCTCTTAAATTCATCCCCCTTCTAAAATAACAAGAGGTTCAACTGAAAGTCCAAATACATTTCCAAATAGTAATTATTCCATCCCATTGGGCTATGCTGAAGTTCTCCACTTTTTGACACCTACTTTTGGGCCCTACAGAATTTCTCCTGTGCTCCTTCCTTCCTCTTAGCAGGTTTTCCCCCACTGCCTCGCCTCTCTAGGAACTCTGGTAGCATCCCTCAGGGAACTCACCACTCCTTGTAGGCCCCAGCTCAGGACTCCCCCACAGGAGTTGAGCCTACCCTGCTCTAGTGGGAATTCCACTTAATCATCTCTCTTGGGTCTCCACACCCAGAGGGAGTTCACAGCTCAGTTTCCTCTGATTCTCCCACAGCTGGGGGCAGTCATTATAATTAATTCTCCATCACTTGCAGCTGGGATAATTAATCATCACTATGTTGCTCGATCACCAGTGAGGCTGAGGGATTGCTACAAAGTCACAGACAGGCTGAGCCTGTGAAAGGTACCAATCCTGTGAATCAGCTCTGGGCTATCAAAGACTTAGGTTCAGCATTTCAGTGTCTAACATTTAAGAGCCCTTTCTCATGATTTGTTGTGGTAGTCCAACTACTACCACTATTGCCTCAAAACACTATAGCCCAGTGGCTAGGACATTTATCCGGGAAGCGAGAGATCTCAGTTCAACCCTGCTCCAAACCAAGCAAAGGGGGAACTTGAACCTGGTTCACTCCCATCCCAGGTGAGTGCTCTAACCACTGGGATATAGAGAGTAACAGGGAGGTACCTCCTCCTTGTTATGTGCAGGGTCTGATGCAGTAGGTGGCCTCTGAGAATACCTACTGCATCAGATCCCACAGGAGAGATAGGTGGAGGAATACTTAGTTTGAGCACCTCACTGGAGTTTTGGAATTGAGCTGCTCAGCAGCATCAAAAGTTAACGAGCTTTGTGCACATGCACTGGCAGACACTTAAGAATATGCCTGTAATGGAACGTACGCTCATGCCTGAGCCTGGACTCAAGCCTAACCCGCTTGTGTCTACACTGAAAGTGTGCTAACCCAGGGTCCACGCTCAAGTTAAGCTAGGACCCAGGGCCTGAGTCCTATTGCTTTGCAGTGTAGACACAGCCCCACTTGACTCAGATCCTGGGCCTCAGCCAGACATATCCCACAATTCCATGGGACAACTTCCTTAGTCCTTTCTAGCCCAACAGTCTGCAATCACTCCATTGAAAACAGAAGCCACTCCACCTTTGCAAAACAGCAGCAGCTCAAGTCAGCATTAACCCATTCTGTTCTGATCACCAATCTGCAAGCACAGTACCAGAGGGCCTCCTAGGTTTGCAATGGAGAGTGAACCGATCAAGCCTTTCCCAACATGAGCTGTTTCCTGGTAACATGCAGGGCAGGCAGTAAAGTTTTACCACAGTGCACCGTGGTCCTAGGGCTAGAGCAGCCACATTCTGGTGGTGTGTGTGGAGGGGTGCAGTGCTAGGGACTCTGGGATAGGGTTACTTTGACTCAGGTATGCACATTGCAGTGTGAAAAGGAGGACTTGTGGCACCTTAGAGACTAACCAATGTATTTGAGCATAAGCTTTCGTGAGCTACAGCTCACTTCATCGGATGCATACTGTGGAAAATACAGAAGATGTTTGTTTTTATACACACAAATCATGAAAAAATGGGTGTTTATCACTACAAAAGGTTTTCTCTCTCCCCACCCCACTCTGTAGCTCACGAAAGCTTATGCTCAAATAAATTGGTTAGTCTCTAAGGTGCCACAAGTACTTCTTTTCTTTTTGCAAATACAGACTAACACGGCTGTTACTCTGAAACCTGACACTGCAGTGTGAATGCCAGAGCCCTAGGTTCCAGAACAGGTTAGAAAATCTTAACCTCACGTTAAAATACAGCGTAGATCCTCAAGCCCAGGGTTCCCTAACATGGGTCAGCTGACTCAAGTCCCATTAATCCTGGGCTTACATTGCAGTGTAGACATACCCTTAGGTGCCTATAGGATTGGTTGGGACCTAAGGATCCAAATTTTGGATTGAGACATTTTAAGTGGCAATTAGGCACCAGATCCCTCTGTGGCTCTAGCCCTATATGCTTTCTGTAATGTACTAATAGTGGAATTTTCAAAAGCATCTACTCAAATTTGGTGCACAATTTCCTTTGACTTCAGTGGGGAGTTAGATGCCTTGCCAGTTTAGGTGCTTTTGAAAAAAAAAAATCATCCTGTAAGTGCCCTCACTTCCTACTGACTTCAACAGCAGTGAAAGGCTCTCTATAGCACACTGTACTATTTCATATTGGCAAAAAAACTATGCTAAATATTTGTCTCAAACACCGTCCTGCCGAATACTGAGGAACTAAGCCCCTCTACATCTCACTGCAGCTAGTGGGATCAAATCTTGAAATCTTTACTCCCTTTTTTCTTAGGACCTAATTTGTAAAGATATTTAGGTGGCTAAAGATGCAGACAGGTACCCAGTGCAAATTTCAAAAGGAACTAGACTCTAACATCTATTGATTTCAGGATCAGGCCCTTAAGGAATAGAGTCATGGGGCCAAATTCTGATCTCATTTACATCAGTGTAAATTTAGAATACTGCCACGAACACCAGTTGAATTGTTTCAGATTTAGACTGGTTTAATGAGATCCTAATTTAGCTCATTGATCATATTCAATCATTAGATGTGCTCAGAGCAGTTTTCCAAGGAAATCAATAGAATCTGTGCATGCACATCTGAGGGCAGAATTTGGCCCGTTTTCCATAATTACAGCAGTTGTCCTTAAAAATTTTCAGGTGTCTCAGAATACTGTAAATGCTGTGGTGACATTATTTCATTTTCTCCAGATATTTCCCAGACTAATCATCCTGTAAATACCATGGAAAGGTTATCTAAGGCAAACCTAGAAAGCTTTTGAGCACAACTACTGTGTCTTTGAACTGAATGTGATTTCTGATATAACAATAAACCCCTTAAATCCTACTGAAATCAATAGGACTTAAGCAGACATTCATATTATGGTGATGACCATAGCATAAGAATCTATGTAGCATAGAATAAAGTGCTTTACTGAATCAGGGCCAAATAAACTGCGCCAAAAGACAAGCTTGTAACTCCACTGACTTCAGTGGGGTTGCATACACTGTAACTAAGACCAGGATTTGGTCCAGTCCTTACTGTTCAATGGCACTGGTACCAATGACTTGTTTCTTTTTTTTTTTGAAGAAACAACATCCTTCCTAGAATGATTTAATTCAAGTTATGGAGGTACATAATGTTTGTTATGTACATAATGTTTCCGTATGGCAACATTACATCTTTCTCCTCAGTTCAATAAAGTGTGTGCAATCTTCTCAACCAGATTTTTTCAACAGAAAATTATGCTGCTTATTTTCCGAACTCTAAAACCCATATATCTTCTGCCAGACAAAGCATTTTCCTTTCCCGTGAATTAATAGCAACAAATTTAATCTGGGATTCGAAGATCATCAGATACGTATTACAAACAATGCAGCATTTTGAGGGGGTTGTTTGTCAGACTGCTTATTGGACTCAGTGAAGATGATACTGGCAGCACAAGGGGAAACGTGTCAGGTTTCTTTTAGTATAATAGTCATATTTATAGTTACATATGCAATTATATAATAAATTTTAAAGCCTTCCTTTCAAATAATCCTGATCTGAATGAGTACGATAAAAGACACATTTTTTCACTGGGGGATATGATTTTCAAGATGAATGTGCTTAAATGTAAAATAATCTTCCAGCAGACAGGCAAATGTTTCTAGTTGAAAGCACAGTGATTATGAAAGAGTAGACCCTTTAGTTGCCCTGGAAACTATATTTGTAAAGGGCCACTATTTATATTGTCCCAGAAGCTTTTAACATCTGCATCAAAGCTTCAGAAGAAGAGAACTGTCAGTGAGTATTTATTCACAGAAGAAAAACTTCATTTTAGGGCGGTGGAGTGGTGCACTTTTCCCCCCCTAATTCATAATAAATTATCTCTCTTCTTGGGAGGTAAAAAATGAAAGTTGTGGAGTTGTGACATGTTCCTGGAAAGACAAGAGCAGCACATTTTCATTGTTAACACTTGCCGGCTTGGGTTACACAGAGAACCTTCACAGATAAACATGAAGAAAAAGCAACACTGACAACGCCATAGTTTTAAGTAGTGTCTGTGTTTCTATGTACTCTTGTTATACAGTTATACTAAAGTTGCACCAAGAGGCCTCAACCAGGTCGGGACTCCACTATGCTAGCCACAGTACAGTTGCATAGTAAATTACATTCCTCCCACAAAGAGTTTACAGTACAAAAAGGCTGACACGTTGGCAGTAACATTTTGATTTAGTTTGAAACTTAACAAGAAGTCTCAACATTAAGAACAGGGAGGATTTTATTTTTAAAAGGATTATTTCTTCAAAACTTTTCAAACGTATTGGTTTGTATTATTTCTGTCTTACAAAAATAAAAAAGAAATCTACTTGTCTCTAATACCTGCCTTCACACATATTAACAAAAAGCAGCTTTGGAATGAATCCTGAAGTCCATAGTATAAGGGCTGAGTAAAAACTTCAGGATTTTACCCTTCAATTTAAGACATTTCAGGGACTATTCTCTTTACCCAAAGATTTTTATATCCACTCTTTTGTGAGTGTGAGGAGTAGTGACATGAGATGCAATCTGCACCATAATAGCAGATTTCCAGGGTAGAACACTGCATATAGTGACTATTTCTTCAGTTCTTGCCCTCTTTGAGAGATCATGGTCTCCCATACTTCCTCATACAGAGCCGAGTTTAAAGGCAATAGCCAAGGAAGTTCTAGAGGAAGCTACATGGTCTGGATATGTTACCAAATAGTTCAATTTCTGAACTCTCCATCCAGACCTCGATGCCTCTGCCCACTTTCATTTTTTTATTATTAGTTTTTGTTCTGAAGGAGCTCATATGCCACAATAACAGTAGTTTCACACGAGGGAGAGGTGGACACCCCTGGCCAGAGATTATTCCATTCTTCCATAGTCCTCCCAAACCAAAGGGAACATGGAAGGCTCAATAAACCAATTTCTGTATAACTGTATTTGCCTCACTTGCTCATAAGAACAGCCATACTGGGTCAGACCAAAGTTCCACCTAGCCCAGTATCCGGTCTTTCGACAGTGGCCAATGCCAGGTCCCCTAGAGGGAATGAACACAAAGGTAATCATCAAGTGATGCATCCCCTGTCACCCATTCCCAGCTTCTGACAAACAGAGGCTAGGGACACCCTCCCTGCCCATCCTGGCTAATAGCCATTGATAGACCTATCCTCCATGAATTTATCTAGTTCTTTTTTGAACCCTGTTATAGTCTTGGCCTTTACAATATCCTTTAGCAAGGAGTTCCACAGGTTGACTGTGTGTTGTGTGAAAAATACTTCCTTTTGTTTGTTTTAAACCTGCTGCCTGTTAATTTCATTTGGTGACTTCTAGTTCTTGTGTTCCTATTGTATAAGTCTGGTGGACAGTGGAAATCTTGCAGGCTCACATAAATGGTAGCTAAGTGGACCAGTTTCCTGTGGAGAGATGGGAACTGGAAAGGGACAACTGGGGAAAAGGTAGGTAAAAGTAGCATAAAGAGGCAGATCAAGTCCTCAAGCAACTCCTCTGGGGGAGAGAAAGGCACCACACACATGGAACTCCAGTTTAACTGTGTGAAGCAGCAAAGGAAACATCCCTCTTTCCAAGAAGCCCTCTATAGCTGCAGAAATAGAGATGAAACTCCATCACTTGGAGTCTTTAAAATGAAGACTGAACGTCTTTCAAAGAGATATGCTCTAGCATTCAGCCAGAAGTTACGGGGTGGAGGCAGGGCGAAGTTCTATGGCCTATGTGGTATGCAGAAGGTCAGAGTAGATGGCCATAATGGTTCCTTCTGCCCTTAACTATGGTTCCTGTGGAAATGCATGGAGAGAAAGTTTGGGATAGGAGAGAACTTTGGGGAAGGAAGAGCATGAGTAGAGCAAGAATGAGAAAGAGAGACTGAGGGAACAGAGAGAACTAGGGGCCTTCGGCCTGTTTCCTTTGCAAGGGAAGAAAAATGGAAGCCGGAAGAGAAGAAATATTAAAGAAAACTGGCCTGATTCTCCTCTCACTAATACTGGTTAAGTGTCACAATAATGCTCCTGACTTACACCTGCTCTCTCCTGGTATAGGTGAGAGGAGACTCAGGCGCAAAGCATACAAATTGAAAAAGAACTACTGTAGGGTTAGAGACATTAAAGGACAGAGGTATAGTAGAGGTACAGAAAAGCAAAGCAAAACCTCACAATGGGGAAATGATCATTTTGTACATACTATTTTATTTAACTAAGTTTAATTATGATACTGTATATATTACTGACATGAAAAGCCATTTTATGAGTACTGATAAAATACATGACGCAGACAAAAAGTCCTTAATGTGAGTCATGTGTCTCCTTGTGCTGTTGAGAGCTATGCTTTCAACCACAAGGCTACAGCTAAAATCTACCATCCTTCCAGGCCCATGAGACTTGGCAGAATTCATTTCTGAGCCCACGATCCCATCACAAACATCTAAAGGAACGGCTGTTGAGCAACACAGATGATAAAATGAGGACAGCTCCCCCTGCTGTGCCTGGCTCAGGTAAGCAGTGCTCTCTTGTAGCTCCCCCTCTATCTTGCCTGATGCAGTGAGAACTTTCCCTCCTCCCTGTTTTCTTCTACTTTAACCACTGTAGGAACATAAAGCCAAAATTCTCCCCAAGGGGTAGCAGTAAGATGCTGCTTCCAGGCTGTTAATATTCCTTTAAAATATCATTCATAAAAGAAAAGGAATTCAACATAGTTTGGTTGGTTTTTTTAAACTAGCATTTAAGGACCTTTTTTGATTCTTTCTTTTTACAGAATCGAGCACAATCAGGTCCTGGTTCATCACTGGCACTCTTAGGTACTAATGCTAATAATGCTCATGGTGTGACACAGACTAGAAAGAGTTCCTTGATCTGTATTCCTGAATCCTCTAGGAATGACCACTGTGTTTAAACAATGAATGTTTTTGTATAACATGTTTGTTGCATCTAGGGTGACCAGATATTTAGTTGTTTGTCCCACGTCCCGACCGATGTATGATTGGGGCGCCATTTGTCCCAATATTTTGCTTCAGTGGCACTCTGGCTTTTTTTTTTTTTTTGCCTTGGGGCGGCAAAAAACCTAGAGCCGGCCCTGGGGGGCGGGGGGTGAGCCTGTGGCTGCCCCCCATGTGTCCCGATATTTTGTTCTTGTCATCTGGCCATCCTAGTTGCATCAGATAGACCACAGCGGAACAAACTGTAAAGTGAAACTATCTCAGCTATTAGTGGATAAAAATAAACTAACATTAATAAAATTATTCTCCTTGCTTTCATTCATTTTCAGTCTTGACTGAGTCAGACAAGAACAACATTTCAGGCAAAGTTTATGCTGGTAATAATCAAGCTACTGAGGCAAGTACTTTTTAAAAAAAAGTCTAAGCAGCTCCTAAACATGCTCCATTTAACTGTAACATGAAACTCCTCATTCCTTTGTGAGCATCCCAAGTCAGAATGCTGACCCAAGAGAGGAAAGTGTTCATCGCAGAGTAACTGGAAAGAAGAGGACATGACAGCATAGGATAGCCCAAACCAAAATGAAATATTTAAAGATAATCCTAGGGGTTTACGACCCTCAAGACAAACTCTTATTTATGACATCCTAGTCTAGTAGACAGAACGCTGAACAAGGAGTCAGGAACATGGGTTCTATTCCTCGTTCTGCCACTGACCTGCTCTATAAGCTTGGGTAGTGATTTGACTGCTTTGTTCTTCCGTTTCCCTTCCAACTCTTTGTCTTTCTTGTCTATATAGAATGTGAGATCCTTGGGGCAGGGGCTGTTTCTTAGGTGTTTGTACAGCACCTAGCACAATGGGGGGGGGAATCTGGGTTATGACCTGTAGGTGTTACTCTAATATAAATAGTAAATAATATAAAACAATAATGAATTGAGCCTAGCATTTGTAGTGGGTGACTGCAGAAGCTATCTCTGTGTTAATATTGTCTGAACTGGGATGAGAAGACGATAATGCAAATAAAAGGTTTTCCTCATCTAAGCTGTGCTTAACTGAGACTAGTACAAAGAGACATGTTTCAGGATATGTAACTAGTGTACTGGGTCACAAAATTACTAATGTGCAGAGAGGCATCTTTTGCCTTTTCTATGAGTTTGCTGCAAGACGATATTATTTGAACACGTGTGACTATAGCATCATGCAAGCTCACTTTTTGCAAAGCACTGTGGGGCAAATTAAAAAAAATATCACAAGGCTACTTCTGCTCTTGAGTACTGCTGCCTGGGAATGCTCCGGTATTGCAGAGCAGTGGTCTCCAAACTTTTTTGATCGCGCACCCCTATCAGTAAAAAGTTTTTGAGCACGCACCTCCAATATATGTATATTTATTTATGTATAAATTATATACATGTACTACTGTACTAATAAATTATGTAAATTGTAAAACATACACAAAAAATAGAAATTAAAAACCCATGAGATAAAGATGAAATAAATAATATTTTTAAATTTTTTTTTATTTTATTTTATTTATTAACAGTACAAAAAACCTTTTTGCTCTCACTAAAAAAATTATTATTAATAATATTTTTAGTGAGAGCAATGTGATTGAATATGCTTTATTATTTTTGAAAAACTTGGTTTAACACTTTGTGATACAGCAGGCGCTCAGGGTGGGATGCGGGGTCTGGGAGGGAGTTAGGGTGTGGGAGGGCGCTCAGGGTGGGGGTGCGGGAGGAGGCTCAGGTCTGGGCCAGGCAGGAGGTGCAGAGCACTTACCTGGGGCAGCTCCTGTTTGGTGCAGGGGGTGTGCAGGTGGATCTGTGCTGCACAGCACCACCCCCATGGCCTCAATTCTGGGAGCTGTGATTCTGGGAGCTGCCCCCCTCCCACGTCAGGCAGGGCCACCCGGAACACAGAGGCTTTAGGGGCTTCAGGGCCCTGGGCTAAGGAGGTCCCGGGGCAGCCTGCAGCTCTAAAGCCCCTTTCAGAATGTAGCCCTGTGAGCATGGGCTGGAGGACTCAGGAGGAGCAGGGGCAGCTGCGCAGCCAGCGGCTGGAGAGAAGTGGCGTTTTCCCCTTCAAAGAGCCGCTTCTCTCCAGCCGGCTTTGAAGGGGAAAGTGCCGCTTCTTTTCGGCCGCTGGCCGCATGGCTGCCCCTGCTCCTCCATGGGCCGGAGGACTCAGGGCCGCCCCCCCCTTCCCCCCGTCCGGCGGCGCTCCTCCTGCTGCGACCTCCAATCGATCGTCGCACGCTTTGGAGACCACTGTTGTAGAGGACAGCTTATTATAAGATATCATTTGTACTCCTATAATTAAGGTTTTCTTTGGTGTTTCCCTTATAATACAGGCATTCCAAACCCAGGCATTAGTAATGCAATGGAATTATTGTAAGATTAATATCAAAGGTGGAACTATTATGTATGTGGAATAAGAATGGCCATACTGGGTCAGACCAAAGGTCCATCTAGCCCAGTATCCTGTTTTCCGACAGTGGCCATTGCCAGGTGCCCCAGAGGCAATGAAGAGAACAGGTAATCATCAAGGGATCCATCCCTGTAACCCATTCCCAGCTTCTGGGAAACGGAGGCTAGGTACACCATCCCAGTCCTTCCTGGCTAATAGCCATTGATGGACCTATCCTCCGTGAACTTATCTAGTTCTTTTTTGAACCCTGTGATAGACTTGGCCTTCACAACATCCTCTGGCAAGGAGTTCCACAGGTTGACTGTGCGCTGTGTGAAAAATACTTCCTTTTGTTTGTTTTAAACCTGCTGCCTATTAATGTCATTTGGTGACTCCTAGTTGTTGTGTTATGAGAAGGAGTAAATAACACTTCCTTATTTACTTTCTCCACACCAGTCACGATTTTATAGCTAGTTTTATTTATTACAAGAAATAGCATGTAATGGAACTGTAATTTGCATAAAATGCAAAGTCCAATTTATTTTTCATCCCAAAGTACAGTGCCTAATATTTTTAGTACCCATTGACTCCATTCTCTCTACCTGCTCCAGAGCTAATGACTCCACATGATGAACTGATTAAATGCATTGTGGCTGACATCAACGCAATGGTACTTTAAGGGTGCTGGGCCACTTGTTCAAAATTATTTAAGCGCCTAAAAATGCAGATAGACATCTAGTGAGATTTTCAAAAGCACCTAAGCAGGTTAAGTGAAAATCAATGGGACTGAGGCACCTATGCTTCTAAAAATCCCACTAAGCACCTCTCTGCATCTTTAGGCACCTACATACCTTTAAAGATCTGGCCCACTGTGTAGAAATGGCTAGCGGATGCAGTGAAGAGGAATTGCAATTTGCTTAGCCTTTACATGTATCTTCTGAGATTTACTTCTTGCCAAAGCATCTGGATATGGATTAAAAATACATGTGCTTGGATACGAAATGAAGAGTAAGATGATGAGAGGTTGCATTTTCAAAAGCACTCAGCATTGGCTTAACTCTGCACCCATCGAAGGTCAATCCGAGCTTTACCACTGACTTCAGTGGGAATAAAGTTAGGCAGATACTGAGCACTTTTGAATGTCCCACAAGCCGTTTGATCTCTTTTACCCAATATGTCAATGTATTGCAGTGGTCTTGGAACAGTTTGCAGTTTCATGATAGCACAGGCAAAATTAAGGTAAAATGAAAGCTGGAGGGAGGGACTCTATGGTACAGTTCGTCAGTGTGCCAGAATTCTATCAGCAAGTTAGTTTACTAATGCACTAGCCTTCCACCTCCCAAGTCTCAGGTTCCAATCCCGTAGGGCCAGAAATGAAAATCCAGTAGATTGAGTTGGCATCAGATTTACTGGGCATTTATACACATTACAAAAAACAGCACAGCCTTTGTACACAAGGCCAAGAACTGGAACAGCATTTGTTTTGCTGATCAGGACTGAAGTGCATTAGCAGACATGTGCAAGCAGAAGTTTACTTAGTGCCTCTCAGCTCTATGTCTGGCACTGTCAGTGCTATTTGTCCATCAATTTAATAAGCCCTACGTTAATCCATAAATCTGAAGGCAGGATCAAGCGGTTAGCATTTACTAATTGCAATCAGATGATAGTCTTACTTTTATTTATGTGTAATACCCCGCTGGGGATTTAGTTTAAAACAACTTCCAATGATATTTCCCTTTTAGGAGGGTACGTATTAGAAGAATTACTGTATTCAATTTATGTAATACCAAAATAATCCTGTTAGATTGTGGACTAACTAAATAGGTTAGGCTTCAATTAAGTTACAGCAGTAGAAGACCCTTCAGGGGTAATGTCTGTCTGTTGCACAAACAACATATGTTTCAAGATCATTACTGTTAAAAATGTTAACAAACAAAAGACCAAGTTAATTTTGCCCATAAATATTTCTCTCTCTCACTCTCACACACACACTTGATGCGCAGATGCACAAAGCTGCACTCCTAATCTGAACTGGGATTTGCAGCTCTGTCTTTGAGAGACTTTAGAGAGTTAGTTATTTTAACAACTGCTTCATGAAGCTTTTCCATAAAATTCTTTACAGAACTAACGTTTTTTTTTATATAGGCACAAATTACTATTAATATTTGAGACCTCAGTCTTTTATTTCTAGATGCCTTATAGTTGGGGTTTCTGATTTGAGGTTTTAACCAATAAAATACCAATAAACCACTCAATAAAAAAAGGAAAAAAAACTGTTTATCCAATAAACACCAGAAACAGTTAGTTGTATCTATGGACTTGTCTACACAGAGCAGTAATGCAGACTACAGGGGTGTGATTTCTAAAGCACACAATCATGTTGCACATAATGGGTCCATGCAGACCCAGCAGGTGTGCACTAAAGTTTCCGTCGTGCACTTTAAACACTACTACATTAACATCCACTAGAGAACATTACAAGGAGATAACTTATTACAGCAGGACATTCTGCAATGAGTAACGTAAATAATATTCATTACGCATTACAGTGTATACAAAGAGAAAGCGCCAACAAAATCAACTTTATGGGCATCTACATAAAACTCAAACCCAACACCCAAAAAATAAAATTAATGAACCCTCTAAAAAGAGAAACCCTACTTATATTCTATACCTAACCTGAATAACGAATTATATAAAAACACAAGTTGGCCAAATCCTGAGGTCTGCTCAGAGACAGATCTTGTTCTCTGGCTCTGCATGAAGAGGGGACCCTACACATGCAGATATCTCATCCCCCAGATAGAAAAGGGGGCATCCAGTTGCCTCCATAGAAGCATCCCCCTCTCCTCTATAACTCACAGAGAATTCTATGTGAGGAGGGATCAGGAGATAAGTGGACCAAGGATGAGAGATATCCTCCACTGGACCCAGTGAGCAAACATGGTGAAAGCTAAGATGGCTAGAGGCTGACTTGTCTTTTTTGTGGAGCTTCCATAAAATGTGGTACCCAGGTGCTGCAGAGAGTCCAAAGGCAGATCAAAGAAGACACTAATGTCTGAGTGGATGGGGCCATGCCAGCAGCAGATCTCTGAGATCCATGTTGATCCCAAGGGGCTTCCTCAACAGAAGACTGCACAAGAAACTTTCTGAGGGGGATTTCACTGAGTTTTTTAGCCCCTATGTAGGTATTTCTGCAGCGACAAATGATCTGGACCTGAGTTTTCACTTGATCTTGACTTAGAGTCTATGTGAATTTTGCCTGAATAAGGATCTCAATATTTGGCTCAATACATTAAAAAACAAACACACAAACCCCAACAGCAGCCTATATGTTTTGTTCCTTCCACTTTGATTTATTAAATAAGTTAATACTAGCAATGGACAGTAGTTTGGAAGGTCTGGAGTAGTTACATTCTCTGCAAACTAAACCTTAATAATCTAAGATGTGCATGTTAACTCAGACCAATTTTTGATACTTCAGAAAAATGGCTCTCTTCTGATCAATAAACCAAGTAAACAAGAGAAAAATGGAGCAATTCTGGTTTAAAAACTCCAACCACCTAGTAACTATCCCTATATGCAAGTAGCTACTATGTCATGGAAAAAAGTAGTGTGTAAATCAGAGGTGGGCAAACTACAGCCTGTGGGCCACATCCGGCCCACGGGACCATCCTACTTGACCCTTGAACTCCTGGCCGGGGAGGCTGGTCCCCGGCCCCTCCCTCGCTGTCCCCCCTCCCCTGCAGCCGCGACGCCAGCGCGGGAGGGGGCTGCACTGCGGGGGCAGGGGAGGGCAGGGAGGGAGGCTCATTTGCAGCCTCAGGGGAACAAGCGGGCGGTGCGGGAGCACAGCAAGCATGGGCGGAGGACTCAGGAGGAGCACCGGGCGGCCGCAAAGCCAGCCGGAGAGAAGCGGCGCTTTGAAGGGGAAACCGCCACTTCTCTCCGGCCGCGCGGCTGCCCCTGTTCCTCCTGAGTCCCCCACTCATGTTCGCAGGGCCGCATTCTGAAAGGGGCGTTGGGGGGGTTGAATAGGGGCTGGGGTCCCGGGGGGCCTGTCAGGGGGTGGGGGTGTGGACAGCGGTCGGGGCAATCAGGGAGCGGGGGGGCGGTTGGGGCAGGGGGTCCCAGGAGGGGGCGTCAGGGCACAAGGAGGTTGGATGGGTCAGGGGTTCTGAGGGGGGCAGTCAAGGGGCAGGAAGTGGGAGGGGGAGGATAGGGTTAGGGTTCGGGGAGGGGCTGTGCCTCCCCTACTCAGCCCTCCATACAGTTTTGGAATCCCGATGTGGCCCTCAGGCCAAAAACTTTCCCCACCCCTGGTGTAAATCATAACTTGTGAATTGTTGTCCTCTGGTGCACTCTTCATATTGAATCATGTCTGCAGGCCCTCCCTATGATCTGCACAGGATGACTTGCATGACCAAGGATTTATCGTAATTTTTTAGTTTCTGATTAAATGTGGCAGATCAACAGGCCTAATCTGCTGTCCACACAATAGCCATGATACAAGTGGCCATGGATGCTTCCGCCACAATATTCATTAACTCTGACCTGGAGGGGCCATCTCTAAGTCTGCATAGGCATGGGGAATTAAATCTTTGGCCACTCTTTGCTGAAACTGCAAAGGGTGCCGGTTAGTGCTCGTGGATTTTTGTGTCAATTATAATGATTATTTGTACATGTGCCCAGCACGAACTGGACTAACACTATCAATCCACTTTACATGCCGTAGGGCATCACAAAAGATATTAGATGTTAATGGCATTCAGGCATTGTCAACCTAAATTAACTGGAGCTGCTGACCTAGGAGAGGAAAAGCTCTTTGTCGCACTATTCCTCTCATGAGCTATGTAATTTAAAAAAAAAAAAAAACCCAACCCTTTCCAGGACTCTGATGGTGGAATAGAACCGTCTCTTTTAAAGTTTGTGCTTAGAAGATCTATAGTAATTTAATGTAGCAGCATACTATAAATCAGCTTTAGAGTTCTTTGTTTTATTGCCAAAGGACAGTCTCAGAAACAAGAGCCTTCATTGCAATGTCTTGTACAAAGTAGTTCTAGCCTTGGAAGTAGAATTCCCTTATCTCATCTCTTTCTTCTGAGCGACAGACCTATTACTTGTGATCATTCTGGATAAAGATGAGTTTTGATTTCTTTTGGTTGGATTAGTCATTGCCGAGATCCATCTCCTTCCCAAATCAACCGCTGCTTTTCCTTCGACTGCATGGCTCTGTACCTCCCCCAGTTAGCACATCATTTTTTCTATGCAGTTGCAGCAAATGTCAGAAACCATTCAAAGCAAGTCTGCATACTATTTGACTCCTCTTTTTCACTACACAAAGGACCTATTAAGGTGGGGTAGGTGATGGGTTTTGTGTACGAGTGAAAGTCATCCCTGTGCATTGATCCAGGCCTATTCACATCAAGTCGCAGCTAATCGCCTCAAAATAGATCTATAAGTGGGATTTTAGGGGTGTGTAGGCTTCATGCAGACAGTGTGCACAGGGGCTGATTTTCAGTCACTTTAAATATTGTTCATTTCATTCAATAAAGGGTAAATTCCCTGAACTTATGCTCTGCGACTGAACCTGACTCATCATCATATGAGTGCACTGGGAGATGGGGGAGGCTGGCTCAGAGATCATGCTGCTATCTCACTAGGCTTTGTGGAATTAAATCAGAGTTTTTTGACAACAAGGTCCAAACACCTCTGAACTGGAGCTTCCAGCCACAGTGGATGAGCCAGAAGGTCTCCTATTCCTGGATAGCAAGAGACATCTCAGCTCTTGCCCCAATCGCTTCCAAGGCTTCCTCATCCACATGGGAATACTCTGTCTTCTCATCCCTAGTCCATTCTCTCACTTGGAGCAGATCTGGTAGGAAAACTGTTATAACTACCAGGGAACCCCCAATTTTCTTATGGGGGTATTCCAGCTCCACTGAAGTCTTTGTGTTAATATACCTTGCACTTCACTGTGTGCATTAATGACAGAAATACCATCAGAGTGGGCTCTGTGACAGATATTGCAACCACATGCAATATCTTTGGAGGACCATACTGTAGTAAGCAGTGGTGAAGTGCATAGGGGGATAGAAGTGGCACCTGCCCCCCCAGCAGTTGTTAGGTGTGTGTGTGGCTTTTCAAGCCAAGACGTGGCTTGAATTGAAGGTGGCTCCACCACTGCTCAAAACCCAGCTCTACTACTGGCATTAAATTTATTAACAGTTTATGTATCACTCTGGACCAGGGATTATATGCAATTCCACTGGGAAGAAGGGTTGCCACAGCTCCACCAGAAACTAAAAAAAAAAAACAGGTGATTACAGTAAATCACTCAGGCTGTAGGCACCCCCAGACAGGTACCACCTGCGGGGAAGGCTTGCATATGCTGGTTCAAGCTGGGTTTTCCAGAGATCAACAGACAACAATAGGGCATTTGGAATAAAAAAAAAAAAAGGCTGCATTTAAGAGGATCCAGCCTTCCGTCCAAGAGGGCTCCCAATCCTTGTGGAAGGGTTGGAAAATTGTTGGCTCCATAAGATGATGAAACCTCCAGTGAATTTTTCACATGTGCAGGAATGAAGATCAAAAAATCAAAAAGAAACTTCCAAAGTGGTAGAATAGTGACAGCTGCTACAGTCAGTTCATCTCCTCCCTTACTCCACTGGGGGAGGGGGGGGGCTCCATTCACTCTTTCAACACGAAGATGACATTGATTTCAAAACAACCAGAAACTACATTTCAAAGCTTAGTAGAATGCAAGTAGGGCAGACTTATCGCACCTAATGCAGACATAAGGAACTAGGTTTCTTCTGACATCCGGGTCTACCCTGCTACAATCCTATGTAGAGAAAAAAGACAAGGATCAAGATGTAAAGATAGGCAAATACTATGTTGAAATACAGTGGAACCCTGGCTGAGTGGTGCTGATGTCATTTTTTGTTTTACAGATGAGTTTCTCTACAAGCAGAAACAACAAGGAGTCCAGGGGCACCTTAGATTTATTTGGGCATAAGCTTTCATGGGTAAAAAACCACTTCTTCAGATGCACGTAAACACACTCTGACCTCCTTAGCAAGTCCCATTAAATGGAATTCCACTTTATTTGGACACTGTGAGTGGAATTCACCCCAGTGCAGAAGACCTATGCAGGACCCACACACCCCATAAGTCTCCACAAAGCCCTGTAATAAGGGCTTAAGTGGACCATAAGTGGGATGACCGCCTCGCCTGGTCCCTCTGGATTGAGACAAATGCTGCTGTATGAAGGGGTGCATTTCATGGTATCAACAAAACCAAACAGCATGGCAAAACACAGCATTACTCATTTTAAAGTCGTTTTTATGAAAATGTGACCTGAATTTATTAATTGTCTCTTTTAGCTTGTTTTCCTCCCAAACCTCAAACATGAGACTATCCAACATTGTGTTCAACCCCAGTAACAGGCATCGCGGTACACGAGAGGGAATTCTTCGCTCTGAACTAGAGGATCTAGTTGGCAGTTAATGCCATAGCGAACATTAGAAGTACTGGCCCATTCTCAGCTTTTAAGTAGGAAACTACATAAGCACTACTCAAACACAGTATTTTTTTCTGGCTTGTCAATACTTCATTCTATGAGTATATTTTAAGCAAGGCTCCATTCTAAATGTGTTTATTAATGTTGCTTTATTTCCTAATTGCGTGTGGGTGGATAATTACTTATAGTCCTCAGAGCTTCATAAGTGAATTATAGAAGTCTAAAAAATGTCTCTGCTATTATAGTATATGAATGAACAACTAAAGTACTCTGTGAAAGAAAGGCAGACTAGTAGATCTGCTATAATTAGAGACATTTTTCTTGTGGCAACAGTTGGAAAGGACAATTAATTGTAAGTCTTATGTTTATCTCAAAAGCTGCATAACCATTGTTAGCAAATTCAATAATGCACTCCTGTGTGCAAAAAGGCAACTTCTGGATTGTGTCAATAGCACTTTCTACCATAGCTATATTTTAATGCATCCAGGTAGTGTGCATTTCTTCTTTCCTATGGAACATTTTACAGCCCTGCAATTTCTGAAACACCCAAGAAAACAGTGTCTTGGGCAACACTGGATCTGTATTTCTGTTGTAATCTACCTGGCCTGGCCTAAATAAGTTTTCTCCTTACATCACAATTTACTATTTCACTCTATACAAGAATTTTTGGGATACTCTTTGTATGAAAATGCTACTCAGAATAAATTTGCATTGTATTACATTTGCATTGTATTGTTACATTTACCCATACTGAGATGAGAATTTGGCCCAGTAACACTAGTGTAAATCCAGAGTAACTCTACTGAAGTCAATATTTCCCTCAGATTAGTACAGATGGATGGACAGTGTAGTGAAAATGCTGTTCCTCAAAACTCCTGAACTATGTACTTCAGATTGTAAAGATTTTGAGCTATACCATCTTCTCTGGAGCAAAAGTGGCCCTGTGGTAGGGGGTGGAGGGCGGGGAAGCGGGGAGAGGGAGTGGGGGTATCACATATTTCTGCAGCTTAGAAGTAACAGAAAACAGGAATTACCTTCCCTTCTTTGGGGACAAGGGTTCACAAGCCTCTCCAAGCATGCTAACCCAAGGATCTAATCCCCAACCCTAGAGATCTTGGAGTATCTGCGAAGAGGACCTGACCCCTGTGTTGCTCCCCAGTCTCCTACAGTTCCCAGCAGCAGTGCTCCTTCAGGAGTTGTACGTCCACTGATTTCCTCCCTGATAGCAACATTCCAAGGGGAGTAGAATACGCCAGCATTAAGTCCTGCTGGAATTTCCTTATGAAATTTCATTAATTTGCCAGGGAATAAAGCTACATAGAATGGCATCACCCTGTCCCCCTTCTATTACCCCCCCCCCAAAACCTAGAGATCCCATGGGATAACTTAGTGTTCATGCAGAAAAGCAAACATGAGCTTAGGAACAGTGAAGGATGATGCTATTAGGCTCTTCTCCTGCCTTCCAAATGTGCCATCTGCATTTGGCTTTGATTCGTGCTATTTCCATTATCACTACATCTAAAGTAAAAGTGAGGATCTGGCCCTCTGAATTTAAAAATCATAAGACAGCCAAAAGCTGTTGTTTTATGTTTGCCAGCTGTTTATGGAAATGAAAGCAGCATACACCACTATATGAGAGAGAGAGAGAGAGAGAGAGAGAGAGAGAGAATAATAAATTTACTTACATTGACAAGCAACAAAACTTAAGAAGGTTATAAATGAAACTTTTCACCGCAGCCACCCTAGTTAGAAAGGATCATATCACACAATGCAAAGACACTGAAACACGCAGAGATTAATGATTGTAGTTAAATCTGATCAAACCAATCTGAAACCCTCAATATCTAGATATTGCGCTATACCAGATATATACAGTAGTGTACTGTATTACAACTGTAACTGGGAAATTCATATAGAAAAAATAAAATAAATAGTTGGAGCCAAATTTTGCACTTACACTGGGGGGGAGAGGAATATCTGCCCCAACCTTAAGTATGCTGCTGTGACCAGCTCAAGCCTAAATTATAAAACTATAATTACACATACACTCCATGTGATGCTCCTACCCAAATGATGACCACCTTCTCTGTCTGCATTCTGCCCATCCTCCTCCCTCCGCCATACCTGGGCTACTTCTATCATTCCAAGGCATCAGAGCTTGAGACAGCTATGTTATGTTGTTAGAAAGCCAGAAGCTTTCATTCTAATGGGACATTTGTTTCTAGTCCTGGTAGAGCTCAAGATATCCAACCTTTGAATGTATCATTATTGTGTGTTGGAACACTATTTTAGATAACTCTGTAAGTTTCTAAACTATATTAGTATAACATTTCCGTTCTGCTTTGAGCAGAGCCTTGGACTAGATGACCTCTTGAGGTCCCTTCCAACCCGGATATTCTACGATTCTTTCCTCTGAGGTCTCTACAGTTGTACTCATGGTTCTAAATGAGTTTACTATTCCTAGAAATGGGATATGAAAAACAAAAACCCCAAAAGAAATTTTTTTCATTCTCATCCAATCAGCAGTCAGAACTGTAAGCTCTTTGGGGCAATGGCCATTTTTTAAAATACAGAACCTAGCAAAAGGGAGTTCTTGGTCTGTGACTGGGGCACCTAAGGACTGCAAAAATACAAATAAATAAACAAATAAAAAATCTATGTTATTTCACCAATCACAACTATCCAGCATAGTTTAAATAATGAATATTTGTATAGAAATGTAAACAACAACTCAGATAATTTTTTAAAGTGCAAAAGAATTTGATAAATATATGTTTGAAGAAATGTGAGGGAAGAATTGTCTGCTCACAGACATTCTGTAAGCAGAAAAAAAGTAGCTAAACTTACCTAACAAATTATTCATTGTTAATGATTTCCTCAGTTCTATGTGATTTTTGTCAGTTTCACTGATGCCCACTGGTTCTCAAACACAGCTGAGAAACTCATTAGTTTTGAAACTGCATTCTGTTGCTGCCTAGTCCCTAAGCAGCAACAGTGGTACAATACTAAATATACCTGCCTACAGACTTAGGAAGCCAAAGCTATTAGTTTATATTTAGTTCACATGGGCAAAATCATCTTCACAACTCTAGCCCTTCACGTGATTTTTTAAAATGCAACTCTACACTCTGCAGAAACAAATGGCACCCTGTCTCTAACTCACCAGAAACTTCCCTATTCACCACTTTTCAAGATATGTTGTAACTGAAGACTAAAATTCTACTTTAACTACAAAGACATCAGTGTCCTTCACCCTTCCAAAAATAAGTTTCCTTCAAATACAGGATGAATTCAGCTAGAAGTTATGCATAGAGGTTGAATACAGTACCAATGTTGGCCCTAATCCTACAAACACTTTGTAACTTTAGGCATGTGGAGAATCCCATGGATTTCAATGGGACTACTGATATGCAGAAGCATTTGCGAGACTAGGGACATACTTGGCACTTCTTGTACATAATGCTTTCCAATATTAACTACTGCATAAATGTGGAAAATGAAGCAGAGGAAGTAAGCAACTAGTCCAATGCAACAAGACAAGACTGCATCAGATACTGGATTAAAATTTAGTAGCTCTTGACTGCTACTCCTTTTATTAGGCCACTAGACCTCACCTCTGTTTTGCAAAGGGAACAGGGGGATCAACAGTCCTGTCAACAATGTGGTTAATTAACTAACAGCCTTTTCCACACTAGCAGAAAAATACGAACCATATACAACACAAAATGTGGACAACACTGTGTGATATTGTGGATTATTTTGCCAGTGGTCTGGGAAGTGCTACATTAACTTAATCAAATTGTAAATGTTAAAGGGCATAAAAATGTGTTATTTCAACATTTTCTAAATCACCAGCCTCCCTTCTGCTGCTCTTTCCATAATTTACCAGTTCCCCTCTACTCATCCATTTTCCATGCTGGCACTATTTCGTTACTGGCTTGACCCAATAAATTTTCAGCTTGAAATACATTTAAATATAAAATAGATTGAAGGGTATAGTATAAAAATATTGCTCTGTCCACAGTGTTAAAAACAAGATATATTTATGGTAATTTAAAATGGCACCCCTGTTTCTGCTTTGGTCTGTTAATTTGTGTTGCAGTTCTTTGGTTTGCATACACACTTCTGTATCAGCAGGGTGTTACCGCATGCCTACTACTTTACAAGTACTCACCTACTGTACTTGCAGGTGTGTGTGTGTATATATATATATATATGATAGGTATGATATACCTATAGGGGTTTTTTAATACTATATATATGCTTTTAATGACCAAGAGATCAAAATATTTAAAATGTTATACAAAGTTAATTTGTTTAACAGCAACTTAAGACATGAAGTTGAGCCCACACCACGGATAAATAATGACAGTAACCCTTGCTCACCCCATCTGCCTTTAGTGTCTATAATGCACTCATTGAATCTCAACATAAATTAGACTAAGCTTTTGGGGCAGGGATTACGTATTTTTAACTGTGCTGTTAAGCACCAAGCACATGTTTGGGCACTTCATAAATAAATCAAACTAGTGCAAATGTCATTAAATCTTCCTTTGTAGGTTCTACCTTTTCCACATACTACTTTATGGTTTTGCTCACAAAAACACTGGAGGCGAGGGAGAAATAGTCAACATGCAATATTTTATTTCAAGACTCCCACTGCAGTCAATGAGAGTCATATGGCTAAAATGCTATTGACTACCTATACTATGTAGACCTTTATGTCTATGTTGTAGCTATATATACAAAAATAGGTGAAATCCTGCTCCCAATGAAGTCAATAGGAGTTTTATTATTAACTTCAATGTCAGGATTTCACCCTAGGTATGTTATACATAAGTAACATTCAATTTTTATATTTTATTTTACTACAATTATTCAGTCAACATTGGGGATTGGGATCCCCCATTTAGTCACAAACAGGTACAGAATGGACAGCTACAGTGCAATTTTCTCCATCTTACCCTGTCAATGTGCTTTAACCCTGACTTGGAGGGAACACCTCGAGTGGTGTAGAAGGCTATGTGAAATAAGCCAGGGAGTCACCATAACCAACTCCCTGAATTACTAACCACAATCACATTTGATCTAAATATTCCTGAAGTTCACTTAAGGCTGAACCTCATCAAAAGCTATTTTCACAACAAGCTCGTCTATTGGTTTTAATATGCTAAATTGTTCATACTTTTATATGAATGCAAATTTTAGAAGAGCCCAATTAGGGACTGATCCCACACCCCTGAAGTCCATGGGAGTTTGGCACTTCAATGGGACCAGGATCAGGGCCTGATGGAGGACTTGGATATAAAGAAACTCTGTTTATAATGGAATGAAAACCTTACGGCCAAAAACTTTTGAAAAGTGGCCTCTGAATTTGGGTGCCTCTGTTTTGGCGAGTCCAGCTTCAGACACATTGGGCCTGATTTTGCTGAAAACTCACTTCAGTGGGAGTTATGGGCACTGAGCATTTCTGAAGATCAGAGCCAATGCATGTCTAGTTGGGCTCCCAAAAGCTGAGGCACCCGGGAGTCAGAGGTCATGTTTGAAAAAGCTGACCTCAGTTGTTCTATTGCTCTGCATGTCTGGTTGCAAAAAAATCTCAATTTACAGGGCCCATGCAAACCCTTTCATTCGGTTGCGGCTCTGCACAGCTCCACAAGCCTGGACAACTGACTGTGTTCTGCATCCATACAGGCTGGCACAGAAGGGAGCACTGAGGGCAGGCTGAATTAAATCCTGTAACTAGAGCACATCCCTGGCCTGAGACACAACTGCTATTGCAGCTCATGCATAGGAAAAGCTCCTGCAAAAGGGCTGTGCTGCCCCCAAGATGCCCACATAAGACGCAATTACTCTGGTATTATGCAGGCTTCAGAATTTCGACGGTTGTGAAAATATTGTGCAAAAAACCGATAACTTCATCATAAGAGAGCACAAAGTGTTCCTGTTCAAATCACAAGGCAATTTGCTTGCAAACAGGGGACAAATCAACACACATATCTGTTAAATTCACAGACCAAATAATCTGCTCGACTTCGAGCAGGTTTCTGCCTAATATTCTCACCAAAGCATAATGCCCATGGGACTTTGTATAAATGACAAATTACTTTGTAAGGGGGAAAATGTACAGTTCTATACCAGCCTCTAGCAGGATTTTTTAACATTGTCTGTTGATTGGCTGAGGAGAGATCAATAAGAGGACAAAAAGCTTATCAAAATGTTTATCGTCAAGCCCTGGGTAAGATAATATCATAAACAGACGTGTGGTGCAAGTTAGATCCTTTGTGTAATTCTGGTGGAACAGCAGGTGTCACACATAGCTGTAACCCAGTATCAAATGAAGATCTGCCTCCATGTCATGGGAATTAGGATTGCCTGGGCTCCACTTGGGAGTAAAAGGTTCCCGACTTCTGGTACACGAAGCAGTCTGTAACCCCATTCAAAGCAGAGTATTTTAGTGCTTTTCTTTTATCCTTTTGGATGTTTTCAATGAAGACCCCCTGAATTTCATCAGCAGTCCCTCTTTCTCATGGAAATTTTAAATCACGCACTTAAAAATAGACCCATCAGATTATCTGGGTAAATCAAAGCTCGGCTTATCTCTCTCTTCCCCTTCAAAACATACAATTTATTTTGTCCACCAGCATCAAGCCAAGAGTAATCCTGTAGTTCCAGCCACCTCACTTCCTTGGCTATCTATTATATCCATATATGTGTGTGTGAGATTCTAGGTGAAGGTGTATGAATGCATGCCTTGGTGCATGTGACTGTGTGTTTGTTACTGTGTCTGGGGGGGTATGGTCTAAGTGTTACAACGCAGCCTGATACGACCAAGGAGAACAACATCAAAAATCAAAAGCAGTAAAGTAGCAAATAATCTAAACAAGGAATAAAGTATCACTAAATATTAATCTAAAACCCCTAAGATCCGTTATTGCTCCTCTTAAGAGCAAACATAACTGACCCAGTTCTAGAGAGAATAAATCAGTCCTTCCCAGTGGTTCAGATACACAACATAATAGAACAATCAGACAATCCTGACTCCTAGCCCCACCGCTTCAAACATGCGCATCTCCCTACTCTCCTCCCCCATTCCCAGTATAGCCCATCAGGCCATGGGAACTGGAGAAAGCCCTGCAGGGCTATAAATAGCCACCCCTGGGAGGGGGGCACAGAGGATGGAGGGGAGTGCAGCAGCACATTCCCAAAAATGCTGCAGAGGGAGGCATCACCAGATTAATGCTTGTGGGGGGAAAGACTGCTAGGAAGTTCAATGACATCCTAACTAATCTGCAAGGGGAGGAGGAAGTGGCTGGAATTGGGAAACTAAGCTGGGAATGCCATGCATACTGGGAGAAGAAGGAAGTGGGACTTCCATGTCTGGCTTCCCACCCTCTTCCCAGGAGTTTCTCCAGCTCCCCTGAGCTCTGCTATTTGGGGTCGAGGAATGGGGAGGTTTGAGTTTGAGCCTGTGGAAAAAAAATAAGAATGTCAGTTCATGGCGATCTCACCAAACAAGTCTAGCTACCTATTCCAAGTCTATCGTGAGTCAGATGGGATTTATTTATCTTCATTGACTGCATCTCCCGCATGAAGCGTCCCTGTCTTTTCCCCATTGACGAAGTGCTGCTCCTTCTTTTTATTATTACTATTGGACAAGATCAAAAATCGTTTCCTTGCCTTTTCACCCGGCAGCCAAATATCCCTCCCTGAACTCTGACCCCACATCTGCCCTACATCCCCCTCCAAACTTTGTGAGCTTGGGAAGCAGCAGGCAGACGGCGACACGTCCCAACACGGATTATTCCGCATCTACCGCTTCCCACTAGCCGCTACACATACCTGATACCCCGACAGACTGTGAACACGCCGGCCATAGGCACACTCCGTGCGTCCAATCCGCACCACACGGGCACCGTACATCCAGCTTACACACTCACTTCCCCAGTACAGACCCCTCCTCAATACAGCTACAGACAGATACACGGCAACACAAACACACACGCACGCACACTCTCCCAATGCATAAACACGCAGCCCGCGTGTCCCACCATGCACACACCGTCCCTGCAATCCTGTACACATCCCAGGTCCAATATACACACACACAAACTAAACTCCCCACGCTCTGGATCCTCTAACCCCCCCCCCCAGCTCACACAGCAGCTGCAGTGCCCCCCCCCCCCGGCTGCTCCCCTCCTTCCCCTGGGACTTACCGTCCTCCAGAGCCGCTGCCTCTTGGCACTGACCGAGCTGGCGGTGACGATGAGGTGGGAGACGGCCACCACCAGCCCGAAGACGATGGCGAGCAGGGTCCGCACGGGCAGCAGCGAGTAGGAGACGAAGGTGACCAGCATGAGCTGCCACATGCCCTGCTCGGGGGCGCTGGGGGGCTCCAGGCCGTAGGCGCCCAGCGAGAAGGGGCAGCAGAGGAAGGAGAAGGTGAAGCTGAAGAGCAGGGTCAGCTTGACGATCTGCTGCAGCTGGGTGACCTGCAGGTACTTGACGTTGGTGACGATGAAGAGGGAGAGGAAGACGATGCAGTGCACCGGGTGCGAGCCCTTGGAGATGGTCAGGCTGGGGCCGGAGAGCAGCTCCACCAGGGCCAGGCTGGCGGTCAGCACGATGAGCACGGCCAGCGCCTTGAGGGTGGAGGTCTGCTCCAGCTTCAGGTTGTAGCTCTGGAAGAGGGACTCCAGCTCCTTGCAGTCGAACTCGTCCTCGCAGGCGACGGCATCCAGCAGCGGCGGCGGAGGGACTCCCCCCAGCCCGGCGCCCGCGGCCGGGGGGGAGCAGCAGCGGCAGCACGTCTTCCTCTTGGTCTTGACTTTCTGAAACGGTATTTCCTCCATGTCAGTGCCATTCATAAACCCCGGGGAAGGAATGCTCCTCCTGGCGTCCCCTGCTGCTGCTGCTGCTCCTCTGCCTCTCTGCTCATAGGGGGGGGGGGGGGGGGGCGCTGCGAGCTGGAGTAGCAGCCGCCGCCAACTAGGAGCCGGCAACCCCCAGCTGCAAAGCCTCCTAGGAGCCGGCAACCAGAAGCAGCCCTAGGGAGGGACCAGGTGCAACCTGGTATCCAGAGATCGCTGGGACGGCTGCAGGACAGAGTCAAAATCTCAGTTGTGTATTATTCCAGCCTCTTCCTCCCCCCACCCCCCCACAGCCCCTCGCTGGAGCTCCAGGGATGATAGTCTCCTAATGACACCAAAACACCATCCAAAGGTTTGAAATCAAGCAAGCGGGGGGGGGGGGGGGGGGAGGAGAGAAGAGAGAGTAATCAACAGGCACAACTGGCTTCAGATAGCCTGGGTAGAGGAGTGGGAGCTGGGGGGATACTGTTTCCTAGGGAGTAGGCGACGTTAAAGACAACAAGGGGGCCTGGGCTAAGCAGAGGAACAGAGAGACGTGGGGGGAGGAGAGAGAGGGAAGGAAACACAGACAGGGAAAGAGGGTGATCCCCTGCCTACGTCCAAGAGCATTTCACTGGGGCTCGGGAATGATATGCGCCTGCGCACTGATTGCTTCAGAAGCCAGGCACGTCTCCCCAATCGGAGCAGATTGACAAGAAGAAAACACAGCTTTGACAACAGGACCACGTTTGAGCCTGCTTTGCAGCGCCCTCCCCCCGCCCGCCTGCCTGCCGCCTCCCTCCGGCCATCGGAACACACACATCCAGCCATCGCTTGCCCAGAGTCAGCCGTGCTTTGCTTCACTTCGGGCTTTGATCAGGCTCCGCATTTGTTTCACGTCCCTGCAAACGCACTAGTGTGTGGACCAGCCACATCCTGCCAGCGGCAGCGGCGGAGAAGCCTAGCCTTCTTGGTACAAGTATAGTAGTAATACGAGCCACGAGAAAGATGAAAAACTTTACAGCGACAGCGTAGTTAGTCTGCAGACATTCTGTCTGATGTGGGAGAAATATAACCCATTACAGTAGGATGCGAAATAGCGTAATTTGATTTTAATGGGATGTGTAAAAGAAAGATTGCAAGTTTTTGAGTAAAATGTAGAGCCCACTTAATGCTTGCCTCTGCCACCGCTAGTCAATTTATACATTAAATCAGTCCTTAAATGATGAAGAGTTTTACTTTCGTGTGCACCGTTATATATTCTGCGCCAAATTCTGTCCATGTTTACATTTATGCAATGCGATTGATGGCATTTAGTGCAGAAGTTAGTCTCAGATCTGTATTTAAATTGAAAAAAGTGATATTATGAAAGTGCATGTTTCCCAAAGAATTTATATACCTGGGGTGCATAGAAGGATTAGATTTTGAATCAGTAGGTGTCAATCTCACCACACACAGAATTTCTGTAGATAATCAAAATGTTGCCATAGGCAAAATAAGAAAAAGAGTTTTGAATTAGGCTTATTACAACTAAATTAGCAGATGAATAGTAAAAACAGGTATGCTTTGTTGATTTAAGGATATTGACTTTGTGTATTTTGACATGTGATGTCGACAATTTGGGTTTTAATCATTTATAAAACTAACTTTTTGAATGGCAACATCTCCTGTCATTAAATAATTGACAATCTCTGCTCTTAATTTCCCACATCTGTGAAAATTTAAAATCAATAACCATCTAAAAATGCTTACAAATAGATAGACATTATAAAAAAATAAAAATCAAATTCTACCAAGCATATTATATATATAATATTGTGTGTGTCCTGCTTCAAAATATGTGCAGATATTGAAATAAGTGAAAGGCAACAAAGAACATAGAAAATTATCTAAAAATCTCAAACATTTCTGTCAGCACTTCTGACTTTTTCAGGGAATAAATCAGGTCAGTAGCTGTGGACAGATATTCTTATTATATGAGTTATTTTCCATTTGACATAGGAGTATATTATGCTTCAACAAGATTTTTTTTTTAAACTTTGAGTGCTAACACTACAATACTGCACAGTAATACTGCCATGTTATCTCCAGTTTTAAACTTCTGTAACCCTTTTACTCAAGTTTGAGGCTATCGGCCTGATTCAAAGCTCATGAAGTCCAGGGGAAAGACTCCCATCCACATCAATGGGCTTTGGATCAGACTTTAAAATGCTTTCCTAATTATTTCCTTATAAAGAGCCAGAACAACATTATAAACTGTACATGTGGATGATGTTTTTTGTCTGAAAAAGACCATAGGGTTGCTTTAATGGTCTTGTGGGTACATTAAAGTCTTGATGGCCTAATCTCTCTCTCATTGATGTCACTTAAATCTTGATCATCAACGTCAGTGGATGACCCCTAAGTCTGATGGTTTGCAGTGCTTCCTTGGTGTTTACATTGCTTTTCAGGATGCTATATATAATTTCTGAATGGTAAAAATTGCTTTTTAAAGTCTCTGATAAATGTTCTAAGGTAGTGTCAAACATAACAGAAAAGATCAAAACATGAACAAGGTTGTCTGTTATATTCCTGTAATCAATGTTATTTTAAAAATGCCAAGAATTCAAGTAGCTTTGACAGGTTGGCTAGTTTGTTTAAAACCTTGGATTTTACTCAAAGTCCTTGATGATCTGAGTTTTAAAGCATGAAAAATAAAATTTATGATATCATGACCACTCATTGTGTGGTCTACATTTGAGAAAATAGCTACAGTCCTGAAACATTAAACAGATATAAAACTGTTTATAAATACTTTGCAACTTGCTTTGCCTGAAAAAACAGCTGGGTTTGGATAACTTCTCTTAGCTGCAAAGTGCAACTTTCAAAGATGGAACTATAAAGGTGGTACTGCAATACACTAGGTAATAAAAGATATGCCTAAATTCTGTTAACAAGAGTAGTGGTATAAATCAAACTTGCTTTAAATGAGTTTGTAAAAGAACCTGAAAACCTGTTTCATTTCTTTTACTGTTATAGTTGTATATTGTACCAAAGAATTAAATCTCTCTTACACAGATAGGATAGCTAATTGGTACTCCTCATGCTGCCCAATAATAGGGAGAGAGAAATTCTTTGGCCAAGAACATCTAACTAAGCTCCTTCTCCTTAAATATCTCATTGCCCCTTTGTTATGTACATGCAGAACAGACAGGAACTTGATTGTTTAAAAAAAATAAATGTCTCATTGTCTAGACTCAGTATAGACATAGAAAATATTCTCTACCACAATAGGGTTTCATTTACTTCTTTTCCCTACATCTACAGAATTGAGTATCCATGCACATCAGGATGTCTTGAACTTCTTCAACTCTCGCTTCTCATCTAAGCTTTCCAGGACAGCATGATGCTCCTGTGACCTACTGAACTTCTATGTTAATACTAATGAATCATTGCAGCAAGCAGGCAAATACTGGCTGCTAACTTTTCAGCCAACATGATTTATGGCAGGTCAGCTGGATCCTCCTTGCTTTTGACAAATCATTCACCTCCATCAGTACCATATCCACGCTGTTGTATCTGTTCTTCAGTTAAAAATGAAATACACCTAAGAGCTGTTTAATAAGATAACACTAAGCCCCGGTCTACGCTGCACATTTATGTTGGTATAACTACATCACTTAGGGGCATGGAAAATTCACACCCCTGAGTGATGCGGTTATACTGACCAAACTCCCAGTGTAGACAGCGCTAAGTTGATAGGAGGGCTTCTCCCATCAGTACAGATTAACTAAGGCATAGAGTGGCTACACTAGTGAACTTATGGTGGTGCAGCTGTACCAATGCAAGCTCTCTAATGTAGACATAGCCTAAGATTATTCGGTGCTGTTTACATGAAGAATCCACTGATTGATTACCGGGCTTCTCTGGTCTTTTCTATCATTGTTCCTCTTCAGGTGCCTTCAGAAAAAGGAGCAGGACAACAACATGTAGGCTGAGATTTCCAAAGCTGCCTAACGAGTCTGATACCCAGGTCCCATTAATTGGCATCCAGATCCCCAAGGCACCTTTAAAAAAACCATCAGCCTTAGTTTTAAGACTAAAACGTTTTTGTGTGTCCTAGACTTATTGTCCACTCTATCCTACAATTCGCATTTAGGATTTTAGCAAAATGCTGCATCACAGGAAGGCAATAATATTTGATGGTTGGGTATGGGTCTGATCCTGTTTCATTGAAAGAAATGAGAATTTCACCATTAATTTCAGCTGGATCAGGCCTGAGGTGCTCTGCACTTTAAGCAACAGCCCACTCTTCTCAGGGAAAATCCTAACTGCATCTCTTTGCTTTCACATTACCCTGTTTCCATGAGCTGAAAAGATTAGTTCCAAGTCCTCGGGGGGGTGGGGGGGAGACTTTGAAAAGAACTGTCTCATTTTGTAAGATCTGTAATTTACTGTATCAATTTCATTTTGGAATTTTTCCTTCTCTTGTGTATGTTTTCCTTCTCTGAAGCATTCCCTCTTGATACTATTCATTATCAATTCTGCTGAACAGCCACCTGAAGACCTCAGATTCCATCCTGGACTCCTGATTCAGGCACGATTCCTCATTGACTTCACTGGGGGAGATTTTTATCTCAGTAAGATTACAAGAGCAGGCCCCTAATGTGAACATATTTTCATCTGGGAAATTTCGTGTCTTATTGGAATGAAAAGTACATTCTCAGTGAGATCATCATCATCAAAAACAAAAACGTATGTTTCAATTCCTGCTGGAGAAAAAAATATGTCCCTCTTTTATGGCAACACCAGGGTGCTTCCAGTTTATAATTATAAAGCTAATAATAGCATCACCTGGTTTCAAATCCTCTGCAGCACATAATAAACTCTTTTTTTGTACGCCTAAGCCAAAAGCCCATTGAAGTCAATAAAGAGTCCCACCCTTTTCATCAGGTACTAAGTTACTGACTTCCAATAGCCAGTTATATGTTTATATTGCACCTAGTACAATGGGGTCCTGGTCCATGATTAGAGTTCCTAGACACTACAGTAATACAAATAAAATAATAAGATAGTGATAATTGCTGATTTGCAAATTTTCACACAGAAATTTGGGGCTCCAGCTCAGACATATGAAACATTAATTAAAAAAACACTTTAGTGTGCATGGGGGACAAGAACAGGGACCTGCTCAGCTTCATTTAAATAGATAAAGCCATTGAATTTCTCTACTAATTACTGCTGACACTCTGTCACCCATGAGGTAAAAAAAGGTCTATTCCTTTGCACCTATAACTACAAACATAAATAGAGTATCCACATACGAGGGCAAGACTTTTAAAAAGATCTTAAATGATACTTTTCAAACAAAAGATGGTAGATGTTTTCTAGAAACTTCAACCCCACCCACTCTGCCAGTACTGGACATCATACCCAGACAGAAAATGTATCTGATATTTACTGACACTACTTTTGATCTTTGCCAAAGGCCAAGATTCTATCTATCTTACATCTAACCTATATAATGAGATTCTTCATATAATTCCAGGAACTAGTAACAACTAATTAGGTCAAACTAGCTGCACATATGTTACTGGTTCTATTTTGAGTTTAGCCCCTCAAGATGGAGCTACCCTTTTCTTTGAGGTTAAAATGCTGCTCTGCTCAGATGATAGTAAAAAGCGTATTGTGTTTCCTATTCCCTTAGTCATACCATTACCCATTTGTAAAACAGATTTCCATTGGTTTTCAATGCTAGGCTCATTCTCTTGTCTTTTACTGTCCCACCCTTCACCCTAAACAATTTGTATAAATCCACTTAATGCTATTTAGCTTATGTCCCCATTGTTACTATAAATAAGTGAGCTAGAGCTGCGGCTTAGTGAGACAATTCTTTTTTTGTCTCATTCTTCCTTCCTTCCTTATGATGTCTGGATAAGTGTGAAAATTAAGTAATAAATGTTGTTATGCTCACAATGAGAAGTCAAAGCACAAGTCTTTTGAGGTAATACAGAGAAGAGTAGCCCTAAAAACAACCCATAATATTGTAGCATTTCTTTTGTCTGTTCATGACATAGGATTCAGTGATTTTTTTTAAATTCAGAACAGGGAAATATCTTAATCTTTTCTTACCAGAGAAGCTGACACCACAAGAGAAGAGACCTGTTTACTGAGGTAAAGAATACACTGCTAGAATCTCATCTAATATATTTCTTTAATGTAAAGAACACATGCAGAGTCTACACATTGACAGTTCTCATAAAATAATTTGTGTTCTCATCTTTTTGACTATCATGACCAAGATTGTCCAGTATCATCAGTGTTTGACAATCAGGCCATTTCTTTAAATGCCTACATAGGAGCTTACAAGGCTCTGAAAGTGGGAAGGTAAAGATTTTAAATTCTTCAACCATTGATGCTACTAACCATTTCTCACTTCTCAGAACAGTTACAGAAACCACACCGGTTTATATAGAGCACTTCATGCCTATGGAATGTATTCATTTCTGGAAAAGCTATTGCCATAGCACCTTAACCGTTAATTCTAGAAAACCTTTCCCCTCCCCAGTCCTGGTAGCATGTTACAACACAGATATATAAAATGAGCTTACAGGTGCTTTTAACTCTAGACTGAATACCTACAAGCCCTAATGCATCTATTGTAGAGTAAGTATTATCCCTTAGCCTGAAATGTACCTCACTTGTCACAACAAGGCTAAGTGCTGTTTTTCCTCTTCTAATCCTGATTAGGACGACAGCCCAAGTAGCCCAATTTAATGGGACAAAGATCACACATAAGATTATTTCAAAGACATCAGGTGGCACCAAAGGGGGACTGCTTTTTCCTAAAGGATTTTTGCTCATTTAGGTAGAACACAAGATCAAGAAAGATGACAGAGGAAAGAACATAAGAATAGCCATACAGGGTCAGAGACCAATGGCCCATCTAATTAAGTGTCCTGTCTCTGACAGCAGGTAGTGCCAGATGCTTCGGAGGGACTGAAGAGAACAGGGCAATTTCAGAGATCCTGTCGTCCAATCCCAGCTTCTGGCAGTTGAAGGTTTAGGGGCACCCAGAGCATGGGGTTGCATCCCTGACCTTCTTGGCTAAGGAAAGGAAGGAAAGTATTAATATTGAAAAAAAAATGTAAGAGAGTTCAAACATTTCAATAGCGATCTGTGCTAGTGGTTTAGGAGATTTTGTGATTAGGTTTTGGAGTTTTATGCAGTGTACATTAGATTCTTGTGCTTTTTTAGCTTTTAATCCAACTCTCATTGAAATCAAAGGGACTCTTCCATTTGACTTCTGATCTTCTGTACTGCTCTAAGCTGCTTAAGAAGGTGCACTAATATACGATAACTATAATTTTGGAAGTCTGCTGCAAGAAGAATTAGATGGCTCAGAGTACAAGGAACAGACTACTTATCACGTCTGGTTCAAATCGAGCCATGGTCAGTAGAATCTGGAAGCTGTTACCATCTCATGGCTTTTTGGCACAAGTGAAATGAGTTTGGTGGATGAGTTCCCCAGACAGGTGTCCATATTACAAAACCCTTCACCCTTGCCAGTGCTAGCCCATTGGGGGCCCTAAGCAGGAATATTTGGGGGGCCCTGCCCCACACAACACATACTAATGATTAATAGGGGGCCCTATCAGCCAGGGGCATAATTGTATGGCATACACAAAAGGGAGCACTATGCTCTTACCTTGATAACTGAAGTTTTCACAATGGCTGAACCTTTAGGACACCTCCCCACCCCCCTGCATACACACACAGACAGTGTTCCCTAGAGGATGCACTAGGCACTCCTAGACACTCCCTACTGTTGCTGGCTAGGGTTGTTGTGGCATGGAGGAAACATTTTGTCCGAGCCCTGTTTCATACAGACCCTTGAGTATCTCTGTTCCGCATTATAGGAGCGTGCTATAAGTTTATGCCTTAAAGAGTTCTAAAACATTTATTGCCTACATATAAAATGGTTTAAAGTGCTAGGAGTATGTTGGTACAGAAAGTAACTTGCCGTCTGTTTTGCTCTGTTGGGTCAGGCCTTGAACACTATGTACTGTAAAGGAGCAGAAAAGCTTAAACTACACGGCTCGTTGTTAGGCTATTAAATCAAGTTGCCCAGCCACATCAAACTGTGTTTGAGACATTTTAATTTGAGCCCTGTTCCATGTAGACCCCTGAGTCTCTCTCAGCTCTGTGTTACAGGTGTTTATGCTATCTAAGATAAAGAATCTGGTGCCTTCGAAGAGCAGAATCTGAATTTGAAGTGTGTTACATAATCAGCATGGAGAATTAACCAACTCCTAGAGGGAGTTTCTTCAAGTCAGGCTTGAGGCACACTCCTAGGGAAGCATGAAGGAATGTGTACTGTCACTGCATATTTGAGCTGGTTGGAAAGATATTGTGTTTTCTTCCCAATTCTCTGACCACCTCTACTGCCATGGTGTACCTGCTCTGTGGGGCGAGGACTTCATTCTCCTGCAGCTGGCTCTCCCCACCCTGAAGGATATGAGTAACTTCCACTGAGTTTAATAGAAATTCTTTGTATATGACCTGATTCAAAACTCACTGGAAGTCAATAGAAGTTTTTCCATTGACTCACTGGGCTACAGATTGGGCCCCGAGTGTCTACATTTGTGTGTGTTCACATGAGAGAAGGAATTAATTCTCTCACTCGCAAGCCAACATTTTTCACAAGCACTGAAGTATTCTCTCTCTGGATACAAAATTTCAAAATGTATTTTTTCCGAAGTTTTCATTTCTAATGCTCTAACTGAATAGCCTTTGTATTGTATTGTAGTTTCTCCCTGCCCCCTTTTAACTACTTTATGATTTCCATGGCTTTTTGATTGGCAGTATCATTTTTTTCCTCATGCTTGCATGTTCACTAGTTTATATGATTAAACTACACAATAAAACCAAAGGAAAGGAATTGCTGACTGCATGAGACACTACTCACCTAGTAGATCTGCACTGAAGGCCATTTGTCTTCGTTCATTAACATCCTTCTGTGTGTCCTTTTTTGGTATTCTTGTTGTTATACCAATAAAATAAAAACCAGCAGGATCTTATTAAAGGGGAAAAGGCAAAATGCCACATTTATTGTGAATACAGAAAGAATCATAGTAAGCAGTTAGTTATAGCTATAGCTTTCCATTCAATTTCATATTTATTCACACATTCATTCATTCATACACACACACACACACACACACAGAGGTTCTGCAAGGTTGTTATCATAGTTACCAGACTTAGAGTTGCTCATGCCAAGCCACTGGACACAAGGAGGAAGCAGGGCCTTCTCAGATGCTCATCTGACACTCCTGGAAGTTGGTTTGCAGAATCAGACCCCAAAGTTCTCACTTTCTAGAGTCCATTTTTATAGGAATTTCTTCCTATGCCAGTCTATGGGAACTGCTTCATCATGCTGTTGCTGAATCAATCAGCAGATGTCACATTCCTGACGGCTCCGTGCTGCCAGATGTTATCTTGTTCTTTGGTTCTCCCATTCTTGAGGCTGTTGGGTGGATTCCAGTCCGCCCTCCGGGGGTCCTCTGGTTATTTCCACTTGACGCCTTCTTCAGCCGTTGGACACTGGATTCTTAGGCTGGCACCTCCCTAATCATTCAGTTATTATCCACACCAAGCATCCATACACATACATCCTCTGTCTCTATTTTAATCACAATGGTTAACAAAGCGAGATGAATACAACAAAAGGGCGGGGAGTCTCTGGGTGCTGTTTCTGTTGTTACAGTGTATTGCTTTGAGTCTCTCTCTGTGTGAGTAGTTGTTGTGTAGGAGTTGCTGTTCTCAAAGCAAAAAGAATTGCTTTGAGAACAGACTCTGTTTTAGAATGTACTAACACAATTAGCAGCTTGCAAGTTTCACACACAGAGGGAGAGAAACAGTACCAAAAACCAAGAGACCTCTTAATTAGTAATACCCGGGAATTTAAACTATGGGGAATCAAACTCATTTGTGATTTTAATACAGAACTTCTTTAATATGATCCAACATTGTAACTGTGGTAAAATTCTTTATAGACCCTTTATATGAATCATTTCCTTTCACCTAGTCTGCTAGTTGAGCTATTCAGATGAGATGAAACCTAACTCTGAAATATCATTTTTCTTTTAAATGGATCAGTCTGGCTTTTAAATAGATTCTCTGAGGGTTGATAGATTTATCAAGAGGTATTTTTGTTAATGTAAGCAGTATTATGCCTACATTTATGGTAATGAGTACAAGCTATTATACTAGTCATAATACCCAGCAATTCATCTGATATTATTTTCATACAGAAGATTTGAGACAACACACACCTACAGTTTAGACTAGGTGAGAACACTTACCATTTCTCCCTGCCAGGTGACCCCAGACTCAAATGACACTCCTGGCTAGATGAGACAAAATAATGACTAGGGGATTCTATGGGTTCAGGCTGGGGATGATGCAGTATTTGTAGACTCGGATGGGCATCCCTGGGATAGCATTTGATTCCCTTGCTATCGTGGAGCCCTGTGTACGGGGTGGTGCATTATCCCATGGAAGCACCAGGGCAGGTAGCACCCCAAGAAACAACACTCCCTCTTGGGGTTCCTTAGGGTGCAAGAGGGAGTTAGGAGACTTTAACTTTGGAACTTGCTTCCCCCCGTCCAAGAATATTCAGATTTGTTAACCTTCAAGTACATTGCAAAGCCCATTATCTTCCTGAGGCTACTGCATACAGCGTGAGCATAGGTCAATTAGCTCCCACACCCAACAGCCTTGCATGGGCACCTCTACATATTTTTAAATGCAAATCCATACATATATATGAAGCAAGCCATTCTTCCCATACTAGGGCTCCAGTTGCTCTGAATCATTGCCATCTCCTGTATGGATTGAGAATAATCCATTAGCAGCTGTTGCTCTATTCTTGCTCTAAATTAGTATTTGTGTGTGTCATAAATATAAAGGGAAGGGTAAACCCCTTTGAAATCCCTCCTGGCCAGGGGAAAGCTCCTCTCACCTGTAAAGGGTTAAGAAGCTAAAGGTAACCTTGCTGGCACCTGACCAAAATGACCAATGAGGAGACAAGATACTTTCAAAAGCTGGGAGGAGGGAGACAAACAAAGGGTTTGGGTCTGTCTGTGTGCTGCTCTTGCCAGGGACAGAACAGGAATGGAGTCTTAGAACTTTTAGTAAGTAATCTAGCTAGGTATGTGTTAGATTATGATTTCTTTAAATGGCTGAGAAAAGAATTGTGCTGAATAGAATAACTATTTCTGTCTGTGTATCTTTTTTGTAACTTAAGGTTTTGCCTAGAGGGGTTCTCTATGTTTTTGAATCTAATTACCCTGTAAGATATCTACCATCCTGATTTTACAGGGGGGATTTCTTTACTTCTATTTACTTCTATTTTTTATTAAAAGTCTTCTTGTAAAAACTGAATGCTTTTTCATTGTTCTCAGATCCAAGGGTTTGGGTCTGTGGTCACCTATGAAAATTGGTGAGGCTTTTTATCCAACATTTCCCAGGAAAGGGGGGGTGCAAGTGTTGGGAGGATTGTTCATTGTTCTTAAGATCCAAGGGTCTGGGTCTGTAGTCACCTAGGCAAATTGGTGAGGCTTTTTACCAAACCTTGTCCAGGAAGTGGGGTGCAAGGTTTTGGGAAGTATTTTGGGGGGAAAGACGCGTCCAAACAGCTCTTCCCCAGTAACCAGTATTAGTTTGGTGGTGGTAGCGGCCATTCCAAGGATAACGGGTGTAATATTTTGTACCTTGGGGAAGTTTTGACCTAAGCTGGTAAAGATAAGCTTAGGAGGTTTTTCATGCAGGTCCCCACATCTGTACCCTAGAGTTCAGAGTGGGGGAGGAACCTTGACAGTGTGTTTCATCTGGAGCTCTTTAAAGCAGATGGAGGCTTATGGACCTTTTCATGACACACTTCAAGAGATCATGGCTGGTACTCTGTTTGGAATTTGCCTGTCTGGCTGTTAAGTTTAAAGAGTTTGAGAAAATGAGGAACTGTTTTAAAGTAGCAAGAGGGTGGAATTCCTCCACTTTTCTTTGTTGTTCCTTGTAGGAGTAATGGCGATAAGGAAACTCCTTTATGTTGTAGCTGCTTGGGTATGGTGTGCCATGGCAGATACACCAAGAATATCTTGGGTATTTGTGGTGTCCAAGAGAAGAATGAATGAGAATGTAATTTACTGGTTAACAGTTTGGAGGTAATATCTGTAATAATGCCATGTTTTACCAGGATTGGTAATTATTTGTATTCTGATAGCACAGTGGAGCTCTGGTTAGAGCCTCTAGGTACTAAGTGCTGTATAGATACTTAGCAAGATACAGTCCCTGTGCTGAAGAGCTTACAATCTAAACAAACAAGACAGATGAAGGCTGTAGGCGCTAACAGACATGAAAAATACGAGGCGAATGTTTCACTGAATGTCTTAGGCAGACAGATCTGGGAAGAAATGTTGTGTTAGTTGTGCGACAGTTCTTTTAGAATCTTTTGCATCCACAGGTAAGATGTGTTCACTGAATCAGTTTTTCTGATCAGAATAATTTCTCTAGTGCAGAGATGCTGCTTCCAGAACACTCACACAAAGGAATAGAGGCTGATTCCCAACTGTGCCATTAAGATTGTTTTCCTTTATGCACAAGTCCTCCTCTGGTTTTATTTCTCTGTCTCCATGCAAAATGGCTCCCACTGCACATGCCATAAAAAACTATCCTATACTTTTAATGTCAAACAATTAATAATGGCTATGGGCATTTGGACCTTTCTCCCCCTTATTGGCTCTCAAAGTTTAATCTCACGTGTTTCCATTTGTTTTATTTATCCATATTCTTACTTGTTTACTCTTCTGCACATGAATAGGCTCATTGCTTATCACCAAAAGAAGTTCATGATCCGGCTGTGACAGCCCATGTTCACCCCTATGTTCACCCCTTTTATAAGACTCTGATAAATTTCATACAAAGTATGCTTTGCGAGATATCGTCTGAAAACTCAATATACTGATCAATATTGTCCTGGTAAAATGTGCAAGGCAACATTGTATGTAAAGTTATACAACTCTACTAAAGATGTTATAAGTCTGGGGAAGAGTCACAAACTGATTCCCCAGAGACAAAAGATTAGCCAACACCTCAGCCAGGTGTTAACAAAATCAAATGGATTAAGTGGCCATTCTTTGGCAGGAAAGAGGATGTGGGTGAAAAATCTACATCTTGACGAAGACACAGCTGGGGGTTTCTGTCCACAAAGACTAGCTGTCTCCTGAACCTCAGCAGGAGATGATTCTCAAATAAGTGAAAGAGCTATAAAAAGGGGGAGCAGATGCCCCAAATCATTCCTCCTTTCTCTCTACCCACAGCATCTACAACACGTGAAGAACAAAGGGAACAGCTTTGGACTGGGGGAGGGATCCTGACTGAAAGATTCAGCTAGTAAGACTGCTAAAACATGAGAGAGAGATCTTTGCTTTGAATTCACTCTGGCGTGTTAAGTTAGGCATTAGTTATGATTTACTTTTATTTTCTTGTAACCAGTTCTGACTTTTATGCTTCATTACTTGTAATCACTTAACATCTATCTTTCTGTAGTTAATAAACAGGTTTTATCTAGACCAGTGTGTTTGTACTGAAGTGTTAGGGAAGTTCCATTTAGGATAACAAGATATGTGCATATCATTTTCTATTAATAAAATGACAGACTTTATATGAGGTTATATTGTCCATTTCTGAGGGGGAAGTCTGGGACTGGGAATTTGCTGGTGTTACTCTGCCATGTAATTCAAGAGTGGCTGGTATAGCACTCTTGCAGTATAACTGGGATTAATTTACGTGCTGGAGGCTGTGTGGAGGCAGACCAGGAGTGGTTGCTCTCACAGCAAAGCAGTGTAAAACAGTGGTTCTCAAAGCCAGTCCACCACTTGTTCAGGGAAAGCCGCTGGTCGGCCGTGCCAGTTTGTTTACCTGCCGTGTCTGCAGGTTTGGCTGATCATGGCTCCCACTGGCTGCAGTTTGCCACTCCAGGCCAATGGGGACTGCGGGAAGCAACGCGGGCCAAGGGACGTGCTGGCCGCCCTTAGGGCTTTTCCATTTTTAAAGCCCATTATGAACTGAAATTTCCAACTGATATTCTGTCTCAGGAAAAAAAATGGATATACCCCTAGGCACACACTATGCTTCAGGTTCCAAGTTCACCTGAATGGACTGAAACTGAGACAAAACCTTTCCATTTGAAACAACCAACTACAGTCTGATCTCAGGGGTCAGACATATAGCATACTCAGTCTTTCCCTTTCTCTCTCCCCCAAAAGGTATATATAGCTAATCAGCCTGAACCTTATCATGAAATAGGTGTTACCCACCAACATTTCACAAAACCAAATAAGTGTATTACTCCTTTAAAAACTGTCAAATCCCAAAATCCCAAGTGATAATTGGAAACACTGTAACTTCAAAAATATTGAATATAGAAAACCACCAATAAATGTGTCAAAAATATCCAAAAATGTTTTGCTACATTTGTTAAAAAAGTAAATGAACCAAACATGTGATATGATAATTAGTCTTCAAATTAGCACAGAAAAAAACTTTACCACACACAATGTAAGAAAACTGCATTGAAAATGTGTATTTCCAGGGACAGATATAGTAAGCATAACAGCGAAGCTAGCAATATGAATTTGATCCAACTCTCAGTGAAATCCATACAGTTTTCATTTAATTCAGTGGGAGCTGGATCAGGTCCCATTTGTGTAATTATAATCCCCTTTACAGAATTTTGTGCTAGAAAATAAACTGTAAAGGAAAAAGATAAAAATCAACAACATGCTGTTTGTGTTATAGGTGGTAAAACAAGATTCCAGCGTCTAATGGGAATAGACACTGCCTGTAAATCTTGTCACATATAATGAAGAGCAAGAGTATAAAAAGATGTGAGCAATCTGTTAGAGTATGCTTAGGTCATACTTGCTTTAAAATACCTTAAATAACGTTATCTAGATGCCAAAATAGCATTTTCTATATCAGTCTGCACTATCCAATATTGTTTAAAGAGACAACTGGTATCCTAGTCAATTAGAAAAAATTATGTCCTCCTAAACACTCCCTCTCCCCTTCCACCTTTTTGTGCCTTTAAAAGATATAAAAAACCATGAATGTATTTTTTTTTCCTTGCAGCAACAGGAGAGAAACTAACACAAAGTGGAGTGGAGGCAGCTGACCAACTAAAGTCCAGACATGCCTGAAGTAGTTTATACCATGATCAGTGAGACTCTTTGCAGAGGAAATTACTATTTAGTGTGACTAACGGAAGTGAGGGGAGAGAACCTGGCTGTTATTGGGGTAACCAGACAGCAAATGTGAAAAATCGGGACAGGGAATGGAGGGGGGGGTAATAGGAGCCTATATAAGAAAAAGACCCCAAAATCGGGACATCTGGTCACCCCAGCTGCTATTGATTAGTTGGAGGAACAGGGAAACTGAGTTCACACAAAATCCTGTGGAATGCACAACACACAACCTTTATTCAGTTATACTTACTAGAGCTGATCAAAGACATTTAGATGAAAAGTGGCTTTTAGACAAAATTAATATTTTTGCAGAAAGTATCATAACTCCTCATTTTGTTCAGTGAAAAATTCAAAAGAAAAATATTTATTTCATTTTGAGGGTTTTTTGAAAGGGCCCAATCCAGGATGAAATTCTTTGTCGGTAAACCTCTGCACTGACACAGCAAATTCAGTGGGGATCTGTATGGGTGCAGGGCCCACCTTTGGGCAACAATCTGTAGGAATAATACCACCTCCACCAACAAGCTCTTATCCATCGGTAGATCTCAAAGCACTTTTCTGTAAAGAGGGGACAGCCCTCTTTTTGTACTGAGGCACACATAAGTGGAGTGACTTGCCAAGGTCACCCAGTAGGCTAAGCTAGGAATAGAACCCAGTTCTCCTGAGGCCCAATCTAGTACTCTATCCACTTGATCACACTACACCAGGCTTTAGTTGAAAGTGATAAAAAACATGACTGGAATGGTAAGCTCTTGGGTACAGGTACTCTCTTTTTGTTCTGTGTTTGTATAGCACCTGGCACAATGCAGTCCTGCTTCATGACCTTGGCTTCTAGGCACTACTGCAACAGACAGTAAACAATACTAATTACAGACAATGCTTGGAAAAAGATTTGACTTGTGTCCATCATTAACTCTACTATGCCATCCTAGAACCCCAGTCTTAAGATTTCAATCCTTGATAATGTTTTTGGGGGGGCAGGAAATGGGGGGGGGGGAAGTAGAAAAGTTAGTAGAATAGAATGTGTTTACATATCACTCTTCATATTCAAAATGTCACAAACTGATTTACTAGCAAGGAATTGCATATCAGTTTGCGTACTCAATTCAGAGTCAACTTTTCTGGTTTTTAAAAATTCTCCATGGATTCTCTGCTCCCTGTTTTTTTGTTTTCTTGTTTCCTTTCCCCCGATTTTATGATTATACGAATCTTTGCCAGAACCAGAGATCTGGAAACAATGCTTACAGCCAGATCAACATACTCAGGGATAGGTCACAAGGTCACAAAAAAGTAGTCTGTGTTGTAAGTTGTGCTGCACATTTTGAGCCATTTGGAGGAAAAATGAGCCCTTTAGTCCTTTGTGCAGGGTATTTTTTGATTCATATAATGCAGAACTGTTAAAAATGTATTCTTCAAAATGTGAACTATTTTACTAACAATAAAGAGACACGTTTCCCTCCTTTTCCCTAAGACACTCGCAGTTATATAAAGGATATCAATATGGATATGTCTAGGCCTATCATTTTGGTGCATCTCTGGCAGTTCGCACAGAAAAACAGCCTCTCTCCAGAATAGCTACCTTTTCTTTTGGCACAAATATGAGTATGTTATTACTACCGCTATGATTGGAGGTCTCATACAATTACGAGCTGACATATTGGGTGGATTATTGTGTGTGAATTTCCCAAGGTCTAAGAGACTAACAGCTTTTACAATCACATCACGTAGGCAGAAACAGCAAAGGAAATGGTGTCCCCCTGCCAAAACAAAAAAAAAAGGGGTGGGGGGAAGGGGTGGATTTCTTCTTTCCTTTTTATAACACTTCTTAAAATTACCATCCTTTAATAAAAAGAAAAGGAGGACTTGTGGCACCTTAGAGACTAATCAATTTATTTGAGCATAAGCTTTCATGAGCTACAGCTCACTTCATCTGGTGCATTTGATGAAGTGAGCTGTAGCTCACGAAAGCTTATGCTCAAATAAATTGGTTAGTCTCTAAGGCACCACAAGTACTCCTTTTCTTTTTGCGAATACAGACTAACATGGCTGCTACTCTGAAACCTGTCATCCTTTAATAAGAATCCATGATCCCAAAAGCACCGACACTAACAATCTTCTCTCTCACGACAATGCTGGGCACATGGAGAATGACATAGTCCCTCCTCTCAGGAGCCATTCTGCCTGCCTGATACGCTGAAGCCCTCTTTGTCCAAGACTCAGAAACCTGGTGAAATCCTGGTCTTACTAAAGTCAATGACTATTTGGGCATTGACTTCAATAGGACCAGGATTTCATCCTGGACTTTGGATTCCCTCCTAAGGGCAGTGCATTCATTGTCGTGGTGCCACTAAGATTAGTGGCCCAACCCAATAGCAAAGATCTTAACTGCCCAACCAATTGATTAAAGCCAAACATTATCTATAGTTGACATTTTAAAATCTGGATCAGCTCTTCTGTGGCTCCTTGTTGTACCTAGAACTATTTAAGGAAGAAGTAAAATTTCATTCAGTCAGCACCTTGTTAAAAACAAAAACAAAAAACCCAGCTGACCGACAGCCCTTGCCAGCATAAATCAGATGAAGATTCTGAAGCTTCAGATTGTGAAGCTAGTTTTACAGCAAAGTTATATAGCTAAGGCCTGTTTGCCTCACTAAATTGAGATAATCATTCATGTATTTGCACCGGTTGGCATACAGCCAGTTTAAAAATCAGACACTCCTAGATTTTAGCCTTTCAAATTTCTACAGCTTAATTGGTAAACAAAAAACTCACTAAATTTAAAGTTGAAATAAATTCCAAATGATATAATCATCATAACTTTAATAATTTATCTGGTAGGAAATTAAGTAAGAGCATGTCCAAGAGTCAGTGGAGTCTGGTGTCTGGAAAGGGCAAGGCATGCTTATGAATTTCACAATTGCAGTGAAAATTTTTCTTTGGTTTTATTACAGCAAATAGTAATTTTTTTAATTAAAGAAGTGTTCTCTCCCTCACCAAGCCAATCTCACCGAAGAACAGAAATGAAAGAAAGCAGATCTTGTTTTTGCTGGGGTTGTTTAAACAGTCTGAAGCAATAAAAGGCAACAACTCTCATCTAGATTTCAATTAACCCCCTGCAGACATAGCTACAGGTATTTGCCACAGCCCTAATGAGATGGAGCTACCCAATTCTATCTGATAAGGCATAGCTGATTGGCTACTTGGAAGAGACCCCGACAGTATAATTCAAGGTTTCAGAGTAGCAGCTGTGTTAGTCTGTATCTGCAAAAAAGAAAAGAAGTACTTGTAGCACCTTAGAGACTAACAAATTTATTTGAGCATAAGCTTTTGTGAGCTACAGCTCACTTCGTCGGATGCATGCAGTGGAAAATATAGTGGGGAAATTTATATACACAGAGAACATGAGACAATGGGTGTTATCATACACACTGTAACAAGAGTGATGGTAACACCCATTGTCTCATGTTCTCTGTGTATATAAATCTCCTCACTGTATTTTCCACTGCATGCATCTGATGAAGTGAGCTGTAGCTCACGAAAGCTTATGCTCAAATAAATTTGTTAGTCTCTAAGGTGCCATAAGTACTCCTTTAGTATAATTCAACTCAGCTTTAAAAGGATCATCTGAAAATCTTTGGCACTGCAAATGCCACCTACAACAGGACTGTAACACAAACATTTATATGCTAACATCTATGGCATTCTTCCACCAGAAGAGACTCACGATGACCCTGTTTCCTTTTTCAATTTGATATTGCTTGAAGAGCATTTTATTTACTGTCCCTACAGAAGGTAGATTGTATGGAGGGGTAGGTTTTTGTTTGTTTTTGTTTTTAATTTTCCATTGCTCTGGGAGGCAGTGTGGCTGGCAATTAAGACAAAGATTGGGAGACAAGAGTGCTGGATTCTATTCCCAATTTTAAATTACAACTTGCTATGTGAGTTACTCAAGTCACTTATTGTTATAATCTCGAGGGGGGGGGGGGCACGCGCGCTGTGAGGCTTAGGGTCCGATTGTGTTCAATAGTGACATGCATAAGGATGGTGAACAATCCTTTCTTGTTTCCTCCCAGAAATTGCAAGAGGAGTTTATACACTGCACCATCCCTTACCATGGGACAGCTTGATCCACAGCTAGAAAGCTCTGCTATGAAGACTTGTCAGGAGAGTTCATATACTCCTCAGAGATAGTCATCAAGCTAGGAAATCTGAAGTTTCAGAGTGAACTGTTGAAGCTACAGAGTCTGTGGAATTTATATGCTTAACAGTCCAGAGAGTTACCTGGGCCAGTGCTTAATAAGCTTCCTAGGTCAGAAGCTCCAGAAACAGCCAATGGATCTGAGAAGTCTGTGGTGCTTCCAAGCACCTCACAGCCAGAATGTTTCTGCTGCATAAGCTCTCTCTGGCTCCAGGGAACTTGTAAATTCTGCAGGTGCTCTGAACCTGGTAGTCTTGCAGCACTTATCGTAATTCCATGCTCTAATAATAAGAATATAGCAGTAGGGATGTATTACCCACCATCTGACCAGGATTGTGGCAGTGACTGAAAAATGCTCAGGGAGATTAGAGAGGTTATAAAATTAAAAAAAAACGCTCCATAATAGTGGGAGATTATAACTATCCCATGTGGCAAATTGCCAGCATTACTATGATGGGTCTCGCACTTTCTATTCTGGGGGAGGGTGCAGGGGGATTTCAGGGCATCATTTCTTGCCCCTGAACTGGGGTATTAACTGCCCCACTAGTGTCCTAGAGGAGGGGAGTGGAGAGGGAGGGACCCGGGCCCACCCTCTACTCCGGGTCCCTGCCCAGGGGCCCTAGGGATAGCGGTAAACCACGAGAACTAGCGGGTCCCTCCCTGGGCTACTTCCCTCTCCTGCCCTTCAGCTTGTGGGGCTTCCTGCCTGCCCTCTGCACAAACCAGGTGTCCCTTTACCTAGGGTCTTGGTCTTCTTAGCCCACCGCAGCACTTCTCCAAACTCTCCTCTGCTTCCCTCCAAGCTGCTCTCTACTCCAACACCAATCCATTCTGCTTCAATTCCTCCTCTTGTCTGATTGAAGCAGGGGTTTTTTATCATGTGACTGGCTTCAGGTGCTTTAATTAATTTATAGCAAACTTTCTTCCCTCTCCAGGGAATAAGGCTCCCTTCTAACACTCTCCTGCTGCCCTCTGGCCTGGGCTTTCCTTGCTTTTTGCCCCTGCTTCAGTTCCCCCCCCCAGCGACCAGGCCAGACGCTTTTTCTTCATTTTGTTTTTCTTTTTTTTGCTGCCGTTCGAGTGCTGGTCGGCTGCCAGCTTGCCTGCCAGCCCCCCCACGCCTGCCCTCGGACACTGCTACTGCTTTAGCTGCAACCCCCGGAGGAGGGAGGGAGGACTGCCGACCCGCTCCCCGGATGAGGGGAGTGGACGCCCCCAGACCCAACCGTTTTGCTGTTCGTTTGTGGACCCGCGATTAATCGTCTTCTTATTTTTGCTTGGCATTTTTGGAATGCTCCACAAAGACCGGGAGAGAAGACAGCTGACAGAGACATTGCCCAGGGAAGCTACAAATCATTGTGGAGGGGGCCGTAGGACTGAGTAACTTTTGAACTGTACTCTCGTGTGGGGGGAGGTTGACTGTGTCTTAACTGCGTTTGTAGGGGCACAGGGGGTGTGGCACGGAGCTGCCCCCCGATCCAACGGTGCCCCCCCCAACACTACTACAACCATCACGGCCCCCCCTGCCGTCCATCCCTGCTGGCAACCTGCCATCTGCCTCTAGCCTCAACTGCTTGCTTTGAATTCCATCATCCAGACCAGACACAACAGCCGACCAAACGAGACTCTTTGGATAAGTGCGCGTGGGTCCGCGTTCCCCGCCCCACCCCCGGCCTGCCCACCCCACAGTTTGCCCCTACTACCTGACCCCAACTCCTGTTTCCTTCCCCTGTCCAGTGCGACCCATTTGGCCCCCCCCGCCTGCAGCCCAACAGGGAGAAGTGGTTAATCTGCTACCCCCTCCCCCCTCCTCCTTCTGGTGTCTCCCCGTCTCTCCCTGCTCACGATGGCGGGGAATGAGAGGAGTGAGACCCCTCTAACAACCTCAGTTGCCCCTCCCCCACCTACCCCCGAAGCCCCCCTCCCCACCACTGCTGCCAAAACACCTGCCACCGCCCCCGGTGGGGCATCGGCAGCTGGAGGCACCGGGGCGACTATTACTGCTGCTACGCCCACCGCCCCCCCAGATTCTAGGAAAGCCCCCCGGGTTAGCCGGAAAGGCCAGGGTGCGAAGAAGGGGAAGTGCCCCACCACAATCACCAAGCCCTCCATGGCAGAGGCTGCCCCCACCGCTGTGGCCTCATCATCGACCATGGCGTCCCTCCCCGCTGTTCCCTCCACCAGCTCTGCAAGCGTCCCTCCCCCGGTCCCCAGGGCGTATGCCCGGGCGGTAGCAGCCCCCCCGGCCTGCCGCCTTGTCATCTTGCCCACCCACTGCCTCCGTTACCATCAATAGCGGCCGAGGCCCCTTTCCCACCATGACCAGGAAGCATGGCGTCCGTTGCCTCCTGGTGCCCGCCTCGCCCCACGTGGAGACATACGTGCAGGCATTGGCAAGGGTGGTAGGACCCACGGCCATTGTGGCGGCCTCCAAAATGTATGGGAAGGTTGTCTTTTTCTTAGCATTGGAGGCGGCCACCCAGGAGGCGGTGGAGAAGGGCCTGGCGGTGGGGGGGTATTTGTCCCCCTGGAGCCACAAGAAGACCTGGACGTCCGCCTAGTCCTGACCTCCGTCCCTCCTTTTCTACCCAATGCCGCCCTGTTACCCGCTCTCTCCACTCTGGGGAAACCCGTTTCCGTCATCAGCCCTCTCCCGCTGGGCTGCAAGGACCCCGCCCTCCATCACGTCCTTTCGTTCCGCCGGCAAGTGCAGCTTTTACCGCCGCCGGCAGCGCGTGACGGAGAGGCACTCGAGGGGTCCTTCCTAGTCCCCTACCAGGGAGCCCGCTATCGGGTCTACTATTCCACAGGAGAGGCCCGGTGCTACCTCTGCCTATCAGCGGGGCATGTCCGAAGAGACTGCCCCTTGGCCCGGCGGGGAGGGGCACCCGAGACCCCCGAGACCCGGAAGGACATCGGCTCCATCGTTGCCGACGCCCCTGGCTGCCCGGCACCTGAAACCACCTCTCCTCCTGCTCGATCCACCGCTGCTCCCGTCCGGGCCCAAGAGACACCTCCCCTACAACACCCAGACGAGCGAGGGAGCCCCGCCCTTGCTGTTAACAATCCAGCAGAGCCTATGGAGGAGGGTGCAGCAAAGATATTACCGGGCATAGGAGAGGGCCTGCCCCAAGGAGAACCGCCCCCCCCTCATGTTGCCTCGCCGTTACCCCCCCAAACCCCTGAACCATCGCCTCTGCCCCCCGACATGATCCCTGCTAACCAGCCCCCACACGATGCTATGGAGGGCTGGACCCTAGTCCAGGGGAAGAGAGGCAAGCGGAAGGCTCGAGCTCCGCTGCACCCATCCGATGCGGATGCCCCCCGGAAGACCAGGAAGGGAGGCACTGACACTGAGCCTTCCGCTATGCCCACGAGTGAGATCCATCCGCCGGTGTTGGGAGGGGAAGACAAAATAGCACTGGAAGGTAAGATCTCCCCTCCACGGGAAACCTTCTCCTCCGAGACCCCTGAGGAAGCCCCTTCTGTCCGAATATCACCCGAACCCCCCGCGAACCCCGAAGCGACTGTCGTAGCAGGCACCATAGGGGAGACCGCCGGGGTGGCAGAAAACGACCTCTCCTCCATGTATGAGGAGATCGAGGCCCTAGGTTTGACCCCGGTCACCCAGGGAGAGAATGACCTACTGCCGGCTGGCCTCGATCTGGGCAACCTTACCCCAGTCCCCCTTTCCCCATGCTCCCGCCCCCTTCCCGGGCGAGCACCCTGCAGAAGGTGGTCCACCACCTGAGGCCATGGCTGCCAAATCCACCACAGAGCCTGCGCCTAGCATCACTGGGAGCCCCCTCCCCACCCCCTTAACTCTCGAATCTGTTCGGGAGGCACCACCTCTCAGTTGCTTGCCTCAAAAAGCCCAGAGCCTCGCCTCTGCCCCCGCCCCCACCCCCACCCCCACCCCCGTCCCTGGCCAATCCACCTCCTCCTGCAATGCTATTGCCGCCCCTGGGGTTATTCCTTTCCCGTTTTTTGCGGATCCGCCCCAAGGAGCAGCCTTTGCATTCTTCTGCCACGACCCATTAGGAGCTGCAATTTTCCCTCCGCCATCCTCTTCTACCCCAAGGTGTGAGATGGACCTAATAACTTTAGCCTGTCAGACGCCCCGTCGGTGGTCTGCACCTACCTGCCCGCCTCAGCGGACCACAGCCTGCACCAAGTGCCCCACCAGGGAATAACCCGGAAATCGCAACCCCGCACCCCCATGAGCTGCGAAAAGCGTTGCGACAGTTTTTAGAAGACATCCGTGCTCTGGGAGGAACTTTCCCGCAACAGGGTACAGCTGGCTCTCCAGCTATGGGGGGACTTTGATCAAATCCTCCAGGCCACAAGGGCCCTTATAAAGGAGGGTAAAGGGCAAGGAAGGCACGGTGCCATGGCCTATGGGCGGGCCCGCAGCTTCCGTGACGATTTACTCACTTATGGGATGGGTCACGGATTGTTGCGCGGCCCGCCGGGGGCTGCGAACACCCCCGCCAACAAGGAACCCCCACCCCTCCAGTCCTCCGCATGACGCCTCTCATTATTGCAACTTTGAACACCAAAGGCTGTAGGATGGCTCTCCGCAGGTCCCAGGTGCTCTCTTACCTTCGGGAAGGGGGGTACTCTGTGGTTTTCCTGCAGGAGACCCATACGGATCCGACCGCCGAGGACAGCTGGTGGCTGGAGTGGGGGGACGGGGTCTACTTCAGCCACTTCACGATCTGACAAGCTGGAGTGGCGAACCTGTTCTCCCACAACCTACGGCCCGAGGTGCTAGGGGTCACTGAGCCGTGCCGGGCCACCTGCTGCATCTCCGAGTCCGTATGGAGGGGCTCGTGGTCAACCTCGTCAACATCTATGCCCCGACAACGAGCCCTAAGCGGCCACAATTCTATCAGCGGGTGTCCGACTTCCTCAGCACCCTAGATTCTCACGAGTGCTTAGTCCTGGGAGGGGACTTTAACACCACCCTCGAGGAAGAGGACCGCTCAGGGGCTGAGCTGAACCCAGCCGCTGTGAATATTCTCCGAGAAATAGTCGAATATCACTCGCTAGTAGACGTCTGGCGTGACCACCACCCAGATGACACTTCCACGTTCACCTTTGCTCGGGTGGAGGCCCATCGGTCACACCACTCTCGGTTGGACAGTATTTATTTATCCCGGTTCCATCTTTCAGAGGCCCACTCCTCCAACGTTCGGTCGGCCCCATTTTCCGACCATCATCTAGCCACCATAACAGCCTCCCTCCGTGCAGAGAGGCCGGGGCTGGCCTATTGGCACTTTAACAACAGCCTGTTGGAGGATGAGGGCTTCGTGACATCCTTCCGGGAGTTTTGGCTGGTCTGGCAAGAGCAGCGGCGTGCCTTTCCCTTGGCGTGGCAATGGTGGGATCTAGGGAAGGTGCGCGCCAAGCTCTTCTGCCGTGACTACACCCGGGGCACCGACGGAGAAATGCAGCAATAGAGCAGTTGGAACAGGAGGTCTTGGAGATGGAGAGGCGTCTGGCCACCAGCCCCGAGGACCCGTTCCTCTGCGGAGCATGCCGGGAGAAGCGGGAAGAGCTCCGGGCCCTCGAGGACCATCGGGCCCGAGGTGCCTTTGATTGATCCCGCATCCGCCTCCTTCGGGAGATGGATCGCAGCTCCCGTTTCTTCTACGCCCTGGAGAAAACGAGGGGGGCCAAGAAACACGTCACCTGCCTTCTAGCAGAAGACGGCGCCCCCCTCACGGATCCGGTGGAGATGTGTGGGAGGGCCCGTGACTTCTACACAAGCCTTTTCTCCCCGAATCTGACTGATCCTGGCGCTTGCAGGTTGCTCTGGGAGGAACTCCCCAAGGTCAGCGTGGGTGACCGAGACTGACTAGAGCTGCCTCTCACCCTGGCCGAGTTCTTGGAAGCCCTCCGTCACATGCCGACTAATAAATCTCTGGGCATGGACGGGCTGACCGTGGAGTTCTACCCTGCGTTTTGGGACATTGTTGGCCCAGACCTAGCCACTGTCTGGGCTGAGTCTTTGCAGGGCAGGGTCCTCCCTCTTTCGTGCAGGCAAGTGGTGCTCGCCTTGTTGCCGAAGGGGGACCTCCGCGATTTACGAAATTGGCGTCCCGTCTTGCTCCTTAGCACGGATTACAAAATCGTAACGAAAGCAATCTCGCTGCGGCTAGGGTCCGTGATGGCGGACGTGATCCACCCAGATCAGACCTATACTGTCCCAGATCGCAGCATTTTTGACAACTTATTTCTAGTCCGAGATCTTTTGGAACTCGGGCGTAGAGACGGTCTGTCGTTCGCCCTCCTGTCTCTTGATCAGGAGAAGGCGTTCGATAGAGTGGACCATAGGTACACTTCCACCCGCACTTCAGACTATCTGGTGGAGTGCGGGTCCACTGCTCTACCTAAGCGTTTACCTTTCTGCCACGCACCCTCCTCCGCTGGAGAACTGGCAAAATTTAGAAGGCGGGATGATAGAGCGGCTCCGGAAACGGACGAGGCTACTCTGATGTCTCTCCCTCCGAGGGAGAACACTGGTGCTTAATCAACTGGTCCTGTCCACGCTCTGGTACCGGCTCAACACCCTGGTCCCGGCCCTGGGTTTCCTGACCGACCTCTGGACATCGATTCTAGAGTTCTTTTGGTCAGGAATGCACTGGGACCCTGTTGGGGTTCTTCATCTACCCCTGAAGGAAGGAGGGCAGGGCCTGAAGTGTCTGCACACTCAGGTCTGTGTCTTCCGCCTCCAGGCCCTGCAGAGGCTCCTTTATAGTGCAGGTAGTTCGACGTGGAGCATATTGGCGCACGCCTTCCTGCGCCGCTTCCAAGGGCTCAGATAAGACCGGCAGCTCTTTTATCTCTGTCCGAAAGGTTTTCCGCGAGACCTCTCCGGGCTGCTGGTCTTCTACCAGGACCTCCTCCGGACCTGGAAACTGTTTTCAACGACCAGGTCTGTGGCAGCCACCGTGGGAGCGGATCTCCTCGCGGAGCCCCTGCTACACAACCCCCAGCTCCGTGTGCAGGCAGCGGAGTCCCGTTTGGTGCGCCAGAGTTTGGTCCTGGCGGAAGTCACGAGAATCGGAGACCTCCTGGACTACGACTGGGGAGACTGGCTGGATCCCCTGACGCTCGCCCGGCGCATGGGGCTCTCCAGACCTCGTACCCCCCGGCGCGTACTTCAGGAGGTGAAGGCCGCCTTGACGCCCGCTGCTCGGGCTTATCTCAGCCGAGCCCTGCGCAAGGGCACACCCCGCCCACCCTCTACCCCAGGCCCACCAGATCTTTCAATTGGGCCCCTACCCCGTAGATCCCAACAAACCCCTCACCCTTTCACTGCGAGCTGGCTGCATGAACTGCAGCCGGTCAGCTTCCAAATCGCGCCACGGAAATATTTATACACACTCACGGTTCACACCCTCCACGCTCAGACCCTGGTGTCCCGCCCGATACAAAGTGGCGGGACCTCCTGCCACCTTTGGAGGGTGAGCAACCCCGGTGGGCCAGCCTGTATTCCACCTTGGTCCCAAGGCCCGTCGGGGACATTAGTTGGCGGCTCCTTCATGGAGCTTTTAGCACGGGTGTGTTTTTGACATGGTTCACCTCCATCCCGGATACTTGCCCTTTTTGCAATGTGAGGGAAACTCTGGTACACGTATATTTAGAGTGTGCCAGGCTGCAACCCCTTTTCCGGCTCCTCACGAATATTTTATTATGCTTTTGGCTACACTTTTCCCCTCACCTTTTTATTTACACACTCCCCATCCGTGGCCCCACAAAATCGTGAGATCTCCTGGTTAACCTCCTCCTAGCCCTAGCTAAAACAGCCATTTATAAAACCAGAGAGAGGAGGTTGGCTAATGAAGCGTCCTGCGATTGTAGGGCCGTTTTCCGATCCTCAGTACATTCACGTATCCGGGCCAAGTTCCTCTGGGCGGCGTCCACTGACTCCCTTGACGCCTTCGAGGAGCGGTGGGCACTGTCCGAGGTTCTCTGCTCAGTGACCCTGTCCGGTTCCTTCCCTCTGACCCTTTGATTGAGGGGAAGAGCGAGAGACCCCAGCCCCAGCCGTTGCCGCTGTGGATACCATCATTACTGTCACTAGGAGGGGTCCCATCGCATGTGGTGTACATCCCCCCCCAAACCGCCCACCCGGCAGCCGTGCCCATCTTGTCGGGCACTCTCAGGAGAGGAATAATCGGTGACACTGGGCATGGCACTAGGTAACTCGAGGGGGTGGAAGACCACAAGTGTCGTGGAAGCCCCCCCGCTCTGGGCCCAGGCTAGCCTGAACACTTCTCCCTCCTGAAGGCTGCTGTGTTATACCTTGTGTTTGCTTTTGTTGCATAGTTTTGCTTTATCCTTTTTGGTGATTCCTTGTAAGTGTTACACAAATAAAATTCTTTTCTGCTTCCAAAAAAAACAAAAAAAACCAAAAAAAAAACCCACGCTCTTCTGCTGCCCTCTGGCCATGCTGTATCACACCCCATACTGATTGGGTGCATGTCACCTCAGGACAGGATGCAGAAATAAAGTTTCTTGACACCTTAAATGACTGCTTCTTGGAGCAGCTAGTCCTGGAACTCACAAGAGGAGAGGCATTTCTTGATTTAGTCCTAAGTGGAGCACAGGATCTGGTCCAAGAGGGAAATATGGATGGACCACTTGGCAAGATTGACCATAATATAACTAAATTTAACATCCCTGTGGCAGAGAAAACACCACAGCAGCCCAACATGGTAGCATTTAATTTCAGAAAGGGGGGATTACACAAAAATGAGGAACTTAGTTAAACATAAAATAAAAGGTACAGCATAAAAAGTGAAATCTCTGCAAGCTGCATGGAAACTCTTAAAAGACACCCTAATAGAGGCTCAACTTAAATGTATAATCCAAAATTAATAATAATAAAATAATAATAATAATAATAGAACAAAAAGAGGGCCACTGTGGCTAAACAACAAGGTAAAATAAGCAATGAGAGGCAAAAAGGCATCCTTTAAAAAGTGGAAGTTAAATCTTAGTGAGGACAATAAAAAGGAACATAAACTCTGGCAAGTGAAGTGTAACAATATAATTAGGAAGTCCAAAAAAGAATTTGAAGAACAGCTAGCCAAAGACTCCAAAAGTAATAGCAACATTTTCTTTAAGTACATCAAAAGCAGCAAGCCTGCTAAACAACCAGTGGGGCCACTGGGTGATTGAGATACTAAAGGGGCACTCAAGGACGATAAGGCCATTGCGGAGAAACGAAATGAATTCTTTACATCGGTTTTCATGGCTGAGGATTTGAGGCAGATTTTCAAACCCAAGCCATTCTTTTTAGGTGACAAACCTGAGGAACTGTCCCAGATTGAGGTGTCATTAGAGGAGGTTTTGGAACAAAATGATAAATTAAATAGTAATAAGTCACCAGGACCAGATGGTATTCACCCAAGAGTTCTGAAGGAACTCAAATGTGAAATTGCAGAACCTAACTATGGTTTGTAACCCTTCATTTAAATCAGTTTCTATACAAAATGACTGGAGGATAGCTAATGTGACACCAATTTTTAAAAAGGGCTCCTGAGGTGATCTTGGCAATTATAGGCTGGTAAGCCTGACTTCAGTACTGGGCAAACTGGTGGAACAAAATTGTCAGACACATAGATGAACATAATTTGTTGGGGAAGAGTCAACATGTTTTTTGTAAAGGGAAATCATGCCTCACCACTCTACTAGAATTTTTTGAGGAGATCAACAAGCACGTGGACAAGGGGGATCCAGTGGACATAGTTCACTTAGATTTTCAGAAAGCCTTTGATGAGGTCCCTCACCAAAGGCTCTTAAGGAATGTAAGCTGTCATGGGATAAGAGGGAAGGTCCGCTCATGGATCAGTAACTGGTTGAAAGATAGGAAACAAAAGATAGGCATAAATGATCAGTTTTCAGAATGGAGAGAGGTAAATAGTGGTGTCCCCCAGGAGTTTGTACTGGGACCAGTGCTGTACAACATATTCATAAATGATATGGAAAAAAGGGTAAACAGTGAGGTGTCAAAATCTGAAGATGATACAAAACTACTCAAGATAGCTAAGTCCAAAGCAGACTGTGAAGAGCTGAAAAGGGATCTCACGAAACTGGGTAACAAAATGGCAGATGTTATTCAATGTGGATAAATGCATAGTAATGCACATGGGAAAGTATAATCCCAATTGTACATATAAAATGATGGGGTCTGAATAAGCTGTTACCACTCAAGAAAGAGATCTTGGAGTCATTGTGGATAGTTCTCTGAAAACATCCACTCAATGTGCAGTGGCCGTCAAAAACGATAACAGAATGTTGGGAATCATTAGGAAAGGGATAGATAATAAGACAGAAAACATCATATTGCTTCTATATAAATCCATGGTACACCCACATCTTGAATACTGCATGCAGATGTGGTTGCCCCATCTCAAAAAAGATATATTGAAATTGGAAAAGGTTCAGAAAATGGCAACAAAATTGATGAGGGGTATGGAACAGCTTCCTATGAGGAGAGATTAGTACGATTGGGACCTTTCAGCTTGGAAGAGAGACGACTAAGGGGGGATATGATTTAGGGCTATAAAATCATGATTGGGGTGAAGAAAGTAAATAAGGAAGTGTTATTTACTCCTTCGCATAACACAAGAACCAGGGCTTACCAAATGAAATTAATGGGCAACAGGTTTAAAACAAACAAAAGGAAGTATTTCTTCACACAACACACAGTCAATCTGTGGAAATCTTTTGCCAGAGAATGTTGTAAAGGCCAAGACTATAACAGGATTCAAAAAAATAACTAGATATATTTATGGAGGATAGGTCCATCAATGGCTGTTAGCTGGGATGGGCGGGGATGGTGTCCGGTTGTTTGCCAGAAGCTGGGAAAGGGGATGGATCACTTGATGATTTGCCTGTTTTGTTCATTCCCTCTGGGGCACCTGACATTGTCCATTGTCAGAAGACAGGATACTGGGCTGTCAAGGTTCCTCCCCCACTCTGAACTCTAGGGTACAGATGTGGGGACCTGCATGAAAAACCTCCTAAGCTTATCTTTACCAGCTTAGGTCAAAACTTCCCCAAGGTACAAAATATTCCACCCGTTGTCCTTGGACTGGCCGCTACCACCAAACTAATACTGGTTACTGGGGAAGAGCTGTTTGGACGCGTCCTTCCCCCCAAAATACTTCCCAAAACCTTGCACCCCACTTCCTGGACAAGGTTTGGTAAAAAGCCTCACCAATTTGCCTAGGTGACTACAGACCCAGACCCTTGGATCTTAAGAACAATGAAAAAGCATTCAGTTTCTTACAAGAAGACTTTTAATAAAAATAGAAGTAAATAGAAATAAAGAAATCCCCCCCTGTAAAATCAGGATGGTAGATACCTTACAGGGTAATTAGATTCAAAACATAGAGAAGCCCTCTAGGCAAAACCTTAAGTTACAAAAAAGATACACAGACAGAAATAGTTATTCTATTCAGCACAATTCTTTCTCAGCCATTTAAAGAAATCATAATCTAACACGTACCTAGCTAGATTACTTACTAAAAGTTCTAAGACTCCATTCCTGGTCTATCCCTGGCAAAGACAGACTATAGACAGACACACAGACCCTTTGTTTCTCTCCCTCCTCCCGGCTTTTGAAAGTATCGTCTCCTCATTGGTCATTTTGGTCAGGTGCCAGCGAGGTTACCTTTAGCTTCTTAACCCTTTACAGGTGAGAGGAGCTTTCCCTGGCCAGGAGGGATTTCAAAGGGGTTTACCCTTCCCTTTATATTTACGACAGCACCCCTTTGTGGCTATGCTTGGCGCAGCAGCTCTTTCCCATCTACCATTCCCTGCCAACCGTCACATCTGTCCTGTGGTGATCTCCATCTTCTTGTGACTTAGCCCTCCTGCAAGGTCAACTTACAGTCTCACCCCTTCTGGGGTATCAGTGGCGCAAACATACACTGGTAAATGGTATAAGTCTTCCGCCTCTCCAGAGCTCGTCTTCAATTCCACTCTGTGAGAGTAGTGGTCCCAGGACTTCTCACTGGTGTCCTTCAACCAAACTCAAAAGCAAAACAAAAACTACAATGAAAGGAAATTTTATCATCTCCCTTGGACTAGAACTTTTAATTCATCCTGGGTCCTCCACAACTGGACGTTCTTCTCCAAAATGTTGATGCCCAAGAGTTGCCTCACTGCAGTCTACTCCCAATGCTGTTTGCCTGGTGGTTGGCCTTCTCTAAGGCCCACTTCAGGAGTTACTTTAATTTCTGCTGCCCTCTTTCATCCAGGCCTGTCCCCAGGTATAAACTCCCTCCTGAAGCTCCTTCTCAGTAAAGCACCTTCCTGAATTTCTTCCCTGAAGGTCCAGGCCCTGCCCTTTTGTCAGGAGTCATCATCAGAGCATGCTCCACCCTGCTGGTTTCTCTGTATCTTTCCAGGTACCAGTCTCTACTGCTCACTCAGAGAGGGACTGCAGAATTCCTCTTCCTTTCTCCCTGCAGCCTCCTTCTACTCTGGGCTTCCTCTCTTTACAGAAACTATCACAATTCAGGGCAACTGCATTCCCTCTCTATGATTTAATTGGAGATTGGTCCTGCTTTGAGCAGGGGGTTGGACTAGATGACCTCCTGAGGTCCCTTCCAACCCTGATATTCTATGATTCTATGATCCAACATGGTCACCCACTCTCAGGCTTCTGGATCCCTAAACAAGCTCTTCATCTTCAGTTAACTCTTTTAGAGCCAGGATAAGCTATACACGCCATCACAGTGGGGTTACACTTTCATGAAAAATCTTGCTCCTCCTCCCCCGCCACACCTTAGTATCCGATCATCAATGTTCAAGAGTAATGCTATGATATTTTTACATCTTTGATTACAAAGCAAAGCATAAGGAGTATTATTAATCTAATTTTGTTTGAACGTAAAGGATGTATCACCCTCATCATCTCAGATATGTACTACCCAAGATCATTACAGATGAAACCGTTTTGTCTATAGTAGGTGGGCAGAGAAGTGGACCGCAGGCCTCAAAATAAGGGACAGTATTTTCTCTTCCAAAGAAAAGCTGAAAGGGCTAATACTGAAGTGCAAAGTTAGTGTCTCTTAAAGTTTCATATGCGGTTACATAAAGTTACATCACATGCTATAGGCAAACACAGAAAGGACACAATATCAAAACATCTGGACATGTACTTTCATGTATTTAACTGTGACACTCTGATTACATTTCCCAGACCCGAAGAAGAGCTCTGTGTAAACTCAAAAGCTTGTCTTTTGCCAACAGAAGTTGGTCCAATAAAAAAAAAAGGTATGACCTCACCGACCTTGTCTCTCCAATATCCTGGGATCAATACAGCTACAACAACTTTATCAGAAATGGGGCCAAGCTACGTAAAGACAAAGATTTGTCTGGACAAAGATTCAGGCCTAAATCTGAACCTTCTTAAAGTCTAGAGATGTTTGGATCCAGGGCTCCAGTTCAGGCCTTTTTTAACTGAAAGGGGTTAAACATCTAAATGTCCTTAGTTCCCTTATTTAAAATATGTTCTCTTCTTTTTTCCTTTATGAAAACTGTCATCCAAATAAAGCAAACACTTTGCTCCTTAAGGGAGCAAGGAAACAAAGACTAGCAAATAAAAGTGACAAGGGAAAATATTGCTATAGCTCCTGTGGTCCAGTTGTGCATTCGTATTGAAATATAAAGCTGTAGCATTCCATGCCAAATCAGGAACAGTTTGTTCTTCATGGGAACAAGTACTGTGGGGAGGTAAAGTGATAAATTTAAAGTTACAGTACCTTCTTCTATACTAGTGCAGCATGTTATGCAGGAACAGGCACATAACATACGTAGAGAATCTTCTATAACTTATGAGGCCCTTTGCCTGCTAGCTTCCTGAACTGCCCAACTGTAATTCTGAAAGGTGCGTACCAGAATATCTCAGCATATTTATTAACAGTCCATTGATGGCTGACAACACATTGATCAAAAAAAGCCACAGAAAAGACAAAAAGAAAAGAAAAAAAATCCTTAGCTACCCTGGAAAAAAGTCCTTTACAAAAGTCAGGTTGTGCATTTCAGTGTCCTAAAAAAAGTACTCCACATGTCATGATAAGTACCTCGTTTCTGAGGGAGCACGGGTGGAATTTACAGATTTCTATAGAATATTTCTCATGAGATGCATATGTCTGGACAAGCACCTAACAGAGACCAATCAGATTCCTCTCTCAGTGCCAGTTAATCTAAGGGTATTCTTAAAACCAGGAATTTTGAGGTGATCAAGGATCCCATTTTCTTCTTTTTCAGCAGTCAGGTTTCAGAGTAACAGCCATGTTAGTCTGTATTTGCAAAAAGAAAAGGAGTACTTGTGGCACCTTAGAGACTAACCTATTTATTTGAGCATAAGCTTTCGTGAGCTACAGCTCGCTTTATCGGATGCATACTGTGGAAAGTGTAGAAGATCTTTTTATACACACAAAGCATGAAAAAATACCTCCCCCCACCCCACTCTCCTGCTTTTAATAGCTTATCTAAAGTGATCACTCTCCTTACAATGTGTATGATAATCCAGGTTTGTGCTGGAAATGGCCCAACTTGATTATCATACACATTGTAAGGAGAGTGATCACTTTAGATAAGCTATTACCAGCAGGAGAGTGGGGTGGAGGGAGGTATTTTTTCATGCTTTGTGTGTATAAAAAGATCTTCTACACTTTCCACAGTATGCATCCGATGAAGTCAGCTGTAGCTCACGAAAGCTTATGCTCAAATAAATAGGTTAGTCTCTAAGGTGCCACAAGTACTCCTTTTCTTTTTTCAGCAGTGTGGTTCTGAATGCTGTCCAGGTGAATAGGATCAGCATTCTATTTTATAAAATGAGCCAGCAACCTCAAGGTATCAGACTGTCTGCTCTACCCAAGCTTCACTCAGCACAGGGAAGAAGTGTGTGTAAAAAGCGTGAGGAGGCAGGTGCCTTTTAGTCACCTTTGTGCCCCACCATGTATGGGAGTTGTGCAGGGCCAGTTCAGCCCTCATGCAATTAGGTTTAGTCTACCCTGTGAAGTTTTGCCAGCATATCTATGTCAGGTAGGAGTGTTAAAAATAAATTGCACCCTTTAGCTGGCACAGCTGCCAACAAAAGGTATAATGCAAATACACTTATACAGGCACAAGAGGCCATTTTCTTAGGTCCGTCAGGGAGGTAGTTTAACTATGGCAGCAAAAGAATTTAATTTTGTTGGTTTAACTGTCTCCACTAGTTTCAGAGTAGCAGCTGTGTTAGTCTGTATTCGCAAAAGGAAAAGGAGGACTTGTGGCACCTTAGAGACTAACAAATTTATTTGAGCATAAGCTTTCGTGAGCTACAGCTCACTTCATCAGATGCATACTGTGGAAAATACAGTGAGGAGATTTATATACACACAGAACATGAAAAAAATCGGTGTTTATCATATACACTGTAAGGAGAGTAAAAAGAAAAGGTAGCTCACGAAAGCTTATGCTCAAATAAATTGGTTAGTCTCTAAGGTGCCACAAGTACTCCTTTTCTTTTTGCGAATACAGACTAACAGGGCTGTTACTCTGAAAACTGTAAGGAGAGTGATCACTTAAGATGAGCTATTACCAGCAGGAGAGTGGGGGGGGGAGGAGGGGGGAAGAAAACCTTTTGTAGTGATAATCAAGGTGGGCCATTTCCAGCAGTTAACAAGAACGTCTGAGGAACAGTGGCGGGAGGGGGGGTTAAACAAGGGGAAATAGTTTTACTTTGTGTAATGACTCAACCACTCCCAGTCTCTATTCAAGCCTAAATTAATTGTATCCAATTTGCAAATTAATTCCAATTCAGCAGTCTCTCGTTGCCAACTGTGTCCACATATCTATTCAGGGGACACCATCATAGGGCCTAATCACATCAGCCACACTATCAGAGGCTCGTTCACCTGCACATCTACCAATGTGATATATGCCATCATGTGCCAGCAATGCCCCTCTGCCATGTACATTGGCCAAACTGGACAGTCTCTACGTAAAAGAATAAATGGACACAAATCAGATGTCAAGAATTATAACATTCATAAACCAGTCGGAGAACACTTCAATCTCTCTGGTCACTCGATTTCTGACCTAAAAGTGGCTATTCTTCAACAAAAAGACTTCAGAAACAGACTCCAATGAGAGACTGCTGAATTGGAATTAATTTACAAATTGGATACAATTAACTTAGGCTTGAATAGAGACTGGGAGTGGTTGAGTCATTACACAAAGTAAAACTATTTCCCCTTGTTTAACCCCCCCTCGCGCCACTGTTCCTCAGACGTTCTTGTTAACAGCTGGAAATGGCCCACCTTGATTATCACTACAAAAGGTTTTCTTCCCTCCACCCCACTCTCCTGCTGGTAATAGCTCATCTTAAGTGATCACTCTCCTTACAGTGTGCATGATAAACACCCATTTTTTCATGTTCTGTGTGTATAAAAATCTCCTCGCTGTATTTTCCACTGAATGCAGCTCACGAAAGCTTATGCTCAAATAAATTGGTTAGTCTCTAAGGTGCCGCAAGTACTCCTTTTCTTTTTGTCTCCACTAGGGGGATTTGCTGGCATATAGTATTTGAAGCATACATAAGCCCTTCGAGCAACCTCAGGGCCTCTAAATTTCACCTTAAGGGCCACGAAGCCAGTCAATATTAGCCATAGTACAGCATGTTTGGCCACACCTTCTCTCCAGCCACACCATCTACACTCGGGGAGGCAAGGAGGAGGAGTGAAGAGCCACTTAACATGGGCAACGCCATGTATATTTTCCCCCAAATCTCATTCTTGGAAACCATTTAGCTGAAACTTCACAAATAAAATAGTACTCAGCCTGAGGAAGACTCCCACCATGGAAAATTTCAGCCTGAACTTTAAGTTTTCTGAAGTTATAAGCCACTGAAAGCAGGTTCTTTATGATTGAAAATATCAGCCACTCAACAACAGGCAATGCTGCCAGCTCTGCCTATAATACAGAGATTATCTAAGTAGCACTTGTCCCCTCTTTAATTGCAGAAATTAGATTCCAGTTGCAACACAATACCTTGAAGGCTGGATTATCATTTCAGATCCAGCTCTTGTGCTGCGCATACAGCACAAAAGAGCTGATTTCTGCCTGTTGAAAATTTCCCCAGCAGGTGGCAATGCTCAGCTTGTGGAGCTTACTTCTACGCAAACACCTTTCCCTCAGAGATAGGGGTGTGCTGGAGGTGAGGAGAGTGGGGGGCTACACTCTGCTGATGTAGGGTCCCTTATAGACCATGCACCACTGGCATAACTCATTGCAGTCTCCAGGCGTAGGCTGCTAGAACCCATGCTGGAACTCGGGCTGGCACAGACCTGCTCACAGAATCAAGGGTCTAGATCCACCCCCGTACGTAGCTGAACTTGGATGCAGGAGTCCGGAGTGTTGTACTGAATACAGCTTTTGTTGAAAAAAAAATTGCCAAGTTCTTTGCAATTACTACGCTTTAACATCAGCAATTTTTTAACAGCATAATACCCCTACACAGGGATATTTGCTAGGGAAAGAAACAAGCTCAAGAAGGGAAACCATATACACTATATCATTAAGTAATTTTCTTTTTTGCATAGTGCAGTCAATAAAAAATTTCCATGCGTCATTAAAAATTCTGTTTTGTTCTGAACCCCAAATATTGTTCTCATAACCCGCAGCCCAGGAGCATAAGGTAAACAACTCCATTCTCTTGTAGGCAAAGCATCTGTTCAGTGACAGTGCATGCTGCATTCGAATACTTCTGTTTGGTGCAGTGGTGACAGGCATTAATGACTCTCACCAAGGGGTCCCACAAGATCCTTGCCAACATTTCTGTTGTAAGCTGTGTTATGCCAGTCAAGGCGACAACTACGTTTTACCATGATGGTTCCACATGGACTTGTTAATGTTGAGCAATCTTGCCCACTGCTAACTATCTCAAGGAGCAATGTGTATGTAAAGCACAGCCTCAGGATCCTATTGGGAGTTCCAGAAGGCATCAGGCCATGGTCGGTCTGGCTACAAGCCCCAACACCCCAATCCTCCTGCTTTGCATTGCCCTCAGTAACACAACATAGTCATGGAGCTGATTAATCACCCAGGGAGTTGAGTCAAAGGAGAATTGCCTGGAGTGACAGGGCAATACCTGCTCTATGCCACCTTCTGTGCTGGCCTTGGTATATAAAGTGTGTCTGGAACACGATAATTGCTACACTCTGGCTATTCCTGGCTGCTGGAATGATCACTTAAGGTGACAGAGAGCCAAATGTAAGCTAGAGGAGACAGAGGGGTCTAACTTGTGCAGAGCACTCTGGACCAGTTCCCAGCCAGCCTCAGGATACAGGAACTGCAACAAAGTGATTTGTTGTCTCCTCCTTCCAAGCACTCCAAAGCTGCACTGAGCACAGCACACACAGCACAGCCCTTGCTGAGATTTGCAGCCATTGTGTCTTAAGTCGGAACTCATGAAATTTCATTGGGCACAAAAGCTGCTACACCCCTGAAGACTACTGGCCAGCCCCTGTAAGATAGCACAGCGAAGAGGGGGGGTATGGAGTTGGCCAAAAAAATAGCAACGAGGAGAAACATTTCAAATTTGTTTCACAGGAGTCAAGAGTCCCATTTTCATGAAATTCTTTTTTAAACATCCTGATATTTTTTCATTTCTCCTCATTTCAATTCCTCCCCCTTTTTCTCCCCACCCCCTTGTCATTTTTCAAAAAGATAAATATGGAGCTTCAAAAATGACTGGAGAAAAGAAAGATAAAAATTGGAAGACAGAAAAAATGACAAAATAAACATGATAAAAGAAAAAAATTGAAAAAAGGAGAAAATAGTGAAACAAAAAATATTAAAATTTTGGTGAATTCTTTTTTTTTTGGGGGGGGGGGCGAGGGGGGCCTTTTTTGAGAAGAAACCCTTTTCATTTGAAAAACATTGACCAGCACTAATAAATGCCAAAATAGACTGATAGTAACAAATAACACCATGTCCCCACTGTGACGCACTGTACTTCAAAAGTAGCACCCTGTAATCCCCATATTTATCATTTGTATATGGTTGTGATATTTCACGCAAAGTATGCCTTGTAAGGTACCATATGTAAGGTAACAATTTGCTGAAACTCATTGTTCTGTCAAAATATGTATATTGTTATTGTGTATGAAGTTATGAGATTTTGCGATATGGATGTTATTGAAATATGTTGTGATTCTGGTAGATGCCCACTGCTAGCTCTCCAGTGGCAACAAAGGAGGTGACCCACACCCAAACTGGCATTAAGTGACCAACATGAGCCATTGACTAGCAGGGGAATTGTAAACAAGAGATTTACAATTCTGTAAGAGGTGGTTGCCCAAGCACCATGCAATGGAGATTGCTCAACTCTGACTCAGCAAGGCCCACCAGGACACATCTAGGACAGTATCTTCCCTGGGACATGAACTGAGATTATAAAATAAGGGACAATGGCATCATCAGACCACCTCTTTCCTCCCCCACCTATGCTGAAGGCAACAAGAATGCTGGGAAGACTTTGAACTGAGGAGATTGGTCGCAGGCCAAGAAGGAAATTCAGCCTGTATATTAAGAACTGTAAGCTACCTGCAACATCCACTGAGGGGGAGAAAAGCTGTTTGATTAAAATCTTCCTTAGTTTGATAAAGTTTACAATTTAGACTGTGATTTTATTTTATTTCTTTTGTAACCATCTTTGTCCTATATGCCTACCACTTATAATCACTTACAATCTTTCTTTTAAGATTTTATCCTTACCAGTGAGTTTGTCTAAAGTGCTTGGGGAATCTGATCAGATTATAAACTTTGGTGCATGTCCACTATCATTTGATGAACTAATTAATGAGTTTGCATTGTTCAAGAGAAGGTCTTGAGCTGTGTAAGAGGGTACATTTCTGGGGTGCAAGGCTGGGGGGATTTACTGGTGTTTCCCTGTGTATGGTACATGAGTCGCTTAGAGAACATTCATGTAGTTTAGCTGTGGGAGTCTCTACATGCTACTGATTGAGTGACTACAGCACCTGGAGAGGTTTGATGGTTGTCACTGGCAAGGCATCGTCAGAGACAGCCCAGACTGTAGGGGGCACAGTGATCCCGCAGTTCCAGGCTGTACCCTGGGGATCCTGTCCCACCAACCTTTTTGGAGAATCTAGCAGTACTAGCTCAGAACCAAATTGTGACCAGATGACGTGTTGAGCCATAGTGGTGTAGAGGTTAAGGCTCTATGACCACTCATGATGCAACCAGCCACCACCTGGCACTAAAACCAAAGGGGAGTTAAATCTGAGCAATAAAAACAGAATCCCACCCACAGTTTATGGTCACTGTGCATTTGGACATCAGCCTACTAAAGCATGAAAAACTTTAGGTAGCTTTCTGCCTTAACAAAGCTCTGTTGTATGGCTAAGAGCCCAGTCTTGAACATTCTTAAACACAAGGGCTCATCTTCAAGGGGATTACTCACATGCATAAATGCTTGCAGGATCGAGCTCTGAGACCTACCACTGATATTACAAAGTCCTGTTATCATTCTAATTTAATATTTATATGATTGTAGCAACCTAGCATCCAATTAGTATTGGAACTTCATTACAGTCGATACTATACAGATACAAAGATACTAGGTCTTCAGAGCTAGCTAGTTGTATTCATAGAGACAAGGACAAAATCATCATTGGTGTAACTGCTTTGATTTCAGCTGCCACCTACTACTCCCAACAAGCCCTGTGAACTCACCCTTTCCTTGGCTTTGGCAGCCACATTTTCCAGCAGGTTTTTTGGTTGTATTGTTCATCCAACCATTTGCACATACCATTTTTGTACACTATCACAGACTAATGACAGACTTCCAACTATTTTATATGCATAACCCCCCAAAATATTGATACATACACCTCGAACACAAATTGAACGTAAAGAGTATTTGCAGGTCTCTCATTTGTATTCTTGAGTCTTAGTCTGCAATAGCTGTGCACAAAAGAAAATTGAGTTGAGGACCTTTGATAATATGGGGCTGGCTGTCTTCAGAAGCATCCTCTGGCTTGTTTCAGGGGTGGGGATAGAAGAAATAAGTTGGCTGGGTGAGGGCGATTCACAGGCTTTTCTACTACATAAACAACCTTGTGAGCTGGTGTCTTTCCCGACCTGTCCCCCCACCCAAAAAAAGAGGGAGTCCACACGCTGCGCAATCAGAAACTCATCCCCTTCTTGGGGGTTTGCTTGAAAGATACTTAAATAACCAGCTATGAATTTTAAGGCCAGAGGGGACCATTAGATCATCCAAGCTGACCTCCTATATACCATAAACCATTAAATTTCACCTCGTTATTCCTGTACTAGGAATAAATTGTGTTTAGCTAAAGCTTATCTAATAGAAAGGCTCCAGGCAGGATTTGAATGCTTTAAGAGATGGAGAGTCTACCACTTCCATTTGTAGATTAAAGTATTAAAACAATCACCCTCAATTAAAATGTGTGCCTTATTTCTAATTTGAAAATGTCTAGCTTCAGCTTCCATGCACTACTTCTTGTTATGTCTTTCTCCGCTAGATTAAAGAACCCTTTAGAACCCAGTATGTTCTCCCCATTGCGGTATTTAAACACTGCAGTCAAGTCACTTCTCAATCTTCTATTTGATAAGCTAAACAAACTGAGCTCTATGTAAGGTGTTTTCTCCAGTCTTCAAATCGTTTTTGCAGGTCTTCTCTATACTTCCCAATTTTTCAATTTTTTTTAACTGTGGACACCAGAATTATATGCAGTATTCTAGTATCAGTCTAATCAATTCTATAGTCTACTGTCTACTTCTACTGTCTACTATAGACAGTAGTCTATAGCCCTACTGTCTACTTCCCTGTTTATATGTCTAAGGATTGCATTAGTCCTTTTTGCCACAGCATCATACTGGGAGATCATATTGAGTAGCCCGTTCACAGTCATCCCTAAATCCTTTCCAGAGTAACTTCTTTCCAGGAAAACGTTCTCTCTATTTCTTGTTCCTACATGAATAACTTTGCACTTAGATACATTGAAACAAATTTTGTTTGAATGGGACCAGTACCGCATGATCCAGATAGCTCTGTATGACTGTTCTGTCATTATGTACCACTCTGCCAATCTTTGTGTTGTCCACAGATAGCATCAGCAGTGATTTTATGTTTATTTTCAGGTCACTGATGAAAATGCTAAATAACTTAAGGTCAACTTCTGATCCCTGAGGAACCCTCCTAGAAACACCCCCCTTTGATGAGGATTCTTCATCAACTACTTTGAAATCTGTCAATTAGCCAATTCTTAATCCATTTAACATGTTATTGATATTGTACGTTGCTCTTTTTTAAATCAGAATGTCATGTGGTAAGTCAAACACCTTACAAAAGTCTAAGTATTTCATATGTACAGAATTCATTTTATCGACCAAACTCAAAGCATGAAATCAGGTTAGTTTGACAAGACTTATTTTCCAAAAATCATGCTGGCTAGCATTAATTATATCCCTCTCCTTTACTTCTTTATTAAATTGGATCCAATATGAACTTTTCCATTATGTTGCCTGGGACTGTTGTCAGTCTAATCAACCTATAGATATCCAGGTCATCCTGCTTGCTTTTTTTGAATATTGGCACCATATTAGCACTCTTCCAGACTTTTGGGATTTCCCTATGATTCAAGGTTTAGTAAAAATGATCATCAGCAGGGCAGAAATCTCAGCCATCTCTTTTTGGACTCTTGGGTTCAAAGTTATACAGGCCTGCCAATTTTTAAAAATGTTTTTGCCTAGTAGATGTCTAACATCTGCCTTACATGCTGATGGACTGGAAAGTACTTTCTCATCCTCATGTACTATGAGTGCATCATGTCAAACCAACCTAATACCTCATCAAAGAAAGCTAACAAGCCTTGTGGATGGGGGGGAAGTGGTAGATGTGGTATACCTTGACTACAGTAAGACTTTTGATACTGTCTTGCATGACCTACTCATAAACAAACTAGGGAACAGCCACCTAGATAGAGCTACTATAAAGGTGGGTGAGTAACTGGTTGGAAAACCATTCCCAGAGAGTAGTTATCAGTAGTTCACAGTCATGCTGGAAGGGCATATCAAGTGGGGTCCCACAGAGATCAGTTCTGGGTCCGGTGCTGTTCAATATCAATGATTTAGGAAATGGCAGAGAGTACACTTATAAAATTTGTGGATGATACCAATCCGTGAGGGGTTGCAAATGCTTTGGAGGATAAGATTAAAATTCAAGATGATCTGGACAAACTGGAAAAGTGGTCTGAAGTTCAATAAGGACAAATGCAAGGCACTCCACTTAGGAAAGAACAATCAGTTGCACAAAATGGGAAATGGCTACCTAGGAAGGAGTACTGCAGAAAGGGAACTGGGGGTCATAACACAAGCTAAATATGAGTCAACAGGGTAACACTGTTGTAAAAAACCCAAACATAATTCAGGAATGTGTTAGCAGAAGTGTTGTAAGCAAGACATGAAAAGTAATTCTTCCGCTCTACTCCGCACTGACGTGGCCTCAGCTGGAGTATTGTGTCCAGGGCTGAGTGCCACATTTCAGGAAGGATGTGGACAAATCGGAGGAAGTCCAGAGAAGAGCAACAAAAATGATTAAAGGTCTAGAAAATATGACCTATGAAGTAAGATTGAAAAAAATTTGATTTGTTTAGTCTGGAGAAAAGACGACTGAGAGGGGATACAACAACAGTTTTCAAGTACAGAAAAGGTTATTACAAGCAGGAGGGAGAAAAATTGTTCTTAACATCTGAGGACAGGACAAAAAGCAATGGGCTTAAACTGCAGCAAGGGCGGTTTAGATTGGACATTAGGAAAAAGTTCCTAACTGTCAGGGAAGATAAGCATTGGAATAAATTGTCTAGGAAGGTTGTGGAATCTCCATCACTGGAGATTTTTAAGAGCAAGTTAGACAAACACCTGTCAAGATAGTCTAGATAATACTTAGTCCTGTCACGAGTGCAGGGGACTGGACTAGATGACCTCTCGAGGTCCCTTCCAATCCTATGATTCTGCTTCTTTCCAACTAGAGAACAGAAATATTTATTAAACACTTTTGTCTTTTTGGCATTAGTAACAATCTTACCCATCTTTATCTAATAATGGGCCTATACTACTGCTAGGATTTTGTTTGTTCCTAAGATACTTACATTTCTTCTTGTCCTTATACCTGCCAACTGTAAATTTTTTTTCCTGATCTCTTTAGCTTCCCTTATCAAATCTTTGGATCAAACCTCCTCCCTATGCATGGCTGTTCCTAGAGAGGCTTCCCACCTTAGCCCACTAAAGAGCCACTCCTAATTCCCTTTGGTCAGGCTGGGTCATAAGCCACCTGCCTCAATGTGTCAGCCAAACAGGAAGAGCCGTCTTGTCCATAGGGGAGACCAGGGCAACCGCCCCAGCCCCTCACTTTGGGGGGGCCCTGCACTTCAGGGAGATGCGGGGGTGGCAGGGCGGCCTGGGGAGCTAATGGGGGGCCTGACGCTGGCAGCAGGGGTCGGGCTTGTGCCCTTCACTCACCGGCCGGGGAAATTATTTCTTTTTTTTTGGCCTGCAGGATTAGGTCCTCCATCCATCTGCTTTTCCACCTCCCAGCCCCCAGAGAAAACAGATCTTAGAGCCCCTCCTCCATGTTGGAGGGTCCTGTGGTCCCCCAGCACTAGGGCACATATAGGCCCTCCAAGAGCCACCCAGTTCCTGAGACATGGGCTCTCAGTGTTGCATATGTGTAATTACATTAAAAAAAAAATCCAGTGGGGGTAGTGAGACTATATGAACCCGGGAAGTGAGTTTACTGCAAGGAAGTCCAGGAAGGTGGATTTCAGAATGTAAGTGGCATGACACTGATCATGATGGGTGAGGGTTTTTGGTTTTTTTAAATTATATAAACTTCATTCTAATTATAAAAAAGAGCTACAATATAACAACATAATTATACAGCTGGGTGCTATCGATATTTAACCTGAGGCCAGCAGCTGCCCTTGAAGTTCACTGTAACCAGATTTCACCTGTATAAAAAATGTAAAGGGGGCCCCATACAGGCTGATTTGCCCCAGGACCTGCATCTGTCTCGGGACGGGCCCTGCAAACAGGATGTGTTAACAGAGTTTGGTGTTTCAGGCAAACACTGTCAGCTTCTTCCAAACTCTCCATCTATATTAGCCACACTCTCTCAAGCAGGGGCTGAGCTCAGAGAACATATCAGATCACCAGGATCAAAAGGCCAAACTGCAGTGGGCCTGAGGTTCAATGAAAATCTCTTGCCCAGCTCTGTTGTGATTGGCTTCCATTTCAAAACATACACCCGCCTCCCTGTGTTTTCTTTTGCTTAAAGTGCATTCTGCCACCATATGTGTAAGAGCACAGACTGTTCCTGCAAGCAGCTGTTCTTTTTTTCTTTTTGGTCCACATTATTTACCAAAGTACTCCTAGCATAGAATTAAAAAGACACAGAGTTTAGTTGCACAATAGGGACTCTCTCCTCTCCTCTCTCTTTCCCTTCTCTCGCACATCTCTTGATTTTTGGTTCACTTGCAGAGGCATATGATATCAGGTGTATAGTTTGAGAAGGGAAGTACTTGGTGAATTTGGTCAGAATTGTCTGTTGCCCACAGCAACTCCTCAGTTTAAGAATTTTTATTAAAAAAAGCGTTAGCAATACAGATTACATAAGCAGGCCGAACAAAAGGAAAACAAACCCTAGAGATCTAATCACAAGATGCAAGCTCATTTAACAAGTAATCTTAAAAAGGGACTTCGGGGCAAAAACATCAATTGCATTTTCTTCTTTCTGTAGGTGTTTTCATTAGTTTGCAGCTCTGACAAGTTAAGTAAATGTCAGATTTAGGGGCAAGTGAGCACCCGGAGCTCTGATTTTTATTATATTACAGGCCATATTCTCTGGAGTAGAGGGGCTTCCCCCCGCCCCAACCCACAATTGGTCAGAAATTAAAGGTGGCCTATCTGAGCTAATATAGCTCACTGCCAAAGCTGGATTTAATAGAGATTTGGGTTTCTTATCCTTGGCCACATGCATTGCAGTTTCCCTTGGGTTAGGAAGCTAGTTTAACACACATTTTGTGCCACTAGTTTCCATGAATGTGGCTAAGTCAGCCAGTTTCACAAAGACATAACTTCATAAGACAGTCACCAAAGTCTGGTGAAGAATTGTTTCATAATAGCTTTTACAAAGCTGTGCCCCTTCCAGAGTCTACCCTACAGTACAGGCTACCTGTTGGGATTCTCTCCAAGACTCTTTCCACTCGGCTTATCCAGAACACCTTATTCAGTTCTTGAAGAACACTTCATCCAGTTCTCTGGCATCCAGAAAACTCAGTATGACTTCAACTCGTTACTCAGGTTACTTTATTAAGTATGAAACAACTCTTTGCCCGAGTTGGCCAGGTACAGAGGCAGGGCGTTTAGGTAAAGTGTGATACCATAATTCCAACTCAAGTCATGCACTATGAAGTTTATATACATCATTCCCAGCTGCTAATACTGATACTTTTTGCATGTAAGGACCAACTGCTTTGCAGATTGTTAAGGTAAGCTTACTTTGCCTATTTTGTTTATTATAAACATACCCAGAATAGTTAGTTTTGGCCTCCCTTATTCACAAGCATATTCACAATAGCTAATTGTTTCAGCAATTACTTGTTCACTTTTGTTCAACAGTTACTTGTTCAGGCATGGACCTGCTCATGTCAGCTAAGTTAGCCCTAAGTTAGAGGGTAGCAGAGAAAACCCAAACATCATGTTGCCAACTCTCATGTTTTTATTGCAAGTCTCATATTTGGGGTCATCTTAAAGCCACAGCTACTGGAGTCTGGTGATCATATGGGAACCCCAGCTTTCATTTAAAACAAAAAGCATATAGGCCTGGTGGATGGAAAGAAAAGCTTAAAAATGGGAGCTAGGTGCACCTTTAAGGTAAGAGATTAAAATAGAGAGAGCCCCCCCATACCCCCAATTTACTATTTAAGACTCTCAAGGTTTTTTTGGGGGGGTTGTGTTGTTGTTGTTTTGGGGGGTAGTTATGACTCGTATTTGAATGCTTCAGATTGGCCATACTGAAAAGGAGGCAAAAAAGATAAACCATTTCTTGCTTCAGCTTCTTCTCTTTACCCAGCCACAAACTCTGGATCCTACCTCTGTTCTCCTTACTTCCATTTCCAAGCAGGCCACCATCCAATCCCATTGCCTGTGCTCCCTTCTATGGCTCCCTTCTCCCTCAACACAGGTTTGTACTCATCATTGCCGGACAGCTTGTTTGTATAGTCATTAACACCAGTGCAAAACTTGTGTTACACTACAGTTCTGAAACACGATTCCAGAGTGAGTTAGAATCTGATGACCAGCGTCATCCTTTTTCTGCACAATAGGTGCAGGGCAAATGGCAAATCAGGCTCAGAGGTTCCAGACAGTTCCCTGTAGAGCAGTTGATTGCAATGCAGTTTATTTAATTTGGTCTGAGATTAAATGATACAGAAACAGCAGAGTCTTGATGAAGGCATTTTGTTTGGAGACCCACTTCAGTGCTATCCTTCCTCTGGGAGAGTGGTGAGGGAGGACTTCCCTCTTATTGTTAGAGGAGGAGGAGAAAGAGTACCTTGGGTAAAGAGCAAACTTTTCTTCAAAGTATATTACAACAGCTCTCCATAAAGGCCTCTCAACTTTGGATCCCACTTGTTGCCTTGATATAGCACAGCCTGGTCTTGTTAGCCTTCCTGCCTCCCCCCCGCCAGCAATTTAAGGGGTGCATCTGTGTGTGTCAGCATCAATGTCCTCGACATAGGGGGTTAAACTGGGTGTTTTAAGGCTGTTCAGATAATGTATGAAGGTGCATCTCTGAACTGGCTAATACATTTTATGTGGAAGCACCACGAGCATGGGCAGGTTAGGGAAGAAAGGGGAATTGAGTTAGTATTTATAATCTGTTTTATTAATGTGTCTAGTGAATATTTTGCACCAGATAGTTATTTTTAGTTTTGTGAAGGACAATTCTGAGATATGTGCCATATTATCAATACACATTAAATGATCTCAAACTGCAGCTTGATCGAAACGTTTAGAATTTTGGAGCACCACTAGCCCTTCTATAGTAGTTTAGAGTTTAATGCCAGAAGGGACCCTGAGACCTTCTAGTCTGACCTCCTGTACAATCACTGGACATTAAATTTCACCTAGTTACCCCTTTACTGAGCTAAACAATCTGTTGACTAAAGCTTGTTCAGTTGCAAGCAGCATTTGACTAGAAAGCTGATTTAGTTACCCCTTTCTACTATTCTTAATATTTTAAAATTCTCATATTTCTGCTTCATATTTGTATGCATGATCTTTGGACAGAGGCAAATCTTTTAATCACATTTAAAGTAAATCTGGCAAGCCATTTCTGAAATATTGGAAACAGCTGGCAAATTCTGGTTTTGAAAATTATTTTTCACCCCCTCTATCCAGAATGGGTTGACTTTGAAACATCTAATTTGGTGTATTCAACATTACCTGGACAAAAGTGTACCTTTCATCTGTAAAAAAGTGACCGTGGACATTTGGTAAAATTATTCATTACTTACTTAGGAGTGTTAGAACAATCTTCAGGGCTCAGTTAGAATTTTATAAAGTTGACTCCGATTGACAGGTTTTGTCAACTCTCCAAAGAAACGAAGAGCTTGTGTTGTCTAAGTGGCAGGAGACTATCATCAGTATTCATTCACCCGGGATCAAGGAGACCCAAGCCGGGGCAAGATCCAGGCACCATTGAAGACCTATTTTGTGTAACAAGTGGTGCTTTGCATGGGCCTTCTGCACTGGGGTGAATATCAACCTCTGGAAGCTAGAGCTACAGGGACAGTGTGCAGTCAGCATCTTGAATCCCCTCTGTGTTTACTATATCTGAGTCTTACAGTGGCCAGCAGCATGACCACTGTATTTGGAACAAGGAGACAGCAGTAACTAACCAAGAAAAATATTAGTTGTGTCCTGATTTTCTCTTTTGTTGGGGGTGTGTGTGTGTGGAATGTCAAAACTGAAAATCCAGCCCAAAGAAGCTGCATATAAATGGATATCAAAACAGGGCTGAGAGGGAGGAGCCTTAAAACACATACATTGCAGTAGATTTAGTTTAAAACAGACACTGTAGCCAACTAACCTTGCCAAACTGGTGGCACAGGGTGCCCTAAGTTTCATAAAGGCAAAACTGTCATACACTGTGAGGCTTTTTGTAATTAAACCCCTAATATTGTAGGTTTTTTAAAGATACATGAAGAGAACAGATTTTTTAAAAATGATTAGGGACAGGAGCAATGGACTAGAGTTCTGGTGACCTTTGTTTCAGCCACTACAATGCACGCAATTGTTATAGGCCAAGTTCAACGTTTCCAGAATTCCGTTTCTTGTTTCCCTTGACTATGTTTTATATTATACAGGTACCTCCAAAGAGCAAATATTTTAGTGTGAGTATTGAGGAAAGGATATAAGTTAAACATTATTATGCTACGCACACTCTTTAAAATGTTGGCAGGCAAGCCATGACATTTGGGAACCCAGCAGTAAGCACTGTTTTGTCCTGAGACATCTAGCAAGTGAGCGGTCCATGATCCCTTCCAGAAGGCATCTTTTAAAATTTCCTCTTTGTCAAGTTCTTTTGGTTCTGCTACTTATGTAACCAATGAGCTTCAGGTCCTAGGTCTCTATTTAGCAATTTTTGACATGCATGATATCTATTTATGTGGAGTCAGACAGGGCTTTTGGATGCACTGCATTCATCAGCTCCCTATACCTTTGCTACATGCAGTACCTATCCCATTTATTCTCCTTTGCTGTCTTGTGACCTGACATACCTAGAGAGTTTTCTAGTAATAAAGTTACACTCTGCTTACAGTTCACATAGGCAAACATTTTTTAAAGGCGCCAGGCTATTATCATCGTAATAGAACTGGTCAAAAGAGGAAGGAAAACCAATTTTTTTTTTAAAATCCTTTCCCCTTCCTCTTAATTAAAAAAATAATTTAAATTAAATTTCATAGAACAATTTTGACCAGATCTACACCTTTATCATTATCTAATACAATCCTGGCTCCAGTGTAAGATACCATGTCCAATAGCCATGCCCCTTAAAACACGGGTTGTTAAAGGCTGGGTAATTGTCCATCTACTGGATCCCCAGACTCACTTCCTGCCAGTTGCAGGGGTGTTGGAAGATGCTTTTGACCTTCAGTTATCCCCTTGTGGTGCAGTTGGGTAACACAGCAACTCTGCCTCAGTTTCCCTCCTTTAACGGACTGAATACCATCTAGTCCATTTTGGCTTTTTAATATGACATTGGACCTCTGTCCTGCTGATGTTCTGGACTGTTTATCACCCCCAGGGGAATGGACTACCAATGACTAGGCCAATCACCCTAGAGGAAGGGTGTGCAGTCCCTGCTCTCTTCAAGTATGGCTTATTTGCTCAAGGCTTTAATAAACCCCCTTGCTGGGTTTGGTTGGGGGAATTCAGGCCTGACCACTTCTCTGAGTTCTTGGCAGTGACCCTTTAAGAAGTGGTTGGCACCAGTCTCTCCCAACTCCTTACTTTTCCCTAGCATACTTCATACCATGCCTCTCTTGCAGGCTGTTCTCCTCAGGATCATGCCTTCTCTTCCAAGAAGTCCAGCTTGCTAGATTGCATCTGACCAGCCTGCGGTTGGAAGGTCCTGCTTTCAGCAGCTCCTCAGTCTCTCAGGCAGCCTCCTGGAATCCTTTTATGCTTCCTGACCTCTCCCTTCAGAGCCAGTCCCAAGGGATAAGCTCTGTACTGCAGCTCTCCTCTCTCAGTTCTTCCCTATTGGCTCTGCAGTCCTCTCTTTATAGGAACCACCCAGTCTGGTTCACCCCACCTAAGTCTAGTACTTAATTACCTATTTTCTCTCCAGGTGCCACAAAACAGGCTAACCCCTTAACCCCATCACTGACAGTGTGGGGTCTATACAACCCATCACAAGGAAATTCCTAAAAGTCTCTCAGCCAACAGTGCTCATCTCTGCTCAGCTAGTGAGCTCAGACAAGGTCACAATAAACACCTACACACTAGATGTCCTGTGTATGAACAGGTAATCAGTTCTAAAAGCATACTAGTTTTGTCGTGTTTTTTGAGTCTCTGTATTGCACACTAATATAATAAAACATGATTAGTAAGGGCCTACCTAGAACTGTGCCCCATTGTGCTAGGCACTACAGAAAGAGAGTAGTAGACAATCCCTGTCCCATAGAGTTTGCAATAGACAAGACAGACACAAGGTAGGGGATAGGGTATATATGTGCACACCTTATTATATCATGATCAGATGATTGCAGTGTTTTCAGAATGTTTAGTCAATATTTTTGCAATATGGAGAAATGCATATAATATTAAAAGAAATATATAGAGAGCACTTATCTCCAGAGTACTTTATGAGCAACTTATACTACACTGATGAGTACAGTATAAGAATCTATATCTAAGAGAATAGAATTGGTCTCCTTAGTGCCATTCAGACTCTCTACAGGCAGAGACTTGTGGGGAAGGGGAGTGAATCATTGAAGGCTGAATCAGAAGCTTTGTGGGGGTGGGAGGGGTGGAGAATCTATTAATTATCTCTAAATTGGAAATCTCAAAGGCTCATTTTAGCGTTCTGATAAAAGACAGTGCCTTTTATACCCAGGCATGGGACAGATGGAAATTAAAGCTGGAGCCAACAGGCACCAAGGCTTCCAGACAGAACAGATTATTCTTACTAAATTTGGGACTGTATCTCAATCTATATTTACCCAATCCTCATACAGAGGGTTAAGGAAATATTATATACTGTATAGTTTCTCTGTTCCCTGCTCTATCCCACTTTCTGCTGACATCAGGACACACCCAGTAACTGGGCAGAAACATTTTTTTTTTTGAAAGCATGTTGTATAGATCGGGCTCAGTCCTGCATCTGAATCTGCGTGGGAGCACCCCTGTGAACCTCTCTTCACTTCCGTCAGGTTCCCCCTTGCACATTGTGGATTGCAGGACTGGAGCCACAGTGCTGACATATTTGGTATGTTCTGTCATCAAAACACATTAGTGGTAGGGTTTTATTCCCGTGCAAGTTAGGAAGTGAGGGACAACAATTATTCAGCAATAATCTAAGATGGGTTTTGTTTTGTGTGTTCTCTAATAAGAATTACTTGCATGCACAGATTTATGCATTTAACCTTAGCTGTAACTAATATTATAAAGAACCAGACAAAAAATACACATCTTACACAATGGCTTGCATTTCTGTTAGCACCAGTTACTTTATGGTGATATTTTCTATTTGGTATTCAATAGGTGATGTTCTAGAAAAATACACCACAGTGTGCCCATCTAGACTACAAGACACTTGACATCACAGAAAGTTTGTTCTGATGAGAGGTGACCGTGGGAACATGTTTACATAAAATGTTAATAAGATGCTAATGAGAATAAGGAGAACTCAGAACAACCTATGAAAAGCAGGGTAACCCAACATTTATGGGTTATGAAAGTACAGATAATGAAAAGGAGGGTTGGAATCCTTAAGGTCGTAATAATGGGATAAAAGGGGTTCTCTGGTATGGATAGGGTGGAAAGATCCTGAAGGAAGACCTCATTGGGAAGCTCCCAGCAGGAACCACCCCTCTATTGATTACCACTTGTTGAGAGCTTCACCAGACTCTATAACATATGTGAAGTAGCAGCTATTGCATTGGCTCTCTCAGGTTTTGTATACTTATGTGTGATTGTAACTGTAGTCATCTGCTTAGTGACACTTATAATACAGACACGACTTCTCACTTGTAACTGTGTGTGTAGTCACCGTCTTTGTTCTTTGTGTGTCCCTAGAGCCTCCAGATCTATGGGAGATTTTCACCCTGTTGATCTGAAAACTGCAGCAAACACAGGAGCTGGACTCATGATTGAAAACAGAACTATCCGTTCAAACAAAGTCTACAAAATAAATTGTCTTTAGTATCACACAAATCTGTAGTACATGCACAAGAGTCTGCTTGTGCAAGATACGGTGTAGTACATTCTTAAAATGATTTGACTTAGAAGCATTTGCTTTCTAATCACTCAAACCCTACTAAATAACGGTGGCAGATTTTTGCTTTCTCCAGAATATCTGCATTCATCCCTAGATTGTAAAATGAAAGTACGGCAAAGGCTGAAGAGGGTGTATTGAGAGTCATGCAGCTCATCCCTGACAGGTCTCTGAAGGAAGCAATCTGTTCCCTTCAGAAAGATGAGCAGGACCTATACTTAGCTCTGGCAGACTCACTGCAGCTTTAAGAAAATAGGTATGTTTTGTTGCAATGGGTCACTAGTGAAGTGCAGAATCAATAAATGGCTCAACCTCAAACCTTGCCAGATATACAGGTACAAGACAGTCACCAAATTACAGATTTTGAGAACTGTAAGAGGTGTGGCCACTATAGCTTGTAGTCTGATTTCTGTACCCACTGTCCTGAGTTCTGTATCATAGGCAGAATTATTGTCAGTCTGTATTCTCTGTGCACTCTTTAGTGCTCACTTCAATTATCTACCTGAAATTTCCCTTTATTTTAGAGGGGAACTTCATACACAGAACAAGGGCAATGTGGATGTCAATAGAGAATTTTGCCCTTTGAAATGTAAAAAATAGAAAGAATCCAAATGTTATAATTTTGCTGCTTCAAAGTGGCAAGGGTGTCATAAGACGAGATATTTTGTAGTCTGATTCTGGTCTTTCTACTGTACCTTTTTTACTAGTTAATCTAAATATCTGAATATTCTTTTCAGCTTTTGGGCTACACTGTGCCTTTAAGCACCACTCTGAGCAAGGGATGGTGGGCAGGATACACTCTCCCAGAAAAATGTGTACCTGGAGGGGCCCTTCTGAAGCAGAGTTCCTCCAGTGCTTCCCTCTTTCACTGGGAAAGCACTTTACAGAGTACACCATACTCCTCCTCCAGCTTGTACAGCCATCTCTGCTGGATGGTACGTGAGGGGTGAGGAACCATGGCTCTCATTCCCTCCTCACCACCACTTTGCAGTATTGGACACTCAGCCCCTACGCTTCTACCCATACCCAGGGCAGGGCTGAAGTGACCGTTCAATTGTGTGGGACTTTACTTCCTGCGCTAGAACCAGGCCAGTCATGCAAGATGAGGCAATGTGACAGATTTCTGTAACCAATCTGCCTGAGGTGTCAGGTGATCAGGCTGAGGCCACAGGATCTTTAGGGAGGAGATGACAGAACACACCAGGTAACTGAGTTTTAAAACTTTATTGATAAAATAATAAAACAATAGCGGAGAGTGCTGGGGGGGTGGTGGTTCCCCACATCACTCAGGAGGAAGTAAGAAAGCGTTAGTGCCCCAAGCCCTCACACATGAGGTTGGCCAGGCCTGGGTGTAACGTAAGAAGAGGGGGAAGGGTGGACGGGAGTTCTGTCCTGTGCGCAAAGGTCATCCAGGGTCCGCTGTGATCTCCAGCTCTCAGGAGGGTTTTAAGTCCTGGGATCCTTTGGGGGTGTTCTATTCCACAACCTCAATTCCTGGTGCTCCTTGTGCCAGTCCAAACCAGCTTTCTGTGGTCTTCTTCGCTTCCCCAAAACACAACAGCTCCAGGGATGCAAAGCTCTGCTCCCCCCATCTCATCGTCTTGCCTGTGTTTTTAATCTCTGCAGCCCTGGTTTTTCATGGCTGGCTGTGGCTGGGTGAGAGATAAACTTCTCATCCAGTGCCGTGACCTTGGACTGGAGCCAACATCTTATCGTTGGACTGAGCTTGCTAGCTGCAGTGTTGAGTTAACCCGTTCTCTGCTCTCTTTCTCCTTCCCCCTTTGGCCTCTTGCAGCCTGAAAAAGAATCTTTCACTCTTCACTCACACCTTTGACCCTCCCCAAAATGCTTTGTGATGCTTGCAACAGCGTTAGCAACAATGCAGTGCCGATCTGCCTTCCCCAGGGGAACCCCTGAGATTGTGACAGCAACAAGGTAGCCTCTGAGGGTTTCTTTTCACAATGGCCAGTTAAATCATTACCCGTGGCCAAATTTCATACTAAGTAGCACCTTATTTTGGGAGTAGTCCCATTAGACTCAACGGGGCTATTTGCAGAATAAAGATCCAGTTCATCATTGCCCAGCACCTTGTACAGCCATTTACAACAACAGTATAAGGTGGACATAGAGTGCTACCAAATCAAAGCAGTAGTGTAGCTAAATGCAAGACAAAAAGTGCAGGATAGTCACAAATCAGGACCCAAGGAGTCAACAGAAGCTTCAGGAGGTTTTTGTAGCATTAATACAAGTGAATGCTAACAATCTATGGTGCTGAAGAGAACTCCCAGGCTTTCTTAAGTCTCAGATCACAATATTGTCTTTGGTGCATCAGGAGGAAAAAAGTAATATGAATTTCAAATAAGATGGAAAATCACTAACATGATTGCAAGTTGGTGACAATGCCCTTCTTCTCCTCCTTCCTCCCCCGGATCATGTGCTCTAAAATATCAGCAGGTGTCTGGAAACCTTCCCCTGGATATCATACAAGCCTTGTTGACAGAAATCTTTGGCAGATGGTATGTGAGTGGAAGGGAGGATGAGCTAAAGTTTTTGGACTAACAATCAGTTAAAAGTAAATGAAGGTATGGGAAATTCAAGAGGCCAACTATTTCCCCCTCGATGCACACACACAACTCCTACAAACACTAAAGGGCACCATGGGCATGCTGCCAGGAGAGAAATAAGAACCCTATATTAGTACACTTAGCATAGCGATGAGTATGCACCTAGCGTAGATGGAATGCTAAGAGAGTTAGAAGTGGGATGTCTTCACTAGCAAGCTTTGAAAGAAGCTGTCCAAATGCCCTCCTGTTTAATTTTAGTATGGAGGCCAATCCTGCAAGTCACTGCTTCACAGAACTCCCACTGACTTCACAAAGTAGGCAAATAAATAATAAGAGGAATATTTTATGCTCTTAAAGGAGCCATATTACTCAGATAGTTATGCCCTGTGATCATCAAACAAAAAGGTCCTGAGTTTTGGTTCACTGAGTTCCTTTAGGGCCTTATCCCGCATGGCCAACTCACAGAGAACATCCAGCGATTTTCATGGGAGTTCTACATGAAGTTGGCTTGCAGATTGAGCCATTGTCATCTCTGAGTTGGAGTATCCAATGACCGAGCGATGGTGCTCAAGAAACAGGCCAGTGCCAGGAAGACATCAAAAGTAGGCTTCTTTCAGATGAGGAGCCACACCCATGTGCTCTTCTCCAGATTACAGCTTCCATTTATCAATTATTGGCTTGTCTACCCTCAAGCTTTTCCCTGTTCTCCAGTCATCAGGGGCTTGCTATCCGCAGGAGCAAAGACCTTATTCTTCTACAATTTCCCACTAGAGATTTTCAACTGTGATTCCTTTACGTAGCTGGAAACCCTATCCCACATTATGGTTTCTGAGTGTACCTGACTAACTCAAACCAGAGTGACAGCCTGCCCCTTTCCTGTGTGTGTGTGTGGGGTGGGGTGGGGGAGGAAGCTATAAATCTAGTCACATTCAGAAAGGGACAATCAAAATGGGCTCTGGATCCCCTAATACAGGCCCCACCTCCATGGCCCCATGGAAAGACTTTTCCTCCCAGTTCCCTTATCAGGCTCATTCTTGTGTAGTCACAGCCAGTCCTAGATGGAGCCTCCTACCATCCTGGTTTCCCCTTCCTAAACTCTCCCTATCTATCATTTTTCACTATTACCTCCCACAAGCAGGGGGAATTTGAAGAGTCAGCAAGATACATATAAAGGAACAACAAAACAGAGATTAAGAAATAGGGGAAGGTGGGAGGAAAATACATAGAAAAGTGGGGAGGGAAAAGGAAGATTGGGAGGAAACAGAAAGAGACATGATGATGAGGACAATGACAATGACAGCAGATTTGAGGTAAGCAGCCCTCAGTGGTGAAAGAACAGGTTAAGGACTACTTAGTAAAGCTGGACATGCACAAGTCCATGGGGCTGGATCTAATACATCCAAAGGTGCTGAGGGAGTTGGCTAATGTGATTGCAGAGCCATCTCAGAGCCATCTTTGAAAACTTGTGGTGATCAGGGGAGATCTCGGACGATTTGAAAAAGGCAAATATAGTGCCCATCTTTAAAAATGGGAAGGAGGAGAATCTGGGGACTGGTCAGCCTCACCCCAGTTCCTGGAAAAATCATGGAGCAGGTTCTCAAGGAATCCATTTTGAAGCACTTGGAGGAGAAGAAGGTGATCAGGAACAGTCAACATGGATTCACCAAGGGCAAGTCATGCCTGACCAACCTGATTGCCTTCTATGATGAGATAACTGGCTCTGTGGATATTGGGAAATTGGTGGACATGATATATCTTGACTTTAGCAAAGCTTTTGATACTGTCTCCCACAGTATTCTTGCCAGAAAGTTGAAAAAGTATGGATTGGATGAATGGACTATAAGGTGGATAGAAAGCTGGCTAGATTGTCGGGCTCAGTGGGTAGTGATCAATGGCTTGATGTCTAGTTGGCAGCCGGTATCGAGTGGAGTGCCCCAGGGGTCAGTCCTAGGGCCAGTTTTGTTCAACATCTTTATTAATGATCTGGATGATGGGATGGATTACACCCTCAGCAGGTTTGTGGAGGGCACTAAGCTGGAGGGGAGAGGTAGATATGCTGGAGGGTAGGGAGATGGTCCAGAGTGACCTAGACAAATTGGAGGATTGAGCTAAAAGAAATCAGATGAGGTTCAACAAAGACAAGTACAGAGTCCTGCACTTAGGATGGAAGAATCCCATGCAGTGCTACAGGCTGGGGACTGACTGGATAAGCGGCAGTTTAGCAGAAAAGGACCTGGGGATTACAGTGGATGAGAAGCTGGATATGAGTGAACAGTGTGCCCTTGTTGCCAAGAAGACTAATGGCATATTAGGCTGCATTAGTAGGTGCATTGCCAGCAGATCGAGGGAAGTGATTATTCCCCTCTATTCAGTACTGGTGAGGCCACATCTGGAGTATTGCGTCCAGTTTTGGGGGGGGCCCCCACTACAGAAAGGATGTGGACAAATTGGAGAGAGTCCAGTGGAGGGCAACAAAAACGATTGGGGACTGGGGCATATGACTTATGCAGCGAGGCTGAGGGAACTGGGCTTATTTTATCTGTAGAAGAGTGGGGGCGGGATTTGATAGCAGCCTTCAACTACCTGAAGGGCAGTTCCAAAGAGGATGGAACTAGGCTGTTCTCAGTGGTGGCAGATGACAGAACAAGGAGCAATGGTCTCAAATTGCAGTGGGGGAGGTCGAAGTTGGATATTAGGAAACACTATTTCACTAGAAGGGTGGTGAAGCACTGGAATGGGTTACCTAGAGAGGTGATGGAATCTCCATCATTAGAGGTTTTTAAGGCCCGGCTTGACAAAGCCCTGGCTGGGATGATTTAATTGGGGTTGGTCCTGCTTTGATCAGGGGATTGGACTAGATGACCTCCTGAGGCCTCTTCCAACCCTAATCTTCTATGATTTGTTAGGACTTGAAGCCCCTCCCCATATCACCTTGCACCATTTGCAAGTCCATCAAAATGGAGACTTCAACAAATAAAGGGGGGGAATTGCTGACCCATTGCTTTTGACCTCAGTGGGCTTTGGATCAGGATCTTTAAAAAAAAAAGCCTAGCTAAAATAACCCCTATAAGTAAGATTATTCTATTTGCCTGATCTATTTTATCTTTACCTTGTGCAGTTTTCATTGAAGAAAATGGATCCAAGAACATCTGGCTTTTACTAATATCAGGACAAACTAACAGAAAATGATGGGGTTTTTACAAAAATCAGAACGACATCTTTGTGTTGCCATTGTATAAAACACTAGTTTCCAGTGAGGCAACTTTACTGAATTGCCTAGCATCTTATTGCCCAACGGAAATTCAAATTGCTAGTATCTCACCACGTTACTTAAGCCAGAGTAGTGTTCTAGCTTCAAAACAGAAGGTTACTGTGGACCCGATTTCACCACCTTTATTCAGGTTAAGTAGCAGCTTACTCCACAGTTAGCTCTACTGAAGCAAATGGATCTACTTGTGGAGCAAGGTACTACTCAACCTGAGTAAGTTTGGCAGAATCCGACACAATATATTTTAAAGTGGCTTGTAATTTATTGGAATACCAAGTACAGTGGAGGAAAAATAAGTCCAGCTTAGTTATCAAAGGAAGCAGTTGCTATAAAGCTTCTTAAATTCATTGTGTATCGATAAATGTACATTTACCATGTGTTTTTTTAAACTTAAGAGGGAAAATGAACAGTATCATTTATACCAGTTCACATCATAATTCAGTCGTGCTAATGAGAAACAGATGTGTGCCACCCTCTCTCCCCTCCATGCCCCCCCCCGTCCCCAGCAGTTTAATTCTCTTGGCTATGATCTTTGGATTTGAGGGGGGGAAAGGATGAAGTGCACCACGGTCTCGTCAAAACCATTTTAGCACAGGTCAGAACTGTCGTAATTGACATGTAAAATACATTATGCCTTTTCTATTCTACAATTTGTTAACAATTAGTCATCTCACATTAAGCATAGTGAGTAGCTTTTGTCAGAATTGCTCACAACTGTCATTGTGTTCAGTTAAGCTCCCCATCACCATGTGCTTTAATGTTTTGCCAATAAGATGTCATAATAGCTTTTAAAAATAATGAAACCATTCTCTTTCTACTTAACGAGTGCAAAATATTTGACAAATGCTAATGGATTAAATTTCACAAAATCCCCTGTGAGGAAGTGAAGCATTATTCCGAGTTTTCAGGAAGGGAAACTGGGGCACAGAAAGGTCAGGTGATTTGCTCAAGACTACATAGTAGCGTGTGGCAGAGCCGGGAACAAAATGCAGATATCCTCACTCCTACTGCTATACCAGACAATGCCTCCTTTGTAGAGGCCTGATCATGTCCCCTAGATCCCATGTGTTAAGGTGTTCTATGTGAAAATCTCCCTTCTTCCACAGGAGGTTGGGTGCCCCACATGGCACTTCCTTCTCTTCCCTTAAGCCTGCAGAGGGTGCTCACACCAGTCCAGGGACTTCATGTGGGTGTGTGGGGGAATAGTGGGCAGGTCATCCTCACTGAGGCCCATGGAAGATACTTAGAATAAAGTTAAAAAATAACTTTGTGTATTAACAACCATGGATCCCCTGCCGCACATTCTGGGACCTCAGAAATCACTGTGGCCAAGGGGGTCTTTGGTATTGTGGAACTGCCAAGCTTAGAGGTGGCTTCTCTGTGGGTAGACAAATCCCACTCTGACAGGTCATTGCAGAAGAACACCTACAGAAATCTTCAAGGAGATTTTCCATGCAAAACTCCCCTTTAACACATGTGGGACAATATGAACCAACAAGAGCATGCTAGGTACTGGAATAAGTCTCTCCCTTTAAATTTTGTCAAGTTTAGCATTTTACAATTGATTTTTAACTCATTGCAGTAGTACATAGGTAGTTTATCTGCTTTGTTTCAGCCTTATTGTTGGATCCAAAGATCATTGAAGTAATGGCAATTGACGAGCAATTTAGATCAGGAAAATATACCTCAAGTTCTACCCCACCTCCTTGATGAAGCGTCAACGTTCCAAGGAACAACAGGCCCTTAAAACGTACGAGGCAGTGTAGTCTTGTATGCCTCCCTAGCTTCTCTGGCTTTATTTTCCGTACATTCACTTACTGTAGTCTCAGTGTAGTCTAGAGGATAGGGCAGATGGAGAGAATACAATGTATGCGATGAACTTTGAAAAATAAAAGATGGAAAGCAGCAGGGATGGGGAGGTAAATAAGAAGCCTTATATGAATTTATCTTCTGTAAGTTTTTAGTCTCTCATCGGCAGTTCTCAGTAAGCCAAGTATCCATTCTTTATCCCTTCTTTTCACAAAGCCTGAGAAAACCCTGGACTCTCTCTAATGAGAGGGCTATCTGGAAAAAAAAAATCTTTTACCCACTAACAACTTCCCTCCACCCCAAAAAAGCCACAAACACCAGAACCTAGCATTTTCCCTGAAATACTCTGTTTCTGCCTGCACTGGAGGAAAAGATTCTACACAGTCATCATCACAATCGATCCTGCCACAACCACAGCAGGACAGATCACTGGGGGAAGTGGCCTCACTCTGGGAATAGGAGAACTACTAGTGTTAGCTGCAATGCTACAGAGGCTGAATAGATCTCTAACCTACTAGGGTATCAAATGCCCTGCCTGAAAAGCCAGCTCTGGCTTGTCAGCCATTTATCACTTCAGTATTTCAGCATAGAAGTTAGGAGAATTATGTCTTCCTCTCACCTCCTTGTTGCCAACAGAATTTCCAGATCAACAGTTAATCCTAATGTTATTAAAATATCCAGATTGAAAGCCCTGATCCCACAGCCTTATCCATGCTAACAAAATCATCTGTGTAGAATACCACTGAAATCAACTGGGCTCTGGTTGAGAGCAGAGGTCTGCCTGCCTGGCTCAGATAGCAGGGTTAGGAAGACAGTCTGTCATATCACATGGAATAAGCAATTATTCAGCAACTAGGAGTAGTCTGCTTTTTTTGCATTCTGAGACTTCTATATGATTAGCATGGCAAAGTTGTGTCACTGTGCCTTTAGCTACTCATTGCTATGCTCATGTGTGTTTTTAGAACTATCATGAATTATTTTACCCCCCCCCCCACTGGATTGAAGGGTACTACTGTGACGTTGTATCCCATAATGCTTTATGTGAATATGACATAACTGGAATATGTTTTATGCTACATGTGCCATGTAATATAGCTCTGTAAAGGTTATGATCTACTGAATCTATTAATCCTATTTGTATTCATGTATCATTTTTGTATTCAAAGTTATGACTATTGGTTGCATACTTGTTTGATTCTGAGTAGGTTTTAGTGAAGCAGTTGATCAGCTTCCTGAGAAAAGACTATTCTCAGTAAGTGCCCAATCAAGAAGGCCTTAAGCCAGCAATGAACTTGGAGACACCAATCCACATCTGGGCTTTCCCAGGAATGTGGCTTTGCTGGTAAGGAACTCAGTCATGCATGGACATGTGACTTGCCTAGGTGACTCTCAAACTCTATTTTGCAGCTGGACTTTGCATAGGAGAGAGGAGGGGGCCTCCACCCACAAGAAAAAGTCTATTTAAACCCCTGGGAGACCCCTTCACGTTGTCTTCAGCTGGCTGAAGAGAGCCTCTCCACCCCCAAAGATACCTGAAAGAAACTGGAACAAAGGACAGTAACTACAGGGGGTGTGAGTGATTGCTGGACCCAGACTAGAAGGAGATTAGTCTGTAAAAGAAAGCTTACTGGAACTGGTGAGGTTTTTACCTGTATTCAGTTTGATTAGACATAGACTTGCGTGTTTTATTTTATTTTGCTTGGTAATTTGCTTTGTTCTATCTGTTACTACTTGGAACCACTTAAATCCTACTTTCTGTATTTAATAAAAATCACTTTTTACTTATTAATTAACCCAGAGTATGTATTAATACTTGGGGGAGGGGGGCAAACAGCTGGGCATCTCTCTCTGCAAGTGTTATAGAGGGCAACCAATTTATGATTTTACCCTGTATAAGCTTAATACAGGGTAAAAATGGATTTATTTAGGGTTTGGACCCCATTGGGAGTTGGGCATCTGAGTGTTAAAGACAGGAACACTTCTGTAAGCTACTATTAGTTAAGCCTACAGCTGTTAGGGGACATGTTTCAGACCTGGGTCTGGCTCAAATCAGGCAAGGCACTGAAATCTTAAGCTGACAGAGCAGGAAAGCGGGAGCAGAAATAGTCTTGGCACATCAGGTGGCAATCCCCAGGGGGTTTCTGCAATCCAACCCATCACAACTGCTATGTACTAAGCACATTAAAAGTGTAGATGTTCCCCCTTAAAAAAAATCAATTTTTTTAAAGTGGTATTGTACCAAAATGTTAAAGATAATGCTTAATATTTTTCAACAGAATTTGTGCTGGAAGCACCTCTTATGGCTATGAGAGTGCCTCTTCACACATTTGTAGAGTGTTGCATCTTCTCAGCTTAACTGCATGGTTCTCTCGCCATACAAAAAGTGTGAAGGATGCACTCAAATAACCATGAGTGCATTCAAGCACTCTCACATTCAGAAACATTCTCTGGAAATATAACTGGCATCATTTGGAAGTCAAAAGCACTGTGCTTCAGTCTCAGGCCATTCCCTCTGACACAAAGCCAATCAAGCAGACTTCATTTCACATCTTTAATAGTGGCATCAATAAGACAACTTAGGGCTCCTTATTCTTGATCCTGATCCCTTGAAGTAAATGACAAAACTGTCTGTGACTTCAGTGGTACAGGATTGGGCCATTTGGATAGGAAGATGGCAGGCACCTTAGAGAAGTTATTTGTATTTTTCGTAGCCCCACATGTTGCAACCAAGATCAGAGTTCCACGATGCTGTACACATACCCATATAAAAAAATACAGTCCCTGTCCTGAATAGCTTACAATTAAACAAGGGATGGGACAAAGGTGTTATCACCCTCATTTTACAGACAGGAAAGTGGCACAGAGACATTACACGACTTGTCCAAGTTCATACAAGAAATCTGTGGCAGAGGCACAGATTGAATCTTGAACTCCCGTCCTAGTACAGTGCCTTAAATACAAGCCCATTTTTCCCTCTCTCTGATGCACACACCACACTCTAATGGAAATAGTTAATGACATGTTCCATTTCTGTTTTACTGGCAAAAATAACGGGTGTCTATTCCTAAGTATAAGTGAACCCACATAGATGCTGTAAGTTACATTTGAGTGATTAGAAGTTAGTATAATTACCATTCAAATCAAATCCAAATGCACCATTATCTTTCTGTAGGGGTCTGACACAGATATCTTTTCAAGTGTATTGCTGCTGCTATCACTGTGGCAGGGGCAAAAGAGAAGCAGTGACTCATTTTGTGATGTTACCGTTCTCCTAAACTTTCTTGATTGACTAATGAATGAGCTTAAATCCATTCGCATTGTAAGCAGGGTCTCAATGAACTCTCCCCGACAGCTAGTTCAGGAGAGGGAAAGACTTCAGGAGCAAACTGTATTTACATGAACACACCTCCTCTGTGTAGGTATCCAGCAGACAGGACTTGTGTAGCTCCAAGTGATCAGCTTTGGCTGGTTTTGGGTTACAATCACTTTAGTATTGAATGCAGGGGTGGTGAAATGTTATCTTAATTGTATGCCTAAGGGGAGCAGAACTGTGATGAGCTTGTCCCAATGGAGGGGTCACCCTCAGATGAAAGGAACTGGCTAAGACAGGGGCTTGAATCTTAGACTCCAGTGAAAGTAAGAGGGGCAGGGACAGGTGTCCCAGCCAGGAGGTATGGCCTCTCCCTAAGGGTCCCCAGTTTGGTTTAACCTGTTCCAACCTGTTCCTCCCCACTGTTCAAAGATAGAGCTAAACAAGCTTCAGTAGGAGCCTTTTGTTATGTTAAAATGCTCACTAGAGTTGAAATCACTTGTGTTGGGGAAATGTTTCTGCCCAACCTGCAAAGAATCGAAAATCACTAGGAGACTGATGTGCAGAGGTCTCAGCAGAAGGTGACTAGCTGGTGAGATGGTGAGCAGAATGAGCGGCTGGTGGCCAGGGGTCGAGGAACCGCGGCTGGCTGAGCAGCTGGGCAGAACAAGCACTCAGCAATTGCTCAGTGCTCAGCAAGCAAGACGCCTTCTTCTCTGGGTGGAAGGTTACAGTGCACCTCTGAAGGTTACAGTGCACACAGATGCACCTCTGAACCCTGGGTCCTCACTGACCAAGAACAACCACTGTGAGTGGGGTATGATCAGCGAGCAGAAAAGGGCACAGAAAAGGAACTCTTGGTTGTAGAATTTTTTGAATTACACATCACCTCTGAGAGGCAATACTTCCGCAGGCAGCCTGGAAGAGTGGAAGGACTGTGCTCATCTGAACAGGACTTTTAAAAAAAAGACCTTGAGCTTGTCTTGGCAGGTCTCTCACTTTTACTTACATCTGTCCAGGCTTTTCTACCCGGCCTTTAACTTCTTTCCCGTCTTTGTGGCAGGTGATCAGATTTTTTCTTCGTAAGTCATTGACAGCAAAGTGAAAGAACAGTAATAAACTCAATTAGGAATACTTCCTTAAAGCAGAAGTAGGATTTTCTCTCCTCATCTCTACCACTAGGCTCCATCTACACTATGATTAGTCAGAACAGTGAAGAGCTCATCTAATATCATTCACAATATAAATAACTTGCAGTAAAACAGACATATTTTGGGTCCTAAACAGTTGCAGTGCTCACTATCACCAAAAAGTTGTAGATGCTAAGGGCCTCTGGAAAATTAGGCTCATGAGAATCCAATCTTTACAGCGGCAATCATAAAAGAACAAAGCTGTCTGTTTGTCAAATGGGCCATCAGCCAACAACTTTTTTGTAGCATACTTGATCTTTCATTTTTAATCATCCTTCTTACATATTTAATAAATATACTTTGCAGTTCTGTTCAGCATTCTCTCTGAGGAGCTCTTGGCATGTTACAAACATTACATGAATTAAGTCTTAAAAACAGTCTAGCAGAGTAGGTCAGTAAAACCCACATTTTACAGATGAGCTATTCAGGCAGGAAAAAAGGTTCAGATTTGGGTGCATAAAACTAAGCATTCAACCTCTATATTTCTATTTATAAAAAGCGTATAGAGGAAAAAGGTAGTTTATCCCAGGCTTGAGATGCCTTTGACAAGAGTTAAAAATGCAGTCAATTAAAAAAAAATAAAGCCATGAGGCTGCTCCTCAACCCCAAACCAAAGATAACGACCAACTATAATAAATCAAGTTCAAACAGCATCCCCTTCTCCAACAGACATTGGCCATTCGTGGGTCCCTTCCTTCCAAAAATCTTGGGTAGAGCGATGGGCTTTGGAGTACGAGCTGAGGGCAAACAAAGCTGGACTATTTTAGAGCAAGAGACAGGAGTAGGCTTTACATTTGAATAAATTATCCTGCCAAGAACTCCCATGCCAAGGGAGGTCCAATTATGGGATGGGGTCTCAAGTAGGCATGTCCAAAGCCACTGATGGCTTTACAAGAAGCAAACACTGTAAACTCAACCCAGAAATCAATAGGCAGCGAGAGCACACCCAGAATTCCAACAATGTGCGCTCCTACACAGACACCCCAATTAATAGGTGGGCTGCTCCATTTCATGCCAACTTCGGTTACTGGGTGGATTAAAGGGGCAGCCTCACAAGCAGCTCAGGGGAGTAGCCTAATCTCAAGACGACAGAGGAATGGATCACAATGGTAAGGTCTGCATCTGAAGGACACCATGAGTCACTATGAAGGAGATAAAAACAAATTTAGTGCCCCCCCCTTAGAGAGGCAAATATAATCTTTGCCATTATATTTTATTGCTTCCTATAATCTACCAGCAGCAGCTCATTTTAATCCAGATTGAGCACCAGCGAGCTAGCTGTCATCCATGCCACAATCTCACTTAAATTTATGCTGACTGACTTTCAGAGGAGCTAAGGCTCCACAGCCCCAGTTGACTTCAGTGAGAGTAGAAAATTAGACTATTTTTAATAAGGTCCCTAAATTCAGGCTTCCAAGTCTGAACATTTTGGCTTAAAAATGACTTGCCCAAAGTTTCACAATGAGTTTGTGGATGAATCTGGAGCAGAACCCACATCCTTTGACGGAAGTCTGCCTTGTTCAGAAGAGTAGCTTTTCCAGCTATTTTTTTTAAAAGAATTAACTCCCCTCCCCCCATATTGTTTCATGTGTCACATTAATAAAATACAAAAAGACGCAGCATATAGGTGCAATATCACCATGTCATGGAACCCACTAGTTTAATGGAGTGACACCCTAGTTTGTTCTGCAACAGAAGGATAAACATATTTTTCCTCCAGGGGGAAAGGCTTATAGCTTCTGCCTGACCATAACTCATGGAGTTCCATGTCCAAGGGGGATTACTCACACAGGGGATGAACTGGCCTTTATTACTAGTATGTGTTTGTTGGTAAACTGCTCTCACATTTTCAGTTAAATTGTATTGATTTAAGCTAACTTTGAGTGCTTTATTATGGAGTAGGTACTCCCAAGGCCATTGGAAATAGAGTAATATAATTAAAATGTGAAGCTGTGTCACAATGGCTCTAAGGGAAAAATCCCCTCAATCAACTACACTACTAACATACAAAGGAGCTGCAACTTGATGGACTTTGTCAGAGAACCTGTATGGTTATAAACAACACGAGCTGACAAAGCACAGGTAAGGACCTAGGAAGCTAGGGAGAGCTGCAGCACAAATACAGTTGCAAAGGGACTGAATGTGCATTCTTGCCAACAGATGTGGGGAGGTTTTACGGAGATGGTGGAAGGGAGAGGCATATGTCTGTGGAGAGGGGGGAAGGACAAAAAGACATGGCCAAATCCCCAGCTGGTGTAAATCATTGTCACTCCAATTACTTTAATGGAGCTGTGCAGATTTACACCAGCTGAAGATAAATGTAACTAAAAACGGTCATTTGTAAAGAAAGACTTTCTAATATTTCACCAAAAAACTAGGTTGTTCAATAGAACAGTGTAATTTTGTTTTCCTTCATTCTTGTTTAAGTCCATATTAAAAAAAATCAGTTTAAAATAGTTGTTTGCTTAAAAAAGTTACATCTTTAAAATCTCACCATTTCTAAATGAAAGCCTAAAAAATGTGACATTCACTTTAATGGCTCAAAGCTCAACTCAGGTTGTAACGATTAGAAATGGTGCTTGGCCCAGTTGTGCTGTTTCTTTCCTCAGTTGCTGTAAGTTTAGCAGTTAAAGTGCTATTCGTTTTGACTTTAGCACAGGGGTGGGCAAACAATGGCCAGCGGGCTGGATCTGGCCCGTCAGGGCTTTGGCTCCAGCCTGTGGGATCGCCCCCCGTGGTGCCACAGGCCCCGCGCCGCTCTCAGAAGTGGCTGGCACCATGTCCCTGAGGCTGGGGGTGGACAGGACAGCAGAGGGCTCCATGCATTGCCCTTGCCTCCAGGCACCGCTCCCCGCAGCTCCCAGTGGCTGGGAATGGAGAACCGTGGCCAATGGAAGGCTCCTGGAGGCATGGCAAGGGCAATGCATGGAGGGAGCCTGCCCTGGCCCTGGTGTGCACCACTGCCACCCCGGAACCGCTTTAGGTAAGTGGCACTGGGCCGGAGCCCAAACTGGGCCAGGCCGGAGTCCTGCACCCCGCCCCCCAACTCCCTGCCCTGAGCCCCCTACCTGCACCTCGCACCCCTCGTGCACCCAAACCCCTTGCCCTAAGCCCAGTCCCACAGTCTGCACCCCAACCCCTTGCCTTGAGCCTGTTCCTGCACACCGCACTCCCTCCCGCACCCCAACCTCCTGCCGCGGCCTTGCATGCAATGTGGCCCTCGGCCCAAAAAATTTGCCCACCCCTGCTTTAGCAGAATGGCTGCCATAGGTACCTAAGCTAGCCTTACAAGTTCCACTCCTCCATTTTCCAGAGATTAGTAACATTTCTTGATGGGCAAGTAAAATATCACTACATTTTTCTTTCAGTCCTGCAAAGGGCAGGCAAATAGACTTCGTGCTGGGACTGATAGAATTTCATAGTTTAGATCAGTCTTTAAAAACTGCTAGTATGTACACCATCTACCCACTGCTTAATCACATCAAACTTTAACCCCTGCTTGGCTCACGCTACAACTGCAAACCATTCAGGGTACCTTTTCCACCTGAACACACGTCTGTCTGTTCAGATAAAATACCAATTTACTGGTTTGCTGTGAAACTGTCTCTTGCCTCAATTCACAGGATTCCAATGAACTAGATATCCAGCTTTGAGGAGTTCTTCACAACCTCAAGCTGAAAGTTTCACTTACTGAAGCTCTGAGGGCCACAGGGCTCACTTAGGGCATGATCCTGGTTATGTTGACACTGCCATTGATGTCAGTGGAAGCAGAATCAGGTCAATGGAGCTGGGGAAAGGAAGAGAGTTAAGCTCTAAGAAACTTTAGTTTGTTTTTTTTTTTAAAAAAAGGGAGTGCAATAAACAAACAAACCCTCAATTTTTCCAAAATGGCAGTCTAAATCAGATTCCCTGACTTCATTTACACATTTTTACAGAATCACTTTGTAAAGTTGGATCCACAGAATGATTACATTGGTTACTTAACTGTTACAGACAGTGGGCTAAATTCAACTTTAGTGGAATTATTGCCTTCACTAGAGTTGCATCAGGAGTAAATGTGGACAATGTGTTACAATATACAAACAAATTTCCAGGCCTGCATCCTTTTCCTGGCTATTAGTTCTGAATACATTTTATAGTACAGATGTTCAAAGCCACTGGCGGTGTTAGTTGTCATTGCCATTAAATGTAATGACAGTGATGACTGCAAATCCCTAAGTGGATTTGAACATCTCAACCTATGAAGGCTACAGGTGGGCCAGACCTGCAAAATGTGGATACAGATTTTGAATCGTGTCAAGGGGGGGAAGAAGCTGTGGAAGTAGTAGAAATTTAAGCATAAGTGGCCAAACCCAATCTAGCAAAAGTAGTGTTCATTTCAAACTGTTGTGCACATTTTAAGAACATTTTCATGTCTACATGCTATATTAACTGGTGCTCTATAAAGGCCATAGGGGATTGATAGGTTAAAGAAAGAGAGATGGTTAGAAAGACTGATAAAGTGTACAAAGGAATTTGGAGCTAGGGTCTTGATTCAGGTCACTAAAAAGAGACATGGGCAAGCTACAAAATACTGATCCAAATGTAGATTTTGATTACAGCTTCCCATGATCCGATCTGATGGTTTCAGATCATCTCTTTTAGTTTGGGTACCTGAGTATGTGGCCAATACTGTACTGCTGTTACAATCTCGCCCTAGAGTGGCCAGGTACTCGTACACCAGTGATGAATGACTAAAATAATCTAGATAGTTACTCAAATGCGCAGTGGATTCAGGGCGAGTTGAGTGTGGAGCATCCCTCTACCTCGTGCCTTGTCCATGTAAGGGCTGGCCAGGCTTGCCTCCTCTGTGCTTTGGGAAGGGCAAGCTGCTTGGAAGGAGTTCCTTCAAGGGAGCAGGAAGTTCACAGAGCCCTGGCTTTGCACTCACACACAAACATTCTCCTGCACACTAGCCAACAGAGCTTGCTAGGGAGGGAAAGGAGAGCATGTTGCACTCCTTAAAGGGGTGTAGATGTTTGCACTTCCCCAGCACACTGGGGTGCTCTGGTACTCCCTCTGGGATGGAGCAGCTAAACACAGGACAAAAGTCTTCAAAGGTATAAACTAGTCTGTAGTGAATAAAGTCTATTTTGCTGATGGAATCAAGTGGATGATTTTTCCACCTTGCACCTAAGACACTTTTGCACACATGGACTAACTGTTCTCAGTAGTCAGTATGGACAAAACAACAAGCAGTATTGGCCTTAATCTTCTATGCAGCAAGTTTTTGTTGACTATTAGTATATTAAACTTTACAGCTTAAAAGCTTTGCTTAGCAGGGAACAAGCTGCCAAGAGGGGTTGTGGAGTAGCCTTTATTTGAGGTAGTAAAGGCTCGCTTTGACATACAAATACTAGGGACAGCTCCACAATGCAGGAATGAATCAAAATACTCCTTCCAAACAAAATAAATCATGTAACATATCTGCTCAGTATTAACACTGGGACATTGTGCTGTTACTTGCCCACACAGGAGCGTAATTGCAATCTGTTTGAATCAGACCATATGAACTCTTGTTTCTAAGTACAGAATATGTGTGTGTGTGTGTGTGTGTGTGTGTGTGTGTTGGGGGGGGCAGAGAATGGAATCTCACTAATTACTCCAGTTGTGGTTATTGCATAAAAAACCCTGCAGAGATTTTTGTGCAAACTATAAATACAATATATTTTAAGTACCTCCTTTGAGCACTGTGTTAAGATGTTTTAGACTTGGTACACAATTCTATACCTTAACCCAAAGAGAGTTTCTTTTTTAAAAAAAAAGAAATCCTGTATTCTTAGCATGCTTAGGAGTATATTTATCTTCTTTATTATATTTCAGTGTATAAAATCACAAGTGATTGTCTGGGCATATCAAATATTTTAAAAAGTGCAATAAATCAGTGTAGCAAAATAAATAGTAACCCATAACAGGTGAGTTACTTTGACAATGCAACACAATAGTTTAAAGGATGTGCAAGAGTTCTATTTGGTATCACAAGCCATAGGAGGATTCTATCCTCCACTCTTATTTGCTTTGTGCTCTTTACCAAGATTCAATTGAACATAGCCGACAAAATTGCTTTTATATTTAAATCTGGAGATTTGGTCCAAGTCTGTGCATTACTTGATCGAAATCGGTGCAATGTTAAAATGTATCAGTGCTATCTCTGGAACAAAATTAATATAGAAATAGACTTTCTGGATTCATGGCACTAACACTGAGTCTGTCAACATGCCTAAGCTTTTATTTTGTAGCACAGATACCAAGTATGTATATTGTGGCATCAAAATCACTGTCACAAACGATTAGGCCATTTATACTGAAGTAGATACTTCCCTCACAATTTGCTAGTTCACTTCAGATTGCGGCACTTTCAGTTTGTTCTTTTGCCTGCCATTTGTGCGTGATATCTTGGCAATTAGCGATATTCTGAGGATAAAATTTCTCAAAGTGGCAGATAAATCCCTTAGATTTCCATCAGATACAAATAAATAGCAAAGCACTAAGAGTTTAACGGAAACCCCAAAAAATCAGATTAAGATGGCCCAAAAGCTTAATTATCTAGCACAGCCAAGGGAAACATTCAGTTCATAAAATTACCAACATGTACAGAGATCACCATTAAAAACAGTATTTACCAGCATTTCTCAGATACCAATTTCTAAGGTATTGGGCCAAAATTTTAGTGTAGATGCTTTCTATTGCTGAACGATACACCAAGAATAAATTTGGCCTACTGTAACTCCACTGAGCGCAGATTCCCATGTCTTTTTCTGCAGTCACATACATCTGCCAGAGGTCCCCAACTGCCTGATAAGCTGGTCTCACGCCATTCCTGACAGGACTTGAACCCACTAAGCAGGGTAAGGAAAAGGCAGGAATGAACAGCCCTTTGATTTGTTATAGAGAACTAGATTGAGTATATGGAATTCCAACTAGATTCCAGATACGAGCCATTTCTAAACACAGATACTATGCCATTAAGCACAATCTCACATTTATGGTATAAGTCATTCAATATGCATTGCAACCTCACTACAATGTGTAGAATTTTTAAGCACTGTTTTAAGAAGGGAAATGAAAAAGTCTATATACAATATTCAGCTTTCAGAGCCTGTGGACCAGCAATTCCTTTTAAAGTCAATGTTCATGCTTATAAAGATAAATTTTGACCCTTTTGTATGTCATAGTCACATATAGATACTGGACTAAAAAAACACAGCCAGCTCACACAGATTGCTTCTTTTTCCAGGAATTTCTCCCTGAAAATAGCCAACAGGATTTGGCCCAAAAGAGACTTTTACTTAAAAAAAATATATTAAAATGACACAATCCAGCATCTCTCTTATTATTTATTAGCAACTAAAAAACCTCATGTTGCGTGCACATACACATTCTCCCATACACTCCCACTGTGCCGGAGACCGACACTCTTGTGAAACGTACCTGAATCAGAAAACCAAAACCAAACGCTCTAGAACTTTGAGGCAAACCCAGATTCAGACAAGCAAGAATCCAACCTGTGACTCAGACCTATAATGTGCAATGCAATAATATATATCAGTGCTCAATTAATATAACTGGAAACATACAATCATTACATTTAGTGGGTCAACTCTTCAGGGCAAGGACTACTAACTACTCTGTGTTTCTATGGTGCCCAGCACAATTCTTGGTTGATGATTAGAAACAATAAAACACATGAATAATAATTGTAATAATGATCATTTCAGTACTGCAACTTAGAGTAGTCACAGTCCAAAACTGAAAGGTCAAAGGCCTCTCCAGAACAGCATTTAATATTTCAACTTGAGTAAGTACAAGTTTTTTTTAAAAAAATCCAAGTCTTTCTGCATTATCAGATACATCTGTGATCAGAGCAGGTATCTTCAGTGTGGCTGAATAGTCACTTCATGGGTACACTGCTGAGCAGAGCTCCTACTAAAAGACATTGCGAATTGCAAATAGAAAGCAATCAGACTTCCAAATCTGTTTCCACCAGCGTATGAGGTAATCTATGCTGGGCACGCTGAGCTCAGAGATAAAACGATAGCTCCTACTCCAAAGCATTTTAATGTACTGACAAGTTTGTCAGAATCTTCTCCACACAGCAACACACATGTGCACTACTGTATACATGCAGGTTTCCTTTACAGGTGGCTGAACTTGGTTTCTTTCTTCGGTTTCGTTTTTCCATCTCCAGTTTGTGCTGTTTATTATTTTTGTCCTTCCCCCACTGAATAGCAATTCTCCCCTTTGAACTAAATGGCTAAGATTTCAATGTAAGTTCGTATATGCAGGCAACTGTGGAGCTTCACTCACTGAGACCTGACACGGCTAAACTGGCCCCAAATAGTTCATAACAATTTTGCTGGAACATCTGGTTTTGGATAGGTAGCCGGTGCACAAAGAGCAGGGAACACTACAAAATTGTCGGCTAGGCCAGAGTTTCTCTTAAGTCCACCCCTCAACTATTTAGTGAGCTTAAATCTCCGTCTTGGAGAGACTTCACCCATAACAGAACCAGTGGGCTGGCATCAAAACCCTCAGAGCAGATGACAGCGAGATCTCCTTTATTTCTAAGCAGGTTGTAAGTAGAGTCATGACACCTTGAAACAGCTGGGAAGCAGCCAAGCCTAGTTTGCTTTGTAAAAGATATGTGGCTTGCAGAACATGAAAGAAGAATGTCCTTAGAAATGGCAGGCCACCTTCTGGCTAGCTGTGACTAAGTTTGCCATAGAGGGCTGCTCTTGATGCAGAACGTGTGTGAAGCTTCCTAAGCTGTATATATTACAGCCACAAACACCTTTTGGGTTAGCTTCATTGTCTCAGAACACCATATGGAGGATATCTGTGGCCACCTGCCATTTATCAAGCATGCCCAAAAATGCCTACTAAACAGCATTTCCATGTGATGTTTTTGACAACACACACAAAGCAGTACAAAAATGAAGGCCTGTTGCATTCACACCTGCCTACCTGATTTCTTATGAATGTTAACTGTCCACTGACAGGACCTGCCAGAGTTGACATGACGTGACAGTGGATGAGTACCCAACACCTGTTCTTTTCAGAAAGATTATCCTAGCGATTCCAAACGTTTCACTAACAGGGCAATCATATATAAATCAATTCCAAATAAGAGTACATTGAATCTTGAGAACTCAAGGCTACTGCAGATTTATTTGCTTTTTCAAAATGCACCCCAGTCCAGAGTGTATGTGCAGACTTTCCCAATAAAATAAACAAAATATTGTTGTTAATTTTTAAAGATCAGCTACAGCTAGATGGAAGCTAGAGGGGAAATAAAGAATTCATTGTAAAAGATTTAGGATTTTTTTTAAAAAAGATTAATCTGACTAAGTATTCCTGGTAAAAAATACACAGAGTTGACTAAGGTTCCCATTCTAGAATGTTATTTCCAGTCATCTGATGTACTGCAGGCTATATAGTTAGAGATAATCATTACCTGTGATGAGTAGCATAATCCACTGCCAACTAATTGTAAGGATTCTTAGCACTGTATCAGAGCAAGCCCGCAACGTGTCTGGGTTCTTTAAAACTGCCAGAACTCATCTGCTACAGCAGCAACTTATGCTATGTTATTGCCAACCTAAAAATACATTGGGAGAAGGAGAAGAAGTAGGTGTAACTTATCTACCTTCCAATGGATGTCATCTTGTACTCTAAAAACAATTTGAAATTCAACATCACATATCAAAAAGTGGCATTTAACATTCTGCAATATAAACCTTGAACAATTTTCACCCTGCCATAGTGTTAGCTTGCTGCTTTTGCTATATACTGTACATAAAGCAGGTGGAATATTTGTATGCAGTTCCTTCATTAGTTCATTTTATTGTGCCAGGGACTAATATGATTAGTACTGGGGAATATATCAAGTACATGTGAATAGACTTAAGTCCCAGGAAATACTTAGCTTAATCTCAGGTTTCAGAGGAACAGCCGTGTTAGTCTGTATTCGCAAAAAGAAAAGGAGTACTTGTGGCACCTTAGAGACTAACCAATTTATTTGAGCATGAGCTTTCGTGAGCTGTAGCTCACGAAAGCTCATGCTCAAATAAATTGGTTAGTCTCTAAGGTGCCACAAGTACTCCTTTTCTTTTAGCTTAATCTGCAGACGATAGGCTGCCCCTTATCTATAACTAACCTCCAAAGCTCAAATTCTGTCTTTAGATGCACACACTTCCCACTAAGGCTAATGGCTGCAATGGAAAAAAGAATTTGATAAGGTTTTATTTACCCCAAATTTCATGCAAAATTTCATTTCCCCTCTAAATAATATTATAATATAAATAATTAGGAAGGGATCCTAAACTAAGATGAGCTCATGAAAACAGTCCTTATTTTACAGTACTACTGTCTCACTAAATTCTTACTAAATGATACTTTAATTGTTTGTAGAAAACAAATAAGCATATGTGCACATGATATAAAGTATAATAAACTGACCAGTATATTCATACAGGTATCTTACTTTCCATGTGTATCTTTGAGGAGGGATGGAAGAAGCATTAGTGGTAAGTAATACAGCAGCTTTTAAAGTCCTTCCTTATAGAAAGTGGTTGCATTGCATGCAATTATCCTCACTTGCTAAGAGACTACAAGAGACATGGTTCTTAACTGTATGAATAAATGTAGAACGAAAATAAACTCAACACAGCAGGACACAGAATTCCAGTGCCTAAAAGACACTGAACTACAGGGTATCAGAAGCTCAGTGCTGTGAAACCCTTTAAACAAATGACAGACTTATGAGACAGTACGTCTTTCATTCCCCCATCTACAGTACTTTTATCATTAAAAATATTTCTACAGTGCCCGCCACATTAAGAAATTAGCTGAGAGAGCCTGTCATTATGAAATTCAAACAGGAAGCCAAATATTGCCCTTGATCCATACATTCAACTCCTTTGGATGTCAGAGACTTTTTCAATGGTCAGTGTCAGCAGACAACTAGCAATATTTTAAAATAGGATTCCAGTTACAGGAAGCTCCACTGAAGTATAAATATTATTTTATTTTCATGGGAAGAACAAGTCCTTGGATTCTATAAAAGCAACCATAAAACAAGTCATTGTGCATAGCTGAAATCCTGTTCCAAGGAGCTTCACAGATAATTCTGTCAGGGGAGTGGGAGAGTTAAATAACCAGTTACCATATGACTACTGAATTTCATGGAGAGGTACAGGACAAATAAACGTGCTAAACTGGAAATCCCAGGAAGCTACAGGGTCTGTTATTCCTGAGATGTAGGAAGGACAGGACACCTTACTGGAACTCTGGCGTCATGGATCCCTCGAGGTCTAGGATGATCTCGTTCACAGGTTTTATTTTTCATGGGTCCTTTGGTGGCCGAGAAGTCCAATCCTTGAGCCACAAGCTCGTTGGCAGACATTGCAGGTGGTGGAGGAAGATAGGGTTGGGCCACAATTGCTGCATGACGGTTATCTTTTCTTTCTTTTCCGCCGTTTTTCTGTGACCAGGGCAAGGCGATTTTCCCTCAAAAAAATGGACGTTCCCTCTGACAAGACTTTGCCAGTTATCCCTATCCTAGGCTGCCATCTCCCAGTATGTGGTGTCAATCCCATCTCTCTTGATGTTTATCTTGAGGGTGTCTTTAAAGCGTTTCTTTTGGCCTCCCTGTTTTCTTTCTCCTTTGGTGAGTTGGGCGTACAGCAGTTGTTTTGGTAAGTGTACATCAGGCATGCACACACAGTGCCCGCTCCACCTCAGCTAGTGCTATATAATCAGGGCCTCAATATTGAAGTTGTTGGCCTCTAAGGACACTGGCATTAGTGCGATGTTCCTCCCACTTTATGTTGAGGATCTTCCGAAGAAAGTGCTGGTGCTGGCGTTCCAGGATTTTTAGGTGTTTTCTCTAAATCACCCAAGTCTCACAGCCATAGAGGAGCGTTGGGATTACCACCACTTTATAAACTAATAATTTATTATGTCTAGTATAATCTAAAAGTCTTCCAGGAACTCTGGATTAGGACTGGCTGGAAAACAAGAATTCTGTTTCACACACACAACAAGGAGGTTTTGAATTTTGTTTTTGTCCCACAATGGAACAAACAAACAAAGAGCCCTTTTTGAAATTTCACAAGAGAAAAAACCCACCCCAGAACAGCTAATAGGTGATCATCCTAGCCAATAGGCAGACATGTGAGAGACCCAAGTTCAAATCCCTATTACAAATCAGAGACTTGAACTTGGGTCTCCCATATGTCAGCTCAGTATCCTAACCATAGAGTTATTGGCTGTTGTGGGGTGGGAATGCTGTCCCCCCTCACACCTCAGAAAGGTGCTAAAAGGATTAAATCCATGAATGATTGTGAGGCGCTCAGATATAATGGTGACAAGGGACTTATAAGTCCCTAGATATGGAGTGAGATGTCACTGAAGGGCAGCACTTTCAGGAATTAAGACAATTCAGAACCCAGTAGTATCTACTTTGATCTGAAGGATAGGTAAAGTGATTGAATTTAGGTGTGCACATGTGGATTAAAGATTACAAAAAGGGAGTTGCCACCTGTTGATCAATCTCTAATAGTTTTTAAAAAGTAGAAAGATACTTTGGAAACCAAGTTCTCTGTTGGAAAGGGTTTGCTTTAGTAGTGTGCTTTTTGTACCCAAAAGAACTCTTCAGTAGCTCTTAGGAGGAGTAATGAGGGGATTTTGCTGTCAAATGTATGGTGAGAATACATCATAGGATCATCACTGCAGAACTGAAGTGGGAGTTACTGCCTGAGGTATTCCAAGCTGTATGTAATGGTAGATAGATGTATGGAACATGGGTACGTGACAGGAATTTGGACTGCCTGCGAGTAATTAAAGCCCCTCTTGAAAAATGAGGTAATTAAAATAAAAGATCTGGCCAGCTAAAAAACTTCAGTACAGCCAACTGAAATCAGAACTTCAGAGGACAGTCAACTGTGGCAATGCAAGCCATTGGGGAGAAGCAAGTGCTGCTGCAAGTTTGATAAGACAGCCTGGGATAGCTGTGGGACCTTCCAGGACAGGTCTGTTTTGTATGTGATGCATGACTACAGTTTTAGTCTATGGACTAGCACTGTAATGGCTGAATATTTTTCTAGCTCTGTTTTTCTTGTCCCTGACTTATGGTTCAGGGGCAGGAAGCAGAGCCAGATCATGGGATAGGTTTGGATTAAAGCCAGGCTAGAACTTTGATTAACTCACCCACCTCTGGGGAAAGTATATTAAATAAAGTTACAGGAGAATGGTAAGAGAAGCAGAACATTCTGTTATTTAAGTATATGAGACAAATGAATATTTAACTTTACCTCCTACAAACTTCTGAGCCAAGGATTTTCTATTCTAACAAAAACAACCACATTGTCACAATCCTTTCTGGACACAGATGCATGTGCCAGTGATTTAACATGGTACTGTAACAATGCAAGGTCAGGCTTTTCATCTTTAGATAGTGAATTCTCAGTCATATTGGACACCCATATTTTACTTGGAAAAAGAAACATTGCCTCTGACTATTTACTTGATTTAAAACAAATTTAACTGGACCCTTGAAATACCAAACCTAACTCAAGCCATTAACATTTTTAATTCATTTCCTCCTCCCAACCCACACTCACACACACTTTCCCCCCTGCTGCCTCTCCTTGTTAACCAGCGTTAGGACCCAGCAGAGCTGCATGTTAATTACTAATGACCCATGTAAGCAGAGAGACTTGTTAGACTCTACCCGTGGAACTTTTTGCCAGGGATGTTATGAAGGCCAAAATTATAACTGGGTTCAAAAAAGAACTAGATAACCTCCATGAATTTATTTCCATCAATGGCCATTAGCCAGGATGGACAGGGATGCAACTCCATGCTGAGTATCCCTAGCCTGTTTGCCAGAAGCTGGGAGTGGACGACAGGGGATGGAGCACTTGATTCCCTGTTCCATTCATTCCCTCTGAAGCATCTGGCATTGGCCACTGTCAGAAGACAGGATATTGGGGTAGATGGTCAGACCCAATATGGCCGTTCTTACATAAAAAAAATAATAAAAAGTTTAGTACAGAAATGCCCCAAGATAATGGCCTCTCACATCATCGCTCCTCTCGAGAGAGCCACCTTGGCAAATAATGCATTTTAAAAAACTTGGCCTACTAAGAAATGTGTGTTTATATACATTCCCCCACTCACAAATCTAGAATTCTGAAGTGAAATCACTAAAATATAGTCCAACAAACAAATGCACCGTTCACTCCATCCCCAATGGCTCTGCACTGTCACCTTCTGCTGCCACCTGCCACTGTAACCTCTGCAAGTTGGTCTCTTGAGGTTCCACCCAGCTCTTGGTGACTTCAGCTCTCAGTGGGGAAACCTCATTGCTAGTGCAGGCTGGGCGGTCTCTTCCACAGAAACCCTGTCCCACAGCAGGTCTAAGCACTTAGACCTGATTATCTGTGATTTCAGCTCTAGTGGTCACTTAAACCAAAAGACTCTCTATGGAGCCTAATCAGCTCTCTCTCTCTACAGGAGAGAGGGGCAGGTCAAATAGTGCCTGTGACTCTTAGGCAGAGCCCATACCACCAAGAAAAACACCTGTGCCCCACCCTCGCTCTCTTCACTAGGATATGGCATCCTACCTTCCTGCTTAGTGAGGGCCGTTCAGTTGAGGGTGACCGGTGCTTAATTTGTAACGAAAGAGGTGCTGGGGCTCAAGCAAGTTTGTTACTTTCATAACTGATGCGGCAAGCCCAGGGGTGTCGGGGCTATGAACTGCCAAGCCAAGCCTAGAGGTGCTGGGGCTCAGCCCTGGCAAGCCCTCGCACAAATTAAGCACGGAGGGAGACCCCCCCCACCCCATTCAGGCAGGCTAAGTACAGTTCTGCTGCCCTTTACTCCTACAATAAGGATAACATTTCACGACCCCCACATTCAATACTAAAGCGATTTATAACCCAACACCAGCCAAAATTGATCACTTGGGCAGCACAGCTCACAGTCTGGTCCTGAAGCTTTTCCTCCCCACCCCCTGGCTCATCACTAGCTCTCAGGAGAGACCTCATTCAGACCTTGCTTACAAATCATCATTTGAAATTATTAGGAAGGCCAACATAGCCAGAACAAATGCATTGACATTGTGATAAATAACAGCTGTATGAAGAAGCTAGTCTTTGTTCATACTTTTCAAACCCATTATGCTTTCTCAAGTATTTTTGCATATATTGTATATGCTTTTAAAGTGTGTATTGATGTTTCAATTTTAATTCAAATTTCCAACTGACTAAATTGGCAACACTACATGCAACACTGCATGACCACTAGGGAGGGAAAATTCGGAGGCGGGGAGGCGAGAGGAAAAGGGAAATCCCTGCAGATAGTGCTGAACTATTAGGGGGATAATCATTGTAATGTGGAAGATGCAATGAAAATATTTCCAAAAAAACAGCTGAGTGAGACCTGATTTCTGGCTGGTGTTTATCAACATAGCAGAAAAATAATATGAAATTCATTTATATCTATGAAGCAGAATTTGAATGCTTATCTAATAGCATGTTCCATCCTACGTGACACCTTTAGAGTCAGCTCTTTCAGGAATACTAGACTGGGGAGAAAGGCACCTTACTGACTTGCAGAAGGGAAAATGAGGCAGATTGCGAGGTCTGTGTTGTGACAGATTTGACCTACGCTGCAGAAATTGTACAATATCAGCACTTTAAAATTACAAACATGTGCTGCACCTGGATCCTGAGCAAACAAAGCACAACACGAGACTCTCCCTTGATGACTTACTTTTGATGAAATCATTGAGCCGATTCAGAAAAAGCTGGAATTACAAAAGCACTAGCCTGAATAGGTCAGTTTACATCTGCTACAATTACTTTTTCCTCAGTGAAGGCTGCCTATTTTATCAATAGCTCTGTCAACAGTTGAAACCCTCTTGGTCTCAGCTTGTTGAATGGAAACAAGCCACCTGCATTTAAAGATCAAAACAAGATTTATTCAGGTAGAGATGAGTTCCTGGATGTAAACAAACACCATTCCCAGGGCCATCCCTAGCTATTCTGGGGCCCTATGCAGCCCGGCTGCAGGGGAAGGGGGAGGGGAGAACGCCGGTGAATGCAGCCCCAGCCCTGCTGCAGAGCTCAGGGGAGTGGGGGTGGGGCAGAAAGAGGCGGGGCATAGGCCCTGGGGAAGAGCTGGAGCAGGGGCTGGAGCAGGAAGAGCTGGGGCGGAGTAGAGGTGGGGGCCATGGGGAAGAAACGGAGCAGGGGCTGGAGCAAATTTCCTGGTGCCCTATGCAGCTGCATACTTTGCTTATGGGTAAGGATGGCCCTGACCATTCCCCTTTGCTTTCCTTAACCTACAGTTGTGGAGAGTGTAGACAATGTTCAAACTGAGGACAGGAATAAGAGACACCAAGGGAATAATAGTGTATATATAGTAATACCTAGTTCTTACATAGCATTTTCCATCAGTAGAGCTCAAAGTGTTTCATAATCTTCACAACACTTTTATGAGAGGGGAAAATCCCCATTTTAAAGATGGAAACTGAGGCACAGAAAGGCTAAATGATTTGCTGAGGGTCACACAGGAAGTCTGTGGTAAAGCAGGGAATTTAATCCGGGTTTCCCAAGGCCTAAGCTAGTGCCCTAACTACTGGAGCATCAATGGGTCTATTTTAGAGTGCATTAAAAATGTTATGGGCATTAGATGAATGCTCTTATATAGTTTGTAAAAAAAAAATTTATATATACACACACACACACACACAAGGTTTTCTGTAGGTAGAATGGCAGAAATGGGTCTATGCCAGGGGAGGGCAAACTATGGCCCACAGGCCAGATCCGGCCCCTCAGGGCTTTGGATCCGGCCCGGGGGATTGCCACCCGCATGGCACCGCAGGCCCCGCGCTGCTCCTGGAAGCGACTGGCACCACATCCCCCCGGCTCCTGGTGGAGGTGGCTGCAGAGGGCTCTGCATGCTGCCCTTGCCTGCAGGCACTTCCCCCCGCAGCTCCCATTGGCTGAGAACGGGGAACTGCAGCCAATGGGAGCTTCGGGGGAGGTAGCGTGGATTTCTCCACCACCACAAAAAAAACACACCAAACCACAAAACATTAGTAGCATACGTCCAAAGCCTGAAAACTTCAACCTCTTCATAAAGCTTATTATTAAAGCCACAAAGAAGACTATCCTCCATCGTTACAGGAGCTTCTTTATACCATGCTGGAGCCCAGACAGTAACACTCTAAGGGAGTATGAAGCTTCTGGTGACCCAAACATAGCCACTGTTCTCTTGGAATCACTGGATTCTACACGACAATGATGGACAGAGATGGAGGCCACAGACTTCACAAATTCAAGCCATATAGCATGGGCCATTCTGCGGACGTGGAGCAGCAACATCAAACCCACATACATTTCAAGTCTCTGCTAACTGCACTGCCAGCCTCCTACTAAGAAATTCTAAGATGATTGTAAACCAACAAATAAACTGAGAGGAGAAATACCTCTTAAGGAATCCTGTGCACAAAGCACCCCTACTTCACGGAGCCCTCTTCCTCCCCTCCCCCAGGGGCTGCAGGACATGGTGTCAGCCGCTTCCGGGAGCGGCGTAGGGCCAAGGCAGGCAGGCAGGCATGAAGCCTGTCTTAGCCCCGCTGCATGCTGATGCCACCCCAGAGCTGCTCCAGGTAAGCGTGTGACAGATTTATGTTACCAATCTGCCTGGGGCATCAGGTGATCAGGCTGAGGCCACAGGATCTTTAGGGGAGGAGATGAAGGAGCACACCAAGAGACTAAATGATAAAACACCGGATAGTGCTGTGGGTTCCCCACGTCACTCAGAGGAAGAAAGAAAGCATTAGTGCCCCAAGCCCTAACCCACTTTCATACTCACAAACGCACTACCCAAGGCTGGCTAAGCCTAGATGTAAAGTAATAAGAAGAGGGGGAGAGGTGGACAGGAGTTCTGTCCTGTGCACAGATCATCCAGGGTCTGCTGTTGATCTCCGACTTGCTTCAGCTCTCAGAGGGTTTTAAGTCCTGGGTTCTTCTGGGGGCATTTCATCCAGGGACCTTTGTCCCCCGTGCTCTCTGTACGAGTCCAAACTGGCCTTCCGAGGCTTCCTTGGCTTCCCCAAAACACATCGACTTCAGGGTTGTTATATTCCCATTCGCTGACCTTTGCATTCTCACTAGTTTTTGCAATCCCCTGCAGTCTTGTTCAGTTTACTGCTCTGTTCTTATGGCTGGTCAGGGTTGGAATCCAGGCCCCCATCTTTCTTGGCATCAGAGAGTCTGCTTGGGCACGCTGGCCTTGGGTGGCTGGAGTCAGCGTCTTATCTCTGGATGTAGCTGGAGCATCAAGTTAACCCATTCCCGTCTCTCTTTTCCTCTCCCTTCGGCCTCTCACAACCTGCAAAGGAATATTTCACTCCACATTCACACCTTTAACCCATCCCAAAATGCCTTGCAATGCCTGCAACAGCGTTAGCAACATACAAAGCCAATCTTACTCCCCAGGGAACCCACTGAGGGAGGGGGCCATTGGGTTGTGACAAGCAGCACCGGGCCAGAGCCCACACCCTGAACCCCTCCTGCACCCCAACCCCCACCCTGACCCCCTGCCGCTCCCCGTCCTCCCTCCCACACCCCAACCCCCTGCCGAGCCCTACATTCATGGCCCTACATGCAATTTCCCCATCCAGATGTGGCCCTTGGGCCAAAAAGTTTTCCCACCCCTGGTCTATGCAAAGGACTGGCTGAGGGTAAGGGCCTTGTGCATGAGCTCAGGAAGGCTGACTATGTACAGGGGGCAATATAGTCAAAATTTGTATGTGAGCGATGAAAAACATGGGTAGTTGAGTGTGGGAACATGAATGGAGTCTCCTCTTCAGCAAGGGAGGTCGAATCAAAAGTAAAGACCTGGAACTATCACTCTGTGGGTGCACAGCCCAGACAGCGTTCTGCACTTAGCTGAGCTCTAGAGGATCAATGAGGGGATACCGCCACTAGAGCAGCAGGCCCAGGGACAGAGGCTTCACCCTTGCTCTAGCAACATGGGCAAAGGGGAGCGATGACTGTGGGTACTGGGGGCTGTTCCTTTAAGGGCTGTACTTCACAGCCAGAGTCTGGACAGGGCACCATTGTTATGCAAAGCCATTTGGAATCAGAAACCAAATAAAGCAGAGCTCTTGCAAGCACTGAGTGACCATGGACATCACATGGTACCAAGAGTAAAAAGGAAACAAGACTATATCTTGAGTGGAAGAATGGAACAGTTAAAAACCACATGGGAGCTGAAACTCAGGAAATGTGGAAAACCGGAGGTTTAATGGGTGCTTGACTTTGTATTTCATTGGGAGCCGGCAAAGAGGAGGACAGTCAGAAATAAGGCTACTTTTGACAATAGCTGGCTCTGAGGCATTTGATGTTTCAGTTTTAAAGTTAATTCAGACAGGGGAGGCTAATTATGAAACTAGTACAGAAATTTGAGAAGTACTAAACTCCATGTACAAATGAGAGAGATGTTTTTAAAACAGTACAAAAAGGAGATGAAACCACAGGAGACACACACACACACACACACACATATATTCCTGGAAGACTTAGAATTAACCTTGGACAAACAATTTAGAAGTTGCCAAGCAAAAGAAGATATCCAGTCCAGAATAAATCTTACAGAGGGATAAGATTACATGAGCAACCCCAGAAACTTCATCAGTTCTCCAAGTCCTAAGTATAGGAGCTATATAGAGCCACTTCTCCCACCTCCTCTCCTGTCCATGTTTTGGCACATCCTGCCAGCCCCCAGAACTGGGCAGACCAATGCAGAGCTATCCTGCACATACAACAGGTTCAGAATTTGGTGCATTCATCTTAAACCAAAAGTTAGTTCCAAGTTCTCTGAAGTTCTGCAAATTTTTGACAGCTAGCTTGACTCTCATTAATCAGCAGGAAAATGGAACACCTAATTTTCACCTTTCATTATATAGGTGAATTCAGTATACCAGGTAGAAAATAAATGTTTTGAATTCTCAATAATTTCCTTCTGACATACTTATCAGTATAACATTTTCTGATTTAGGAGGTGAGGAGTTTTGTACAAGCTTATCCAGAACTGCTTACCCCTAACAGTCCCAAACCTACTATTACAGATGGCAATGGGAGTTTTGCCCATGGCTTAAGTGATCGCAGGTTCAGGTTCAATGACCTTAGAGCAGGAGCTCCTTAAAAACGGCTGGTTTTTAAGACAGCTTACATATGGTACATGGGGAAAAAAAAGTTATATTGACCAATTTCCAATATAAAAATGTTATTGGTTTCCATTTGTTAGGGTGTTTTTGTCCAGATTTTCTAAGAACATGGACTTTAAGAGCATACTTTCTTAAACAAGCTTTCTATATAGCTGATCTGTTCTCTCTCTCTCTCTCTCGTTTCCTAACATCTCCATTCATGTATTGTCAAAAATATAAGATTTCAGTGAGGGTACATGTATAAACAACTGATGGTCTGATTTGTTCATTGCTTATTGCAAGTATGGCCAAATAATGCCCAATAATAAAAACTCATGCAAATCGAAAACTAAACAACACACCTCACCCACAGACACCAAATCAGAAGGGTGGCAAGCTCAAAAAGTACACACACCGATATCCCACCACATGCCCATTTGTTCGTGTGGTTTAAAATTGATGTTCTGACATTTCCACCATCCTACATATTTTGGGCCATGTTCAAAATACAGAGCCAGAGCTGCACATCCATAGACATAGCCAGGCTTACATGAAATAGGGGTGTGGTATACTGGAAATTGAATTTTAGTAAAGAAAACAGTTTCAGATTAGTAGCTTTCAGTAAGGGTATGATAATCTATCTAGGGAAATAGACCACCCATTTTACAAAAAAAATGAGCAGGTGATTCATTGGCACATCATTTTTTCTTTTCTCCCATCTCAGGGTAGGTAGGGGTAGATTGAGGAGTGAATGTTAGAGAGCAGTATTTTGAAGGGAATCTAGAGCACAGATTGGTCTTTTAGCTAGCACTAAATGCAACCAGGTTCAAAATCTCCCACCAACTGCAGTCTCAGAATGGAGGAAGGCAAGTTACGAACCTGCACCTGAAGGGTTTTCCCTACATATGACAAACAAACCTAATACAATAAAATGAGGTCAGAGGAACTCTTTTCCCAACAGGTTCAGAATTTGGTGCATTCATCATTCTCTGCCCATCTGTCAAACTGAGGCTTTAAAGGTGCCATTAAAGGAGACGCGAGTCCACTAGGCATATACCATAAACACAGTCTGAAACCTTTGTTAAATATCCCAAAGTCTGTTTGGTAGTTTTAGGTGACAGATACTTGGACTTCTAATAATCAGAAATTAATGATGCATTACTGCCGCAAATTCTGCCTTCTAATATACTTGTACAATTCTTATTTGAATTATATCCAAACTTTAATCAAAAAAGGGAAAAATAATGCAAGCCTGTGTATGGTTTTTGATACATGTGATGCAAAACAATTTAGCTCAGTCCAGTGCTGGAAATTCTCAGAGCCGGACAAACATCCCATGATCAATAGTTAACTTGATGGATCCAGCATGTTTTTGATGTGATTTTCTTCAGTGCATTAGTTATTTGAATTTTTTTCCACTAGATACTCTTAAATAAATGGGGAACAAGAAAGGAAAACTCAAAGTCTCCCACATTCAGAGCCTAGAAGCCCCAACCCTCCAAGTTATATAAAGCATTGTCCTTTTAAGGAGGAGCAATTGGACTCCACTTCTTCTGTGCAAATGAAGCTGGTGGCAGCCCAAAGATTTCTGAACCAAATGAGACCATTAAGTTTAGGGGTCAGGCACAAGCAGTCATTTCACTGACTCATCCCAACATCCAAATAGAGATGTCCAGGTTCTATCTCTCCATTGTGTCACAAGTTAGAAGCATATGTAAAATTGTTTTATAGGCCCACCCAAAACAGCTTAGAACAGTGGGAAAAGAGCTACTCCTTCCTTGGGTTGGGTCTATGGGGGCAGTGGAGTCAGAGCACGTGAGGCTTCAGCAGCCTGGAGGAACTGAAGGTACCAGTCACTGGATAGCAAAGCAGCAGCAGGATGTGAAGGTGGTTTCAACCTCAGAACTTGCCTGTTTTGAGAAATTCTGGATTGCAAATCCTCAGAAATTCTGGATTGCAAATCCTCACAGAGAACTGGGGGCTACCTTCACTTGAATCCCTGTGGAAAACAAGCACCAAATTTGGCATGATTCTATGCATGAGCATGTGGAGGTGCCATAAGAGAATGTGTGAGACACAGAGCAGTAACTAAAATGAGATCAGTGATTCCTCTTTGACCTAATGAATGGCTAAGAGAACAGATATTTTTGCAGAAAAGATGGTTGGCCTTAGTGTGCCCATAGAAAACAGCTTTTAGTTTATCACACCAAATGGAGATACAGCAAATAGTGGTGAAGGGCCAGATGGCCTGGGTTTTTTATTGGCTTATGCAGTTGCTATTCTTGCAGATTAGAGGGATTTCCATCTTCACGTAATAAAGTGCTGTTTTGCACTGTTACTAGGACCAAATAATTCTTCAGTAAGAAGAGATGGTACAATTACTGTAGGTGCCATGGGTTATTTATTTATTGTCATTGGTTTCCACCCACTAAAGTGAATCCTCATGAAGTCAAGTCAAACCATTTGTCTGATCTACTGAGCCTGAGTCTGGAAGGAACAGAGATGGTTCAGTGATTTTCATAGGCTTTTGGAAAGTCTGTACACCCTCTGGTGTAGCCTGATCTATAGATTATATATTAATTATATTGATTACTTAAGAATTCCCAGTTATCTCTTTGAGGATTGACAGGTTCTTTTCCCAAGATCAAGCCCAGTATTATTAAAATTACAATATTAGTTAGGAACCCTGATATTCACAGTTACAACTTACACTATAGGAACTCTTCTATATTTACAAATAGTTTATTAATCCATTTAGCAAAGTCAAACATTCTAACTCAGTAAGGTAGAGCGAGACACTACAGAATGTACATTTGAACATCCATATACTCACACCATCCCTTGCAGGACAACCTGAAGTGTTAGCCATCATCTTCCTCATCACCGTCACCTTCACCAGTGACCATCATTCTGGCACCTACCAACAGCTATGTCTCTCTCTCCCCTACTGCCTACAGGCTGGGATGCCACTTTTATAATATGTTACTGACATTACTATGTTTAATACATATTCAACTGGGGTTCTCTCCTCTTCCTTATTTGTATTGCCTCACCTTCCTAATGTTGAAGTATCCCTCTCTAGGTTAGTATATTGATGATCTCAACTTATCATCATGTACATCAGTTCGTTGCCATGGAACTCTTGGGGTTGGATGTTCTTTCCAAAAGCTGGTGTTAGCTCATGTTTCTGTGGTTGGCTGATGTCATTATGGACAAAATTCCCTCCCTTTCACTCTATTTCCAGTTCCCCAAAAGTTAGGAGTTACTGTCGGGCCATTTATCTGCCAAAGTTTGTAGGGCTCAAGCCAACTGCTCGTGCTAATGTCTTACAGGATACAGGCCTGTAGGTTCTTTACATTATAGCTGAAAATAATAATATTGATAAACTTGACATAATAAAAGGCAAGCTAGCCCCATGGGCTACAAGAGGAAGTCAGGAGGAAGCAGTTCCTGCCCACAACTGCTTAAATAGGTTGCACTGGAGGAGCAGGAAAGAGATATTGTGCCCTCGCTATTTGGTGCGCTTACCTAAGGCCCAGACTATCTCTGAGAGGGGCTTTATAGAGGATAGGACAGGTGAGAAGTACACAAAGACATATTGGCAGGTTTCAGAGTAACAGCCATGTTAGTCTGTATTACCAGCAGGAGAGTGAGTTTGTGTGTGTATGGGGGTGGGGGGGTGAGAAAACCTGGATTTGTGCTGGAAATGGCCCACCTTGATTATCATGCACATTGTAGGGAGAGTGGTCACTTTGGATAAGCTATTACCAGCAGGAGAGTGAGTTTGTGTGTGTGGTTTTTGGAGGGGGGTGAGGGGGTGAGAGAACCTGGATTTGTGCAGGAAATGGCCCACCTTGATTATCATACACATTGTGAAGAGAGTGGTCACTTTGGATGGGCTATTACCAGCAGGAGAGTGAGTTTGTGTGTGGGGGGGCGGAGGGTGAGAAAACCTGGATTTGTGCTGGAAATGGCCCGACTTGATGATCACTTTAGATAAGCTATTACCAGCAGGACAGTGGGGTGGGAGGAGGTATTGTTTCATGGTCTCTGTGTGTATATAATGTCTTCTGCAGTTTCCACGGTATGCATCCGATGAAGTGAGCTGTAGCTCACGAAAGCTCATGCTCAAATAAATTGGTTAGTCTCTAAGGTGCCACAAGTACTCCTTTTCTTTTTACAAAGACATATTGAAAGTGTTCATGGGCCTGAAAGTAAAGTGAAAGCTGAGAATGGCTGTGTTTGTTTGAAGGTCTGATGAGCAAGGACAGTTTAATATTCAGACAGGCTTTCTGACTGCAGGTCTTTGCTTTCTTGGTCTCATTTTCAGTTTATTTATTTCAAAGATTTGGTATGATTTTGGTTGTTAGGGTCTGATGGGAACTGTATTAGATTGAGAATACTTGTGTGTGAGGGCATGAAATACTTATATGTAGCTAACTTTTACACTTTATTTCTTGCTATCAGGTCACATTATATAAATTAAGAACAAGCACGACAATAGCAATTTTGTTCTTATCCGAGTCATAGTGTAAGGGAGAAAGGGTGAAGTGCTGGAAGTTATGGGTCAAACCAGAGGAGGATGCGTGATTCTGCTCTGTCTATCTTTCCCTGCTAATAGCATAGAGAGAATTTAAAAAAAAAATAGTAAAAAAAAATGATAAACCACATACTCTAATGGATGGGTGCACGTGTTTATTCCCCCAATATCTTGTCTTGGGGAGTTCAATGTTCCACAGGAAGCTATTAGAGAAAACTTGACTTAAGCCATCCTGGTTGTCCTGGTACTATACGGGACCTCTTCTATACACACACACACACACACACACACACACACACACACACACACACACTATACAAAGAGATATAAAAACATGCCTAAGTCTGAGCCAGCCCTCATTGAAGTCAACTGAACTTGTATTACCATCATTGAGCTCCCAAAGGGAGTTGAATTGGGCTCACTCACTGTGTTGTGAGTAGGGCTATAAGTACTACTGTTCAGAAAACAAAAAGGAGAGTTGACATGTTTTCCAAAGCCTGGCTGAATGTCATGGGGCTTTTGCTTGTCAGTAAAGTCCTCCATCTGGAACTCTTACTCCATTCAATTTGGTTGGACTGTGGATATGAAACTCTTGCTGATAGTCGGCTTTATAATGAACCATCCAATTCCCCAGTCTCTCCTTCCTCTTACTAAGAAGGCCAAAATGCCATGGGTGCAGATGGTGGCAGAGTGTGGATAAGATAAGATACTATACGATACAATAGCACTCCAGATTTTTCCACAGCCAAATTAAAAACAATAGCAGCCTTTGCAGTTTTTTCACATCAAATATTTGAGACTTTTAGTTTTGCCATCAGGTGCAAGTAGTCTACTAGATAGACCAACCACACCAGTATTCTGGAATAGATTCTCTCCTGCAACCAGAAAAGCAAAACTCAGCACAAGATATGAAGGCTAAAGGCGGGTGTCAGGAAGCTGGATGCAGCTCTTCCCTGACACATCTTAAAGCTGTAGCTTAGTTGTCGGAGTGGTCAAGATTGGCCCTGCCCACTTCTGACATGTCCCTTCTGCTTCCCACAGAGACCCTTTCCTAGTAGTATACATACCCTCTCTGCCTAGGTGCTCCTGCTTTGTTTGCCTTCCTCCTTCTCCCGCCTTGCCTTCCCCTCTCCTTTTAGCACACTCCTCTGAACTCTCTCACTCCATCAATTTCACAATTGCTCATATTCTGGGTATTCGGGTCTGTATGAGAGCTAGGTGAACAATTACAAGAGTAATTAATTTCTTTTTTTGAGTAAATTTAATCTAATACATTATTCAACCAGCTCTAGTCTGGACAGACACAGAACCATGGTTGCTACCAGAAGTTAGATTTCTGCCTTCATAAAAATTAATGGCAACTATTACACCATCTGAAAAACAAAGCACATTTTTATTGCATGCATGAAAAGAAGCATGCACATTAGTGGATAGCCAGAATGGTTTTTGCACACATTTTGCATATTGTAGCTCTGTGCTTTAATGAAAAATAATTCCCTATACATCAATAAATATGGAGGAATTTTGTGGGTTCTGGGAGATAGAACACAGATAAAGCAGATACACACTGAGGACTAGTCTACACAGAAAAAAACCCCTGTTATACACTATTTATATAACTATTTCACTTAGAAGTGTGTGTTTTTTTTTTTTTTTTTTTTTTTTACTGATAAGGTAAGAAGCTCTAGTGTGTACAAAGTTATAAAGGTGTTTTATACCAGCATAGCTTATTTCCCTTCCTGTACAGGGACAAGCTATATTGCTATAACTGAGTCATTGCCAGGGTGGAAGTTGTACCGCTGTAACTAGACCACTCTAGTTAAGCTGGTACAACTTTTTGGTTAAGAGAAGGCCAAAGTTAAAGCAAAGTAAACCTGTTCACACTTACATGTAGAGCTGTTTGAAAAAGGTGCAGAACATTTTTCATGGAAACGTTCTCAAATGTTTTGATCAACATTTTGAATTTTTGAAAATTTTTACACCACTCTGTAAGGTCATTTGGGAAAAACAACAACAACAAAGAAAAACACCAAAGATTGTGGAAGTGGAAGTTTTTGAACAACATTGCAATAAATAAATAAATAAATAAAAATAAAAATTATGAAAAATTTCAACTACCCCTATTGTGAAAGGAGTTTACAACCGAGGCCCTGATCTGACAAAATGTAGTGTGTGGGCACATTGTTATGCCTACATGCTATGTATTGCAGGATCAGGGCCCAAGAGTCATTTTATATAGGCAATATTCAGGGTCTTTAAATACAAGTTTGGAAAAAAAAAAAGTATGTTGTGTTTTTTTTCTACTTTGGACCTCTCAGTGAGTCTGCTTTGATTTTGCCTTTAAGATTAAACAGGAGGGTTTATGGGAACCAGAAGTTCTAAGTTAGTTAACCAAGCTGTAAATACTAAATTTCACAATATAGACCCGGGGGTTGCCACCTTTGAGATTTAATAATTCATTTGACAAATAAGAGCTAAAATGGGCTTCAATAGCTGTGTACAGGAGAATAATTTCCAGTTAAGGAGAATAAGTAGTTAGCATGCTCTGAAGGGGTATAGCTTGTAGAAATAAGAAATTGGACGCTGGACATCAGAAAGATGTTCCAAGTGTTAACATCTATTAGATTTTCTCCCCAAGGAAGCGATGAAAACCCCACCTGAGTAAGCTCTTGGATGGTGGCATGCACTTCCCTTCTCAGCAGCCCTGTCTCCTACCTGCCCTTTATGGAGCCACAGAGTAATACAGAAATTGTGATGGTCCCTGGCTGTTGCACAGGGTAGATTCTTTGTATCTTGTCGGCTCTTGAGAATCCATGCTAGGTACAAGAGAAATCAGGTCTGATCATTTTATGCCTTTCTTATTTTTATAGCTGTTATGTCTTTGACTTGACTCTATACATACAAAGCTTGTGTTTGTCTTTTTGGAGAAGCCTGGCTTGATAAATGCACTTGCAGACAAGTTAAAATGCAAAGGAAACCTCAAGCTCTGAAAAAGAGATAAACATTACAGCTTGGATGCTTTCGGCATTGGATACTTTGTCCACTTCCTTAACCCTACAGACATGGAAGCTCTAGAATGTATAAATAATTTCTCTCATAAGTACAAAACACAGAGATGTCTTATACCCCCTGGGAGTCATCGACTGTCAAAAACAAGCCATTGACCTACATAGTGCCATGATAAAGGCACCTCTGTGGTGAGCTGCTGTCCCAATGCTTTCATCATGCAGTAGTAGTGGCATGAAAGTTTCTCTTAAATTGAGCCATTGTTTCCCCATGGAAACATCAATGCAAACTGCAAAGTCTTCAGAGCAGACAATAAATTCATGTTCAAGTCACAACTGGCTTAATGGGCTTTTACTGTTAATTGTGGAGAGGGGGTAGGAGTTTCTCTTGAACATCACATTTTGCTGCACCCCAGATTGTGTCAGTCATATACTCATAAACAGAATGAGTAGGAACGAGGGGGGCATTTTGCCAGCCAAAGCATACGGAGCTATGATTAGCTTCATTTCATGAAGCTAGAAATAATGAGATGGATGGGATATATTTATTAAATATTAATGACACATTTGCTTAGCATAAACTTCCTCCTACATGCCTAAAAGCTCAAGGAGCCTTCCCAGTTTCTTCCTCACCCACCTTTCTTACACTAATAATCTAGTTGGCATTTAGAGAGAACACCTCCTTTCTCGGAAATATTGTACTTTAGTTATGAAGGTCTAACTTTGTGAGTTTCGACGGCATTGGTCTCAGACATTCAAATGTTTCTCTGCACCACTCTCTTGGGTCTGTATGACAGGCTCCCTTCTCTGCCCTTTGTGCCAGCAAAAAGAGGCTCAATGCTTTCAAGTTGATAAACACCAGTGTGTTATTTATTGGGTCCCTTCCACCAGTATAGCCTTGTGCAGCACCATACAATTAGAAGTAAACTTCCCCCTTACCTACTCTGGAGAAAGCTCTCCTCATATTGAGATGCTGTCTCCCTTAGTTGCTACCAGCCTTCTTCCTTGTACTGCCTCCTTGTCCTTTAGCTGTTCCCAGCTGATGAGTTGATTGCTTTCATTAGTTCATCCATCTCCTGATTAGTTGCCACTAAGCACCCATCTCCCAGTTAAGTCCACTCCAGGAGGAAATAGCTAGTACCTTAGTGACCAGGGTGTATGGTCAGCTCTAGGCTCCTAGCACTCTATTAGTCTGAAAAACTGGGTAAAAAAAATAATCTCAGATGATCAAGTATCTTATGAAATTACTGCTATTCCTTGCTTTCAGTAGGGCTGAAAACATTATAATCAGCAAAAACAGAATGGCTTTACAAAACTTTTTTAGTCAGGGGTAGTTTGGATTCAAGTCCCATTTATCTGAACCACCCTCTCAATATAGGTTGGATAAATATCTCTGGTTTTGGTCCATCTCCTATTGCCAGAGTAACTATCAAGCTCCAACACTACATCTGCCAACATCCTGGAGGCTTTGTAATCAGGCTTCAGACAGGAGGCAACATGTAGAAAGCAACAGTAGCACTAAAAGAAAAGGAGGACTTGTGGCACCTTAGAGACTAACCAATTATTTGAGCATAAGCTTTCGTGAGCTACGGTAGCTCACAAAAGCTTATGCTCAAATAAATTTGTTAGTCTCTAAGGTGCCACAAGTCCTCCTTTTCGTTTTGTGAATACAGACTAACAGGGTTGCTACTCTGAAACCTGTAGGTAGCACTAAAGGATACCCCTTTTATTGCAATGGACAGCAGCAGTTTCTCAGTACTTATGCTAATCAACCTCTCCACAGTTTTCAACAATTAACTCCTGGGGTGACTGACTCACCTTAATCGACATGTCAGGCAGATTAGCCATTGTAGTATTGCACATAGTCTTTATCTTTCAAGGACTCAGAGTGTAAAAATAATCAACTGCTCCTAATCCAAGGAACCTGCAGACTCTTAAATTGGAATCTGCTCTAGATTTCTTTGGTTTTTAAGATTCTGGGGAATCCTGTTCCAGTTTGGTGTGGGTCACAATTAGAAATGAGTGTGGTGGTCACAGGTACATGATCTACATCAGTACTATGACACCATTGCCAGTCTCTCCTGAAAGCACAGCTTAGTTAATAGGATTGCAGATCTGGGTATGGAGAAGCTTACATCTATGAGGTGTTGAGTACCTTCAACACTTGACTTTAGTCAACAACTGTAGCTATTTGGTCTACACTAGAATTTTTTTTACTTCAAGTTAATTGATTGCCAGATAGGGCTGGCTGTAAATCAAGAATTCAATGTAGTGATTCCCCCCCTCCCCAATAAAAATACATAAGTGTGTGTGAGAGAGTTCCCAGTCCCATCATGGCCAATAGGCTAGTCGTTCTAAATCAGGGGTACATGTACCCCTGGTAGTATGCAGAGGTCTTCCAGGGGGCACATCAACTCATCTAGATATTTGCCTACTTTTACAACAGGCTACATAAAAAGCATTAGCGAAGTCAATACAAACTAAAATGTCATAGATCATGATTTATTTATACTGCTCTATATACTATACACTGAATTGTAGGTACAATATTTAGATTCAAATTGATTTATTTTATAATTATGAGGTAAAAATGAGAAAGTAAGCAATTTGTCAGTAATAGTGTGTTGTGACACTTTTGTATTTTTATGTCTGATTTTGTAAGTGTTTAAGTCAGGTGAAACTTGGGGGTACTCAAGATAAATCAGACTCTTGAAAGGGGTATAGTAGTCTGGAAAGGTTGAGAGCCTTCACTTAGGATGTCGGAAACCCAGGCTAAAGTCCCTTTTCTGCGTGAGGTAGACAAGCAGGGACTTGAACATGCATCTCCCAAATCCTAGGCTAACCCCGTAGTCACTGAACACACACTCTCTCTCTCTCTCTCTCTCTTTCCCCTTCTCCAGACCTGAGAAAGTTTAGTCAAAACCAATATGTTTTTGTGAAAAGTTCGTTTCAACAAATTTTATTGAAAAAATGCCTGACCAGCTCTATTGCCAAGTTATTTGCAGTATTTAATACATCTGTGAAGGCTACTTTGAATACTCCTGAAAGGTTTGAACCAGGCTACAGACATTTGTGGTTTACATGTATCCTGAATCAAGTGGTTAGAGGGTCCACTCTAACCTTTACAAACATGTTAACTACCATGAGTTACTCAGCAGTCAATTAATGCAAGGTTTAAAAAAAAAAACCAAAACCATGTAGCTTAGACAATCCCTTAAAATGACTCTGTTTAGGGATTTTAATCATTGACTTGCTTCTGAAAATTTGACCCTTATAAGCTTGATTCTGCAAAGTGCCCAGAACCCTCAATTTGAAAATTTGACCCTAAGCCATTATTTTCAGGTTCTCATTTTCAAAATTACAACTCATACCCAGGCCCAAATATATAAATTCTCCTACAAATGAAGATGAAATTAACATGTCAGAGTTCAAAGATTTTTTCCTCTAAACATAATTTGAAGAATGCGTACATCATGAAATACCTAGAAGCACATGCTTCACTATGCATTTTATTTTCCTTTAAACTTTAAGAATCCTTTTCATTTTTGGTACAAAATTTTGATAATTCTAAACTCCGTTTCCAGCAATTGCTTAATATATAGTTAGATTTTGGCAAGTCAATGGCAAAAATAAATAAGATCACTCTTTTCATTTTTTGGCCAACACTGTCTGCTGTACACACAAATATAGATTATATCCTACAGTTATGAGGGCTATTTTAGTAGTGCATCAGAGGTACATAGACTCCTGCCATTACAAGAGACAGCAAAGATAGAGATCTTGTGGTTTAGGTGTCGAACAGGAGTGGAGGAGATCTGGGTTCCATCCTAGCTCTGGTACAGACTACCTTGTGACTTCGGGCAGATCATTTCATTTGTCTGTGCCTCAGTTCCCCATCTGTCTAATAGTAATAATGTTTACTTCTAATTTTTTAGGCCACAATCCTGCAATGTTGTATGCACATTGTTAACTTCACACATGTTGACTAGTCACCTTGAAGTAAATAGGGCTATTCATGAAGCATAAAACTAAGCACGAGTGAGGACTGGGGTCTTAGAACGTAAACTCCTTAAACTCAGGAGGTCAGGAATTTTCTTACTGTGTACAGCATCTATCGCAGTGGGGACCCAATCTTAGCCAAGGCCTCTAGGCACTACTGTAAAATAATAAATATACAAATTTTTTACAAAAAATAAATATAGGAAAAAATATGGCACCATTATACAAACCTATCAAAAGGGATCAAACCTTGCTTGAAAACACTACTGCATTAGGACCTGATCCATAGCTCACTGAAGTCAATGGAAAGACTCCCATTTACTTCAACAGGTTTTGGATTAGGTCCTAATAAATGTCTAACCCTTCAATCTGCTGTGTGATCATTTTAATTCTCTATTTAATATCACCATTAAATTACTGAGTACATGAAAGTTTACTGTCAAGCACAAATATGGAATTTAACACCACAAATTTGCCCTGAGCAGTAAGCTGCAAGGTCACTTCCTTATTTTGTCTCTCTATTGCTATTAGCATTTTCATATTTCAATTTTATGGACAGTGGATGGATCTTTTATCCTTGACCTCCACAATTCTACAATGCATTTTTTACAAATGGTCTTTCCCTATGTAAGTTTTTTCTTATTATTTATTTGTATTGTGGGAGCACTGATCATGGCCAGCACCCCATTACACTAGCCAGGATATAGAGGTTTCTTATTTTATTTCAAACTTTAAACTAAAATAGCATACTAAACGGTGAGGAGGAGATGCCTGGTTTTCATATGGTTATCCTTATTTGATGAAGTGCATTTTTACAGATCTTTTGATTAAGTTTAGGTAGATTCACATAGTAATTGACCCACAATAAGTTGATGGAGGCATTGTAGGTCAGATTTCTTAGCTGATCAAACAAACAAAAAACACAACTTTTTTTCTCCTAATCTGATTGCGTGATGCATTATGCTAGAAGATGCAAGAAATAATGCATAGGGGACCTCCGTAAGCTTGTCACTGGAAATCTTACCACGCTTGGTATTAATATATCCAGAATTCCAAGACAGAGGATGAATACATCCATTTTTAAAAACCAAAATATAGTGCAAACAAGGGAGGCAGCCTATTATAGTGAACACAGCACTGGATGGGGGAGGAGGGGGGAGTAAATTTAGGTTCTAATCTAAGCTCTGCCAGTGACCTGCTGTATGACTATCTGCAAGTTACTTCACTCCTCTGTTTTGTATATTTAAGTGGGTCAGAGACTATATCTTTATATGGCACTTTTCACAGAGAGGCTTGCACCTCATTTGGGACCTCTAGGCACTACTGTAATACAAATAAATAAATACAAGACTGTTCATTAAAATCCTGCTTTGACATTCGTATAGGGTCAGTCAATGTGCAGACTGCCCACTAGGAAGCTAGAAAGGCATAAGCAGCTTCTAAAAATGCAATCACCTGTTTAATAAAAGAAACAAGTATCTAAAGGAGTTAGAGAAAGGATAAAGTCACTTGCAAAAGACAATTTGGAATAATCATACAATGAAAAAAGTTGTATAGTTCACTAGGGAGAAATACAATCTTAAGTTATTACAAAGAAACTACATCAAAGGATTGTGAAGATTGTAAAGTAAGTGCTCAAGAGTTAGAAAACGCCAGATTTAAGATTACTTACAAAACGTGACAAATTGTTTTGGTCCTTATCTTTTCTGTTGAAAGGCCTCCGGCCTCCATATAACATCTAATATATGAGAGAAAAATAAATAATTCTGGTGTAGAACATCATTCAATAATCATAAGTCAATGGGAGTTTTTCCTGCATTAAGACTCAAGGTCAGATCCTTAAATACACAAACTTTGCAGAAATTAAAGGTGGAATGGGACCCGGGTTCAGAGACTGAATAGAATATGCTAGATTCCCATCAACAAAGACTTAAGGTATGCGGATTTAAATGTGATATATTTAAATCATGAACCAGCTATAATGGACATCAGATAGAATGAATAAAATGGTACTTCTTGTGTTAGCATCATTCATGTACTCAGTTGGGAGTTACTTTGCATGCTGGTGGCTGTGAGTGAACACAGCCTGGAAGGGTTAGCTGTTCACAAGAAAGCAGTGTAAAAGGCACCCTAGGATGGAGAGTTCAGGGGAGTTCAGCAGTTCAGGTTGTACGCTCAGTAACGTCACAGGTAGGTGTCACTAAGGGAATAATCTGAAGACAACAGGGTTGCATAGAGGTAGTTGAGGGCCTAATTTAGTCTGCAGATCCTTGATTACAGATGAGGCATGAGGTGGAAAGCATCCAGCTTGCAAAGTAACTCCCAGCAGACTACATGAATGCTATGCCCAGCCATGCATAAATAAAAACAGGGGGACACCTACATATTCCTCAGTCTCAGTAGTTCTGCCCCCCAGAAATATGTGTCTTGTACTGTTCAGTAGCCCACTGGACTGTACAAGCTCATAAATTACTCAGTCATTCCAACAAAGGGTAAAGAACATGCACCAGCCTAGTTGTCTCAAGTGGAGGCCTCCCAAGCACTTCAACCAAACACACTGGTTTAGATAAAACAAGAAACAAGTTTATTAACTCAGAGAAGAGATTGTAAGTGGTTTGCAAGTGATAGGGTATAAAAGTCAGAGTTGGTTACAAATGAAATAAAAAGATAAACACGCAAGCTAATTCCTAAACTTTACCATGGCTAATAAATTTAAAAGCAAAAAAGGTTTCTCTCACCCAAACGCTTTCAACAGTCTGGAAAAAAACCTCCAGGACAGGACCACTCCCCCCCATTTCAATGATGTTTTTCAAGTGATCTTACTGACAGGAGTAGAGATGGAGGAGGAGAAATGACGAGGAGGTCAGTCACTCTCCTGTTTTATAGTCGGATCCCTTGGAAAAGTCCTGCAGGTGAATTGTAAGTTTCTTATTTCCAACTCCCCTGCTGGAGAATCTCCAATTAACTTTTTGGCACCTGGCTGGCATGCGAGTAAGGTGCCTTTGAGAAAATGGTCTGAGTGCATTACCCAGAACTACATCATATTTCAATAACAATCATATAGTAAAATCTCATAGCTCCACGTACAATGTTGATACATGCATTTTAACAGGGCAATGATGTTCAGTAGACTACGAGTTGTCAAATACCACCTCACATGGCATACTTTGTACAAAATATAACTATCTAAAAGTGGTGAACAGGATATCACATTGCGTACAGTATGTCACACTGCTTCACTTCATTGGGTTTGCACAGGGATGACTAACTGGACCTTATTGAACAATTCTGTTTGTGAACAATGTAAAAAAAACCCACTATTGCCACAAAACTCATCTTTTATGATTCAAAACAAACACCAAATGTGGGCCTGTTTAAAAAGGTACGTAGTGTCTTTGTAGCCATGCTAGATATTAGAGACAAGTTGAGAAGTCACATCTTTTATTGGACCAACTTCTCTTGGTGGGAGAGACAAGTGTTGGAGCTTACACAGAGCTCAAAATCAAATAATCATGAAAAAAGTGACCATGGTGGAAACTAAACTACACAAAGGGCTGAACTTGGCCCTAAATTGTAAATGCTAATAACTGAATTATGCTTCCAATATCTGAGTATGCATTACCACTGTTCCTATAAAGTCAGATATTGCACTTCCATAAGCACTTATAGTTGGACATTTTACACAGAGCTCTGTGTAAGTTCAAAAAGCTGGTCTTTCTCACCAACAGAAGTTGGTCCAATAAAAGATTGGACCTCACCTACCTTGTCTTTTTAACAAGGTGACATTTTTACATAGCCAATTTGCAGAGTACAACTGCATTTTAATCTGAGGAATTTAATATTTCTACAGATATATTTCAGTTGATGCCCATCTATGTTGTAAAATCTCCAACTATATGTGCCTTTGGAAATATAAAGTCAGATATTGTAGGAACTTTCCAGTAGGAGTGTGCATTGCTATAAGCATAATTCTGTTGTTAGAGTTTACAATTTAGGGCCAAGTTCTGCCCTCCATGTGGCTTAGTTTCCACCAAGGTCACTTTTTTCATGGTTGTTTGATTTTGCTTAAGATACATAATAGAAACTAAGATCGTATTTTCAGCTACAGTATAGGTGATTATGGTATAAATGATATTCATCCAATACTCTAGGGAGTAAATACATATAAAGAGCTTTTAATAGCTTATTTACCCAGTAAACTGAAATGGATCCTTTGAGACTTTTCAGTCTACTAGTTTAATCAGCAAGAAAGTTTTATATGGTGCACTAACACAGTTATTGAGATAGACTCTTTGCATGCTGTTCCAGGCTACAGATTTACACAAAGCTATTTAGGAACTAGAGCAGGGAATGATGAAACTCTCCTAACAAATAGGCAGTGTGGCACGTAGAGATTATTGCTCTTCTCTAGCTGACAGGCACCTCAGGCCATTTACACTTTACACATAAGCCCATTTTAGTTCATGTGTAGGTTGAATTGAAACACCTTACATAATGTTGCATGCTACTCAGTCTAGTTGCATTTAGGAGTAGGTGAACTAGTTGAAATATAATAAGAACATCCTTCCCCTTGCCCTGCCTTCCCCCAGAATTGGAACCCAACCCAAATTGAAAAGTTCTGGAGGTTTGAGAAAATTCAACTAACATTTCCCCCCCCCTCCCCTCCCACACACTTTTTTCCTTTTGTATTCCTTCTCTGTTGAAGACAAAGGGCATACATAAAAACCTGGAGTGAAATCCTGCCCCATTGAAGCCAATGGCAAACCACCCCCAGAGCTCAGTGGAAGCAGAATTTCAACCAGTGTGTCTAGTTGCATTTGGTTTTGCCATCTAATTTTATTGATTTTCCTACAATAACTAAATAAAGAATGCTAACACTTGAGAAGAGTAAGGGGGAAGGAGAACAGAGCCACTACCAAAAAGAGCAAGCAGTATTGGAGGTAAGACACTAATTAAATTATATTTCTAACATTTTTGCCTACAGCCACAACTGACCAGAAGTGCCAACAGAATCCCAATAGAGGCAGTTCTTGTGGCCTTTCAGATTGGAAATAGAAAATAGTTGCAGCCCACATTTGCTGAACCAAGGGATTCAGTCAGTTCAGATAGATGTAATACCAGTGCCATTAATTACCACTAGCCAATCCATTCAGAGGAACCATTCAACCACTGGAACAATTTACCAAGGGTTGTGATGGATTCTTCATCACTGGCAATTTTTAAATCAAGATTGGATGTTTCTCTAAGAGATGATTTAGGAATTATTTGGGGGCAGTTCCATGGCCTGTGTTACAGAGGAGGCCAGACTAGAGGATCACAGTGGTCCCTTCTGGCTTTGGAATCTAAGAAAAAAACCTGTGTTCACAGGTCAGGGTAGTGTTGACCTGGCAGCCTATCTAATGGCAATTGGATTGGATATAATCAGTTGATTGACTCAAAGCATCCAGCACTTGTCAGATGCACTGTGCACATTTCCTTGTAGTACCTCTCACTGCTCTGCTTACTGCTTCCTAACAATCTTAGATTAATAGAAATCCTCAGGGTCCACAAACTAATAGGATCTATTTAAAGCAGTGAGATTTTTGCTGACCTAATTAAATTACATCCATGGCCCTTTCTACATAGTGGAAGGGCAAATATTACCACCAACATGCAAGTGGACTATGTATATTGTTTTATCCATAATGGGAGTGATATTGCCAGGAAGTGATCTGAATTTAGATAAATGCCAAAGATGATGGCAAATTCATTGAGCTACCAGTCAGAACAGGCACTGGGAATCTATTCAGAGCAGGAAGGATGGCCAGAGAGCAACCTGGGGCAGCTAAGGTGTCAAGGTGCTTGTCTACAGTGGATTCAGTGCAACTAAGGAACTTTCAGTGCAAAGCTACAGGGTTCACATGGGCCAGTCAGTGAACAATGTACTCGTGGTAACAGGAATTTACACCCCTCTTGTGCAGATTAATGCACTATGCAGACAAGCTCAAAGTCTTTTTAGAATCAAAATAGTGGTAAGTTTAAAATTGTGATGATCCCCGAGCAGTAATCAGTCCAAGTTTGGCAGTTCTTTAACTGCAGTACACAAAGTGCCTTTATTCAAATAAGAGGTTTTAGATTATGTCTCGCTGGCTCATCATGTTAAATGTAAAATTGATTTATTTACTTGTAATTCAATCAAATATTTGCTCCAAAAATGGCGTGAGAGAGAGAGAGAGAGAGAAGATTCCCTTATAAAAAAGTGTAAGCGCTTTGAACGATAGCTAGAGATGGAGAGAAAAATATTGATTAGTACATTTCTATTGTATACACTAAGTGTTCTATTTGTTCAGATGTGAACACTGAAGATCAGTGTGATGCTATGCTAAATCATTCATTTATTCTCTCCAGGATTTTCTACTAAAGTATTATGCCTTATTTCCTGACTTTATATAAAGCAACTGCAGTTCATCCCTTCCCAATCTCATGATCACTTATCTGAGTCACATGGCACTTCTACTAGTTAACCTTTTTTTCCAGTGACAGATTTCCCTAGAGTATTTTTCTAAATCTTAGATGATGCAACATAATTAAACTGTATAGCACATTACGGAATATTTAAAATTATTCAGTACACTGGAAGCAAAGCATTCCCACTCCCCATATACACCGTTTGGTTTAATATTAAAAAGACCTGTCTACCAAAAAATAAAGAGAAAGTATGAGACAATTATAGAAAGACAATAGACTGAAAGAAGAACATTTGAAAAGGATATTTACTGAGCATTCCTGCTGCAAAGTAATCTATTTCAATTTTTCTCAACTGGCCTTATGACATGTACATGTCAGTAAACTCCACATTAGCTGAAGATGAGAGACAGAGATGGTTATACAAGACAGGAATTTAGTTTGTCACCAGTTTACTACAGTTGAACGAACTATCCACAGTGAACAACTTATCTGATGAATTTCACCCCTTTTCTGCTCAGAAAAATGTTCCTGAACAGATTATTTTGTAGTTGTTTGTTATTCAAAATTCATAGGTGTATCATGCAAACAAATATAAGATCTTGCTTGTTGCATGTGTGTGTTATTTGAGCAGAGTGAATGTAGTCATATAGTATTGTTTCCTTTCTCCTGCTCTGATGAGTGTAACTACTAAACAGAGAATGGATGTGATTAAATGCTGTGTTTTTGGTTCCCTCGGGGAATCAGATTGTGAAGGAGCTGGGTTGGCAGGATTCAGCGCTGGTTGGTTTGTTTGGGATATTCTAAAGAAAGAAGAGGAGTGATAAAAGAAAAAAGGGAAATGAAGAACAAGCAAGCAAACCCATAGCTCTATAAGGGGAGGAAATTTAAACACTGACCTATTTTAATTTTCTCTAAAGAGGTGCTCACATACGATAATGATGGGCAGGAATATCAGAAAACAGATATTACCTTAATTCTAAATCTGACTTTGTTCGGTTTCATCACATTCACACAAAGCAATTACATGCAGCATGGGCATGCCTGGTCCTTATAGCAGAGAGTGATGCCAGATCAACACCTGGCTCATTCAGTTGCCTGTATGCCAGGGCTCTGGCCAGCGGTTTTGCAAAGTCCTCTCTGCAGAGACTGGTGTTGGATACCTTTGTTGATCTTGTGTTACTGCCATGTCTTTGGGGAATATTGGCTTGGCTTACTGTTGAGTGTGACCCATTTCTCAAATTCAAACCCACTTGAACATCATGGGTTTGAATGTTTGGCTCAAAATGGAATGGCATTGGGTTCTTGCTCTTAGGAGAGACAGAAAAGAAGTATATGAAGAAGGGAAGGCTGACAGAATAAAGAACAAATGTGGAGACAAAAGAATCGGGAGAAAAAACTTCTAAAAAGTGATTGCAGTAGACTGAATATAGGGCAACCACTAGTGTGGGGTTCTATCCCTCAGGAGAACACTGGTTCTCTAAAGATAGAGAAAGCTTCCTTTCTTTAAAAAAATTGAAATGTTGATTAACTAGTATTGTAGATGAAAAATATAATTAAGAGCTTTGCCAAACTTCATCCTTTACTCATTGGTCCATCTCTGTAACCTTTTTGGAAAAGGACCCTAGAACAAACAAACAGGTTCCAAATCTGCAGACACTTACAGGTGCAAATCATCTTACCCACTTGAGACTTCCCATTGATTTCTATGGACACCTGTGTGAGTAAAGTTACTCACATATGCAAGTGTTCACAGGTTTGTAGCCTTTGTTATTAACTTTTACAACATCTAGCATATCAACTTTGCACTATAGGCAACCTATACTAGTAGTTTGTATTCCTACTGTCAAAGTGGAAGATCAAGACAGCATCCAACATTAATCTATGGGGATTAACAATATTTAAATAAATTGTTCTGGATTAGACCAAGACATTACATACCTGTGACCAGATTGGACTATACTTTACACCACATAAAACCCTGGCCAATTTACACGGTCAATAAATGTACTCTTAAAATAGGACACAAACAGTTTTCTACGAGGGGACAAGTGTTGTACCCTTTTATGAGGTTATTCATACCCTCATTGGTCCTATAGGGTAGGGAGGGAAGTTGAAAGGGAAAATACAGGACTTTTTTGGCCTCTTTTAGGTTGTTTCTTTTGGCTTCACCTGGTGCGTGGGGCAGTGGCAATGAGATGCTGTAGAGCACTACAAGTAGTGCAGGACCTGCAAAAGCATAATGTGAGGATTTGGTCAAATTAACGTACCCTCTATACATACATGCACATCAAAATTCTGTGGAAAGCTTATTATGTCTACTTTAAGATGGGCTATGATATGGAGCTATCAAGTCTGCTGTTACTATAGAAACAGGGATAAACAATGATCCCATCAATATGTGAAAATCATCATTTTGAAATATTTGCATGTTAAATGACTATTATTTCAAGACATAAAACTGGATTTCTTTGTGACCTCAGAGCATCACAATGACAATTTAAAGGGTAAAACAAAATCTACTAATAAATGTGTACAGCTATCATTGAAATGTAAGAGCTGGTAGGACATGTCTTGTTCATCATTATAATCTCTGTTGAGAGAACATGGGTTACCACAGTCTTCCTTTTTTTGGCATGTTCAAAGTTCTGTGCCAGGAAGATTGTTCTGGCTAAAGACAGTTGATTGTGCAGTGACCCCTACCGGTACAGGCACAAATAAGATAATGTAGAAGCTCTCGTGCCATTGGACCCTTGAAGAATACAGGAAGTAGTTAGTCATCCACATTTTTCTATCCATGTTGCAATGGTGATCCAATATCTGGTTTGCCTATGTGCAAAGGAATCCAAATCTTTGGCAAGATGCTCTTTTGACATGTTCTTCAAAACTGTCCTCACATGGTGGGAGTTTGGCTAATGGCTTGACCTTTTTGATGGTTAGATTTAGGCATCAGCAATCCAGGTTTCTGTGGGTGTCAGTTTCTCTCTCATTTTGGTTATACAGCACTGCTACCTACTTCCTTGTTGCAGAAATTGTGGCTCATCTGTCACTCTTCCCCAATTTGTCAAGGTCTTAAAAGTGACACGCTCCCTTTGTTTTGACAATGTGTTGGGGTGTTGAAGTGAGAACCTGGCAGCACCACCCAGCAGCAAGAACCAATGGCCGTATTGCCCCGCAGTGATAGGCAATGGCAGGGAAGGGAAACCTGGGCCCGCCCTGTTCGACCGAGTTCCAACCCGGGATGCTGTGAATAATAGCTTCTATATGTGGCCTGGGGCCAGGTGCCCTGAGGCCTGTTCCCTGGGCCCCTATTTACTCCAACTTCAATTTCTCAATCAGTGCCACTGCTCTGTTTCTGGATCCCACCTGGAGTTCTCTGATCATGCTTGTCATAAATATAAAGGGAAGGGTAAACACCTTTAAAATCCCTCCTGGCCAGAGGAAAAATCCTTTCACCTGTAAAGGGTTCAGAAGCTAGGATAACCTCGCTGGCACCTGACCAAAATGACCAATGAGGAGACAAGATACTTTCAAAAGCTGGGAGGAGGGAGAAAAACAAAGGGTCTGCGTCATGCTTTTGCCGGGGACAGAACAGGAATGGAGTCTTAGAATTTAATAAGTAATCTAGCTAGATATGCATTAGATTATGATTTCTTTAAATGGCTGAGAAATTAAGCTGTGCTGAATAGAATGGATATTCCTGTCTGTGTGTCTTTTTGTAACTTAAGGTTTTGCCTAGAGGGATTCTCTATGTTTTGAATCTAATTACCCTGTCAGGTATTTACCATCCTGATTTTACAGAGGTGATTCTTTTTTACTTCTATTAAAATCCTTTTCAGAAACTGAATACTTTTTCATTGTTCTTAAGATCCAAGGGTTTGGGGCTGTGCAAACCTATGCAAATTGGTGAGGATTTTTACCAAACTTTCCCCAGGAAGTGGGGTGCAAGGGTTGGGAGGATTTTGGGGGGGAAAGACATTTCCAAACAACGCTTTCCTAATAAATAAACCAAGATAAACATTTGGTGGTGGCAGTGGAAGTCCAAGGGCAAAGAGTAAAATAGTTTGTACCTTGGGGAAGTTCTAACCTAAGCTGGTAAAAGTAAGCTTAGGAGGTTTTCATGCAGGTCCCCACATCTGTACCCTAGAGTTCAGAGTGGGGAAGGAACCTTGACAATGCTCCAGAAGGTCTTCCTCTGTCAGGTTCAGCCCATTGTTCCCAGCCTCTGGGGTGAAGGTCCTGGGGCAGCTTGTCAGTGGGGCCTGGTCTCAACTGCATGGAGCCCTGGCAGCTTCTCTGCAGGAGTTTGCATTGTACAACTGCTTCCTTGCTCAGTCCACCCAGGCTGAGCTGAGCTGCTCCCTCTTGAGTTCAGCCTCCAGTGTGAGCATGCCCAGCAGGTGTGGCTGGGCGGGGCCTTCTGGTCCCAGAGCTGATCTTTAACACTTAGTTCACCAGCGTGGGGCTTGTACACCCCATCACACAACATTAAACATTTCCCCCAACTACCAAATAGGGATGGCAGTCATATGCTGTTAATGTGTGTACAGGAAGATGTGTGTTACAGAAGTCAGGAGTACGTGTGTTACAAAATGGATGCACCGGTATGAAGTGACACTTAACATATTATCTGTGTGTTTCATTTTTGAAAAGTAATGAACAGCAAGGACCAAAACACCAAGAGACCCAAAAACCATATTTGGCACATAGGGCATGCAGAGGCATCCTTGGGTCTGCTTCTTGAGTACTGTACCAGTCTTAGATTTCTTAAACACCTCTACTGATGATGCACTTTGCTAATTCACCATTGGAAAAGCCTCCAGCACAGTGGTTTGTATGGGGTGTGCTCTACACTTGCAGGTGTATTTTGAATCTTATATTCAGAGGAATTTTACTTGTTGGATGCCACGTTTGGCAACTTTTTCCCTGGAGACACAAGGCATCCATCCATCACCTGGCATTTCTTGCCTCCAACCTTAGATCCTGTCTAGCACGGTCTTTCTGCAGTTTTCACGGAGTGACTTTTGTCATACCTGTCAAAGACTTCGATTAGAGAATTAGCTGTGTCAAATCCCTGTAGGAGCTGTCTAAAGTACTCAGCAGCCAATTCACAGAATGTGTGGAATGGCCTTGTCCATGCTGCGTGTGGAATGAAATTGCAGAACCATAGTGTTTGGTCTAATCTTGCCTGCAATTTGCTACTGGAATAGCTTGAAGTGTCTACGTCTGAGGGAAGTAGAGCTTTCTATCTTTGGAATAGCTTGGACAGGAGACAAGCTTTCTTGTTGTACATAAGATCACTCTCTCTCTTCAATCAGTTGACAAAAATGCAATGCCATATGGTGACTGTATTGTTGCAGTGCAACTAGATGGTATTGCATTAAGATTTGTTTTACTCAAGTAGGAAGAAAGGCATGTTGAGTGATAAACTGCATCCTCAGCAACCAAGTCTTCCACAGATATTCTGAGCAACATGTCATCATTTTCTCTTTGAAATGCTGTCTCCCCTAGACTGGTTGCTCTCTCCAATGTTTCGATTTTATGAAGTTTTCTTGTGTGTTTTTCTCAAGGAAACAATGCAACAGAACCAATTGCTGGAGGACATGTTTGCTGTGGTAACTATAGAAGCAGGTGAACATGATGCTTTTTGATCAGATTTAGAGTCTTTTTTCTTCCCTGAGTTCAAAAAAACTGATGTGCCAAATTTGACTTGCTTGTGTATTTCTGAAAGCAACCCCTGTGACAGAGTATTGGTGGCACATAATCTAAACTAGAAAACTCATCCAGTAGCCACCAATACAATTCATCTCTCTTGGTGTTTGATGCTGGCACTACTGATTATTCTGGCCAGCACTGGTGGCTTTTGATGGTTTTGCATTCTTTTGAAAAAAAAAAAACTTATTTGTCAAGAAAATCAAAGTCTGTGGAAAGTCTTTTCCTCTTTGATGTGTGTTAAGGGGCTTGTATCCTCCTTGCCTTCGTATACTATAACATCCCAGTAGGGATAAAATTCCCTACTTATACTGTTAGCATTACCACCACCATTATTCACCTTTTCATTTAGTACATACACCTGTGCTAAATTAGCTCTATATATGTCAGTATTAAAATTGTAATTTTTGTTTAGTTGATTGAAGCCAGATACAAAGCTGAGCTCTACAAACAACATACAGCCCTAGAGGTTGCTACCTTGCTGGTGCAAAGCAAGGTTCTCCAAGCTCAAGCTGTACCATCCTTCAGCTCCAACCTTTGCTCCCTGCAACCCTCTGCCTGAGGAGTTCTATGGTGGTTGTGACAATTTTTTTGGGTTAGTATTGACTCCTATTTCTGCTACACCCTCAGTCATACTCCACTGACCGAGTATGAATGGGATTGAGCATCAGCCTGTTTACTGGGGAAGCTCTGGATTGGGCATCTCCGCTCCTGGAAAAGTCAAATCCACTTGGGACAATTTGAGAACTTTCTTTGAGCTAAGGCAGCAATCTTTGATATTCGAGTCATGAGCATATGGCTGCAGCCTCGCTTCAAGTGCTGTGGCAAGATGCTAAAATATGTAGTAGAGTTCCAGCTCTTGGTAGTAGTCACCAAGCGGAATGACGATGCCCAGCATTATCATTTCCAGCTCTGCCTAAATGATATAAAGATACAAAAAGTGGTGAGATCTTTTATTGAACCAACTTCTATTGGTGAGAGAAGCTTTCTTAAAGATGAACTGACAAGGGCAGAATCCCCATCTTACCTGGATGCCTTGGCCAACCTAGGAATCAAGATGGATTATCTGACTGAACAACACTGAGAAAAAAGATGGTCCTCTCAGCTCCCACCAGGCCTGCTGGCTCCAGCCCCTCCCATCACCAGTCCCTTCTCCACTGCCTGAACCAATGCAAGTTGATCAGGTCTGGCCTTACCTCTGACAGAGAAGAATTGATGTTGGGTATCGGGGCCTATGCCTATACTGTGGGGAACCAGGATGCTCTGCATCAAGCTAGGCTGTCGAGGTCTAATCTATACCCAGGGCACGAAATGTTGAAATCCACTGGGGTGGGGTGGGGTGGGGGAAGAGAAAATGTAGGCTCGACTGGTGCCTTTCCACTCTCCTGAGCAGTCTGCACCAACATTTGTCTACTGGTACCCTTAGTGATGGGTAATCAATATCCAATACATCTCCAACTCCCTCACTGGCTCTGGCACCATGTGATGTTCAACACCAACCTAGAGGCACTGCTAGACTGAGGTGCCTCAGGCAATTTCATGGATCTGGCATTCGCCTGAGCACACAACCTCCACACAGTGAAAGGACTCTCCGACTTAGTGGAGTTCATTGATGGGTCACTCCTTTGTCCAGACTGGTCCCCCACTAGATAAGCCCCCCTAGAGGTAACTACCCTTTGAGATCACTGAGAAATCTTCCAGTTTGGGCTAATTTTGTGAACCATATTTATCAGTTGTCTTTGGCATCCCCGGGCTCATCACCTATGACCAGTGCAGCCACTGGCAGTCAATATGCACAATTGCTTTCACTTCCTGTTTTGCCCAAGAGCCAACCCAGAACCAGCATCCTTTTGGGGCTTACTCAGTCCTCCAAAGAATTCAGAGATGCAAAGAGAGGGAGCAAATGCAACCCAAGCAACCCCAACAACCTCCCCTCCCCCAGCGCCAACAGCTCCTGGGATTCTTGTTAAATAGCAGCACTAGGCCAGCATGTTCAACCAAAGGAAAGAAGCCCCCCCCCACCATCCCAGCACAGCTATGACTGCCCCCTCAACCTCCTTCTGGGAGAAGACATTCCCTTCAGGTGTATTTACTCTCTCTGAACCTGAGCTACAGGCACATTAGAATTATCTTAAGGAAAACCTGCAGAAGGGATTCTTTTATCCCTCCAAGTTCCCAGCAAGAGGCCTGATGTTCTTCATGGCAAAGACAGACAGCTCCCTCTGGCCTTGTGTTGACTTCAAAGCTCTGAACAAGATTACAATCCAAAACCAATATGCCTTACCACTTAATAATGAGCTGTTCAAAAGACTCCACTCTGTCAAGTCTTCCCAAAAGTTGGAGCTCTGTGGAGCTTATGACCTGGTGAGGATCTGAATTAAAGACTGCCTTCCATACCAGGTCCGGCCACTTTGAGTATTTGGTCAAATGCTGTTTTGGGTATGCAATGCCCCAGCAACTTTCCAGCATTTCATAAATGAAATCTTCAGGGACCTCATCATTTACCTGGATGGCATCCTTTTTTCTTCCAAATGTCAGACCCTCCACTATCACCTTGTGTACTCTGTCTTGCAGAGACTCTGCCAAAATAATCTCTACATGAACTTGAAATATGTGAGTTCAATAAGGACACAGTGGAATTCTTGAGAAATATTGTCCTGCATGATGAACTCACCATAGGCCTGCATAAGGTGACAGCAATATCCAACTGGGCTGCACCCAAGGACATGTGGGTGCAGAGATTCCTAGGGTTTGCCAATTTCTACAGGCAATTTAATAAAAGCATTCCTTAGCCTGGTTGCACCCAGAATAGCATTCCTGTGAAAGGAGGCCCAGTTCTCCTGGTCCATAGAGGCACAGTTGTCCTTTGATCAACGGAAGACAGCATTCACCTCAGCATACATCCTGATTTACCCCTGTCATAAACATACAGCTAAGGGTAGCATAAAATCCCTCCTTTACCTGTAAGAGGTTAAGAAGCTCAAATAACCTGGTTGGCACCTGACCAAAAGGACCAATAAGGGAAGAGCCCTTCAAATCTGTGGGGGGAGGTTTTTTGTTTGTGCTCTCTTTGTTGTTCTCTCCAGGACAGAGAGAGACCAGGGCAGGAAAAAACATCTCCTAAAACCCAACCTGAAATAAGCATCTAAGATTACAAAATTGTAAGTAATAGCAAGGAAATACGTTAAATTATCTTTTATTTTAGCTTGTGAATTTTCCCTGTGCTAAGAGGGAGGTTTATTCCTGTTTTTGTAACTTTAAAGTTTTCCCTAGAGGAAAATCCTGTGTTTTAAATATTACCCTGTAAAATTACCTTCCACCCTGATTTTACAGAGGTGCTTCTTTTACTTTATTATAAAGTTCTGTTTAGGAACCTGATAGGTTTTTAGTGTCCTAAAAACCCAAGGGTCTGGTCTGTGCTCACCTTGTTTACTTATTTGGTTGTTATATTATTCTCAAGCCTCCCCAGGAAAGGGGGTGAAGCGGCTTGGGGGGGAGGGGATATTTTGGGGAAACAGGAACTCCACGTGGTCCTTTTCCTGAATCTGTCTAACTCACTTGGTGGTGGCAGCCATACCGTCCAAGGACAAGGAAGAATTTGTGCCTTGGGGAAAGTTTTTTTAAGCTAAGATGGTAGAAATAAGCTTAGGGGGGGTCTTTCATGCAGGTCCCAACATCTGTACTCTAGAGTTCAGAGTGGGGAGGGAACCCTGACAACCCCAATTCCACTAAACTGTTTACGATTGAGGCAGATGCCTGAAATTTTATCATCGGTTCATTTTTGTCTCCAAAGTGGGCCTCCACAACCAACTCCATCCCATACCTTTTATTTTCAGAAGCTAACCCTGGCAGAAAAAAAAAAAGCCACCCACCTGCCAAACCTGGCCCCCTTCAAGAGTATAAAATGGGGAAACAGTGGCTTTCAGATTACAGCTACCCCAAGTCCTTGAAGATCCACCCTGTCTTTGACATCTCATTTTTAAAGTCCTCCACTGAAAACCCATATCCAAACCGTGCCAACTCACCATCATCACCCATAACAGTCCATGGAAGAGTACTTGGTCCATCTAATCCTTGATTTAGAGTTAGGGGAAGGATCCAGTACCTGATGGACTGGGAAGGCTACAGTTCCTACGAGCAGTCTGGGACCTGGTAAAGGACATCCATGCCCTGGACCTACTACAAGAGTTCCATTGGAAGTACCCTGAGAAACTGGGCTCCAAGGTGGCACACGTGGTGGTGGTGGTGGTGGGGGTTTAATGCTAGGAATCAGGGTCTCCAGCAGACCCATTCTCAGAGCAACATAACAAGTACACCTGGCCTGTAGAAGGCTACCTGATTGGCTATACTACCTGATCGCTAGAAAGAGTTAGCTGACCAGCTCTTAAGCCCATCAGCAGTATGAGTTTGGTGGCTGCTCAGAGCATTTGCCCACAACTATGACAGCTCCTGTGCCTGCTTGTTCCTGCCTTGGACTCAGCCCAGATAGCCCAGACCAGACCTGGGGGCTCCAATTTCTGGCATCTGGCCCCCGACTCCAGTTCTGACCTTCGGTGCCGATTCCTGATTACCAACTCCTGCTCTAACCACTAGCCCTGTCTCCTGCTCTAACAACGAGGCATGACTGCCCACATTCAAGCTTCTAACATTATGCTTGTTTTGTACCTTCGACTGAATTTGCTCGAGTCCTTATTAACAAGCTTATCCCAGTCATGTGACTTCTTGATATTGATCACTGTAGAGTCAGATAACCTTCTTTAGGTATCATTCCTTTTCCAGGTCCTCAATCCTGCAAACATCTGAGCCCAGATTCTCAAGTTTTAAGGCATTTAACTCCCATAGATTTCAATGCGGGTTAGGCCACCTAAATACCTTTATGCATGTGATTAAGGTCCAGATCCTCAAAGGTATTTCTAACTCATTGAATGGGTCAAGGGACCACTCACATGAATAAAGTTACACACATGCTTAAGTGGTTATCAGAGCAAGACCTATGTTTTCTCTCCCATTTTATACTGTAATATCACAGTATGTCATGTTTATCTTTCAGAGGGTTCCTAATCCAGTGCATTATACCTATTGTATCAATCTCTGTATTCACACATAGCAATACATTTGCAAGACTATTTGTTTCTTTATATTTTAAATGCACAAAATGTATTAAAAGAATCATTTAAAAAAATCTTCTTGGACCACACGATTAAAAATAAAACCAACTGAACTATTTTAGTTTATAGCATCCTCTGGTTTGCTATTTTTAAGAAGGCAAAGAACATTTATCAAGAAAGCTTGTGTGTGTCACATTCTGGCAAAGTCAAGATTTACATTTGGTACACCAATTGAGATTATATAACTTCCTTTTCTCTGAATAGTCTTTATTCAATTTGTAAATTCTGTTAAATCTAAAATACTTTTGTTTTTTCTCTTTTAACTTACCTACCCTGGTAGGTCTAGTGATCACATATGAAGATATCACAGTATAACAACTTCAGAGCACTCTTGAGTCTAAAGTTATTTATCCTTTGGACATATCACCACTGGATGCAATTCATGCAGTATGACAGGTTGATTAATTCTTCTTGTGCCATCAGTGAAACACCCTCCTCTCCATGAGGCTGGGACTATTATGTATATTATGCATTAATTTTATACAATGTAAAATCTGCTTGACACTCTACAGTACAATTAAATGGCATGATTCCTCTTCCCAGAGTGTGCAGTTTAATTATAGATATAACTCAATGGGTGCGGAAAACAAATATAGGGCAGTTCCTCAATTGGTAACTTATCATAGCTCCACTGATCCACGCCATACCAGCTGAGGATCTGCCCCCATGGGGGAATGGGTGAGGAAGGCTAAGGATTACAGTAACATCACACAGTTACTCAGTTGTAGCATATGATCTTATTAAAGTTCTGCTAAATACATATATGCATACACTAGTCTGCATATGTATATAGGCTTGTGTTTATACACATATGGAAAAGCACTGAAGAGTGTTTTAGAATGCAGAGTGCCCCAAACGTGTGTGCAATCAGATAAACCTCATAGCTGATTAGATTTAATCAGAAACATTTCAAGGTACAGCCTAAATTATGAATTCTGAACATTTACACAGTCTGACAGCTTTTCCAAATGATCCCACTGCAATCAAATGCATACAACTGCCCCTTTCTGACTTCACTAAAAAAAAAAAAAATGCATCAACCAGAATGTTTATTACTTTCTCCCTTCCCTCTTTTGCAAGTCCTGACCGTGTTCCCACCCGTCTGCTTTTTTGTCCAGTTCTTGCACAATCGCATTTTCTATATATGAGCTTGTGTGCAAAGCCGATGCCTTGCCCACAGTTAAGTCCCTCTTACAGACCCACTTTCAGTGAATCATGGGGACATGTACAAAAAGGAATCCCCACTTATTATTCCCCTTTCTACTTCAGCAGGTTGTCCCTAGACTGAACTTCTTGGTGTAGAGACCATCCTTTCTAGAATGTCTGGAAAGTGCCTAAGTCATCTGACACGACCACAAGCAAATTACAATAATGTCAATTTTCATCTTAGCAGTGGTAACCGGCTGATGGATAGTGAAGGTATTTCATTGAGTTCAATTTCAAGAAGTATAATTGCTAGCAATAAAGGAAGACCTGCTACATTTTGCAGGCCTTCATAATCACAGGCAGGCCCTTAGGTAGGTGTGCAGGAAGGAGCGTGGCAAGCAAGTATTGGTCAGAATTGCTCTCCTTGCTCTGAGGAGCACAGCAACTGTTCCCTCCATGCAGCACCAGAGAAGCATATTTCCTCAAAGGGGGCTGGGAGTAGTTAAGACCATGGCCCCCTCCCACCCTCTGCAAGAGGAGGTGGAGCTGCAGAGTCATGCAAGAAGGAGAATATACTGCCCACTCTGAAATAGAATAGTAGTGTGCATGGCCACTCTGGGCCAATTCAGGGGTGTTCCTTAAAGGCACAATTGCCTTTGGCAGCACTACATAGTCATCCTAAATAAAAGAGAAACATGAAAACTAGTTCAATAAAATTATAGATGCCCACTGCTATGGAGTGTGACATCTCAACTATAACAATAAAAAAAAAAAAGCCGCAACTCCCCGCTGCCTGCAAAATGTACCCCCCTCCCCCATTAACACAAACAAAAATCAAGCAACCAATAACTAAGTTTGGAAAGTTTATCTCAACTCAGTCTCTTCTGCTTGTATCCTAATATATGATCTTTTTATATCATTAGTCAGTTAATGTAATATATAAATAAAAGCTAGATTTTTTTTCATATAGTAAGTTACAGTACAGTATTCACTTGCCTTGATTTTTAAAATCTCAATGAGATCTAAAAAAAGAAGCCAAACTGAAGAGCATTGCTTTGGTAGCTTCTTTAAAAAAAGTTGACATACATCATGTTCATGAGTATGTTCTACCACAGCGCTTCATTCAGAGTTCATACTAACTTTTAAAATATAACATACGATACACAGATGAGGTAGCTAGAAGGGTCTGGATTATATAAGCATCTTTTACTTCAATGATGGGATCAATCAAAAGCCTGCAGGAGCTAAGAGGATTCCTGGGTTACTTTATTTTAAACTACAATAAGTAGACTCCAGTAGAATTAAACAGTATTGTTTATTAAGTTAGTTCACAAACTAGCTGCCACCCATTGTGGTGTTTTTTCCTCACCTTATGGTAAAGTCTCTGTCACAGTTACAGGGCAAGCTACATCTCTGTCCTCTGCCTGGTCTCTGACCAGAGCAGTGGGATACAGCAACCAGACAGACTGCTTAAAACCAAAATATTGCTTAATAGTCAGACTGAAGAATAAGTGAAAAGATTTTAAACAAATGCTCTGTGCACATGTCTATCTGACCAATAGGCTTATCAGCTCCCCCGCACTGGTAACCGAGGCAGGTCTAACTGTTTCAGACACTCCCATGGGTGCCTGGATCAGTCTGCTTTTCCAGACAATTCCCACCCACATCCTGAGGGAGTCCCTTTTAAAAATGCTATAGTCCTTTTGATTTCTGGTTACTTGGCCTTTTCCCAGCCTGACGATTACCTGTTAACCTTGAGCGTATGTTGAGAAGTGGCTTAAATCTTGACTTAAGCCATTCCTTTTCCTTCCTGCTTGTTTTTCCTGAAAGCCCCCCATTAAACTAAGCAAGTATATTCACACAGTGAGCATCCCAGTAACCAGGTCAACATACAGTATTCATGAATTACAGAGCAGCTCCACTTCTATTGCAGTCCTATAGAATTTATTTGGGTTCCACAGAAATCGAATAGAATACAATAGGAATTACTCTAAAAATCTAGAGAATGTAAGCAAGCAACATCCTTTAGATACATTTTTAAACCATACTATACAACAGTTAATACCTCCCCTGTGACTGCCCTATCCACTGGGCTAGAGTGTCATTCTCAGTGTCTTTCAGGCCCATTACACTGTCCTTTCTGTATTACCAACAATTCAACACATTTTTCCACAAAGATAGAGGCTACACAACTGCAATGTTTTCTAGTCATGAATGAATGTGAAAACAATCAGCATTGTGTTATTTAAACAAGAGCAGCATACTTTTTTTTGCAATAAAACAATGTGAATAGTGCACTGACCTTTTATGACCTAGCATCTAAGTATTTGAAACTAAAAGTGTAAATAAATTATAGACTTATTATCTACAGAGCAGACACTAATTAATCATTGTTTTTTGGCTGGCATAAGTGCTCCAAAGAAATTGGTTTTATGAGATATTTATCACTTAGCAATCAACAACTACCCCACAGGATTAGCATTAATTGTTGTATTATTTGCGGGGAAACAGCTAATGCACTTCATCCTAGGCAATAAAACTAAATTGATATATAGTGAGGTTTTCGGGTAGGCTTTGTTAATTTTAAATGTGAGAACACTGCCTGGAACTCTTATAGATTGAAGGCATGCAAGGTGCATGGGCTTTACTTTGCTAAAGCAAATACAAATCAAAAGTATATTAGGCCAGATTCATCTCTGGCATGACTTCATGGAAGGAAATGAAGTTATGCCAGCAATGAACTTGGCTCATAGTATAGAAGCATAAGAATTGCCATACTGGATCAGATCAGTGGCCCATCCTCTATTCTATCACCAATAGTGGTCAGTACCAAATGCTTCAGAGGAAGCATAAGCACTTTTTAATTACTGTTATGAGCTGGTGGGAACCCTGTTATAGGTTGAGTTAAACCCACACCTAAGACAAAAGAGGTGTTTTGTTTTGGGAAGGTGTGTGCAAAGGGTGAGGGAAGGAGGAGACAGAACAGAAAAACTGGGAGAGTCTCGAAAGGGAGAAGATGAAATCATGGTGGCTGGCCTTAGAAGAAACATGGGCGGAGGTTTTTGGGTCAAAGGAACAGGTTGAAAAGATTCTCTTGGTGCTGTGAGCAAAAGAAGCTGTTTCCTGCTATTTTGATTCTGCATTCAGAAATACAGGACTCGGTACATTCTTTGTAAATAAACAAAACTGCGTCAAAGAAGATACCAGACACCATCAACTTCTACTTCTAGGGGAAAGGCACCAGAATCCTGAAACTTTGACTAACTGCTCAGATCAAAAACAGCGACACATTTGATTATTTATCTATTTAAATAATTTATTGAAGGTTCATCTTTATTACTTCAAACACTATACTGATGAGATGTACTCAATATTATTAACTTATGTTGCAGTAGCACCTAAGTGCCCCAGTCATGGACCAGGACCCCAATGTGCTAGGTGCTATACAAACAGAACAGAGTTGGTTCATATAGTCATTCAGCTGCATGAAAGTCTATGTCATTATGCAACTGATCTCTGACTTTAGGAGTTTGTTCCAATGAATTCTTGGCCCTATTAAAGTCAATGACAAAACTTTCATTGACTGAATTGGACACAATGGGATAGTTAATGTCCTTGCAGATTAGACTGGACATTTAAACTTTAAGGCCAAATCTGAGAGACCCTCTACATAGACTATCTCAGAAAAATGAATAGGGGCTGTGACGCTGCTGGAATATGAGTCTACTCTCTGGGAAATATGGCTGCAAACCTGAGGTTTAGACCACTGGAACTTAATCATGCAAGGTTTTTGAGCACCTTTATCCTCCATTAACTTTGGTGTGAGTATGCCGAACACCTTGCAGGACTGGGGCCTAAGTTTTCCTTTCTATTCTGTGTGAATTTACCTCTACCATTTAGTATACTCTAAATGGGTTACCTGGAGCTCATAAAGGCCACATTTAAACAAACACACACAAACAAACAAAAAAAACCAGGGGCCTCAGTGTCAAATATGTGAGGATCAAAAAGGTAATTGCATGAACATCTATTTGTTCACCAACTTATCCATATTGTCATTGGTTATATTACAGGAGCACGTGTTGGGCTCTTATAGTTTATATAGGAGGGCACAGTCCTTGTCCCAATCAGCTTGCAATCTTTTTTCCTTCTCACACATATTATGGCATTCATAATACTAGTACCAATTCTTGAAAAGCTGGTCCTCCCAAACAGAAAGCTTTCAGTGAGACATTTTGTTCAGTCCTTTGTAAGCCAGCTTTTAAGAAATCAACCCTCAACTCCTTTACTGGGGTAACAGTGTAAATCCTGGAAAAAAATATTTTTTTCTGTTCTCAAATTCATTCAAAATCCTACTCCTATTCCCAGATGAAGTTAGCAACTATTAAGTCAGATTCTCAGCTCATGTAATCAGTATAGCTCTACTGCTTTCAGTGGGGTTACTCCAAAGCACACTGGCTGAGAAACTGGTTCAGAATGCCTCCAGCTGATATTCTCACTAGCCATTACTTTTCTGGTCACTTTTAGGATGGTTTGTTTACAGATCTAATATATGCTTGTAGCAGACCATAGACTCACTGGTGTGGCACCTCCTACTGGTTGCCTCAGGCATTAGCTCAATTTCAGTCCCAGCCCTATGGTGGCCAGTGTCTTGCCTGCCACAGGCCCCACATCCCTCCCAGACTCCAGTGCCCCTTAATTTGGGGTCCCCATACTCTGGGTCTTCCCTCCGAGGGGAACCCCAACCCCACTGTACCCACCTTGCCTCAGTAGCTACTGCCAGTTGTCATCTAGCTCCCTCTCACTGGGGCAAACTGCAGTCTGTAATGGCCACTCATCATTGGAACCTCTTCAACCTCAATACCACTTTAGGCCTTAAACAAGGCCTCAGCCTAGGGAGTTGCCAGGCTAGAGTGCCTCTTGCCTTTCCCCAGGGCTGCTCTGCAGGAGGTACCCTCTGTTCCCAGACAGCTAGGCTGTTCACACTCCAAGGAGGGGGAGAGAGAGAGAGAGAGAGAGAGAGAGAGAGAGAGAGAGAGAGAGAGACACACACACACACACACACACACACACACACACACACACACACACACACACACACACACACACACACACACACTCTGACCCAGCTCATCCATTAGCCCTTTTATCAGGGCCTTCTGTGGCCTGATTAGGTGTGGCCCCAACTATGGCTGCTTTCCCAATTAGCCTACCTTTTCTCCTGGGGTGGGGTGACTGCCCTACTACAATACTAGAGCAGTTGGAAGCACATTTCTTTTTGCCATGATTTCTGAAGTGACCTTTTAATGAAGGGTTAACTGAATTTCAAACCCAATTATGTTGTTAATTAAACTTCTATTTTCTCCTTCACACAATATTTTAGCAACTAGCTCCACACTGCTCATATGCCTGGTTTTTGTTACAGTTTTTGGTGCATTATGACAGTTACCTTTACAAGGACCTTTGAAATAACACATAGGGTATTAGCTTTAGTAGATAATTCTTGAAAGAGTAGGGAGCTGATTTCAGCAGCTCTGTTCCATCTCCTCATCCAATACCATCCACGCAGATGTATATTACTTTCCAATTATATCATGGAAGTTAACGAACAGTTTAAAGTGGTCTCACTTTTACCTCCCAATGAATGTGCCAGTTGTCTTGAATGGGGTTGCTACAAGATTCTTTGTATGGCTGGTGAATTGTTCACCGCAAACAACTTGTCTTATCAACTGTAGCCCTTTCACTTGTTCATGAACAGATCACAATTTTGATATGTTTGCTCCCTATTAAAAAAATTGGCCTCACATTAGCTATCCTCCAGTCATCTGGTATAGAAGCTGATTTAAATGATAGGTTACATAACACAGTTAGTAGTCCTGCAATTTCACATTGGAGTTCCTTCAGAACTCTTGGGTGAATACCATCTGGTCCTGGTGACTTATTACTGTTTAATTTATCAGTTTTTTCCAAAACCTTCTCTAATGACACCTCAATCTGGGGCAATTCAAATTCTCTCTAACAGTAAAGTCAAACACTTTTACGGGTAAAAAATAGAAAATTAGGTCAATTTTTTATTTTGCTTGGCTCGAGTCTTTCTAGATGGAAGGCGTTCTGTTCTTCTAGAAGTGTATTTTTCATTTAAACATTTGCTTGTGCCTTGCACTACAATACATCACTACAAGCTGTTAGCAACGGAGAGAGAGATGGAGAGAGAGAGGGGCAGTATTGCCAACCTCAAGTGTTGGAAGGTCACAACTCAGGCTTCAAAAATCACAAGTGGCTTAAAAATTACAATATTAAAAAAAAATGAACTTTTAAAATTTGCTTTCTGTGTTTTGAACCTGACTCCAGGAGCTGGGTCTTAAATAACACCCACACACACACACACCAACTATGATGAGAGTCATGATAAAATGATGAAAGTTGGTAACATAGGAAGTGTGATGATGCAAAATGCTCTGAAAACCCAAAAGGGAAATGACACAAAACCAAGACATGTAGCAAACGCTACCTATCCATAGCAACAAGATGCCATCCTACACTGTGTAAGCAAAGTCAGGATGAGCTCCATCCTGACATCTGGTGGTGAGTTGTGGCAAGTTGTGGAAAAGAACTTTAGGGGCTGATCTCATTTGCATAGGCACGCCCACCCTGCCTAGCATGAGCCCATAGCTGCCCAAATAGTCACTTTGGCTGCTGTGGGATCCCCAGTTTCTCTGTTATTGGGGCAGGAAGAATAAATTGTTATTATCCTGATTATGTGAATCAAGGACAGTGGAACTGTACTTGGCCTTTTGTTATGATGGAGGGACTCGCCATCATCTAAGTAGCACTCGGTAGGCAAGGGACATGGGTTTCAAAACTCAGTGGATGAAGAGAGGTTGAGTATTGGTATTTATACTTGGTGGTATGGGTCCTTTGATAATGGTCTTACATGCTAATTGCACTTCCTCCTTTCTTTACTGTGGAATATCAGAGCTAATTTTGATTCTGTTAGGAATCTAGTTACAAGCTACTGAGCTGAATTTGCTTTGGGCCAATGGTGTACCAGCACTGAGGCTCCTCTACTACAAGCTGAAATCACTGAGTGTGTTAAATAGTGGGGGAGTTCTTGGAGCAGAGCAGTTCATGGGACAGCTGGCAGAGTGGAGCAATTTGTGGGATGGCTGGTGGAGTGGAGCCCCATGGAGAGGTTGGGGTAATCGGCTTTGAAGCCTGTAAAGTGCCCTTTAACCCCCCTCCCATCTCTACCCAGGTTGGGAGGTAAAACTCTGCAGATAAACTTTTGAACTCTGGTGCTGCACTGACCAGGGACAGAGAATTTTGGGTTGTTGGACTTTGGGTGACTTTGGGTTGCTGGACTCAAGAACTAAAGGGAAAGGTCATGCCCCAATTTACTTGGGGTGGGATTTTTTGGCTCACGGGTGTGTTATGAATCCTGTTGGTGCTGTTTCCCCAACATAATGCCACATTGTTTCTCTCTGTTATTAAAAGGCTTTTGCTACACTCAGACCCTGTGCTTGCGAGAGGGGAAGTATTGCCTCTTGGAGGCACCCAGCGGGGGTGATATATATTTGTCCCAGGTCACTGGGTGGGGGCTCGAGCCGGTTTTGCATTGTATTATTGGAATGAAACCCCTAGATACTGAACCCAGCCCTTGTTGCTGCCAGCTCTGATGGGCAGAAGGGTTACAACTGCATGACACATAACTGCTCTTGAACATTTTCAAAATGGGTATTTCAAATTATCCAGAAGTACTGTAAGGGGGAAAAGGACGTGCAGGTAATTTTAAGGCTAAACATTCATACTATTGTGTTACTTGACCACACAGCTACCAGCTTCATTAGTGCAATGATCTCCTGGTGATTTTCTCCTGGATTAATCAATACTACATGTTATTTTCTATTTTATTTTGCCCTTTTATATCGTCAGTGTCCCTTTGTTCTGCCAATTGCTTTCAAAGCTCGTAGAAGAGGCAGAACCCCTTGTTTAACACATTGGAAAAAAATAAGAAGTACTTCAAAAGCTCTTTTTTCAAATGGTTTATCCATTTGTGAAAAGGACTCCCATGAAGGCTATTAGGGAACCCGGAAGAAAATTTAACATCCCTTTTATCACCCCTCTCTCATTTCCACTTGCTATCTAACTGAGTGAACAGACACCTATGGGAATAATCTGAGCCATCAAAGGTAAAGATAGAAAAGTCACCTTTACAGCTTAACGTTCAGCCACTGTAGTTCTACGTTAGATTTTACTAATTTGGGGCTTTCAAAAAATGGAAAGACATTTCATTGTAGGGAAAAGGCACCCTCACAGGCTAAAATCAAGTTTAAAAGAACATTCACAGAGAGACTGACGTGTGCTGTCAAGAGCCCAATTTAAATTGATGGAAGGTGAGAAATCCAAATATTAGGCTGACCTCTGTAACTCATGGTGTTTTAGTAGGGTTTTGTTTTGTTTTGTTTTGTTTTGTGTGACTTAGGGTTCTAGGTACTGAGTGCCCCGAATTTCCATGGAAGTCAGTCAGAGTTAAGAGTGCTCAGCCCCTTGCTGGATCACTCAGTCTCACACAAGACTGAGCTCTTAAAGACACAATTTCAATGTTAACCTTTAAGGCTTGATTTAACTCAGACCTTTAATATTTAGATTTTTTTTTAAAACTGAAATTTCTCTATACAGTTCTTCCCCCATCCCTTCAATTGCTTCCATTGGTCTTATGGCTCTGCATTTTAGCAGACTGCTTTTTGGGCCTATCTCTGCATCAAGCTTTTTTAATTTGTGCACTGTTGACAAGATAAACTAGAACAGCGTACCAGGTTAGTGAACTTTGATAGAGCATCATGGTTCATTTTCAGCCAACATTAGACCCTCTGCTGCACTCTGACTGGCTGTCTGTGATGATAAGTAAACTGTAACTCTGTCATTCTCTTGCCATCCTTAATGGGGTAACATTTCTAACGGTGCTCAAAGCCCCAGTAGATTTAACTTCTGTCAGAAGAGTTTTAATCTATAATGCTTGAGAGAATTAGTAAGTGTCTAGAATTTGTTCCTCTGGTCCCCATTTGGGCTATGAAAACAGTTCAGTTGACCTATTTCTTCTCCTATCAAGCTGTTTTGTCTGTGCTGATTTACGGGGCAGATTCTCAGGTTGAATAAATTGCCGTATCTCCACTGACTTCAATGTTGCTTCCATCAGTTTAAACCAGCTGATGATCTGCCCTGAAGTGTGGAAAGAATGGCCTACAGATTTTTACATATCAGATTGTATCCTTTAACTTTTAAAACACTGATGACAGTTGGATATCAGAGGTTCCAATTTATTCTAGAAATGTCCATAAGCATGTTTCCCTTTTTTGCAGGAAGGAAAGAAAGAGAAGCAAAATAATGCTCTTGTATTCATTTAAATCTTCATAGAAACACATATAGTAAAAAAGGAGTAACAAATAATGAAATAAAGGACTAACCAAAGCAAATGTAAAGAATTTTAGTGACAGATTTTAAAAGCAATTGCAAGGAGGCACTGGAAGAAATTTCAGTTCATATATAATACAACATTGTTTGAGCAACACAGTGGAATGGGCTTCTTTGTCACACACAGTTATCCAGAAACAAAAATGCAGCTAAGAGGAAGGATGAATAATCCCCCATGTTTTGCTGGTGTGTATGTATGTTGGTGGAGTTAAATGAGGGGTTGTGCATTAGCCCTATGGGCTGCGATAGAAAATATATCTCAATGTTTCATAATGAAAGCACATTTTAAGTATATATTATTCTTGGTCAAGTACAGTAGACATATATTCTGCCCTGGAAGCACATGTAACTGCTACTGCTGTTCACAGAAGATATATTTGCAGGGTTGTCATCTTTATTTTCAGTGCTAGTGGATTAAAAGCTATTTCTCTAAAATGAGTATAGGGCATTCTTTACACCAGTGAAACTAAAAATACAGGAGACAGTTTTCAAATCAGGATGCCTAACCTTAGGTCAGCTAAACAAGAGGTCCAATTTTCAGAGAGAGAGAGAAGAAACCACCAGGGCTGAGGGAAGCGGTGAGTATTCAACAGTCTTATATTCAAGCAGCTTTTTTATCTGGCTACTACGGATTTTAAGTGCATAGCTTTAGGCACCCAAGTCAAAGAGTAGCAGCACAACCAAGATGTGAATGTGTGAAAGTATGGATCTGGAAGAAGTAGGGAAAAGCAAGCTGAAAGAGAAAGTCTGGTTTAATTACGCTTTGTGACAGGGCTGTAATCTCAGAGTGGTCACTGATTCTCTGTACTGAATTAGCTCTTCAAAACCAGTAAAGAAACTATTGCACATGTTTTAATTGTCAAATAAATTGTGGTGCTTGTGAAAGGTGTTACCTGGTATTTGGAAACAGTGAGTGGAGCCCCCCAGGACAAAAGGCCCATTGCCTCCAGTTGCAGGAGTGAAAGGTGCTTGGATGACAATCCTGGGGACTGAAGTTCCCGGAAAAGGAAAAGTGCAAGATGGGCAGCAGCAGTGTCACTTCTTGCAAACCCTCTCTGTCGTCGTTCCTTCACTGTCACTTGGAATGACCATCTGTGAGGGACCGGTAGTTCAGATTCCAGCCCCTTCATTCCTTGGCCTCTCTGCTGAGACCTCCACTAGTGCCAATTAACAACTACTGTAGTGGTAGTTTTTGTGATAGGAGCACCTTGTCATGTCCTTAGTAGACTCATAACGGATCTGGTCAAGTGAAACTCCATGAAATACAGTTAGTTTATGTAATAGTATAATTTATGTCGCTGTATATTACATTGTATTGCTCACTTCATAATAGCTTGAATTAAAGCTGAGAGAATCCCTAGTGAACAGCTCTCTGCAGCGCGAGCCTAAGTATCTTGCCTTTATACTTCATTGCTTTGTACTGCACTGCCAGAAAGCTATTTTTAGAGATGGTTCTGCATTTGCACAGTTATTGCTTATGTCTTGCCTAAAGGAAGTAAGGTTGCTTTTCTGAGACTTTGCCCTTTTCTCAAGGGTAAACTAAAATCCATTAAACACATACTGTACTGTAAACCCTAATACATTAGTGGCTGCAACGGAAATATTGTGTATTTATTTATAATAAGATACCCCTTTGGGAAAGTGAAATAAATAGGTGTATCTGCAAATTGCTGCCTTTTTGTTCTCTTTTTAAAGTCATTATCTTTGCTACTTCAGCCTGAAAGTTTACTCAACTGGCAATAAGAAAAAGCAAAGCAAATATATCTGCAAAGAACAGATCATAGTTTCCCACAATTGCTCGCAATAAATATTTTATAAAAAGTTGCATGTGTTCCATTGGGCCAAATTCTACTGTGCTACTCCCGCATAAATCCAGAGCAGTACCCTTGACATCAGAGAAGTTGCTCTGGATTTAGGTGCTCAGATATTATGGTTAGGAGGACCATAAAAGTATCTGGTGAAATACTGGTGCCAACAGAGCAGAATTGCTAGCTGCAGTCAAGGTTTCTCTCCCTTATTTTGAGCTTAAAAAGTTACATTAAAAGTCAGCTAAATATTACTTAAAATACTCCTAATATGATTTTATCAGCAATTGTTGTAATTGACTCAGAGAGAAGAGATAACAAATAAGGTAATAGGGAGTGGTGGCAGTTTGTGCAATGGTGAGAGGAAGTGGCAGGTGTCCTTGAGACAATAAAGTGTGGTCCATGCTATGAAAAATTATGAAAACCTCTGAACTAAGATGAGAAACTAAAAAATCCAATTTGACCGTCATGTCTGGATGTATGTTATGTGTCTGAATGCATTCAAATTAGAGGACAAGTACTGTACCTAGAAAGAAGGACTGGTGATATGCAATGAATACCTAGCTGAGGTCTGTGGCTTTTCCTGTGATTCTTTGGAGAGATCCTGTAGCAATCACATATATCCTACTGTAATGAGATTTACACACACATCTGAGTGCAGAAATTGACCCAATGAATCTCTCTCTTTTTCAAGTGAACCTTAATCATCCCAAGAGTGAGTGCTTTATAACTTTTAGGAGAACAGCAGAAAATGTGCCAGATAATTGATCTTGTCAGATTCACAGAGCTTCACAATCAAATAGATGTAGGAAAGTTACCATCAAATAGATGTAGGAAAGTTACCATTGTTAAAGGCTTAGCAGAAAGAAGTAAAGAAATTTGCTTATGTTAAATTCATAGTTGTAATTATTCTGACTTTAGATTCTTTACAACAGGTTCTTTTCAGAGAAGTCACAGAAGAAACAAGAGACACCACTAGATCTCTCTTTTACATCCTAAGTCCTAGGTTTTTGATAGAACACTTGCTCACTAACTTGAATACCTGCAAATCTTTGACATGTTCTGAGAGGAGAAGTCAAATTGGGGTCTTTTGCTTAGTTCCTTAGTATAAGGCAGAGCAGGCACTGTGAAGAAAAATGTCTCTGATCCATGTCCACGTATAGGGCTACTCAAGTATGTAGTCATCCTCCTTTCTGGAATAATGTATTGATATTCCTCCGTCTTAATTACTTTCATTCATTAATTGCATTATATTCATAAGCATTTACATTTGCAATACAATTTAGGGCAACAAGTAACACCAAGAAAGTGATATGTTGGCTAGCAGTGAGATGGCTTTGTTCTATAGTAGGAAGATAAACGAGTAGAAGAGATGCCACTTGCTTTGTTCTACAGTCTGCCTCTCCCAGCCCATCTTTGGTTGGCAGCTATATTCTTTGGCATGGGACCATTTGAGCAGATGGGCAATTGTGTAGATATGCAAATTAGCTAGTGTTCACATTCATTTGGAGGATTGTGGGCATAAATCAGTCAGTCCATACAAATCTCCACACCCAAGATTATGGCAATGATAAATTGCATAAAACATAGGATAATTATTAATGAACCAGGATAATTATTAATGACACACAGATCTATTGTTCATGTAGTCCAAGAACAATATTAAAGGGAAATATATTTGTGTCAATTTGGAAAATGGAAGGGACCATTTCTTACATACAGTAAAATCCTGTTTGCTTCTAGGCCTACAGTGCTCAGTGGCCAGGTCAAAAGACAAAGAGAGGTGCTGTTAAATTCTTCAAATAGTTGCCATTTAACAAACTTACTTGTATATCAGGATGGTGAAGTGTACACAGTAGATAGAAATACCTGGGAGATCACTTGCTTTAAATTCAGTGCACAGTCCTGTCACATTTCCATGACCACTACAGTGGCTGGAAAGTACCAAGTCTATACATAAACAAAATCCTCAAGATTGTCTCATTTCACTATGTCTGACAGGTGAGCAGGGACCAAAAGGACAGCAGGCGTTTAAGAGATGCACAGAGAAAACACCCCAAGAGGTAGAAAAAGTTAGATAGTGTCAGCACCTATCCTACTTTACAAAGCATCCTGAATTCAAATAAGCTACAGTATACAAGTCACATAAATGCACCAGAACAAGCAAACAAAGTTGCTTTGTTTGTTTGTCTTTTTATGTAGTTAATTTACTTTTGAGGAGCAAACTCTATCCTCTTCTTCTTGGTTAGGTGGGGCCACACAATATTTCCCTTGACATAAAGATCCATTTGCCTGATGCTGACTCCTATTCTTCCTCACACAGTGCACAACATGTTTTGTGTGTCCTAGAAAACCCGAGAACTACCCTATACATCCATTGACAGCTACTGACATCAAAAAGGTGGAATCGTGAAACTGAGGTCACTGAAAGTGTTATTCACACTAATGCAAGGGATGCCACAGAACTGAGTTTTCTGCATGAATATTTTTGTGCCTCTTGTTTGGGGTACTTGTCAGACATCACATCTCACATTTGAGCCATGGCAGATGGAGAAATACATGGGCGTGTCATGGGTGGGCCAGAGGAGGAAGCAACAGGTTCTGACAGATGTCACAAGGCAAATCTAGTGTTATTGCATTTGATCTAGGAATCATCTAGGTAGAGATATTTTAACAAATAAAAAAGCATGCAGGGCAATATGAACTAGTGTGTATCAGACGCTGATCTAAAGAGCTGTATGGAGGAAACCATTTGCAGTGCACAAGAAGTTTGTTGATCCTACACAACTAAAGAACTGCATGCCACATTCTTGAGAGTCATCTATTGGCATCTTGTCTATTAACAAACCATGTACACAAAGCACTCTCATAACACCTTGAACCCATGGGACTAGCTTTGCCTCTGGGGCAGGTAGATGGCAATACTAGGGGAAGGCAGCTGTATGCTCTAGTTGTAGTACCATAGTAGCCCAACCAGTGGTGATTGCAAGTGGGATGTACTGAATAAGTTCATTTCCCAACTTATCTAGCCATGCCACATCCTTGCTGGCCATGTTCACAGAGAGAGATAATTACTGTTAAAAAGAGACACGGGAATCCAGGACTAGAACCTTCTTCAATTAAAAATAGATGATAGGAGTAGTAATCTCTCACCCTTTTTGTGGGCCAGCTATATGAGAGCAACATGATACAAACACACAAACTCTGTACATTACACAGTAACCAGACATGGCATCGGACATATCAGCCCTTGAGGAGGAGGCATGAAATCATGAAAATTGTCATGAACCATAGGTGGTGACTCCGTGGGTGCTCCAGGACTGGAGCAGACCTTTTCCCACACAAAAAAGGTCCGATTCAATGAATCCACATTTTTCAATAACAACAAAAAGGTTTGCAAAAAAATTCCCAATCAGCTCTACTTGAAACCTCACTAGTGAAGGCTTCACATCACTATTGGTCCTCTACAGCACCTTCTTTATCTGTCCTCTGTCCTATACAGTGCTGTTGTAGCTGTGTTGGTGCCAGGATATTAGAGAGACAAGGTGAGTGAGGCAATATTTTTTATTGGACCAACTTCTGTTGGTGAGAGAGATAAGCTTTCAAGCCACACAGAGTTCTTCTTCAGGTCTGGGAAAGGTACTTGGAGTGTCACAGCTAAATACAGGAGGCCAACTGACACCTCTCCAGCACAACCTACTATAAAGAACTTAAAGAAGACCCCACACCACAGTTTACCCAGGAATTTAAGGATATCATCACATCCTTCCCTGTACAACTCCAAGAGAAATTCTACAAACTCATTCCCCACGTACACACTCCAGAGACCTTTTACATGCTTCTCAAGATACTTAAAACAAGGGAACCCAGGCTGCCCCATCATATCTGTCCATGGTACTCCTATTGAACGAATTGGACTCCTATTGGGACTCACTGAAACCACCCTCAAACCACTCACCACACAAAGGGCCAGCTTCTTCCAGGATACAACCTACTTCCTCCACTAAACGCTGCAACATTAACATCCTTGCCACCATTGATGCCACTTCCCTAGACCTGCATCCCTCACAATGACAGTATAGCTGCCTGCTTCAAATATTTACAAGACAATGCACAATCCTCAGACATCCAACCTCAAATACATAAACCAACTCATCATTTCGTCCTGACACACAACAATTTTACATTCAACAACAAAACACTTCTTCCAAAGCATGAGAACAGCCATGGACACTAGGCTGGCTCCCCAATATACCAACCTCATTATGAGCAACCTGGAAGAAGAATTTCTGGACCAATCAATGATACACCTGAGATACATCAATGATATTTTCATCTTCTGGACAGACAACATACACTCCCTCATAGATTTCCACCACAACTTCAACAACTACCACCCATCCATTAAACTCTCTCTGGAACACTTCCATACTAGCATCGATTTCTTGGACACCACAATCAGCTTCAACAATCTGTGACTGCTAGCAGCAAATATCTCCAATGGCTAGTGATGGGACACCATTGTAGGCAATGCCACATGCCATAGTAGGCAATTTCATCATACTGCACCCTCCATAAACTTATCAAGGTCAGTCTTGACACAAGTTAGGTTTTTTCACCCCACTGCTCCCCTTGAAAGGCTGTTCCAGAACTTTCCTCCTCTGCTTGTTAGAAACCTTCATCTAATTTCAAGCCTAAACATTTTGATGGCCAGTTTATCAATTTGTTCTTGTATCCACACTGACATTTAACTTAAATAAATCCTCTCCCTCCCAGATATTTATCCCACTGATGCATTTATAGAGAGAAATCATATCTCCCCTCAGGCTTCATTTGGTTAGGCTAAACAAGCCAAGTTCTCTGAGTCTCCTTTCATAAGGTAGGTTTTCCGGTTCTCGTATTATCCTAGTAGCTCTTCTCTGCACCTGTTACATTTTGACTTCATCTTTCTTAAACATGAGAAACCAGAACTGCACACAGTATTCCAGATTAGGTCTCACCAGTGCTGTGTATAATGATACTAACACTTCCCTGTCTCTATTGGAAATACCTCACCTGATGCATCCTAGTACTGTATTAGCCTTTTTCATGGCCGCATCACATTGGTGGTTCATAATCATCCTGTGATCAACCAGTACACCCAGGTCTTTCTCCTTCTCTGTCACTTCCAACTGATAAATCCCCAGCTTATTGCAAAAATTCTACCAGACAATCACTAAGCTCTCAAATGAACTCACACAGGAAAATGATAACAGACAAAAACACCATATCACCTGTGGGTGAACACTTTTCACAAAGCAATCAGTCTATATCTGACTTATCAGTTCTCATCCCCAGGAAACCAGCACAACACTTTCAAAAGACAAGCCGGGGAGCATAAGTTCATAACTTTGCTAGATGCTAAAAATCATGGTCTTTATAAAGAGACTGGATTTACGGCTTATTACAACAATCTTTAACCCACTAATCCTCCTTTTAGTCCTAGGACTACAGGGATGATAATGGACCACTTCCCTGAATAGTCCCTTAGAATACGTGCTAAATACTTATGCTAAATAATCTGTTCAATCTTATATTTAGCTGTGACTCTCCTTTTCCAGACTTGAGGAAGAACTCCCTGTAGCTTGAAAGCTTGTCTCACTCATCAGTTGAAGTTGGTCCAGTAAAAGATATTACCTCACCCACCTTGCCTTTTGTCCTGGCAGAAGTGTGATTCCTTTGGAGAAGGAAGGAAGGGCATGTCTACTCTTGCCATTTAAAGTTTAAAAAGTCCCTTTTTTTTTGCACAAAAACCATGGGAGCGTCTACACTTGCCAATTACTTTTTGCAGTGAAACTCAGAAGTTTCACCGCAAACAGAAAACCACCTCCACGAGAGGCGTATAGCTCTTACAGATAAAAAGAAAAGGAGTACTTGTGGCACCTTAGAGACTAACCAATTTATTTGAGCATAAGCTTAAGTGAGCTGTAGCTCATGAAAGCTTATGCTCAAATAAATTGGTTAGTCTCTAAGGTGCCACAAGTACTCCTTTTCTTTTTGCGAATACAGACTAACACGGCTGTTACTCTGAAACAGCTCTTACAGGTGATACTTTTGTGGTGATGTGAAAGTGAAGACAAGTTCTTCCTGTTCACACAGTTTTTAGCCTCTGGAGGATATCCCACAGTACCTAGGTGACCACTCTGGCCAGCAGCTCTGCTGCTGTGATGCCAGGTAAACAGATGTCTGCCCTTCCCCCTGTAAAACTTTGAGGTTTGAAGTTCCCCCAGGGAACTTTGAAACCCGCCTTCCTGCTTTCTTGGCAAGTGCTCACTTATCATCTGGCCAGGTGACAATGCCTGTTCCATGGAGCAAACGATCCCCTGCTTGGAGCAATGGTGAGCTACTGGAGCTGATCAGTGTTTGGGGAGAGGAGGCTGTGCGGGGACCCAGGATGCCCTGTGATCTCCCCTCTTCCCCTTCCCACAAGACCTATCCTCTAAATGGAGAGAACTGCACTATGGGATAGCTACCCTCAGTGCACTGCTCTCATCGTGATGGAAGTGCTGCAAATGTGAACACGATCTGACGCCTGTGGAAGTAAGTGAGAACACAAACCAGTGCTTCTCTTTTACTGGTTCCCTATCACCAGTGAAACTGACAGCACAAAAACACTGCAAGTGTGGACAAAGCTGAAGATACACCCAACACCCCAACGCCTCATTCCAGTCCAGCCCCTTGAGCAATGTAACAGGGTTTCTGGAGGACACTGGGAGGATGGATGGCCTGAGCTATTGGCCCTCTTGTCACAATGGGGAGCACAGCTTAGCTTTATTGCAGGCTTCAATGATAGCATGGTGGGGCGGGGGGAACCTCTCAGCACATCCCCAAATGACTATCCAATAGACCAGAAAGTGTTCAGGGGTGGGGTCAGCTGGCTAGGTATGGGCACAGTGGAGATTGCAGGCACTGTGGCAGTAGTCCAATGCACCCCCTCAGCAGCCTGCCTCTCTGAAGTGTAAAAGACTGCTGTAGTGAGGGCTGAGATAGGTGGCAGGACCATGGTGGAGGAGGCCTCAGGAGTCACTCACACAGGGAACGCTTGTTGGCTATCAAATAGTATAATGAAGGTGTGCAGGATTGAGTGCAGGAAAGGAGAAAGGCCAGACTCCTGAGGAGGGACTACCTGACAGCTTCTGGAAATAAATTTCTAAAATTGCTTCCTTTCAGGTGGGAAGAAGAGGGTAAAATGACATGGGCACGTGCAGCTCCCTACCTGAAGGCAGGCTTCCTCAGTGTGCTGGCCAATCCGGCTCTTTATTCAGGGCCAGTGGAGGCAGCCATCCAAATGGTTTGTGAAATAACGGGCCATTGTTGGCCAGTGGGATAGGTGGCCTGATTGTCCCATATTCCTCAGGTGACCCCAGCAGCCCACTAGTGTTGGAGAATGGAACAATATCTCATGCATTCAAATACTGAGCACCACTTCTGTTATGACTTCTAGAGGCGCAATGCTGCAGTCCTTGCACAGATAAACTTCCTAATGATTTCAATTCTGGATTTCATCTACTCTTTCAACATTCAGACAGTAGTGTCTACCCCATTTTTTCCCATCCCCTCATTTTCCAAGTTCCAATTACCACCAGAAATAGAAGGACTGGATATCTTATGAGAATCTCCTTTTGTGAGTTTTCCGGCGGCTTTGATAAGTATCTGAACTCTTGTGAGCTTCTCTAGGATTGCCATCACAAGTAAACCTGTCTCTTGCAAGCCCTGTGTTTCAGGACCAGATATTACTGGGCCTTCTATTTTGAATGCCATTTATTATTTAAAGCTCCCCGTACGCCTCCCATTACATTTGAGTCTGATTCAAAGCCTATCAGTTAGTAATAAAACAGTAGCAGTTGGCAAGAGAGGAGTTATTAGCACTTAAAAAGGTTACAAATCCTTTAGCTTCTGCCTGTGACAAAGTACCATATGCATGGATTTATTGAACTAAAAACAACTCTGCTCTTCATTAATGAGTATTATTATGGCTGCTCACTCTGACATGAGACTATCACACACTCACCATATACATAAAAAGCACCAGTCACAAATACACCAACAATCAAAAACAGCAACAAAACTAACCTGTCACTATTTGTATTAAACTAAATGCTTAATTGCAGTTGGGGAATTCCATTACTTTGCATGACTGTTTCAGGACTAGTAGTACAATGTGAAAAATATTTGTACTACAGCTTCGTAGAAGTACAAGGCATGCACTGTTGTGTATGGGATTACTTCAGGGGGAATGGGAGTCAGCATGTCTGGGATCTGGTTCTGCTGTTCTACTGATTTACTGTATGACTTCAAGCAAGAAAATGTGGCTAGTATTTTCAGGAGTCACTAATTTTTGGGTGCCTATCTTGAGATACCTAATCCCTTCAAGCCTAATGTTTCCTTATCTTAAATTAGGTGTAATATGTCCTTTGGGCTGTGAAAACATTCATTCATTTACACACGAGTGGTAAACTGCTCCCATGCAATATGTGTTTGCAGGATCAGGGTCTTAGATGGATTGTAAACTCTCTATGGTAGGGCCTATGCCTTCTGTTAGGTTTGGAAAGCATCTACCGCACTTATATGTACTCCTGAAAAGATCTAATTAACAATAATAATGTTTGTATAATAACTCAGAAGTGGTGTGAGACTTGACTAATTTGTATTGCAAAGAACTTTGAGAACCCTAGGTAAAATGCTGAAAGGCACCATATACTATACATTCAGAGAGGTATTGCTTTTACTGCAGACACTAGATAACAATAACTTGCAGCATAACTAATAAGCATCATCATACACTCACAGTTCTCTTTGTGATCACTATTGTACCCTTTTCCCAAGGCTATACTTAGCGAAATCATGAGCCAGCTTGAAAGGTTATTTGATTCGTGAGCAATACTAACAGTTATTGGGAGGTAATGTGGTATAGGGGAGCCATGCTGGATAATTGAATGCCACACACCTCTTTACAAAAGGCAAACTGGTCAAAGTATAACTCAGTCACTCTTGGCCACGAGTGCTTATTGAGGAGAATGCCCTCTTATTGCATGAAGTCCCTGTGCAATGCTTAAAAGAAATAAAACAGAAACGGTGATTCTTTAGTTAATAGCAAGCTATAATTGAATTTGGAGAAAACAAAATTTAAAAATATTTCTTATCAAGTCAAAAACAATCACTTCTCTGTAAGTATAAAAAATGTACTTCGCATTTTATAGAAATATGTAACAGCTGTCAAAGGTAGCAAAAGCCCCATACTACCAGAGGGTTGGAAAGTACCCATATGCTTTTGTTACCTGTAATAATAATTGGTATTTTGGCAGCACTTGTGAACAGTTGTTGTTTTGTTTCTTTGTTAATGAAGCTTTATATTGCAAGATCTCTTTGTGAGCAGCTCTGGAGAGATTAAACAGGAAAAAACGTCCATCCTCATGGCACTTGATGAAAACCACTGTTTTGTGGTTAGATGTTTTGTTCAGATGGTAGTAAGAATAAATTGTTTCTACCTTTTCTTCCCTCATTCGAGCTTTTATCACAAGAATGGTCCATGTGGGTTGGAGATTGTGTTCTCATTACAATCTTTGTCATAAAAATATGTTTTATAATTAGAGATACCATGAAGTTTCCCCAAAATAATTTTTTTTGGATCCTCTGAAGATGTGATAACACATCTGCAAAACATGCTGACGGGATACATTTTAAATTACATTGATTTAATAAATTAAGTGGGTAGAGGACTGAACTGGGAGTCAGGAGATCTGGGTTTGGTATGTGGCTCTGTCACTGACCTGCGAAGTGATCTTGGACAAATTACTTCCCCTCTCTATATCTCAGCTTCCTCACCTGTAAAAATGGGAATAATGATACTGACATTCTTTGCAAAGCACGTTGAGATGTTCAGAGAAAAAGTGGTATATGGGCATAAGCCAATGCCTATTAAAACCAATGAGCTTACAAATAAGATCTTAGCAGTGTGGCCTACTGGATAGAGTATCAGACTGGGTTTCAGAGGACTTAAGTTCTATTCCCAGCTCTGCCAATGGCATGCTGGGTGACCTTGGGCAAGTGACTTCACTGCTCTGCACCTCAGTTTTCCCACCTGTAAAATGGGAATTATGATCTAATTTGTAAAGTGTTTTGAGATCTACCGATAAAGCGAGCTAGGTATTACTATTTTGTTATTATCAATCAGACTATGTTGAGCATTGGATTAGGTCCCATCACAATTAAATCTTATTCAGGTGACAAAAATTACCAATCCCAAGCATTCAAAAATCATGAGTCAGCCCTCCCCCCAAAATTATGAGATTTGGGGTTTTGTTTTTAAAGATTGGCTTCTTTTTATTTACCTTTGGGTTTTGGAGCCTCTATGGAGTGCTCAGGTCACATATTGAAGCTTTTCCCCATAACTATAAGGGCTACAAATTTACTTCTGTTTTTTAAAAAATGGAAGCTGAGAGTCTTACAAGATCATAAGATTTCAGGAGCTGGAGCCTTAAGAAAAATCACCAAATTTCACAAGACTGGGTACAGAGTTATTACAACTGGCAACACTAAGAAAGGGGCAGTTGGTGATAAACACCTTAGATTCTAAGGGGTGGCCAACCTATGGCTCCAGAGCTGCATGTGGCTCTTCAGAAGTTAATATGCAGCTCCTTGCGTAGGCACCAACTCTGAGGCTGGAGCTACAGGCGCCAACTTTCCAGTATGCTCGGGGGTGCTCACTGCTCAACCCCCGGCTCTGCCCCACACCCCTCCCCCACTCTATCCCTTCCCACAAGGGCCCCGCCCCTTCCCCCAAGCCTGCCATGCTCTCGCTCTTTCCCCCTTTCCCTCCAGAGCCTCCTGTATGCCGCAAAACAGCTGATTGCCATGGGCAGGAGGGGAAGGGAGGGGAAGGGAGGGTGGGGCTGTTGGTGTATTACTGTGGCTCTTTGGCAATGTACATCCGTAAATTCTGGCTCCTTCTCAAGATCAGGTTGGCCACCTCAGATTAGTAACACACATGGTTCAAAACCGTCATCTTGTGGCTCCTCATGACTTTCCTGAGAGCTGAACAAGAGCAGGCTGCAGTCTCATCTGAAGGAAAACATCTCTCATTTTAACTTAGAACAACGAGCATTCTAGATAATGGACATCTTTCTCCCATGGAAGCGAGCAAACAGACAAATTACCTGCGCTCAGGAAATGTGCTGTACCCTAGGTATGACATCATTACTCAGTTTGCTAGAGCATGCGCCGGAGTCTCCTCGAGTGCAGAGTCTCACCTTGACCTCTCCCTGGATGATGTGGGTGACTGTGAATGTAAAACTAAACCCCACAGTCTTCCTTCCCTTCTAGGACTAGTGTTATCTTTTGAGCCATTTGTTTTCTACATCATAGCGAACTCTAAAGGAAATTCACCAACTTTTTTAAAAAAAGTGTTCTATGAACATAATAGAATTGCAGGAATCCTCCTATCACGTCTTAATTGGATAACATAGAAATATTTATTTTGGGGAAATGTATCTTTAATCATTTCCCATAGAAAGTGTAGGCAGGACAATAGGGTTACCATACGTCCGTATTTTCCTGGACATGTCCGGCTTTTTGGTTCTTAAATTGCTGTCTGGAAGGAATTTTTAAATATCTAAAAATGTCCAGGATTTTGCCATCATTATTTTTCCCCAAAGAAGCGTTGATCATTCAAGAAAGCGAGTGAATATTGATCATTCAAGAAAGAAAGTGAATGTTGATCACTTGAGAGAGTGCCCACTTTTCCCCCCTAGCTCCCAGCGCCTGCGCTGCAAAACAGTGAAACAGGGAGGAGGGGGACCGCGGCACACTCAGGGGAGGAGGCGGGGCCAGGGTGGGATTTGGGGAAGGGGTCCAATGGGGCAGGGAAAGGGTGGAGTTGGGGCAGGGTCGGGGCCCGGGGGGTGGGGGCGAGCACATACCAGCGCCGGGGAAAGTTGGAGCCTAGCCCTATGGTTCCCGACAGATATGATCATTTTTCCATAGTGGGGATAGTGCAATGTCGACAATTTCAGTGTCTTTTCTGAGTTCGTACCATGCACGGTAGTGTTTCCTCAAGAGCTCTTTATTTGGTATTTTATTTTACTACCCCCAAACACAATGCCAAAATGAAAGTGTAAATTCACTGCAGAACTAAAGACAAAATTCCCGTGTTTTCGAAGTGGTAGAGAAGAGTGGGAAGCTGAGTGCTTGGTGTGTAGACCTGGTACTTACGTCTCTGTGAAAAATAAAGGTGCTAATGATTTACAAACTCAGGTGGACTCCGACAAGCGCAAATAAGCAGTTCGAGGAGAGAGCTCATCAACAACATTGACAGGTTATTTTGTAAAACCAGGCAGCAAATCAGAGGATGCTTTTGCATTTCACACCGTTAAACACCATAATAGCTTTAAGTCAATGGATTCCACATCTGTCTTGTTGAAGAAGACATTCCCTGATTCTGAAGTAGCATGGAAATTTTCTAGTGCTAGAACCCAGACAGAAGCAATTGTTCTCTCTGTGCTTGCACCGCATTCTGTTGATGTTGTTCTGAAAACGTTTGAAGAAAATGACGTAGCTTACTGTGGAGTTGCTACGGATGGAAGCAATCACGGTTCAGTGAAAATATTTCCAGTAATTATTCAGTATTTCAACTGGAAGAATGGCGGTTTGCAGTCAAAATTGATTTAGGTCCAAAACACTCCTAATGAGACTGTCGACACGATTGCTCATTATGTGAAAGAAATGCTTGAAAAAAATGGTTTGTTCGAGAAGTGTATTGCATTTACAGGTGACAACTGCAATACAATGTTTGGAAGACTCCGGCGTGATGAAGATGGAAAGTTCTGCAAACTTAAAGAAGTTGTTGCAGAAAAGAACATTGATTGGTATGGGTTGCCCAGCACACATTTTAGACAACCGTGTTCACCATGCAGGAGAAAGAATGAACGTTGACATTGAGAACATTATTTTCAAAATTTACCAGTACTTTCATATCTACACTGTTGGAACTGAGAGGCTGAAGGAGTACTCTGAGTTTGTTGATGTTGAATACAGAAAGCTGCTTTCTCATAGTGCTTAAGACATTTTTTGAGTATGACTTAAGTGAGATTTACCTCTGGCACATGCATTCACTCATGAGTGTATTTCAAACTTACATCCAAGAAATTGAAAGGGAAAGCAATTCTTTCGTGGAAGTGTTGAAAAGTTTGAACTCAGTTCACAATATCCTTCTTGAATGCAAGACTCACAACTTTACGTCCCTGAAAGTTAAGGACTACTGGCACAAAAGCGCATGGAAGGAATTGATGAAGAGTGTGACAAATTCTGTGCTGAAGTAGATAATATGTGCAGCAGATGCTTAGAATATTTGGAGAAGTGGCTTAGACCCCTGGAAGGCTTCTCTTGTTTCAGGTGGCTTACCCTCAGTGAGACACCGAATTGGAGTGATGTGGAATGTTGTATCAAGTACCTGATCGATAAGGGGGTGCAAATTGATGACGCGAAGTGTTTTTATCAGGTCAGCAACCTAAAGAAGTTTACGGAAAGTTGCAACAGTAATGAAGAGTGCAGTAATTATTTGCTAGCACACCAGAAGTGGACCAAATATTTTGAGAAATCCAAAAACATTGAGTGTCATTCAGAACTGTTAAAGATTGCACAGTTCTTCTTTGCTATTCCTTCTCACAATGCAAATGTAGAGTGAATTTTTTCACTGATGCAAAGCCAGTGGACAAAGGAAAGGAAAAACTTGAATGTTGAGTTGCTGAAAGGAATTCTACTTGTACGGTACAACTTCAGACAAACTTCTTGTAAAGACTTTCATGCCTTCTTAAAAAGCAATCAACCACTGCTGAGAAAAATATGATCTGTGGGCACATGAGGAGAAAGAAAACTGAAGAACTGGTGAAAGGAAAGGACTCACTACATATAAAAAAGTACAGTAAACTTTAAATAAGTAAACTTCACTTTTGAGGCCATATCACTTTTTCTGATATATACTCAATATAGACGACATGTAGCGCATAGCATATATAACAGTATAATAGCACATTAATACAATGCAAGTTGGTAGATACTGGTGCAAATACCCTCCCTCTTCCCCCCCTGGAGTGTCCTCTTTTTTGAATGTTCTAATATGGTAACCCTAAGAACAATCTTTTTCAAGAGGCATTTTTGACAAGAACTACTATCTCATCACAAGGTATATTTGCTAAAGACATAGGGGTCCTTAGAAGAGCTAGGACAATGCTGCTATTTCCCTCTCACCGGTAAATGTTTGTAACACATCTTTATAATAAATGTGTTGTGGCTATAGTCACATCCTGTTACATGCACTTCCTGTGAACTTTTATTTGATAAATGTGGTATCAATAGGATAAATATTTATATAATGAAATTTCTAAATGAACTAAAATTAATAACATTAAATGATAACAATGATAGTTCAGTTGGGGGTGCAGCTTATACCAGCAGAGAATTTTGGCCTATGTTATGGTAGCATCCAAGTGGCCCAATCAGGATCAGTCCTCCCATCTTCTGAGTGAACCCTTTTGGTCAGGGATTGTCTTTTTTCTATGTTTGTGCAGTGCCCAACACATTGGGGCCCAAATGCCAACCAAATAAATATTTACTACTACTTATAAATATTGTGGTAGGTGCTGTTCAAACACAGATGAAGAGACAGACCCAGGATCTATGTGAGCAAGTAGTTACAGAAACAATATTTTAGATTAAGGGGGGTCAGAAGAGCTTGCTCAGTCAGTCACCCAGTCCAACGCCACGTGAATGTCTGACTAATCACCAATAACCAACACACCTTGAATAGCGAATATGCATACAAAACTGTTTATGATCAATCCGTGGAATTAAAATAAATTCACAAACTTCCTTGGCTTTACATTTACTTTTCCCTTTTGATGGTCTTTTATTAATCTGCTGAAATGCCACTGAAAATTACCAATAATTAAGTACTTCAAAACTAAACTGAGCAGCATCACAGGAAAATTTCCCACTGATTTCAGTGGGCTTTGAATCAGGCCCTTAAATAATTTTTGTCTTAGTTTCCATGTGTATAGAATGAGGATAACAATTACTTACCTCACAGTGGTATTGTAAAGACTAATGCTTGAAAAAGTGCTTTGAGAACCATGGATGAAAGATGCTATAGAAAAGTGCAAGATATGATTACAGTCAGTTTGATGTGCAATAAGTTTTAAAAAAATTGCATCTCCCACAGTGTTTCCTTTCATAGTAAAATAAATGTAGATGTTTTGTTTGATAATTTCTTCTTCTAACAGTAGGTTCTCATCTCCATTATTTTTTTGGTCTTGATTCGGTGTATCAATGCGTTTGGGTTGTTAAGCAGACATATGTGATGAACATGTGTGGATGGGATGCAAAGAGAATAATTTCTCCAGAAATAGTAATGACAATAGAAGGCAACATTATCGTCCTCTGCTTTCATAAGATGTTGTGGGCTCAACTTTCAAAAGACACCTCAGAGCTTGCAAAATTGCAGGCACAAAATCTGCGCATATGCATTTACACAGACGAACACACATGCATATCTGGAACTGCATGTCTAACTGCAGCTTGCCTATGCAGGTACCAGTTGACATGCATAGATGGGAGCAGCAGCAACTTGTAAGAGCATGGGTTAGATGTCTTTTTGTAAATCGGTTTTTAAAAAAGCCACCTCCAAAACTGCACTTTCAAAAATACCTTTCTACATTTGTAAATGGAAATCTGATTTGTACAGGCAAATGACTACTAGTACAGGCAAGCAAGGACCGTCTACATGAAAATAACTGTGTTTGCAGTTATTCTGAATATAGTTAGGAAGGATCAATGACACCTTGACTTTCTTTGTTGTGAGAACTGAAATAGGCCAAGTACAGCACTCACCTCAAAATTGCTACAAACGGAAGAAAACATTTTTCACACATTTTTCACTTTCCTTATCAACGTACGTATTTCCCAACCAGCCTTTTATAAAGGGAAAGATCCTCAGCTGGTGTAAATAAGCTTAGCTCCATGGATTTCAACAGAGCACTGATATACAGAAACTGAGCATCAGGCTCAAAATATTTTTGTAGACTTCTTTTGATTACACACATTGCTTGTGCTTTCTTCTGTGCTTTTGAATTACTTCAATTATTTCCTGTACTGAAAGTGAAAAGAAAAAGCAATAGTAAATAAGTATGTCTATTGACACTACATTAATTCTGAAACCCTACATTTTATTTGATTATCTTTGTTATATTTCTTTTTCTACCCAGAATATAAAACCAAAACACACTGCTGCCATAAACAATTACAGTCAGCATCTTGCTGTGTTCATAATATTTATTATTTTATAGTATTCTGTTGTGTATTATCATGTGTATCCTCATCTATTTTTTGCCAGCTAGACCACTGAGGCAATTTTCTTCTCATTACCACAATATGATTTTTATTACTCAGGATTACACCACACAAATTATTGATATTAATTTTTAAGGGAAGGCAATTTCTCTTTCCAGGATTCATTTATAATGATGCATAATAAATAAAAAAAAAACAAAACAAAAAATAACCCAAAACAAACCTCTCCAAATTTAAAACCAAATCCAGCACTAACAATGATACTTGCATTGACACTATATTGGTAAAAATACAGAAATGCAGAAATTATTATATTTTGTACATAAATTAATCTTACATCAAGAAACCGGCCATTTATTGTTAAAGTTCATATGTGATTTTTCAAAAATCAGCAGCACATTGCAGTTAAATTTATTTGGACAGGTGCCTGAGGGAGCTGATTTAAACTTAAGAAATGGCCACATCTCTGCCTGTCACACTATTCTCCCCTTATTGTGTCAAGTGGCAGATACACAATACATTATGTTCAGCAGCTATAACTCTGAAAGAGAGATGGCCATCTATTCACCCAGCCTTTTCCCTGTAATCTGTCAGCAAAGAAGAGAGAGGAGAGAAGGGAGGCAATGTATAGTTAATAATGTTTAAAACATTGAGGTAGCATTGCAGAAATGTTGTTTCTGCATTGTGTCCATTATCGGAGATGCATGCCACAGCTACATTTCAAACTGTGAACACAAGTCATTTCCCAGGTGAGAGAATAATGAAGAGGGGAATCAAAAAACCAACATACAATAAGTATTCAATAGGACCGTTGGGACTGTATCTGATGGGCCACATTCTTCTCTGACTAACCCTCTCCCACTATTCGACCCCACTGAAGGCTCTGGGCAGATTCAACTCTCAGTTAATAATATTTAGCACTTGCGTAGCACTTTTCATCTGAAGATCTCATATGCACTTTAAACAGGGGGGTAAGCATTACTATTTCCTCTTTACAGCTAGGAAACTGAAGCACAAAAAAGTTCAGTGACTTGTCCAAGATCTTGCAGCAAGTTATTGACAGACCCAGCATTAGAAACCTTGAGTGAAACCCAGCTTCAGTGACTTCAGTGGGAGTTTTGCCATTCTCTTCAGTGGAGCCAGGTTTACACCCCTCTTCTCTTTAATAATAGTCCCATCTGGTAGATAGTAGCACAAGCTCCCCAACACCTGTCCCAACCATATCATAGGCAGGACTGGTAGCAGCACCTATTATTAACATTGCCCAACGTTTCTCATTTTAAGACCTTCTTTTCAATGACTAATACCTTTGTTACATTTTAACCATTTTGGCTGAAATATTCCATTCCTGGTGTCTGCTTTGGGCTGAATATTTTTTGGAAAATTTCAGCCAATATCGTTCAGTTGTTTCCAAAAATAAGACTACTGAAAATAATGCTGTATTGTCGATTTTAAAGGTCTGGTGACCTTTGCTTTGAAACGCTCTGGTGCCCCCATGTTTTGGAGCATGGATCTGAAAGTTAGCGGGGGACTGGTCTTGAGTTGGTGATGTATCCTTTGATGTCCCCTTAAAAAATCCAGGAATCTTGAGTTCCTTCCCAGGCTCTGGATGGGAGTGTGCTTTAGTAGGAACAGACTTCCTCCCAAAGCTTCATCCCCTTCTGCTCCGTCCCCTCCAACCTGTTCCTGTACTTCTCCTGTAGTCTTCTCCACCGGTGGCTCCTTGTCCCAGTTCCATTCTCTTTGCCCAGTCAGTACTAGTTTTCCCCTCTGGTCTCTGTCAGAGTCCCAATCTCGTCCTCCACTCACTCACTCTCTCCTTCCCCACATCTAGCCCAGTTCTCTTGCCCAGCCAGTCTCAGTTCCCTCCTCCTTACACTCCCTTTGATCTGTCTCTTTTGTCTCCCCACACTGGTTCCCAGTCCTGACCTCCCTCCCTATCCCTCATCCAACTTCAGTCTCCACCCCACTCTCTTCCTAGCTCTTTGTCCCAGTCTTCTTGCCCAGCCAATCACAGTCTTTCTCCTCTCCTCATCTGTTCACAGTGTCCTCCAACAGGCAACTATCTCCCAGTCATAGCCCCCTCATTTCCCTCATCAGCATTTCTCCAGTTTTCTCCCCCTCATCGCTCCCAGTCCCAATCTCCCTGCTGAACCAATCCCAGTTCCCTCCTCCACTCCCCAGTGGCTCCCAGTCCCTGTCTACTTGCCCAGCCAGCCACAGTTTCTTTTCCCCTCCCTCCAGTCTCAGCAGACTCCTTGTTCCACTCCACTCCTTTCTCTTCCCCCAGTCTGCCTGTGTCCCCTCTGCATTTGAATCAGACGGTTTCCTTCTCCTTCTTGGGTGCCAGCAGGGGCTCATTGAGAACACAGAAGAGATGAGTCCACTGCTCTCAGTTCCAGTGTCCAGCTCCTCCCCAGCCCAAAGCAGCCATTTCTGGAAAAGTCCACCCTTGGTCCTGTTGCCGTGACTGAATCATGCTAATTTGTTCTGTGGAAATGGCCATGCATAGTCTGATCAGTACTATGAGCTGTGAGGAGCTTGAGTATGATCAGTGAGGCTGGAACAATCAGAGACTTTCATTGTTTAGCTCTAGTAAATCTCTACTTTCAAAAGATCTGGCACAGAGATAGGGGAAATCTGGGGTGAACCTCTGGGAGAAGGTCTGTCTCCCCGGCGCATAATCCCATCCAGACCCTAGAAAGGAATCCAAGGTTCCTGAGTTTTAGGTTGGACATTAGGAAAAACTTCCTAGTGGTCAGGGTGTTTGAGCACTGGAATAAATTGCCTAAGGAGGTTGTGGAATCTCCATCACTGGAGATTTTTAAGAACAGGTTAAACAAACCCCTGTCAGGAATGGTCTAGAAAATCCTTAGTCCTGCCACAAGTGCAGGGGACTGGATTAGATGACCTCTCGAGCTCCCTTCCAGTTCTGTGATTCCTCATCTGTCAGCAAATATCTCTGAAACCCACTAGCAGAGGGGGTAGGTCATCCTCACCAGTGCTAGCCCACAGAGAGGATTAAACCTACTACTGCTATCAGTTAGTTCATTAGCTCTAGTGGCAGTGGCCCGAGCAGCGGATCTAAAGATTTCAACCCTGCAGATGAACCTCATAAGTGTCAACAGTTTGACATGATGGAATTTCTGTTTTTACAGTTTGCCTTTTTAAAAATCTAGGGAATTACACACAAAAAAAATGTTAAAAGCACATTATTCAGGTTGCAAAGTCAAGCACTCAAAAGTTAGAAAATGCCATAATTAAAGTTGCCCGTGCAACCTTAGTCCAGCCCTATGTGCATATGAATTATGATACAGTCTCTAATTACACGACTGGACTAACCTTTTAAAATCATTTTAGAAAAACTGGAGTTTTTTATGCCAAGAGCCTTGGTTCAGTCCTTATAAATGTTTTTATTATTTGTATTACAGTAGCACCTATAGGTCAGGGACCCATTGTGCTGGGTGTGACACAAACATAAGAAAGAGACAGTGGCTATCCCAAAGAGCTTAGAATCTAAGCAGAAGAGCTGACAAGCTAAGTGAGTTCATTACCTCTCCCTTGGTTTTGGTTGTTTTGATGAAGAGGGACAAAGTATATAGAATTAGAAATGTGAAGTGATAATCATATGATTATGCTTTAAATGTCACATTTCAAAAATATATTTGATTGCAGAAGCCTGGCAAACTTGCCATGAGCGTGTAGCAGGAAAGACAAAAATCTATTCCTCTACAATTTGCAATGATGATAAGGAGGGGGAAAAATAATATTTTACTTGTCTATTAAAAACAAAAAGAAAACCCCCACACTCACCTCAGGTAAGTGGATGAATAGAATTTGAGAAGGTTGAATTAGAGAGCATGTTCAGCATGATATGAAAATGGGATATTTACAAATCATATTGACAAGGAGAGGATAATTTTCAGAGTACTGTAAATATCAAATATACATTCAGATCCAGATCCAGTGAGAAGCAAACCTCAAAGGATTTGAGAGGTCATTTTGTAACTTTCCCTTTTCATTGAGGGTCTGATCCAGCTCTACTAAAGTCAGTGGGAGTCTTTCCAATGGGCTGTGGAGCAGAACTTTACACAGAGGTGAAAGTAAGTCGAGTGACTTACCGGTACTCTGGGGCCAGCTCTGGCCCCCAGAAGGGGAGGGGCCTATGGCGGAAGGGGCGGGGTTGAGGGGGTCAGAGCCAGCCCCAGCCCACCCTGTAAGGTATGTGCCCCCTCACTGGGGTAGCAGCAGCAGCAGCCTGGGGCTCCAGGGTCTATTTAAAGGGCCCAGGGCTCCTCTTTTCTACTGCCCTGGCCCTTTAAATAGCTGCCGGAGCCCTGGGGAAGCGGCGGGGCTCCAGCAGCTCTTTAAAGGACCGGGGCAGCAGAGGCAGCTGGAGCTCCGACCCTTTAAATAGCCCCTGGAGCCTCTAATACCCCAGGGCTCTGGTGGCTATTTAAAGGGCCTGCAGCTCCCCTGCTTCTACCGCCCCGGTCCTTTAAATAGCCGCTGGAGCCCCGGAGTAGCGGCGGTGGGGCTCCAGTGGATATTTAAAGGGCCTGGGCAGTAGAAGCAGGGGAGCCCCAGGCCCTTTAAATAGCTGCCGGAGCCCTGCAGCCGCTACCCCAGGGCTCCAGCAGCGGGGCTCTGGAGGCAATTTAAAGGACCTGGGGCTCCAGCCACTGCTGGGAGCCCCAGGCCCTTTAAATTGCCCCCTGGGGAAACCAGGCTGCCCCAGTACGGTGTACCAGCTCTTACCGGTACGCCATACTGGAGCGAACCGGCTTGCTTTCACCTCTGACTTTACATAGCATTTTTTGCCTGAGTATTTCAGTGTGTTCTACTAACACTGATTAACTGAAGCTAATTCTAGCGCTGATGTAAGGGAAGATGAGCCTTTGAAAATAAGGATTTACAAAAATAAATCTGGGATTTGGGATGCCTTCATTTTTTTGTGCCCAACTTGAGAAACTTTGAGGCTGACTTTCAGAAGCACTGAGCCTCCAACAACTCCAAATGAGACCTCTAGGTGCTCAGCCTATTTAGGCCACAAATTTAGGTGTCTAAATATGGAGTTAGAAGCCACATTTTAGGCCCCCAGGTTTTAAAATGCTGGCTATGGAAGCTGGGTTAAGACTGTGCTGAAAATGAGACACTTACCATGAACTTCAGCCTAACTTTTGGAACTACTGGACTACAAGTATACTTTAGAATGCCTTTACAAAAGTTGCAGGCAATATGTAGTACATTCTCAATAGTTGTATGATTCCTCTGTTGGGAATAATAAAAATTCAACCTTGGGCAATGCAATTAAATTGATTTTTTTTTAAATGACTGAGGGGCTCTCTGAGGTGGTTCAATAGTGGTACTGCCAGAGGCAGGAGGAAATGGTTTTATCAGTATCAACAGCAATTGGGGAATAAGTGTAAGCAAACACTGGGCTCTTTAAATCAGTATCGTATGCAACTTTTTAAAGCATAATACAGAGGCAAAAAGTATCATGAATCTTGACAAAAGCTAGGATAGGTTTCTGATTGAGGGTTTTCCTAACCATAGGCTTGATCCAGTGCCAAGTAAGACCTGAGGGAGTATTTCCATTGACTTCAGTGGTCTTTGAATCAGGCCTGAGTGCAAAAGGGCACACAATTCAGCCAATGTAGATAGCTCCCCACAACCTTTACACTAACCACAGACTAAGTCTTTTTGGGGGTATGAAAATGTGCAGTTTCTAACTATTAATTGTTTCCATTATTCAACCATTCCAGGTTCTGGACATGGCAGAGATGAAATACCATGAAAATGACACACCATACTCTATTTCCAGACTAAGTTAAAGCAAGAGGTACTACTGTTCCAAATTTCATCCCACTTTTGTGAAGGCCAAGAGGCTTCTGCTTGCTGCAAGGTATAACACACAATTAAAGCCTGTAAACCCAGGTTTGACAAACACTTCTTTCCACTGTTGTAATCTTGAGTTTATTACCAGGCAAACTAGTTAGGAAAAAGCAGCGGCTGGATTCATTAAAATTCAATTAACCTGAGTCACTAGGGGATTCAGTTGTCCTATTTCACAGAGACCTGAGTAGCTGAAATTGCATTTTAAACACTACTCACAAGCTCCCATAAACCATCTCTTTCAGGTCAGATCCTGACTTGGCAAGCAAATATATCCCTGGATTTTAGCTTGGCTTTGATTTACAGTTTACGCTATTTGGAAACCTAACTTCTTAGTATCAGATTACCGTTTCCAATTTATCACACCCCAAAATCAAAGAGAAAACTTTTCCATGCTACACAATCTACTTTCTTACACTGGCACCTTGCTTATCTTCTGCAAAGGGAATCACTATTACAGGATCAAGCAGGCAAAAGGGATCTGAGCAGAAATTAAAACAAACAAACAAAAAAAACCCAAGTAGTAAATACAAAATTTGACAGCCTGCTGTAATCTTTTGTGACAAAATTGAAACTGAGGCTGCATGGCTAATTAATTTGGGTCCCAGCTTAGGAAAGCCTCCCTAGCCAACAACACTTAATCATGTCCTTAAGTCCCATTGAAGTCAAGGGTCTTCTTGTACTTAATTGATTTCCTGAGTTCAGCTCTTAGTTGGCTGTGAGTGCTGTGAAAAATAGAATAGAGGCTGCAGAAACAACTATTCAAGAATAGAAAAAAGGGAACTTTAAGCTATCTGGGAACCATGAAACTATAATTTGAATGATTTCATAGAAAAAAATGTACATGAACATCTCCCTAGACAACAGAAATAGTTATGTTACAGTCAGGTAGGTGTATGTCTCCTTTAAGAGCAAGGTCATGATTGCCCCAGTTAAATTTTTTCCATCAAGCACCTTACATTTCTTCTCATGGCACTCCTTATGCATGGGAAGAGCTCTTGTAAATACCAACAGAACTGCCTCCTTCAAGTCCCTCTCTGCCTGGTGCCTACAAAAATACTCATCAATGGTTAGGCAGATAATTTGCTGTGATCAGTGTACTTCACACTGACCAATATCACTCCAATGTTCCCTGTGCTCCCCTCATCTGTTTGTTTTATTCACCTGTTACCCTATGTCTAAGACTATAGATATGGCTACACAGTTAAGCAACGCCTGAGGCTTGCCCATACTAGCTGATTCGGGCTCACAGGGCTCAGGCTTTGGAGCTGTTTCATTGCTGTATAGACTTCTGGGCTCGGGCTGGAGCCTGAGCTCTGGGACACTCCCACTGTGCAGGATCCTAGAACCCAGGCTCCAACCTGAGCCTGGAACTCAACACTACAGTGAAACAACCCCATAGCCCAAGCCCTGCGAGCCCGAGTTGGCTGCAAGGACCAGCTGTGAGTTTTTCTTTGCTGTGTAGACATATCCTTTGATTTTAAGTTTTCTGGGACAAGGTCTACCTGTTACATGTTTGTATAGCATCTAACACAATGGGGCCTTGGCCTTCAAGTGCTACCATAATATAAATAATGAGAATTGGTATATTTTTCTAGATAAACCACAATATTGTAAAAGCAACTCCCTACAAGAGAAATACTTCATAAGAGGCAGATTCAGCTTTGGTAAACTTTGCCCTTGATTGGTGTGCTATGGATCTGTGCAATGGTTGTTCTGAAAACCCACTGAAGTTTTTCTTGGTTTCCATTTTTATGTTTCTACTTTTATTCCAGTTAAATAAACTGGCTACAAATCGAGAACCGCAACCAAAATGATCTCCTCTAGCCACATCCTTACATGATTTCCTCTGTTCTGCCATCTGAACTTCAGGAGGTGTCCAAATTAGATGCTGGCCAGCAAACTGAAAAAGATGAGGGGAAATATTTGGTTCAATTCTGAAAATGTTTGGAATTTGTCAGCAAATTAGAAAAAAAATCATTTTGTTCCAGAACATAGGAAGTGCTCCCCTTTTAACCTAATGGTTGAAGCACTTGTCTTGGATGTGAAAGACCCAGATTTGAATCCCCTCTCTAGCTCAGGGACTTGAGCTCAAGCCCCTCCCACCATGTTAGTGCTCTTACCCTCAGGCTAGAGGCTACTGTGAGATGGGGCTCTTGCAATCTCTCCTACTGAAGCAGGTCCACTTTGTAAAACTACTTAAATTTTCATTGTGCCATAGACTGAGGGTGAGACCAACTCTATAGCCTGGTAGATAAGGCACTCCCCTGGAGGTGCGGGGGGGTTGATGCTATGTATAAGAAAGATGACCATTTGTATAATTGTTGCTACCACCATTATACAATTGCAACAAATCTTATACAAAGTATGTCATATAAGGTTTCAATGGAAAAGTTATGATCTATCAAACATAATTATCCTGTTTATATACGTGTATCATCTTCATATGTAAAGTTATGAATATTGGCTATGTATTTGATCCCAAATGTGTTTGTTCCTGGGTGACAGATAAGATTTACATTAGAGCCAGGGAGCTATGTGTTGATGGTTCATTAAAGGACACTTCACTCTGACAACGGGCCATAGAAGAAGCTCGCCAGTGAGTCTTCCTGTGGGCTCCCCAGTCAGAATATGGGTAATGGCTGCTTCTGTGAGTCAGCAAGCTATGTATGGGCATGTGACTTGCTCATGTGACCCTGGACTCCATCTTGTGCCTGTAACTTTCCACAAACTGAGGCTGTGGATTTGTCTGAAACAGAAAATTATACCTTTGCCAGGTGCCCGGAAAAAGACACTGGAAACATCTCCATCTTGCTTCTTTCCTGCTATGATTCTCTGGATTTACTAAAAAGAGCATACTAATCTATGGACTGAAGACCTTCCAATCTTTTTGGAGCCTACCAGAGACTTTACAAGCCAGCAGTCTAACATCATTGCTGCAAATCTGAGACAAAAACTTTGCTATGTTTGTATGTATATGATCTATTAACCATTTAAACTCTCTTCTTCTTTTCTCTTATAAATAAACCTTCTATTTCAGTTACTAAAGGATTGGCAGCAGTGTGATTATTGGGTAAGCTCTGAGTTATATACTGACCTGGCTGTGTGGCTGGTCTCTTGAGATCAGAAGAACACTTTGTTTGATGAAACTGGTTTTCAGTAACCACTCATCATAAAGTCTAGTGTCTGGGTGGTGAAATAAGGGCTGGGATGCTTAAGGAGACTGCATTTTTTACTTCTTATCGATCGGTGTGGCGAGACAGAAGTTAACGTTTGTTACTGGCTTGGTATATTAATGACAGAATACCCACCAGTCTGGGGGGTGACTCTGCCCTACTTTCAGCAATTTGTCCTGAATCTGGAATCCTCAGCTGTGACCCACTGAGGCATGGTGACAGGTGTTTGGAGCTGTAGATTCAAATCTTCTCTATTCCTGATTCAAAGAACAGATTTGAGTCTCACATCCCAGCTAAGTCCCCTCCCTACTGAGCTAAGTTTATAAAATGGGGGCTGAGCGCATGCGTACACACACTTTATTGGTCCTCAAATATTTTCCGCAGTTGAAACTAATCAGCTCAAATTAGCAAATTGTTTTGGGTTGGCCAAAATTGCATTTTTTGATGAATAAACTGTTTATGCCTCCAAAAAATGTTGTCTATCTGGACTAAAACTGGACAATACTCATACTCGAGAGACACCAGCAACAGCAGTGGTGCAGTGTGCCCCGCTTCTAACTCTCTTTAACCAGCAAAACCTGTATAAATGGGACCCCACAAGGGTGGCTGTCTCATTAGTGATTGTCCCTTTTTTTTTCATTTTGCTTGACATTTTTGAGATTGAGATTTGTATTGACTAGAATCCTATGACAGAGGGCTGAGAGATGAGTCTTCAGTGATAGAGAATGTATAGCAAAGAAAGAAAACAAGCTGGAAATTGAAATGACAGCTATGTTAATAGCTTGCTCTTGATGTTGCTTATTGTGCAGTGATATAGTCAAGTGAACTAGATGTTCTCAATGTACCTGGAAAGAAATTTCAAACAGCAGCAACAAATTGCTATTTTTTTTTTTACTATTATTAAGAACATATGTCTTTGGGGGTATTGCAACTTGTATATATGAAATTGGTACTGAATGCTCACAATAATACAGCTAGTCATAACCAAACATTTTTGAAAAAATATGCAACTTGTAGGAAACCACAAAATGCTTCTCTAAGAAAAGTCCTGCTGTCCTCCCTGGATCTAATCCCTTATTCGGTCACCTGTTCAACTAGATCAATACTCCATGGAACTAGAGATGTGCCAATCTGCAAATTAAGTTCTGAATCTGGATCCTCATTTCAAACACCCAAACTCAGGGGAATATAGGAGGTGTCATAGATGTGGAAGTTTGTTTCAAGCCATTAGAAATAGGGACCAGTTATTACATTCATATCGGAATTTAGATGATCCCCCTACTCCAAATTTCAAGAGATCTTGCATGAGGAGTTTGCTTTGAGTTCATAATTAAATAACACAGAGATAAAATACCAGGGGTTCCCAGTTGCCATATGTAGCTTTTTATAAGAGGATTCAGCTCAGAAGATGGAAAGTGGGGAGGTGGATTGCAAGCTGGAATAAAACTGGAAAATCAAGATGGTGAGCAACAGATAGCATACAGAAAGCACAGCTACTAAAATAACAGCAGAGACTACAGGCAATCACTCTGTTGTGATGGCACAGAAATTAAACAAATGATGGAGTAATACACTAATAAAAATGGACCAAATGAGAGATGGAACAGCATAGACATAAAAGAAATCTCTTAAATCAGTTCTCTGTAAATTATTAAATAAGGATAGTTATAAAATGTTTTACTTAGTACTGTGATTTTCATCCTAAGGCTGTTTAAAGCTGAGAGTATGGTAGTAAGTGTTCAATTTTTCTTCCATCGGATGTCATGATGTGACATTATTGGAGTGATGGGGGCCATATAACCATCTAGTCAGATTGGTGTTCGTTTGTGGGAGTTCTAACACTGCCCTACATTGACGGCGATAGGGAGCTGCCCTAACACAGGAGGTATTGTGCCTTAGGACACATTCCCTTTGGTTATCCTCTTTGCATAAGAGCTCTTATGCACCTGGTGTGCTACCCTTAGAATGATCTCCTTCTCAGATAGACAGCTATTCTAGACAGTGTGGAGATGACAGTCTGAGTCATCATCCTGGGCTGGCTTTTGCCTCACAGGTTGCTAGGAAAGAGAAGTTTGTGAACTCAGGGGAGCACTGGGACTGTTGTTCCTAGCTATTTTTGCCTGCTTAGAGAGGCACAATCTAGCCCTTAACCTCCAAATGCCACATCTGATCAGGCTGATTAAATATAAACTGTTCCATACATCATCATCTCCTGTACAGAATAGCACATTGCCATCATGTCATTTTATATTAGCATGTAGTAGAGTTGATGGCCCAGATCCCAGATATGTAAATCTCTGCACACTGTACATACATGTGAAATCTGAATGAGGTATTTGCCGAGTGGTACTGAATGTCATGCTGCCTAGCAGGTGAGACACTTTGGAAGAAGTTATAAAGCTCTACTCCTCTAATGTAATTGTTATTTACATAAATCTGAGCTCTGGTACATTCTGTAACTTCAGTAGAGAGTTACGTCAACAACACATGCATTGTTTTTTAATGTATAAAGTCAAACTCTATTACAATTCATGCACAAACATTTCACTGAACATTCAGAACCTTGTGAGATCAGTACATTGTGATAAGCAAAAAAAATCAACCCAGTAACTTAAAAGAAACTTGGAGCCAAATTCATGTCTGGTGTTAGTGGATATAATTCCGTTGAAGGCAGTCATTTCTCACTCACCAACGTGTGCTCTCAATCCAATAATGCTTAGTTCTTATATAACGCTTATTTTCTATAGATCTCAAAACACTTTACATAGAAGGTCAGTATCATTATACCCACTTCACATATGGGGAAACTGAGGCCTAGAGAAGTGAAATGACTTGTTTAAGGTCACCCAGTATGGCAGTGACAGAGCCAGAACTTGAAACTAGATCTCTCGTGTCCCAGTCTAGGGCCCAGTCACCTGGACCACACTCTCATAGTGTCCTATCCAATGACATACAAGAATTTGGCCCCTTAGAGAAGGACTTGAGATTCCAAGATGTATATTGCTTTATGTCTTGGGAAATTTTTTTTTCCAGAATGCCAGCTTTGTTTTGTTTTTTTTAAACCCTACCTAAACTACTCTATTGTTGCTTAGTGCTACATTATTGCAGGACCAGATTTTTGTGCTGTAAATAAGCATGCTCTGGAAAGTTTAATTATGGATGTATTGGGAGCTGTTAATTAAATTTATATCTTTGAATATTACTTGAGCAAAAACTTTTATTCTGAATGAATAATGTTAATGCTTTACTGTAAACCAATCATGTAAACTAATTTCACAACTGCCATTAAACGTTGCGTGGAGGTGTCATACTCTGAACTAATATTTCAGTAGAAAAAAGGACTAAAGGTCATGGGATCATGCTCATTCCCTTAGTCTTTGCTGCTCCTCACAGTCCATTTCACAACAGTGTCCTGCCCAGCCCCATAAACCATATAGTGGCAGCCATTTTGTCTGTGGGCATGGCTTCAGTCTCATTGAAAATATTGGGAGGGGGCAGCCATTTTTATTAGCAGCAGCTTCATTTCCACATGCAGATAAACTGCAGGGAAGCAAAGGTCATCTTGCTGGCTTCCTTGCCATTGACAGTAATGGGAGATGGAGGCCATTTTGAATAAGGGAAAATTTGTGAGCTGGAAGCCTTTTATCACCTTTTCATGAGACAAATTAGAAGAAAAGAAAAAGATCACCCCTAAGGGGCTTGTGACAAAATCATGAGCTTTGTCAACATTGTATGTCTGATTTGGAGTATCACCAGACGCATCACCTCTCAGGCTCTATGGACACATTCTGCTCTCAGTCATGAGAATGCAGCTCTCCACTGGCTTCCATGCAGTGATTCTCAATTTACGTCAGTGAGAATCACAGTAGAATCTGGCCCTGCAATGTTCACCAATTTTGTAATGAGCTAGTGACATGGTTTGCTCTGAATATTTTTTGTACCCACACACAACAGACTCCGTTATTAACTGTGGCAGCCCACCATTTGTTTCCCTGGCAATACCTAGGATAGCACATGGTCGTCATGCTGCAGTGGCTTTGGCTCCTAATTCTTTGGCACAAAAAAAAAAAAAGCAAATTGAGAAGAAATCTATTTATTTGCTGAATTCAATTAGTAAAAGTTCCATGCCATTTTTTGTTTGATACATGTTGGGATGGTGCAAGCCAGATTTTTCCTTTTTAAGACAAATATCTTCTGCATTGACTAGGGGGCTGCCTACAGCAAACAGTGGAAAAACCTGCCACTTATTTCCATGAAGTGAACATCTGACCAAACCTTCAGACTTTGTTATTCTCAGAAACACAACTCTGTGAACTCAGCCTTGCATTTTGTGCTTTCTAATTCAACCTCTGTGCTTTTCAAAGATGTAATAGTATAGTGGAGAACACTACATTACAGAAAAATGCAGATGGCACTTGTGAGACCTGACAGATTTACAGATGAAGGCTCCTACTAAGTTAAAATGGGAAATCTCATGAGATTTGTCATGGTCGAACTTTAATTTAAAGCTTTTAATGCAGCTCAACTCAGGAGTAGAAAGAATACAGATCTATGGTGGCTGATTGCTAAATTACCATTTATTTCAGTTTATAGAAAACAGTATAAGTTCTAAAGGAATAGAAGTTTTCAAAGTAACTTTTGTACTAATTTTCACAGTGTGGAGGCCTTTATTAAGACATTAGAGATTAAGACATTAGAGATACCAGGACCAACACTGGCCACTCCTAATCTCCATTTTGGCAGCCTGCTAACCTTCCTTCTCAATTGGACAGGCTCCTCATGGGCCACTGAACAGCTACTAGTATATGGGTATGTCTACACTATAAAATTAGGTCGAATTTATAGAAGTCGATTTTTTAGAAAGCGATTTTATACAGTCAATTGTGTGTGTCCCCACTTAAGACCATTAAGTCAGTGGAGTGCATCCACAGTACCAAGGCTAGTGTTGACTTCCGGAGTGTTGCACTGTGGGTAGCTATCCCACAGTTCCCGCAGTCTCCGCCACCCATTGGAATTCTGGGTTGAGATCCCAATGCCTGATGGGGCAAAAAACATTGTCGCGGGTGGTTCTGGGTGCATGTCGTCAGGCCCCCCATCCCTCCCTCCCTCCGTGAAAGCAATGGCAGACAATCGTTTTGCGCCTTTTTTCCTGGGTTACCCATGCAGACGCCATACCACGGCAAGCATGGAGCCCGCTCAGCTCACCATCACCGTATGTCTCCTGGGCACTGGCAGGCGTGGGATTGCATTGCTACACAGCAGCAGCTCATTGCCTTGTGACAGCAGACAGTGCAGTACGACTGGTATCTGTCCTCATCGTCTCCTGGGTGCTCTTGGCCAGTCTCACTGAGGTCGGTCGGGGCACTTGGGCAGATATGGGTGCTCCTGGCAGATCTCGGTGGCATCTGTCAGGGGCACCTGGGCAGACATGGGTGCTCCTGGCAGACCTCAGTAAGGTCTCCCAGGGGCGCCTGGACATAAATGGGAGTGACTCAGGTCATTCTCTTCTTTAAGTGTTGTCTAATGGAGATTCAGTCCTGTCTGGAATATTGGCAGAGGGATAGTTCAATGGTTTGAGCATTGGCCTGCTGAACCCAGGGTCGTGAGCTCAATCCTTGAGAGGGCCATTCTGTCTGAGGCTGCTGTCCCAGCCAGCAGCACCACGAGCACCCATGAGATGACGACAGCTAGCAGTCATACGGCACTGCCTGCTGGCGAGCACCCAGGAAATGACGATGGCTAGCAGTCAAACTGCACCGTCTGCTGCCAGCCTACCCCTTGTTTCTCCCTCCGTGACAGCAATGGCCGGCAATCGTTTTGCACCTTTTTCCGTGCGGGCGCCATATTGCTGTCAGCATTGCCATCCACCTGCCGCTTCCACTGCCACGCTGCTCTCCTGCTCATGCCATATCATGGCAAGCATGGATCGCCACGGCAGTTGTGACCGCTCTAAACACCACGTGCATTATCCAGCAGTATATGCAGAACCAGAACCAGAACCTGCAAAAGCAGGCGAGTAGGCAATGGCAGCGCGGTGAGGAGAGTGATGAGAACATGGACACAGACTTCTCTCAAAGTACGGGCCCTGGCAATTTGGCTATCCTGGTGGCAATGGGGCAGGCTCATGCCGTGGAATGCCAATTCTGGGCCTGGGAAACAAGCACAGACTGGTGGGACCACATAGTGTTGCAGGTCTGGACGGCTGTGAAACTTTCGCATGCATAAGGGCACTTTCGTGGAACTTTGTGACTTGCTTTCCCCTGCCCTGAAGTGCCAGAATACCAAGATGAGAGCAGCCCTCACAGTTCACAAGCGAGTGGTGATAGCCTTCTGGAAGCTTGCAAAACCAGACAGCTACCGGTCAGTCGGGAATCAATTTGGAGTGGGCAAATCTACTGTGGGGGCTGCTGCGATCCAAGTAGCCAATGCAATCACTGAGCTGCTGCTATCAAGGGTAGCGACTCTGGGAAATGTGCAGGTCATAGTGGATGGCTTTGCTGCAATGGGATTCCCTAACTGTGGTGGGGCCATAGATGGAACCCATATCCCTATCTTGGGACCGGACATGGTTTCGAATACCAGTAAACAGAGGAGCAATTTTTAAGGAGATAGGACAACATGAATGTTAATTCTGTTCTATTCAGCTTCTTATGTCATGCCTATTACTATGGTTATCTGAGGTTTGATCAAATTAGCACTCACTATGGGGAAATACAATACATTTGAAGCAAATCTATAATAATATCGTACATTATTTAGTCTTTCATCTTGAAAGATCACAAAGGACTTTACCAATTATGCACATACACGAATGACTTCATCTCTTCTGGGTTGTAAAAAAGCAGCTATTCTCCAATACAAAGAAAAACTTTACAAAAATTTAGGAAAGCAAGTGAAGAATTGTGTATTCAGTGAAAATTAAAAAAGTAATTTAGGTAGGTGGAATATAATTACCAAATTGTCCAGGACTTTGGGTCTAACATCTACATTGTTAAAAAAATGGCCCAAAAAGACCTTCATTCTGATGAGCTCCCCATACAGCACCCCAAGATCACTCTCATATCAAAAAGTTGCAGAGCTTCTCCTTCCGCTGTAGAACTTGAATCTAACTAGAACTGGTTAGAGACTTTTTGACAGAACCATATCTCATCAGAATATGTGGTTCCATCAAAATGGAATGTTTTGATCAATTTGAAATTTTTTTCTGAATTTTCCTTCATGCAGAATGTTAAAATGTTTGGGTTTCTTCCAATTCAGAATGAAGCCAAGATTCTAAATCTCCAAATCCTTTGTGTTGACACTTAAAGAGAGGCAAAGAAAGATTGCAAGGCTCCCATGACGCTTCATAGTTAAGATAAAGCTAACTTTAAAGAATGGCATTTTGCCAAGCAGTAACCCTTAGCTTATTTTAAAAGCTTTTTAAGACATATTTTAAAACGTACAAATCATAAGATGTATAATGGATGAAAGTATCCAAAAAAGGGCATAGACACTGACTACCAATTAAATGTTGAGACAGTTGGACAATTGCAATGGAACAGAGATCCTTGAAAATACCCTAAGATAAGCAAAAGTCTGTACCAAAAAAGAGAAAATAGGTAAGGGTTGGAATGATAAATAATGAAGGGTAACAAGGGTATAATTACCCTAAGAAGTCATGGGGAAGTAAGACCATCTGAACACAGGCTGTCAAACTACAGGGAAGGTCTTCCACAGATGTTGGTAATTGTATGCCTTTCTGTGTATGCGCTGTCTGTACTAACTGTTTGATTAATAAATCTAATCAAACCTGACTTACCAAGGTTTATCAAAGCTGATTTATCTTAGGCTTATTATTAAACTAATCTGGTTTCAACAGAACGCCTGTCACTAAACATATAATCACAATTAAAATTTCTATCAATTATTGGCTATTGATAAATTATTGATCATCAGTTACTGATTATTAGCATTTGTGAAAAGGAACTTCTGTCCTCCACACAGGTCTAGATCTAAACCTGGCCTCCTACCACTCTGTCACCCTCCATTCTCCCATTGCAGCATCCACATATGCTTTCTCCCCCCTCCAGCCAAAATTGGATCTTTGTTCTCTGTAATGCAGCCCCAAAAGGCTCTCTCACTACTTTCCCTAGTGAATCACTCCCTGATACTTCCATTCCATTTTCTCTAACCTCCTGGAACACCCAGCCCTTGGTCTTTGAGTTGCTTTATACTTCTCACTCCTTCCAACTCTCCCTCACATTTCCCAGCTTCCATTCTACTTGTCCCACCACCACTGCTCCTAGTGTACTTGACACTTCTCCAATTTCCTGATGCCATTTCCCCCCCATTTCAATTTTCCAGCCCTCCTCTTCCCCATGCCACTTCCTTCTGCTGCTCCACTCAACAACTGGCTGAATCTCATGTAAGATTCCATTTCATCCTACGTAATTCAAGAACAAAGGGGTTAAAGACCAAAAAGTGTCAAGATGCAGAGTGAAAATTTGGCCCCACTGAAGTCCATGGGAGTTTTGCCATTGATTTCAATAAAGCTAGGATTTTACCCATAGTCTTTATGTTAAATCCAAAACATAGAGGACCTAATACATCTGGGATGAAAGTGGGGCACATTCCCATCAGAGTGAATGGGAACAGTGCCAGGCTGTATTTGATCCAGCATCTCCAGCACCAATGCTAGGGCAATAGCTGAGTACTGACTCAGAGGAAAAAGCTCCACCTAGTGGATCATCAACATTTTCATGGAGCGCCCTACATTTTCTTCCAGGTTTCTTCTTCAATTAATGACCAGGCTCTACCCAGCCTACCTTGGAAGATCTGATAATATTACCAGAACTGGTATTTTTGTTACTCAAGTGGCACATAGCTTGAGACTAATTTCTCCTGATTGAGATTATGTTCTATTTGTTTTTTTCTTTACTTTAGCAAAATGCCTTTGCTGCTACCTAGCTATGTTAAACTATAACTTCTTGCCCATGTGTGTCTTTCCTCACCTTTAATGCTCTCCACAACATATCAGTGTCTTCTTTTCACTTACTTCATCATCCATCACTTTCCCTCCTCCAACAGTGCCAACCTCGTCCACATGCATGTCAGCTTTTCATAAAAAAACAATTGTGCCTTCTTCCGTACCTTTATGCATGGAACACCCTTGCTGATCTGATCTTTAAAGCAACACATTACCTTGTCCTCCTTCAAATCCCTTCTCAAGACCCCAGGCAGAATTTTCAAAAGTGACTTTAGGCCTTTAGGAGCCCAAGTCTCATTTAAAGTCAAATTGATAGGAAATGAGGCATCCCTATCCAACAAAAGACAGAGAACTCTGGAAGGATATTAGAGAAGGTTTATCTATTAGAAATAATATACATTTGTACTAAGACAGTGGTTCTCAACTGCGGTCCACTGCTTGTTCAGGGAAAGCCCCTGGAGTGCTGGGCCGGGTTGTTTACTTGCCGCATCCGCAGGTTCGGCTGATTGCGGCTCCCACTGGCTGCGGTTCGCTGCTCCAGGCCAACGGAGGCTGCGGGAAGGGCTGGCAGCCAGTGGGAGCCGCGATCGGCTGAACCTGCGGACACGGCCGGTAAACAAACTGGCCCGGCGTGCCAGGGGCTTTCCCTGAACAAGTGGCGGACCACAGTTGAGAACCACTGTACTAAGATATCACAATAATGGGTGCCCTGTAAAACATGTAATAATACATATTCATATCCTATATTATCTTGCAAATGTTATGTACTATTAATTACACATTATCAGAGTACTGTCATCCTTCTTGGGGAAAATGGTACAAAGGATCTTTATGTATGTTAGGAACAAGGAAATAGCCAATGGGGGTGTTTGGAGGATACTGATGTTTCAAGTTGATGGTACTCAGAAACTCCAAAGCATTTAAATTGCTGAAGCAGAATAAAATTGCTTTCTATGTTTCCCATACTAGCCTGGATGAAAGGCATTCCTGGAAAGATGTGCATTTTGAACTGGCACAGTGTGAATGGCTGGCCTAGAACTGAGCCATATTTGTGTTAAGTCTTTGGCATGTCAAAACTTCTGCTCCCAGCTCTTGGCCAAAAAACAGTGCTGGACACTTTGAGATACAGTCTTTGTCACTAACACCACTTATCCTTCAAAATTCTATAGGAAATCATTGCTAAGCTCAGGCTTCATTAAGTCAAAAAATACCTTTTCCTGGAGAAACAGACACACTTCACATACCAGCGTATAGTTTTTGGCTATAAATAGTATTTGCTCACTTACCTCTTGCTCATATGCCAGTCTACACAGCTGGCTAAAAATATTCATGAAGCCCAGAGCTGACGACAGATACAATATAGCATAACAGTATATGGATGATCATTTTTTAAAGACTCAGATCCATTACCAGATCTACAGCTGGTGCAAATCAGCGTAGATCCTTTGTCTTCAGTGCAGCTGTACTCATTTACACCTGCTGAGAGGCTGGTCTCAGTGTTTTGACAAGTGAAAAAAAGGCAATATAATGTTTTGAAGATCAAAATGTCTGAATTGCTGAAAATAAAATCTGAACATGTTCTTAGTTATTGATTAAACTCATATGGTTCAAAGTTGGAATCTAGTTCAAAAAGTCAAATCTCTTGTGTCTGGAAAAAAAAAAGTGACCGGAAATGTGTTAAGAAGAGGCTTTCTTGTAAAGTTTCTAATACTTCCTACTTCCAGTCAAGCAGAACACATTGCAAGAACAGCCTCTCTGGTGGGATTCAGGCACTTCAGGTTCTGGTTCCAGCCAGAATTTAGACATGCAGAAATGCCTCAAATTGATACATAGTGTACAAAGGAGAAAAAGGAACATCCAAATATTAGTATTTCAGAACCTTCCAGATTTGAGGTATTGTGAGTGCCGATTTCAAACTAGTTTGCCAATCCCTTTTCCTTGTACTTTAAATATTTGTTTCCTTAGGGGTATATTTCCATTGGGATGTATTTCCAAAGTCTTTAGCTGTGTGGGTTACCAGGAAAAGGAGTGATATGGCTACAGCATCACATATCAAATTGAGAACAATAAACCCATTAATTGAATTAAATAGCATGCAGAGGATCAATTTCTGAGCTTGGGTGTTAATGAAAAGGCCAATTAAATCTTTGTGACGCATCTCATTGAGATTTAGCAGTGTAGTTGATGCACAGGGCATGGGATTTATGAGAGTCAGGAAGCCTAGATTCTATTCCTGGCTCCACTACTGACTCATTGTGTGTCCTTGGTCTAGTCACTTAACTACTGTGCAGTCCAGTTTCTCCGTCTGTGAAGTGTAGATAATGATAGTTATCCACCTATGTGGAACAACTGAAATCTATAGATTTATATGTGACTATTGTTACTAATTTTGATAGCTTTCATAAGAGAACCCAATGGCTTCTAACAAACTGCTTTGCATTGTTGGCAGACATAGGTATCTATATAGGCAGACCCTATATCTCAGGCCTTGTATATAGAATGACATGTGGGTTATGTGTAGCTACACACCACAGTGAAAAGCAGGCTGTGTCCATATTGCAATGTGTAGCTACACATGGCAGTGAAAGGCTCTGATAGGGGGAGGCAGCAGGGAAAAGCTCCAGCAGTTGGGAGGTAGCAGGACACTACACTACTAAAAACAGCAGCGGGAGGCACAGCTGCAGTGAGCAGAGAGCCATGTAGGGTATATACCCTAAGTTTCTGGTGTGTCTTTACTCTTTTCACCTAGGGAGTGCCTCACCGTGTATAATGCTGTTCATACCTGTGCGCCTGTATGTACTCTACACATCACTGTTAAGTGTAGTCATAGCCTTAGTAGGGCTATAATTTTACTAACATTTGGGTTTATTTATTGTACAGTACAGAGAATAATAAGTTCTGGAGCTCCCTTGCATGATTAGTCCTGCTAAACTTGTATTGCTTCCTACACCCCTGCAGAGTGATGAGACAGGCACTGGTATGTCTCCAAACAACTACCCACATATGGGTATTTTTAGCAGCTTCACAAGGCCTGTCTTTCATGGCCATATTGTTCCTCCAACCCTGTGTCACTCATTTGTTATATCTTGTCTTAAACTAAATTGTAAACTCGCTGAGACAGGGGCTTATTTCATTATATAACTGTACAGTTTCTAGCACTATGGTATCCCAATCTGGCTGGGGTCTTTCGGGACTACTGCAATGCAAACAATAATAAGAAGAAAGTTATCCAATTCCTTGGTACAAATATTTGGTAATTGAAGCCATTACCTTTAGCAGGGATTCTTTAGCATACAAGATTTTGTTCAACAAAAATCTTTTCAGTGGAAAACACTAGCAACCACATTACCACTTTCATGTCTTTTCACAATATGTGCTTCAGTGACAGTTCCCTGTGTTATTTCTGTCTTTTTAAGTAACTGTTGATCAATATCATCCTATGAAATATCACAATCATAGCTCACATGAAAATGGTGATCTACACAAAAGAATTTTTTGCCAGTGTATTTCAGAGCACAGGGACCCCTACAGCGGAAAGCACAAATAGAGGAAGATTGTGGTGGCTCAAGACATCTGCAATCTCTGCTCCTACTGGTGGAGGAGTGTAGTCAAGGCAGCCTTGAAGGGGGTGGAGCTGGTTAGGCTAGAGCAGAGGTTCTCAAACTGTGGTCTGCGGACCACCAGTGGTCTGCAAGTTCCATTCAGGTAGTCTGCGGATAGTTCCTTCTAAGGTGCACACCTGAGTGGCCACACATGAGAGAATGAAGGGCTGCCCACCTAATTAGTGGAGCTGGGCAAGGGAAATAGGAGGTAGGTGGGGGGGGCAGTGCAGTGAGAAGAGGGGGTGGGGGAATTTGGGACATCCAGGGTTGCGGCGACCAGAGAAAGAGGCAGCTGCAGGGGAGAGAACCTCCTCCTTCCCAGGCATCCAGGGCTGCAGCTGCTGGGGAGAGAACCTCCTCCTTCTCAGCCCCAGCTTGGGGGCTGCCACAGCAGGGGAGAGACTACTGATATTAAAATATGAGTTGTGTGCTTTTATTTGTAGAACAAAAATATATTAATTATTATTTAGGATTTTTTTAATATAATGCTTTTATCCAAAGCACTTTACAATAGTTAGCTAACGGTACAAACAACATTTGGAAAGATCATTAAGTGGTCTGCCAAGACCCTCAGCAATTTTCAAGTGGTCTGTGAAAAAAAAGTTTGAGAACCACTGGGCTAGAGAATAATCATAGTGTCACAGTTGAAAAGGCAGCAGCACTATTGACCCCTCATTGTCTCTGAGTGTACACCCTCAAAGTCTCAGGCTTCACTTAATTCACCTTTCCTGGGCTGGAATCATAAGATTCTCCCACTCTTAGTCTAGGTCTTGATCTAAAGTACCCTCTGGATCAACCATGCTTATCCCAACAGGTTTGACAGTAGTTATCTCCTAATTTCCAGCCAGATTTCTCACACCAAAGTATTGCTTAATCTTAACAGTAGGAACAAAGCACAGCATGAGAGTAAAAGGATTTTAAAACAGGTGTCTATCTTACCTGAAGTCCTAACACACTATGATAAAAGACTCCCCATAAATAACAGCCTGACCTCTGGACACTACAGACACTGTCTTTTTAACTGACACCAAAGCAGTCCGATCTGTGGGTTTCTAGTATTGGCAAAGCAACCTGGGTAACTTGGCTGATGCCAGAGAAGAAGGTTCTTCCCAGTTAACAGCACAGATATTGTCTCTTAAAAGCTGAAGTGTTTACTAAGGTTGTATTTCTTATCTGGAGCCACTGTCTGGCCTTCTTGCTTATTTCCCAACCACCTGCTATTAAACTAAACAAACATGCATACAGTAAACATCCTAATGACTGAAATAGCCACACAGTAACTATCCCAACAAACAGGTGATATACAGCATTCATAAATTATTACAGAGCAGCTCCACATTCATGGCACCTAAGAAATGCACCGATTTAGCTAATTAATTGTACAGGGTCCTAGTAATACAATTAGCTCTTTCCATAACCTAAGCACTCGATGAACTCTAAATAAACCCCCAAATACTACTGTAATGAAGGTAAGTAAATATTACCACCATAGCATAATGCACCAAACTCAGATTGACTTCAGTGGGGAAAGGATTTCACCCTGAAGAATTCAAGGCTTGCCTATCACTACTATCTATCTCAGGGGTTGTCATAAATATAAAGGGAAGGGTAAACCCCTTTAAAATCCCTCCTGGCCAGAGGAAAAATCCTCTCACCTGTAAAGGGTTAAGAAGCTAAAGGTAACCTCGCTGGCACCTGACCAAAATGACCAATGAGGAGACAAGATACTTTCAAAAGCTGGGAGGGGGGAGAGAAACAAAGGGTCTATGTCTGTCTGTATGCTGCTTTTGCCGGGGATAGAACAGGAATGGAGTCTTAGAACTTTAGTAAGTAATCTAGCTAGGTATGTGTTAGATTATGATTTCTTTAAATGGCTGAGAAAAGAACTGTGCTGAATAGAATGACTATTCCTGTCTGTGTACCTTTTTTGTAACTTAAGGTTTTACCTAGAGGGATTCTCTATATTTTGAATCTAATTACCCTGTAAGATATCTACCATCCTGATTTTACAGAGTGATTCCTTTACTTCTATTAAAAGTCGTCTTGTAAGAAAACTGAATGCTTTTTCATTGTTCTCATATCCAAGGGTTTGGGTCTGTGGTCACCTATGCAAATTGGTGAGGATTTTTACCAAACCTTCCCCAGGAAGTGGGGTGCAAGGGTTAGGAGGATTTTGGGGGGAAAGACGTGTCCAAACTACGTTTCCCAGTAAACCCAGTTAAAGTTTGGTGGTGGCAGTGGAAATCCAGGGTCAAAGAATAAAATTAATTTGTACCTTGGGGAAGTTTTAACCTAAGCTAGTGAAAGTAAGCTTAGGAGGTTTTCATGCAGGTCTCCACATCTGTACCCTAGAGTTCAGAGTGGGGAAGGAACCTTGACATGGTGGCAGAGTGATGGGATTAACCTGAAATTATTTTGAGATCAATTTGAGATTTTTTGAGCCAGAAATACAGATTTTAAAAAGGATTTTTTTTTTCATTTGAGGCTGCTGGAAAGGAGGTCCAACTGAAAGCAGCTAGTTTTTTCTCTGCTTTGTGGCCAGAGCAGAGACAAAAGGGGATTATCTTTGTGAATTGCAGGTTTTCTTTGCCTGGAGGCAGGGTACTTAAGCTCCTGCAGGGAAATTCACAGTCTTCGCAAACCAGAAGTTTTTTTTCCCTAAAAGTAAATAGGGGGGTGTTCTACCCATTTGCCTGGATACAAAAGTGGCAGGGGTTCCTTTTTTTTAGGATTTTGATTTTTTTTTTTTTTACAAGGAGCACAGGTTTGAAAAGGATTTTTTTTCCTTTGGGCTGCTGGTAAGCAGGTTTCCAAGTAGTTGGAGGTTTTTTGCTTTGATTTGGGGCCAGAGCAGAGACAAAGGGAATTGTCTTTTTCTGTAGGCTGACAATCGCTATCAGAGAATAGGTATTCTATTCCAGCACAGCAAAATTTTACAGCCAAGTTTTGTTTGTTTATTTCTAAACCTCGGGGGTAAAGTTAGTTAAAAACAGAGGTTAGGATGAAAAAATCCATGGCTCAACAAAAGCTGGAATTAGCCAGATTTCAGGATGAGGAAAAAACAAAAGGAACATGAAAGACAGACAGAACTCATGCGGCTGGAGGAGGTGGTACAGGAGGCTGCCCACAGGAGGGAAATGGAGGCAAGGAAGCATGTGGAGGAGGAGAAGGAAAAAGAGAGGAAGCATGCACTGGAGATGGAGAAGGTAAAGGCTCAGCAGAATATACCAACAAACCCTAGCAATCCTTCTCCAGGACCACTCCCCATCCCAGAAAGTTCCCCACCTACAAGGCAGGCAATGATACTGAGGCCTTCTTAGAAAACTCTGAAATGGCTTGCCTTGGGTACAGCATCTCTACTGACCAATACATGGTAGAGCTGAGGCCGCAGCTCAGTGGACCCCTAGCTGAGGTGGCGGCTGAAATGCCTAAAGAACACACGAACAAGTATGAACTGTTTAAATCCAAGGCGAGAGTCAGAATGGGGATAACACCCAAGCATTCTCATTGGAGGTTCAGAGCCCTAAGGTGGAAACCAGACGTGTCATTTACCCGACAGGGGTCAGCAAATTTTTCGGCCTGAGGGCCACATCGGGGTTGCGAAATGGTATGGAGGGCCGGGTAGGGAAGGCTGTGCATCTGTAAACAGCCTGGCCCCCACCTCTTATCTACCCCCTTCAACTTCCCACCCCCTGACTGTCCCCCTCTGAACCCTCAACCCATCCAACCCCCCTTCTCCTTGTCCCCTGACTGCCCCCTCCCAGGACCCCGCCCCCATCCAACCTCCTGTGCTCCCTGTCCCCTGACTGCCCGGACCTCTATCCACACCCCACCCCTTGACAGGTCCCCTGACCCATCCAACCGCCCGCCCCACTCCGTGTTCCCTGACCGCCCCCTCCCGGGACCCCCACCCTGCTCCCTGTCCCCCCATCCTGGGACCCCACCCTCTATCCAATCCCCCCTGCTCCCTGTCTCCTGACTGACCCCCCCCAAACCTCCACCCCATCCAACCGCCCCCGACTTCCCCCTGGGACCTCCTGCCCCTTATCCAGTTCCCCCTCCCTCCACCCCCTTACCATGCTGCTCAGAGTGGCTGGACAGGCTTATTGGAAAGCCTGGGAGGTGGGTGGGCAGTGCCTGCACCGCTGCGGGGGAGGAGGGACAGCAGGGGAGGGGCCCAGGGCTAGCCTCCCCGGCCAGGAGTTCAGGGGCCAGGCAGGACGGTCCTGCGGGCCAGATGTGGCCCGCGGGCCGTAGTTTGCCCACATTTGATCTATCTGCTCTGATATTGCTGACTTTTGTCATTTTAAGCCAGAGCCAATGTCAATTAGAATTCATGGCCCATTGAATCAATATAGCCTCCATTGCAAAATCATATTATAAAAGACAGCATGAGTTACTTAAGGTAGGACTCTAAGTTTGCAATTGTTTCAACAAATGGACTGTAATTATAGTGTGTTACAAAAGGCTATTAGGCTAAATTGCAATTTTGCATCGCTTGTAAAATGGAGGAGGTTTCTTAATTTAAGAGAAATAATGAATGTAATGGTAACAAAGACAACATTAACTGTAGTCAGGTATGCAGAGCAAGCATTTGAATTAGGTACCATGGTATTTACTTTCAATGGTGGGTGACAATGAAAACAAAAATTAAGAAAGCTGTTTTGTGGAATGTTGTCCCTTTGGCAGAATCTATACTGCCCTTGTAGCAGTAACTCCAGATAATGCAAAATAATCATCCTTGGAAGTATCATTACTTGGAAACTTGTTTAGATAAAGGAGATGCTATTCCAGGTTGGTTTTATGAGCCTATTATCTTCAGACAGTAAAAGCAGAGCGCTTTAGCCAGTTCTTCAGTTTGTGAGTTATCTCCAGGCAATAAATAAATAAATAAATTCAACTTGATTAAGGCCCAGTCTATACTTTAAACTTATACTAACATAGCTATAACTGTTAGGGGTGGGATTTATTTACTGACATAGCTATGCTGGTATAAATCCTACTGTAGACACACGTATACCAGCATAAAAGTGCTCTTGCCAGTATAGCTTGGGTCTCGGAGGGAACTGATGTAAACTATGCCAGCAGAACACTTTTATGCCGGTAAAATCTGTGTCTGCACTAGGAAGATTTGTCAGTGCAGTGACACCATTATTGCTGTGACAGGAAACTTTTTTCTAATGTAGACGAGGCCTAAGAAGGAATTCATGTTGAACAGACATAGGACCAATCTTTTCTGAAGGAGCCTGTCATAAATATAAAGGGAAGGGTAAACCCCTTTAAAATCCCTCCTGGCCAGAGGAAAAATCCTCTCACCTGTAAAGGGTTAAGAAGCTAAAGGTAACCTCGCTGGCACCTGACCAAAATGACCAATGAGGAGACTATACTTTCAAAAGCCGGGAGGAGGGAGAGAAACAAAGGGTCTGTGTCTGTCTGTAAGCTGCTTTTGCCGGGGATAGTACAGGAATGGAGTCTTAGAACTTTAGTAAGTAATCTAGCTAGGTATGTGTTAGATTATGATTTCTTTAAATGGCTGAGAAAAGAACTGTGCTGAATAGAATGACTATTCCTGTCTGTGTACCTTTTTTGTAACTTAAGGTTTTGCCTAGAGGGATTCTCTATGTTTTGAATCGAATTACCCTGTAAGGTATCTACCATCCTGATTTTACAGAGGTGATTCCTTTACTTCTATTAAAAGTCTGCTAGTAAGAAAACTGAATGCTTTTTCATTGTTCTCATATCCAAGGGTTTGGGTCTGTGGTCACCTATGCAAATTGGTGAGGATTTTTACCAAACCTTCCCCAGGAAGTGGGGTGCAAGGGTTGGGAGGAGTTTGGGGGGAAAGACGTGTCCAAACTACGTTTCCCAGTAAACCCAGTTAAAGTTTGGTGGTGGCAGTGGAGATCCAGGGTCAAAGGATAAAATTAATTTGTACCTTGGGGAAGTTTTAACCTAAGCTAGTGAAAGTAAGCTTAGGAGGTTTTCATGCAGGTCCCCACATCTGTACCCTAGAGTTCGGAGTGGGGGAGGAACCTTGACATGAGCCTTAAAAGAATGTTTCAATTATATTTATTTTTTTAAAAACCTAACAAAACTAATACCTTCCCCACAGGGAGAAGCACACACCCCTCACGGAGGACTATTCATGTACTATTTCCTAAGTTCAGTCATTTCCCCTATCAATTTTCTTGCAACAGAAAATTAGGGGACTGTGGCTTGAGGGAACGGATATTCATTTTTAAAGGTAAAAGACAGTTGAACAGGTTTCACCTTTAAAGAAGAAGGTTTAAGAAGAAACTTCCTGTGGGGGTTATTGTAATAATTAAAAATTTTTTTATTATATCTAGAGAAATAAATCTGACTGATGTATGTTCATCAATTCTCTGCCAACAAGTCGCTAGCCAAAAGGCTTATCCTAGTCAGCAGGGTTTGTGAGCAGTGTAAGGGAAATATTGGCTCTATTCCCCTTTACCTGTCACTATCAGATGCCTCGCCTTTTTTTAAGACAGAATTTCTGTGGTGTTCACAGATGCCATAAGAGCTGATACTGAGCTCCTGCCATACTGGCAAACATTGCTCTGTCACAGCACACACCACCTATGAATTTTAACTCGCCAAATACAAGCCATCAAGTGGGCGTGAAGTATGAATGAAAGTTTAACTTACTGAGCGCTTCTGTTGCTTCTTTAGCTGCTTATAAGCGTGTCATTAACTGGATTAAGAGGCCTGTGACCTGACCCTATTACCGCCATTGCAACTGATGGTTAGATTGGTGAGGCCTGTTACATGAAGTTTGCTGGCCAAGGTCAAAATCAAAGGTAAAGAGTAGTCTGGCCAGTCATATAGGCAAATGTAATCACTCACCAAAAGACAACAACACTCTAAAAAACACAAGGAATTTATTTCCTAAACTGGGAAGCAGGATACATATTTTCAAAATATCAGAGAACAATTTTTTTCCATGACAATGCATTGTGCCAGCAATCATTTCAAGAATGATAAATTGGGATATTTTTAGTCTCAGAGATACTGAGTGCAAAAATGCCATTTTGGTAACAGGAAATACACCAAGAATCTCAAACTGGTTCTTAATCTCAGACATATTTTAAAAAATACCCTTCTCTCAAATACTATGTAAGTGTCTAATCAAAATTATGATTATATCAAACTACACATGGTTTTGACTCATTAGATAAGGAAACAGTTAATGCCACTTGTCAATCTCAAAAACAAGGAAGGTTGGTGCAAGTAGGGTTTGTTAATTAACTCGTTAATCACTGGCATCTCAGAACAGTCACACTAAAAAGTCCATCCGCTTTAATGGTGTTTACAGACAAATGAGAAACTAAACCCTATTGATCACAAGGAACCTATAGACTGCAAATATTAAGACAAAGGAAGAAGAAATTAAATGTTTAATACAATATTATTAATATTTTCCTTTTCCTAAGAAGGGCCTATTTCTTTCCAGAAGCTGAGCATGAGTAAAGCCCTCATCCTCATTGTCTGTTTCTGTAGATGTGACTTAACTTTCTCTCATCCTGGCAGTTATCATGATACTTTCCTTCTTCAGGTTCAGTTTTCAGTGGCACTATTTGCAGTTACCACTCAAGAGAGTGATAACACAATTAGGTCATTTGGGAGTGTACAGGAGCATTTATTTTTAAGATTAGATAGGAGAAGCAGGCTGCATGCTAAAGCTAAAAGCTGTGAAGCGCTGTTTCACTGCAGTAGTCAGAGAGGCTGGTCAATGTAGAACACAGAATGAAAGTATCTATGCACGATGCGGTGTTTCTTGCTGGAGGAACGGCAGCACAGACAAAAGCAAGCAGTCAAATTCAGGACAAAACTGAAGGAAATATGAGAGATTTTTTTTCCAGCCTGAAATGTGCACCAAATCATTTCCCATTGCATATAACCCTGTGCACCACATCTGTGTGATGGTAACATTTCAAATATAATTGCATCTTGAAACAAAATAAAAATATTCCAAAATGGGGACAATAAAGGCTGTGCTTTCTACCTATAAATTGGTAAGTTCTGCTTCAGATATTGGTTTATCATCCCTTTTACCAGTGTTCAACCCTCATCTTCTGACCCATCTCAAAGCTCCCCCTTTTCTTTTGGCCAAAAAGGGGGGTGGTCCTAGATAACTTGGATATCAGCCAGGAAATGACTTTCCAACACCTTCAGCAAAACCACTGACCACCAAGAGGAGCCTGAGTGCTTCTATTATTCCAACTGACTCCAGCAGGCCCACCAGTGCCCACAACCAAGCCAGGCAGCTTCAGTTATCAATTAACCCCCAACATTGTTGGTCAACTCAACACTTATCACCTGGTCATTTGGATTGGGCAAAACCCATAACAAATTATCTACCATTAGACTGCCCAGTGTATCCTCTTTTCTGTGGACCACCCAGGGGCCTATAAGTTCACTGTTCAACTGTCAGCCATCAAGGAATATTTAGAACTCATACAATTTTAACTTTTAAGGGACCATACTCCAAACTGGCCAACAAGAAGGCCCTCAGTGTGGCTTAAGAGGACCTCTTGGTGACCAATGACAGAGTCAACAGTGCACAAGTCATCACTGGCCCCTAAGAGCATGTATACATTGTACCACCAGCCATTAAGTGACCCAGTAGGAGCTTCATCCCCATCTACTACCAAAGGAGTCACCACTCCCACCAAAACCTACTGGTATCAGGAATTTCCTTCAGCACCTGCACCACAAACAATACTTGGCCAAGAGATCTTCCAACATTCTGAATGCAGTTGGAGCCACTGAATGGGCTTGCCAATGCCCCCACCAAAAAGAGGCCACAAAGCAGCCCATCAGAATCACCATCATTTCAGTAATGCTCCTTTAGTATCAGCTTCAAGGACATAATAGTAGCAAAATTTAAAAGATTTCTTCTTTTAGTCAAAGTTAAGAAAAATTGACTGATACAGAGAGAGACACACAGCTTGTGATTCTGGATCCCTAGTTTTGCATGAAAACTCATTGTGCTTTGCAAAACTGGGCACACATTGTTTTTCATGCATAACTGGGGATACCGGTCCCTCTTCAGCCCGATTTGCTTGGTAAAAATAAGGTTTTTTTACATTTTTAAGTTTGCACCTAATTTTGCAGGCACAATGATTTGCGTACACAAGATTAGCCATGAAAATACAAAGGCTTACTGTGACTGCCGGAATTTTACATCTTTGAACTTTAAATCCTTATGATTTCTGCTGTAACATGTCTCTAGCTTTTATAATGTCATCTGTATATATCTCTTCTCTGCTTCCAGGTAGAATTTGAGTCAGGTGCTCACACCCCAGTTTTTTAGTAATCTTCACCAATTTCCAAGGCACAAACAAACATACGCTATATATTTTTGTTTCTTTTTGTAAGCGAGGAAAGCTTTTGAAAATGATACTTCATCAAAATGATCCAGGTAAGTGAACTACAAAGCTATGTCTGATTTAAAAGTATAATCGTATTTTGGGAACGGTGAATTTCATGGAGTTTAAAGTCCTGTAGTCTTTAAACAATGACTTCTTGACTTTCAAAAGTTTATGAATGTTTTTCCCCACTGCAGTTTCATCCCCTAGTCTACATTTTTCAGACCTTGGTGCATGAAGGAGAGGAGAAAGGAGATGGAAAGGGCTTCTTTTCTAATTACAACTACATTAAAAACTTGGGCTAAATTTGTCTTCTTTATTTTATTCTCATTTCCTAGACATATTAAATATTGAGAACTCATGGAGTAGGGTTTTCCTTCCAATATAATCAGACTTGCCACCATTTTGTTTTGAAATGAAGTACAAGGATATTGATTGATTAACATCTGTTGCCAGTTGCCCTTTCTACATCCCTGTTTCTGTAAAGTGGTTTCTCCAATAAGCAGGCAAATTGAGCCAGCTTATTGTACAAAGCATCTATACTTACTATCTGTATATCATCTTCTGTCAGCCAGCACTTAAACAGATCCATACAGTTTACAAAGAAAGATAAATATAATTTTCCCATTATCTCACAGAGAGGATAAATTGTTGGCCAAATGCCACATAGAAAGCCAGGAAAATAATGTTGGTCCACTGACTCCCAGTTCCATGCCCTATCCATGGGGCTATCTGAAGCTCAGTTCTGTCACCAGCTTTGAAACACTCCTGTCCCCACTCCTTCTGGATTTGCTTGATCTCATGTGAGCAGTGGCACATGGAAATTTGCTAGTGTTGGCATACAATAGCTGCAGAAATTGTACAACACTTGAAGGTCAATGTTGTGGGAGCTCCAATTATTAAAGCATCTAATGCTAATTAAGATTACTCAAGAATGACACTCATGGGCAGGGGTCTTAATAAATCCACTAATAATGTTTCTGATACCAGACTCAAAACTCAGTTACTGCACCTTCACAATATGAAAGACGGGAGGATATGCAATAACATTTTTGGAATGAAGAGGCAGTTACAGTATGGGCTTATCTAGTTTATAGCCCTATTGTGTGGCTCTGTACAATGTTCCCCACAAACGCACAATCAGGATATGTCTATTTCTTAAACTGGCAGGTGTAATTTCCAGTTTGAGGAGACATATCTGGGCTAGCTCAAATCTAGTCAGCATGCTAAAAATGGAAGTGTCGTCATGCTGGCTTGAACAACAGGACAGGCTAGCCACCCGAGTAGGTACCCATCTGAGATGCTAGGTATGTACCTTAGCAAAACCTCTTGTCTGAGCAAACCTTTTCCTCCATGGGTCCCTCTAGCTCATCTGAGCTCATCCCTGGCTCTTTGAATCCCCTGACCCCTCCCAATCCCCCCCCCCCAAAGGTACACATAAGCATGCCTAATTCAATTGGACCTTATCTTTCTCTATTTGGATTTCAGGTGCCCCCTGAATTTTTCTCCCATTCTTGTATAGGAACAGAGAACCACCTAATGTTGTCTTCCTTCCTTCTGCTGGAAATCAGGCCATTGGTCTCAAGTGTCCCACCTCCATAAACTCATGATGAATGTAAGGCAACAGACTCAGCTCATCCTGGATTCTGACTGACTGGTTCCAAAGGAACTCAACTATCCATCAAACCTGCTCTGTTCCTGCTGTTGAAAGGACAGTAATAATAGTCCTTTAGGGACCATTACACACAGGATCAGAATAGTTCCGTAAATACAGTCCTTTTCATCCAAGAGTAGAACCACACTTTAATATGCAGCTGTCTGTTGAAGTATCTCTGCTATATTTTATATAGTAACAGTAATTTTTACCTCTTCTGATGCCATTTTGTCATTTCACTTTTCAGAGCCAGGGACAGTGTGCATCAGGCATAAACTTCAAGGTAATGCACATTAAACTGGTCACATGTTTTTGTCACTTTTGTACAGAGTTCTCTGCATATATTATTAAACTTTTATGAGGTGTGCAAGTCATTAACATTGTAACCTTCCTATTCCCTCTTCCCTTCCCACCAGGTTGCTTTCCCCCTCACTTCATGTGTCTTATATTTACTTTTAGTTCTTTGGAACAGGGAATGTCATTCTTATGTGCATGTGAAGTACCCAGAACACTATACTATAATACTGTATATAGTTCTGTTCTGGGAAACAGAACTATATACAGTATTACTAATAACAAACAAACAGGACTTTGCCTTAATGCTTTGTCTAACTATGGTTTGAAAAGCATTGACTTCCCAAGATGAGTACGCTCCTGAAGTGTGTACCTTATAATCTAACAGAAGATGCTACTGTACATGTGCAGTATGCAATTTTCAAATCCTCTTAACTCTATTAAGTCAAGCCTAATTTCTTTTGAACATAAGCAAGCATGCATTCCCCACTGGAGGCTTTTCTGTGCTGATTTCTAAGTTCAACCATTTTTTGCAGTAGTCTGGGCAAGAGAAGAATGGCGAGCATTTTCTAAAAATGATGTCATAGGTGTTGGAGTTTTGTGTTTCTTTTTCTTAGAAAAATCTCTTAACTTAAAAATGGCAAAGGAGTTTTTCTTGAAATTTCCCAATAAAAATTATTTCATTTTTGAATAAGCATCCAAGCTTAGAAACTTACACCCACCCCAAGTGCATTTCAGAAAATTGTGAGTGATTGAAAGCAAAAGGTATAGTGTTTTGCAACTTTTACTAAGTATTAGTGTCTGTAGGTGAAGGCTATAATCTGACATAATGGAGAAAGAGAATAGAGAGTTTTATGCAGTAATGTCTGACGGAGACATTTATTAAATGACTTTGGAGCTTTCATAGAAGAATGTTTATTTCATTAACAGACACAACAGTGAGAAAGGAGGAACAGGCCAAATGCACAAGAGCTATCCTGAAGGGAAAATTATGAACTTAAGGTGGTAAATGTCTGTTTATTGAATAATACTTATATTATATATAATTCCAATTTGGGAATGTATTGGGTAGAAAGAGGCAAACAATATCTCCCAGTTTCTAACCACTTCCAGTCATTGGGGAAAGGGAATTTGAGGGGGGCCAGGGGGAATAAACCAAAACTTTTGGAAAGGTGACTTCATCTGAATAGTTTGGCAAAATCACTGGCACTGAATAAACTTACTGCATGTCACCAGCATTATATTCTGGGAAAAGGGAAAGAAGTTTCTCCCCAAACTTGAGTTGACCTCCCTATTTCAAATGGTAAAGCCATGAAGCATCATAAATGAGGTGTCAAGGCAGAGGAAAATAAAAAGATTCAGACTTCTGGAGACGCAAGCGGGGGACCCAGACTCCGAGGGAGTGGGGCTGGGAAACAATCATTATTTTAGAAAAGAATGAGTGCACTGCAGGACTTGATCTCTGGAGTGCAGGGAAGAGCAACACTATGGAATGGTGAGGTGGAATAATCATTCTAGGTGACATCGCATTCTCACAAACTGCTTAGAGAGAGTTGGATAATTCCCCCTTTTGCTTACTGTGTATTTTAGGTTTCAGAGTAGCAGCCATGTTAGTCTGTATCTACAAAAAGAAAAGGAGTACTTGTGGCACCTTAGAGACTAACAAATATATTTGAACATAAGCTTTCATGAGCTACAGCTCACTTCATCGGATGCATGCAGTGGAAAATACAGGGGGGAGATTTTATATACACAGAGAACATGAAACAATGGATGTTACCATACACACTGTAACAAGAGTGATCAGGTAAGGTGAGTTATTACCAGCAGGAGAGAAAAAAACCTTTTGCAGTGATAATCAAGGTGGGCCATTTTCAGCAGTTGACAAGAACATGTGAGGAACAGTGGGGGGGAGGGGGGAGATAAACATGGGGAAATAGTTTTGCGTTGTGTAATGACACATCCACTCCCAGTCTTTATTCAAGCCTAATTTAATGGTGTCCGGTTTGCAAATTAATTCCAATTCAGCAGTCTCTCATTGGAGTTTGTTTTTGAAGTTTTTTTGTTGAAGAATTGCCACTTTATGCCTGTAATCGAGTGACCAGAGAGATTGAAGTATTCTCCGACTGGCTTTTGAATGTTATAATTCTTGACGTCTGATGTAAAGAATAAAGGGACACAAATCAGACGTTAATGTCAGTGTTAATTCAAAGTTAAAATGCGGACATAAACTACTGATGAGTCAAGAATTGCGAAGTTGGCAGCTCAGCCTTAGCTCTACTTCGTGTGTGGTCTATGTTTATACTATCTATACCATTATAAAGGATTTGTCAATTAATGCAACATTTAATAGAATAGAAATGGGAGCCTCTTATAAAACCTTACATACAGCAAGTTACTGCACAGCACATAGAGTCTTCAGACGTGACTTTATTTTGAAGTCTCATCTGATTTACAAAATAAACCACGTTGAAAGTAAATTGATAATATATCTGAGATGACCCAGGCAAGAACACCAAATCCATATCTCATTGCTCTGGGAACCTGGAGATCTTGATCTGAATTTTGTGGTTCAGAGCCATGTCTAATTTATAAATCAATTTATGGGCTGATCTATAGCCCAATTCAAGTCAATGGGAATCTCTCAATTGATTTCACTGGGCTTTGAATCAGGCCTTTAGGAAGATTACGGAACAAGAGATTAATCACCACAGTAGAACATGGGGTGATCTCTTTGCTGCTCCTACTGCTGCCACAGGCAAAAAATGCTGAGAATGGAGTGTAATTAAACTTAAAAACAGAAGACAAAGCAATTGAATAAAAGAGTGATATTTCTAGACAGTAAGCTGAGGTGCAGGTAATGTTCACCATTTAAGGGGTAGATTTTATTTCTGAGAAAAACTATATCAATAGATTTAATTTAAGGAAAAACTTTCAGAGATCAGCTGGGTCTCATTTGTGCTTCATTGGCTCAGCCCACAGTTAGGGACAGCCCAGAGTTGCACAGTCTAGAATAAGCATTGCTGCAATGGGAGCACAAGAAGACATTCTGCATTACTCAAACAGAATGCCTCCCAGAGCTCCTGGAGCATAGAAACTGCATGTTCACTGTTATTCCCCTTCTAACAAACCCAAAGCATGACCCCGTGGGGAAATCATAGAATATCAGGGTTGGAAGGGACCTCAGGAGGTCATCTAGTCTAACCTCCTGCTCAAAGCAGGACCAATCCACAATTAAATCATCTCAGCCAGGGCCTTGTCAAGCCTGACCTTAAAAACTTCTAAGGAAGGAGATTCTACCACCTCCCTAGGTAACGCATTCCAGTGTTTCACCACCCTCCTAGTGAAAAAGTTTTTCCTAATATCCAACCTAAACCTCCCCCACTGCAACTTGAGAGCATTACTCCTTGTCCTGTCATCTTCTACCACTGAGAATAGTCTACAACCATCCTCTTTGGAACCACCTCGCAGGTAGTTGAAAGCAGCTATCAAATCCCCCCTCATTCTTCTCTTCTGCAGATGAAACAATCCCAGCTCCCTCAGTCTCTCCTCATAAGTCATGTGTTCCAGACCCCTAATCATTTTTGTTGCCCTTTGCTGGACTCTCTCCAATTTTTCCACATCCTTCTTGTAGTGTGGGGCCCAAAACTGGACACAGTACTCCAGATGAGGCCTCACCAATGTCGAATAGAGGGGAATGATCACATCCCTCGATCTGCTGTCTATGCTCCTACTTATACATCCCAAAATGCCATTAGCCTTCTTGGCAACAAGGGCACACTGTTGACTCATATCCAGCTTCTCATCCACTGTCACCCCTAGGTCCTTTTCCGCAGAACTGCTGCCTAGCCATTCGGTCCCTAGTCTGTAGCGGTGCATTGGATTCTTCCGTCCTAAGTGCAGGACACTGCACTTATCCTTGTTGAACCTCATCAGATTTCTTTTGGCCCAATCCTCCAATTTGTCTAGGTCCCTCTGTATCCTATTCCTACCTGCCACCGTATCCACCACCACTCCTAGTTTAGTATCATCCGCAGATTTGCTGAGAGTGCAATCCACACCATCCTCCAGATCATTTATGAAGATATTGAACAAAACTGGCCCCAGGACCAACCCTTGGGGCACTCCACTTGATACCGGCTGCCAACTAGACATGGAGCCACTGATCACTACCCGTTGAGCCCGACAATCTAGCCAACTTTCTACTCACCTTATAGTGCATTCATCCAGCCCATACTTCTTTAACTTGCTGACAAGAATACTGTGGGAGACCGTGTCAAAAGCTTTGCTAAAATGTCAAGAAACAATACATCCACTGCTTTCCCTTCATCCACAGAACCAGTAATCTCATCATAGAAGGTGATTAGATTAGTCAGGCATGACCTTCCCTTGGTGAATCCATGCTGACTGTTCCTGATCACTTTCCTCTCGTGTAAGTGCTTCAGGATTGATTCCTTGAGGACCTGCTCCATGATTTTTCCGGGGACTGAGGTGAGGCTGACTGGCCTGTAGTTCCCAGGATCCTCCTTCTTCCCTTTTTTAAAGATGGGCACTACATTAGCCTTTTTCCAGTTGTCCGGGACTTCCCCCGATCGCCATGATTTTTCAAAGATAATGGCCAATGGCTCTGCAATCACAGCCGCCAACTCCTTTAGCACTCTTGGATGCAATGCATCCGGCCCCATGGACTTGTGCACGTCCAACTTTTCTAAATAGTCCCGAACCACCTCTTTCTCCACAGAGGGCTGGCCACCCCTACTCCCCATGCTGTGTTGCCCAGCGCAGCAGTCTGGGAGCTGACCTTGTTCGTGAAGACAGACGCAAAAAAAAGCATTGAGTACATTAGCTTTTTCCACATTCTCTGTCACTAGGTTGCTTCCCTCATTCAGGGCCAGCCACCTCTGCCAGTCAATTTGGGGGAGTTGGAACCTTCATTCTCCTGCACAACCTAAAGAGAGTTGTGTGCAGAATTCCTTCGCCAGCAGGTATTGGGGGTGAAAAAACAAACAGCTTGAATAGAATGTAGTAATTTGAGGAAGGTAAAATAGAAACACAATCATTCAAAAGTTATCTTCTGGGACCAAAAAAACAAAAACATCCAGTATTTTTCTAAGAAACTTATGTGGGAAGAAGTTTGATTTTCCCAAGGAAGCTGCAAGGGATGAACTGCCAGTGTTTTCTGCAAGCAAAAGGTCAGCTCTGCAGAGTATCATGTGAACAACTAGAGGTCTTGTTTGGCAAGCTGACCTGTAGGTTTGTTTCACTGTCAATGCTGTTTTAGAGTTTCTAAGATAATTCTTCTCCTATCTGGATTTTATTTTGAAACTCCAATTTGCTGAAGTGCTCTTGCAAGACATTTTAAAAATCAGAGTATCTTAATTACCTGCACTGACTGCATATTGGCTTCCACCTGGAAGTAACAGCGTTATTTTGAACTTATAAAACCACAAACTGCTTGAGGTGTATCTAACCAAAAGCCCGCCTCTCCCACTCTGCTTAACTGTCACAGTTACAATCTTCAGAGGCTCTTGAGCTTTTGTCCTTCATTATAAAAGTGGGGGAATGGCTGGTAGAATGTTCTGAAAACTTTCAGTTCTCCCCACTTCAACATCTCAAATAGCCCAAATGTGTTGACTGTCTTTTTAAACGAACATTGGTGGAAGGCTAAAGCAGGTAAGAAAGTGGGAGGAGGGGGGCTTAAACTGTATCGGTCATGGGGTGGCTAATTAAATGATGGTGAGGTAAGGAAGGAAGTGCTGAGACTGTTTTGGACAATTTCAACATATGTCATGGGCCCCAGAGCTTTGGGTGGGCATGCTTATGGAATATAAATAAATAAATAAAACCAATTATGGCATGCGGTGGGTCATCATCTGTGGGCTTGCATTGGGTACAATCTTTTACACTTCTACAAACTATTAATGTTAAGGTATAAATACAAACAAACATAGGACATGAAAAAGAGAGACGATAGAATAGATGTGGGACATGCTACTGCTCAATATTCCACAAAGTCAGCATTCTCAGAGATGGGCTTTAGGACTTCATGTTGTCGGGATTTTATAATATAAATGAAATAATAGCTCACCATCCTCCTCTTCCTCCACCCATTGGATCCTGAGGCAGGTCACCTAGGAACACTGGATCCTGAGGTGGGACACTGGATCCAAGTGGCATTCTCCCACCCTGCCCAGCTCCTTATATAATACTTTCCTGAATGATGCCTCAAATCACTGGCACCATACAGGAGCATTAGCAGTCAGCACCCTCCTAATATCTTTTAGACTCTGTCTGTCTTTCTCCACTGCCATCAGAATCGTTTCTCTGGAGTGGCACAGACTCTAGTCTCCAGTTGAAATACTCAATAACTTTCTCTAGCCTCACCAATGCACCCTGATAAATCATGACTCCTACTAGTATCGTCCTGATACTTAACCTCCATCTCCATTCTGTTTCTGATGTCTCTCCACTCGAGCTCCCTCTCTACATCTTGCTGTCCTCCACATCCCTCCATTCTCTCTCTTTCACCCGCCCCCTCCTTCACTCCAGTCAGTTTCACTTCCCATCAACAAAAAAAGATCCCTTTTAAAATTAATTTAATTGGAGTGAAAAAGCACCTTAAATGTATCTTAATTTTGAGAGGCACCCACAACATTCCTAAGCAACCTTGGTGCTCTCTTCCCCCGCTCGACAGCCCCTCCCATTGTTTCTTGGGCTCTCGCATGTTTTGTCTTATATTTATCATAGATGGTAATCTCCTTAGAAAGGGAAAAATTTTTATGTATTTGTGAGGTGCCTAGCACACTTTTGGGATACTGACAAATAATAATTCTGCAAAGGGGTCCAGGTGGCAACAGATCTGTCCCTATCTTGTCTCCTGATAAGAACCGATTCAGAAATGGCAGTATCCATTTACTATTGGAAGCAAGTGGACTCCCTGCCGGGGTGCCCCGCTCTGGCTGGTGTGGTATAGTAGGTTCTCCTTTTCTAGCACCCCCTGGCACCAGCTGTTCTAGCCCTGCTGTGGTCCACCTCTTCTCATGTCCCATGCCTCCAGCCAGGCCATGTTTTGTCCCACCCCTTTCAGGATAAATAATAAATCCCATAAACTAAGCCAAAGTAAACACAGTTCTTCACCCTGACCTGGGCTCACACCCTGAGACCCTTCACTGGCTTTCTGCAGGGTCATTCTCCCGCCCTGGCACAGAGTGATGCCTCCAAGGGCTTTTCCCCTGGAGTCCAGGTCCATAGTCCTTCTCCCCCTTGTGTCAGAGTGTTTCAGCATTTCCTTTTCTGGGGGACTTATAGAGGACCCCAGGCCCTCTGGGTTCCAGTCCAGGGACTCCATGGCAAGCAACTAAGGTCTGCATCCTCTGATGCCTCACTGCCTTCTTGGACTTCCTCCTAACTTGACCTTTCCTCAGGCCCTTTCCCACAGCCCCTCCTTGGGCTTGCTGTGCAGCTGCCTCTCCCTAGGTCTTTCCTCCACACTCTAGCAACCGCAGAGGGACTGCAGAGTTCTTTCCCTCTCTCCATGCAGCCTCCTTCTCATCTGGGATTCCTCCCTTTATGGTCAACATTCACCTCCTCCCGCACCTGTTCTTCATTTTCATTTGGGCCTGGCCCACCCTGCAGGTGCACTAATTACTCTGCTTCCAGTTAACTCTTTCATTACCTGTGCAGGGTACATACCTCATCACATTAATAAAAATATATTGAACAATAATGAACAGGAAGTGTATTTTCTTTAGTACTGATGTGTTTTTTGAGTGTAAAAGAAATCTCAGAACTCAAGACATGAAAAGCCACTGAGCTCATTCAGGAGGCTATGGAGTGGCCCAATGGGATTCCTAAACTCTAAAGCCACAGGTTTTAGTGCTTTTTGGACTCAAAATGTGGTGGTGGTAGGATATTGTCCATTCTGAAGGTGGTGTCATTCCCATCTGCATTCCACTGTGTGTTTGAATGGAGTACATGCTACAATTTGTGTAGCACATGCACCCCTTTCCAGGGGTACTTTTCCTCCGGTTGTAGTACCCCTTCTACAGCATTACCACATGATGGTCCAACCTGTAGGTGGACTCAAAGTCCAGGAAATAATCTGATTTACACAATTTAACTGAACGAACCACATTACCCAGCCCATGGCTTTAAATCACGCAAAGTAGAGAGAAAGTAAGTGATAAAGAAATAAGACCCTTAGCTTCTGGCATAAAGCTTTAAAACAATGGCTATTATTCTCTCTGCAAACAGCCGACTCGATACAGTGGAGATGAAAACTGGGTCACTTCAGGACAATGAGTGCTCTGAAGTCAGGCAGAACTTTATTCCTTATAGTTAACAAAGAAACATTATTGACCTTCTACAAAGTGAATTGGATCCATTCTTCCTTTACTGGCTGACAGCTGGAGATGCCAAAGGCATCCTGGTTGCCAGCCCCACACTCTTCTAACATCCCAGCAAGATAGGTTAATCTACTGTTCTGTCCTAGATGATACCCGGTATGATAATGTAACAACCCCCTCCTCCCTTATCTCAAGGCTACAGGTTGGGATAGCCAGGCTCCGAGACGGAGAAGAGAGGATGTGAGTAATTTTATTTATCTTCAGCTATATTTGGCAAAACACAAGGATAACCTGAACATTCTAGCAGACTGGAGGTCCTGCAAATTGGTGAGCTGTATAAAATAGAACATAAAATTCACCAGCATGAACACACAGCCAGATGGTGGCCATGGACTGCTAGTACTTCATTTTATATGAGATTTCCATTGTATGAGTTTTCCAATGCGACCAGTTAGGAAGGAGACATTCACTTGTACTGTAGAGGCAGCAGTTGCGCCACCCTATGGGGGATCCCTAATTCCTAGGAAAGCAACATAGCTAGCAAAAGACAGAGCAGCCTCGGTATTTGGGGAGAAAAAAGTGCTATTTTGCTGCCCCTGTAATAATGTGTAGATCATTTAAATGACCCCAAGCTCAGCTTTGCTAAGGGGCACCAAGCAGTGACTTTTTTAGTTAAAGTACGAGTGACATTAATTGGCTTCATTAAGTTCTCTTCTCCAACAGGGAAACAGCATACAGAGAAAGCCTGGTAGGCAGTGGGTAAATATTTATCTGAGGAGGTCCAATATATAGGTGACTGAATTTTCCCTACTTCTACTCTGTAGAAAAGTAGTCTTGAAATAGGACAGTTCTTTTACGGGCAGAATTCACACTCTCCATTTCTGTCTATCTTTGTCATTCATTTGAAATACTCAGTTATTCCATTTAACCTTCCATTGTATTTAGCTTTCACATAACCTTCTCCCTTCTATTAAAAAGTGTGGTTATATGCTGTAGCATCAAATGAAAAGCTATCATTAAAGCCATCCTAGCTCAGATTCTATTAGTGAGTTCGCAGGTGGGCAAAATGGCCACTCAGAGGTTCACATAGATTAGACCGAATACTTCAAAGACTCTGAAAATCTTGGTAAAGCTTTATGTATTTGTACTAAAGCTGTGATCTGTAGGCTTTGCCTCCAGCCAATATCCACTCAAAGTGAAATGGGTCTAAAAAAAACCCCCTCACAATAAATAGACACCTCATGAGGTATTATAGCCTACATGTGTTCTCCTTTGTGCTTGGAACAAAGACAGCAGGAAAACTTTGAAAATCTTCCACAGAAAGAAAGAAAAAAAAAAAGAGAGAGAGAGAGAGAGAGAGAAATAGGGGAATTGCTTTCTATTTTCCCCCATTTGGTAAGTGGCTTCCTTTCTGCACACATGTCAGAAAAGATCTATTTTAAAACACAACATGAGGGGAATGTGACCTCTGTACCAGCAGCAAAGTCTGAAGTACTGTTTCTCCGTCTATTTTATGTTAGTCACCCAAGAGTTGGCTTTTACTTTCCTAAATCGGTTTGCTAGATTATATGCTATTTACAGTGGGCTGTGCGCTTTTCAGAAACCACTGTTTCTGGCAAAATATTCTACAGGCCTGCATAGCCTTGTGTGAAAAATCCAGGTTTTATTTTGCTGCTGACCTTCATGATATTGGGCATTATCATAATGGAGTAGAAAGCTTTAAGGATTGCATGGGAGATCCATGTTGGGTATGGCACAGTTAAGGCTGAGAACGTTCTGGGACACAAAGTTCAACAGACTTTTCACTCACTACCAGTTCTTTTTTGTTGCTATTTTTGGGGCAAGATCCTTTCTAATTCTAACAAGATGCATGCAGATTTTTAAGATAATGCTTGGCACTTATACAACGCCCACCAATACCTCAAAGCACTTTACAAACAATAGATCTACCCTCAGACTACCCCATCATAGAGAGACCTTTTGGTATCGTCATTTGACACATGGGGAAACCAAGTCTCAGAGAGGTTTATAGTCATGTATGCCAAAGCCAGCTAGAAAGCATGGGGACTACTGGGAAACCAGGTCTCTTGTTTCCCTCTTGTGGGGGAAGAAAAAATATAGTAATGGTATGATGACTTAAGAAATACCATTAAGGTAACTTCAAACAAAGCCGATTTGCTAACTTTCAGACAGAACATACTAAGCTATCAGTTCTGCTTCTAGCATTTAGGTATTTATAGGGCAGTGAGTTCTCTCTGTATTGCATGAGAAAGCAATTTTTTTCTAAATGGCAATATATACACCCTATCAGAAACAGACATCTTGCAGCAGTATACTTCAGAACCTTCTTCTTTTCCTACTCCCAATAGTAGTGATTGGCAAAACAAGTTAAAATAAAGTAACTACTGACTCCAACCTTTAGCCCAAATTCAAACTGAACACAAACTAAATATTTTCTGAATTTTGGAAATATTTGAATAATTTAACTTTTTGACAGTAGGAACTCAATGGGAGCTATTGGGTGTTCAGCCCTTCTGACAATCAGACTACTTATTTAGATGCTTTCATATGGATTTTGGAGCCAAACTTTAGCACCTATTCTTGAAAATCTCAGGGCTTGTCTACACAAACAGTCTGTGGCAAGCTGGAATCCAAATCTACCCTGCACATGGACCCTGCTGACCTGCATTCCAGTTTGTTAATGCACTTGGATCTAGTCTCCTTTGAAACAGGATTAATCAAAGCACATGAACAATTTGTTATTGTGTGTTATCAGGGTCCACATGAAGAGTTAGTCCTCAGTAAGGGAGTATCAGCTTGAGGCACATTAAATGTCTGTGTAGACAAGCCCTTATATTTCATTTTTGCATGCCAATGACTTTCCTTGAACCGTCCAGGAATGGAAAGAGACAACATACCATGGGAAAGTCTATGTGTGACATTTTCAAAACTAAGTCCCAAGACTCAAGAGATTCCTACAGTTCTCCAAATTTGAGAGGTCCAAAACAAACCTACAAACCTTTCTAGGGTCCTCCTGGTATGAACATGAGTTTCGCACGGTATCTCAGTTTCTGCCCATGATTCCATTTGCCAGAAATGCATGCTGGACTTACTGACTGCAGGCAAGGGAAAAACAAAAACAAAAAAACCACAACACATTGCTCCAAATTCAGCCTTGATGCAATTCCATTGAAGGCAGGGCAGAACTTGACTCATTGTCTTGGTCTCACTTAACAATTGTCTCAAGATTACACACAGAAAACTGTTGTGGGAGTTACCTATAAACTTGGATTCTTTTTCATTGTCTAAAAATATACCTTTTGCTCCATCTGCCCTACATCATGGAAATGAAATATTAAATTGCCACTTAAAGAGAGAAATAACAACTAGCCTGGATAATGAGGAAAGACAAATGTAAAGGGGAAAAGGTAAGAGACAATGAAATTGTGTATGAAACAAGAAAAAGTGATAAAAGGAGGAAACAGATTAGTGAAAAAATTATGACTAGCTCCCAGAAGGTGGCTTATCCAGTGCCCTGCTTTGTTGATAAGTGAGGTAAGTTTTAAACGGAATTGCTGCAATTGCAATAATACAACTAAATGTTCACTCTATATGCATGTCTAAAATTTGGAAATGCACAAGCAAATGGATATTCAGGCAGGCAAATGTAAAATTCATTCTGCAACAAATGTGCTGAACCATAAGTGCGTTGGCAGTTTACAAACCCCTTAAAACACAAGTTGAGAGTGGGTGTACCTGCATTCTTTGAATTTCCCATAAGAACAGAACATCAGCTGCAAACATATGAGCACAGTTCTTGATGAATTACAAGAATCACACCGACTAAGAAATTACAAAGTTGATTTAGTTTGGTGATCGTAGGGCATTAAAAAAAGCAGAAGATCTTGAAGCACGAAAACAGTTTTAACAGAAAGAAAAGGAGTTCTTGTGGCACCTTAGAGACTAACCAATTTATTTGAGCATAAGCTTTCGTGAGCTACAGCTCGCTTTATCGGATGCATAAATTGGAAAATATAGTGAGGGGATTTATATACACACAGACCATGAAAAAATGTGTGTTTATCATACACATTGTAAGGAGAGTGATCACTTAAGATGAGCTATTACCAGCAGGAGAGTGGGGTGGGGGGTGAGAAAACCTTTTGAAGTGATAATCAAGGTGGGCCATTTCCAGCACATGTCCAGGAGTTAACAAGAACCTCTAAGGAACATTTGGGGGGGGAAGGGGGGAGGAATAAACAAGGGGAAATAGTTTTACTTTGTATAATAACTCAACCACTCCCAGTCTCTAATCAAGCCTAAGTTAATTGTATCCAATTTGCAAATTAATTCCAATTCAGCAGTCTCTTGTTGGACTCTGTTTTCAACAGAATTTTTCTTACACTCTTTATTGAGTCTGTCTCTCTGGTCTCATCTCCTGTTTCTCCTTATTATCCCTTTGTGCACCACACTACTGCTTTTCAAGCCTTCCCACTTGCATCTCCGACTTCTGTGCTGCACCATGCACCTGGAGTGGCCTCTCTGGGTATGTCTACAATTAGAGACGTGTGGCTGGTCTGGGTCATCTGACTTGGGCTCATGGGGCTCGGGCTGTGGGGCTGTTTAATTGCAATGTAGAATTCTGGAACCCACCCTGCAGGGTTCCAGAGCCTCAGCTCCCTGCCCATGCCTGCAAGTCTGCATTGCAATTAAAGAGCCCTGCAACCTGAGTCCCATGAGTCCGATTCAGCCATGCATGGGCCAGCTGCAAGTTTTTAACTGCAGTTTAGACACATCCTTAAGGTAAGCATAAGCCCTGGCATGTTCTCCTTCAATTCTCTCCTCACTGAAGAATTTCTACAAAGCCCATCAGTGCTAATTCCAATATTGAAAGCCCTAACTGCAGAACAGGTCTTTCATACATATAGATTTGAACTTTATTTGACCCAAGTAAGGACCGTAAAGGGTATCTGAATCAATAAATTCCTATAAAATAGTAACGGGCATAAACAACAGTCCTAGTCTCAAATCAATCTGAGAACATTTTGAAGATTCAAATATACATGGTTAAGTTAACCTCTTTCATCAGCCCATTCTTTCTTCCGTTCCTCATTCTGATTTGCTTTTCAAATCCTGCTGTTCCCTGGAGAATCAGAGGAAGCTTGCCCTCCACCCCTCAAAACCTCTCTTACTCCCCTCCTCTCACTTTAGTACCAGCCTCAGTTCAACAATAAATGAATCATGACAGCTGGGTAAAGAATGCAAAAAATAAATCACGCATATGTATTTGTATCCAAAAGTGCAATTCAGTTCTGCCGTATTTGAGACTGGAGCTCTGTGTGAGGGAGGCGATCGGGGAATCATCAATCAGATATATGAAAAATGTCACCAAATGCACTGAAGAAGTTTTGGGTAACATGTCTGTGAGCAGTCTGCCCTGCTCTAGTGCTATTGATCCCATTTAAATACCACACAGTACTTGGGTTGGAAGAGTCTTACTCTCAGTTCTGAAGTGGGTGTGGGATCAGCCACACACCTGTGAGTCTCAGACATCAGAATGAGCCAGAACTTAGAGTGTGCTGGAAACAGAGCAGGAGCAGTGCACACAACTCCTCTTCCACAGGCTGTGAAAGAGCACAGCACAATCCCCTCCTCTCCCTAAGTACAATGGTGTGAGAAGTTCTAACATTGTACATGGCTAATAAGAGTAAGAGTATTAGAGATAATTAGAGAGCACAGAATTTGACTGGTTTCAGAGGAACAGCCGTGTTAGTCTGTATTCGCAAAAAGAAAAGGAGGACTTGTGGCACCTTAGAGACTAACCAATGTATTTGAGCATAAGCTTTCGTGAGCTACAGCCCACTTCATCGGATGCATACTGTGGAAAGTGTAGAAGATCTTTTTATACACACAAAGCATGAAAAAATACCTCCTCCCACCCCACTCTCCTGCTGGTAATAGCCTATCTAAAGTGATCACTCTCCTTACAATGTGTATGATAATGAAGTTGGGCCATTTCCAGCACAAATACAGGGTTTAACAAGAACGTCTGGGGGCAGGGGGTAGGAAAAAACAAGGGGAAATAGGTTACCTACCTACGTGCCTCCAGCTTTCACCCTGACAACACCACACGATCCATCGTCTACAGCCAAGCTCTGCGATACAACCGCATTTGCTCCAACCCCTCAGACAGAGGCAAACACCTACAGGATCTCTATTAAGCATTCTTACAACTACAATACCCACCTGCGGAAGTGAAGAAACAGATTGATAGAGCCAGAAGAGTTCCCAGAAGTCACCTACTACAGGACAGGCCTAACAAAGAAAATAACAGAACGCCACTAGCCGTCACTTTCAGCCCCCAACTAAAACCCCTCCAACGCATTATTAAGGATCTACAACCTATCCTGAAGGATGACCCAACACTTTCACAAATCATGGGAGACAGGCCAGTCCTTGCCTACAGACAGCCCCCCAACCTGAAGCAAATACTCACCAGCAACCATATACCACACAACAGAACCACTAGCCCAGGAACCTATCCTTGCAACAAAGCCCGTTGCCAACTGTGCCCACATATCTATTCAGGGGACACCATCACAGGGCCTAATAACATCAGCCACACTATCAGAGGCTCGTTCACCTGCACATCCACCAATGTGATATATGCCATCATGTGCCAGCAATGCCCCTCTGCCATGTACATTGGTCAAACTGGACAGTCTCTATGTAAAAGAATAAATGGACACAAATCAGATGTCAAGAATTATAACATTCATAAACCAGCCGGAGAACACTTCAACCTCTCTGGTCACGCGATTACAGACATAAAAGTTGCTATATTACAACAAAAAAACTTCAAATCCAGACTCCAGCAAGAAACTGTTGAATTGGAATTAATTTGCAAATTGGATACAATTAACTTAGGCTTGAATAGAGACTGGGAGTGGCTAAGTCATTATGCAAGGTAACCTATTTCCCCTTGTTTTTTCCTATGCCCCCCCCCCCCCCGACGTTCTTGTTAAACCCTGGATTTGTGCTGGAAATGGCCCAACTTGATTATCATACACATTGTAAAGAGAGTGATCACTTTAGATAAGCTATTACCAGCAGGCGAGTGGGGTGGGAGGAGGTATTTTTTCATGCTTTGTGTGTATAATAAGATCTTCTAAACTTTCCACAGTATGCGTCCGATGAAGTGAGCTGTAGCTCACGAAAGCTTATGCTCAAATAAATTGGTTAGTCTCTAAGGTGCCACAAGTACTCCTTTTCTTTTTTAAGAATTTGACTGTGGCTTCCTCTGGTCGATTAGGAGGCTTCTACCAGTTTTCTGTCATGGCTGAAACGGTTCGCTAAAAAAGTGGGAAGCTACCCCACCAGAGGTCATTATATAAAACATAATCCATTTCTATATTTTACTGCATGGCTGATTAGGTACGACAATCACTTTTTCTTCTCATGGCTTCCCAAGATGTCCCTATAGTCTCAGCCATTACTGACATTAGATGTTTTTGCATACTGAACTCCATAGCGAGCCAAAACTTTCATGTTCTATAGATCTGTTTTTTCGAATGAAGTCCTCTATCCCAACATGTTCCTCCATCACAGCCACACTTTAAAGAGCTTTAAAGAGCATGTATTAACACATTCTCCAGCAGAAGTCTTTAACTGAATCAATTAGATTCTGTTAGACTCTAACGGAGTACCCTCATGACAACATTTGCTTGCAGTATTTTATTACATGAGTTCTGAAGTTTCCCTTTGAATTATGGTGTTAGCAAACACACACACACAAATACTGAGAAATCAAGAGCTTATAATGCATTATTATTCTTATTAACATTTATATTGCAGTTGTGCCTAAAGGCCAAAAACAGATTTGGGCCATTTGTGCAAGGCAGTTATACAAACCCTTAACATATGAGCATCCCTACTCCTAAGAGAATTACAAATTTAAGTATTTGTATAGTATATGCACAGGATTGAAACCATCAGCTGCCAGACTGATACTCATGAAACACTGAAGGTAGTGAGGGTAGAGATGGCTGGGGCCTTCAACATGACATTAATGGACGACATTTTCCCCCCATTACTAGTAAACCCCCCTAATCCAAAGGCGGTTCAGATCAAGCCTAAATTCAGTTGACCTCTCTACAGAAAGGATAGTCCCCAAGGGAAAGGATAAGTGACTCTTAAGCTTTGCTGCAATAGAATTCTGTTCAGCTTCCTAAGGAAGCATTCTCTGCTTCTCTGTATTCCTCCCTAGCCCCACCTTCTCACCCACTTCCAACCAAGGTGCACCATTTTTTCAGATTTATAAAATTACAAATAGGTGCCCATTCAAAAGCTTTGGGTAGCCTTACTTTAAAAACACAAAAAGAAAAGGAGTACTTGTGGCACCTTAGAGACTAACCAATTTATTTGAGCATGAGCTTTCGTGAGCTACAGCTCACTTCATCAGATCTGATGAAGTGAGCTGTAGCTCACGAAAGCTCATGCTCAAATAAATTGGTTAGTCGCTAAGGTGCCACAAGTACTCCTTTTCTTTTTGCGAATACAGACTAACACGGCTGTTCCTCTGAAACCTTTAAAAACACACAGCAATTAGATAGATGTGGTTACTGTTCTTTAAACTGCTTGTAATATACTCAGCATATAGTTTACCATATACTGTACGCCAACAAACTATGTCAAGTTTGATGGGGTAAGTTTGATGGGGTAAGATCCAAGTTACCCGGGAAGGAATTTTCTGTAGTATCTGGCTGATGAATCTTGCCCATATGCTCAGGGTTTAGCTGATCGCCATATTTGGGGTCGGGAAGGAATTTTCCTCCAGGGCAGATTGGAAGGCCCTGGAGGTTTTTCGCCTTCCTCTGTAGCATGGGGCACGGGTCACTTGCTGGAGGATTCTCTGCTCCTTGAGGTCTTCAAACTACAATTTGGGGACTTCAATAGCACAGATATAGATGTGAGGTCTTTTTTAGGAGTGGTGGGTGAAATTCTGTGGCCTGCATTGTGCAGGAGGTCAGACTAGATGATCATAATGGTCCCTTCTGGCCTAAATATCTATGAATCTATGAAAGTGACAAAAATCAGTGGGTTATGTCAGATTATGTAGCTGTAGAAACTATTGATTTTTTGCTACTTGACATAATCTGCTGATTAAACTACAGTATATAGTAAGCATAGGGACAATCGAAACTTTCCTGATGAATGAGCTGCTGCTACAGCAGCGGAGCACAGAATTGAAACACTCCAACTTGCTAAATTAGAATATTTTTGTTTAAGAAAGTAAGTAAACAAGGAGCTGAAATTAGATGATTATATAGTTAAATTAGTATATTACCAGGTGGATCAACAATTTATAAGCCAGATTCTACCTGGCCCTTCATGAGATCACGGAGCAGGCAAGGGGTGCAAGGATCCTTCTCATCCCCTGCACAGCCTGTATTAAGAATCAAGTAGATTTGAAGCTTTCCTGTTCCTTCAGTGAAACCTGGTGCTCCAAATGGGGCAGGGAAGGGCAAGCAGGAGACAGAGGCCATGACTCCTCTCTCCCACCTTGCACCTTTACCCCCAAACCCTGTCCAGCAATGCTGGCAGCCTGTACAGGGTGGGTGCAAATTGAAGCCCACCAACAGACAGAGTAGAAGGTAGGTTGAATGATGCCTCCCGGTTTCCCCCTCCGGACCACTGTGGATGTACACAGTCCTCACAGAGTTAAGTCAAACAGGCACAAAAAAGCTCTGCATGAAAAAGTCATTACTGAAAGATGCAGCACTGAGAGTATGAAAAAGGTAAAGTGTGCAATTTGATCACTTAGGCTTGGCGCTGATCTCATAATATACTTGCGTGAATGTGGATTGACTTTAACGGTTTTAAACTGGTGTAAATGAAATCACACTCTTGTCTCTTAAGAGTGATAATAAAGTCGATGGGTGGAATGATGCTTATCCTAAAAGTAACAATACCATGGGGTAAATCTGACAAAGCATATGATCAAGAAGAAATTAGTCAGAACAAATAAGCATATAAAAGAATGAATGCTAGATAGTGGGCAGGGCAACTGTTTGGATTTATACAACCACTAATCTAACTAGTCTAATCACTTCTTGGCTGTTTTTCCCCCATCATTCTTAGATATTTTTAAATGAAATTAGGACCCAATCTGGGACAGCACTTAATATGTATGTAACTTTAAACTCATGAGTAATCTCAAATATTTTGCAAGCCTAGGGTCTTAGTACTCATAGAAGGTGTTGTCTTGACAATCCTAGAGACTGAAGTCCGGTCTTTGTACAAACAGTTGTCTCACAAGTGTAGTGCATGCATCCCCTCCGGCAACCTGTTCCCTGCTTTGTGTGTGCAGGTTTGTGTGTGCAAAGCGCACGTGCATATTTTATAGATGTAACAGAACCCATATTTGAAACTTTTAAAAGCAAGTTTACCTCAGTATCCCTTTAAAAGGATTTCATTGCATTTCTCGCTCAATTCTCAGGCACAGAAAGTGTTTTCTTTTTTGCACATTCTTTCAAGTAGACTTTCTTGTGTATTTTCCTTCTACTTCAGTTTCTACAAGTAGATCTGTAGTGACATGGCTATCCAAGGAATTTAAAAAGGAAAATGTATCATTTTTTTCCATAGGTCAGAGACAGGCTGTATTTTGTAACATTCTTTTTCTTTAAGTTTCAGCAATTAACCTGAACTACTGGGCCATAGGGCTTTTCTACACTGCAAGCAATGCACACCAAAGTGCTGCACTGTAACTCCCTTGTGTGGATGCTGTGGGCATGAATTAAAAGATACCTAGTTCGCACCAACATAGGTCCCCAGGTGTCAGGTTCTCAACCGAACACCTGGTCAAAAAGGGACCCTGCCCAGCCTGGTGAAAATGAGTGAGTGAGTCAGGGTGTGGGAGAGTGAGCGATGGAGGGAGAGGGGGATGGAGTGAATGGGGATGGGCTTTGGAGAAGGAGTGGGGCAAGGGTGTTTGGTTTTGTTTGGTCAGGAAGTTGGCAACCCTAATCATAGTCCAAACTGTGGGGCAGCACAGACATAATGTAATTGAGTTCTGGTGACTACAGCCCTTCTCTTTTTAGCAGTTTATTTAATATGTATTTGTAAGAAGCAGCTGCCTTATTTTATATTTTTAATTCCAAAATAATTAAAACACTCTCTACTGTCTCAGAGTTCCCCAGTGTCTACAATAAAGAAATAGGAGAACCTTCTCTTTTTTGTTTTAAATGTCATGTTGCATTATAAACATAGATCTAATATACTAAACTGACTAAGCAGGACTCTACAGAAGACATGTTTGAGGTTACCATCCCTGGTATGGAACTACATTGTGAAAAGTGTATCTGACAGCAACCCTGTCCCACATCCACAAGACATGTAATGTTAGCTTATAAGGCAGTTATTTATGTATAATACAAACAGCAAAATTCTCATTAGGAAACACTGATAAATCCATTTCACACAGGAATAGCTGAAGTTAATCTAATGACTCATGAAACCTTAAATCCTAGCTCTTCCCATCCCCCGCCAAAATATAGAGAGGGAAAATATCTATTCCCAAGAATAAGTAATTAGAAGTAGATACCACTGCAAGTCTTTCAACTTTGTTAGGATATATAAAGTGGTTACTGAGTCCATTATCACCTTTTGTTCTATTTGTACTCCACACATTCCTGTATACAAGGACTGTTACTCTGGGAACATCATCTAGATGTGACACTTGGCGTGCTAAAAATTGGTTGTGTAATGAAAGTGGTCTTCAAATGAGATGAGTGGAATGTTATAGAAAACGGGTGTAGGAATGCATTGCATGAGATCTCTTAGGACATGAGGGCCCCTCAGACACATGGCAACCAGTACTGATTTCAGTCTATTTGGGAATGACAATCAAATATGAAAAAAAATTCATTTACTCTCCGTGAACCTGTACACAGAACAAATGCAGTCTTAATCACTGCTTACTGTTCAATTTTATGAAGAATTTTGAGATAGAATTTGTATGACATATGTTAACCAAAGTACAGTTGTATTCTATTAGCACTGGTGGGCGTGAAGCTGAAGTATTCCAGTGGTAGAAATTGTTATGCTTACAGCATACAAACAGAGTAGTTAGATAAAAACAAAGTACTCTTTTAGGAATGTTGCAATGTAATACTACTTTTTTTCTTAAAGTCCAGAACCTTAACTCACAGTAACCAAAAACAGAAAGAGAAAGAAAGCAGGCTGCTCCTTCAGGTAGGTAGGCACAACTCACCCTCCTTTTCTCTAGGCTGGTTCTCTGTAGACTCTCTCAAATCCCACACTTCCCTACAGAACACCCTAACCTGCAAGCAAGACCAGGAAAACCCTTGGTATTTAATGTGATAGCGTATATTTTTGACACAGTTTTCAATACACTGGTGCCTTGTTTAAAGTTTATTAAAGTCAATAGGAGTATGCCATTTTTTCTATGATCTATGAATCAGGCACTACTGTATCAATTCAGAAGTCTTTCTGATTAAAATAGAGATTCACATTGTTTTAGTTATTACATGTTGATCCAGCTGACCAGTTTTCTGGAGATGTTTTAATAACCATGACAGGCCAAACTGCACTCTTTGATGTTCACATGTAACTCTTGTTAACATTATTGGCCCCCATGCACATGCCTTCCAGGGCAGAATTTCGGTCATAGATAAATAAGACATGGTTAGAAAATATCAAAATACAGATTAGCAATTTGACTGTGTCTGGAATTTCCTGTGCCTATTTACATAGGGCTCCTTATACTTAAAATTATAATAAATAATCATTACAATTGTTTTGGACTGATCATGAAGAAGAAACTAATTGTGAAGGACTTCTCACAAGAGCAAGCCATTTTACTTAAGTAAGTGAGCCCTAATGCTTCAAAAACTCTGTTACTTTATCCCTCATTTACATCTCAGCAGGCCTTTCACTGTCTGGGGCAAAAGTTTGACCCAGGCAAAATTTTGTCAGTGGGCTTCACTAAAAAGTGACCACTTGAAAATAGTCAAAGAATTCATTTTTTTTTCATATTTTATTGGTGTAATGAAAATCCATATTTAGGTTATTTCCCCTTTTCTACTCCTGCATTTCATTAACATGGAAGCTAATGTGATATGACAAAAGCTGGACTATGGCATCACTGAATGAATTGAGCAACGGGAAGATGGCAATCAGGAGGGAGTTATTTCTGTGGATTTCCAAATAGCTTTCTGATCAATGGGAAAGGAAATATGGAAAGTGTGTTTAACATTACAGGCCCAGATTCACCAGAGAACTTAAATGTAGGCATATGCGAAATGCATCCCTATTCAACAAAGCATTTAAACTCATGTTTAGCTTCAATGCAATATAAGCATATGCTTAAAGTTAATCATGCTGCTTAATAGAGATGAACTTACATATACGATTAAGTACTTTGCTGACTCCTTAGTACCTGATCCTGCAAGATGTTCAGTGCCCTCATCTTTTACTGAGTCAATGAGAATGGAATGGCTAAATCTCTCACAAGGTCAAGATCTTAATTCGTTTTGGTAAAATATGTTTTTTAAATTTTCCCTCAGTGAATAAGTTTTTGTTTGTTTGTTTGTTTTTAACCTGGACTGAGCCAGATCAAATTCATTCCTGCTGTAAATTGAATGAAGTCAAATTTGGCCTGTTGTGGTCATGTGTTTTGCAAGCTCTTCCAATGCACAGCAACTTGCAAGAGCCCTTCTGCTAGGTCCTCCTGCTTCCCTCGTGATAGCAACTGCTAATTGTATCAAACTGTTCAGCGCAACGTGGAGTAGGATGAAAAAACAATTACTCTCACTTACAATCAAATCAGGAACTAAACCTATCACTCTACAAGTGAAAGACTACTATACTAGTCTAATGTACTACTCAGGCCCATCAGAAATTATCTTTTAAAGTAGATCTAGGGAGACTTGTCAAAGCTGCCCTGAAGTCATACAATCTTTCATTAGGCAGTAAAATGTATGGACTCAGCCATATCCATTATTAAATTGGAAAGGTGCAAAAATATTTGACATATCTGGGGTGGAAGTCATACATGTAAAAGACAGGGTTTTTAGTTAATAAAATTTCAGATTAAACAACATTCCACCATTCTCCTGTAACTAAAAATATTTAAAATAAATATACTAATTAAAACTTTCATAAGCCCATCCAGAATTGATGAATTTCCTAAAGGGATACTACTGATTCATATTCATATTTATTCTCAGTTAATTGGACTGTGCAAATTTAATATTGTGTTTTACCTGCAAGAAATATTAAATTGCACCATACTTTATGAATTGCTAAACAGATGCAGACTGCTTAATCCCAAAGAGCAATTAAGAGGTGTGGGGGGACACAACACCTTGAGATGCCCACTACACGTTGAGATGCCCACTTCTTCCACTGAAATGACAATTTTATTTTTTATTTTTTAACTGATAACAAAAACCTCTCTTTTTTTGATTCAGTGCAGTCTTGGAGAGAGGGAAGCAATATACTTATCTCTTCATGTTAAGAATGAGTTGTAAAAACAAAGCCACATTCCCATCAAATAAACTCTTAGATTTTCTGAAAATTAAAAGTGACCTGCTTTTATTAATTAGAATTAATGTCACATTATTTTTACATTTTGGAACTATCACTGCCTCGTACTTGACAAAGTCATTCTTGCCAAGTTAGTCTCAACAACACCTGATGGTCTCCTGTGACATTTAACAAATCAGACCAGTTAGTAGCAGACGTTCCTGTAAATATGTCACTTCACTCATGAACACCTGCTGGGGCAGCTGCCCTCTAACTCAGTGGGCAGGATACTCATACAATTCTAAGCCTATATTCTTCATTACAGATTTTATCCAGATCGTAATATTATTTATTGTGACTGGCTTGCAGGGAGGTGTTGCCGTAGTTCCAAAAATATCTATCCCAATTATTCTGTCCACAGGCCTTTCAATGTATTGTCTTACACAGGAAAGGATTCAAACTAGTTTCTGACTGTGACCCAGGGACGCCTTGATGCCAGCAGGCAGAGGATAAAGGGGGTGCATAGGGTTTTAGAGGGATCCCCTAAGTTGGATATGTGTATAATAGTCTACCAAAGGGAGGCAGGACTGGATCTCTACCACAATCTCTATCAAGATCCAGTAGTTCACTGGTTGTCATAATCACTGCAAAATGTACATACAGATAATAATTAAGAAGTTATGTACTTACACTAAAAATTATGTTCTTAAGGTAATTGAGTTAAGGTATGTCACAAGGAGGTGAGATACCTTGGAAACATTCCTTCTAGGCAGGAGGTTACAGATGCCTAGCTCCCAGCCTGGCCAGCTGTGTATTATGTGCCTCACAGTGTATGCCTATTTGCATACTGAGTCAGCTGCAAAGGGAGAGATTGTGAAATCTACAAGAATAAACAAACAGCAGAGTGGGGTGTCCAGTTTATGGATAAAGACAAAGGATTGTTCTGGTATGTGATAAATGAAGGGGTGGGGGGTTAGCTCCCATTTATGGACACCCAGCCAGCCAGCAGCTATAAAATCTCTCTTAGTAGCTGTTCTCTAATTGCTCTACCTGTAAAGGGTTAAAAGGTCTCATTACTATTCATAGGTAAAAGGAAGTGAGTGGGCACCTGGCCAAAGGACCCAATGGGAAGGCTAGAACTTTTAAAATTGAAAAACAACTCCCCTTTGGTCTGTTATTCTTGGTGCTTAATCCTTGTAATACTCGTTTAAAATCCAGCAATAGCCTGAGTTCCCAGATGTATTTCCTCCCTTTTAAAAAAAGTAAAATTTACTTTTTGTAAGAACAGAATTGGATTTTTGTGTCTTAAGAAGTTTGTGCACATGTTGTTTAAATAGCTGGTGGCAACAGCTAAATTCCCTTTTTTCCCCCCTTTCTCAGTTCTTTTCCGGAGCGGGGGTGAAAGGGCTTGAGGGTACCCCACAGGAAGGAATTCCCAAGTGTGCCTTCCTGGGCTCTCAAAGAGGTTCTGCATTTGGGTGGTGGCAGCGTTTACCAATCCAAGGTCAGAGAAAAGCTGTAACCTTGGGAGTTTAATACAAGCCTGGAGTGGCCAGTATTAATTTTTAGAATCCTTGCGGCCCCCCCCTTCTGCACTCGAAGTGCCAGAGTGGGGAATTAGCCTTGACATGGTATATCTCAGAGTACAAGGGGACACATTGAGTCCTTTCCTGAGAAGGCAAATGGACAGCTGGTATGTCTCATGAAAGCAGGGTCACAGATAGCCTGGCTGTGAAAACACTGCATGGATTTTCAGTGAGCAATACTCTACAAGACATGAGTGTATCTTGTTAATTAAATTTAGACACTAGAATGCTAGAATTTTATTTTTTATGTAGCCATTTGTTTCCAGTACTTCTACTTGCTATCACTTGAATAGCTGTGCTTTGTTAAATAAATTTGCACTTGATTTCACTATAAACACATCTAGGTGCTGTGTGTTATGCAGAGCAATGATCTGAGATGGATCTGGTAAGCTGGGGGATACTGCTTTTTTGGAAGCAGCGATTCTGTGAATACTGGTAGTATCCAGTGGACCAGGGGGCTGGACAGTTTCCAGGGAGATGCTCGGAGGGCTCAGGGGTTAGAGTGTGCCTATTGCTAACCTGTAAAGTGACAGCCAGGCCTGCAAGGCTCAAAGGGGAGTGCTTGTTTTGCCCATGGCCTGTGGAGTTGGGGAGCTGACCCACCACAGGCACAGATAAGGCTTCCTAATGGTTAGAGAAGATGGTAGTGAGGAATCTCACAGCCCTGAGTACCTCCAGGAAGTGTAACACCAGCTAAGGCCCTGATCCTGCAAAGATTTATGAATATATTTAACTTATGCATTGTTAGGATTCTGTAATGGAATAAAGTCATCATCAAAGTGTCCCCTCAAGCCAGGATGTGGCATTGTAGGGGTTCTTCCATTCTAGTGTTCCCTACTGTCTGCCAGTCTGGTTCTGCCACAGTCTGCAGCTTCCATGGGCAAGTCCTTCAGCCAGGTCACCTTCTGAGGTAACACAAAGTCCAGCAAAAAACCCAAACAAACAAAATGTTCTTCCGCTCCTCTTGTGCTACTCTTCAGTGTACCTTCTGGGCTCAGTTCCCAGCCCCTTCTGGGCTACCTTTAAGTTCTTCCCTACTCTATTAGAATGCAGTGACACCCAAGTGGCTTTCCCCAGAAGTCTTTCACTCACTGAAGTTCACTTCACTCCTACTCCCAGGCCCTGAAGATTTTGTCTTCTAGTGAACACTACCTCTCAGGAAGTCCTTTCCCCCTAGCAGGCTCCCACTGCCTCCCCTCCCAGGGAACTGTGGCAGCTTCTCCCAAGGACCTTCTTGCGGATGCTACCTCCAGTACTCCCACACATGCCTAACCTGCTTTCTGTAGTTCCACCTCTGAGTTCAATCAGCCTTTTTATGAGGCCCAAGTGTTCACCAGGCTGACTTTTGACCCCATTAGTCCCAGCCTTCGGGCTGGAAAGCAACTAATTTTTGCCCCTTAAAGGGTCCAATTACTTCATGACATAGTCCCACTGATGTCACTAGGACTTAGTTCCTAAATGCCTATGTCACTTTTGAAAATGTGATTTAGGCTCCCAAGTCAGTTAGGCATTGCCATGCTGAGCTGAGAAATAGCTAAATACCTTTCAGAATTTGGGCATAAAAGCCTTACAGGACATTTTTACCTCAAGGAACAAAGTCCATATAAACTGCATTATGCATTTTGCTGGTTGCATGTCTTTCAACCTGAAAAATAGGACCTCAACTGTTTGTTCCTGAAATCCTGAATTCTGCCAGCAAACATGGAATTGTCTGGAAATCTTTCGTCACAAGATTGTCTCTCTGTCCCCTCTGCATCTGCGTCATCATGTTTAGCTTCACTCTACCATTGGGAAGCGTATTAAGAACCACAGGACTGGATGTAGTCAGAAGGAACTGAACCTCAGAAAATCTGTGCTATTAGTTGCTAGCCATTCATCTTTTAATCAATCTCATCTTCTCCATGTCTACTAAAATCAAAGGGCAATATTCTAATTAATCTCTACACACAGCAGCTTCACATGTATGGGGATTCAAACATATTTAACAACAGTAAATCTAGTAGGTTGTAGGTGGCTAACCTAGTGAGGAGGGCTTTAAACTAGGTTCACCGGGGGAAGGAGACCAAAGCCCTGAGGTAAGTGGGAAAGCGGGTTACTGGGAGGAAGCACAGGCAGGAATGTCTGTGAGGGGAGGGCTCCTGCCTCATACTGGGAATGAGGGGCGATCAACAGGTTATCTCAAGTGCTTATATACAAATGCACAAAGCCCTGGAAACAAGCAGGGAGAACTGGAGGTCCTGGTGATGTCAAGGAACTATGACGTGATCGGAATAACAGAGACTTGGTGGGATAACTCGCATGACTGGAGTACTGTCATGGATGGTTATAAACTGTTCAGGAAGGACAGGCAGGGCAGAAAAGGTGGGGGAGTAGCACTGTATGTAAGGGAGCAGTATGACTGCTCAGAGCTCCGGTATGAAACTGCAGAAAAACCTGAGTGTCTCTGGATTAAGTTTAGAAGTGTGTGCAACAAGAGTGATGTAGTGGTGGGAGTCTGCTATAGACCACCGGACCAGGGGGATGAGGTAGATGAGGCTTTCTTCCGGCAGCTCGCAGAAGCTACTAGATCGCATGCCCTGATTCTCATGGGTGACTTTAATTTTTCTGATATCTGCTGGGAGAGCAATACAGCGGTGCATAGACAATCCAGGAAGTTTTTGGAAAGCGTAGGGGACAATTTCCTGGCGCAAGTGCTAGAGGAGCCAACTGGGGGGGCGCTTTTCTTGACCTGCTGCTCACAAACCGGGTAGAATTAGTGGGGGAAGCAAAAGTGGATGGGAATCTGGGAGGCAGTGACCATGAGTTGGTTGAGTTCAGGATCCTGACTCAGGGAAGAAAGGTAAGCAGCAGGATACGGACCCTGGACTTCAGGAAAGCAGACTTCGACTCCCTCAGGGAACGGATGGCCAGGATCCCCTGGGGGACTAACTTGAAGGGGAAAGGAGTCCAGGAGAGCTAGCTGTATTTCAAGGAATCCCTGTTGAGGTTACAGGGACAAACCATCCCAATGAGTCGAAAGAATAGTAAATATGGCAGGCGACCAGCTTGGCTTAATGGTGAAATCCTAGCGGATCTTAAACATAAAAAAGAAGCTTACAAGAAGTGGAAGGTTGGACATATGACCAGGGAAGAGTATAAAAATATTGCTCGGGCATGTAGGAATGATATCAGGAGGGCCAAATCACACCTGGAGCTGCAGCTAGCCAGAGATGTTAAGAGTAACAAGAAGGGTTTCTTCAGGTATGTTGGCAACAAGAAGAAAGCCAAGGAAAGTATGGGCCCCTTACTGAATGAGGGAGGCAACCTAGTGACAGAGGATGTGGAAAAAGCTAATGTATTCAATGCTTTTTTTGCCTCTGTTTTCACTAACAAGGTCAGCTCCCAGACTGCTGCGCTGGGCATCACAAAATGGGGAAGAGATGGCCAGCCCTCTGTGGAGATAGAGGTGGTTAGGGACTATTTAGAAAAGCTGGATGTGCACAAGTCCATGGGGCCGGACGAGTTGCATCCGAGAGTGCTGAAGGAATTGGCGGCTGTGATTGCAGAGCCATTGGCCATTATCTTTGAAAACTCGTGGCGAACCGGGGAAGTCCCGGATGACTGGAAAAAGGCTAATGTAGTGCCAATCTTTAAAAAAGGGAAGAAGGAGGATCCTGGGAACTACAGGCCAGTCAGCCTCACCTCAGTCCCTGGAAAAATCATGGAGCAGGTCCTCAAAGAATCAATCCTGAAGCACTTGCATGAGAGGAAAGTGATCAGGAACAGTCAGCATGGATTCACCAAGGGAAGGTCATGCCTAACTAATCTAATCGCCTTTTATGATGAGATTACTGGTTCTGTGGATGAAGGGAAAGCAGTGGATGTATTGTTTCTTGACTTTAGCAAAGCTTTTGACACGGTCTCCCACAGTATTCTTGTCAGCAAGTTAAGGAAGTATGGGCTGGATGAATGCACTATAAGGTGGGTAGAAAGCTGGCTAGATTGTCGGGCTGAACGGGTAGTGATCAATGGCTCCATGTCTAGTTGGCAGCCGGTATCAAGTGGAGTGCCCCAAGGGTCGGTCCTGGGGCCGGTTTTGTTCAATATCTTCATAAATGATCTGGAGGATGGTGTGGATTGCACTCTCAGCAAATTTGCGGATGATACTAAACTGGGAGGAGTGGTAGATACGCTGGAGGGGAGGGATAGGATACAGAAGGACCTAGACAAATTGGAGGATTGGGCCAAAAGAAATCTGATGAGGTTCAATAAGGATAAGTGCAGGGTCCTGCACTTAGGACGGAAGAACCCAATGCACAGCTACAGACTAGGGACCGAATGGCTAGGCAGCAGTTCTGCAGAAAAGGACCTAGGGGTGACAGTGGACGAGAAGCTGGATATGAGTCAGCAGTGTGCCCTTGTTGCCAAGAAGGCCAATGGCATTTTGGGATGTATAAGTAGGGGCATAGCGAGCAGATCGAGGGACGTGATCGTTCCCCTCTATTCGACATTGGTGAGGCCTCATCTGGAGTACTGTGTCCAGTTTTGGGCCCCACACTACAAGAAGGATGTGGATAAATTGGAGAGAGTCCAGCGAAGGGAACAAAAATGATTAGGGGTCTAGAACACATGACTTATGAGGAGAGACTGAGGGAGCTGGGATTGTTTAGCCTGCAGAAGAGAAGAATGAGGGGGGATTTGATAGCTGCTTTCAACTACCTGAAAGGGGGTTCCAAAGAGGATGGCTCTAGACTGTTCTCAATGGTAGCAGATGACAGAACGATGAGTAATGGTCTCAAGTTGCCGTGGGGGAGGTTTAGATTGGATATTAGGAAAAACTTTTTCGCTACGAGGGTGGTGAAACACTGGAATGCGTTACCTAGGGAGGTGGTAGAATCTCCTTCCTTAGAGGTTTTTAAGGTCAGGCTTGACAAAGCCCTGGCTGGGATGATTTAACTGGGAATTGGTCCTGCTTCGAGCAGGGGGTTGGACTAGATGACCTTCTGGGGTCCCTTCCAACCCTGATATTGTATGATTCTATGATAGTCTGCTTCAACAATCTCTATAAAGATTATCAGCGCAAGAGTTCAATGAAATCTCATTCTGAAATCAGGTTTAAATCAGTATCATTCCAGCCCCCTCATTACTTCTCTTTTGACATCATAGTTTAGGGAGTTCATTTTTTAAAATCTACACATTTTCTCAGTTTTATTCTTATAAATGAATACTGGTTCCATGATTGCTTCACTCACCCGGCTGTTACTAATTCACGATTTGTATATCTTAACCACAATTAAGATTACAAAGTTGGCATTTATGTGCTTTTGCTTCAGAATGGATCAACAAACAACAGGCACAAGAAATGACAACTTGAAAATTTCAGCTGATGTCAGAGCCACTCTGAGGGGAAGGGGGAGAAATGGACAGTTTGCCCTGAATCCCCCATTTGAGAGGGTCCCCAGATCCAATGGCATTGCAATGAGGTCACAGAACCACTCAGGTTTGGCCTGGCAGCCCCTGTCATAATAGAGGGATGGCTGGAAGAAACCTGAGTGGCATTGCAACGACACATGCCAGATTACAGTGCCACTCACTGAAATTTGGCCCAGCGGCACCTCTGTCACAATGGAAGGGCAACCAGTCCAAACCTGAGGGTGTTGCTGTATATCCAGAGTTTGACAGTACTGCAGTCAGCCATCTTGTGTGTTCAGCCATTGCCAGCTGAAAACCAAACATCACATAGCTAGAAATAAAATTAAACCCTGAGAGGCAATATCACGTAGCTGCATGTTTGCAGCTCTGCTAATCAGAATGGGAGTTTGGGATAGGGAGTTAATGTTCCATGAAAATAGAAGGAATGTTTGGGCGGCCGACCTTGGTTTTCGGTGCCTCTGACATGTAAGTTTTATTGTTGTTATGACTAGAAATGCTTTGCCGATAAGGAGAATAACGAATTGTTATTGGCTGTTGCTAGGGCTATTATGAGTTATGTACTTAGTGAGGAAAAAAATTATAAAAAGTTTAGTTAGAAAGTGTGCTTTGGAGCAGTTCAAGGAAGCTTTTCTTTGGGCAAGGATGTGACACCTAAGTTCCCCAGCAATCAGATGGAAGGAGGGCCCCCAGAAGCTTGTCTGTCAATTCCTGGAAACCATTTCAGAATTTTTGGGCAACTATAAATGTTTGGAACGCAATGAACCTGCTGCTACAGCCTGTGTGTGAATGTGTGTGCTTGAGACCTAATCAAAAAGTAGTTTTAGGTGAAAGCACTTTGGTTTGTATCAATCATTTATCAGACGGAAGGCTATGCCCCCATTGATTTATTCCTGACACTGCCTGGAGAGAAACAGTTAAGTTACCACTGTTTTGGGGTCTGAAAACTCTGGATAACATTGCAACCCCGTGTACCAGATTGCACTGTTTGGAGTGGGGAGCTGGGCCCAGGCCTGTTGGAGAGGAGCTACCACTGTGGGATAAGAGTGGTGGGGATTCACTCTCCAGCACCTCTCCCCCGGCTTCCCCTCAGTGGTAATTTTGTTTGAAGGGTGGGGTCTCAGTTTTAGATTTTGAGCCCTCCAAAACCTCTGTGCAGCCCTGGCTGAAGCAGTTCGGCAAAATGCCATGGACTCCAATGAAGCTATGCCAGTTTACACCAGCTGAGAATCTGGCCCTTGATTTTATAAAAGACATGGAAGATTGTGACAAGCCCATGGGACAAGGGCTTGAACCATAGAACTGCATGTGATGTTTCATTCCATCTGAGTAACTGGAAAATATTTATAGATTCTGAATGAAGTGTCACCAAGTTCTCTGCTCTGCTGCCTTGAATGGCAAGGAACAGCAAAACTGGAAACAATGCTGTCATATGTATCTACCCAATCTAGTCTTATGGGTGCTAACTCCAGTGTTGTTTTTTATTGTTTGTAAATATTAGAGTTCATTATTGGCATAGAACAGTTTAGCATCTTGTAGGAGCACCCTTGCCCCTACAGTGCCGCCCTGTGTCCAGAAACAGTGTTGCAGAGGTCCTTTCAGTTTAAGGCCCCCTCCAACCCATCTGCTGTCAAAACAGTTGGTTGTCTTATGTGGCCTACCTCTCCAACCAAGTCACTGGTCAGTCTATCCCCTTTCGTGGTTAACAGAAAAGTCCAAAAACAAGGAACTCAAAGTCCAGCACTCTTGGAATCTCTCCTCCAGCTGCTGTGTAACACTTTTTGTTCTTAACCATTTCCCTGTCCCTTCATAGTCTGGGGAAGCAATAGAGGAATCCAGGCCCACCTGCTCCACTGGGTTCCAGCTCCGGGCCCTTGTTCAGAAAAGCCAGAGTTAACCCTTCTCAAGTCTCTTGCCGTTCTCTGAGCTGCTTCCTACCTCTGTGGGCTTTCTAGCCCCTTGTTCAGTTTCTCCCTCTCTTTCTGGAGTGTTGGCCTCTCTGGTGGCTTCTCACCAGTTTGTCTGCAGGACCTGCTCTCCACAGTCCCTTTGCATCTCTGACAGCCACCCTGCCTACCTCCCTTACAAACACTTTATCACCACAGTTGATGTGGGGCTGCCAATCAGCTCCAGGTGACCAGGCAGGCAGTTTCTGCATTAACCCTTTGGTTGCCAAACCAGCACTGGGTGTATAGACCCCATGGCACACCTATGTTGGCATTACATGAGCGGTTTATACTATATTTGCACTGATTTATCTATACATTTTATATAGGATATTAAAATATGTGAAAAATGTTTACTAAGTCAAGCGTGCAGAAGTTAGGAGATGCTAGAAGTATGGTTGCCTTTGCAGATTTAATTTGGATTCCTCGTGGATATACGGTATTATAGAGTCTGCTATGACATACCACAGATGATTTTTTGTACAAGATCCCTGCCTCTTTCCAGTGAATGGGTAGGTCTTTCATATTTCTTTTAATGCTCTACATTCAATGTGCAGTCCCAGGCCTTATTTAAAGCACACTATCCAAATACTTTATTGAATACAATATTATATATATTATTAATGCTCATAAGCATTTCTGTGGTGCTCTCAGCTACAGTATCGGAGTGCTTCACAAATATTAATGATTTGAACTTTACAACACCTCTGTCATATGAGGTGGTTGTATCAGTCTCATTTTAAAGGTGGGAATTGAGGCAGAGATATTAATCCCAAAAGTGTTTGCTAATTTTAGCTTTGATTAGAATTTTTTTTTTAATTCTAAAAAAAAGAAAAAAAAAAGAAAAAAAAATCAAAATATTTCACGTTGACATTTTTGAAATGAATCATTTTGAGGTTTCAGTTCACAATGATTTTTCATTTCATATTTCCTTTATTTTTTTTTGAAGCTTAAAATGGTAAAAATGTAAATAAACCTTTTTTTAACCTGAAATTTTTGATTCTTCAATTTTCCAAAAAATTCAAAAAAATTCCTTTTTTGGTTTGATCCAAAACTAATTTTTATTTTTCAAAAAGAAAAGGAGTACTTGTGGCACCTTCCTTTTCTTTTTGCAAATACAGACTAACACGGCTGCTACTCTGAAACCTTTTATTTTTCAGAATCACCAGTGAACTGAAAAATCCGTTACTTGCACAGCTCTACTCAGCACTTTTGCAAATCAGACTCCAGGTGTCTCACATTGGGCACCCAAAAAATAAGAACACATACTTTGTGAAAAGTTTGGTTTAAGCGACTTGCCCAGCATCACATAGGAACTCTGTAGCAGAGGCAGGGATAGAATCCAGTTCTCCAGGGCCCCATTCAATTGCCTTAATAAAGAGACCATCCTTTGTCTTCCTCCAGTCCCCAGGCTCATTCACTACACACCTTCCAGCTACTGCAACAAATGAAGCAAGGGTCCATCAGACAACAGCCTCATTATACAACCCTGATCTATTCACAGGGTGCTGTCCATTCTTGTTTGCTGCAGATTGCCTGCATGTTTTTGTATGAGTTTTACTACCAAAAAGTTCTGTATATATATTTGAGGATCACTGTGAAATTAAGGACTCACTGGAAACAAATTTAGAGGATTTGACCAATGCTTACGTTGCCAACTCTTAGAGACAGATGTTACATTAAGTGTCAGCCTATACCAAAAGGAGGTGTCTGCTGTAACATTGCTGACCCTAGAAATAGGAATGATTTCTAGGTCTACAAATCGTTTTAGAGCCTATTCTCAGATTTTTATAGTGAATACAAGGGCTACTGATAAACTGACTTACACATGACATATGTCAGACCCATTCTATCTGGGGAAAATGTGTATTTAATAGGGCAAGGGAATACAGGGGCTTAAAAACCTGTGAAAAAAACTAGAGACCATGAGTTCTAACGGCCAGAATGATCATTTTTGCGTGTCCAATTTTAGAAACCTTAAAAGGACATGATTTTCAGAGGGTGATTTTCAAAAACTCAGGGCCCTTTAAGATATGTCAAATTATGTTTCCAAAAATTAAGGAACACAATCACCAGGCAGTTTTAAAAATCTAGGCCAATTGGTTTACTTCCTTTCTATTTCTTGGCTGCTCCTTGGAAAGAGAATGCCCCTCAGCTCCGTTCCTGTGCCAATTTTTGAGCACTTGTGATTATTTTAAAGGAGAGTGGAGAAGGTGAAAGGCTAAACATCAGTGTGGAGCTAATCTTTCCAAGCAACCTTGGCAGACAAAAATTTCCTTGCTTTCCTAGCCTAAATTAATAGATCCTTTAGGCTTCTGACATACAGCATGTCCTGAAATAATTGGGGGAGAAAAGGAAGTAATTGAGCCAATTAATCTGGTTAGACGCCTGCGGGAGAATATCCAACCTTGAGGATGAAGTGACGTTTCTGAATAAGAGATAGTAATTTGCATAAAGAAACTCTAAAGTTTAAATCTTTGAAAATTAGCAAAGGGAAAAATATAGGGTGCTGGTAATTCTCTCTCCCCACCCCACCCCATCTCAACTGAAAATCAGAAGGCCCTGAAGTTCTTTTAAAACATATGCCATTTCCAAGTTCTTTGTTGTGGCATGGAGGGCAGCATCCAGAAAATAGGTAGCATTTTCTAATGGATAAGATATTAGACTCAGAGTCAGGAGTCTGTGTTCTACTTACAGTTTTGCCACTGATTTGCTGGGCAGCTAGCCTCTCCCCTCTTACTTCCTGCTTCCCCTCCCACCCTACGTCTGTTATGCCTATTCAGGGCCAGATTGTGAGCTTCTTCTTCATGATGGATAGTACTTTACACCTACCATTACTTGTGGAGTAAGGTGCCAGTAAGGATATCACAATCTGCTCTTTAGCTTGTAAGCAATTTGAGCAGGCACTGTCTTTTACTAGAGGCTTGTGCAGTGCCTAGCACAAGGTGGGTTCAGTTAGAACATTTAGCTGCTACTATATTACCACCATCTCCAGATCAACAAGCGTTGCCTTGTGTGTTCTGTCAGATTTCACTTGTCATACCTTTATATATACACATACACACAGTTAGACCAAGACCAAATATCACATAGACCAAATGACACATTGTTCTCCAACCCACACAAATTATTTTTGAACCTTGGTCTCGACGTTGACGACTCAATAAACATCCTAGCTTATCAACAGACCTCTTAAACAATTACATTTGTTTTTACATCCATGTAGGAACTGCTTTTAATAATGATTTCAGCCTAACACAGACATGTTTTCTCTAAATATCTTTTAGAGAAATGCATTTAAGAAATAAAATGCAAGTAAGTAATGACACAGATAAACTGCACATTACCTGACTGGCTATCTTGCAAGAGACTGTTCTCAAATGGAATTAATGTTTACTCCGGTACAGAGAAGCTTCCAGAAAGCATTAAGTGAAGAAATGAGACAAATGAAATAGCAAATTAACAAAAGTGAGGTAATATGCATATGAACATTAAAGATAAAGAAAATCCAGAATATGCATGGTCTGTGCCTGTTCTTTCCACAGACATCTCTAGAATACAAATTTGTATGTGCTGAATTACTAGATCTTCAGATTTGGTTCAGGCTCATATCCCAAGTTTGGATCTGGACAGAAACTTCACCAGGTTCAGTGAGGTTTGGTTCTATGGGATAAGTGTGGGCTCTAGCTCCACGTCAGATTTGAAACCCCACTCCTATAACTAATTATTCTTCCTTGGTTTTGTTAGTACTTTAATGTTTGCTCTTTTACAGTGCTTTTCATCCAGAGGTTTCTAAGCACAAACCAGCATTTCCGTGGTTTCCCAATACAGTGAAAAGGCCCGTGCAACTATGGCCCTAGGCCGTATCTACACAAGCCTATTTTTGCCACAGTGGCTTCAACACTGGCTGCTGGTCTATCCTTTTGCTCCCAAGATTGTTAGCAACAGCGGGAAATTCTAACGAAAAGAGGCTAGTATAGATGAGACCTTAGTTTGCTTCTTTCATCTACTGACCCAATCAGCTAATGAATAACATGAAGCCCTGTAACACAGTAAAAAAAAAAAAAAAAATAGTGACCTTCAGTTTTTGTAAGATGCTCTATATATCCCTGAATCAAGTGGATAATGTTCTGGTCCACTTTGTTTCAGTTGGCTTTGATTTTATTTTTCTGAATCATTTGTCTTATTGTATTAATTTCATACTGAATTGGGTTCAGGTCTTGATATTACACAAAGAGCACTGAGAAAACACATCTAAAGTTCTTAGTAGGAGAAAAGATTAGGGCAGGTTAGATTATAAAGTGCATTACTGCATTAGAGCTTGTTTATTGCCCTTGCTGTACACATTCATACAGTTACCTTTGACATTTTAGTGTTGATTGAGATGATTTGAAACCAAAATGTTGATTTTCCACACAAGACACTTCAACACTTGAATTTATCACAGCTTAAACTTTAAGCTTCACTTGACAGATTGTAACTTGTCACGAGGACTCCCTTTGATGTCCTTAAGTAAACTTTATCTCTAAGTATATAATTCCTTTGATGTCCCTTTTAATTCAAAGTAGCCAGCAGCAGTTTGAAGTGCTACAGAATAAACGGTAGTTAAAAAAAAGATTTTTTCCCCTCCACCATTTTTATAGCAGGGGAGAAAAATCAGATATATTTAATTGAAATATCTCTTGAAAATAATTCTTACACAGTAGCCTAGTGGTTCTAAGGTAGCCCATTTTAGCATTATACATAACCAGATTCTCTGCAAGCACATTCCTTGACCGTGTACTGTACTACTCTGGCTGAAATTCAGCCAGCCCTCATGCACCCCCCCAAATACATGTATTTTAATGATAGCTGCCTGCACATGCACCAGACTACTTCCATAATTGCTTTGTGTCAGATGTTAGATATACAGATTTATCTTAAGGTTTTAATGTAACATTAATATTTTTTACTGGCCTCAGACCCATTTAAGAACAATGGGAGGCAGTGGCCATTTTGAAAGAGTATCATAACTGAGGGCACCCTGTGGCATCAGTCCTGCTGAAAACAGTAACAGTTAGTAGACATATTGAAAGAGAGCCAGGCTTCATGGAAGTCTCTAAAGGGGAACATTATTTGTCAGCCTGTGCTAAAGGAGAAACTTTTAATTGTGAAAAATAATGGCAATCAATGACCATTAATCTTAGAAAAAGCATCATCAAATGCACAAGATGTCCATGAGTTTTAACTATAGGTGAGGTTTTAAGAGTCTGTTAGTTGTTCCATTATTAAGATTAATAGGTAAAATAAAACAATCTGGTACAAGGTGCTAAATTTCTGAAAGGACTCATTTTTAGTTTATTAGTTAAAATTAATTAACAGATGCACATGTAAATTCTTCATACTCAAACAATAAAAGGGTAATTTTGGCAATCAGATGCTGTACTTTTCATACAGAACAATAAGATTGACTGCTTGCTTTCAATTCAAATCTCAACTCAACCTTAACTATAGAGCCACAGCTGGTGCTTCCATAATAATATCACTTATTGTATTGGCTTCTTAAAAATTGACTGGAAAGCATCATATATTTAATATTTGTCTGTATTAATATATGGTATTGTCACTTGTCACCATTCAGCCTTCAGGAAAGCAGGATCATCCTAGTCCCAATACTGTAACTTTGTGCAGGTGATTTTTCCCCAAACAAGATTTTCACCTTTTTCTTGATCGTATACATGGATTTGTAACTTTCTTTGGAAGACCAGAGGAGGACCCTGAGGGGGATGGAAAAAGCAGCAAAGGTGCTAAGAAGCCACAAAGCTAGAGACAGTGACAGAGACAGGTACCAATTGATGAGTGGGGAAAAAAACCCAAAGGAGGAGACAGAAGGCAGTGAAGAAGACAGAAGCTGCAAAGCACTTTAAAGAAGAAGCCAAAAAACAGAGCTGATTGAAAAGCAGAAGATGCAAGCCAAAAAGAAAGAGGCAGCAGGAAAAACATGAAAAGCAAGAGAAAGATGACAGGCGAGGATGCAGAAAGGAGAATGAGAGATGCCACAACATGCCATGGAGGAAGAGAAGGGGAGGTAATCAGTCTGAACCTGGAGAAAGGGGATATGGAGGATGATGAGAAGGAGGTAGCTTAAAAGGAGCACTTAATTTCAGGAAATTACTTCAGAAGAATAGATGTTACCCTACGATACAGTTTCCCTCCTTCCTTGCCTACTTACAGTCCCCACCCTATTGTTAATATATATCACCACCATCATTCATACAAAGCAGAGGAGTTCTGTCCTCCATGACTTCAAAGAACAATTTTAAAGATGTTCAAGTGGCAATGATTAGGAGTGTATATCCCATTCGTCATCTCTAGATATAATGCTGCTCTCTTTGGTGGTCAGTTAGGAAAGCTGGCGTTTATCTTTTGTAAAAGAACCATTCAAGTACAACAACAACAAAAAGATAACCACTTTACCCACAGTACTTGTAGGCTGGGAACTTGTTGCTTTGTTAAACTGCATAACAAACAGAGTGGGAGGAACCCCCGCCCCCAACAAAACAGAAAGGAAGGCACTGGTGGAGCATGGCTCCGTCCCCTAATACTTGGTGTAACCCAGTTAACCCTGCTTTACTACAAATCCTTATCTCTTGCCTCTCTGGGTCTTTATAGTTTTTTGAGGGAGATGTGAATTAATTTTCTTTAAATGAGGCTGTATCTGTTTGTTTTTCTCTCTCACTTTGTTTCTCCTCCTCTGACATCTTCAGGTGCACCTGAAAAAAAACACCCAGATGACCAGCTGCAGACACAGCCCCTAGTTTTATAATGTCGGCACTGCACATGAAGCCCAGCTCTGTGGAACCCCGGCTTGCAGGCGCCGTTTTTCTAAGCCCATGCTTGAACCCTCCCCACTGCACTGGAAACCTGGGTTTATAGTTGCTGGACTGTGCTCACAGCTGTGCTAACATGTTTGTTCTGCTTATGCAGACGTTCCAACTCGGGACTGCAGCTAAACCTGCACCCACACCACAAAATGAGAAGGCCTGGGTCACAGCAGGACTCGGGCTCTGACGCGCCCCACTAGCAGGGTCTTAGGACCCAAGTCATGAGTGCTTGCTGACCCAAGTCAGACTGATTTGCCTGTGGACAGAGCGGGCTTGAGCTCAAATCTGAGTCAGAGCCTGAGCTTCAACGTGCACTGTAGACATACCCAATGAGTTCAAGCAGTGATGTTGAAAGGATACACTCATGTTAATGGAAAGTAATAATCAGTGATATCTGAGTAATGCAGCATGGTAAATGCATTGTAAACATTGTAGGTGAGATTGTTTAGAACATACCCCCGCTGTTCTTGCTTTAAGGTAAGATTTGAGTCATCTCTGCTGTCTGGGTACATTCTAGAATTCTTATGCACCTCACTAGATAGTCTATGGCTATTTCCAGATCATGCGCTCCTTCAATCAGATGAACTGTCTATTGCGCGTGTGTTATCCGCTGGAAACTTTGAAACAGCATCTTCAGTATTACAGACTGAGTCACATTTGCAAAAGTAACCATGAGAATAATTTTAAAAACTGATTTAGGCACTTAGGCTTCTAAGTTTCAATGAAAAAACCTATGGGAGTTAGGCACCTAACTTGCTTAGATGCTTTTGAAAATTCCCACTCGGCATCTATCTTCATCTTTAAGTGCCTAAATACCTTTACAAATCTGTTCCTAAGTGCCCAAGGCTCAGATTATCAAAGGTATTTAGGTTCCTAATTTCCACTGATTTAAATGGAAGTTAGGAGCCTAAATACTTTTGAGAATCTGGGCCCTTCTGTCTTTCGAAATTGGGACATAGACTCCTAAGTCATTTAGGTACTTATGAAGACGTTACCTTTTTGTCTTTTGCTGCACTGCTTCTAGCATTTAATTTAGCAAAGGTTTTGTTCTTTTTAAAAACACTTCAGCTGTTTCTTTTGTTGAGTTCTGCAAACTGCTTAGCAATGGAGCAGTCACATTGCTACCAGGGCTGTGGCTAAAAAAACAGCTTTTATTCTACTTATTTTCAGCTCAAAGCCTTCTAAAGGTTCCTGGGACTGGAGGATTGTGCAGGGAGAGACTTCCACAGCATAACTGTCAGCCTCACTGCAACAATACCAGATTTCTGCTGTGTCTGGATGAAGCACTTTGACTGTTGTCAATTATAAGTCTCTAAATTAGGTAACAAGATCAAAAGTTTTTTTTAAAAATTAGTCCATACTATCTTTTGTAACTCTTTCACTTTATTAGGCAAGTAAAAGGGGATCATAACCCCACTGTGATGGTTCTTGGAGTACCCAGTACTGTGAGTCACCTTGTTACCTTCTGCCTCCAGTAAGAGGGAGTCTTTCTTGTGGTAGCTGGGTATTAGCTCCCTGGCACCACAAGTCTTTTAGCTACTCAAGCACTCTCCTTTGGGCTGTTTTAGCCTTATCTTTCCCTTGCAGGTTAACAATAGGTGCACCTGAATCCCCGAACCTCCTTGAATCCTTCTCCTATGCTATCCAGCCCTTGACGCTATGTACTCACAGAATTTCAATATATTCTGCATCCAAAGTTGCAGTGTAACCCAGTTTACCAGTTTTAACTTAAACCACTGCTCCTTGGAAGCACACAGAACTTTGAGCACTTATGATAAATCATCTTTTATTTTATTTAAAAAAGAATAAAGATTTACCTAGGAAACAAGGGAGAGAGGAAGAAACAAGTGTTTACAATACAAAACAAAGCGTAAAATGTTAACCTGGGTCTAAACTTATCAATAGTTACTGTTCCAATTTAATAAAGTAGATTTCCCTCAAAAGATCAGCCTTTTGCGGAGCTGGCTGGTTTCAGACAAATCAGGATCCAAACGTTCATGAATGCAGCCCTGCTCTTCAAGGAATTTCCTCAGTGAATGGATACAGAGTGTCCTCTGTTATACTGTAAGCAATCTTTTGTTTCTATTCAGAGATAGGATGAGCCCCTATCTTGTTGCAAAGTTTCTTTTTTACCTTTTCATGGTTTTGATTGCTTGTCCTTGCCTCTGATGGTTCCCATTCAAAGTCTTAGTATTGTGCAAGGCTAACAAATTGAGTCTTGCTTTGCATTAGCAGCCAGACATGGAGAGGTAATAATTCCCCCTTGCCTAAATGGGCCATGACAGACACAAATCTTTACTTTTTAGTCCAAGTCTATAAAACATACTTTCAGTATAAATATACTCTGTTCCCTAAATATTACCCGTAAAACCATCTCACAATGATTATGAGCCTTGACAAGTTACGAGCTGTCTGTAAACACCTCACATGATAACACTTATGGATAAATACCCTGCAAGAGATATATTTGGTATAATGAGTTTGTCAGGTCTGAGACAAGAGCTGTTTACCAACAGGAGACCCTTTGCCAATGGGTCTCTGTGTCACACTCCCCCCACCTTTTTTTTTTTTGGTACATCTGGAATTTCAAAACCTCCCCTCTCCTGAGAAGCACAGATTGTGCTTCTTAATCTTCTGGTTTTTGTACATCAAACTGATAAAGTAAACATGATAAAGCCTGATAAAGCCTGTTTTTTCAGCCTTTGAACCAAATGGGTGTGGCTTTGCATCAGACCTCCACTAAGAAAAGAAGAAATTTGGGTAGGCTTCACATTTTCAGCTTACCTATTCTTCCCCAAATGGAGACTGGCACAGCACTTCATCTTTGTTTAAATCTAGCTTTAAGATTGGGAGGGAAGCATCCTATTCAGGTCACTTAAGATTTATGTTACATTTATTGTGATCATCAATCTTTCATGGATTCCAATGTGTACTGTGGTATCAGCATTTTTCTTCAAAGAGTCCCTAATTGTGCACCAAATGCAACATGGCAGAGGCAAATGCTATAGGCACTTAAGCTGCTAAGGCCCTAATGGATCACGCTATGCATTCTCCAACTGCCTTCCACACTAACTCCTCCCAAGGAAACCTAGGCACTCTGCCTCTACAGCCTACTCAGAGTGGAACATCATCTGTATAAGGACACACTTAAATGTCCAACTTCTCACATCCCCTCTTTTGCAAAATTTTTCTAGTGAAATCTAGTAGTAAGGACAGACAGCTCTTCTCCTTTCTTCTACTCCTCACAGGCCCCCAAGAAATGAGCAGGAGCTGACTCTTGATTGTTCTTAGGGGCCATTTGTTATAATCCTGCTACCCAATTAAAGAGATAGAATGATTCCCCTGCCTCTGACAGTCTCCTCTGTGTGTGCTGCTGAAGCATCCCTTTCAGAGATCACAGGGCTTATACAAATACTAACGAAGGGTAATTTTTTATCATCTTTGGAATGGACCAGATTGCATCATCTGGCATGTATTTTTTTTAAAAAAATATTTGCCATTTTAATTTATTTTTATTCACATGGGAAAACAAATGAATAAATTCCCATATCCTCCCTATCCCTGTAGCACACACAAACATTTCCCTCCTTCCATGCTCCATAGGATATTTGTAGGGCAATCTCTACTTTTACCGGTGCCTGGCAAAGCAAATCCTATTAGATAGTTCTGAAGGCTTTTCCCGTATCTGTTATGAAGGCCCTAACAGGCTCCTTGACTTCTCTTTACAGTATGAATTATAATTAGTTTGGCAACAAGCAGCCTTTCGCAGATCACACCTGTTCTTGTCCAATTTAAATTCCCTAGCACTCCCTGGAGGCATCATGCCTTGACACCTTATAATCAGTATTGATTTGTGATACTGGAATAGAACTACCATAAGAAAAGGGGTATCTAACCTTTTTTTAATAGAATAATTTTAGCAGTTCTTAGCTTTATTCATAAGGGAGGAAGGGACTGGTTTCTAAAATGTAACTAAATGCTCCAGACAGCATAGAAATACATGCTTTCTAAAATAAAAGAATAAAACCATAGTCACTCAGTCTGTTATTAGCATTTTCTCCCAATCTTAACAGCCCCCTCTACTTCCAAAGTTGCTAAGGTTTTGTCAAGGTACTCTCTGTTCCCTTACCTGCTGTTTAGAATGCTTTTAGAGTAATTTAGGACACTTTTAGAAGCTAATTGTAAGGAGTTTGAAATCTTTTACCAAAGATTTCCTTTGGGGTTTTTGCAATGTTTACAATTCCCTCACCTTTAATGTTTTCTGTAATTGTACTTAATCTTCGCAAACATCTATTTTCAAGCTTTCCCTCCTCACATTACAAAGGTGTCCGTCCTCTCCTTTAAGATGTTTAGAATTTCTTCTCTTGCATTTTTATCCATGAACTATTTGAAGGATTATGTGTGGTCTCAGATTAAGGGAAAATTTTGAGAGGCACAGCTCCACTCTCTTTTGTTTTTGAGGGGCCTCTCTACATCAGAGATTATTTTCTTAAACTAAGAAACTAAGAGACTGGGAGTGGCTGGGTCATTACACATATTTAATCTATTTCCCTAAATTAAGTATCCTCACACCTTCTTGTCAACTGTCTAAATGGGCCATCTTGATTATCACTACAAAAGTTTTTTTCTCCTGATGATAATAGCTCATCTTAATTAATTAGCCTCTTACAGTTTGTATGGCAACTTCCACCTTCTGTGTGTGTATATATATATATATATATATATATATATATATATATATCTTCTTAATATATGTTCCATTTTATGCATCTGATGAAGTGGGCTGTAGCCCATGAAAGCTTATGCTCTAATAAATGTGTTAGTCTCTAAAGTGCCACAAGTACTCCTGTTCTTTTTTCTTAAACTGTATGTTTTGTTTACCAAATAAAACCACGTCACTACTGGATTTCGTAATGAGAACCTAGATCAGGAATGGACTGCGCACCCCTTAATAGACTTGCTTGCTTACCTTTGTAGTGGGCTTTGTAAGCAGAAAAGTGAATTCAGGAATGTTTTGCTCCATTAGGAAGCTAACATGCAACAGGGGCTTTCTTCACCCAAAGTCAAGTTGTAACCTGCTTAGCCTGCTTCAGCCATCTCACAGCTCATTTATCCTTGATTCCACCAACCTGATTCTCCTCTCAGCTACTTCTTAGAGCTCCTGACTCTCACCACCAGACTCAGTGCTTAATTCCCAAGCAGTTTCCTCTTAGAATGTACTCAAGAAGACTTAACTACCACATGTGGCCCACATCTACCTGCTACCCTGCAGATCCTATGCTGAAGGCAGACAGCTGTGGTCCTTCCTTTGCTCAGAGGATTAACTCTTTCCCTGCCAGACTCTGGATAGAGTTATATTGTCTATCACATATGGGAAGATATTGCCAATTTTTTCCATCTCCTTGTCATTTTAAAAGTTTCATTTGTATCAAGATGAGTTTCCAGAGGATAGCTCAGATTAGGATGCATAAATAATGGGGTAGAGATTAATACATAAAATATAATACCACTATATAAACCAATGGCGCAGCCTCATCTGGAATACTTTGTGCTGTACCACTCACCTCATCTCAAAAAGCATATTGCAAGACTGGAGGATGTTCAGAGAAGGGTGACAAGAATGATTAAGGGCCCAGAAAGACTCATGGGAAGAAGGATTGAAGACTCAGGTCTCTCACTTTAGAAGGTAATAAGAAGGACATGATAGAAGTATATAAAATCGTGATTGGCATAGAGAAGGTAAGATTGGGAACTTCTGTTTTTTGTGTCTCATAGCACAAGAACAAGTAGACATTCAATTAAATTCAAAGGTGAAAAATTCAAAACGAATAAAAAGAAAATACATGTTCACACAATGTATAATTTAACTGTGGAACTCATTGCCACAGGATGTCATTGGGGCCAAGAATATAGAAAGATTAAAAATGGGATTAGACATCTATGGAGCTACGAGGAAGATCCAATATTATCATAATTAATGATAACAGAAATTTAGGGAGGTATATTAAATCCCTCCCTTCTTCACCTGGCTTTGGGGGAAGCCTCCATAGGAGCAGAAGCAGCCAAAGCAGGGATTTCAGGACGTTCCAGTCACAACTAAAATGTTCTCTAATTTTCTCTGCCCTGTGCTGATTGGCTCTTGCCCCAACCCTCCCTCTTACTTCTCCCTCAGTCTCTTTACCTCAGATTCACTACCTACCTGCCCCTCCCACTAGCTCCATCCCCCGCCTCATCTCTCTTACCCCTTTCCATTTAGCTGATCACCTCTGTGACGCTGGCAGACCAGGTCATGTCAGAGTGTATTCAGGCCAATTCACTTGTGTATTAGTATAGATCAAAGTGATTGTTAAATGTATAAGTGTTTGGAAGTGTTTAAACTTCATAAAACTAATGGGACATTATAGGCATTGTTTTCTCTTATCTGTATCCTGTTATGATGCAACAGCAAACATTTACATTGTAAATACCCCTGTAACTAAATAACTCATCAGATTATCACATCTGCCTACTGCAAAATTCTTGCACCTTCCTCTGAAGCATCTGGTACTGGCCATTCCTGGAAAAAGCACACTGGGCTAGATGAACCTTTGGTCTGATCCAGTGTGGGTGTTCCTATTAGTACTTCATGTTTTAAGATGCTGTAATTAGAGATGATATCTGAACCCCAGATCCAGATTCTCATTTGAGTTTCGCTCGACTCTATTACTGTAACAGATTGAATTCAAATAGCCTGAATTCTGGGAATGTTCAGATATTTATCCAGATTTAGAATATGCCTTTTTGAGAGTGTTCCATTATGGGGTCTTAGGTTTTTTGTCCATTATAAAGATAAGAAGTTTACAACCAGACATAACAGTTTGGGTCAAGCCCTCTCTAGCTGTAGGGTTGCCAACTTTCTAATTGCACAAACCTGAACACCCTGCCCTCCCCCATCCCACCCATTCTCCAAGGCCTCGCCCCTGCTCACTCTATTCCCCCTCCTTCTGTTGCTTGTTCTTCCCCACCCTCACTCACTTTCACCGGGCTGGGGCAGGGGTTTGCAGTGTGGGAGGGGGTGCAGGCTCTGGCTGGGGGTGCAGGCTCTGTGGTGCAGGAGGGGGCTCAGGGCTGGGGATGAGGTGTTTGGAGTGTGGGACAGGACTCAGTGCTGGGGCAGGTGGTTGGGTGAGGGCTCCAGCTGGGGGTGCAGGCTTTGGGGTAGGGCTGATGGGTGTAGGAGGGGGCTCCAGGCTGGGGGTGAGGAGTTTGGGTGCGGGAGTGGGAGAGGGGTATGGGCTCTGGCCGGGCAGCGCTCACCTGGGGCAGCTCCCGGAAGTAACTGGCATGTCCAGCTCCTAGGCTCAGGGGTGGCCAGATGACTCCACGCGCTGCCTCTGCCTGCAGGCACCATCCCCACAGTTCCCGGCAATTGGAAGCTGTGGAGTCGGTGCTCAGGGTGGGGGCAGCATGCAGAGACCCCCTGGCTGCCCCTATGCCTAGGAGCCGGACATGCTGGCCACTTCCGGGAGCCATGTGGAACCAGGGCAGGTAGGGAGCCTGTCTTAGCCCCACTGTGCCGCCGACTGGACTTTAGGCCTATTAAAAATCTCTCAAATTGCTTTTAATAGGCACCATGAGATTAAGGCTGATTCCAGTAAACTCCTGGCCAATTCAGCAGGATTGGCAACCCTATCTAGCTGTAAAGTTTGTACTTTTTTCCCTAGGGTTTTGACCTTCTTCATAACGTTCCCTGAGGTAACTGTCTGTGCTTGAATCCCCTTTCTTTCCTATGGAAGTTTGCTTTCTATCTTGTTCAACCTCTAGAACATGGGTTTCAGTAATAGGATTATTAATGGCTAAGTGTTGGACATTTCTTCCTTCCATTAGTATAACCTTCTGCTGCCTGGCTTCCCTGCCTCTGACTACTCTCTTAAAATCTGCTTAAAATGACACGGTGAAAGTAATCTTCTCTTCTTCAACTTTAAGACCACATCACCCATTCTTTGAAAGCCTCCACTAGCTTCCTGTCCCTTACCACATCAAAGTCCAGGCCATAATCCTCCCAGAGAAGGCCGTACACAATCTTGCTACTATTGAGATAGTTATTCTTATTTCTCCGTATTCCTCGCTCACTTCCCATGCTAGAGGTTCCAAACCTAGATATTGGGCTCCCTTTGCAGCAACTAAACTACTGCATGGGGTTTGAAGCCATTTCAGCAGCAACCTGTGCCACCCAGCCTGAAACAGTAGTGGTGAAAATACTAAATTAAAGGAGCCTCCGTGCAAATCTTGCCATTTCCCCTACTGTCTGCCTCTTACTGGCCCCCCGAGGTAGAGGAAGGATTTTTTTCAGACACAGGCCTGAGGATAAGCATCATTATATGACCCATAAAAAAGGATATTCTCTATGATTAAGTTCCAGAGGGTTTTCTGAGTATTTTTTAATAAGCTTATTTAAAATAATTTAAACCCTTCTGGTTTCATCCTTATTCTCTGGGACAATTGTTCTAAATGTGCCGAGAGATTGTGAGAAATGCTGATTTTATTAAACAAAAAATGCCTCCTACTTTTTATTAAGCTGAAAATACAATGAAGAGGACCTTATTCTGGAAAGTTCTATTGACTTCAGTGGAACTATTTGAATTATAACGGAAAAATTCATCACAAGTACAGGTAACACCAACTGGCCCAATGAGAATAGCCTTTCCCCCATTATTATGGTATTTCCACTTCTAGGTCCACATATTACCACCCTTGTAATAAAGAATAAATATTATGCAACAATGGTCCAAAACACTATATTAAAACAACATTCCTTAAAGTTGCAGAGTTTTGGACCACTAGGCCCAAATCCCTCTTGTCTGAGTAGTATACAGTTCCCATTGTCCCTAAACATACATGGTTTGGGAGGTGGAGGGAGGGTTAGAAAGAGAAGGAAGTGCTAAAGTATATGGAATTTATTTTCCAAAGCTGTTAACCAACAATTTAAAACTTCAACTTTGAGTTCTGAGTGAAGTTTGGGTCAGTTCTTATGTTCACCTAAAATGTTTATCCATCCCCAGGTAGAAGAGGACTGCAATAAATGTCTATATCTGGAAAAGCCTAGTGGGTTTTTTAAGATATGTGCTCAGTGAAACACATACTACTTGGTTTCAGAGTAGCAGCCGTGTTAGTCTGTATTCGCAAAAAGAAAAGGAGTACTTGTGGCACCGTAGAGACTAACCAATTTATTTGAGCATAAGCTTTCGTGAGCTACAGCTCACTTCATCAGATGCATACTACTAGGTTCATCTCAGGAGAAAAACAGAAAACATGCTTGTAGCTGTCATCAAGAATTGCTTTCATGACATTGACTCTACTGTCAAAAACTATATATTCAAGTCTCAGTGCCCATGCTCCTAGTGTTTTTGAGATCTCTGCTTCAGTTTAAGCTAATTAAAAAACATAGCAAATTTGGTAAAGCCTTGAAAGCACAGAGGAGCTATTTAATTGTATTTTTTGATTTCTCAGTGTGCTGGGAAATAATTTCTAGTGAACGGGTATTTGCCAGATCATTCTGTCTTTAGCAACCCATTCATCCACTTAAAAAAGTAAAACTTAGGTATTTCTAAAAGACCCTCCCACAAAATGTTTTCTAGATGGATTGTGTTCACAATATTATATAAATGGAATATTCCAGGTGTCAACCTACAGTATAGGTGAGGGCCCACTTTCATTAATCTTAATGAACATGCCTCTTTTATTATGCCTCTTTCAATTTCAGCAAAACAGTGTTTCTCTACACTTAGAAAAGTAAATAACTGTAGGATCTAAGATCTCACTGTGTGGTAAATGGGGATAAATATTGAAATTTTAATGTCAGCCACTGCAGTTGTTCCACTGTCAATCATTGCTGTTCTTCTTCATGTTGCTAACAGATTATTAGATACCTTTGTGTTGATGGCAGTGGAGATAAAGTGTGCAGGTGTCTGTGTAAATGAATCATGAAGTTCAGATAATGTTAAAGTTCTATAATAATTATAAGATTGCAAAGAAATGGGAATAAAGAAACCCTCACACACACACACACTTTTGGATGCGTCTACCTCCAAGTTCTTCTCAATCTGGAATCAAATTTTATAGAACAGATTTAAAATTGGTTGCAATTGTCTTCAGACAAATGACTTTTCATAAACCATATATTGAAACTTAATAATCAACAATATTTAACAGTGAATGTGTCTCCTCAAATTCATCAACATTCTGCCCTCTCATATCCACTGTGCATTTCTCTCATCCCTTTACACAAAGTGTTAATCCTACCCCATATCCCCATTCATATTCTTCAACTTCGCTCCAGTCTCCAATGGGCGAAGTAGCAATGTATCACATGTGAAGACAGGACAGGAGAATCTGTGCAAGAGCAGCAAAACTTCTGCCCTCTCTGCTTTACCATACATAACCCCTTCCTTCAACCACTCTCTGCAGAGCTTGGCTGCTGACCATGCAGGCAATATGTACCCACCAAACTATCTCCAATCTCGTCCTCTTTTGCACAGCAGTACTACCATTGGTTCTTCTGCTAATATGATCTCCACTGCTGTGCAGGAATGGGAGAGCAGGGTTCTCCTTAGGAATCTGTGTTATAACAGATGGGGCCAAGCTGTGAAAGACTATTCTAATTCAGGAGACAAGTATTCTTCTTGACTCTCCTGTGACAAACAAAAGGTGGCACAGAGTTCATAGTGCGATGACAAACAATAAAAGCCATGCCTTAAGCAGCAACTAGAGAGCTGCTTGACAGGGAAGTCCATAATTTTATTAAGCTCTCCTGCACCACATACTGGTACTCTAGTAACTGAGGAGGACTAGGAAATCTATAACCATTCTGCATAGTGGAGGTCTAAAGGGTAGAGATTTACCATTACAAAATAGTTGCTCAATGCATACTATGCCAGGGGTAGTGAGAGGAATGCCATCGTGGCAACATATTGGGGAGTGACCCAGGGACTTCCAGCACTAAACGGCATGAGCTACTTTATCTTGAGCTAAAGCATCAACACTTTAGAAGTAGGGACTGTGACAACTCATATCATCCCTGAATTGGTACAAAGGGCGACTTGTAACATACACTCACCAGTGGGTTACATTAGCATTCAACTAGGTTGCCATGATGTGGCGACATCAAATGCTTGAATGGAACCTAACATGAAGGCTAAAATGGGGATAAACATAGCAAAATATGCTTCCGTTATCCTATTCTGACTTCTTTTTTTAAAACGAAGAGAAAGAAAGATATGAGCCAAAGCAGGTATTTTGCCTCCAAACAGCCATATGGCATCTTTTCTGATGGTGCAGATTTGCCATTCCCCTAAAGAGCACCAGTATCTCAAGAGCAAACCACATCCTTTAAGCATAGAAAGGGTGCCAAGGGAAAAAGTAAAGCATGCCAATGGCCAAAAGGCAACTGATAGCACCACAAATAATAGGTAAGGATCACGTGCCGTCTAGCAGAAGAGTATTTAAGTGGATCTCTTATTGAGTTTGTGACATTCTTTGTTCCTCTATATGTTTTGCCAGGAATTGGAGGGTTTATTTAGTATTTAATAAATTTAATATTATTCATTTAGCACAAAGCATTTTTCCCCTCCACAGTGTCTGTGCAGTTGTCTGGTGCATTATTGCACATGACAGGACACCGCTCACGGAAGCATCCTCAGCCATACGTACTGCAATGCAAGACAGACAAGTGATCTCTATTTAATGACAGTTTTTGATGTGGACTGGTTTCTGTAGAAGAGCTGCACTCTGGGTAAATACATCCTACTACATTGTGCAGAAATTAAATGAGGTAACAGATTTTAAAATGACTGGTGCCAAACTATCAAGGGTATCCCTGTGTTGGTGGAGGAAGGAGAGATCTGGTTTATGCGTCCCCTATTCAGGGGCTGCCAGGGGTCAGTTGCCTTCCCAGCACAGCTTGGGCAGCCTTTAGGTGCATAGAATAGCTAGGACACAAGGACTGATCTAGACACATCCTCCCTGACCCTTGATCTGTCTCCTCCCTCCTCGTGTCCACTGTGCCCTGCCCCAGAACACTCTGAGCCCACAGATGGGAAGAGATGGTGGACAGATGGCAGAGTTTAGGGCTGGATTATGCTGCTTTCTTGCCAACCTAGGTGACCCACACAGTCTTCCCAACTACTTGTGCTTTCTCCTGCTCCTTCTAGGATTTCTTCATTGTCCATCCCCTTGTCCCCCACCACCCCCCCCCGCCCCAGTCTGCTCCTAAAATTTATCAGTATTCCACAGTACATTTGGCTTTTTCAGTATATTTCATTTGATTCCAGTACTTCTTGTGAATATGAGAGATGTGGAGACTTCTTAGCTCAGTTCCTTTTCATTTGTACAGCCTTAGAGTGTATCTGATTAAATAAAGTAGCTGGGATGTACAGCAGTTACCAGTCTTACTGGGAGCAGGACAGTAGATAGTGAGCAGAATCAATTTAGTGTGGAGATGAAACTCTAGCGTAGCTTTTACTCTAGGCTAACTTTTCACCAGCTGGTTAAAAGTGTGTGTTAAAAGAGTCTAATATAATTTTAAACAGGGCGAAGGATCCCTCAGTCTGCTCATCCCTTGGGAATAATTTTATAGTAAATAATTTTCACTTGTGTTAATTACAGGAGACTCCCCCAGTGGAGGTTGTGCCATAACAGAAATGAATTTCAATTACAGTCTTATCCTAAAGTCTGGGGAAAACAAAACTATTACTTGTCAAGAAAATGTTCTTGTGCGTTAAATTCCACACATTTTCAAACTCAGCCAAAGAAAGCAGGGTGTGATTAAAACACACAGCTGGGAGAGGAAAGATGATTCAGGGAGGTGCAACCTTATTGTCATCCTTCAGATCTCACCTTAAAACAATCTGGTGCCAATAATCACTACTTTTGAACTGGGAACATTTTTTTTTTCTCAGCAAAGCAACCCTTATTGAAATCCTGTTTAAAAAAAAAGCAACAACTCTATCCCCTCTCTTTTACTTACAGTCCTTTCTATGTATAGGGATTCTTCATCTGCATTTGTAGGAATAGTTTAAAAACTGAATTTCACTACTCTATGTTCAATCCTGGATTCCTGAAAATAGCTCCATAGAAAACAATACTGAAATATGACTGACTTCTGGTAATGAGTTTCAGAGAGAACACTTTAGTTATCTGATCATTCCCTTGGTATGATCTCCTCCCCACCCCCATGTGAAATGAGCACTTGAGAAAATTACCAGACCAAGGTTAAGTCTACACAAGGATAAAAGACAGCCAGAATGGCCATCATTGGCCCAGGTCAGCTGACTCGGGCTTGTGGGGCTAAAAATCACTATGTAGACAGTTGGGCTCGGACTGGAGCCTGAGCTCTGGGACTCTCCACCCTCGCAGGGTCTCAGAGCTCAGGCTCTAGCCTGAGCCTGAACATCTACATAACAATTTTTCAGCTTGGAGCCCAAGCCCCAGGAGCCCAAGTCAGCTGACCCAGACCAGCTGTGGGTTCTTTATCCCTGCATAGACGTACCCTGAGATCCCTGAAGTCCTCCTATATAGTCAGTAAGAAACCATGATACAGGTTATTGATGTGTAGTAATCTTGACCTTTAGGGACCACATCTACAAATGAAAGGACAACTCAGATCCATATCAATTCAGCCTCTGCTAAGATGATAAACAAAGGTGTCATAATAGCCACTGGACACTTTACCCTGTCATGTGATAGGGGTATTAACCTTTTGTAATCCACAGCCAGGAAATAAAGTTCAGGGTCTCACTAGTTCTCCTGTGTCTCACATCTTCATTACATTAGCCCTGTAACCTTTCTTTCTCTCAGACATCACAGACTTAGGTGACTTTATCCTCATCTGATGGAATCACATAAAATAAAACTTTTCTGTAGGAGGTTCTCAGTGAACTCCTGAGTCAGGACATTTTGTTTTGTGTGGCAAGTAGTAAGCTTTAGGTTTCCCTTGAACAAAAATATTTGGGAGGGAACAACTTGCATGAGAAATTGTATGGGCAACAGGGAGTTCCAGCTGTCATGCTGCATCTGCTGCGGTTCTGATGCAGGTCTGCAAGAGCTGAACTGATTACATAGGCTTGTGGGAAACCCTGACAGTTCCTTGATCCTACTTCTTCCATCCTACTCTCAGCAACGCCAGCCCGTCCAGCCTCTTATCCTCCAGCACAACTCAGGCTGCTGTGCTATCTGCTCATGCATCACAGGTGTTCTATGACACCTGTGGCAGGGCCCACCCCCTGGTGCCTCCTTGTGGCCCAAAAGGGCACCACTCACCCTGCCACAGGGTCTCCAGCAATTGGTTGTCATCTCTCAAGGGGTCCAGTGCAGTGGTGCTTTAGCTCGGTGGCTAAGGCGTGCTTGTGTTCTACTCCCTTCAGGGTGTTGCCTTTGACTAATTTAGAGTGAAAAATTAATAACTCACTGATAACAGATTCTTTACTGTGGCAGCCACATAAATTAAGGATGAGATTAGTGAGTCACACATAGAAACACGAAAACTTTACTTAAAATCCAAGTAAATCCTAGCATAAGGATTAGCATAGAGAAAACATATACAAAGAGAGTAACCCCCATTGTTGACATACTCACATCATGGAAATTGTTGGAAAGAAAGGTAAAAGCAACAGCCGGTGGAGATCATCATAAGCAGGATGTGGTGAGCTGCCTTCCTGTCACTCCAATATGTCCACTAGAGGTTTGATATATACTGTTTTATACACCTTTTCTGCATACCTAGACATGGCTGGTGACCATATTTAGATGCTTCCTGGCCCCGCATCCACGTGAGGCATTCAGGGGGAACTATAACTGGGGTTCCAATTGTTGACATAAACTATTTGTGTTAATACATTTCCCAATATTTCCAATACATTAATGCAGTTAACCTTATGGTTTCATGTAGGAAAAATTCCCTAGAAATCCATTATTTCAAACTTGTTTTTTTCCAAAACAGTTATTGCTAAATCTTATAACCTTAGGTTAAACATTCATGCTAACTGCTGCTTAATTCTCACATTAACTACCCTGGGCACTACTAAGCCTCAAGCTTGTTACAAAACCTATCTTAAACATTAATATGATGTTTCATGTTCCATCTAACTGCATTACAGCTTAATTCAGTTCCTTATCAACATTTCTTAGCATGTAAACTATGTCCTGTTTTCAAATACAGACCTCCCAAGACTATGTCAGTGGCCAACAGTCAAAAAGAACATTAAAGTAAAAAAAATAAAAGAATGCTAAGAACTCAGCAGGATCTTCCAAAGGGTCTTCAGCAGGACCCTGCCCTTCTACTTAGGACTCATATTCATGCAGCCAGTCCTTTTAATCAAACTCCCTGGGCCCCATTGTCCCATGCTCTGGAGACTCCTCCAGGAAGAAAGCCATCTCAGACTTATCCTTCCTCATCAAGGGAGAAGCAGAGCTCTGCTCTTCTTCTTGGCGAGCCCTGAACTAAGCTGGATCTTCTCCTTTTAACTCTCCTCTCCACACCTGACATTTGATGCAGGTATAGCATGGCAAGGACAGGGGAGCCTCAGGCCCTCATTAACCCTCTCCTTGCCAGCCTGCGGCCAATATGCCCCTTCACAGCTTCCTCCTTACCCCACACAAAGTACCACAGACCTCAATGACCTTGCAAGCAGAATGGCCAAAACATCTGTTTTCATGTAGAAATGGACCCACTTCATATAAAAGTCATGACATTTCCCGACTCACCAGCCACTCCCACTTTTAATGGCACTTCTCCCATATGGAATTTCCGTAAGGGGCTGCTAGGAAATGTCATCCCCTTATGGCTCATTTCTGTGTGAAAATTTATACAATTTTGTTTCCCACTGTGCTGTGCAATGGAGCAGAATTTGGACACTAGTGATTGTTAGCAGTTATACTTTGTACACTGAAGAGCATATCGAGGTTTTGCAGTTTGGCCATGGAGCTCAGACAGCATCACCACTATGAAATGAAAAGAGGTGCAATAGATCAACCTGTTTCAAGAGAAATATGTTTAATTGTCATGTCTGCACTACTAGTAGCTAGCTATTTCCTTTCTTGGTTTTGTATTTGAAAGCATCTATATTTCACGTATTTCATCACTGGGATCTGAGAGTCTGATATTTGAATACATTCAGATTTGTATTCGCGCCTTTCTGGTTTCAGGGAAAAAACAAACCCTGCTCTTCTGTCTTTTGTGAATATATGAAAACAAAGGCAGAGCTAGGACAATAGTCCTGTCTCTGTAATCTCTTTATTCTAAAGTGCTTCAGTTAAGCACTTTTGATTTTAAGTGACAGCTTTAGAAATTAAGGGTGAATTCCTGGCTCCATTGAAGTGAAGGGAGAAGGCTTTCATCCAAAACATCTAACTATGTTTATGTAAAAGGCCATTAAATAAAAATAAGAAGGGGATAAGCTGTGGGTGGTGAAGTGTGGTGAATTGTGCATTGACCATAGCTGAATGCACTGAATGTTTGATGAGGTATATAAATAATTAGTAACAAATGTACATTAAAAAGTTTCTCTCTTACCCTCACTCTCTTGTGCAAATATCTGACATTTGGGTTTCAAAGAGCACAATTGTTTTAGCTGTGATTTCTATGCACATATGTTTGTAATAGGACACTAGGCTGGGAATCAGGATTTTTGGTATGGGTTCTTTTTCCAATCCTACCACTGACCTGCTATGTGAGCAGGATTGTGTCATTTCACCTCTCAATTTCCTTATCTGCAAGGATGGTAAATATCAGCATCCCTGTTTTACAGATTGACGTGATCCAAGTCCCAATGAAAGACAGCACAGGTACACATCTCCATTAGAACACTTTCTATTAACTTTTTCCTATATGATAACCTATGATGGTTTAAAACATTGGGCATCAACAGACAAATATGAAACATTGGGCATCAACAGACAAAAATTCCTTGTAAGAATATAACATTAATATAGTACTGATGTTGGGAAATACACAACTGCATGGCATCCAGGGTGCAGTGTAAGAACATGAGAAGAACTGCAGGAAAGAAAATATTAACACACATAATGACATATAGGAATATTTTTGGCACAAGTATGTATCGGACAATGTCCTAAACACACCCATACATACATTATCCAATTAAATCTTAATAGTCCTCTCAACAGCCAGAGCCCCAAAAAGAACTGCATACATGAAAAGGAAGAATCTGCTATAAACTGGTACTGCATTGGCCACACAGAGATCATCCAAACCTCCCCCCAGCCCCCCCCCCCCCCCCCCCCCCCCAAAAAAAAAACCAAACACCCCAGAATCAAGCTCTATTTGTGTAGCAGGAATTTCTAAACTATCCCCAAAAGGTATACTTCTAAAAACTCACTTTCAGAAATCCAGGCTTAAGACAATTACATCCTTGAAAATCGTGGAGCTCATGCAGTGCATTACACTGCCTCACATTGGCCTGCATAATTGCAGTCTTGATGGGATGTCAAGTTAAACTTGATGCGACCCAGTGCTGTGTGTTTGATGTAACACAGCATGGTACCAAAAGTTCTCAAAAGCTCAGATTGTTTAACATAGTGTGATTGGATACATAATCTACATTCAGCCAGGCAGGGAAGGGGTTCATTGTCTTCAAAGAGAATCAGAGGACCTGCTGCACACCAAAGAAGCTGCTTAGCCTGCTGGAGAATCCCCTCCTGGGCTCATTAGGGCAGCTATCTAACCAACTAGGGGAATTAGCTTGGGGGTTCTCTGGGGGATGAAGAAACACAGACTCCCTGATCAGGAGGCACAGAGAAACTAGGAAACAGTCTACTTTAATCACTCCAGGTGAGAGTACATCTTGGCAAATCCTCTAAGTTAATGCTATGTATTTCCACTTTATTTTGTTTTCCCAGGGCTGAATCAAGTCACCCTCTGTTTGCCAACAGAGTAAACTGGAGAAAGCCTTTATCCCAATTCACTCTAAGGTGGCCAAAGTAGAGAGGCTTCCTGTAGATAAGTGCATGAGATAGTATTTTGTTTCTCCTTGTTTTGTTTGGTTTTCCCCTTTACTGGTGCACTGTATCATAGCACAGAGATTGCCTTATACAAATGGGGTTTGACAAGCCCAAGAGTTCAGCATTTTTAATTTGACCTGTCCCTGTATCTTTCTTCCAGCAGATGCATGCCTTTCTGCGTGTACATCATAGATATAAGGATTGAGCCAAAGCCCTTTGAAATCAATGGAAGCCTTTCCCATTGTGTCAGCATTATTCTTTACAGATATCTCACTCATGGAAAAAAAACAAACACAATTTATAGATCATTGCTCACTAATTAGGAACCAGAAAAACATTTATGAAATATGGTGGACTTCTGAAACTTTCTCCCATTATTTCAATCCGTCTTTTATTTCAGGTTAATTTTTCATTTTTGCATGACTTTGCATTTCCACTTTCTGCCTAGCATCTGGACCTGAAATTCTGAAACACTTTAAGAGATGCTGTTACTGGATAATTTGCAGCCAAAACCAAAAGTGGAATTACCAGAAGTCTTGGGACAGCCTGTATTTTTCAGGAGATTTCTAGCTCAATTTGCAGATTCCAGAACTCATATTTAGATGCTTAAGTGACCCAAGTCCTGAACTCTGAAGATTCTTAAGCATTAAATAGTCATGTTTAAAAAAATAAAATACGGGACAGGAAATTGTTTATACTAATGTTAAAAGGAACAATCTCAATAAAGCATTGACTACACACAGCCAAAAAAAACAAAACCAAAAACAATTTATGGCCACCTCATACCACCAATTTTTAAGCTGCATTCTCAACTGAAAGCTGATGGTACAAAATGGCTCTTTGACCTTGTTTGGTGAAGAAATCTGTCAATTTACAAAATTAAGAATATCTGTTGGTTACAAGGAACATTCCCATAAGTAGAGCTGCGGTGAATGAAACAAAAAAACACATTCGGATTTTGTGGTTTTCATACTATAATAGTTTCTTAATGTCAAATTGGTGTCTTTTTGTGTCTGAACAGACAGTACACTGAAAAGGCCATGGAGTTGGTTCATGCCTTACTTAAGCTGTTTCACACCTGAAGGATATTTGTGAAGATTAGAGGTGAATAAAGAACAGTCTATTTTCAGTCAACTATCACAGATCTTAAGTTAGCATTAAAATTTCAAGTGAAGACTGCTTGGCAAGAAATATATTTGGAGAAAATAAAGGGCATGTGTACTCATATAAACACCTGTCTAGCAGATTTCCAGGTTTGGCCTGCTCCACTCACGGAATTGACAACCTCCCAGTAATTTTTCTCTTCAAGTTAATGAAAGTTTGAATTAAATAAAACTCAAAAATAAAATTATATATTTACAAATATCTCTAAAAACTCCGGGGACTAAATATCTAGGATTATAAACTTCTAAACTTGGCCAGATCCTTACCTGCTGTAAAATGGCATTACTACATTGATGGATTGACAGTGACTGACACCAGCTATGGCCTCTGAATAGAGTTTACTGGACTCCGACATTAGATATGCCTTTTGGTTTCCAAACATGTGGAAACTCTCTCACTAACAGGGTACTTTAGTGTATTTTGTGGGGGAATGTCAGAAGGTGCAGCCAGTTCAAAATAAGGTGAATACCATTTTACATTCAGATCATTCTATCAGTCATTCTTGGCTTTCCACCCAAAAGCAACCTCCAGCATCTTAAAACATTTATGTGTAAATGTACATGAATTGTAACAACAATCAAAACACATTCAGGAAGGAGGGAAGGAAGGAAAAAGTGTGTGTCTCCAAATAGGTGATCAACTCCAGTGATGAACACTTGTCTCAAAAGAGGACAAAACCTAAAGCAGATCATTACCCAAGTCATCCAAAAAAAAAAAAAAAAAAAAGGAAAACACAGTTAAATGTCCATAAGTTAAGTAAAAACCAAAGCAATACTACACTTTCAATAAATCACTGAAAAAAATAAAAAAATAATTTACTCAACATGGGGGGGGGGAATACACCTGTAGCCAAGAATTCTGTAATTAGGCCTCATCCTGTAACTGACTTGGCATGGAGACAGGGGGCTTCATACATGAAACCAGTGGCAGGATTTGGGCCCAGGTCAACAGAAAATCTGGTAAGTATTCAACAACCTTATCTCCATTTACAGATTATGGATCTGTGAGAGTTAGGTAAAAAAACCTTCTTGCTTTATCATTTTAAATATATATTTTCTCTACAGAGTCACAATTTTGCTGGGAAGAATACAGACAAAATCACCATCCCAAGGGAGTAAATATTTTTTATGAACTTGCACAGCCTTGGCCAGCTCAGGAAAAGTATGTGCTCTGTGCTCACTATGACAATGATATCCCACTGATTCTGAACTGCTTTCATAACCCTTTCCGAAACAATACTTTTTTTTGAAAGAAACAACTCTAGAAAGTAGAGGAGTTGATCAATTTAAAGGCACAGAGGCAACATTTTTGTTAGGCATTTAAAAATATTACTACCCAAATAGATGGGTGAAAATCCTCTAGCAATTCATTAAATCAACAGATTCTAAAAATGTATTTCTCTCTTTCAGGTAGAATAATCTTAATTGTTACTTGGTACAAAAGTAGGCAAAACTTTTGTGTACAGAAGTGTAATTTTTTTTAAGTTGACTGTATCTATTAAATGCTTTGAAAGCCTCTACATTAGCATGATGGTCTGTAGCTTGGACAGGAAAAATGGAATGACCCTGTGTTTCATGAATGAAGAAAACCTTCCCAACTTTACATAGACTTCAGTAGACTGTGGGATATATCTTTAAAGAGATTGTGGGTGTCAACAAAGTGGATGTCAACAATGAGCCTTTATTGGGAATGTTTTGGGGAGGCTATATTACGTTGATCGTTAAATATATGTGTTATGGAGTAAAACCAGACATTATTTATACATATACTGTAGTTTGCTGTTTCATGTGCTTCATTTTCACTCTAATGTTGAATTGTACATAGCTCCAACCTTAAATGATCTCCTAATCTTATGTACGTCCGTCCCCCCCCCCCCCCCCCCCCCCAAGATTAGTGGCAGAAAGGTCTCTCTTGGCCAGTGGTGTCACAAAAACCATGCTGCTCATAGCAAACACTGAGAGTAGGTGACAATATTCCACAGAAAATGAGCAGAGCACTGGCCATAGACTTCATAGTGTTTTACAGTGAGTTGGTGGGCATCATGTTAACTATATAGCAAGCTTCAATGGCCATTAGTCCTGACAGCAGCCATGAAAAACAATATACCCACCATGCATTTTGATGAATGTGGACTAAATTAATTAATGGAGGGCCAGACCTTCAGTTATTGCAAATCAGCTTAACTTCATTACATCAGTTGGGCTACACCAATTTGCTCCAGTTGAGGAGCTGGCCTGTAATATTTAGTATTGTAACATAGTTTTTCACCTTCAAGATGCCACAGTGCTTAGAAACACAAATTGTGAGGGCTACTAAGTTCCCTTAATTTCCATTGTTGAGGAGGTGCAACAGTTTGCAAGATCAGGTCCAAAGTTATAGTGGTTTGGAATCCACTGCAATGCTAATTTTGATATTATGTTTTTTAAGTTTCTTTTAAAAGTTTCTTCCTAAAACATATTTCATTATTTTTTATTAAACGTTTGTACTGAAAGATATTCATACGTAAGAAAATATTGTTTTCATAGTTAAATCCAAACTTGCTACAAGAAGTATGTGCTGGAATCCTTCTCTGAGGGTGGTATCCGGAGCACAATATGTAACAGAGCATGACATCGTAAAAATGGGAAATTATCCTGAAGAATGTTCAGAAGATCTCTGTGAACTTACACATCAGAGCTGTACAATTGGTTTTTGTAAAGTCTTCCACAGGATATTGTAAATCGTTAAAGAAAAGACTATTCTATTTTGTTATTTTTTTAAATAAAAAATAAAAATGTCACTTACAGAAGACATTTCACCTGAAAATAGATTAGAACAAATTGGTCATACATTGGAATACTACAAAATGAGAACTTGGTTGTTTGCAGTATTTATAGACATTTTTGAGGATAAAACAAATGAAATTGTGCTGTTCAGACCAACGTTGGCTATGGTGCTTCTGTGCAGAGGTGTATGTTGCAGAGTCGTGATTCAACATAGCACTGAAGTGGGTGCTTGAGTTCATGAAGGTGAATAAGGGGACCATACACCTGCTTGAAATTAACCATGTGCTTAAGTGCTTTTCTGGATTGGGGCTTATGCTACAAAGGCAGTGAGGGAGAGGGGACCTTTTTTTTTGGTAAATATACATATTTATTTATTACACACACATACACACTCTAATATATATAAAAAAGTTAATTTCTTTTCCTTTTCAGAATATTTCCTTCCACTGAATTTGTTCACAATCCTACATTTTCCAAGGAGCAAGTTCCAAAGCTATCCCTCTAGTCTTAAAATGAGGACTATAGCTAGAACCACTAATATCTCTAGACCTAACATGAAATTTTTCAAAGTGTGCCTACTATGCTTACTGTGTTATTGAAGAAGAAAAAGTAGTCCTCTTAGGCCTATAAAGACAACAAAAGTGTTTTGATACCTACAATGCTTTATAGTATTACTGGAGTGTAAATATATGCACTTACCTTATTTTTTAATATATTCTACCTTTGTTTATCCAGACTTAAAGAAGATATTGAATTCTGCTGAAGTGAATATAAAGACTTATTGAACCAAGTGAAGATGAAATCAATATTTTCCTCAAGGACTAATAAAACTTGATATCCATAAAACAAGAAGTCAATATCTGTAACGGTTACATAAATTGTGAATGCCTTCATCAAACGTACCTGGAAATTCCTCTATTATGGGTAATACATTTTTGTTAAGTGACTTTTTTTTTCCATTTATGAAACTCTCTTTCTAAAAAAGGGAGATGAAGTTAGATGATAAGTAAAAACAATAGTCACCTTCTAAGTGAAAGATAGGAATTGCCACAGAACTCCATGTGTCATACCAGGAAGCAATAATCTAATTTCTTAATATTTTTTTTCCAGATTTCATGGAAATAAGCAAAAGAAACTCACTGATAGATCTATTTTCACCCTATTTTCACGCAACCACAATAGAGGATCCATGCTACTTTGGGCTAAGGTACGGCTACATTATGCAATAGGAGCATGATTTGATCTCTAATTAGGCCTCAGTTCTGCAGGGGTCTCTGCTCTGTATTGACACAGTCCCCTGAATCTGCTAGAAACCCAACCAACTTCATTGCGGTTCTGCACATGGATAAGGGTCAACCCATGTAGAGCTTATCACAGGATTGAGGCCTAAATCACTATTAGATCAATGGAACTAGTTACATGAGTAAACTGAGAACAGTTAGGATTAATGCATCTGTTTGAATTCACTAACAAAAGCAAAATCACACTTTTTGGGGAAAGTATTTCAGTACTTATTTCTGTAAAAATTAAAAAAAGTTTTGTAAGCATATTTGATTAGAATTGAAATTGACAGAACATTCCTTCATCTGAACAATTTTGTAAAAAAATAATGATGGCTTGTTAGGTATTTACTATATAATGTGGCATACCATACATTAGATCATCAGTCTATAATGTCTTGTATCATGTGAAATAAGTGATGTATTACAGTGTGATTTTTATGCTGATCCGATAGGGCATTTGAAGCATTGCTTCACATGTTATCAGTGATGAATGTAATAGATATAAAGTTAAAATACATTATATGCAACAATGTTTTCTCACTGACAGCACTATTTGTCTGGAATGCTTCCTCCTGATTCATTTGTTAGTGTCTGAGTGTTTGTCTTGATTCTTGTATAATCCCAAGTGACAATTCCCCATCAAATATATAGGAGAAGATGCATTCCCCTTGACATGTTTGCACAGAGTTAACTACAATTAACATTTAGGGTTTTTTTGCATGAGCATGAGGAGAATAGACCATGCACTGGAAAAATATTCTAGAAATACAGATGATGCCATTAAACAAATTGCAGTGTAAATTTCAGAGAGAGCCTGTGGTACAATGGACAACCCCGTGCTGGAATTTCCCAAGATACTTAACTCCTGCTGACATTGAAAATCCCAGTTTAGTTGTTCAAGTTCGTTCTTTTATGTCTTCCAGAGAAATATAAACTTCAAGGAAAATTGTGGCCACATTCACTATCCATTGCATAAGAGTAGAAAACTCTGGCTCATAATTTACTGAAAACAGTCATGTGATGAAACAGAACCTTGCTATATACCTTTTCAGGGGTCACAAATACTTAGCTCTAGACATATGTCAGCCAATCAGATTACATATGGAAATAAAGCATCTGAATTGGCTACTTCTGTTCATCTCCTGTTTGGGGGCCCTTATGTGCTACTGCAACAGAAATAAATAATTTCTTACTCAGACAATTCTCCCATTGACTTTTATGACAATTGCTTAAGAATTTAAGGACTGGAGGATTTGGTCCACTGACTTTTTCCATTAGCATCAGCATTTGTTGACCCAGGAGTTAAATACTGACCTCAGCTTCACCTCCAACCAGATTTACCTATCAATACATCTTGATGTTCATCTCAAGAATAATCAATATCTGTCTTTCTTCTGGCATACATTCTAATTCTATTCATCATGATGAGCTCTGTAATATGAACTTGACTTCTTATCCTATTAATTGCATTGCAACATAGCTCTAATTCACACCTATATATCTTGCAGAGAAATTTCTAAAATTACAAATGTTCTACCTCTCATTGGCTTCCAATATCTGATCTGCATTATCTTTTATTATCCAGCATGATTCATGTGTTTAACTTTTCCTGATGACATTTTTACTTCCCATATTTTCAGCACTGCTTCCTGCTCCTGACCTTTCTTCCATCCTCAAAATTAGACTAGATAGTATGCACAGATGAACATTTATCCAGGCTTTTTCCATGCTCTTCAGTTTTAATTAAGTGCTAATATGCCCTGATTTAAACTATCCATGACAAGGTACTCATACCAAATCATTAGTTCTACAGGAGTTACAAAGATCACTTTGCTGAAGCAAGTAAGTTATAGTGTACTGATACCTGTCTACCATGTTGAATTGAAAAGCCTGAGATTTTCATCTTATTATTCACATCCCTGTCCCCAAGGACTCTTTGCCATATAACAAAAATTATATATATGAAAACTGTGGGTTTATTTTTTTTTTAAAATCAGAACATTAGTTCCAAATTTTAAAAAGCTTTGGAAATCAGCAGTAGGTCTCAAGAGTGAAAGTTCTTCCTTTTTCGCAGCAATGCCTATTTAGGTCTCTTCCCCCAGCAGTTCTACTTAATGTCAGTCTCAGCTGCAGCGCTAAAAGTACTGACATTTTTAAGGGCCTGAGAAACCCTACCAAAGTCTGAGGCCAAGATTTTCAAAAACTGGAGGCGTAAAATTAGGCTCTTAAATCAATGACCTGCTTTTCAAAAGTGCTGAGTGCCCAGCAGCTCCCATAGAGGTCTAGGGGAGCCTCTGGTTGCCTAGGTCTTTTGTAAATCAAGCTAATAACATAGGTGCCTCACTTTAGGTGCCCCGTACGTAAAATTCCAGCCTGTGGACAGGATGTCTGCACTTGGGACTTAAATAATTTGATTTGTATTTACATTCAAGTTTTTATAGTAGCACTCTATTAATATTCTAATACCAGATGTAACAGTATTATAATAAGAGAGTATTTTCTGGGATTCCACTCTAGAAGCCTTTAATTATGAAGTCATTGTCACATCATTAGTTTTGCTACTGTACTACATTGACGTTATGACTGAGTTACATGCGCTCATAATTCTCTGTAAATGGAATGACAACAGAACACTAAATGGCATTATCCAGCTATGGTATTTCAATAGCAAGCATGAAAGGAAACATTTATGCATCATTTCTATTTTGCCTTTCCTCAATTCCAAAAATGTTTAAAAAATAAAGATTTTTTAAAAAAATTCAGAACAGAGCAGAAGTTATTCTTGATATATATTACCAAATGCACATATGTGTACTCCGTATGTTGTATGCTGCCGCAATGAGTGAAATTCATTTCCTTGTCAACACAGCCCTTATCAGAAAATAGCATGCAACTATCAAGATGACCAGTTAACATGGAGAACTTTAAATCAAGAATGTTTACATGATATATTACGTTTTTCTGCTAACTGATACCTTAGAGACTCTTTTTAGAAGCACTACCCTTCCCATTTTATTGGAGAGAGATGTGTGTGGGTGTGTGATTTGATTATACTGTTAAGTAAGATGTGATTACATAACATCAAGCTCACACTGAATACTAAAAGCAAAATTATAGAAGCCACTCTATTTCAGCTACATTCCTTTTCAGGAGCGCTCTCTATTTTTGGCTTGGTGAAACACAGCAAAGTAATGATTTCCTTGAATATTAATCTGAAAGTCTGCATTGTACCGGGGAGTGACAGCAGTTTAAGGAAAGATGGCAGCAGCAATTTTTAGATCTCTGAATATGTATGGCCTCATTTCCAATTCATTGTTGCTGCTGTGTTATGTAAGCATGGAGGCAGTTCTGCCGCCTATAGAAAGTGGGCATATGGTATCTTCACTGGAAAAGCACAAACCAGTGTACGTGTTGCAGGCACCTAAAGTGATATAGATTGAAAAAGTGACTGTGGTAGGGGGAAACCAATTTCCTTAATGATGCCATTTGCACACAACAGTGAAATGCCCTGAAAACTTCTCCTACAATAAGGAACCTTCCCAGACATTCTGTATGTGCGCCTGCATACATTTATACTTCAATCCAGGCTGCTGTTACAAACGGCATTAGGTTGCCAGGGAGTAAGGATAGATAGCACCAGAAGACCATTTCCCATTATCTCTTCAATAATAGCACTTGACATCAATTCAGGGCACATCTGCTTTGCTGGGGATGCTCTTGGGTGAACTTTGTAGAGTGGTGATAAAATATTGCTTCACAAGACATTAAGGAAAATACAAAATGTGACAGTCTGCCTACATTCCACTTGCTGTGGAATGTGCGGTGTTTACAGCTTACTAAACCAACAGTAAAAACAAATGAATGCACGGGGAGAAGAGTTAAACATTTTAGACCATTATAAAAAAAGGAAAGGAAAAATCTATCCTGCTGGAGATTAACTGTTGGAAATTAACTCTTCTATAGATCCGTGTATTTTATGATTCCATGGCCACCGAAGACTTCTAGGCTAACAGCTATTCTACATTAACGTGACCAGAAAGGATTTTCCAGGAAACAATGTATGTATGTATAAAGCGCCACTGAAGTCAACAGGGCTCTGTGGATGCAGTGGCCTGGCCACATGGATGTAGTTCAGGATCATGGCTGTAAGTTGTAAGGTCATTGAGCATACAACTATCTCCTTATGTGCTTATAAAGCACTCAACACACTCTAGGTGCTATATAAATAATTAATACTAATCAAAGTGAATAACTCTAGCCCCGAGAATAAATCTTTAGTAACTTCACAAAGAAAGAAGAAGAAGAAGATTTTGAAAAGTTTTCCCCAGCTCTCTCTCCATTTCTTTTTTCATTTCCAATAGCTATCTGACTCAGATGAACAGTCTTACCACTTGCTGTGAATTTCCCTGTATTTGCCATTCAGTCAAAGTTATTCTTTCCTGTATCAGGAAGGGTGACCACATTGCTCACTACCTATTGCCTAGTGTTTGCATGCAGTCTCACCATGAGAACCAGCTTACTAGGAAGGTTGCCAAAGTGAAACTCAAACACAGTTTAGGTGTCACACATTATTTATACTGCTGCAGTCTCTAAAGCCCCAGCCGTGACTGGGGCCCTATCATACTAGGTGATGTACAACTACACAGGAGGTCCTTTCCCCAAAATTACATAATCTAATTTGAAACAACATGTTACATGAAAGTGCAACAAACAACAGGAAGGAAGGAGAAGTGGGGAAAAAAGTAACTAAAATGAGATTATGTGGTTACCTGGGTATTTAGAGCATAACTTGATGGGTCATGTTTATATGCCAACAGAGGTCTCTTGGGGGCTCTTTGGAAAATGGACTGTGTGTTCCTTGGGTTTCATTGTTTACTTACCTATCAGTAAGCCATCACCCCAGAGTGATATCTGGGGTTATCACATTCAGTTTAACATTTTCTATAGAGGTCACTGTCGGAATACAGGATGCTGGGCAAGATGGACCTTTGGTCTGACCCACTATAGCCATTCTTATGTCCTGATTGAGTTATTGTTCTTTTTGAGCAGGAATGGAATCGGGATGCCCAGATTTTCAAAGTAACTCAGGTTTGGGGGAGTGGAGGGCCCAATGGGACAGTTTAGATGAAGGGATCTGTGTGAGCCAATTCTTACTGCTCAACTCACTTCTACATGTGAGTATGTAAATCTCCCTTCTTCTCCTCCTCAGGTAAGAGGGCAACATGGTCTGAGGGGACGCAGCCTGAAAGTTGTCAGTATCCATGTGAATAGTTATTCTCTACAGGGTGTACATTTGATGCTGACATTACCCTTTCCATTTCTTTGCCCACATGGCTATCAAGCCATGAAGAATGTCTTCTTCCCCCACCCCAGTGTCGTCAACCCAAAGAAAGCCAGGTACCTAGTGGCATCCAGCACTGGAGGGGATGCACTTGAAATGGCAGTGGAGGGAGAGAACACTGAGGTAAAGAATCTGAAAGCCAAGCAAAAGCTGTTTGCATGAATAGTTATCTCTTGGAAGTGCTTCAGGGAACTACTGAAAGACAGCGGCGGGCTGCTGATGAGTTGAGACCACTGCCTGTGAAGCTGACCAACGCTGTCATTATTTCCTTGCAGTCCTCCCTCTCTTTGCATCCACCTGTTGCCTCTTGTCTGCTACTTTGATTAGAAACTCTTTGGGGCAAAGACTGTTTTGTTCTGTGTTTGTACAGTGCCTAGCACAATGGGGTCCTGTTCTATGCCTGGGGCTTCTAGGCACAATGGTAGCATAAATAATAAATACACAATACTATAATGATGCTGTTTTAATATATAAGCGGTGAAATGGGATGTGTTTGAATAAGAGGTGCAGAAAATTTGATTCAAATGACAGGAAAGTCAATTTAGGAATGCTCTGCTAAATGAACAGGGGAAAAACTTGTATTGCCAATTATTTAAAATTGCTCTGATTCCTGTGACTGATTAGCAGGGATGAGATTATGCTGTTGCACCTTTTTGAACAAGGCTAGAATCTGCAGCTCAGGCTTTGTAGGACCCAATCCTACAAACACTTACATGTTTACCTTTATGCAGGAGAAGGCCAAATGACTTTATGCCCAATGTGCATAAGGTTAAACAGGTGAATAAGTCTTTTGCCCCTGAGAGCAAATGATGCCTCAGGAAAAACATTTTAAACTTTTTCACACAGAAACAATTCTGCCTCCTCATTGTTTCCTCTCTCCTCACCCTATCATTTTACTGCTGGAGATGTTTACACCACACACACACACACATACACACACGTTTTTGAAGACTTCATCAATGTTAGGTCCTTATTTACCACCTGAAGTCAAGCCTCTGCTTGTGGGTTATCATATCCATAGTAACTTATTGCAATGCTATACAAAAAAAAAAAAAGATTAAGACTTCAGGTAAAAACATACAGCAAGAAAATGTTTAAAATTAAAAGTTTCCAGCTGAATATTTTTAATAGTTACATTACATTCCCAACTCTTCCCCTGCCCCCACAAAAAAACCCCTCAAAAATGATTGAAGGACTTTCACTCAAACTTTACCCAAATATTTGCTTTTGGGCAGAGATCAAGCTTGCATAGTTTAAACCACAAAAGATGAATTTTTCAAAAAGTTATGATATGTGAAAACAAGTGCTTATCATCATTTCAAATATAACCATCCATAGTTTTTGCTAGAAACCAGTACGTTAACTACATAGTGGTTATACTTTTTGATTCACATATTTGCTAAAAAAATTTACAGTTCAATTTCACTAGATGGATAAATTATTTTAAAGAGAACCCTTATTTTTGTTTATAAGACTTAATCAATCCATGTACTTATACCTGCAATTGGACTCTACTAATTTCTGATTGGGAATGGAGAACTTTTATTTGCCTTCAAAATTGTTTTGAATAAACCAAAAATACTCATTTCTAAAATGTCAAAACAAACTAGGTTGTTTAGGGGATTTTTTTCTCCAGAAATGAACAATTCTGTGATATTGACACAAATTCACAGAACGTTTCAATGTAATCAAATCTGCATTTTTCCACCACCACCACCACCACATGCAAAAAAAGTTTGGGTCAAAAACATTTTACCCACCTCTAGTCAATATAGAAATTGGATTAGAAACTGATCAAAACTGCAATTTCCATCGTGTTTCTTTGCAGACTTGGGGTCAGATTCTCAAATATATATAGGTGCTGAAGATATAGATAGGAACCCAGAAGGATTTTCAAAAGTGCAATGGAAGTTAGATTCATAGACTTCAAGGCCAGAAGGGACCATTGTGATCCTCTAGTCTGATCTCCCGCAAAACAGACCATAGAACTTTCCCAAGATAATTCTTGGAGCATTCCTTTAGGAAAAAAACCATTCAATCTTGATTTCAAAATTGTTAGTGATAAAGAATCCACCACAACCCTTGGTAAATTGTTCCGATGGTTAAATTACTCTCACTGTTAAAAAAATTTACACTGAATTTGTCTAGTTTCGACTTCTAGCCATTGGAAGAAAGGCACCTAGCTTGGTGTTTTATAATTTAAAATAATTGCTGTGAACCTGTTAGGTCAATGGGCTTACAGAGGTGTAAAATATTGGAATTTAGTAATAGTTTTCTAGAATATGTACAAAGAAGGAATACAATTCAGCTCATTTTCTTTCCTTTTTTAATTATTATTTATTTATTTTAAATTCTGTGGGACTAACAGGAGCATAATGTAGGAAAAATATTTGTCATTAGAGTCAGCAGATGTGACTTAGAATACATACAAGAAACAGATCTTTAGAATAATAAGTTGCCTTTTCGCATAGTCACTTTGCAAAGTAGGATTGCACTTTAATGCTTAGTGGTGCTGGAAATTAGACAGCTCAGACTTACCATGTTATTAGCAGTGGATCTCTGGTACCATACAGGCAAGGTTTGCCAAGAGTATTAATAGACTACTCACAATGCATAAAGTTAAACCAGTGCCTAGCTAATCCTGCAAAGTCTTATTTTGTATCCCAGGAATACGACTAGTTTAAATCCTAAAAGACACAGAACAATCTCAAAATGAAAAGATACTTATCTGGCCAATGCAACAAGACTGATAATATTGTTGATCACTGATATGCCTTAAAAGGGATTCACTTAGATGCTTTTGGGATTGATCAAAAGCCCACTGAGGGCAATAGAGAGACTCCTGTCAAGCTGTATGGGCTTTGAATCAGGCACTCAAGGCAGGCTGCTTAGGGATCTCCAAAAAGCTGTTTCATAAGACACAACATGGTGTTGGGGAAGCATTAAACTTTTCTTAGAAGACTTCTTTAAAAATGCAGTTCTTGGCAGTTTTATCAATATAAAAGGATCTAAGATGTTAATTTCTCCTCAAGTTATTGGTATAAGGCACTATTCCTTTTGGACAGAATGGCACACACACACAAAAATCAATAGTTAAAAAAAAACCAAGAAATTACTCTTGTTTTCCCTTTGCCATTTTCACAGCAATCAAAATACCTTTCATTCCTTTATGACATCTATAAAAAATGAAAAAAAGGCCAGAATCTGTGTTCCTTGATCACTTTTTATTCTGGCAAACTCCACTTAGTTATAATCATCAGAGGAAAATCAGACCTGTTCACTTCACATTTACATCTGTTTTAGAGCAGTGTAATTCTGTCAATTTTAGCTGAGTTATTCATTTATACCAAATTAAGCAAGAGGAGAATTTGGCCCAATGGGAGTAAGAAACTTAGAAGTTGACCCCCCCCCCCAAAAAAACAACAAAACCCCCCAATTTCACTGCTGTTACAGTGCAATTTTACAATGACAATAGTTATTTTTTTGCCTGCATCAAGCATATGAATATTTGGGATATTCCTAGATGACATTTGACCACATGGCATATTCATTGGTAAACAAAGTAGCATTTTGCCATTGTCCAAATATGAAAGTTATCATGAAAATACTTTAAAATATTTTCCCAGGCAAAAATCCTCAAAGGAGAAAACAGATGTTTTTTTCCCCAGGTCTGCTTGTTCTGTCTGGGACTGCCTTGAGGCCACACTGGTGATCCACTTCTTTTACGTGAGGGGAGACTTCCTCAGACTGACTGCAGCCTGCCACTCCTTCACATTGATCTCAGCTGACTGCTTTCCCTATAGGAGAGGCAGGCAGCAAGACGAGCTTTCAGTGATGAATGTATCCTTAGAAACAAGCAACAACAATCTTTCTGGCAGATGTGAGCCTGTGGGCACGTGACGGAGAACTTGTGAGGCTGGAAGGGATCACAAAACTCTTGGAAACAGCTCACTTCTGTAGCTGTAATACACATTTCCCAAAACATGAGACTTCTGGCAACACAGGGTCATCTAAATAAGGTTATCAGTGTGCTGCTGAAAATACGACAGTTTCAGTCACAGTTATCTTTTTTCTCCACTCTCCTTCTGATCTACTTCTTTGAACATGTTTAGTGCTGTCTGCCAACCCTAAGGGCAGCCCTGAATTAGTACACTTTTGATAGCACTGCCCTCCTATAAGTAGCTCTACATGTATAGATTTCTTTTTCTGGCTGCTAATAATAATTAATGTCAGATGGTCACATTATCAAACAACAACAATACTGTAGTTCTTGGAGACAAGAGATTAAAGAGATTCAATCTAGAGAAATCTCTCTATATAATTCATAAGGCTTGCAAAAGTGTTCATTTATCTTCAGTCTTCCTCTCTGGAGTTATGTATTTAGCAACCACCACCTGCACTGGTTGTGCTTTTATTAGAATAGAAATTATATCTTTTCTGTAGAGGAGTGATAATCAGTACAGGGCAAGTAATGGACCACAAATGTTCATTGGGTAATTAAAGAGCACTTCAACCTGTCTGCTTCAAATGATGGGTTCCAGATTGTGTTTGAGAAAACGGGATACTAACGATGGAAGCTCCCTCTAGCCCCAAACACCGATGTGCAAGATCTGTATTCAAACAAGATGAAACACAATGGAAATCTGGTGATTTATTTATATCATGTTATGACGGGTTGGATCACAGAAACCCCCTTGGGGCTGCCAACTGATGTGCCAAGACTACTTCTGCCCCTGCCTTCCCCGCCAGCTTAGGACTCCAGAACCCTGCCTGGTTGTGCCAGACACGCTTACCAGCCACAAACACAGACCCAGGTCTAAACCACATCCCACAAACTGCAAGCTTAACTGAAAGCAGCTTAAGAAGTGTTCCTGTCTTTAACACTCAGATGCCCAACTCCCAGTGCGGTCCAAACCCCAAATAAATCCATTTTACCCTGTATAAAGCTTATACAGGGTAAACGCATAAATTGTTTGCCCTCTATAACACCGAGAGAGAGATATGCACAGATCTGTGTCATCATCCCACCCTTCCCCCCCCCCCACCCCGGTATTAATGCATACTCTGGGTTAAATAATAAGTAAAAAGTTATTTTATTAAATATAGAAAGTAGGATTTAAGTGGTTCCAAGCAGTAACAGACAGAACAAAGTGAATTACCAAGCAAAATAAAATAGAACATGCAAGTCTATTCCTAATACAGTAAGAAAACCTCACCCTCAGAGGTGTTCCAGTAAGCTTCCTTTTACAGACTAGTCTACTTCTAGTCTTGGTCCAGCAATCACTCACACCCCCTGTGGTTACTGTCCTTTGCTCCAGTTTCTTTCAGATATCCTTTGGGGTGGAGAGGCTCTCTCTTGAGCCAGCTGAAGACAAAATGGAGGGGTATCCCAGGGGTTTAAATAGACTCTCTCTTGTGGGTGGACACCCCTCCCTCCTCCTATGTAGAATCCCAGCTACAAGATGGAGTTTTGGAGTCACATATCCATGCATGACTGAGTTCCTTACCAGCCAAGCCACATTCCTGGGAAAGCTCAGATGTGGATTGGCATCTCCAAGTCCATTGTTGGCTTAAGGGTTTCTTGATTGGGCACTCACTGAGAATAGTCTTTTCTCAGGAAGCTGACCAACTGCTTCACTGAGGCTATTTAAAATTAAACAAGTACAGCCAATATTCGTAACTTTGAATACAAAAATGACCCATGCATACAAATAGGAGGAATGTATTCAGTAGATCATAACCTTTACAGAGATATGTTACATGGCACATGTAGCATAAAACATATTCCAGTTATGTCATATATACATTCATAAGCATATTTCCATAAAGCCTTATGGGGTGCAACATCACACATGTGTCACACAGATTCAGTGTGCTCCCCTGAATAATAAAATCCAGGTTTCCTCTCTTTGTTCTTTGCACCATGGCATGGAAATGTGCAGGCCTGCCTGATTCATGTGGCGAACTTCCATGATTTATGCACAAACAAATAGACAAAGAGGGTGCCATATATACACTTTCTAAGTCTAAGGATAGTTAAGCTCTGGAATAGACTTCCAAGGAAAGTTGTGGGATCCCACTCATTGGAGGTTTTTAAGAAAAGGTTGAACAAACACCTGTCAGGGATGGTCTAGGTTTACTTGGTCCTGCCCCAGTGCAGGGGGCTGGATTTGATGACTTCTCAAGGATGCTTCCAGCACTACATTTCTATGATTGTATAGGTTAATTTGCAATGAATTCAATGGAATTTAGGGAAAAAAAGAGTGAATGAAATCAACAAATATGTATTTACAATGGAATTTGAGAATATAAAGTGTTATTTTTCTTACACTGCATGGTGTACCAGAGAAAGTATACTGTTACTTAGACTGTCAGCTTTTGGGGGCAGAAACTGTCTTTTTGTTCTGTGTTTGTGCCATACCTAACACAATGGGGTCCTGGTTCATGACTGGGCTCCTAAATGCTATGGTAGTACAAATAAATAAAATAAGATAAAATGGAGGGCACCCATTCTGTGGAATGCTGCATAAACTTTACTAATCAAATGTCAAAATCTTAATTTTTTAAAAGTTATTGTAGACTGTTAGGGCACTTACACTTCAGCATACAAAGCCAGTCAGAATACTAACATATACAAGAACTTGAAGTTCAGCAAGGTAGCTGGCATTTGAATAGTTATCCTACCTATTCTGAGCTCTTGAGTCTGCAGAGTTGGATTAGAAATTGCAAATGAAGAGACTCTCTCACCATATGGGACTATCAATCCTATATGAAAACACCCACTATGCTAGTGTGTGTGAACATTCAATAAACTCATTATTAAAAGGTTCAGTTCTAAATGTGGGCAATGATTGATTGGCACATATGGGTGGGTAGGTGGGTGGAAACACTATTTTATCCCAACATTTTCAGTAATTTATAAAACAGAAGGGCTAAATCAGGGAAGATTTTCAGCTGCAACAACGCGAGAAGGAAAGAAGTCTTGCAAACAATTAACATTAAGACAGAAGAAGAAAAGGCAAAAACTCTTCCTAAAGGCAAATTTAATTGTTGGCTCTTTCACACACAGGCTGGATGCAATCCTGTGTGTCCTCAAGTTTCATCAGAATAGAAAGTGCGAGAACAGGCCCAGTGACTTAAACTCAATATTATTCAAAGAACCCATGTTGACTCTAGAGTTATTATATATTTGTTGAACACCAACAATGCTTTTGGTGTTGTATGAGAAACAAAATACAGTCATGCCCTACCCTCGCCCTAAGGAATAGTACATTTTGAGTAGATGCCTAAATTAAACAGATTTCTTCCACACAATACACAACGTCTGACCTTAATCTCAGCTTCCATTAATGCACTAGGTTTCTTATTATACTTTTCTTTTATTATATTAATCATTGTTCTTGCTGCATCTCATCTTCTATACACAGTAGTCTTATAATTCTCCTAATTACCCATAATAAGGAATTCTTTCGGAAAGGATATCATGATGTACATAATGGGATCCCACTTTCTACATTCTCAGCCTGTCTATATGGTCCTTGCCCTAGTTGTCATAAACATTTGCCTCTGAGAACGATTTGTTTTATAATTTGCACATTTAGTGTTCCTAGTGAAATGTATGTTGCATTATTTCATAGCAGTTCGTATTTCCTGTGGTGTGAACAAGAGGAGACTATTCTTGATATTCTGTTCCTTTATCAGCATTGTGCAGGCATTTCAACTGTTTCAGAACATTTTTCCTCCCAATTTATCTTCAGCATAACTATCCTCACTCAGAAAATGAGCACTGCTATGGAAAACCACACCATCTATACTTGGTGACCATATCCTGGGAAGAAATTAATATTTTTTATCATCACGGTGCTAAATATTTATATATCAATATAGTACTGTTTTCATCTTTGTTATACTCATTTCCTGTAAATGCACTGCAACTCTACAACCAAGAAGATATATTTAAATAGTAATGTGATTCAAATTTAATTGCTTATTTGATTTAAGTTTAATTACATAAAAAGTAAGTGAAAGTGCCAGATAAAATGTCAGTTGATTTTTTTTTTGAAGAGTGTTTTTCCCCAGCAAATTCAACTATGGAAATTAATGGAAGCTCCTACAAAAGAACAGTTTGGAGCATTTTGTGCATGTGTGTTAAAAATGTAGTGAAAGGAAATTAAGCTTTCCCGGTATTCAACAGCAGATTCATTTCAGATGTGGCTTATTCCTCACCTTGAAAAATGTAAAGTAATTTATTGATATACTTCAGAACAATTTCTTCATGAGAAACTATTAGCATAGTTGTCACATCACCTTTCTTTTTAACATTCCAATGTAGAAACAACTGCTGACAAACTTGAGGTTGCTCTTTCCCTTGTGCCTATCAGACATTTTCAAGGGCATGAAAGGTCTTCCGCATTGCAGAAGGAAAGGTACTTGAAGATTACCAGTGAAGGAAGGAAGATCTTGTTGTTAAGGCACTGGACTAGATTCAGAGGACTTGGGGTGACGTTGGTAAATTACTTAAGCTCTGTGTCTCAGTTCACCATTTGTAAAATGGGGGAAATATTTTCATCTACTTAGTAAGCTCTTGCTATGCCAGCATACAGCTTCTAGCACAACTAGGCCTTGTCAAAGCTTATGTCTCAAAGTCACCCCTTGGGGTGAAAGCAGGAACCTCAAACCTCTTTTGCTGGGTGACAGTAAACCTGTGGTCTGGTACTGGGACATAGCCCTTGGGCCGTACCTCTTAGCAAGTCCACCTCCTCATGAGCGAGGTATTTAAAAAAAATAGAGGAAGATCATTCCAAAGGCCAGCCTCCCTCTCTTATGCAAAGGAGGGGAAGCAGTCTTTCAAGCTCTGCAGGAAAGCTCAGCTCCCACCCTCCTGGATGACTAAAGGCCAAGAGGTTATCCCTGGGGATTTCCAGAAAAGAAACAAACCAGCCCACCTTCATGACTCAGAAGGCTCAGGTTGATGGTACTCTGAAGCTCTTCCTCAGCAAATAACCAAATGTCATGCTCAGCTGGTTTCTGAGCACCATCCCAACTTGTCCAAGTTCCTCCCTTTCAAGGGCCCTCCTCTAGGCCTGACAAGCCACACAGTTGCAGTGGGTTGGAGCTGATTTTAGCCACTGGAGCTCTTAACCCACCCCCCTCCATCAGCCAAGAAGGGGTTAATCTGCCCCTCTAAAGGCTCTGAACTCAGTTGCTTGGTTTGCAAGGCCCAGATCCTAAACATGTATTTAGGTTTCTAACTTCCATTGCGTCCAGTTGGACTTAGGAGCCTAAATACCTCTGAGGATCTGGGTCTCAGCCTTTTGGAGCAAGGACTGTCTATTTATTCTGTGTTTGTATAGCACCTAGCCCAATGGAGTCCTGGTCCATGAATGGGGCTTCTGGGTGATAACACAACAACATCAGTTTTTATCTGTATACACCACCACAATGCAAATGATTAACAACATCATAAGTGAAATCGTGCTAATTCCCGTTCACCTACTTCTTTCTCTCAGCCAAACAGCTACTAAAAATTAGGGCGGCCAAAGCAATACTTGTGTAGAAAAATCCTCCTTTTCTTCTCAGGAATTATTATTGGTTTACAAGTTCTCCATTTTCTGGATTCCTTGGACAGAGTCTCTTTAGATTCAGTTATGATACACACACACACACACACACACACACACACACACACGATAACCAAGTTCAGTCACATTCTGTGAGGGATAAGAAACCTCTGAGAATCTTTGGAGTTCAGACAGGCCTCAGGCATAGCCTACACCTGCATCCCAATTTTAAATAGCAAATAATCTCTTTCTAGTTTTGGATTGGACTAGGGACTAAACCCTGAAGGTTGAGTTTGGATTCAGCAACAGAATTCTCCCCTCCCAAATTTTTCAGATTTGAGGTTTTGGTCCATCCGTAGTTATGACAGAGTTTATTGTATGTAGGAGCCAAGACACTGGGTTTAGCTGTGAAAAAGTCACAGAAAATGTGTATAATGCCTCTCGCCTCAGATTATGATATGCTTGCTAACACCTGTCATAATAGGCAGATGGCACCCAAGGCCTCATTTCACCCAGCTGTCCACCTTCAGCTAATCTGTCACAAGACTTACCAGGAAGGAACAAACTGGGACATTTTCATTGTATATTTTATTTACAAAAATAAGCAATTTATTCTCTGTCTCTACCTGGAATTATTAATTGGGAGGTGGTTTGAAGCAAAAGGGAGACATGTAGAACTATAACATTAAATGAAGCCTTTAAAAGAACTAATCACTGACATCATCAGGAAAACTGCTATAAACCATAAGCAAAACCAAAAAATAGTGATAAACTGACAACTGCCTTGACTCCTGTTGTCTTTTCAGACACTGTCTGCACATCTTAGTATATTTTTAAGAGATATCTAGGGAATATAAATAAGTATCTTTCCACTGCTATGCTCCTCACCCCAATTTCCTGTCGAAACCAGAGCCTACATACAAATTCGGGGTGGCATATGCAGACACACTGCTGGAAGCAAGATTAGGGCCTGATTTTCATTTACACTATTTCCCCTTTACATTGAGAATCAGGCCCATATTCTTTAAATGGTAAATAGAATAAAATCATGTGATAATATGTTGCAGAAACTATCAGGGTGTGTCAATGAGAAATCTAAGGGTTTGATTCTCCTTTCAAACCCATGTTCAGCATGAGTAATCCTCTTGAAGTAAATGGAGTTGCACTAAATCTAGTGTGAGGATAATCATCTACAAGGATTTTACTTTTCTCGAAGGGTTCCATTTAATACATTAGATTTTGTGTACAAGGTACTGTGATGGGGCAAGGCCAGATGGCTATAGAAAAGTAGTGGGAGATAGATATATTAGCTCCAGGATAAGTGAAATGGCAGCTGCTCCAGGTCAATTAAGACACCTGGGCCCAATTAAGAACTTTCCAGAAGGCAGGGAGAATGCTAGGTTGATTGGGACACCTGAAGCCAATCAGGGGCTGGCTGAAACTAGTTAAAAGCCTCCCACTTAGTCAGGTGGGGGTGCATTTCAGGAGCTATGGGAGGAAGTTGTGCTGTTGGAGAGACTGAGCAGTACACACCATATCAGGCACAAGGAAGGAGGCCCTGAGGGAAGGGTGAAGTGGAGCTTGAGGAAGTGAGGGTTGCTGTGGGGGAAGTAGCCCAGGGAATTGTACATGTCATGTTTCTAAAAGGTCAGCTACCATAGCTGATACTATTAGGATCCCTGGGCTGGAGCCTGGAGTAGAGGGTGCGCCTGGGCTCCCCCCCTTTTCCCCCTGATTAAACACTGAGACTGCAAGACAACAGAGACTGTGCAAGGAAGTATAATTTCTCCTCACCTCCCTTGCTGGCTTATGATGAAAATGGCTCAGTAGACTGTGACCCTTGTCTCTAGAGAGAGAAGGGTTACATGTAGGGTCACAGTGAGCCTCTGAGGCTAGTGAAATCCACCAGGAAACGTGGGACCCATGGAGGCAAAGACAGAGCTTTGTCACTGTACATAAAGGGCAGTAAGCTTTGTCCAATGAGTGAGCTATGAGACCGGGAGTCAGGAGATCTAGATTCTATTCTTCGCTTTGTGTGATTCTGACAAGTCAATAGGCCTCTGTGCCTTAGTTTCCCCATATGTAAAGTGGAGATAATTATACTTACCTTCCTTTGTAAGGAACTTTAAGATTCATAGATCAAGAATGCTATATCATCTTATACTTAATGTTCTATTTAATTTGACCAGTCAATTTGCCTTTGAATAGGACTCTTAGACCATATTTAATTCATTTCTTCCACTTTCAGTAAGCCTTGGGAAAAAAATTCTTCAATATCTGTGCAACCTTCTGCACACATCCATGTTTTGGAAGCTTACACAGAATTTTATTGCTTCTGTTCCTATCTACTATGATAAGCTCCAGTAGGAGAAATGTCCAATAAAATATATATAGATAGTGAGAAGTCGTCCAGGATTTTATGATGTGGCTATAATACAATATTAAGAAGCATGTGCCAGTATTGCATTGAGATACAAAGATGGAATAAATCAAGCCAAACAGCTTTAACATTTGCAGAATAGAGAGCTACTCACTATCAGGGCAGGGCAGATTCAGTGAATCTTACTGAAAAATCCAATGATTTGCTACACACAGTTGGCCCAGGCTCTGAGATTTGCTGGGCAGGGTTTCATTTTTTTTTGGCAGTGTAGACATTCCCTAAGGTCTTTGCTATGAAAGCAGTCTGGGTTAGGAACTGGAGGAGCTCTTAACTTAATATAAAAATAATGAAAAAGCCCTTTCTGCATTTTAAGTTGCTGATCAAGTAGATGAGATTATCCTGTACGAAGTAATTTTTAAGAAATGCACTACGTAGTTTGTGTTTCCTCATCTGATAAAAATATTCTGAGCTAGAGTCAATGAAGCTAAGGCCAGGTGATGTATGGATCTGAGGCAGAGAGAGGGTGAGAATTAAATCGCAACAGAGGACAGGCAGCACCACCTTTCCTTGGTGTTTTCTGCCAGGAGAACTGTGGCTGGGGTCCAAGGGATCCTGCCATTGCAGGTAGTTGGGGAGAATGTGCGGGATCAGTGGGTCCCACAGCTGTGCTGTCCACATACTTTCTGGTGCCAGCACCATCCCATTTGGAATAGTGCTGGCCCCCCTAAAACTCTCTAACTCAAAGGATTGACAATGGGATATAGAGGGCTTGTCCGCAGGAAGACTTAGTGCATGTCAAGCTAGGGTGTCAGTGTGCAGTGCTCTAAACTGCCATGCACTGACTGGCCCTGTGGATTCTGTTACTGCGCACTAAAGTTCTGTGGCATGCTTTGACATACAGCTATATGAAACAGGAGTACACCAAAGTGCACTACAGAACATTTAGTGAATGGTAGCAAGGCCCATGCAGCCAGTTTGCGCACAGCAGCCTAAAGCACTGTAGAGTTACTCTGGTTTGTCACATGCTGACAGAATGTAGACAAACCTAGAGCTTTTCAGCTCTAAGTCATCAGTTCCAATTGACTCAGATAAGTAGCAACTGAAAGTCATTACCAAGATTTTGGTTGTCTTTGTGAAATGAGTTGGTTGGCACAGTCCTGTTCTGGGTTTACAAGGTGGTCAAATCACAGCTGTCATTACCATTACCAGGTGATGTAATGGCAGCAGGCCTTGCCCTTCTCTTGTTGTGTAGACTCTCCTTGTGCTCAGCATTGTTACAGCCACCTGTAGCAGGCCACACAGAACCTTTGGTCAAGCATTACACCAGTGACTTTTGTTATTTGTTCCTCCCTTGAGGACAGGTTCATTTTCTCTGGGAATGCTCAGTTTCCTTCTGGAAAAGTTTTGTGATGTTAAATGTCTTCTCTCCATGAAGAGTTCTCTGTTTCCCTAAATTAGCAGTGGGCACACAATATATTGACACAACATGAAACTCACTATAATTCCTCTAACATTTGCAATTCATATTGGATGGTCAAGGTCTAGACCATGAGAGCAGTCTTGTTGGCTATCGCAGAAGAGAAACTATGGCTAGAACGGGCATGGAAACTGGCTTAGATAGTCACTCCAGAGTGGTCTCTTCTAGTGAGGGCTGAGGGTTACACTCTTGTAAAACCAATATAAGGCATATTGGTTGAGCCGGGGGGGGGGGGGGTTGAGGGGAGCGTGAGCTTGTTTTACCTATTTGGTAAGTGCTTGAGTCTGCAAGGTGCTCAGCAACGACTGGAGGTAGTGAATGACCTCAACTCCCACAAGAGAGGAAGGGAATTGAAGGTGTTAAGCACTTCTTGGAGCTATTCAGCACTTTGCAAAATTTGTCCTTCAATGAACAGAGTTTGTGAACTCCAGGTATATCAACTTGGCATTCTTCATGAGCATTAAATTGAATAAAAACCATAGATTAACCCCACCCTTCCTGCCAAATTCCATCAATTTATATTCTGTATTCCAACGTAATCTTGGTTTTGACAATGAGAACAGCAAAAGAAGAACTTTAGCTTTTCTCCTTCAAACATCAAGCCCTGTAGTGCTATCCTTTATTTTGTGATCTTAATCTACTTGTCATTATAATCTTCCCTTTATAATTAGAAAGGTAGCCAGGATGTCATCTGTGATTTAAGAATAGAAAATATGCCTATTTAGGCCTATTTCATAACAAGACCTCCATAGACCTGACTGTGCTCCTCAAGCATGTCCGTATAATCCCGAATCAATGGGACTGCTAACATAACTCACCAATGTGGGGAGGGGTTGCACAACAGAATTTAAGGATGATTAGGATCCTATTCCGTAAACTGCAGACACTTGACTGGATTCAGCCCTGAGACAGCAAACCGGCTGTTCCTGCTCCCAGTGAAGTCAATGCCAAACTCAGACTGGGGCCTCTGTTATCAATTTCCTCTGTATATAGTTAGAAACTACTCTAAATATCTGCCGATAACACCAGGTGTAAAGTTCCAGGAGTGTTAACAACTCTTTCATTTTGACCCAGACGCTTCCACCCAATAAGAAAAACAGCAAGCACATGCTGCTCCTAGACTACTACAACCCACAATTTATGTAACTCTTTATTTTCTGGATAAACTCAGGATGCTAAGCAATAGGTTTAAATGCAGTCAGATCAAAACAATACACTGAGACGATAATTATAGAGTCAGTATTTGCCAACAGTTAGTGCACCACTGTGTATGTGCTACCACAGTTTCTACCTAAAATTAAACCAGGAAATAGCTAATGTCATTGTTCATTAACTGTTGGTAAATGTTGACATTCTAGTGGCAAGACATGTACAATTTTTTCCTCCATATTTCATCGTCATAGATTTTCAGGCCAGAGGGGACTATTATGATCATCTAGCCTGACCGCCTGCATAACACAGGACAAAGAACCTCACCTAATTTTTGCATCAAGCCCATACCTTCTGTTTGAGCTATAGCAGATCTTTTTAAAAGATATCCAGTCTTGATTTAAAAAGCTTCACGTGATAGAGAATCCACCACTGAGATAAGTGTCATTTCTGTGATGGGGGTTCCATCCAAGGGTGTAAACATTACATCAAAATCCTTAAGCCAGCGAAGCTGGCCATAGATTACACTACTGTATAACTGAGCTTACATTTTCAATATTGTCAGCCCCAAGTGTTCCAAAAATCACCAGTCCCATCCACCCAATATAGTGGGATTGATTTAGAAGTCACGAGATTTTAAAACATATGAAGTCTTGCGACTTTTGTGACTCTGATTTTTTAAGCCAGTAGGGTTCACATTTTCAAGACATACAACCACATGGTTTACAACTCACATATTTTACCAAGAAAGCAGAGATTCTCATGCAGTTATGATACCAGGAGATGAGGCTTTAATAAAAATCACAAAATTTGGCAACACTACATTGTAATCTACAAGGAAAACATGATAAAAACATTACAGGAAAAACATGCATATTTACAGTAATAAAAAACCAAATAGCCACCCAATTTTTCCTCATGGTTGTCCCATAGCAGATGAATTTTGCTTCTCCGCAAGTGCAGTTTACCCAGAAGTCTGTTGGGCATTAAGGCCCTAATACTGTCCTTCTGAAGTCAAAAGGAATTTTGATTTGACCCAGATAGCCAGTTCTCTTTCAAATTGTTGTCAGTGCTACCCAAAACTGATCACTCACACAGTGCTGTACTCAGAACAGAAACAATGGTAACTAGGTTGACTTTGAGTTCCCAGAGAAAAAATGTCTTTACATTAATATAAACATTAGAAACATTCTGATTCTTTCACCTCTTAAGACATTCCTGTCTAAAATAACAGCAACAGCTTTTGACCTGCAAAGGATGTTTTGGATATTGTTATATTTCTTTACAAAAACTACTTCAAACAATCCTGAGTGAGAATGTGCAATTACAAGCAACACAATAACCCTCTCAGCCAAGATACTGTACCACGGATTAAGAGACCTCTTTCGCTCATGTGCTTTGAGAGCAGTGTGCAGCTGCTAGAGATTCAGTCTTGGTTCAGATAGCAGAATACTCTCAAGTACAAGAGCAGCCTTTCTGCCTGAACTTTCTGATGTTCAGCTTTAGCAGAACAAATGCTCCTCGGTCCAATGCTCAGTCTATTTTTAATAGCCTAGAGCAACAAGTATGAGAATTTGAAAAGATGATTTATTTTGTACCTAAATGTATGCTCAGTCCTGCAAGTTGCTAAAGCCCCTCATCTCACACTGACTGCAGTTGTTCCCAATTTAACTTTATATACTGTTAATGTTCTTATTTAAAAAAAAATCAAAATATAGTATTGCAGGGGACATTTTCTACTGGATTACAATCCATTAGAAAACACCAGGTAAAACCTTTTGAGTTATAAATACAATAGAAGTCAATATCAGTTAAGATTTAAGTAAAAATTACAATATAAAAAACCCTCTAAATTATTCATCTTGTTCTTGAGCTAGTATAATGTTAGATATGGAATATGCTGTAAATTGCCTCAGTCTTTTCATTAGGAAAATATTTAAACATTGATTACATTCATTTTTTATAACATGTACATACTATTTCAGCCTGTGGGCGATACATTGCCAGATCTTGGAGGCAATCATGTAGTCTCATTCACACAGTAGTCCCACTGACTACAAAGGATGGGGCCCTTAAGAAGAGGTTTAGTCTGGTAATGGGGTGAGCACTCTCAACATTGTCGTGATGCTTATTCCCAGAAGTTACTTACTCATGTTTAGCCCCAGAAAAACCTAGGCCAGAAATAATACCAGCAGGTCTAGTTTTGCTAGAAGCAACTTGTTTATGACAAGGTGAATACTCCTGACAGCCCTTAAAGTACTACTGCACACAAGCCCATTTTTATTTTCTAATTGTTTGGAGTTGGTTGGAATATATCTGATGAAATATTAGATAGCAAAAGTATAGTCCATTCTGGCAATTAGTATCTATGGTATTGAGACTTAAAATGGAAAATGTGCAATATAACTATTTGCCTTGCCTGAACGAAACAGCCAATGCAGAACCATCAAAAGATGTGTACCAAATGCTCTTGTCAAATTCTGACCCAAACCATCTCCCACCTAAAATTTTCAGTTGTGGAATAAAATCTTGGCAACTGAGAATTAGCAACCGGGCAGTACAATGAGTCTTGTTCAATCACTATGGCTGCTCTAGAGAATTCAAACCATTTATTAAGAGAACTAGTACTGATGGTCAACACTCCTTCAGACTTTGAAATAATTAGGAACAAACTCTCCAGAATCAGGTGAGAGAGTCAAACACTAACCACCTTTGGGCATGGGCAGCAATTGTGCAATCTTCTCCACTCTATCCTAACTGCATGCCTCAACCCTAACCTGATATCTTTCTGTTGGTTTGAAACGATTCTCCATGGCCTAGTCTAGATATGCCAGTATGATATGACATATTCACTGCCAGTTCTTTTGAACAAATAGGCCACCAGCCAGCTTGGAGCAGACTGGGGAAGACTAGGGAAGTCTCAATGTTGTCTTTCCCTCTTCTCTTCCTTTTAGCGAGAAGATTGGCACTGGTGTAAGTGACTGTACAAGGGGCATCCAGGGCAGAGTACCTGCATCTATGAGCCCATCTTTTAGAGCAACTGGAGGCTTCTCAGTTTTTCTTGGACTGTTTTCAATTGATCTCTCTTCTGTTTTCTTCCATTTTCTTCAATTTACTCCAATTCCCCCCCCCCTTGATTTAACATTTTTCATTGACTTTCTTAAGCGAACTTCAGATCAAAAGTCTATCAGTCTTCATAAGAGACAACAATTGTTAACTCCCTCCCCCCCTCAAGATTTCCCAGCTGTAGCAAATACCTGTAATCTGCTTGAAGATCAATGCCCCTGGCTGAGCTAAAATATCCCTTCCAAGAAGCCTTGTGTCAAAAATGCCTTTACTTTTTTTTTAAGTTATGACTGAAGTTCAGAGTCTGATCAGAACTCCTATTGCACTTCTAACTGCTCCATGTTATTAAAGGTGGGTAATATATTCAAACTGAGCCTCAGACTCACTCAAATTCAGTTTTGGGCTTGACAGTTGCTACATTTGGGAAACTCAGCCCATACTTGCAAAAATCTGATGAACTTATGGGAACTCTGTCAGCCTTGGTTGTTTGCTTGGGAATCTTCCTCCTGCAAGTTCCCCCGCCCCCTCTGTCTTCCTACAACAATTGTCCTTTTCCCCATGAAATTCTGGGACCTTCCCAAAGACATAGGCCCGGTTTATACGTGAAAAGTATAACTATGTTGGTTAGGCATATGATTTTTTTTTTAAATCAGTCTAGTTATACTGTTCAACCCTAGTGTGGACACAGTTAAATCAGCATACAGAGAACTTATATTGGTATAGTTATTGCTCTTCCCATATGGGAATAGCTATATTGGTATAAAGCACCCTTAGGCTGCTATAATTGCACCTATACCCAGGCGTTGTAGTGCTTGAAGTACAACTTTCTAGTGCAGACAATACATTTCATATAGAAAGGAGGAGGTTGGTTAAGTGTTGCAAATAGTGATCAAAAACATTTGTTCCAGATTTGATCTTTTTCAAAATTTCTTCTATTGACAATTTTTCTATGAAATTTTGAATTTTGACAAAAAAAATACAAAAAATTGTCAGTGAAATTTTTGTGATTTCTTTTTATGTCTTTTTTTGATGAGCTGGTTGGATTTTTTTGAAATTTCAATTCTGATTCCAAAATTTGAACAAAAAATGTTCAATTACTTTTTATGTTTGGATTGACTAATTAACTGAAACTCTAAACAGGTGTTCCATTTGACCATGAGATTTCCTCTTACTATTTGCAAAAATTCACACCAATATTTTTGTTCACAAGATTCCCTGAAACTCTAAACAGGTGTTCCATTTGACCATGAGATTTCCTCTTACTATTTGCAAAAATTCACACCAATATTTTTGTTCACAAGATTCCCTGAAACTCTAAACAGGTGTTCCATTTGACCATGAGATTTCCTCTTACTATTTGCAAAAATTCACACCAATATTTTTGTTCACAAGATTCCCTGAAACTCTAAACAGGTGTTCCATTTGACCATGAGATTTCCTCTTACTATTTGCAAAAATTCACACCAATATTTTTGTTCACAAGATTCCTTGAGAAATGATTGGTCTTCATTAATTATCTATATATTTGTGTGTGAACAGGGGTATTCATAAGGAGAACAAAGGGATTTGCTATTTATTACTATAATTTTTTACTTGTCATGTTGTTCATTATTCGCCTGTTCAGAAAATACAGGATCAAAAAGAGTGCAATGTGACTTCAGCAACCAGTCACACCACAAACATAATGAATAGTAAATCAAAGTGAACAACTGATGAACCACAGGCTGAGAACTGTAGATTTAAAAAAAAAATATCCAGAAGACAAAAAACAGTCATTAACGTATGTGAAGATAGAGGCCCTGTTCCCTTGTAACAGGAAATCAAGCAGGTTTGGCTTTGGGATAAACCTTAACAGTGAAGCGGATAGAATTATCCCTAAAACTACTCTGTATTTTCCTTATTCTAATAAAGTTCCTTGCGCACTCTTAGAAGTAATGGACTCTTTTTGTAATTCTTTACCATTTTGACATGACAGCATACGTCCACAAATGATTCATGAACAGAAAAAAATTCATTGATCAATGAATGCTTTTTAATATTAATACAATAAAAATGCGAGTACTATATCTGTTGTTTGTTGCCATCAGAAGCATTTGCTAATGTATTATTTTAAAATGAGTGCATACCAAATGCAGGAAACGGGAAAAGCAAACACAGACAGCATCTCATTTTTGGTGATAATATGAAGTCAACCTCTTGTCTCACTTACAAACGTTCTAATCATTTTCAAGTCTGATGCATGCTAGGAAGTTATCAGCTGCAGTAGATGGAGACAGACTCAGAAGAACAGTCATACTGGGTCAGACCAATTGACCATCTAGCCCAGGACCCTCTCTTCCAACAGTGGCCAATGCCAGGTGCTGTAGAAGAAATAAACAGAACAGGGTAATTTTGAGTCATCCATCCCATTGCCCAGTCCCAGCTTCTGGCAGTTGGAGGTTCAGGGACACTCCAACCATCTGGAACAATAGCCATAGATGGATCCTATCCTCCATGAATTTACCTAATTCTTTTTTTTTAACCCAATTATACATTTGGCCTTCACAGCATCCCTACAACGAATGCCACAGGTGGACTGCACCTTGTGTCAGGTGCTTCCTTTTGTTTGTTTTAAACCTGCTGCCTATTAATTTCATTGGGGGGTGTCTAGTTCTCCTGGTAGGCGAAGGGGTAAATCACACTTCCGTGTTCACTTTTTATAAACCTCTAGCATATCCCGCCTTAGTTGTCTTTTTTTTCTAAGCTGAACAACCCCAGTCTTTTTACTCTCTCCTTGTCTAGAAGCTGTTCCAAGCCCCTAATAATTCTTGTCGCTCTTCTGTGTACTTTTTCCATTCTAATACATCTGTTTTGAGATGTGGTGACCAGAACTGCATGCAGCATTCAAGGTGAGGGCATACTATGGATTTGTATAGTGGCATTGTGATATTTACTGTCTTATTATCTATCCCTTTCCTAATGTTCTGTCAGCTTTTTTGACTGCTGATGCATATTGAGTGGATATTTTCAGAGAGCTATCCATAGTGACTCCAAAAAATCTCTCTTGAGTTGTATCAGCTAATTTACACCCCATCATTTTATATTATATAGTTAGGGTTATTCCTCCCCCCCGCTCACAAATGTGCATTACTTGGCACTTAACGTTGAATCTCATCTGCCCAGTCACCCAGTTTAGTCACTCTATGCAGCCAGCTTTGGACTTAGTTATCTTGAGTAATTTTGTATCTTCTGCAAGTTTTGCCACCTCACTGTTCATACTCTTTCCCAGATCACTGATGAATACGTTGAACAGCATGGATCCCAGTATAGAAGCTTGGGGGACCCTGGTGTTCACCTCATTCCATTGTGAAAACTGATAATTTATACCTACCCTTTGTTTCTGGTCTTTTAACCAGTTACTGATTCATGAGAGTACCCTCCCTTTCATCCCTTGACTGCTTATTTTGCTTAAGAACCTTCATAAGGGTTGTCGAAGGCTTGCAGAAAGTCTAATTACACTATATCCACTGGATTAGCCTTGTGCACATGCTTGTTAACACCTGCAAAGAATTCGCATAGTTTGGTGAGCCGTGAGTAAACTCATGACAGACTGCCATTAAAAATAATAATAATAAAAAAAAACCAAACACACACACAGAGTTGGAGCAAAACCAGGAAAAAAAATGAAGAGAAAGTATATAGGTCAAAGCCCAGGTGGCTAGCCTGAGCCACTACCGGTGCTTCAACATCCACACTGCTACTTCTAGCATGTCAGCTCGATGAGAGCTAGCGTGAGTTTGTCTACCCACACTGGGAATCCCACCTCCTATCTGCAGCGTAGACATATCCTTACCAGTTTGGCTTGTCAAAAGTGACCTCAACTGTTGGATGCCCATCTTCACGTGCCTTGAAAAAACCTGATCAGGTGGTGTGATTGCAGCCTGCATAAACATACTTCTGATCTAGCTAGGTCAAAGCTAGCTGAACTAGCTTGAGTAACAGCAGCACTGGGTGTCTAAGCATGCTGCAATTGTACCTCCCAACTGCACTGTAGACATACCCATACATAGGGTGACCAGATGTCCCATTTTTAAAGGGTTAATCCATTTTCTTTAGGCGCCTATTACCCCCACCCCCCACTGCCTGTCCCATTTTTTCCACCGTTGCTATCTGGTCACCCTCCCCATACAGTAACTGCTAAGCATCTACCCTCTGAAAATAAGGCCCTGCAAGCTGCCTCAGGTTGGGAACCCAAAATCACTAGTCATTTCAAATCTTCAGTATGTTTAAGTGAATATATTGCTCATGAGAGATTCCAGTTTGATATCTCTGTAGAATAAAGCCCACCATTCATCCTCCTAACTCACACTTCTGCTGTACAAGTTTCTTCACACTGCCCTGCCAAACCACCACAATGCTTTTCTACCCCCTTCCTGGTAGTTCGGTTTCCATGGGCCATGCAGTTGGCTTCTTCAGTGGGACTGCTAATTGTGGTGCATTCCTACCAGCTCATTCCATGTAGCACACCCAACATCTGATAGGAACAAGTTTAGCTCACAGCTTACCAGGGATGTAATTTTGAAACAATAACTAGAGGTAAAATTTTCCCAGATTCCATTGCCAACCTGCTGAGTCATCCTCTTTGCAATGGAAATGAACATTATTTATACAATACATCTGCACACCCACTGTTCATACTGTAATATAGGAATTCTCTTTTCCAACCATTGACTTGACACTATTTGAGCATATATTTCTCTGTGTGGGGGAAGAGGGCTCAGTGGAATCTCCAGCATGATCCAGAACAGAGCTGTGAGAGCAGGGTGAGGATGAGGGCTTGTGGGGGCAGAAACCTCCCAACCTAAGAACTGAAGAGGTCTAATGGAGGCAGCATGGTCTGGGGGTTAGGGCATTGGCCTGAGACCAGAAGTCCTGGTTCTCTGCCTGGATCTGCTGTGTGATTTGGACAAGTTACTTCACTTTTCTGCCCTTTTTTCTCCTCCCATCATTTGTCCTGTCTTTTTAGGTAGGAGCAGAGACTGTATCTCACTGTGTGTTTACACACTGCTCAGCACAATGGATCCACTGTAATACAAATAATAAATAATAATAATAAAGTGTGTCATGTAGGACATTGGCCTTGAACATGTTGAAAAAAGTTTGCTCCAGTGTGTCTAAAATATGAGCAGTTTACCTATTCATAGGTTTTTCCTATAGTGCTTATCACTCTAACATCTGAAAGCCTCAAAAATATTTGTCCTAATACCACTTCTGTGAGGTAGGCAGTGTTATTACCCCATTTTACAGGCATGGGACTGCCTTTGGAGTTCACTTTTGTAACATCAGTGTTGCTATCTGTGTCTGAAGAGTGATGGCTATTCAGGAACAAAAAATAAAAAATGAAGGCATCCATAAATAGAGTCAAGTTACATTCTCCCTTCCCAAAGAAAAACATGTGGGGGACGGGAGGAAAGGTGCTTTGAAAACTGTATTGACAGAAAAAAATTGCCTGACACATTTAAGAGCAATGCCTCCCTTTTTTCCTGAGGTGATTTCTACTTGAAAACTTGATGCGTATGCGTGGGCACATACTCCTTACTGACTCCTATAGAGCACACAATTCTCAGACAAACATCAGCTTCACAGCATTTGTACTGAAGGGTATGCCCCGGCACAGGGGTGGGAACTGGAACATGTTGCGTTCGCTCTGCTCCCCCGTCAGAGATTTAGAGACTTTTATGTCCATTCTTCCTCCCCTCTAGCTGCATGATGCAGAGAGGAGCAAAGGGAACAAAGAGCCTGTAAGGATGACAAAATAAAATATGGTGCCCATTCTCCCATTGAGGCACATCTGTCCTGGGAGGAGCATACCCCGCTGCGGCTAACTGAGCAATTTGCCTCCGACAAGAAATGTTTTCCTGCTTAGGAAGTTAAGCTCATGGAACCTGATGTTGATCTTGCGCTGGCTTCACACTGTGCAACTGTGAGAATCCAGTCCAATATATTGAACCGTAAAATTATTTACGAACATGTCAGTTAAAATATATCACAAAACATTATATGCAGTATTTTATATTGCATTTTTAGAGGAGATCATTTCTGGCCTTCAAAGATAGGGGCTACCAAGATCATTTTTTGGAGACACCTCCGAAGGAGTTTTCGGTTAGTGATGGAAAGATTTAAGCAATTTTAGTCCATGCTGTTTAGTGAGTGCTGAGACATTTTGGGCACGGTAAGTCTAACTCAGACTTAACGCAATCTTCCAAACTAATTATAGCATCTAATTAAGATTTCCATCAAAACCACCAAATCTTAATTTAAAATAAATTGAAAGGCTTTAATATTACTTTATTAGATTTCCCTGCTAACTTAATTTTTAAATAAGGGATTTACAGAAGCATCTGAGTTGGTGAAGTGGATCAAGCTGAGATTTTTGAGTGCACTGATTCTGATATTAAACAACCCCCTCACCCTCAGTCTGGTGTTTTAATGAGTCCTTTAATTCCTGTTAGTGGTGCCGTACCTTCCTAAAGGCCAGCCATGCTCTCAAGTGGCTGTTTTCATAGTTTCCTCTACAGCCTTTAAGAACCTGATTAGACCTTCCATTGCCAGCTTTGCCTTCCTACTCCATCCTGTGCACTTGTCAGTCATCGAACCCAGGAATTAAACTTTCTGCTTGTTGGGGAAGACAATGCAGAGACACTGTATCTCAGTGGCATTTATATGATAACGGGAAAGTTGACCATTCTACCTCTCTTCCAGTTGCTATTCAAGTGCGCACTGCCCAGAGTTGTCATTAGCATTCTGACACTATTTTCAGAGCCCCCACCACACACTTAACCAACTTCTCTTCACAGTGATCATGCCATAGAACTCACCCATGGATTTGGTGAGTTGATCCAATGGAAATGCTTTCACTGAACCCAGGGATTTTGGATCAGGAAGAAATCCTGGGTTTCCAAATATGACTGGTTCATTCTATATGAAAGAAAACCAGCGTGGTGGGATCTTTGGGCAGCCCACCCAACAGGCTCCTGTGCTGCTAGAGAAAAGCCCTCCTGCTGGCACCCATACTGTGTTATGCTAACTGGATTGTGGTTTCTTTCCATGAAGGAAGTATTGTCATAATAAACAGTGGTGTGGGGACTGTTATGCTTCCATATATGTGCAGGCTGGCAAGTTTCAAGATATTGTTTCTCAGTTTTCAAAAAGACTACTGTTAAAACCTTTTGCAAGTAGACATTTTATTTTTAATTTCTCATAAACAAAATGTATTTTATTTTTGAGTTAACCCCCCTGCAACCCTTCCCCAACACAGCAACCAGGAAAAAAAACCTACTACAACCCCCCCGCCCTCCCCTCATTTTCAACTGAAAACAAGCATGAACATTTTCAACCCAGACATGAATATTTGGAAAGTTATGCACCTGTGAAAAGAAGGTTAAAATGGAGATCAATCTGTAACCTTAGTTATAGCGGGTGCAACAGGTCACCTCATTTATTAGAGCAAGATGATTTATATGCTTTATTTTTGCAATAAATAAATCCCTCCCTCCCTCCCCCCCCAAAACAACAACAACCACCACCACCACAGATGGAAAGGAAAGTGCTCCTCCCCCTTGTGGAGAAGTAGGCCCTGATACTTCAATTGGCTCCTAGCAGGCCAACCTCTGCACCCACACAGAGCCCCATTGATTCACTGGAGCCTGCTGCAGTATTATGCCCCTGTTATTTTAGAATTTGTCCTAGTTCATTTAGGTAGACAATGGGGATAATCTAGCAATCTGAGAAAGACACTGGAGTTCTTTAAGCTAAGGAAAAAAAAGTCACCACTTTTCCCTCTACGTGATTCCACTGAAGCTACTCATCAAAAGTGTTTATCTTGATATTGCTTGTGTTTGGCAATATACTGTATGCTAATTAGGGAGAAAACAAAACGGAAAGGACTTACAGTTTTCAGTCTATCCCAATGGTATCTGATATCAATATTATCATAAAAACAAAATGGCTGAAAGCCCGCTAGGAAGGAGATTGGCATAATAGCTACAGGGATTTCCCTACAGAGGAGTCTGTGACAGGTTGGATCACAGAGACCCCTTTGGGACTGCTACCTGAGGTGCTGAGACTATCTCTGAACCCATTTTCCCTGCCAGCTTGGGATTTCAGTACCCTGTCTTGTTGAGCCAGACACACTAGCCTACTGCAAACACAGACCCAGGTCTGAACCACGTCCCTGAAAGCTGCAGACTTTAACGGAAAACCACTTAGCACGTATTCCTGACTCCAGCACCCAGTTCCCAATGGGATCCAAAACCCAAATAAATCCGTTTTACTCTGTATTAAGTTTATACAGGATAAATTCAAATTGTCCGCCCTCTGTAACACTGATAGAGAGATATGCACAGCTGTTTGCTCCCCCAGTTATTAATTGCTTACTCTTTTTGTAGGACATCAAGAAACCAGATCGTGATGATTGGGAGAATGGGTTGACAGCAATGGAGTGTGCCTTGCACCTGGAAAAGAATGTGAACCAGTCACTCCTTGATCTGCACAAGCTGGCAACTGACAAGAATGACCCTCATTTGTGTGACTTCATTGAAACTTACGCTGGGTTAATTTATAAGCAAAAGTGATTTTATTAAATATAAAAAGTAGGATTTAAGTGGTTCCAAGTAATAACAGACAGAACAAAGTAAGTTACCAAGCAAAATAAAACAAAAACATGCAAGTCTAAGCCGAATACAGCCAGCTTGGTCTACAACTCCTGCCTATGAATTTTTTCCCCTTTCTTGAGATGCAGGCTTCCGATAGCTTCTGTAGCTTTGACTTGAAGTAATCCCAAGCCCCCTCTGCCTTTAGATCCATAAGTTCTTCAGTCCAATCCACTTCCCTAATTAATTTCCTTAATTTTTGAAATTCAGCCCTTTTGAAATCAAAAACCCTAGTTGCAGATTTATTTTTGTTTATCCTTCTGTTCAGTTTGAACTGAATTAGCTCATGATCACTTGAACCAAGATTGTCCCCTACAACCGTTTCTTCTATGAGGTCCTCACTACTCACCAAAACCAAATCTAAAATGGCATCCTCTCTAGTCGGTTCAGCAACTACTTGATGAAGGAATCCATCAGCTATCGCATCTAGGAAAATCTGAGCCCTATTATTATTACTAGCACTTGTCCTCCAGTCTATATCTGGGAAGTTAAAGTTTCCCATGATCATGCAGTTTCCATTAGTATTTACTTCATTAAAAACATTAAAGAGGGCTCTATACATACCCAAATTAGATCCCGGCGGTCTATAGCACACCCCAAGCACTATCACAGGGGAGGCTCTAGTAGTTTTCTTCCCCAATGTGATTTTTGCCCAGACAGACTCTGTCTTATACATTCCATCTCTTCTTATTTCTTTACATTCTACTTCATCATTGATATACAGTGCTACTCCACCACCTTTACCTTTATTTCTGTCTTTCCTAAACAGCACATACCCTTCAATAGCTGTAGTCCAGTCATGACTACTATTCCACCTTGTTTATGTTATCCCTATAATATCCGGTTTCACTTTTCTGCACCAGTAGCTCTAGTTCTTCCATTTTGTTACCTAGGCTCCTCGCATTGGTGTACAAACATCTTAATTTTTGCTGTTTGGCCTCACTCACATTCTTTACCCAATTAGGAACGGACATTCTACAGCCAATATGACCTATTAGACTGGCATCCACACTACCCTTCCTCCTTATGTCCATTTTCCTACCCACGGCTATATCCTTTCTTACTTTGTTTTCTTCCCTCTCAATGTTAAAATCTGGCATGGAGATTATCTGGACATCTCCCAACCATCTCCCCCAAATTCCTAGTTTAAAGCTGTCTTAATCTGTTGTGTCAGCCTCCATCCTAGAAGTCTATTTCCTTCCCTGCTCAGATGAAGTCCATCCAGAGAGAACTGTCCTCTGTCCATGAATGACTCCCAGTGGCCATACATCCCAAAGCCCTCCTTATAGTACCACTGCCTGAGCCATCTGTTGATAGTCATAATCTTGTCACACCTTTGTTGCCCTTCTTCAGAGGGATTCTGCCTGTTCCTAGAGATCGCCTGAGCCTCGGATTCACTGAAAGTCCCAAGATTTTGGAGGCAGTGGTGAAGACCTCAAAAATCTCCCACAAACCTGAGGTTAGGCAAAAAGACAATGATCCAATATGCCTCCCTCCTAGTACAATGTGAAGTCATATTAAATCTCACCAAATATGGGAAACCTCTGTATCAGACTGTGGATGAAATGGTACTGAATGCAACAGGGTTGCCAGTCAAGGAGATCAAAGTCTTTGATTTAGCCACATAAGAATTACAGCACGTACAGCTGCAGAGCAAGGTGCTCCTTCATCTCCCTTCCAATGTGTTTCAATCCCTGGTGTGGGGGTGGCAGACCCCAATATAATTGAAGTATTTGCTTTCATTCTAATGCATTGCCATTTAGAAATTAAACTGTCTTGTTTCCTAATTGGTTCACATAAACTCTGACATTCCTGAGTTAGCTCTTTAATTCTATTTATTCAGGGTCATGAAGCGTAGAGACAATATTCAGAAACTTTTTTTTTTTTTTAAAAGCTATTAAATAGAGTTTAAGCCTATGCTGTGGAGAACAGACTTGTCCCTCTGTTCCCTTGATTACCACTGCTTCACTGCCTGAAACAGCCTGGCCCATAAAACTCTGTGGGTTTCCCAGGCTACACCGATATGGAGACTAGTCCTGAATCTGAAGAGTTATTTGCCTGTTCATTACAGACGGTTAGATCCTAGACTAGTAGCACTGCCAACCCCAGGCACTCAAAGATTGTGAGTCAGCTCCAAAAATCATGAGATACCTTTAAAAATTTCACGGTTTTTAAGCCAAATAAACTTTAGGGTCTTTATTTGGCTTTTGGTGATGGAGCCTTTAGGGTTCATGTTTTCCAGCTTTTCTCTGTAACCACAAAGGCTAGAAACTTACTGTATTTTTTTAAATGAAAGCAGAGATTCTCACCATTTCACATGACTCTAAGAACTGGCGCTATCAAAGAAATACTCACTCCTGCATGAGACAACAATGCAGGCCTAGGCACTATATAAATACTTACAGCCAATCCCTTCTCACAGCTGAAGTCTGTGGGCCAAATTCCATTCACTTACTTTGATATAAATCAAGAGTGACTTCACTGATTGCAAGTTACTCTGGATTTACCCCTGCATAACAGAGAAGAATAGGAATCCAGGACTCTACCACTGTCAAGTGCCATTATGTGGCAATCAAGCTCAAAGAAGTGATGATCAACCTGGGGTCATAATGTGTAGGTGAATGGGACAATTATTTTCTATCTTCAGAAGATGTTTTAAAAGGCTGGTGGCCAAACAATATAGCTTTGATTAACCATTTTGTGCCTGGTAGCAAGGAATAAGAAGAAATGCACCACCCCAGTCTCAGGAGACTTCTCGCCTCCCACACAAGAGGGCTGATCCTAGTGAAGAATGTGGTGCCTCCCAAGATTATCTCAGATGGAAGTAAATTCTCTGAAGGTTTGAGACAGAACAAATGCCACTTTCCACAGTTTAAGGTAAATTATGCATTACTTTGCCACACATTGTACCAACAGGTGCAACATTAATGGTAAGATGGCAACAACTTATATCTGCCCTTCAATATGTGGATCCTGTAACATAAGCAAAACCAGTCTGGCTATTTCACAACCCACACCAAATATCACCGGGGAATAGAACTTCATCCCTTCAGCACCTAAAGAATAGGTCTCTACAACTTGAGTTAATGATATAATTCTGCTGGCTAGAAGCAGTAGTAAGGTCTTATTCTCTGTGGACTAACCATTGAAGATGAATGCAACACATCTAGGGCTGAATTGTAGCTTTGCAACAAGCCCTGTGGAAGGAACAGCATATACCTATATCTCCCCAGGAGCTGCTCAAGAAATGAATTGTGCCTCTCATAAATTCCTTCCCTGTTTCTTCCTTGCCTCAGGGAAAGAATAATTTGCTACTGGCCTAAATCAGCAGTAAATTGTAAAACCACTGACCAATGAGACCTCCTCCCTGCCCCTCGCCTCAGTGGAAGGGAAGTAATAGGTACACAGCACCAGTTTATTCCTACATGTCCAGATACAAGGTCAGGCTAGCCTGCGCAAGAGTGTAAATGTGATTCTTAAACCCATTTATACCCCTACATGGTTGTGCAGTCTAGGACTCAATTTGCCCACAGCCAGGGAATTATAGCTATAGAGGCAGTTTTTCACAAATACCTTTGCCTGTTTCCCTTTGATAAATTGTAACTGGCTTGCACAGCTGCTTTCTTCACTACACAGCTGCCTGCTACATTGTCAGTGCACAGAGGTTTCTGTTGCTAGCATGGCTTGAGGGCTACAGTAACTGTGGCAGAAGAGGCCCACAGTAATCTCTCATGTGGCACTGGTAACCTGCCAATTGAACATGGAGATCTTTATATTCTGGATATTTTTTTTTAAATCTGATTTTCCCCTCAAACTGAATTTTTTAAAAACTTGAAAATTTAATTTCTCCCCCCTTTTTACAGATGTCTGCTCTACTGCCTATTCCAAGAACATGGAAGAATGTCTTGTTTTATCTTACCGCCAAGTACAGTGAGAGAGAATGAAAGTGTATTCAACCTTGAGTAATCTGCAGACACTCTAAGAAGCTGTCTCTGTACCCGTTACTCAAGCAAACTCCCCATGAATTCCCATTGCAGAACTGGCCTCTAAATATATTGCAAGACTGAAGACAATGAAATCACAGTTTTGCATATGTAAACTATTTCAGTATTCATAAGGAGAGGTTTGCAGAGCCAGTTCTGTTATCTTGGATTCAGTGCGCAGTTTCATATGGTGGATTAAGTTTCCAGTAAGATCAAGACATTATTTTGTGTAAGGCATCTAGAAAAACAGTGCTTCTCCAAGCAATATGTTAGCAAGGCTTGCTAATTTATTTAGAAGTCATCTGCTTTGGGTGATTGTCTCAAGTGTAGAAATATTTTGAATAAAAATGCTGTAATTTAACTTTTATTTGTCACATTCGTGTATAGAATGCATTTCACAATTTTGAATGGGGTTTGAGGTGGGAGGGGTTATGTTTTTTTGGTTTATTTTGTGTGCAGCTCAGTATTCAAAACTGAACCTTGCTGTGTAGAGAAATTGATGTAGGAGCGGTGATCTGAAACAGTTTGTCAAATGCTTAAAATGTTATTCTAGTGAGAAAAAATATTTTGTGAAAGTGACATATTGGTATTGTTTTATATTAGAACATTGCAAACCCCATAAGTTCAGTTCAACATATACTGAAAAATATCAGCACCTGCACTATTTATTGAGAGCACAAAATACTGTCTAAGCAGTTCTCTGAACTTCATTGGTAGAAGTTGAACTATAACACCAGATTTTCAAAATGTGCATTAGGTTTACATCAAATGAACTGCATTTTCTAGCCCAAACCCAAGCATTCTAGTAGTAGCTCAAATCAAGATAGAAAGAAAGACCTACCATTACTCTACCTATGGACCTGAGTCACAAGTACACAAGCATGTGTCTAACTTTAACAACTCGTAGTCTAACAGTTAGGCACATATTTAAAAGATCTGGGGAAAAATGATAAAGTGATTTTATGACAAATGTTTGAAATTTTCACATGATTTTGTTTAGAAGGATTCTCAAATCCATGTTTCAAAATTAATCACTGATTTTTATTTTTTAATTCTTTATCAAAAAGATTGAAAACTTTACTGAAATGATTATAGAAATGTTTCATTTTCTGAAAACCTTGTTTTGGTAAATAAAAAAAAATAACCATTTTGATATTTTCAATCTATTTTAAAATAGCACACATTTTAGAAGAAAAGGAACAATTTTGACAATGCTGACAAATTTTGCAAAACATTTCATTTTAGAAAAAGACTTTGGTTAACCCCTGCTCCCCCCACCCCACACGCACACCTCTTTTTCTTGAAAAAATTTTTGACCAGGTTTTGTGTTTATGCACCCTGCTGAATCAGGACTGTTATTAAGCTAAACTTGATGGAGATCTAGAAGTTTTGCCTTGATATCAAGAATTGGATTTAATTCTAGTCTCCTATTCAGGGAGAGAAAATTTTTGTCTATATGAAGGCCCCGGTCCTTCAAATGACTCTACATGGGCACAAAGGTTTCCCTGCAACCAGCTGTAGGATTCAAGCTATGGATTCTTCATACTGATACTTTTTGGATTGATAGAGCTTATGCCATATAACCATCTACAACTGTGAGTGACAGTGATCAACATTAACTCTGAAGTTAGAAATTCAAATAATATAAACAGTTATTTTGAGCCAGATCACTATTCCAACACTTGTGACCAGTTACTGAAACAAATAGCCCCAATGATATTAAGGGAGATAGTCTACAGGGAGGAGAATCTACCTCCACAAACTAGCAGGCAAGCCCAAAGGCTGAAACAAAGGTCTCCTTTGTGACCAGTCATCTACTCATGCCAGTGAATATTATCAAACAGAATACGATCAGATTTCACTAGGAATTCACCCCAGTTATATGTCCCAAGCGTACAGCACTAAGAAATGGACTGAGAACTCTTATTAAATGGTAGCCTCTTTTTGTGAATTCAATAGATATACATGGAGTACCTCCATAAATACATAGCTACAATATATGTAATTAACAAAGCTGTGCCAGTTCTTGACCATATTCATTTGCTTGCATATCGTAGTCACCTCAATGTTTGTGTCTTCAGATTGGTTCTCAGGATTTGGCTCAGTCTGATTTATAGTTCTCCATGTATTATTAATAAGAGTAAATATTTTTGGAGAACAAAGACCTGTATATTTAGAGATAGGTAAACAGTTTATTAGATAATTTTCACCTCTTTATCTGTTTGCAAAGCATCCACTCATGGATTATTTAAAAATTAATAACCCATGAGTGGGGTTCCCAATACCTGTGGAAATTTTTGGCAGATATGAGTCCCAAGAAGTATACTTACAATTATTATAGGAGTTACAGCAGCAATTTGATTTTAAGCAGTTGGCTGGCTTGTTCATCCACTACAAGCAGTCAATTGTGTCATTGCTTAGTTCTTTTATACTTGTCAACCATATTCCTATAGTGAGTATTTATTTTTGCAATTACATTCATTTGGGAATGTTTCTTTGAATACGACTCTTGCATCAGCTTTCTATATCACCAGTAGTTTTTCAACTAAGGGTTTCTCAGAAGATATAAATATAATTCCCTATGTGATGGTGGCACAATCCTGGTTAAGTTTCCCCTTCTGGACACTCACCGAGCCGCTGTGTTTGGGTCCCAGTATGCTAGATCCATGTGCACTTAAGCTTCCCTTGGTCTGAATAGGCTTCAGCACTGTCTCTTTTTGCCTCTCTTGAACGCTTCCTGGGCACAGACTCTGTCTGTTACCCCTTCATAGAATTGTGACTTCTTGGTCCAGCTGCCCTAGGCTTCCAGGACCATTGCCCACCTCCAATACCCCACAGGGCTCCAACATTGTGGGTGCTCTGGTTTACACTTTACCTCTCCAGGGACTTGTGATAGTTGAAGCATGTAACACTCAGACTTTGCAAAAATTCCAAACCCAGTCATCTTTACTGTGGACAGCATCAGTCCATCAGCTTCTTCAGGATTTGGATTAGTGTCATTTCAGAATTCTGTGTCCCCTCTCCTGGATCTCTCTCCTCATGGTTTCTGCTCTGGAACATGCAGTCTCCTCCAGCCATCTTCCTTTGACTTTGGCTGGTCCCACAGTCAAATAAATCCTCCTCTCTCTCCAAATGCCTGTGCCTTTTTTCTCTCTCATTCAACCTGATGACTTCAAAGGCCAGCACTAACACCTCATCTCTTTGTTTTCCCTTTCTGTGGAAATTCCCCTCAGTTCAGACCACTTGGTTTCCCAGGTCAGGCAAATTCCTTAGCATACCCATAGCCCTGTCAGAGCACAGTCACTAAGGTTAACGACTATTTGTTTCTCTATAGCTTCATGCAGACAGGGTGGGCAATAGGTATCAGGAACCTTGTCAGCCCATGACTGAATCACTACACATTGAGGCATTCAGTCACACAGCAATTTCATAAAATTAACCAGACTTTGTTAGTTATACATAGATGTATTCCCCGGGTCATCACAGATGGCACCTCCTCCAGCATTTGTTGTGAATTTTGCATGTATAATTTCCCATTGGCACTTGTACTATTCAGTGGCTAGCATTACGTCCTCCCAATACTCTGAAGAGATCTGTACGCCTTACATTCTTATTTCTGCCCTGTAGTTCTGTAGAGAAAGGTATAATACATATTTGTTATTTATCAGATTATCTGTACTGAAGCCTCAACTCAGCAAGCCATACCTATTCAGCAAAGCACTTAAGAATATGATTAAATTCAAGGGTAGTTAAGCACATGTTTAAGTGATTTGCTAAACAGGGATGGATTTAATTCTGCTTAAAAGACATTGCTGAATTGGACCCATAAAGCACAACCCTCCCTCCCACGGAAGAGTGGAAGTTTTACCATTGATATCAGTGGGATTGGGTTCATGCTCATAGTCTAGTAGGACTCATTTCTTTAGGGCAGAGGTTCTCAAACTGTGGTCCGTGAGCTCCATTCAGGTGGTCCACGGATAGTTCCCTCTAAGGTGTGTGCCTGAACCCCCTCCTTCCCACTCCCAGCTCGGGGGCTGCTGCGGCAGGGGAGAGAGGGAGAGACTCCTTCTCCTTCCCAGCCCCAACTCGGGGGCTGCCATAGTGGGGGAGAGAGGACACATCCATCGCATTAGAAAGGTAAGACTATTGATATTAAAATATGAGTTGTGTGCTTTTATATGTAGAACAAAAAATGTTAAGTATTAAGGGTTTTTTTTTTAATATAGCGCTTTTAAACAAAGCACTTTACAATAGTTAGCTAATGGTACGAACAACATTTGGAAAGATCATTAGGTGGTCCACTGAGACCCTCAGCAATTTTCAAGTGTTCCATGAAAAAAAAGTTTGAGAACCGCTGCTTTAGGGCACTGAGAACTCTGACTCTGATGCAGCAAAGTACTTAAGCATATGCTTAAATTTAAACACAAATAGACTCATTGAAATCAATGGAACAGCTCACAAAGTTAAGCACATGCTTTGCTGGATCAGGGCCACAGCACTCGGCACTTTGCAGGATCAAGCCCCTATTGAAGATAGATTTTGTTTAAATGTTTTCCAATGCTTATGATTTTGTAAACTGTATTTTCTACAGAAAGATTAAAAAGTCTAGATTTTCTTAATGGAGGTTTTTAGCTGAGTTTTGTTAAATAAATATTTTCTCTATGTTAATCTGTGTGTGTCCGCATTTCTTTCTTTTGTGAACTATAATATAATTAATAAAGATCATCTTTGAAATATCCAGCAAAAATACTAATTATTTTATCATATTTCACATCTATTCTCTTAATTCACTGAAAAGCCCCAATTTAGCAAACACTTAGATTCTGCACATCCCGTTACATTCAATGTATTTTAGGCATGTGCTGAAGTGCTGTGCCGAATGGGGCTGGTTTGCTGAATCAGGTCCCGAGTCACATGTGGCAGTGCTCTGTTTTGTATGAGCTTTCCACTTCTGCCATACTTCACCACACCCTGCTGCGTTTCCTGACCTTCAGCTCCTTTCACCCATTCCTTAGAACAAAAGCAGACATTACACTCAGGTGAATGAGACTGTTATCATTAATAAATCCCACTGGAGAGAAAGGAGACATGGAATTCTGGACTGTCAGGCTTTTATACAGAGATGGAGCAAATTCATTTTTGTTGTAATTCCATAGATTTATGGAATCTGGCCCATCTCCATTGACTTCAATAGAGTTTCACTAGATAAGAATTTCACCCACATGGTTATTGTAAAAGCTCCAGAAGAGGGATCAGGCACCTTCCTCACAATTCCTGCTCTTTTATGACATTACTTTCAAATAATTCAGAAGTGTTGTAAACCACATTTTCCATTACAGTTCAAGACTAAGGCTAGGATTTCTGTGTAAAGTGGTGAGAATTCCATTTGTTCGGGCCTATCGGGCTAGAGAGTCTGGCAAGCTCATGGCAAACACTGTCACCTAAACTGTAACACTTAACTCCAGTGAAGTCCTGAGGACTTGACAAATTGTGGTAAATACATGGATCACTTCATCCATCTATAAAATGCAGCCACCTCTAAAGTAAAACTTGACTACAAGTGCACAGCAACTCTCCATGATAGTTTAGGGCACTGAAGAACGCCAATACATCTAATGTAAATTTAGGAATGCAGAAAATAATTGTGCTAGAACTGTGGCCCTGTCACCACCAGACCTGGAAGAAGTGGCGTGTGATTATTAATGCAATTGTGATAGATATGGCAATTTCCTCTAATATTTTTGGGAAATCTTACTTAATGAATTTTAAGAACCTTTGGAGTCCAATGTATTAAATGCACAGGTTATGATTCATTGTGGGCCTGGATGATCAAAGGATTATATTGAACAACATGGCAGACGAGAATGAACTTTTGGGACAATACATGTAAAGTAAATTTCCTGGAAAATATCTAGGGAAAGGTAAATGCAAATTCTCCCCATCCTGCCTCCCACCTTGAATTATGCAAAAACCCAGCCCTTTTAAGCTACACCCTGAGCAGAGAGTGATTATCTGCTGAGTACCTGTTCACAGGGTCCCAAGATCAAGGGCCCAAACGTATAAAGGAGTGACTCATAGATTCATGGGGGTGCTTGTTCTGAGCTAACAGCTGTTGTAAACTTGTAACTACAGAAGAGACCCCTTGGTAAGGTTTAAAGGATTGATCACTTACCAGAGCCTTTGCTGGAGTTGGGAGTGATCTCTGGTAAGCCTATTAGTATGCAGGTAGGTTATTTTATTGTTTTTAATATGGTTTCTCTGTAGTACAAGAATAAGTGCACTTGCTTAGAAAGGGCTGTGTGGTAATATCTAACTGTGGGCAACTGTGCTGTTTATAGCCTCTGAGGAGAAAGGAAAGCAGACCTTCTTAGGCCGTTTGACTTGCTGGGGAACTCACAGTATAGGCAAGGAAATGGGCAGCCTGGAAGAAGCCTGGTCAGGAGGGAGAGAGACATAGGTCTCCACCCAAGAGAGGTGATAGCTGGGGAGCCAGGTGTAGTTGCCCTGAACTGTCAGTAACTGTCTTACAAGGAGTAATAATACTCAGCTCATCTAAGGGTCCTTTTCATCAGTAGTGGTCAATATGCTTTGCAAAGGTGCATAAGTATTATTAGTGCCATTGACAACTGGGGGTCTAAGGCTTTGAGAGATTAAATGACTTCAAAGGTCACACAAGTCTCCTGAATCCCATTTTGGTGCCCTTTTCATTGGATTATTACAATCAAATCTCCTGTTTCTTATCCTAAAACCTCGAGTAGCACAGTGAGCCCAGTAGGGTAGGCAGTAGTTCAATACTGACTCAGAAGCAAGAGTAGCATCTACTGAATCATCACACTACTTCCTGATTCTCCTAGGTGGCACTGGGAGAGCTCCCATTCATTTAGTGATCCAGCCTCACCTAATTTAGCTTGCAACTCTGAGAGAATAACCCCAAATGGCAAAGCCATAGGCTTAAATTTACTCAGATTCTCTGTTTAAATGTTAAATACCACATTTCCTGCTGCAGTGGTCTGCTATTTTTTTTTTTTTGTTTAAAAAACATAAGCCCAGTAACCAAGTAACATTCCCAACAGCAATGATATGAAGGGATAATACTCAAAGCCCAGCAGCACAATATTCTGCCATTCCCTTCTCCCTAAATGAAGTTGTAGGACATTTGCCAAGGAAATACAATATGATGTAGCAGCATGAATAAAACAAAACTCAACCTGAAAGTTACGCACCGTGCCTTACATTTCTTTCCCCATCTCTTTATTCCTGTTCCTCTTCCTGTTTTCCCATCATCCTTTTATTCTTTTCACTTTCTATTTCCTTATCTTTCTCTTTATAACCTTTTCTCTGCCCCCCCAACTATTCTGGTGTGGTTTTTACCTTCACACATTTTTCTCCTAGTTTGCATTCTAGAGAATATCTTTTTCCTTGTTCTACTGATCTCTTTTCTCTCCTTCCTTGATCTTCCTCATAAGAGACTTCTGGATTAGGCCTTTAAAAAGTACTTTGAGATCATTGGATGAAAAACTCTAAAACCAGTGAACTAGTGAAACTAAAATCAATGTAAATGATGAATAAAATGGGTGAAATTTTCAGAGCTGCACATGGATTTAGATATCCAATTACCATTATTTGCACTTGGGCATCCATATCCCTTAAAGTCACTGAAAATCTCAGTCAATATGTTCAACTGCTATGGCACTAAAGAAGTGTGATCATCTCTCAATAGTGGCTGAAAGGTGATGTATTGTATACATATGTACACGAGAAAAAGTCACAAGAATCTCACAGAAAGGGTTACAAGAATCTTTAAGAAAGTGTTAGACAACCTAACGTGGGGAGTGCTACCATCTCTCCCTACATAACAGTGTATATTTGTTCTTTTTATTCCCTTCCACCCCTTCTTTCACATTCTCATGTTTTTATTGAAAAAATTATGGAAAGTTACAAATTGAGAGTATCATGCTAGGTATTTAATACAAAGCACTATTAAAAAAGAAAAAGAAAGGCACTATGTAAATGCTATGTATTATCATGCTAATTATTTAGCACCTGTGAACCAGCGTTATAGTTATAGAGTGATCAGTTCACAGAATGTCCATTTGCCTCCTCTCACCTTGCCAGATATTCAGTGCACCAATGCTGCAGCTGATGCTACTAATCTCTCTAGGGATCGGAACAAAAGCCTTCTTCACTGATCTTCTTGAGAGCACTCTTCATAAAGAGAGTTTATTAAATTCATCTGGCCCCAGCTGTTCATTTTAGAAACAAACAGAATAAAGAGCAGTTAGCAGAATACATTTCAGCACTGCAAGCAGAAGATTTTAAGAAACCTGACTTTTATATGTAAGGTCTTGGTATGGCAGTGGACTGGAATTCAAGAGAGCTAGATTAAATCCCCAACTCTACCAAAGACTGCTTTGCGTGATCTCCAATAAGACACAGGCCAACATTTTCCAGATTGGGATACAAAACCCTATTCAGGCACCTGCATATGACTGGCCTGATTTTTAAAAGTGTTAAGCACCTGTATTTCCTAGGATGCTAGGTGCTTCTGAAAAATCAGGCCACTTTTATTGATACGGATTTAGAAGCCTAACTTTAGGTACCCAAGTCTGACTATTTTGCATGTACTCTGTTTCCCACCCATAAAAGGGGAAGATAATTCTTTCCTGCCTCAGAGAGGTGGATGAGCACAAATTCATTAATGTTTTGGAGGAACTCAGGTACTAGAGCAATGTGGTCCATTAAGTATCTTGTTTGAGAAGTCATGAGCTACCTCCTGTATCCATTATTTTTGACACAGTATTTTTCTGCATGGTTTAGCATTGCAGACCTATTTATAGAAATCACAATCTAGTGTTCTCTTCTTTTTTTGTTTGTGAGGGGAGGGAGTTTTTTTTTCTTAAAAAAGCAAACATTACCTTTCTTGTTTAGAAACGGTCTGTTTTCTATGCTATAGACAGTACTATGCTATAGATATTTATAGAAAAAAATACATTAAAATATTTTTATTACTATACAAAAAGCTAGTACTGTCCCCTATATTGTCCTGGTCAGATGGGAAGGCAGATAAAATGCAAGGGATGTGGCTGAACTCAGCCGCAACTTTAACTCATCTGGGATCTGTCCAGGAATAAACTAGTACAGTACAGGTCATCAATCCTTCCTCACTTGTTTCCATCTAGTGGAGGGTCTGCAGTCAGCCCTCTATTTCTCCATACCTGATCCCAGCCGACTGCTAAGACCCCACCGCTCTCCTCTTATATGAAGTGTGACCACTGTATGATTGAAATATGACCATGAATATCACTGTTATACAATTGCAACAAATCTTCTACAGAGTATGTTATATAAGGTATCAATGGAAAAGTTTATCTATCAAATATAATTATCTTGTTTATATGCATATATCATCTTTGTATCTAAAGTTATGAAAATTGTCTATGTACCTGTATTTCAAATGTGTCTGTTCCTGGAGTAACACCCACCAGGTAAAATCAATATTGAAGCCAGACGGCTTTACGTTGATGGCCCATCAAACACAACTGACTCTCATAATGGGCTATAGTAGAAACTCATTCCACCCCAATGGCTCTTCCTGCAGACACCTTAGCCTCCGAGTGGCCAATGGCTTGCCCCTGTGACTCAGCAAGCCATGTAAGGGCATGTGACTTGCTCACATGACTCTGGACTCCTTCTTGTGCCTGTACTTTTCCACAAACTGTGCTGTGGGCTTTGTTTGGGACAGTAAACTTCCATCCACATGGCAGAGAACATAAAAGACCCTGGAAACATCTCCATCTTGCCTCTTTTCTGCTCTGACTCTCTGGACTATGGATTTACAACTGAAAAGAGCATATTGACTATGGACTGAAGGCACAGGTGCTGGCTTTCTCTTGGCCCTGGGGGTGCTCAACCCCCGCCTCCATCCCAGGCCCCACTCCCACCCCGCCCTGCCCCCTCTGCAACCCCACCCTCCCTCACCCAAGCGCACCACATCCCTGCTCCTCCCCCACCCCCCCAGTGCCTCCTGCAAGCCATGGAACAGCGGATCACAGCAGGCAGGAGACACTGGGAGGGAGGGGGAGGAGTTGATCAGTGGGGCCACTGGCAAACGGGAGGTGCTGGGGGGTTGGCAGGGAGCTGGTGGCTGATTTGTGCTAAGCACCCACACTTTTTTCCCCCCTGGGTGCTCCAGCCCTGGAGAACCCACATAGTCAGTGCCTATGACTGAGGACCCTCCAATCTTTTGGAAGTTATCAGAGACTTTACAAGCCAGCAGTTTATTTCATCACTGCTTCAAACCTGATTCAAGAAATTTGCAATGATTGTATGTATATGATCTATTAACCATTTTAACTCTCTTCTTTTCTCTTATAAAAGAACCTTTAGATTTTAGTTACTAAAGAATTGGCAGCAGTGTGATTATTGGGTAAGATCTGAGTTATATATTGACTTGGATATGTGGCTGCTCTCTTGTCTCATGAAACTGGTTTTCAATAACCACTCGTCATATAATCAAGAGTCGGGGGTCTGTGTGTGAAAGAAGGGCTGCAATGCCTAAGGAGACTGAATTTTTGACTTTTTGGGTATGTCTACACTATGGAATAAGGTCAAATTTATAGAAGTCGGTTTTTTAGAAATCGGTTTTATATATTCGAGTGTGTGTGTCCCCACAGAAAATGCTCTAAGTGCATTAAGTGCATTAACTCGGCGGAGTGCTTCCACAGTACCGAGGCTAGAGTTGACTTCCGGAGCATTGCACTGTGGATAGCAATCCCACAGTTCCCGCAGTCTCCGCTGCCCATTGGAATTCTGGGTTGAGATCCCAGTGCCTGATGGGGCTAAAACATTGTTGCGGGTGGTTCTGGGTACATATCGTCAGGCCCCCGTTCCCTCCCTCCCTCCGTGAAAGCAAGGGCAGACAATCGTTTTGCGCCTTTTTTCCTGAGTTACCTGTGCAGACGCCATACCACGGCAAGCATGGAGCCCACTCAGGTAACTGTCACCCTATGTCTCCTGGGTGCTGGCAGACGCAGTACGGCATTGCTACACAGTAGCAGCAACCCATTGCCTTCTGGCAGCAGACTGTGCAGTAGGACTGGTAGCCATCCTCGTCGTGTCCGAGGTGCTCCTGATCATGTCGGCTGGGAGCGCCTGGGCAGACATGGGCGCAGGGACAAAATTTGGAGTGACTTGACCAGGTCATTCTCTTTAGTCCTGCAGTCAGTTCTATTGAATCGTCTTATGGTGAGCAGGCAGGCTATATGGATTGCTAGCAGTCGTACTGTACCATCTTCTGCCAGGCAGGCAAGAGATGAGGATTGCTAGCAGTCGTACTGTACCATCTTCTGCCAAGCAGGCAAGAGATGAGGATGGATAGCAGTCGTACTGTACCATCTTCTGCCAAGCAGGCAAGAGATGAGGATGGATAGCAGTTGTACTGTACCATCTTCTGCCGAGCAGCCATGAGATGTGGATGGCATGCAGTCCTTCTGTACCGTCTGCTGCCAGCCAAAGATGTAAAAGATAGATGGAATGGATCAGAACAAGAACAAGAAATAGACCAGATTTGTTTTGTACTCATTTGCCTCTTCCCCTGTCTAAGGGACTCATTCCTCTAGGTCACACTGCAGTCACTCACAGAGAAGGTGCAGTGAGGTAAATCTAGCCATGTATCAACAGAGGCCAGGCTAACCTCCTTGTTCCAATAAGAACAATAACTTAGGTGCACCATTTCTTATTGGAACCCTCCGTGAAGTCCTGCCTGAAATACTCCTTGATGTAAAGACACCCCCTTTGTTGATTTTAGCTCCCTGAAGCCAACCCTGTAAGCCGTGTCGTCAGTCGCCCCTCCCTCCATCAGAGCAACGGCAGACAATCATTCCGCGCCTTTTTTCTGTGCGGACGCCATACCAAGGCAAGCATGGAGGCCGCTCAGCTCACTTTGGCAATTAGGAGCACATTAAACACCACACGCATTATCCAGCAGTATATGCAGCACCAGAACCTGGCAAAGCGATACTGGGCGAGGAGGCGACGTCAGCGCGGTCACGTGAGTGATCAGGACATGGACACAGATTTCTCTGAAAGCATGGGCCCTGCCAATGCATGCATCATGGTGCTAATGGGGCAGGTTCATGCTGTGGAACACCGATTCTGGGCTCGGGAAACAAGCACAGACTGGTGGGACCGCATAGTGTTGCAGGTCTGGGATGATTCCCAGTTGCTGCGAAACTTTCGCATGCGTAAGGGCACTTTCATGGAACTTTGTGACTTGCTTTCCTCTGCCCTGAAGCACATGAATACCAAGATGAGAGCAGCCCTCACAGTTGAGAAGCGAGTGGCGATAGCCCTGTGGAAGCTTGCAACGCCAGACAGCTACCGGTCAGTTGGGAATCAATTTGGAGTGGGCAAATCTACTGTTGGGGCTGCTGTGATGCAAGTAGCCCACGCAATCAAAGATCTGCTGATATCAAGGGTAGTGACCCTGGGAAATGTGCAGGTCATAGTGGATGGCTTTGCTGCAATGGGATTCCCTAACTGGTAGGGCCATAGACGGAACCCATATCCCTATCTTGGCACCGGAGCACCAAACCGCCGAGTACATAAACCGCAAGGGGTACTTTTCAATAGTGCTGCAAGCTCTGGTGGATCACAAGGGACGTTTCACCAACATCAACGTGGGATGGCCGGGAAAGGTACATGACGCTCGCATCTTCAGGAACTCTGGTCTGTTTCAAAAGCTGCAGGAAGGGACTTTATTCCCAGACCAGAAAATAACTGTTGGGGATGTTGAAATGCCTATATGTATCCTTGGGGACCCAGCCTACCCCTTAATGCCATGGCTCATGAAGCCATACACAGGCAGCCTGGACAGTAGACAGGAGCTGTTCAACTACAGGCTGAGCAAGTGCAGAATGGTGGTAGAATGTGCATTTGGACATTTAAAGGTGCGCTGGTGCAGTTTACTGACTCGCTTAGACCTCAGCGAAACCAATATTCCCACTGTTATTACTGCATGCTGTGTGCTCCACAATATCTGTGAGAGTAAGGTGGAGACGTTTATGGTGGGGTGGGAGGTTGAGGCAAATTGCCTGGCTGCTGGTTACGCACAGCCAGACACCAGGGCGGTTAGAAGAGCACAGGAGGGCGCGGTGCGCATCAGAGAAGCTTTGAAAACCAGTTTCATGACTGGCCAGGCTACGGTGTGAAAGTTCTGTTTGTTTCTCCTTGATGAAACCCCCCGCCCCTTGGTTCACTCTACTTCCCTGTAAGCTAACCACCCGCCCCTCCTCCCTTCAATCACCGCTTGCAGAGGCAATAAAGTCATTGTTGCTTCACATTCATGCATTCTTTATTCATTCATCACACAACTAGGGGGATGACTACCAAGGTAGCCCAGGAGGGGTGGTAGAGGAGGGAAGGAAAATGCCACACAGCACTTTAAAAGTTTACAACTTTAAAATTTATTGAATGCCAGCCTTCTTTTTTTTTGGGCAATCCTCTGTGGTGGAGTGGCTGGTTGGCCGGAGGCCCCCCCACCATGTTCTTGGGCGTCTGGGTGAGGAGGCTATGGAACTTGGGGAGGAGGGCGGTTGGTTACACAGGGGCTGTAGTGGCAGTCTGTGCTCCAGCTGCCTTTGCTGCAGCTCAACCATACACTGGAGCATACTGGTTTGGTCCTCCAGCAGCCTCAGCATTGAATCCTGCCTCCTCTCATCACGCTGCCGCCACATTTGAGCTTCAGCCCTGTCTTCAGCCCGCCACTTACTCTCTTCAGCCCGCCACCTCTCCTCCCGGTCATTTTGTGCTTTCCTGCACTCTGACATTATTTGCCTCCACGCATTCGTCTGTGCTCTGTCAGTGTGGGAGGACAGCATGAGCTCAGAGAACATTTCATCGCGAATGCGTTTTTTTTTTCTTTCTAAGCTTCACTAGCCTCTGGGAAGGAGAAGATCCTGTGATCATTGACACACATGCAGCTGGTGGAGAAAAGAAAAGGGACAGCGGTATTTAAAAAGACACATTTTATAAAACAGTGGCTACACTCTTTCAGGGTAAACCTTGCTGTTAACATTACATACATAGCACATGTGCTTTCGTTACAAGGTCGCATTTTGCCTTCCCCCACCGCGTGGCTACCCCCTCAACCTTCCCCCCTCCCTGTGGCTAACAGTGGGGAACATTTCTGTTTAGCCACAGGCAAACAGCCCAGCAGGAATGGGCTCCTCTGAGTGTCTCCTGAAGAAAAGCACCCTATTTCAACCAGGTGACCATGAATTATATCTCACTCTCCTGAGGATAACACAGAGAGATAAAGAACGGGTGTTGTTTGAACACCAGCAAACATACACTGCAATGCTTTGTTGTACAATGATTCCCGAGTACGTGTTACTGGCCTGGAGTGGTAAAGTGTCCTACCATGAAGGATGCAATAAGGCTGCCCTCCCCAGAAACCTTTTGCAAAGGCTTTGGGAGTACATCCAGGAGAACCGCGAATGCCAGGGCAAAGTAATCCTTTCACATGCTTGCTTTTAAACCATGTATAGTATTTTAAAAGGTACACTCACCGGAGGTCCCTTCTCCGCCTGCTGGGTCCAGGAAGCAGCCTTGGGTGGGTTCGGGGGGTACTGGCTCCAGGTCCAGGGTGAGAAACAGTTCCTGGCTGTCGGGAAAACCGGTTTCTCCGCTTGCTTGCTGTGAGCTATCTTCTCCTTCGTCCCCAAAACCTGCTTCCGTATTGCCTCCATCTCCATTGAAGGAGTCAAACAACACGGCTGCGGTAGTGGTGGCTGAACCCCCTAAAATGGCATGCAGCTCATCATAGAAGCGGCATGTTTGGGGCTCTGACCCGGAGCGGCCGTTCGCCTCTCTGGTTTTCTGGTAGGCTTGCCTCAGCTCCCTCAGTTTCACGCGGCACTGCTTCGGGTCCCTGTTATGGCCTCTGTCCTTCATGCCATGGGAGATTTTGACAAAGGTTTTGGCATTTCGAAAACTGGAACGGAGTTCTGATAGCATGGATTCCTCTCCCCATACAGCGATCAGATCCCGTACCTCCCGTTCGGTCCATGCTGGAGCTCTTTTGCGATTCTGCGACTCCATCATGGTCACCTCTGCTGATGAGCTCTGCATGGTCACCTGCAGCTTGCCACGCTGGCCAAACAGGAAATGAGATTCAAAAGTTCGCGGTTCTTTTCCTGTCTACCTGGCCAGTGCATCTGAGTTGAGAGTGTTGTCCAGAGCGGTCACAATGGAGCACTCTGGGATAGCTCCCGGAGGCCAATACCGTCGAATTGTGTCCACAATACCCCAAATTCAAGCCGGCAAGGCCGATTTAAGCGCTAATCCACTTGTCAGGGGTGGAGTAAGGAAATCGATTTTAAGAGCCCTTTAAGTCGAAATAAAGGGCTTCATCGTGTGGATGGGTGCAGGTTTACATCGATTTAATGCTGCTAAATTCGACCTAAAGTCCTAGTGTAGACCAGGGCCTAGTTAACCAGTGTGGTGAGACAGATGTTTACTTTTGTTACTGGCTTGGTATATCTAATGGTAGAATAACTGCCAGTCTGGGGTGAGTCTATCCTATTTCTCAGCAGTTTGTCCTGAATCTGACATCCTTAGCTGTGACTCACTGAGAAATGGTGACAGAGGTCTAAGAGGGCTTTCTCCTTGCTGCACCAGATAGTAGAAGCCCTAACCCCATTCCCCAGGTTCATTAGAGAACATGGGCAGTGGGTGAACCACAGGCCAGGGGCTAGCCTCCTCAAGCCCATCCCTTCAGCCTGAGACACCGCTCCTCCCACCCCCTTTCCCTGCCGAAGCCCAGAGGGCCGCCGTGGCTGCCAGTCCCCCGAGCCTCCCCCAGCCTCAGGCTGCCTGAGCACCTCCAGCCACGGAGCAGGAGTAATGCACAGGTGCTCCCCACCCAGCCCCAGAGAACCGGGTAGACGTCTACCAGTGCATGCTCCTCCCCAGCCCTGGAACACTGGGTGGTGCAGCCTCTGTGGCCCCAGGCCTGGAGCGCTGGGCAGCACAGGTCCAGTGTCGGGGGGCCTCCCCAACCCTGGGCAGGTCCAGCCCCCCCGGCAAGTCCCAGCCACCCTAGCTCCAGAGACCAGCCCCAACCCCAGCAGGTTTCCCAGAACTTGGAGCAGCCTGCCTCAGCTGGGGTAAGCAGGAGGTGGCCTTGGGGGCAGGTCCATGTGGGGCTGTTTGCGGAGGCACAGCCTTCCCCAGCCTATTATACATGCCACTCACATTGGAGGATGCCTTCCTCTATGTCTACTTTATCAGGGGCCTGGACACCTGCCACCATGAGGCACCAGCCATTAGCTTGGCTGCCTCTACCCCACCCCCAGCTGGGTTCCCATATAGTTAACTGTTCCTTCCCTAAAACTGGCCAAATTTGTTTGAAAGCTGTGCCCTACTATCCCTGAATACTTAGGGTATCCAATATGATATTTGTGTGGGTAATTACTGATCCCCCCCCCCCCATTTCTGATGATTCACAAATCTTCTGGCCTTGTCAACTTATGGAGGCCTCGCGGATCCCTGCCAAACCTTATACTGCAGTATTTCAGACCAGTTTACAATCTCTTTTGGGAAAAGGTCTGGAATCTCCCTTAAATCTCTGTCCTGAGGATTAAATAGACCCCTTATAATAGCCTAGATCATTGCTTAACAATGTAAGTTGTTCCAAGAGCATGACAGTCTGTATTACATAGTACTATACTGGGATATTTATACATAAAGATATTTTTCTTATTACAGAGGGTGCTAGCTGTGACCCCTATATTTAGGTTGCACACTTTCCATTATACAGAATTCTTGCTACTTTTTTCCCCTCTGCTTAGAGAAGCTCTTGGGGTGCTATTGTTTGCGGCAAGCCTTTGAAGTTTGGCAGGTAGAATGCCCTGCGGCTAGAGATGTGTCTTTTCTCTTTGTCTCATGAAATTCCATTCATATTTTGCTGAGATACCAACCATTATAAAAAATTAATTAAAAAAACCACCATTTCTCAAGGCCAGTTTTGCATGGCTCATCTCCTACTTCATCTCTTTAGAAGAGGCTGGCCCCACTCTCACTGCTTATCTGGATTGGTATTTGCACTTGGTGCCAGGACTGTTGTTGCGTCTGGTCTTGAACAGAACTGCAAGGGGATGCCTGAAGGTTGTTTGTAACTCTTCTTCCTTGTGCACCATTGCATGGTCGGACACAATCACAAGACATCTCCACTCCATCCCATAACAATCTATTCCCACACCTTATTGCAATAACAAAAAAGGGAATGTTCTGTTTGACAACTTGGCTCCAGATAACATCTCTTATCCCACTACTTCAACCAATTCCCATTTCATCCAGCTATCTCTTCCTTAGGAAAAGTCTGGGTCAACAAATGGCTCTTGCAATGTGTTGTGAATGTCAGGAAATCTGGGCTCTGGTGGACCAAGAAGTGAAGAAAGTTCCAGAGCCAAGGGTCCTTCAGCAAGAACACACTGCCAGCAGCACCTTCTTTTGTATTCCCGGGATGCGCTGCTAGCTTGAGTTCCTCAGAGAACGGTGATTTGTTAGGGAGGTTTCCAGGTAGCTGCTCAATGGTTGTGGAGTTTCTTTCTCTCCATCCAGAAGTGGAACTCTGCTGGTTTGTTTTTACTTATGATGCCTGGTCTCATCAGCAACAAAACATTTAAGGATCTTTCTTGAAGAGCTAAGCACAAAAGGACAGACAGTTGCACTAAAGATTCATTGAAATGCTACAGGGAAACATTTTGTTTTGAACCAATTGCTTGGAGACAGCGAAGGGCATCTTTGCCTTCTCTGCCTGAAGTATAGTATCTTTCTCTGCTCTAAGTGACTGTTACTGACCGGGTTATTCAGTCCTGATGGATTTGAAATATGCTTTACAACTACAGAGAGCTGGAAGATGTTGTCAGTTGTTGCTAGATGCCAGCAAGTGAGCATCAAAAGTTAGTGGGCAAGAGATGGAGATTTCAGTTAACGTGACTAGGCAGCATAATGCACTTTTCCTAGGAAAGCTATTTTTGAAAATTTAAAATGTTCTCAAATATGGAAAAAGCCGACTTCCTCAATATTGATGGCATCTAATTTATTCAACAATGGATGCCACGAACACTTTAACAAATGGAAAGGTGCCAGGGTTAGCTTCCTAGCAGAGTATTATAAATTACCCCTGGGTAGCAACAATGCAGCTTAACAGATCTATTTAAAACAATACTTGAAGAGGAGTTTCTACCTGACACACGGCTAGCAGCCAATTTTTGGCGAGTCCCCAAAAATAGGAAGGGACAGAATTTAGTGTATTAAAAAATACCACTGACTGGTCCTTTGGAGACAGAAGGAAGCAGAACTCCGTGTGTTCACTTTCAAAAATTTTTAAGGTGCTCATTTGGCCCAAACCCAGAATTGTTTCATACACTTTCGTATGCTGGGTACTCGAGGTTTGCACAGCCTAAGCCAGGGGCAGGCAAACTTTTTGGCCTGAGGGCCACATCAGGGTTCCAAAATTGTATGGAGGGCTGGTTAGAGGAGGCTGTCTCCCCCCAAACGGCCAGGCGTGGCCCAGTCCCCGCTTCCTATCCAACCTCCCCCGCCACCTCCTCTTCTTGCCCCCTGACGGCTCCCCGGGACTCCTGCCCCATCCAACCCCCCCTGCTCCCTGTCCCCTGACCACCCCTGGACTCCTCACCCCTGACTGCCTCCTGCCACCCCATCCAACCCCCCCTCTCATTCCTGACATGACCCTGGGGACCCCTGCCCCATCCAACCACCCCTGTTCCTGACTGCCCTCTGCTACCCTATCCAACCCTCCCCTTCCTGACTACCCCACCCAGGACCCTTGCCCCATCCAACCCCCATTTCCCACCCCCTGACCACCCCAACCCATATCCATAACCGCTGACCACCACCCTCAACTCCCCTGCCCCCTTATCGCGCAGCACAGAGCACCGGTGGCTGGCATCACTATAGCCGTGCCGCCCAGAGCACCAAGTCAGGCCACAGCTCTGCAACTACACTGCCCGGCCGCCCAGAGCCTTGTGCCAGCGGCGAGGCTATGGGGGGGGGGGGGGGGGGGGGGGGGGGGGGAGACTGCAGGGGAGGGGCCAGGGGCTAGCCTCCCAGGCCAGGAGCTGGGCAGTAGGGTCCCACAGACTGGATATGGCCCATGGGCCGTAGTTTACCCACCTCTGGCCTAAGCAGTGGTATCTGTACAAAGAAAAATGAGTCTCTCTCGAAGAAATTATGCAAAAAAAAAAAAAAATCTCATCTTTGATCAGGTTTCTGTTTGAAAGGCTTGTTTTAAAATATCCACAGCTTATCATAAGGATATTTAGTTTCTCCCAGTGCCTTAAGATATCAAAGCAAACAGCAGAAGGAAGCTTTGGGCCCAACTCCTGCAATGTACAACACAGACCAACTTCAGTGGGGCTCTCTCTGGGCACACAAGTCATTCAGCACTCTATGCTGCAGGATGGAGGCCTTGAGGAGTTCTGAATATGGACCAAATTCTATAGTCAGTGTCACGGTGCAGGACTCACCCCTGCAGCACCTCCTGCTGGTCTCTCAGGGAATTAGCTCTTCCAGCCTCCAGAGTGCCCTCTGCAGGCCAGTGTCTTGCAGCTGCTGACCCCCCCGTATCCCTGGGGTGCTGCCCCCTGGCAGTACCCCCACAGATCTGGGTCTCCCCCTCCCAGAGGAACCCCCACCCACTATTCCTACCTCACCTCAGTCTTTGGCTACTGCCAGTCACCATTGAACCCCCGCACACTGGGGCAGACATAAGCATATAGACCAATCATCACAGACAAGGGGGGTTGGACCTGCTGCCTCTGACTACTCATGGGCTGCCCTGTTGCAACCCCAGTACCCGTCTGCCAGGTCTGCAGCCTGGGCCTTTTCCAGTCCGGAGCCTCCCAGCTCTTCTGGCCTTCCCCAGCCCTGCTTCATCTCAGGTACCCTAGTATGCTCCCCAGCAGCGAGGCCCATCTCTCTCAACACGTAGAAGAGACTCTGTCTACTCCTGGTCCACTGTTCTTTTATAAGGCCCAGCTGAGCCCTGATTGGGTCGTGGCCACAGCTGAGCCTGCTTCCCCTAATCATCCTGGGAACTGCTTGCTCCCAGCCACAGCCCTCCCCTGGGCTGTTTTAAGCCCTTTAAGGCCAGAGCAGGTGACCACCCCGCTACAGTCAGACACACAACAATACATCTGAAGTAACACCCCTGCAATCATTTTAAAGGGTCAATATGTCATAATTGAGTTCTGGTAGTTGAGGAATCTGGTTTGAATAAAAGAGTGTTCAGAATTGCGGGGAAATGGATCAGATTGGTCTTTCCCCATCTCTGTTACAGATGATTCTCTCACACATACACATAACATCTTCTCCTAAATCATCTATGAAGACCCACCTCATTTATCATACATCAATAGAAAAGAGAATAAAGGAAAGCCGACTCCCATCTTGCCAGCTTCTCAGACACTTCTCTTTAGAGAGGTTTCTGATGTAATTGATTTCTCTACCTTACAGTTTGCATTATCTGAACCAGCACCAGTTCTCTGTTTATTACTATTTTCTTCTTCCTCGGTCTCTCTTTTAAATTTGGTAGCTACTGGGAATAAACATGGTACCTTATAGCAGAATAGCTATGTGAAAAGAGATTCAACTTCTGTAGTGGTGCAAAACATATAGCAACATACGAGAATGCAGCCAGTCAGGAAATACACCCCTAGGTATCTATTCTAGATGGAATGGGTACAGTGTATCCTGATTTCAGACAGCTACCAAGACATGCACAATCAATCAGCAGTGACAAGCCAACGCATGCTATTTTATCAACATTTAATTGATCACACAGCAAATGAGGCATCCTTGCCTTTCAAAATGTTATTTTTCCCCTTCCCCTTGCAGTATGTCAGACTGGTTTAAGTACCAGGATAAATGGATTTAGATGGGATTGTTTAGTAAAACATTTAGAAAACACAAGGGGTCAAATCCTGAAGTCATTATTCTGAGTTCACTCATGCCTTATTTTAAATAAAATTGCCACTGTCTTCATGGAGAGATTGTTTCTGAGCAAGAGCTGGGCAAAAACTGAGTCTAGAAAAAGCAAGAGTGCAACAATGAATGTCTACAGCCAAATCCAGTGCCAGTTTATACCAGCTGAGAATTTAGTCCCTATTTTTTATATCTGCATATTGAAAAGAATGAAGATACAGTGCAGTGGAAAGAATCCTTAAATAGCAGAAAGCAATCCTGAACACTAGGAGCTTGCATGTGGCTTTAAGCCACAACTTGCATTGGGGAGGAAGTAAAGACAGTATGGGCACCAACTAGTAAACTTGAGCTGGTCAAAACTTGGCAAATTCTGACATGTCAAAGAAGTTTAATTCTGAACTGGCACAAGAACTAGACATTTTGAAATTTCCCACTAAAAGGACACATTGAAAAAAGTCATTTCCATTGGATTTTCCCAAAAGGAAATGGAGCAGCCAGCTGTCCTGACTCTGGGGAACTCTCTGGGATGTCCCGTACTCCAAGGGACTTTCTGGGTTGCCCCAGATTCCCTGTGGAAGAGGGGTCAACACAAACATTCTTTGAGAATCAGAGGAGTCCTCCTGCTGTGGAGTGGGGAGCCTAGAAGCCCTGAAAGCCCTGGCTGGAGCTGAGGCTCTCAGAGCTTCCAGGCTGTTGGACCCATGGCAGGGAGCCAGGAAATTCTAGGGTCACTAACTCAGAGATAGTCCATATGACAGGGCTGCCCTGGAGCTGCAGACCCTGGCAGCTGAGGCTACCAGTATCCTACAAAACAAGCTAGCAGAAGGGCAAAAAGAGGGGAAAGGAAGACATGGGGAATTAGAGACCAGTCAGCCTAACTTAAAAACCCAGAAAGATATTTGATCAAAGTATAAACAATCTGTTTATTCAAACTTGGAGAATAATAGGGCAATAAGTAATAGCCAGTATGGATTTGTCATGAACAAATGCCAGACCAACCTTATTTTCTTCTTTGATGGAGTAGCTAGCCTAGTGGATGGGCAGGGGTGGGAGGGGGGAAGCAGTAGACATCATATATCTGGACTTTTTGATACAGTCTCACATGACATTCTCATGAGCAACCTAGGGAAATGAAGTTTATATGAAATTAATATAAGGTGAGTGCACACTTTGTTAAAAGACCATAGTCAAAGAGTAGTTTTTAACAGTTCACTGTTATATTGGGAGAATGTATCTAGTGGGGTCCTGCAGGGGTCTGTCCTAGGTCCAGTAGCATTCAATGTTTTAATAGATAATAGAGTGAAGAGTAGGCTTATAAAATCTGTGGACAACACAAAGCTGTGAGAGTTGCAAGCACTCCGGAGGACAGGATTAGTATTCAGAATGATCTTGATAAATTGGAGATTTGGTCTGAAATCAACAAGATAAAAACAATGAAGACAAGCACAAACTATTACACTTAGGAAGAAAATAATCAAATATACAAATACAAAATGGGAAATAACTGGGCTGCAGAAAAAGGATCTGGGGGTGATAGTGGATCACAAATTAAATATGAGTCAACATGTGATGCAGTTGCAAAAAAGGCTCATATCATTCTGGGGTACATTAACAGGAGAGCCATATGTAAGACATGGCAGGTAACTGTCCTGCTCTATTCAGCACTGGTGAGGCTGCAGCTGGAGTATTGTGTCCTGTTTTGGGTACCACACTTTCGGAAAGATGTGGACAAATTGAAGAGCGTCCAAGGAGAGCAGTCAAATGATAAAAGGTTTAGAAAATATGACTTATTAGGAAAGGTTGAACAGATTGGACGTATTTCCTCTAGAGATGAGAAGGCTGATGGGGGACTGTGACAGCATATACCCCCCTATGTTTAGACCCTACACACTATTGTATGCCTTGTAAGGTATCATTTGACATCTCATAATTTGCTTGTCAGTATTCTCCTGATAAAATGTGTGGCAACACTGTATATGAAGTTATAAGATTCTACTGTATGATGTTAAGTATCAGAGGGGTAGCCATGTTAGTCTGGATCTGTAAAAGTGGCAAAGTGTCCTGTGGCACCTTATAGACTAACAGACGTATTGGAGCATAAGCTTTCGTGGGTGAATACCCACTTTGTTGGATGCATGAACACATGTTCCAAACCCCATAATCCTGCCCAACAAAAGTTGGCAAACAGGTCTGTCCTAAACAAAGGAATGTGTGCTCTGCTTAATTTGCATTTAAGCAGTAAACAGAGTCATCAAGAAGGAGGGGTAACAAAGGAAGCTCAAACAGGTAAGGAAAAAGCAGCAGGGAACATCTTTCTATTTAGACTTTTTGTGGCCTGGTGTCCAGCTGGAAATGTTTTTCAAGAGGGGGACTGAAACTATAAAAAGGGACGGACAAACAACCCAAGGCAATCCCCCCGCCCCTCCCTGCCCATCACATACACTGCACTTGAAGCAACAAAGGAAACCATCATTGGACTCTGGGAGAACGGATCCTGACTGACAGGGTTTGGCTAGTAAGACCGTTGAAAGCATATGGTGAGAAACTTTGCTTGAATCTAATCTAGAAGGTTAAGTTAGGTATTAGTAAACATCTTATCTTTATTTTTCTTGTAACTGTTTCTGACCTTTATGCCTCATTGCTTGTATTCACTTAAAATCTATTCTTTGTAGTTAATAAACTTGTTTCATTGTTTTATCTCATCCAGTGTGTTTAAATTGAAGTGTCTGGGAAACTTCATTTGTGGTGGCAAGTTGTGTACATATTATTCTTTTAAAAGAAATAACAGATTTAATAGAACTTGTATTGTCCAGGAGAGGACTGGGAAGTACAGGACATATATTTCTGGGGGGAAATCTAAGACTCAAGATGTGCTGGGGTCACCCTGAAGTACAACCAAGGCTGGTGAGAGGCAAAGTGAAGCTGGCAGGCTGCAGTTATAGACACTCAGGGTGTGGCTTGAATGCTGGAGACTGTTTCTGAGTGGCCCTGGTGGGAGCTACTTCAGCAAGGCATTGTAAGGCACCCAAGGTTGCAGGGCAGGGGTGACACACCTGCTCATTAGTCTGGATTGCACCGTGGCATGTCACAGCAACATGATAAGAGTTCTCAAATATGTAAAAGATTGTTAAAAAGAGGACTGTGATCAATTGCTCTCCACATCCAGCGAAGGCAGGAGAAGAAATAATTGGCTTAGTTTGCTGCAAGGGAGATTCAGGTTAGATATTAGGGAAAAATCTTTCTGATGATAAGAATAGTTAATTACTGGAACAGATTACCTAGGGAGGTTGTGGAATCTGCATCACTGGAGGATTTTTAGAACAGATTAGACAAACACCTGTCAGGGATGGTATGCTTTATCATACTTCAGTACAGTGGGATAGACTAAATAACCTCTTGAGGTACCTTCAAGCCCTACATTTTTATGACTATCCATCATGTCAAATTACAGCGCACAAGCACTTTGTCAGTCTGTCACTATGGCAGTCCTAGAGTCCTTAAGGATGGGGCAAGGGAAGTTTGACTGTAACAATAATTGTAGCATTCATTACTGTAAATCAATTTGAGCCAGATTAAATGAAGTCCTGAATTCAGTGGAAGTTGAAGGTAATCACCACCTTCCAGGTTCAGGCTCTTAATTTTTATAGGGGTAAATGTTGCAACTGCTGTTGTCAGAGTACCACTGACAGCCCTGCCTCAAAACAGGATGTGAAACAGAGGCTGTTAATTTCTAAATTCTACCCAAATTGAAGTACTTCAATGAGTTCATTTAATATCCAAAGTTTTTTTCATCCACTAGGGCCAGATGGCCCTTAATATTTAAACAAGTGTGCATAAATGTACAATGCAATTCAGAGCTGCAACTCCTGGTTTATTTTTTGTCTTCCTCTTTCAACAAATTCAGTTCCTTTTCTTAAAACAAAACAAAACACACACAACCCTAAAGAATAAAGAGGGGATTGATTTTGTAATCAGTCCATGCTCCCTTCCTCTTCTTTCACTCTTGAAAATACATTGGTTGGTTTGTACTTAATTAAGTCTGTCCCCTTCCCACACACTGCCTCTCAGGTCACTATTCTGTCCTCCAGCTCATTTTGAACCACCCCTGTCTCCCCAAAATAATATATGTTCAGCTCACGCTCATGATGGAGTGATCTCAGTCTAAAAGCGACATTTAATTTCATCCGCACTGTAGAATCCAACTTGTGAAGTGTGCAATTTTCCACTCACCCACCTTTTAATGCTTCCTTTAGGCTTGTTCTTCATGGTAGACCCAACCGATGCATTTAAGCCCCGCGGAAACACCACGGCTATGCTAGACAAGACAACTCCCAAGCTACGAAGAAGCTGCTAGCTATACCTTATCTGTGTGAACAAATAGTTTGTTGCTATGATAATGTGTAGAATGCTCTTCCAGATTATTCAGACATTATTTAATCTTTGGCAGTATTTTGATTAAAATACAGAAGTAAACTGCATGTCCCTCTTCTGTTTCTTCATCATCATCATCTCTTTTTTGGTTAATTCTTGAAAATATCTATCTACAGATCACAGAGAGAGATATGAAGGAAAACATATTAAGTGTGTATGTTTAATAGATAAATACAATATATGCACTTGTTTATTAATACATAGTCTATATTAATTAACACTAAGGTTGCAATTTAAAACATTCAAGAATCAGGAAATTAAAATATTGAGGTTCTCCTGTAACAATAGCTCAGGGGCATGCGCAGGAGTTTAAATTTGACCCCTTGGTGGGGGCACAGAAGCTCGCTCTCCCCTCTCCCCATCCCTGGCCCCAGGAGTAGCTCACTGCCCCCTGTCTGCTCCCTGCCTTAGCCCCGGGAGGATCTTGCTGCCCCCCATCCCCACCCAGCCACTGGGGCGAGAGGACTCCCCCAGCCCCAGCTGAAGTGGGGAGAGAGCCGCATCCCCGGGGCAGGGGGAGTACTGCATCCCTTGCTGATTACTGGGAGGCGGGGGGCGTGCTCCTACTTGCCCCCCTTGTGCATGCCTCTGCAATAGCTAGAATTATGGATTATTACCCATGTAGTTTATTGTATATCTTGAGCCACAGCAGATAAAATTCAGTCCCATTGTACCAGGTGCAACTGCCATTGACATCAATGTGAAATTGTCATTGAGTTCAATGAAAGGTGGATCAGGCTCTGCAACTGGTCATATGCATTCTATCATCATCTTATTTATATACAGGGCCAGTCAACAAAATTCACTAATTTCTACTACCGGAGAATCTGACCTACAATCTAATATTATATATATATATAGGATAATGAAACAGCGTTCAGTTCCGTATATAAAGGACTCATAGCCTGATTCTGTTGCCACACAACAATGTAATTAAAGCCAAAGATATATGTAGCATTCATGCAAGGCTCATGCACTTGGCAACATTCAGGGCACACCCGGAGTGTTGTGTAGGAGCAGTGCACACACGGCTCCTCTCAAGGGCATGAACCTTGGAATCTCGCCCAGATGACATGAACCATGGGAAGCCTCCCAGGACTGGGCTCAAGGCCTGAGAGCAAGGAATGCGGTAGATAGATATTGGTAAATAAGAATATTAAACAAAGCCAGTGTATTCCTTTTATCTGTTGGAGTATGTAATGCGCGGGGGGAGAGAAAGAATAAAGGAGAGGGTGGAAAGCTGACAGGAGACCAGCCCGTTGGCGGACCAGCCTGCTTGCTTGCTTAAAGCCTTGTTCTGTCTTGTATTTGAACCGCAACACCTGGCGCCCAACGTGGGGCCCTCAGCACTCACCTCGCCCAGCAAGGGTTTCAGACGCGTCACTCATCCGCTTTGCGGATTCCGGTGAGTATTTTTCATCATGGTAAGTATGGGAAGCTCCCTCTCTGCTTTGCAAGTGCAACACCGCAATGAGCTACAATATTTGCTGCGTAAGGCTCAGCATGATTGCCCCACTCGAGAACTCACTCTCCTGCTACAGGAGGTGAGTGCCCAATGCCCGTGGTATCCTGAAGCTGGAACCCTTAAGCTAGCGGACTGGGAGCGGTTGGGCCAGACATTGTGCAAAGGGCCTCGGGCGCCCATGCAGGCTTTACATGCCTGGCACCTCTGCCGTGATGCGATACAGCGTGTCGCCTCGGAAAGACCCTCCCTCGCGCCAATAGAGTGGCTGGTGATCTCGCCACTCCCGTCCGCTCCTGCAGCCATCTCCCCTCCTGGCGATGCGACACAGCGTGTCGCCTCGGAAAGACCCTCTCCTGCACCAATAGAGGGGCTGCCGATCTCGCCACCCCCGTCCGCCACCTCCCCGTTTCACCCCCAGTGCCTCAATTACTGCTGCCTCCTTTGTCTTCCCCTCTGGAGCCGGTGAGTGATCACCGTCCCCCCGTGGGGACCCATGCTCCGGGGCCCCCCGGGGGATCATCCACGTCTGCTCAGGGGCTTTCGCTGGTGCAACAAATGGTTCATGCAGCGAAGACTCGCCCAGATCTTACAGCAGAGGAATTAGCTGATCTGGTCTCAGTTTGCCCGGTGACCTGGCAGGATGATGTCCAGGGCAACCAGCTTGCAAACTGGGTCAGTTTGCCTTACTCGGTGATCAGAGAGGTAAAGAAAGCGATTCGCAAGTTCGGCCTCACTAGCACGTATGTACGTCGTCTCCTTGAAGGGCTAGGTACTGGGTACACCCTGGTCCTTGAAGATTGGAAGGCGCTGTTGCGCATGATGCTGACGCCCAGTCAGTATGTTATTTGGCTTAGTGAGTATCGGCAGATGGCGGAACGCCAAGCCCAGGTATATATAGCGCAAGGCATCATTTATGAGCAGTTAGCAGGGGAGGACCCGTTTGCTACCGTTCAGATGCAGTCTCAACTCCCTCAGACCGTCTTCCCCATTATTTCCGCCTGCGCCCAGCATGCCTTCCGGAAGGTCCCGGATTCAGACAAGCGTACCAAAAGCTTTGCTAGTATCCGTCAGGGTTCATCAGAGTCCTTTATGGATTTTACCAACAGGTTGCAGGAGGCTATCCTCAGACAGGTGGATAACCCTGTGGCAGCTCAGGAGATCCTGTTAAAAATGGCGGTTGAAAATGCGAATGAGGATTGCCGCCGTGCTCTCCAGGCGGCACAAGCCGCTGGCGTTCTAGAGCTGTCGGACATGCTGCGGGCGTGCCAAAACATCGGCACACAAGCACATAAAGCTGGGGTTCCCTGTGGAAAAGCGGGAAGGAGGGGAAGTGTTGTTATCGCTGTGGTAAGGAGGGTCACTTGCAGCGGGAGTGCCGCTCATCGACGGCGCCCGCCCACCCCTCAAAGAAGTGCCCCAAGTGTCGGAAGGGCTATCAGTGGGCTAATCAGTGTCATAGCGGGTCGGGAAACCACACGACGGGTCCCCCCCGAATCCAGGGCCAAACGGGGGTGTTCCCCACTCAGACAACTGTTCCTCTGCCTTACAATCCATAGACCCCATGAGGGCGGCGACTGCCAGAAGTGCAGGGGTTGATTTGATTATGCAGGAGGACGCTGGTTTTCAGTTGCCGGGGGAGGTTTGCGCCAGACCTACACAGGTGATGGGACCTCTCCCTGCCGGATTTGTGGATCTGGTTCTCCCTTGCTCACACGCTGGGAAACAGGTTTTTTTTGTCATCCCAGGGGTCACTGACGCCGATAACACCGGCGTTATTAAGGTTCAGGTGTGGACCCATCTTCCGCAGTCGCTCCCGCGTGGACGGTCAATTTAGTCCCCTATCAGGTGCCAGCCACAGAGGATCGAGCCCGGGGCGGAGGCGGCTTTGGATCGACACTGTCTCAGTCGCCGCCTCACAACAAGTCCTCTCCACTTGTTGCTCTAACAATGTCGCTCCGCCCCTCGAAGCCTCAGTTAACACTTCTTTTAAATAATTTTCCTTTTACAGGGCTGGTGGACACTGGAGCTGACGTTACGGTGATTCGTGATCAGGACTGGCCGGTCAGTTGGCCAACAGTTCCTTCTAAAGAGTTGTGGGTATCGGGGGTAGCAAACCCGGGCGCCAAAGTTTGTCTTGGGTCACGGTCTCTAAACCAGGAGGCCATGCCCTTGCTACGATCCGCCCTTTTGTGCTCCCTGTCCACCTCAATATTTGGGGCCGTGACTTACTTGTAAAGCTGGACACCACCCTCGATATTAATATATAATGGCCCAAAACCCTCCCTCACCCACCTTGCCCTCCGCATTACCATTGGTATGGCAATCCTTAGAACCCGTATGGATTGACCAGTGGCCCCTCCCCCTAGAAAAGCTGAAAGCGCTTCATTCACTTGTACAACAACATTTGCATGCACAGCGCTTGGAGAGCTCCACTAGTCCTTGGAACACCCTGGTGTTCGTTATTAAGAAAAAATCTGGTGCATGGAGGTTGTTACACGATTTAAGGGAAATAAATAAACGCATCCAACCCATGGGCCCCTTGCAGTTTGAGTTGCCAAACCCGAATTTAATTCCTCAAACCAATCAGCTTTGTGTGTTAGATTTAAAAGATTGGTTTTTTTACAATCCCCCTTTGCCCACAAGATCGTGAAAAATTCGCGTTTACGGTGCCAGAATATAATAATCAGCGACCCTCTCAAAGGTATCAGTGGAAGGTCTTGCCCCAGGGAATGCAAAGTAGTCCAACCTTGTGTCAACTTTTTGTGGATCGGGCCCTCGCCCCTTTTTCTGCCCAATACCCCACACTAAAGGTCTACCATTATATGGATGATATTTTGCTTAGTGGTCCCCAGGTCACGGCACAACAGCTTGGATATTTATCTCAGATTCTTGGCCAAAATGGCCTGTTAGTGGCACCAGAAAAAATCCAATGCTCTTATCCCTACCAATATCTCGGGCATAAGGTTTTACTGCCCCTGTTCGCCCGGAAGTGGTTCTACCCCAACCCCTAACCCTCATTCAATTACAACAAATTTTGGGTCATTTAAATTGGATTCGACCCTACTTCCGTCTCCCCACATCGATGCTGTAGCCGTTGTTCGAGCTCCTACGTGGAGCTCGGGCACCGGGCGCAGTTATTGCCATCACTGAGGAGCACACTGCCTGCATTCGACAGATCAATGCAGTATTGAGTCAGCAGTTCATGGATAGACTCACTGAGGTTCGTCCCCTGCGGTTGGTTCTCCTTGCCACCCCTCATACGCCTACTGCTGCTCTGTTTGTACCTCATACAGACACAGCCGTCTCTATCATAGAGTGGATATATTTGTCTTCCACTCCTCCTCGGAACATTTATCCTTATTAAGACGCCCTCTCTGACTTTGTTCGTAAAGCCCGCCACTGTGCAGTGCAACTCACGGGCACTGATTTAGTTGCCATTGTTTTCCCCTTATCACGTAGTGAATTTGATTCCTTGTACCACACCTCCTTGGCCTGGAAGGTTGCTCTTTGTGATTATGTGGGAGAGATCTTTTATAATCCCCCAAAAGATCCTCGGTTGGTGATTACACAAAAGGTGCCACTAATCGTACATCGTCTTAGCCGCTCTCGACCTATTGTTCAGCTATCACTCTTTTTACTGATGGCTCTCCACATCGCGGTGTTGTCACCTATCAATTAGATGACCCCCCTCGTTGGCATTCTTGTTTTATGCTGCCTCAGCGTTCCGCGCAGCGCTCAGAACTGGCTGCTGTTATTTGGCCTTTCAACTTTTTGCTGATTGTCCCTTTAATTTAATTGTGGACACCCATTATGTTTATCAGGTAATTGATCATTTACCCCTTGCCCTCATTACCCCTCAGGTCGATGCGGACCTTCTTCGCCTGTTTTTGTCCTTACAGTATCTCATCACCACTCGTAATTTCCCCTATTTTGTTGCTCATATTCGCAGTCATACCCCTCTGCCTGGGATACTCACTGAGGGCAATGCGCGCGCCGATCGTGCATTACGTGGTCAGGTAAATTCCCTCTTTTCTGACCCCATTGAAAGCCATTCTTTTTTTCATCAGTCTGCCTCTGTTCTGGCCCGACAGTTTCACATTCCTGCTGATCATGCACGTTCTATTGTTCGTTCCTGCCCCCACTGTGCCGCTGCTGCCCCTACCTTTTCTTATGCCGTTAACCCCAGAGGTACCGCAGCAAATCAGCTGTGGCAAATGGATGTCACTTACGTGCCACAATTCCGCCCCTATTCGTTTTTACATGTTTCCATTGATACCTATTCGGGATTCCTCTGGGCGACCCCACAGCGTGGGGAAGCCACTCCCAAAGTTATTCACCATTTGCTAGCCTGTTTTGCTGTTATGGGTTGCCCAAGCCAGATAAAAACGGATAATGGCCCAGCCTATTGCTCCACAGCCCTCTCCACCTTTTGTGCCCAATGGGATGTTCGTCTCAAACATGGGATCCCTTATAATTCCACAGGCCAAGCTATTGTTGAACGTGCAAATCGCACGCTAAAAATCTTGCTTGACAAACAATTAAAACAAAGGGAGCTGCGTCTCCGAACCTTAGGAGACATTCAGCAACAATTGCATGTCCTTTTGTTTATTTTAAATTTAATATTGAATACAGATCAGCAGACCCCCGCGGATTGGCATTTTTGTAAGTCCGAGGTACTGGAAAGACCGCGTGTCTATTACCGTCAGCTGCCCGATCCGCAACGGTTGGGCCCAGTACCTTTAATTACTTGGGATCGGGGATGTGCTGCTGTGTCTCTCCCTGCAGGACCATTGTGGGTTCCGGCCCGGTGTGTGCGACCGGCACTGAAACAGCATGGTGTGGCACCAGGGGCTGTCAAACCCCATACTGGAGTTTCAGCTGACCTTGGAGGAGAACGTGGTGCCTCCCGGGTCGACAATGGCGGGACGGAGACGGAGGAGATGTAGCGTCCCAAGCCAGCCCGTGACATGGGGAGCAGTGAAAGCATTGATCGTCGCGGCTCAATGAAGACTGGCAGCAAACCAACAGCCAGAGACTCCTGAGACTCTGTTTGTGGCCATTCTCACCCAAATCACTGCTAATTCTGTATTGATTGTGTGCCTTATTTGCCTGCTATTTCCTGTAGGGGTTAACTCGGGAGCGCCTCCTCCGTTACGGGCCCGAATGACATATAACCTATGGGAAAGATTGGCTTCAATAGCAAATGTTACCCACTTTTATTTATTTGATTTTGTAGCAGCTGAAGAATTGTTAGGTACGTGCCTTATTCCAGTATGTCATCACCCTGAGGAAATAGGGAATGAGACGATGCTCACTGCTTATGCGAACCTCTCTTCCCAGTACTCTAGCATGGCTAATTGGGGCCCGGCCAACTATACTTTACCTTCTTGGGCTTATTTCTTGCTGTTGCTGTGTGCAGTGTATTTCCTTTTTGTTATGGCTTTGTTGAGAATCGCCCTGGCAGGCTCCACGAGTTATGACCTTGTCTGTCCGGGAGTTAATTGGCTTGCAAAAGCAAATTGATGGCTACCATGAGATGGCTGAGCACAAATAAACAAAAAAGGAGGGGATGTAGCATTCATGCAAGGTTCATGCACTTGGCAACATTCAGGGCACACCTGGAGTGTTGTGAGTGAACACACGGCTCCTCTCAAGGGCATGAACCTTGGAATCTCGCCCAGATGACATGAACTATGGGAAGCCTCCCAGGACTGGGCTCAAGGCCCAAGAGCAAGGAATGCGGTAGATAGATATTGGTAAATAAGAATATTAAACAAAGCCAGTGTATTCCTTTTATCTGTTGGAGTATGTAATGCGCGGGGGGAGAGAAAGAATAAAAGAGAGGGTGGAAAGCTGACAGGAAACCAGCCCGTTGGCAGACCAGCCTGCTTGCTTGCTTAAAGCCTTGTTCTGTCTTGTATTTGAACCGCAACAGATATATAACCAATAAGAAAATGAAAAGTAGAACAATACTATAGAAAGTACGATGGGGATGTGACGCAAGACTGCAGTGAGCTGGGATACCGATGACCATCTGAAAGGAATTTTTAATGCAAAAATATGTCAGAATATTTAAAACATGACATGATCACAGAGTACAAAAAATTACAACTATAATGTTGCTGTGTTGTTATTAGTTATTGTACAGTTCCCAAAAGTGCTGAGCACTTAGCTGGATAGGAAGAAATAGTCCCTGTCCTGGATAGAGTACAGTCTAATTTGGCAGAGATGCACAAAGGATGGGGGTAAAGAGAAGCAGCAGATCAACAAAATGATCTTGGTGATGCTAGGTGCACTTCTTCCTAGGGATGCATAAATCCATCTTTCCTCTCTTGGCCCACACATTCCCCGGGCTAACTATCATTAGCAATTTTATTATTGCCAATATACAAAAAATCATGAGATTGGTATAATTTTTTTTTTAATCTCAAGATTTTTAAGCCCTTTGAGTTGGTATTTTTGTTGTTTGTTTTTGGTTTGGGGGTTTTTTTTGCACCTACTTTTTTTCCTGAGCCTTTAGGTGACACTTGTGCCCCATTGTCCAACTTTTTGGGGACTAGGAACTTATTTTTAAAGAAAACTGAAAACAGAGATTTTGTTTCATAATTAATGATTCCAGGGGCTGGGGCTTTTAGAAAAACCCCGGAATGTCCAGAGAGTCACGATAAAATCACCCATGTTGGACAACACTGCCCTGTCCTCCTCCTTTTCACTTCCCATTCCCCCTACCTTTCTTCATCCATAAATACCTTCCCCCTTCCAAACTAGAGTTGCCAACTTTCTAATCGCACAAAATCCAACAGCCTAGCCCCACCCCTTCCCTGAGGCCCCACCCCTACCCCACCCCTTCCCGAGGCCCTGCCCCCCATTCACTACCCTTTCCTGAGGCCCTGCCACCCACTCATTCTCCCTTGGGGGCTCGCTCTCCCTCACCCTCACTTTCACTGGGCTGGGGCAGGGGGTTGGGGTGTGTGAGGGGTGAGAGCTCTAACTGGGGTTGCGGGCTCTGGGGTGGGGCCAGAAATGAGGGGTTCAGGGTGTGGGAGGGGGCACTGGGCGGAGGCAGGGAGTTGGGGTGCATGAGGGGGTGAGGGCTGCGGGGTCCAGGAGGGAGCTCCAGGCTGGGGGGGTGGGACAGAGGGATTGAGAAGTGGGAGTGGGCTGCGGATTAAGGCAGGGGGTTGGGGTGTGGGATGGGGTATGGGCTCTTGGGTTGGGCCAGGGATGAGGGGTTTGGAGGGCAGGAAGGAGCTCTAGGCTGGAGGCGGGCAAGGGATTTAGAGTGCAGAGGGGGCTGTGGGTTGAGGGAAGGGGTTGGAATGCGGGAAGGGGTGAGGGTTCTGGGCTGGGGCTGAAGGGCTTGGGGTGCAGGAGGGGTCTCCAGGCTGGGGGGTCGGGCCGAGGGATTCAGAATGTGGGAGAGGACTGCAGGTTGAGGCAGGGGTGTGAGGTGCAGGAAGAGTTAAGGGGTCTGGGATGGGGCTGGGGATGAGGGGGTTGGTGTGCAGGAGGGGGCTCCAGAAAGGGGGTGGGGCCAAGGGATTCAGAGTGTGAGAGAGGGCTCTGAGTTGAGACAGGGGGTTGGGGTGCAGGAGGGGGTATGGGCTCTGGGGCGGGGCTGAGGATGAGGGGTTTGGGTTGTGGGAGGGGGCTCTGGGATGGGGCAAGGAGTTGGGATGTGGGGGGTGAGGGCTCCAGCTGGGGGTGCAGGCTCTGGGGTGGGGCCAGGCATGAGAAGGTTGGGGTGCAGGAGGAGGCTCTGGGTTTTGGTGGGGCTCAGGGCTGGGGCTTGGGGCCTGGACTTACCCCAGCAGATCCCAGTTATCAGTGTAGTGGGGCTAAGGCAGGCTCCCTGCCTGTCCTGGCCCCATGCTGCGCCCCAGAAGTGGCCAGCAGGTCCAAATCCTAGGCGGCGGCGAGGGCGAGGGGGAGGGGGGAAGGAGTCTCCACACACTGCTCTTGCTTGCAGGCACCACGCCCTAGCTCTCATTGGCCGCGCTTCCCGGCCAAGGAGAGTGCGGAGCCAGTGCTCGGGGTAGGGACAGTGCACAGAGCCCCGTGTCCCCTGCACCTAGGAGCTGGACCTGGTGGCTGCTTCTGGGGCACAGCACACTTCCAGGACAGGTTGGGACTTGCCTGCCTTAGCTCCGCAGCAGCGCCGACCAGACTTTTAACAGACCAGTTGGCAGTGCTGACCAGAGCCGCTAGGGTCCCTTTTCAACCAGGCATTCTGGTCGAAAACTGGACACCTGGCAATCCTATTTAGAACCCAGGGTAGAGAATTAGTGAGTTGGAACATTAGTCATATTAAATTGATGAGAAGGCACCCTTAAATGAACGAAGTCAGTGGCAAACTTGCCACTAATTTCAGTGAGGCCAGGATTTCACCCACTATTAATTTACTCCATGACTAGCCCCACTCGTTTCAGTGGGACATTTGGCTGAGCAAGGTACTACTCAATATGTATGTTACTAAAAGAGTGGAATTCTTATTTTCAAAGGAATGTTTTCTACAATTTTTTTTTGTTCCTGTCACTCTGCTTGGCTTCTTTTCATTATGGTTTAATACCACAGGTGAATCCTGGCATCAGAATAGGTGACTCGCATCTGCATAATGGAATTTGTACATTGTAGGAGTCATCAAATGGGCAATGAAGGAAGGTTCTCTCAAAGCTCAATGCAGTGACAAGTGATTGCTCTCTCTGGCAGTCTCATCAGTCCCAAGGTCTCTCTAATACTTATGGAGCTCCATCAGATAATTCTTGTTTTGAATAATCAATCATCAGCAATAAACAAACAAACCTTCAAAATGTCTTGGACTGTTCTTTCTTTTCAGCAAAGGCCAACACACTTTTTTGTTGCATAAAGTGCCTTAGTGATCATTATTAGCATAATGGTTTAAATGTTTATTGGGTTATGGCCCTTCCTTAGCTATTAGTCTAGGAAAAACCTTATTAACTACTCTCTGCAGGGCAAGTCTGACCTGCAAAGCAACCTGTGCAGAATTTAAAAATACCAAGATATATTTTAATTTCAGCAGGTTTTGATGTTTTAAGTCACACTCAGAAATGCTGCACTTCATATGGATGAAAGCTGCTCAGTATCTAATGTGGGTAAGTGTCACTGATTGGCCATAAGGGCCTTATGTAGGTGCATTGTGTGGGGGGAAGGGAGTAAATGGCTTCCCTGTCAGGAACTCAGATGGTTCTGAGAGTGGTCGCACAGCAACTCAAAGAGATCGATTTGGCCCAATAAACCCCCACTAAGAGACTGTGCTCCCTGATTGGACAGAATGGCCAACAGATTCCTATTTAAGCCTTGTAGCAACAGCAGTGACTGCTCAATGCGTTTCATACCCACAGCTGTGTCTAACCAGCTTCCTGTACTGCCCTTTGCTCTAACCCATGCCTTCAACTGTTCCAGCCCTAGTCCCCACTTTCCTTGAACTCCTGGCTCCGACCATTGGCTTGTCTCATGACCACAACTCCAGTTCTGCCCTTTGGTTCTGTTCTGACCACTAGGTCAGACTCCTGTTCTGACCACTACTTCCCACAACCTACACCCCAGCGTGTCACAGTTTGACTTTGTCCCACAGCATGGAGCTTCACTCTGGAAGGGCCTCAACAGGAGCCCAACCCACCTTCTCATATGTTGTTGGGTCCTACAGGAACTGTAGGCTTAGGTCGCTGCGCTACATGACAGGAATGTATCCCTATAGGTCCAGGTAAAAGCCCCAGCATCGTCTTCTGTCCCCACAACTCTTGCATCCTTTCCATAAGCCCAAGCTCCCTTTACCTGATAAGTTCAGTGGGGATGGATCATGCCAAATTTTGCAGGTTCCTAAGCCAATGTCATCACCAATTTGCAGCCACAGTTGTACCCTACAGATCAGTCCAGAGTGGGATTAGTACTTAGTCTGCTCACTGTAGAGGTCTTTAAATGGGCATCCCCATTCCTGGAGGGGTCCAGTCCTTTCTTTGAACACTTAGAGAACTTTGAACAAGCAATAGTGGGCATCTTCGACTATCCTAACTGAGAATGTACCACAGAAGCAGCTCTCTATGCCCTCCAGCAGGTTCCCAGGTCTGCCACCAAATATGCAGCAGAATTTCAATGTCTGGCTGCAGAACCACTGGAATGAGGTCTGGCAGCAACGCTACTTCAGGCAGAGATTCAACAACTCTATTAAAGGTGAATTAGCGTGGGTGGAACCTTGACCAAGCCTGGGAGCCTGTATTAGGATTTGTGATCGGGTACTGGAAAGAGCCCAAGAAAAACAACACGCCAGATAAACCTCACTGGCCAGAACTCTTTCATCTTCCAGGGCCCCAGTTGCCTCACTAGACTCCAAACTGATGAGCACAGCCCCACCTGTCTGCTGACTAAAAAGAATTGTTGTCAAGCATTGGAGTTGTGCCTTCATTGTGGGATGCCTGGGCACATTGCAGCAGAGTACCTGGCCAAGGTACAGCCCACCTCTGGATCAGGAAACACAAGAGCCCAGTCTGAAAGACTGCATTTCAAACCTGCATTTGGTCTACGTAATACCCCACACTCTTCCAGCATTTCATGAATGACATCTACAGCAATATCCTCAAACAATTTATGATTATCTACTTTGACGATATTCTTATTTTTTCAGAGAATCAGGTTCTCCATGACTACCACATGCACACAGTTCTTAATTGGCTTTGTCAAAATCAACTTTATGGGAAACCTGAGAAATGTGAATTTGACAAGGATACCATGGGAGTTTCTGGGCTATGTCATCTCTCCAGCAGGACTTGCCATGGACACCCACGAGATTGGTGAGGCTGGTGAGTCTTGCCCACATGCTCAGGGTTTAGCTGATTGCCATATTTGGGGTCGGGAAGGAATTTTCCACCAGGGCAGATTGGCAGATGCCCTGGGGGGTTTTCGCCTTCCTCTGCAGTGTGGGGCACGGGTCACTTGCTGGAGGATTCTCTGCACCTCGAAGTCTTTAAACCACAATTGAGGACTTCAATAGCTCAGACATAGGTTAGAGGTTTGTTACAGGAGTGGGTGGGTGAGATTCTGTGGCCTGCATTGTGCAGGTCAGACTAGACGATCATAATGGTCCGTTCTGACCTTAAAGTCTATGATTCTATGATTAGAGCCATTACCAAGTTTTAAGGTTCCTTCCCCACTCTGAACTCTAGGGTACAGATGTGGGGACCTGCATGAAAGACCCCCTAAAGCTTATTTTTACCAGCTTAGGTTAAAAACTTCCCCAAGGTACAAACTTTGCCTGTCCTTCAACAGTATGCTGCCACCACCAAGCGTCTTACACAAAGACCAGGGAAGGAGCCCACTTGGAGACATCTCCCCCCAAACTATCCCCTCAAGCCCTACACCCCCTTTCCTGGGGAAGGCTTGATAAGAATCCTCACCAATTTGCACAGGTGAACACAGACCCAAATGCTTGGATCTTAAGAACAATGAAAAATCAATCAGGTTCTTAAAAGAAGAATTTTAATTAAAGAAAAGGTAAAAGAATTACCTTTGTAAAATCAGGATGGTAAACACCTTACAGGGTAATTAGATTTAAAACATAGAGAATCCCTCTAGGCAAAACCTTAAGTTACAAAAAGACACAAAAACAGGAATATATATTCCATCCAGCACAGCTTATTTTACCAGCCATTAAATGCAAGGAAATCTAATGCATTTCTAGCTAGATTACTTACTAACTAACAGTTGTAAGGCTGCATTCCTGATCTGTTCCTGGCAAAAGCATCACACAGACAGACAAACCCTTTGTTCCCCCCACCTCCAGATCTGAAAGTATTTTGTCTCCTCATTGGTCATTTTGGTCAGGTGCCATAGAGGTTATCTTAGCTTCTTAACCCTTTACAGGTGAAAGGGTTTTGCCTCTGGCCAGGAGGGATTTTATAGCACTGTATACAAAAAGGTGGTTACCCTTCCCTTTATATTTATGACACCAAGTGGAAAACATCATCGAATATACATGGAGTGCAACGGTTCTCAGATTTCCAAATTTTTACCTGCAATTCTTCTAAGGATTCTCTATGGCTCCTATAACAAGCCCTTCCTCAAGAAGAGAACTAATTTCACCTGGTTCACTGACATGCAGGCAGCTTTCAACAGCTTGAATTTATTTCTACCCCTGTTTTGACCCATCTGGACCTCCCAAATGCCTTCATAGTCAAAACCAACACCTCAGACTTTGCAATAGGCCTGGTTCTCTTGCAATTTACAGGCCCTCACCAGTTGCTTTGTCCTTGAGCCTTTTTTCTTGGAAACAGATTTCAAACTTATGATATATGGGACCAGGAGCTCCTAACCATCAAGGCTGCTTTTGAAGAGTGGCACCATCTTCTTGAGAGGGCCCACACCCTTATACAAGTCTGGACAGATCACAAGAATGTGGAGCATCTACAGACAACATGATCACTCAACCAGCATCAGATTTGCTGGGCCCTTTTCCTCTCCCAGTTTGACTTTACAGTTATGTACCATCCTGGAACTAAGAACTGGAAGGTGGATGCTTTGTCCCACAATGCTGAGGACTATGAAGTGGGATAGGAGGCTCACGCCACTGGTCTTAGTACTTCCCACTTTGTCTGTGGGACCGGCACTAGTCACGTGATGACCATTAGCTGTTCTTTCCTTCCAAGTTTTCATTTGCAACAAAACTTCTTTTATCATGGAGATCATCTGCACATTCCCAAGGGCAACTCCTGGCTTTAGGTGCTAAGGTTGAGTTATGACTCATCCATGGCAGGACATTTCAGCCAATTCAAAATTTGGAACCAGATCACTCGATATTTCTGGTGGCCAACCCTACAAACTGATGTTATAAACTATGTTAGGTCATGCAATCTCTATGCCTGCATGGAGAAACCATGAGAAAATCTGCAGGCCTTCTTCATCCCACTCCTCGCCTCTGCTTCCTTTGGTCCACCCTCTCAATGGACTTTATAGTGAAGTTACTGTGCTCCCAAAGGCACTCAGTTATCCAGACTGTACTGAACCTCCTGACCAAGATGGCTTATGTAATTCCATGCTGCATCATGCCATCTGCCCATGAAAGCATGAAAACCTTCCTGGAGCACATCTTTCAGCACCACAACATGCCAATGTGTATCATTTCAGATCAAGGATCTCACTGTGTTTCTCAGTTCTGCCAGGAATTTCTTTGCCTTCTCAGTTTCTCACCTTGACAGTTTCTTTCTATCCACAGACTGATAGCCAATCTGAAAGAGTCAATCAAACCCTCAGGAAGTCTCTCTGTTGTTCTCTGAATTTCCATCAGGATGAATGGGTTTCTCCCATTTCTGTGTTTGGCTGAGTCTGTGTACAACTCAATCCACACTTCAACACAGCAGACCTCATTGTTCACAAATTTTGTTTTTCACCCTCACCGATTCCATCCAGATCTGTGTGAGGGCTCTGCCATCCCAGCAGCTATGGACCTAGTCCTCCACCTCTAGCAAATGCACCAGGAACTCATATTTGCCAGTAAAGAAACTCACAAGTATTATATAGAAAGAAAGTGACAGGCCACCCCTAACCTTGAAGCAGAGGATAAGGTTTAGCTCAATTCAGAACCTGAAAATGGACTGTCTTTTGGGTAAGTATAATCACCAATGCCCGAGTCCTTTTTGGATCACTGATCAAATTAACCAAGTTGCCTTCAAGTTTCAGCTCTCAGAATCCCTCAACATTCATCCCACTATTCATGTTTCTCTCCTCAAACTGTTCATTAACAATGCTTTCACCGACCAGATCCTCCTCCACTCCCACTAATTGTATATGGGCAGGAAGAATCTGAAGTCCATCAGGTGCTCAATACCCGATGCGCTGGAGCAATCTCCAGTATTTAACAGATGGGAAGGGTGGCACCAGAGGAATGATCCTGGGAACCAGAAGAAACTGTTCACGCTCCTAATATCCTTCAGGAATTTCACCAAAGATACCCTGATCTACCCAGGACCATCGCTAGGAGGAGCTCTCAGGAATGGGGAAAGGTATTCTCAGGAACAGAGCTGACTCTGGGTACAGTTGCTTAGCAACCCAGTGATCTTGCCTGGACCCAATAAACCCCCTCTAAGAGATTGTGCTCCCTGATTGGACAGAAAATCCTACACTTCACTATTCAAGAGTTGCAGAAACAGCAGCATAGTAGCTGTTCAATGCGTTCCATGCCTGCTTCCTGTACTGGCCCTTGCTCCAACTCACGCCTGCTCCTGTTCCAGCCCTAGTCTTTATCTGCCTTAGAACTCCTGGCTACAGCCACTGGCTTGTCTCCTGGCCACCACTCCAGTTCTCCCCACTGAGTCTGCTCCAACCACTAGGCAAGACTCCTATACCAAACACTAGAATCACCTACACCCTGCTGTGTGACCTGTGAAAGGGCTGGCAGAATGGTAACCCTTGAGTGCAGGGACTTCCCCCTCTCAGCTCCCCTGGCGAGCAGAAGGTGGCTGGAGCCTTAGCATCATCTCCACATTAGCTGGTCACAGAGCTGGCTGGCTGTGCTGTGAGGGGACTGGGAGAAGGGCTGTGCTCTTTCAAGGGGAATAGCAATGTATATATGGCCTCTGTGCATCAAGGAGTTTCAGAATGCCTTTGGGGCTGCACCTCAGGTGGTGGGACTCCACACAGTGTCACAGTGCAGGGCTGTGTCAAAATAGCACAAGTGAGCCCACATTAAAAGAAAATACATTCATCTCTTTTTGAGTAAAGTATTGTGTCATTTTAAATCAAATTCATGGCTCTCTTTTCCCCTACACCAGTGTAAATCCATAGTAACTCCACTGAAGTCAATGGGAGTCATGCCCATATAGCTAAGAGCAGAAGTGGGCCTTACATTTTGTATTTCAACTGCCTCATTCATAATGCAATGGTTGTGCTAGTCTGTGTAATTAGAACCATGGTGTGGCTTCACACTATGTACAGTATCCTATCGGGGCATGCATGTGTGTATGTAACTAAAGTATATCAGTGCCAGCATTGAGTGTAGATAAGCCATATTCACCAGTGCCTCCCTCCATGCTCTGTATGCAATGCATTTGAGGGTGCTCTTGATAGCACATTAGTTTTTGGAGGTGTCATGTACACTCCCCAGTGCCAGAAGACCTCCTCTTCTAGTTAGCGGGAAAGGAGAGCAGAGTTTCACTGATGGGCTCAGATCACGCTTGGTGCATAAAAACATACTTACTGTGTTTCTTTTTAGAGGAATGGGATCTATAAAATGCAGTTATTGATTTAAATTAAATCAATGTCTGAATATGCTTCATGAAGATTTACAAGGGCCATGTTCTTGTAAGGTAGCAAAACCTGATTAAAACATTGTGTGACATTGTGAACTGAGACACTGAGACCAGATTTGTAAAAATATTTAGATACCTACAGATGCAAATACATGCCTAGTAGGATTTTCAAAAGCACTTAACTCCCATTGATTGAAAATTTCAAAACTCCTACTGCATTTTTAGGCATCTAAATATCTTTGAAAATTTGACCCTGAATATGGAATGTAGGGCCAAGACTCTAAACCAGATGGTCTCCTCTCACTTAGTGTTGATTATGTGGGATGAAGCAATGGGTGGCTAGGGCCTTTCCCTGCTCAGGATTGACCCTGAGTAGTTACTAGTTTCTTTCATATGATATACTTTAATATGTTGTAGCAATATGTGCTACATTCCATGGTATATATGCTTGGTAAGTGGTCATTCATTTATTAAGTGCTGCAAAATAATTTCTACCTCTGTCCAATAGAACACATTTTAAAAATTGATTTTACACAGCTACTGCATTTCTCACTTAAGCCCCTTTATTTCCTGCTCTCCATCTCAGTTTCATGCAGCCATGGAAAGTAGCAGCATTTCCCCGAAGCGCCAGTGTTTCATGGGAACATCAGCACTTCCTGACTGGCCCAAGGAGAAACACTGGCAGTGTCTTGTTCAATGCACAGTATCAGGCAGCACTGAAATAGTTATTATCAGATATTATAGAAAATCTCTTAGTGAATTTCTAACATAGTAAAAAAAAAAAAAGAAGAAACCCTCGCATGCAGTGGCAAACAACTTTTTAGCTGGAATTGAGAGAATGTGTCTTTAAAACACACACATACCCTTTTGAGGGGAAAAACAAACATTAAACAAGTAGCCCCAGATTGTCCCTGGCACTGACATGTGCATGCAAAGGAGGGAGGGAGCATGTACTATACACTTTGTACACACTGTGTAAGTCCCAGGGCCAATAGCATTTGCCAAGTTGAGGGAAGTACAGGGACAGGCAATGAGGAAGTTGGATTATAGGGCAATGCAACGTGCCAGAGAAGCACTATTCATCCCAGAGCTCCCACAATACCTCCTGCTCATGAGTATGGCTTAACTCTATACTCCAGCTCCTGGTGTTGGCTGAATTCTCAGGATCCATCAAAAGTCTTATATAAATCTAAACCGGGACAAAAATACTGTGAAAGGAAAGGCAGAATACCTTTCGATGGATTTATTTCCTGCATTTATTATGCCATGGTGAATCCACACATCAGAAAGCATGTGAACACAGAGTACATTTCCATAGAGATGGGCTCATTAACTATTACCAAGCCCAAATGGTACATGAAGTGCATTCTGAAAAAGAGAAGAAAGACTTGGCCATTGTCAAGAAATAAGCTGAAGGAGAAAAAAAAAAGATATTGCCTTATAGCTTAATAATATTCCTCTTTGTTCATTTATTAGCTGATACCCTTCCCTGAATCCAGCCGTTTTTTTTTTTAAATTCTCAAAAGGTTCTCTTCAATTATCTAACTACCACTTTAAAAAGCAAACATCTCTCTCTACTTGTGTAGAAGGTATATTCTTTACTTGGAGCCCTCACTAATGTTCAGCTACAGTATCTTAGAGCAAATAAAATAAGATAAAATAAAATAAATCCATGTATTTCCTACCAGTCCTTCCCCTCACCTATTCAATAGGTTGAACAAAGATTGCACTATATGCATTCTTTATAGCTTGGGTAGATTAACAGCTTCTTGTTTGTTTGTGTTTCACAAAGCAAACATTGAAATCTGTGGTCAGGGCTGCGGTAGGGTGTTGCTCTTTTTCGATCTTACGATTTTGATATAATGCATAGATGGGTAGAAGTACATTTCATTGCATGTAGGATCTGTTGAGTCCATCAATATGCATTTTAGTAGGGTTCAATATGTTCACCTCTCTCTTCAACTGCAGCAGATATTGCGAGTGCTATGTGGGACGATACTACTGCAATCAAGATAAAGCTTCTGACCACAACTCCAGTTTAGTTGGTATTTCAAATCTAATAGGACATTGTGTTCTTTTAAGGCTCACATACAAGGGGAGCAAGAGGTTTCAGGAGACGACTTACACTCTGCACAAGCTACGCACTTTGCCAGAGCCTGCACCGTGGAAAGAGCCACCACCACAAGGCTAATAATCTCTATCCCCCACAAGTGGGCAGGGATTGAAAGGGCCCGCTTCCACTGCCCCGCTTCCACTGGCCTGAACCTCTGCTTTGGACCAGTGGAGGGAAATAGTCTGCACCAGCAAAAAAGGCTGGCACAGCTTACTTTTCTCCCCCACACTGCCCCAAACAAGGGGGAAGCACCAGATTGTGACTGTGGGTGATGAAGTTACATGCTACCCCTTACTTCAACAGGGCTGTAAAGTTACAAAGCAGCCCTTAGTACCTTATAAATATTAATTAGCCTCCCATGTCTGTGAGGTATTACTACTCCTATTTACTTGGTAAACTGCAGGCCAGTCTACACTAGAAGCACTACATGGGTGCAGCTGCACTGCTGTAGTGTGTCTGGTGAAGATGCTCTGTGCCGACAGGAGAGCTCTCTCCCATCAGCACAATTACTCCATTTCCATGAGAGGCAGAAGCTATGTCGGTGGGAGAGTGTCTCCCGCCGACATAGCACTGGTATGGACAGCTCTTAGGTCTCTGTACCTTGTGTCGCCCAGGGGGGTGCCTTTTCACACCCCTGAGTGATGTAAGTTATATCGACTTAAGTGATAGGGTAGGTCTGCCCTGAGTGTTTACCTCCCTACTCCAAACTGCCCTAACTCTGCCCTGATAGCAACTCTGGCCTGAAATCAATCAGGAAAATAGACTGCCTTGTCCATCCATGACAAACTGTTCTATTGTATCCAGGGCCACAGCAGCCAGAATGCCTGAACCGTCATCATCATAAGGGGGTAGAGCACTTATGGAAAACAAGAAAACGTTCGTGTGATGACAAGCCACAGTGTACACTGGAGACTTACATGTACAAAACAAACTATAGAATCAGTGTTCTGTGGTACCATTCTGAGACTGTTCAGGAAAGGATACATGGGCAGTGGTGCATCTCTGTGGAGGCAATGTGATGGTTGTTGTGTGCCTTAGCTGAGAAGTACAACTATGTTTGTATACGTGGGCAACAAAATGATTATATTAAATTGCCCACAGATATTTTACTATATCATTGGTTATTAAACACCGGTGATTCATTCTTACCATGACAAAAAGGTATGTATGTCTGTGTATGGGGGGAGGGATAACTCAGTGGTTTGAGCATTGGCCTACTAAACCCAGGGTTGTGAGTTCAATCCTTGAGGGGGCCACTTAGGGATCTGGGGCAAAAATTGGGGATTGGTCCTGCTTTGAGCAGGGGGTTGGACTAGATGACCTCCTGAGGTCCCTTCCAACCTTGATATTCTATGATTCTGAGATATAAGCCCACACATTTTCCTCTTCTGTTACATTACATCATATTACATGGTAAGTCACATGATATAAGCCCCCATCCAGAATGCATTTTTCTTTTTCTCCAAGACATGCTTCTCTGGGACAGATGGATACAAAGGTCAGATGCTAGATAGAAATACTGCTAGTTATTCACCCTGTGAATCATCACCTTTTGCCTCAATCATTTCACAATATATGGATCAAGCTTTAAGTTTTATGTGGAAAAAACATCCGCTCTCCGTGGGTGAAAGAACAGTAGAAAACAGGATACCACAGACCAGTAGCCAGCTCTGTTTGACCTACTAATATAAAATGTCAAAGATTAAGATTTCAGCCATTAAAGATCAATGTGTGATCAGCTACCAAATATGAAGCCCAATGTGGCATCAACTTGCAGCTCTGACTTCAAGATATTTCTGACCTACTTCCCAAACATTTTATAGTAGAAGGATAAGGCTAAAGATCTAGTGGGAATGCACTGTGCAATCATGTAGGAGACCTGTGACTTCCTGTCCCAGTTTAACAAAGATTATGCAGAGAAAAGCAAAATTCAGCTTGTCTTAATTTCGGATCAGAGGTTAGCATTCTTTCCATCTACCGTATACCATTCTTTCATTTACAGAAATGCAACACAAATTTTCTGTACTTCCTATGTGTGTTCACTTGCTACCCAATTAACATCCTATTCCCCTGTAGTAGTTTTGTCCTCAGACCAATACACTTGAGCTTTTAACCTTTTCTACCTCATCTGTATTACACTAGAAAAAAACAAGGTGTGTTTTTAAACACACATTAGGTAACATGTTACAAACCTAGTGGTGACAGCATGTCATAGGTTTAACATGTGTTAGTGACTCAAGGAAACTCTACACCCACCCCAGGTTTTACCCCTCCCAGCTAACACATGAAAAATACAAATTGCTTTAACATATTAGTTAACATGCTAAAAACACTTTTCTTACCACTGAAGACAAGGCCTCAGTTCCTGATATTTATCCCCTCCAGGTCTGCCTAATGCCACTGGAGGATGAAGGAATGGAGTTGGTGAGCTCACCAGAAGGCCTTTTCGCTATCTGGGGGGACAGGGACTGTGATGCAACTTCCAACATAGAAGGCATAAAGCTTGGTAAATGCAGGATAGAGAATCTCAAGGGCTTCAAGAGAGGCATGGAGAAGCCTAGGGAGAAGTGCTGAAACATTTCTTAGGGCTTGATCCAAGTACCATTGAAGTTAATGGAAAACTCCTGTTGACTTCAGTGGTAGTTGGACTGGTCTCAGGCACTATTTTTCTTTGGCAGTCTCTAAACCAGTACAACCAAGGCACTGGAGCTAGCTGCACTATGCATTTCATATATCATTACTGGGCAGTCTAATTTCTTGCTGGGCTAGCCTGTCCCCCCAGCCCCTTCATTCAGTCTTTGAAAAAATATAAAAGGCCCTGATGCACAAAGTTGCTCTAATTATAAAAATGAAACCAAAGAAGGTTGCTAACATGCTTAGACTCTGGTGTGAAAGTCACCCTGGCATGCCTCTCTGCAGTCAGATCTGGAACTGCAGGTAAGTCCTGCTTTGATTTCCCTCCACCCAAACTATAAACACCTCCAGACTAGCTTTGGGAATTAAAGAGCTCCCTCCCCAGAGAGTTTCCTTTATTTAACAGAAAGTCTCCCACAGGCATACATGACACCTTTATATCTCAACTTCTTGGCTGAGGGACTCAGTCCCAGTCTGTCTATCACACGTCTTGATTTCATCCAGGTGCCTCATCTAGATGCTCTGACCTCGGGTCTTCTGATGCTACCTGCGTGGAGTCTTCCTCTGATGTTGGGATCTGTGGAGGTCTCTCAAAGATTCCTCCAAATACTAGGTGGGCACATTATAGCTATCTCACTAGAATCCTCCCCTTTTCTGAAGCTCTTCTTCCAGGTCACCTGACCTGGTCGGCACCTTAGGAGACTCTCTGACTTCGGAACTAGCATTCTTCTTAACCCAGATTTCCAGTTTGGCTCAGGATCTCTGGGATCTTCCCTAGTCTAGAGCTTCCGTTCTTCTCAGAATTCTCCCTCTAACTGAGATCTGTAGCCTTTTATCATGCCCAGCTGCTTCCTAGCCTAATTAACTACCTCCCAGTTACTCAATGAGTTAATAACTCCCAGGTGGAGCTGAGTTGGCTCATTCCCCCAGTTGAGCCTGTCAGAGAGAGGCTGGGCTCCTGACACCTTCACAGAATCAGCTACCCTTTGACAGAGTAAATTAAGAAATGATACTCAGAATAACAGTGATGCATAAATTGTTTTCCAATGACAAGTTACAGAGGCATGCTGTGTACAGTACACTATTTAATTGAATGCAGAATATCTAATTCTAGAATTGTAATCACATATTGGTCCTATTTTTCTGTTCCTACTCACACACTAGCAACGTAATGGCTCAATCCAGAGAATTCTGGTCCCGATGCAGCAAAGAATGTGAGCATATGCTTAATTTCAACTAAGTATGTAGTTCCCTTGAAATCAATAGGACTACACACATGCTTACATTTAAGCACATGCTTAAGTACTTTGCTGAATCTAGACTCAGCACCTTGCAAGATTGTGTTCTTAGATAGCTAAACTATTTCTGAATATTTTCTTAATGGTTTCTAATTAATTTGGCAGCTCTCTGTTCACTCTCTTGGTAACAATTACTTTATTACACATGCCCAGTAGCTTTGAATAAAATGATCAAGTGCGGAGGATGTAATTGTCACTTGATGCATTTCACAGTACAATGCCTTATTTTATACTTTTTGCCTTTTATATAATGTGGACTATGTTCTTTTTCGGTTGCAATCAGTAGGTCCAAATGGCAAATGAATGCTTTTCCTGCTTCAGTGTTTAAAGTAATGTCATCTGTGGACATCTGTTCTTGGAAATGAAGATGCCCTTTAAGTATAAGATTTTCAGATGTACTCAGCATTGTCTTAACTCTATTCACCCTGAAAAATATCAGCTGCAAAAGAAAAGCTGCAGTGATTTTTACCACTGCCTTAAATCGGTATAGAAAAAATAATAATTTAGTGTTATCCTAGAAATAAATATTGCACCCCAACATAATTATGATGCACCTACCAGAAGCAAAATGGCAAAGAATAAAGTGATAGGTATTGCCATTGCTGTATCTAAATTTCAGCTCCATTACTACAGCCCCAGGTTCCTCTGATACCTTCTGTCAGATGTGTGCAGTTCTCAACTCAGTCCTCTCTGAACGATGGTTCTTTGGTTCCATCACCTGCACGGAAAGGATGGAAAGAATGATAAGGACAAAGAGAAGCATTTATTTGGAAACTCCTCCTCTCACACTCTCAGCCATTCAAAGGACAGGTTCTATCTGTTGTTTCCTTAACTCCATTGGATTGCCTACAGAATCCAGGATTTAAGAGGATTTAAGAGGTTGGGTCTTTAGCAGTCACACACATGGGACATTTTAGGCTTCCATGTTTATTAGAATATTGTTTTTAAAGAAGACCAAAAAGTCATTGCTCCTCAACGGGACCCTCTGCTCATGCTCTCTGTTCTGTGGAGGCCTGGTTCTAAGTAAGCCTCCAGATCCACGCCAAGGGCACAGGAAAGGCAGTGATGCAATGTTTCTTCTGAGTGTGGACAGTGATATGGCAATCAAAGAACAAGTAATGTGAGCAAGCAACAACTGTTTTGTCAGAAACTGAACTGCTGAAGGCAAAGCTGGAAAAAAAACCCCATCAAATTATGAGAAACATAAAATAATATATATGGTTGATTTTGTGCCATTTTATCTCTGATCTGTGAAATTCTTAAAATGTTTGCTTCCACCCTGAGATGTGGCAAACGCAAATATAAAGATCTTACAGGCAACATTAAGACATAACAAAACCACTAGCCATTAAATTGGTACCTTCGGGCTCAAATCCTGAAGTCCTCATTCAATTTAATTTCTACTCAGTCCTTACTAACCAAAGCTGCCACTGGCCAAATCTTGAGAGGTGCTGAGCACCCACAATTCCCATTTAAGTCAATGAGAGTTTTGCTTGAGAAAGGACTGAGTGAAAATTGAGTAAAGTCCAAGACTTTGTTTATTCTATTAAATAAATGCATGCCCCCAATGATGCCTTCCAACAATTAGTCTTTCTGCTTGATTATGGAACTTTTGCCACTCTGTTACTGTATCTTGCCATTAGATACCCAGATCCATTTGACGCCGCATTAATTGTTTTGTTTCTCTCTCACTGGAACCTTGCGTATAGTTCCAACAGGCAAAGGCATCAATAATGTTACATGTGACAATCTAGTTTTCCTCTCAGGAGGGCAATGGAAAAGGGAGTCTGTTCTCTTACAGACCACAGATTTGTTATTTTGGAAATCACAGGCAGCGAAGCCTAACATCGTGCTCTCAATTAATACATCACAGCTGGTTGATAGCCTTGTAAACAAGGCAGTCTAGTGGACAGAGTAGCTCCCTGAGAACAATTTAGAAAGCAGATTGTTAGAAATGGTGGGGTAGAAAGGCACAGGCTGTCACAGTGACTGTATTCGATACGCTGACAGTTTGAAAACTGTTGCTGAAAGTGTGATGGATTAACTGTTTAGTTACTGCTCTGCAATTGCTACACTGGACACAGTGACCTGAGGAGTCAATTTCATACAAACGACTTCACTTCATTATCTTTTGGATACCTCTGTGTAACTCTCCTAAATTCTAGTGGGAACTGCACATGCAGAAACAGCATATATCTTTCAGAAGCATGCAATAAATTGCTGTCTACATTAAAGGCCACATCAAATATTATTTTTTATAGTTCTATAACGTCTTTCATTCTGAAGGAATCCACAGTTCTTTACAAACCATGGGCCTGATTCTGATCTCACATACTCTGTTTCTACCAGTAGTATCACCCTAGAACAGATTTTCAAGTGTTCAGCATCCAAAACTGGACCCCGATTTGCAAAAGAGCTGAGTTCAAATGTAGGCACCTAAATAAGGACCAGACTCCAAGGTGCTGGACTCTTTTTAGAAATTTCACCACCTGCTTTGATGCCCAAATGGGAGCTGAGCTCTTTTGAAGCTCTGATCCTTACTGACTTCAATCGAGTTATCACTGCAAGGGAGATTAGAGTCTATGTGTCGATATATACTCTCCATCCCAAAAGAATAGTAATGGGGTGTGTGGGAATGTACACACACCACTAAAATGCATTATCTTTGTAACGGAGACTGGTAACTAACCAGCAGACAGTGTGCTCCACAGTATTATAGGAGAGGAAAAGAGGCAAATCTCTATTCCTATGAAAAACAGCATGGCAGCATTGAACATTGAAGGATTTTTTAGTATAATCAGACAGAGATTTCACACAGTAAACTGCCTGGTATCTACCTTTAGGATCCCTGAAAGGATGGAAAGTAATCTACCCTGCTGGGTTATAAACATAGTTAGAAACATAGGAACTGTCACACTGGATCAGACCCAAGGTCCCTCTAGTCCAGTATGCTAGCACCAACAGTGGCCAGCACCAGATGATTCAGAGGAAAGTGTAAGAATCCCACAGTGGGCAGATGTGGGATAATCTGTTCCCTGCATAGGTTACTTCTGTTCCCTGATAGATAGAGTTTGGCTTAAGCCATAAAGCACAAAGTTTAATAACCCTTACCAATTTTTTGTTTTCATTAAAGCAGGAAACTCTATTCTTCATATCCCTACAAATATTGCATCCTGTTTTGAATCTTGTTAAATCCTTAGCCTCAATGACCTCCTGGGGCAATGGGTTCCATGTTAAGGGTTATGCAGTTTTGAATTTATTTACAAAATGTTTTATCAGTGAAACACCTGGTGAGATTAGATGGGGATTTGGATCTAGCTTCGTTTTCAATTACAGACATATAGGGCTCAATTCAATTCAGGCATAGTTCAGTGATGGATTTCTCTCTTATATTAGAGCATCATCAGATCCATGCACTGATGGATAATTATCAGCTATATCTTTAGATAATTCCAGTCCATTCTGAGAAAAGAAGCGAAACTTCATCCTATCCCCTTCTTTAGGCAGATACTTCCATCAGCTGACATTCATAAAAGAGTCAGGAAAACTCAGACTCAGATAATAGATACCAGGAATCAGTCAGCACATAGCTAGACTCACAATGGCATCAGGACACAACTGTTCCCTGCACAATTTAGGGCTCCCACCACCTACCCTCCCTGGGCGCTGGGTTGCAATGCCCCTCTGTGGGTTAGTGGAATCTTTTCCCAGTGAAAGAGCCTTCACACAGTGTCCTTAAACATGTACATGTATTTATTAGAAATTAACAATTCATCAGCCGAATATACATGCCAAGCATCTAATGCTCAACACTCCCAATAAAGCAGACAGACTTCTTTTGATGACCAGTCAGGATCATGACTGATCTGGGGCTCCACAGTATGGTCCTGCAGGGATTAAGAGTTCTGGCAGCTCTGGTCTTGAGCTGTGTTCCAGAGTTAAGTTCCAAAGAGCTTGTCTTTTGACCCTCATTATATAGCTGAAATGAGGGTTTCTCTTATTTATGCCTTCACCAATTATTTTAATTGAAGCATGACTATAAAATAAATTTCACCAAGCATAAACCCCAGTGAGCTAAAACCATTTTCCTAGCAACAGCAAAACCTTTTAATTTCTACTTATCAGCAAAAGCAACTTTTAACAAAAACTCACACAGACACTAGTAAGAAACTTTCAGAAACTCAAGGTTAGCTTGCATATTCTATTGCGAATATGGACCTTCTATTCCCATGAACCTGTGATTTTACTGTATCTGTCCCTGTTAGTAATGCTACATCTGATACTTCTCTAGCTGGCTAAGCCTAAGCCAAAGCCAAAGCCAAATTCTCTTGACTCTATAGTTTTGTTTCAAACTTAGGGTGACTGAGCATACAAAATGGCTGTGGGTTATGCCAAGTCCAAACACAAGATGGCCATGGAGCATGTGAAGTCCAGGCCTCTCATTACACAATCATGCTTATCTTAAAAAATAAATAAATAAAAAAAAATCATGCATTAGATTTACTTGATTTTTAACATTCTTGGCTGGGTGTCTCTAATTTGCTAAATTGATTAGTCATAATTACTCCTGTACCTTCTAGGTATGACTGCTTGCTGCTAAGAGGATGGTCTGGCTGGGAACACATGAACCATGTGTGCTATACGTTATGTTTGTTGAAACTTTAAACAAAAGCTGAGCTAGATTTTAGACAGGTAAAAGTTTTGCCTCTGCCACTAATTTGGTGTGTGATCTAGGGCAAGTCACTTACATCCTTTGCCCCCCCCCCCCCAAGTCTGCAAATTCTGGGGATCACAACAATGTCACAATACAGAGTACCAATTTATGTTAATTTTTGTTGTGAGTTCTATGATGTGAACACCTCTGTACTAGGGAACAAACTGACACCACCAGCTGTGCTTTAGAAGTGTGTAGCCAGCAATGACTTCAGTCCCTACATGTTATCAACAACACATACTATAACTAGGTCACATAAGATTTGCTTAAAGTTCCACAGAATCCCAAAGGTTACTATATACAATACTGGGTAAATAAGGACTTAATAGGGAAGCAGATCAACACCACATGGAGGAATCATTTTAGATGTCCATGACCAGGGAGAATGGGAATGGAACAGGAATACACACATGATCAAACAACAGCACTTTAAGAGTTTAAATGAGATTAGATTGGATGTTGCGATTACTGCTGACATGTAAACTCAGTGATGTAAGCAGAAAAAATACACCTTTGGGAAAAGCATCCAGCTATTCACAGAAGGATAATAAGAAAGGACTGGGCCAGTTTGTGGATAATACAAACCAAATAGATGATACTTTCAAGCTGAATGCTCTTGCTTCAGTTTTGTAAACTGAAACTTTGCTTAGGCATTTTCTTACCATAAAAGTGATTAGTATTTGAGCCAGGGATCCATAAAAATCTAAAACTGTGCAGATCAATTTGTAAGGTAATTAAGTGTTTTCTCCAGGATTCTATGATAGCTATATAAATGCTAAGTGATGTTGTTATTATTACACATAGGCGCAACACATACCTTTGACCATTTTATCTGTACTCTGCCTACTAATCCATTTTATCCAGGAATACTTCTAATTTCTAAAACTCTGAACAGTTTCAAACAACTACTATAAAAAAACCACAAATGAAATGAATGCTTCCTGTCCCCAAATGCTGAATTTCTAACTGAAAATTACAGTGGTTGGAGACTGAAAGACTCCATTCAGTCCTGGAGAAGAGTCAGATTAGTGGATTCCCTCCCCCCCCCCACACACATACACAGTTGCTGTTTTACTTTTTCAGTGGATAAAACAAGAAAAAAGTAAAAATAGTGAAGAAAATACGTGCCTGCATGCGGAGTGGGGTTCCTCACCCAAATGAAAAAAAATTCTTAGGACAAAAAAAAAACCCTGTAATTTCTTTTGAAATTTTTAATTACATACTTAATATTTTTGGCCACTAATAATGAATAATGAACTCTTAAAAATGCCTAAAGTGCTCCAAAATGCTTCCAAACTCACCTTTCTCTAAAGTAAGTGGACTGTAGAATACATAATGTAGTGGTATAATTGGAAATGACTTGCATGCCTCATTAGCTTATAACACATAGTAACACCCAGGTATTCTGTCTGTGATGTAGCAGTAGGAGTGAGGATGGAAGGCCCACAAAGGTACAGGACTGTGAAACAGGTATGGCAAGGATGGCCAAACTGTGGCTTACGAGCCACATGCAGCTCCTTAAAGTGCAGCTCACGGAGCCCTCTGCCCTCTCCCCACGTTCTCTACCTACCAGACTGGGGGAGGTGAGCTTGGGACCTCTGCTTTCAAGCAGGCTGGTGGGGTAGGGGCTTCTTCCCAATGGGGATGGGGGTCTCGGAACTCCAGCCCTGTGGGGCACACCTGCTGGGGCTTGAGGCTTCAGCAGGAAAGGGGCTGAAGCCCCGAGTCCTGGCAGGTGTGCCCTGGCTCTCGAACTTCTGAAGATTGTCATATGTGACTTGGAGGGTCAGCAAGTTTGGCCACCCCGATGATATGGTCATGGCAGGAGTTGAGTCTCTGTGCTTTTGGTGAGATGCGGGGAGAGACCTTGAGTGGATTGTTTATGATGTTTGTGTAGCTAGAGATCTGAACATCTCCAGTGCTATTGCACAATGATTTCAAGAGATGGAGAACAATATAATTAACTGAAACTGCAGTAAGTTGGCATTTAGCTGAGATGCTGTGGCTAACTCTACGCTTGGGAAATTTTAAAAGAATCAGGTTGTAAAACCAAACTAATTCTTCAGGGTAATTCCTTCCTTGAGAATGTAATAAATACAAATACAATTCTTCAGGGTAATTCCTTCCTTGAGAATGTAATAAACACAAAGGGCAGGAGATTTTTCAAAACAGATTGCATTCTTATATTTGCAATCTCCTATACTGGCACACATGTTCCCTCCGGCATGCTACAGTCATATTACAATGCTGTATGACAGAGCATGATGGATGAGCCTCAGAGAGTTCAGAGGCTTGGTTCAGATATGCTCAGATGCACATTGGAAGCTTAAAAAAAAATCTTTGATCAAGAAGTTGGACTGATAACACATTTTCTCATAAGATTTCCAGTATTTACAAGACAAGAATAAATGGGCTTAAATTGCAGCAAGGGTGGTTTAGGTTGAACATTAGGAAAAACTTCTTAACTGTCAGGATGGTTAAGCACTGGAATAAATTGCCCAGGGAGGTTATGCAATCTCTATCATTGTAGGTTTTTAAGAGCAGGTTAGACAAACAACTGTCAGGGATCATCTACATAATACTTAGTTCTGCCATGAGTGCAGGGGACTGGACTAGATGAGCACTCCAGATCCCTTCCACTCCGATGAGTCTATATCCCAGATTTGGATGGACTGAAAATTTCTCAGTTATTGCATTTCATGCGTTAAGTGCTGAGAAATGCAAATTCAATTAATTTGACTTTCAGATATTCAGGTCCAGATTAAGTTTTCCACAAAGGATATTGTCAGGTTTTATGGAATCAAGACCAATTTGTATCATTACATTCCGTTCGTGGAGGCACATGTATAGTTCCTATTGAATTTCAGGGGAAGCGGTCTTGTCCATCAGAAGGTGAAATTGTTATTTCAATGATCTCTCTAAACAGAATGGTAAGAATATGAAAAAATATTTTTAGACTTAAATTATTTGCATCCTTTAATAAACTGATAATTTAGAATAACTGATCTCTTTGGAAATATTTATCAGGCCAGGTTTTAAGTTAACACTCATGGGAAATTTGTAAAATGATTCAGTTTCCATGAGCATTTAAACCGACCTTCATTTGAACAAAGTATTTGCTAAAGAGTATAGCAGTGTTAGTGTCCACTTGGGAGCAAGCTAAGATTGTCTAATTACTTGAGCTAGTAACCTAAACCAGATTTGAGTCCTTGGAGATCAAAGTGACTCAAAGTCACACAATGATTTTTTTAAAGAAATGATTTAAATTGTGAGCAACTATTTTAGGTCACTGTTGGAAAGCTAAATTTTAAATTAAAAATATTATTGGTAATCCCCTCTACAATGCATATTTTTAGTTTGTATTTGTAAAAAAAAAAAAAGAAGAAAAAAGAAAAAAGCCTCTAATTGGAAACTTATGCAAATACTGTGCTCTTCGCTTTTAAAACAGATTTTACTATTTTTGATGGGTAATTAACACTAACAATTTGATACATTTGTAAAAGATAACATGTTAAACTTTTTAACTTCCCAGTTGTCCTTTTGTGCTGAGTGTAAATGTGAAATATAAACACACATGAAGCTTCCTTTCATCTCAAAATAAAGAGTGTTACTGTTTTTCAAAAGGATCAAGTGTTACTTCATTGCTGATATAATCCAGTTAATTTGCAAGAAATATTGAAAAACAGAACAAACACATAAACCTTAAGATATCATGTACCTCCATCTTTCAAGGTCTAACTATACACGCAGCAAGGGCCAGATATTGCTTCTATTATTCAGGCAGATAGCTCCACTGAATTTCATCAGAACTACTGCCTAAAGTCAAAGCAGGATTTAGCCTTAAATACACACCGGTAACCTTTGGAGGTTGATCTTAAGGGTGTGTTTATATTTCAATCTCAGGGTGTGGTTGCAACCTGATTCTTGACCAATAAGCACCTGTCCCACCTTCCTCTCTCCCATATGCCCACTACACCCCCCATAAGGTAGGTCTACACTGCGATCAGAGGTGTAAGTGCAGCACTTGTAGACATCCCCAAGCTAGCTTTCATCTAATTCGCTTGGGCCCAGTAGCTCTGCAGGTAATTAACCAGGATTCTGGGTGGTACTGTAGGAGTGAAGTTGTGAAAGGACAGGCTGTACAATCCTGTCCAGGATGCTGAGTGTATACGTGAATGGCTACCATATGCTGCCCCTTGCGCGGCTTCACTGCGATTGTTACTTGAACTAGTTAGATCAAATATCTTATGTGGGCTGGAGTGGGCATGGGGGAGAGAAAAAGAAGGTATAACAGAGAGGTTGGTGCTTATTGGTCAAGCATCAGGTCTGAAATCCTTAACCTCCCAGTTTTCCTGCTGCAGGATACTGAGCAACTCCCTCTGACTTCAAAGGAAAGAGAAAAGCAGCAGCAGCTTTTCTGTAGTTTTATGGCAAGATGTTCTATTGCCGTCACTCTTGTCTTTAATATGATTTGAACAAATAATGGATGTCGTCTTCTGATCTCTGAGCATGAAGCTATAAATAAAGTAAGAGTGAGATTCCCCTTCCCCCACCCTTTTCATTAAGATCAGTTTTAGGGTCTTACTTTTAATACAATTGAAGGATGCGTTCGTATGAAATTATCACAAAAATAGAAGGGGCGGGGAGCAAGGGGTTTTCTAAATCCACATAAGGCATTGGTGTGAAATGTAATTTTTCCACTGTGTTTACAGCAGGCCTGGTGAGAAATAAAACTCATTCTCACTGAATCAGCAGCAGGCATTTCAGAGCTTCTTGATTCAGCTCCAGCAGGTAAATAAGCATTTCTTAGCTGAAACTCTTATGCTGCTACTTTAAGGACCAACGCCTCAATCCTGCAACTGACTCCACACAGGCAATTCTCTGTTCTCAAACTGCATTCAAGAAAATAGGGTTCCATGGAAGCTGAGGAGTTGACATATATAAGGCCAGTTGCAAGATCAGGGTCTAGTTCTCTCTCTTGTGAATTGGTTTTTGCTTGCTTGAAGCATAAACGAGCAATACGTTAGAAAATGTAAATTTCAGTTTTTATTTCAACTAGTTGAAATTGCATAGATTCATTATAGATGGATACATTCTTTGCAACACTCATGCAGCCATATTAATTTCAAAGGAGCTGCAGAGTGTAAGACAGCACAGAATTTGAAACAGTGGAATTCCATGGATATAACTGAGGGGACATTTAGGCTCTCAGTGCTCTCTGTTTTCTTGAAGGGGAGAGGAAGAGGAATTTTGTTTTACTTTGTGCACCTCTTCTACTCTATATATGTTCTTAAACCATCCTCATGGCTGTAGTATCCAAGTGCCTTCCAGTAACACTAAGTGACATGACTAACATCTGTCACATGGGGTTTGTTTTTTCTCCTAACCTCTCCCTGGGCATGGGATGGGAGAAGGGGAGGGGAACAGTGTGTTCAATGTAGCATTTTGTTTTGGTATGTTTTTTAAATACTATGTGTTCATATCAGAGAAAGCAAGGTCAAGGAAATGTGTCTTGCACTTGGAGTGGAAGGTGATGAAGGTTTGTGATGGTCCTTAATTCTTGGGGAAGTTCATTTCACAGTCTTACAGCAGCTTCTGTGAATGCTCTATTTCCAGAACAGATGAGCTTCACCCTTGTGGCATATCTCTACTGTGTATACATACAATATATGACAATACTTTTTTATTATATATGGAATGTAGTTAAGGTTGCACAGAGTAAATATTTCTAAACTACCACTATGGAAAAAATGGAAATGTATTAGATTCATAATTGGACCTTTGGATGAACAGATTATGAATACAAAAGTATCATTGCACCCCCTTCCAATTACATTTTTAGCTGCTCATGTAGAGTACAACTGTGACAATGGATGGCTTGTGAAACTTGTTCGGGTTGTTGTGTTTGAAACTCTCAGGTTAAAATCTAAACTTTCTTTGTTCCATCTTGGGAGTTTCTCATAATTTTTCAGTTGACGTGACAGCTATTAGGTTTGTTCTGTGGAACCCATGGAATCGTAGATGCCATTTTGGATTTGAACTCGAAAAAATGTGTCATTTTGGCCATTATTAAACCTTGAAACGCTTGTGTTGGATTATGGACAGATCTCCCCCACTCTCAAGAAGAAGAGGCAAAAATCAACCACTTCCATGACATCCTCTAAAGCCAACGGAGGGTTCTCTACACATCATCATTTAGCGAGGAAGGGACTTGAAGGTCTGAAGACAGGGATGGGTGGGCCAGGATTACACATCACCCCACACTGGTTTTATGGAAATTCCCAAACAATTTACAAGTATATTTGGCCCACCATGTCCGGTAAACTGTTGAAAATTCACAGTTCCAAGGAAAGTCTAAAAGTGGACACAGATGACATAGCTAAGGTGTAAGTACCATCTTAAATATAAAGCATTCACCCATATAGGTGTAATGTGAAATACTAGGAATCTAGTTCAAGCATCTCAGCTGCCTTCCTAAAATTCTATTTCCACTCGCCCTATAACAAAGGACACAGATTAGTATCAGTACACATCTTATATTTTTCTCATTGTGTTTCCATTCCCCACTCAGATTCCCTATGTCGTGGGATGTAAATTTTACTGCTCTTGTTATATTTCCACTAATGTCCTTCAAAGAACTGGACAGCATTTAAATCACTCAGAGAAAGAGTAACAGACCGTGGTTTTTTTAGGCTCTCCTGTGAGTTTGGAATGGTGTCCAGAAGCACTGCCCTAGTAGAGGCTACAACAGGCATTGTCCTCAGATACAGAACAAGGCACCGTTACTCTGCAACTCTTCCAAATGTATTTTTGAAGTCACTGGGATTACTCACATTTCTAAAGATACCCACATGCTAATGTACTTTGTTGAACTGGGGTCTTAATGTATTTGACTATGCTGGTGCTATAGGTACCCTAGCTGTGGATGGCATAACAGGGTAGCCATTTACACAAAGCAGAAATATCAGAGATTTGGGCTGACTGTAGTGAAAATATATTCATAATATTTGTACAAAGCATGTAGACCAAAATTTTTTGCATAGCAATAACCCCAGTCTTCACAATAATAAAACACAGCCAAGACTTATATCACTCAAAGAGGCAATAGTGACTGACAAATGATTGCCACATTTTTCTTTTCTGGGGGGTGCTAAAATCTCCTTTCACTCTTCTCTATTGCTCAAAGTAGCATTGTTGAGTTCTCTATCTAATTTAGGGCTCAGTCCAATCAAGTGACTTGACTGCATTGTTAGACTGAGTCTTAAAATTGTAAGATCTTCTGGGCAATGACCTTAATTTTTATATGGGTAAAACCCCATGTACACCAATGGTGTAATACAAATGCCTATAAAAACCTTGTCAACAGTTAGGCAGCTGCTGTGCCAAGCTAGTGTTATCATGTTGACCAATATTGCCTCATTATTTCCTAGTGTCCGCTCCTCAAGTCTGTGTGTAAATACCTGTTGTCTCATTTTATCCTTAGATTCATACATTCTAGGGTCAAGAGAGACCACAGTGATCATATAATCTGACTTCCTGAATAACACAGGTCATAGCACTTACTCAAAATAATTCATTTTTTTACTACTGTATATCTTTCAGAAAAAAAAATCTTGATTTAAAATTGGGAGTGATAGCTCATCTACCACAATCCTTGGTAAATTGTTCCAACAGTTAATTACTCTCACTGTTAAAAATGTATACCTTATTTCCTATCTGAATTTGTCTAATTTCAACTTCCAGTCATTGGATCTTGTTATACCTTTGTCTGCTCGATTGAAGAGTTCATTATTAAATATTTTTTTCTCAAGTAGGTACTTACAGACTGAGATCAGATCACCCCTAAACCTTCTCTTTGTTAAAACAGACTAAGCTGCTTAAGTCTATCACCATAAGGCATGTTTTTCAATCCTTTAATCATTCTTGTGACTTTTCTCAGAACCCTCTCCAATTTTTCAACATCCTTCTTGAATTGTGGACACCAGAACTGGACACAGTATTCTGGCATCAGTGACACCAGTGCTAAATGCAGAGGTAAAATATCATCTATGCTCCTAGTCAAGATCCTGTTTATGATTATTGACCAGGACCCCCAAGTCTTTTCAAAGTCACTGCTTCTTAGGATAGAGACCCCCATCCTGTAAGTATGGCCTAAATTCTTTGTTCCTAGAGGTTTCAGAGTAACAGCCATGTTAGTCTGTATTCGCAAAAAGAAAAGGAGTACTTGTGGCACCTTAGAGACTAACCAATTTATTTGAGCATAAGCTTTCGTGAGCTACAGCTCACTTCATCGGATGCATACTGTGGAAAACACAGAAGATCTTTTTATACACACAAACCATGAAAAAATGGGTGTTTACCACTACAAAAGGTTTTCTCTCCCTCCTCCGCACTCTCCTGCTGGTAATAGCTTATCTAAAGTGATCACTCTCCTTACATTGCGTATGATAATCAAGGTGGGCCATTTCCAGCACAAATCCAGGTTTTCTTCTCCCGCCCCTTTTTCTTTTAGAAAGGGGGGAGGGAAGAGAAAACCTGGATTTGTGCTGGAAATGGCCCACCTTGATTATCATACGCAATGTAAGGAGAGTGATCACTTTAGATAAGCTATTACCAGCAGGAGAGTACGGAGGAGGGAGAGAAAACCTTTTGTAGTGGTAAACACCCATTTTTTCATGGTTTGTGTGTATAAAAAGATCTTCTGTACTTTCCACAGTACGCATCCGATGAAGTGAGCTGTAGCTCACGAAAGCTTATGCTCAAATAAATTGGTTAGTCTCTAAGGTGCCACAAGTACTCCTTTTCTTTTTGTTCCTAGAGATATACATTTACATTTGGCCATACTAAACATGTTATTTGCTTATGCCCAGCTTACCATGAGATTTTCTTACCAAGATTGTAGTCTCTTTGTGGCATGGACCATTTTTTTGTTCTGTGTCTTCACAGCTATGTTAAGTGTCTACCCCACCCAAAGCCTGACTACACAGAAAGGACCATCTAAGCCCATGATAGGCTGCATCTGAAGGGAAGTCAGGGCTGATAGCTCTAAATGATGTTGAAACCCAGTTAGGCTGGGGCCAGCTGAGTTGGTATAAAACCAGGAAGCGATGAATGAAAAGGGGATGCAGGAAGTCACTCCTTAAAGAAGAGACAAGGATGGGATCTGGAAAAGAGTAAGCCTTGGGATCCTGCCTGGGAATACAGACACTGGCAAGAATCTAAGAGGGGGTGAAATAGCCACAGGGAGCAGACGAAGCTCCAGTGGTAACCCAGAGGGGGCCAGAGCTAGAGAAGAAAGGTAGGAAGGATCCCAAAGAAACAGCAACAGGGTCTGGGATTGCATAGACCATGGTTGATAGACATAGGGTTCCTGGACTGGAAGCTGGAGTTGGGGGCGGGCCCAGGTTCCCCTACCAGCCACCAGGGAAGTGGCACAATTGGGGCAGTGGATTGGTAGATTGCATGAGATAGTTCATACAGCGGGATTTTGATACCCCTTAAAGGAAAAATGACACTGAGCTGGCTGAAGGGCCATGCCACAAAGAGGGAGTAACCTGAGTCTGGAGAGAGAGAAAGAGACCCTGGGGTGAGCAACTGATAGAGGGGTGTCAGACCAGTTAAAAGCTAATCTCCAGATGAGCAACAAGGAGGCACCCCAGTGGTGAGTGTACCCCATGACAACGGTGCCTAACATAATGGGGGCCTAGTCCATCACTCTGACTCTTAGGCACTACTACAACACATAATAATTAATAAAGTCTTTCAAAATTAATCTATCTACAGAAGAAGGGTTTTTTGCAAGTCTCTATGCTAAAGACTAATACATTAACAATGAGTTATGAGTGAAGCTGGTAATTTATAAAGTCTACCAGAGTAAGTGTTTTAAGGTAACCAAATAGTTACAGTTGAACTCAAATCATCTCTAGAGTAGCCAGATAAATAGTAACGTTCTTAAAGAGAAGGGCTGTCTGCTCATAAATTGTCACTGATGGTTTTGCAGAGTGGAGAACTGTACAATTTCGAATTTATTTAAGCAGTGTACAATTGGGCAAAGTTATATTTAGCACAGTTGAAAATGTAGCGAAGTTGGTGAGGAATCATTTGACATAAATAGAAGTAGGAATCACAGCTACAGATGGTTGCAGTTGTAAACACAGCAGAGACCATAAATTACACTCCAAATAAAGAGGCTTTGTAGAACACATCTAGATAACTATAAAAGCTGAGACACAAAGCACTGAATAGTGGGCTTAATTGCAGACCCTGGAGTGCTCCCTGTATGACCTCTGATAACCTCGTTTCTAGTCTGATACCCTTTTTCATCTCTACAATGCTTCATGCAAGGCTGCCCAAGTAGGCTTGCAGTGTTCAGCTGATTAAGTAAATCATAGTGTACAGATCGCTGCAGCTGGTTTCCTCAGCCACCTGACCTACTTAAGGCTTATCAATTTATAAAGAAGAGGGAGAAATAAATACAAGATGAAAAAAAGAGGTGTCTAGAGGCACTGAGTTCTAACTTCCCAAGTGACCGCAAGTTTGTGTGGGTCTATTTCTTTCATTCTAATACACACCTGTTGAAAAAGAAAGACAACTCAGCATGGTAATGTAGAAACATTAAACTCACACACTGGCTGTAAAGCATCAATTCAGGAAAGCATTTAGGCCTATGCTTAAGTCCATCCCTGTTCAGTAAAGTTATATACCTACCTGCTTTGCTGAATAGGAGCGGGGCTGCTGAATTAAGGCCTTTCCTCAAGATGCCCTAAGAGAGTCTTTGATCCTGGTTTAGTTTCTTCATCTCACAAGAAAAGCAGCACATAAAGATGCATGACTGTCTAGTTTTGCCTTAAGGAAACAAGTAAACATCATTTAAAGAGTCTTGTGCACTTCTAGCACCAAGGGAAATGGATTGTATTTCATACAAGTCACTTCCAGCAGTCTTTAATGCTTTCATATCAACCTGGAGAAAGCTACAGAGCTTGTGGGAATGGCCACAGTTATGGCCGCTATTCCTAGAAGGGACAAGGTGCACATAGGGTTCCCTAAATCCAAAGCTGTCTGCGAGGTGGTATCAGGAAATCAACCAAGGAAGATGCAGCACCTCCATCTGCTATGTGGTTGGCACAAATCACACCATATAAAGTGCTTTTACTTAAAGCACTCACTTTATTAGTCCCCAGCACTCTCACCAGAATGCTTTTACTCAAAGTCTCGGCTTTATTTAGTCTCAAGCACATACAAACACAACGGGCTAGAGAGCTCTCCCAAACAATAGTTACTCAGGTCTGGAGTGGTCAAATGACCAGGTTCAAGTGGCCAGCTATCTGCTTGTTGCTGGGGATTCCAAGAGATTAATTGATCTTCGACTATTAATGGTAGATATGCCCAATGGCCTGTGATAGGATGTTAGATGGGGTGGGATCTGAGTTATCACAGAGAATTCTTTCCTGGGTGTCTGACTGGTGAGTCCTGCTCACATGCTCAGGGTTTAGCTGATCGCCATATTTGAGGTCGGGAAGGAATTTTCTGCCAGGGCAGATTGGCAGAGGCCCTGGGTTTTTTTTGCCTTCCTCTGCAGTGTGGGGCACGGGTCACTTGCTGGAGGATTCTCTGCACCTTGAAGTCTTTAAACCACAATTTGAGGACTTCAGTAGCTCAGACATAAGTTAGGGGTTTGTTACAGGAGTTGGTGGGTAAGATTCTGTGGCCTGCGTTGTGCAGGAGGTCAGACTAGATGATCATAATGGTACCTTCTGACCTTAAAATCTATGATTCAATATCCAAAAGGGCAAATCAAAATTCCTCAGTACCCTCTACCCCTTATATGTTCGTAACTGCTACAATTACATTGACATGTCCATCAAACAAAAACCAGTAAACAAGCACTTTTAAGCTGTTAGTTATGCAGATGTGTTTTTGCAAAGTTTACAGTCTCTTGGACCCTCACACCCCCCCCCTCAGAAGTCAAATATAGATCAACTTTGTTTTTTCACAGATGCTTACCCAGCATATCAGGGAGGATGCAGTCAGGCCCACTCCTCGCAATCACCCCTCCCTGCCAGCTTTGCCTTTGTTCTGCTAAGGCTGGTGCAAAGGCCTTACAACAGGTGCTACTCTTGGCAATAAACAAAATCATCAATATTCCAGTCCAATCACTGGAAGTGGCTTGGGCACCGGGGTGGTTGCTAAAAAATTCCCCTCATCACACACACCCTTTTTCATTATTTCGTCGTCTTTGATCATGTGTTTGGGGTTTTTCTTTAGTGTTTCTAGCCTGGTTGTGAACAAAACTTTCTAAAAGTAAAACCATGTAGTGCTGAAAATGTGCAACAGCAGAGCCATGAACTTCCCTGTTCATTCCAATCAATGCTCAGGCCTAATTACGATAATATAAATATCAACATTGTGAGCATTCTCTAATAACCGTGATGGGGGATATTCCAAAAGGCACAGAAGGGCAGTTAAGCACCCAAAACTCATTAATGGAAGTTAAGTGCCTATCTGCCCTTTGTGGCTCTGGAAATCAGCCCATATCAGATATATCCAGTCTGAGTGGGTATTTCACTCAATTGAAAGGATCGTCTTCATGAATAAATAACAAGTGGTTTAGTAATGCTATTGGCATACTGGGCCCTCCACATTTACCATTGTCCTTCTCCATCAAATCCATCCTTAACATCCATCGTTTATGGCCTCTTCTCTTCACATCTTTAATTATTCAATCATCTTTAAGGTGATCAGGGGACTTTGAAAAATAAGAACATTGGATGTGGGATGTCTCTGAGGAAAGGAACATGTTATGTATGCTTGTAAAGTGACACTTATATTAGGTGGCTATATAAATGTTCTGAATTAATAATAATAATAATAAACATCAGGTAAGGCTCAATAGACTAATACCTAAATTCACTAAAGCCATTGGTTCATATTTCATTTATCAGGAAGTCTCCTGCCAAGTATCACATCATATTTCTTCATTTAGAATGCCCATCACTCTCCTGCAACCCTGCTAAAGCCTCACATATTATTGGGGTTGCAGGGAGTCAGGAAGGCTTCCAGCACAAATCCTCTTCCACCCGCTACATGCCACGGTGACAGCTGTTCCCACTTGAGAGCAGATGGCAGGACTAAGCCAGAACTAGTTGTCTTGATTGCTCACCTCCAAACTTTCAGCAGTAGTAGCATCAATGTCTCACTTAGCTAGAGGAAAACAGCCAGGACTGTGGGATGGGATGCGGAGAGACAGCAGTCTCTGTGTGTGGAGAGGGCTCAATGGAGAAAAGAGACAATTCAAGTGGGGAAAGAGAAACAGGTTTTGGGAGGACAAGGGACTGAAGACACTGAAAATGGAGGGGAGCAATGGGGAAGAGAGTCATGACTAGGTATGGGGGAGAAGTCGAAAAATGGGATGAGAAAAGAAAGGATAGGGATTGGGAATGTTATCTTGCTTGACTACAGAGGGTGCATTGTAAAGATGTTTGTCCCCAAGACATATAAAAGCACAGGTGAGTGTACCATGGAGCAGAAGAGAGAGGTGAGGGCAAGACAGGTGAGGACTGGAGCTGGATTCTGTATAATTTTCATCAGCCTTGGTGGTTTTGTTGGACACATCCTAAAAGCCATCACTTTGACTGGTGTCCTTGATGGCCATATCAGCAAAGAGGCCAAGGACTGGATGTGCCATCCATACAGACCTGTTATCTCATCCCTAAAGATACTCCATTCAGATCAGGGTTGAAGCACATATCAGTGGAATAGTGTGGAGAAAAAATATGTACTGCAGCAGTCCCGTGCTAAGCCTCTTTTAGGGGGTAGGGAGATAACTTCAATATTCAGAACTGTCAGTTGAGCAACTTCTTGGAGTGTCATCCTCAGGTGGTGTAGGTCAGTGCAACTCTATTGACTTCAGGGGAGCTATGCTGACTGCTATCATACCAAGATCTGGTCCCACATTCATTTCTGTGTGGGGATGAATAACCTCCTTAAAATATTTCACTGAGCCTTCATTATGATGATGAATCTACATCAACTCCCAGCGCTGGGAAATGATTCTCTCTCTCTCTCTCTCTCTCACACACACACACACACACTCTCTCTCGCTCCCCCCCCCCAACGCAAGGGGAAATAGATTTTTAGGGCCCAAATGTAATCACCTTGCTCACAGGAGAAATCCAATTGACTTCAAGTAAGGTGATCACAGTTTCACCCTTCCTCCCTTACTCATTTTCTCCTCAGTGTAAGCTCTTTGGGGCTGTCTTTTTGTTCTGTGAGCATAAACTACTTAGCAGGAGGAGATCCTGGTCCATGACTGGGGCTCCTATGTGCTATGGGCTTGTAAATAATAATAAGTTAGTATAAGGCTTTTTCTCCCCTTTTGTTTTGACAAGACAAGACATGAAGGGGTAGGTCCTCAAATGGTGTAAATTGTCAGAGCTCAGCTGAGGATCTGCCTAAAGGATTACCCCCAGTCAGCCTGCCTTCAATCTGCTTTTCTCCTTTCACCCCTCTCCTCTCTTCTTAACAAGCTACACTGTGTTTCTTTAACCAGCCTCCAAAATGGGGAGTCAAAAATTAGGCTTACAATAACTAGACAGGATTGAGTGATGCACTGAAAATGGCTATGGTGGGAAAAGGAGGAAGAACACATCTAAAGAAAGACCAAGAAAGGTAGACAAACAAAACAACCTATCCCCCAAAATTTGATCAGCAGTCTTGTTTTGCATCACCTCAAACACATAGCTTGCTTTTTGCCTTGGCATTTGGCTGGTTATGTGAACATGAAAATCAAACTTATACAAAATACATTTGACTGTAGTGATTCAAGTCTTATCATTCAGATGATGTTTACAATAAATGCTGATGAAGATACATATCCTAGAGGCAAATTCACCAGTAACACCCATTTTAGTTTGAAAAGCTATTTTGTGACATTCTGCGCTGTATACCTGACTAATCCCAGGGGCTGAATAATTCATGTCCATTATAAAATGGACCCTTTCAAATTCCCAGAGTTTTGCACAGGCATCAGCCATCACAACAGCTTTAGAGATCATTTTGCTAAACTAGAAATAATTTGATGTCCTGTTTTAAAAGTATGGTATTTTCATTTGTATCACAGTGATAATGACTCCTTCTATTGAAACCTATTATTACGTCTCAAGAGCCTTCCAAGATAAACCGAAGAAATGCTGGAAATAACTAACTTAATTGGTCAAAGGGGGAAGGTTTTCAGTCATTTCAACTTCATCTCTGCAGCACTAAAAATATATGTATTCATCCTGCAGCAATGAACTGCAAGGTATTAACCAGAGGACTGCTAATCTACCACTTAGAGAGTTTGTGGGCATCCATCAGTAATATTATTCTTCAATTGGAAGCTGTGATAGATGGAGATAAATTAGCATAAGTAAAATGAATACGGATAATTGCAAGGCGAAAAAAAGATTAATTTAAAATTCCTTTGCTTAGCATGAGAGACTCAGATAAATTAGATCTAGGAAAGACCTGTTAGATCATGCAATTCATTTTCCTTCTGTGAAGTATATTCTCAAATGATTTGTCCAGCCAAGTTTTTAATGACGCAAACGGTGAGACTTCTACCCCACCACAATCTTCTCATTTGGAAATATTTCCTAATCTTGTACCTAAATTATCTTTAGCTTGATTTTGTCCTGCTACTCCTGCTTGTCTCTGTCATAAATATAAAGGGAAGGGTAAACCCCTTTGAAATCCCTCCTGGCCAGGGGAAAGCTCCTCTCACCTGTAAAGGGTTAAGAAGCTAAAGGTAACCTCGCTGGCACCTGACCAAAATGACCAATGAGGAGACAAGATACTTTCAAAAGCTGGGAGGAGGGAGAGAAACAAAGGGTCTGTGTCTGTCTGTATGCTGGTTTCTGCCAGGGATAGACCAGGAATGGAGTCTTAGAACTTTTAGTAAGTAATCTAGCTAGGTATGTGTTAGATTATGATTTCTTTAAATGGCTGAGAAAAGAATTGTGCTGAATAGAATAACTATTTCTGTCTGTGCATCTTTTTTGTAACTTAAGGTTTTGCCTAGAGGGGTTCTCTATGTTTTTGAATCTAATTACCCTGTAAGATATCTACCATCCTGATTTTACAGGGGGGATTTCTTTATTTCTATTTACTTCTATTTTTTATTAAAAGTCTTCTTGTAAAAACTGAATGCTTTTTCATTGTTCTCAGATCCAAGGGTTTGGGTCTGTGGTCACCTATGCAAATTGGTGAGGCTTTTTATCCAACATTTCCCAGGAAAGGGGGGGTGCAAGTGTTGGGAGGATTGTTCATTGCCCTTAAGATCCAAGGGTCTGGGTCTGTAGTCACCTAGGCAAATTGGTGAGGCTTTTTACCAAACCTTGTCCAGGAAGTGGGGTGCAAGGTTTTGGGAAGTATTTTGGGGGGAAGGACGCGTCCAAACAGCTCTTCCCCAGTAACCAGTATTAGTTTGGTGGTGGTAGCGGCCATTCCAAGGATAACGGGTGTAATATTTTGTACCTTGGGGAAGTTTTGACCTAAGCTGGTAAAGATAAGCTTAGGAGGTTTTTCATGCAGGTCCCCACATCTGTACCCTAGAGTTCAGAGTGGGGGAGGAACCTTGACAGTCTCCCTGTCTACCAGCCTTAGAAATCTTCTCCTTTCCTGGGGCCAGATTGTGGTAGCCTCTCCCATGCTGAATAGCACCTTACTTCACATGCAGTAACTCTGAAATCAATAATGCTACTCCTGGGGGAAGCCACAACTCCATGTTCGTAAGGGTGGTAGAATCTGTCTCCTGGATGTTCACAGAGACTGCAAACACCTGCCGAGATTTATCTCACCTCTCTCGGTTCCCTCAATCATTGTTCAGCCAAGCTATAATCACTTCTTTTCATCTTTCCATATAAGATCGCTCAGTCCCTTCAAAATTTAAATGTCATTGATACAAAACAAACACATTATTTTGAGGTAAACATTTTAAAAACAAACAGGAGGTAGGATTTTCAGCGTTAGGCCAATTAGGAGTGCTTTTCAGAATCCTACCCTAGCTGTTAAAAACTGCAACAAAGGAAAAAGCTACACCTCCTGGGTTAAGTACCTACCAACCCCTCTGCTTCCCATCGTCTCATTTTTTCTGCTCCTGATATAATGTAAAGTACAGGGATACTAGCTGACAATAACACTCTGCACTTACAGGACTGATGCACCTCTTATATTGTATATAAAAAATAAATAATTAAAAAAAATCCCCAAAAAATTCAGCCAGTGGCAGACACTTTCCAGGGAAAATTTTAGCCTAGATAGTTAAAATTCTGACAAAATTATAAGCAACAGAAAACAGGATCTTACAATGGGACCTGTCGGTCAACCCTCATAATAAATGGAACTACCAGTCCCACCTATAATACAACGTTATTATGGATATCCTTGCTAATGTGGAGTAATTACGTGAATATGGGCAATATTTGATATTTACATCCACAAAGCAGTCAAATCAATAGGGCTGTAAAGAAGGTAGATGATTTAATTGTCTAAAGAATATCATGAACATCAGAATAATATCTGCTGGTTTTTATGTAACCCAAATCACTGACCAAGCTCTATGCTAAGTTTTATTTTAATTTGAAATCAGTCAATAAGTTTTCCAGACATAGCAGTTGATATATCACATCAGCCTGCAAATAATCTGCTACATCTGGCAAAGATGGCTTTGACTGAGAATTAAATGTCATTTCCTATTAATAGAGTATCTGTTGTGACTCAGATTAATAATGCACCATAGTGGTCACGAAACATATTCATTAAAGCTTTTGTTCAGTTGATTAGTTGAAAGCCTGTTTTGACTTCTTAATTATCATCACTAAAGACTTTTGGTAAGAATAAAGTAACGTACAGTTAATGTCTCCTGCATTCAGTTGCCTAGCAGTATTGTTATGTGCTGGTAGCACACTCAATTCTTAGGCAAGTTTGATGATATTAACATTTTTTCCTATGAATACATTTTTCCTTCAAATATCATGTTTCCTTTTAGCAGGCATATCTGAACATGTATTCTGATCCAAAACAAATGTAGCTGTAGATTTTATGCTGTTGGACAACTGTTCTCTCAGAACTGGATTCAGGCTACTTATAGTTCAGAATAGTCTTTAAGGGTATTCCTCTAGCCATGGACCCAAACTACTCACAGTCTGTCTCAAACTCAGCTGGAAGGACTCCCTGTGATATGGGAAGGTTAAAGGAAAACCCTGAAGGAAAAATACTTTTAACATTCTCTACCATCCTTATAACCACTTGGCCACCCACCTACATAACAGAGGTTGGCTCACTGATAATCCTGTCTTCATCAGGATGCAGGTTTTACCAAACTTGAGAGGCAGAAAGGTGTAAAAAAAAAAAATACGTGGGAGCACAGTTGGTACCTAGGTACCTAATGGTCCCATTAAATCCTTAAAACCTACAACCTCTCAAACAGTAGTGTGCAGCTAGTCCTCTGTCATTATTTCTCCTTGGCAATAGGGATCTTAACAGACCTTTAGAGAATTCACCTCTTAGCTCTTCTGTGTTGTACACTCCACCATTGTTCTCTCTTGGTATTTGTGGCTGGATTGATATTCTGTAATATGAAGTCTTCCAGTTAACACTCTCTGTGGTTCTTTGATAAGTTTCTGGAAGCTTGGTTTCACTTTCATCATGATTTTCCAAGCTGTTACTTCAACTCACTGAAAAACTCCTATTCAATGTTTCATTTTTATTTGCTCATTTTCCCCTCAGAGACTAAAAATGAAGATATTTTGACAAACTGGGTGAGGCCAGCTGGTTTAAACATTGACTGATGTATCAAAGCTAACAGGTCAAATGTGTAGGAATAGCAACAGGTGATAATAAGGGCTCCATGGCCCTTATTCTGAAAAGAACTTATACACATGAAGAAGAAAGTAAATAGCTCCATTGACTTCAGTAGGAGTGGTCACATAAAGTTATACATGTGCTTAAGTACTTTATAGAATTGGGGGTCTATCTGAGCTGCATCTGTTTTCATTGGTCACTGTCCAAGCAAATCTAGATAGGCTCACTCAGGCTCAATTGTTAGAAATACCAAGACTGTATTTGATTTATGCAACACCTCTATTAAACAGTGTATACTTTCTTTTAACTGAAAATGGGGATGCTAATCCAGTGTGATAAAACACTCTGGATGTTGATACAAAGGGAGAATTTAGGCTTATTCCATACCTTTAAAAATGAGCCAACTTATTTAAATTAAGCAGTATTTCTTCAGAATTTTTAATTAATATATTGAGCAATATTTTTATTTTAGAAAACCTGATTTAATTATTTGATGCAAAATTCACGTTATCTGCAGATTTCTTTGCTTCCCCACAGAAAAATGACTTCTCAGGGGAAGCAAAGAGAAGCTGCAAGAGTGGTCACTCGCTCCTCCCCAGCAGCCTGGAGCAGCTGGTGGAGATGTAAATCAGCACGGGGAGGGGGATGTGAGCAAGTGAAGGAGAGAGACTCTGTCCCTCTGATTCACTATTCAATGCACCTGGGGTGGAGGGGCAGGACTTCAGGGTGTTTGGGGGTAAGGGTGTGAAAGGCTCTGTCCCTTCAGGCAGAGAATAATGTAGCAGCCTGCTTGCTTAATTGTTCCCATTGTTGTTGCTGAATGGTTCCCATTCTTAGTGATCATAAAACAGATATAAAAGTTTTAAGGCTCCTTTATATTGCCAGAGTGTTGTAAAGGAGACTTATTCTAAACAACAGTATGGACTTACAAATGCTTATGGTGCTTTAGTGATTAGAACTGGTTTACATTTTTTTACTGAAAAATTTCCCTATTGAAATATGCTCCACGAACTGTTTACTACTGACCTTTCTGAGACGGTCAGTAGCCAATAAAAATTGTGAGTTTGATTCCCCAGCCCTCACTTGCTTTTCCATTGCCTATGATGTAAAACTGAACATATGGCTGCATATATTTAGTGACCAATTTCTTGAAACAAAGAGTCAAACCTAGCTACATTATTATTAGACAAAAAGAGAGTGTAGGCATTTCCTTCAATGCTCCCCACTCCCATTCTCCATCCATTGTATTGTAGTTTCAATAAATTACCAAATTAATTGAAACTAGTGTGATTATATTACATTATTTTCACAAATAAAATATGCATAAATTGAAAATACTGTGCACAGAATTTTTAATTTTTTTTTTAGTTCAGAATTCAAGTTTTTGGCACAGAATTCCCCCCAGGAGTACTACATCGCAAGAGAACTGGCAAATGGAGAGATGTGGCAGAACAGTTTTTAAATGACAGCTGTGACACTATTGTTTTGAGCTGAAAAGATCAGAGGAGAAAAACACTCCTGTTATAGCTGTGGTACATTTGAAATTATGGAATAAATTAGATTAGCAAATCTGAAATGGAGACTGTGCCAGCCTGTTATGGGACCCCCAAAATTCACTTCATCCATGAAGCCCTATCCCCCTCTCAGTTTAAAACTACCACCAAAAATAAAAGGAGTACTTGTGGCACCTTAGAGACTAACCAATTTATTTGAGCATGAGCTTTCGTGAGCTACAGCTCACTTAGCTCATGCTCAAATAAATTGGTTAGTCTCTAAGGTGCCACAAGTACTCCTTTTCTTTTTGCGAATACAGACTAACACGGCTGTTACTCTGAAACCTACCACCAAAAATGTAGTCTCAGACCTCTAGACTTCACACAGTATTTTTATCCAATTGTTGTCTTACTGTTTGATCATTAGCTAATCAGTGCAAAAAGACTGTGCCTATTTATGTGTCTTGTATAGCACCAAATTGGGACCTATCAGATAATAAATAATGATGTAATTAAGATGTAAAATTTCTGTGGTGAGTGGTTAGCATCTACTATGGAATATGAAAAACAGAAAAGTTCAATAGTAGCTTATTGAGCCAAATTCTGTGCTGGTGTAGCTCCAGTTAAGTTAATGAAATTACATTAGCAGGGAATTTGCTTGTAAGCTCTTTGGGTCAGAGATTTTTTTTTTTTGTTCTGTGTTTGTATAGTGGGTAGCACAACGAGCTACTGGTCTAGGCAATACTGCAGTACTAATAAATAAGCAAAATTAGATTTAGTATTGCTATTTTCCTTTAAGAAAGAGAGGGAAAATGATAATATCTGTGTTCTGTGAAAACAGTTGCACTTTGTACTACTACTTTGTCAAATCTTTAATGACTTTATGCTTTTTTCAGCAGTGTTTCACTCTCTAGCTGACAAGAGTGTGTATGCTTTGGGAATGGATGTATTTTTAATACCTACCTTTTTTCTTTTCTAATGTTATCCGGTAGCGTGTCTGTGTATTTTGCACAAATATTTTCAATCTCCTCCATACCTTTATAACAGAGCTGTGTGAATAATTGATTTTTCAGTTCAGTGGCTGTACAAAGAAAAACAAACAAACAAACAAAAAAAAATACAAGTCATTTCAGGTTGACCCAAAACAATTTTATTTTGAATTTTTTGGTGAACTGAAGGGTAGAAAACATTGTTTGAAATAGAACAAAATGCTTCATTTGATCTGAAAAAAATCCATTTAATTTGAGCTTTTTTCATCTTTTATTTGTTGTTAATACAGTTGAAGTACATATCCAACTGATAAGTCATTTCATACTGAAAAATCAAAAGGTTACATTTAGAAAATGTCAGAACAAAATTTTGATTTTTTTCAGATTTTTTTTTTTAAAACCAGAACAATTCAGGGAATTCTACATGTATTTGTGAAATCTTTTAGTTGATACAAATCTACAGTTCTCGGGGCGGGGGTAGGGGAGGAGACGAGACTTTGAGATGAAACATTTCTCCCAGCTCTATTCTAGAACGTCACCACACTTTAAATTCCTTTTCTCCATAAAGCACTTAGACCTTTCTTTTGGAATGCCAATAGACATATTTCTAGATACCTTGGAAAAAGAGCAGGAAACAAAATTTTTGGAGATTTTTTCCCTTGTTTTTTGTTTTGCTTGGTTTTTATTCAAAATTTTATCCAACTTTGCAAAATTTAACAAAAAACTTGGGGGAGAGGAATCTGTCAAAGTTTTTTCTGATTTTTTCCCCAAATTTGAATCACTCAAAGAATGATTGGGATTCTGAAGTTGATGGGCAAGGATCCACTGGTATTAATAGCATTATATTGTAGGATATTTCACATATTACGGTCTAACTCAGAATGTTACTGAAGAAAAGGAATAACCAAGTGATCTTTTCAGAGAGCAAAAGATTCTGGAAGTGAGCCACTGGGTAGGTAAATAGTGTACGTGGAAGTTCTTGTTTTGTGGAACATTGGTTCACCTTCTTTGGAGAGAGGGGGCTGTACAGTGTGGATGGCCTCCATCTCAGTAGATGGAGAAACAATCTTTTCAGGGACAGCCTGGCTAGGGTAGTCAGAAAGGCATGAAATAAATATCAAAAGGGGAGGGTAAAAAGAGGGAAGCTGTGAGCACTCATTTAACACAAAATTGAGATATTGAGAACAAAGATAATCAAGAAACCAGAGGACATGACGACAATAAATTATTTAATTGCCTGTACACCAGTGCTAGGTGCCTGGGTAACAAACAAGTGGAATTGGAATTGATTAGCATAAATTCAAACTAGTTGGTATTATTGAAACCTGATGGGATGATTTGCATGACTGGAATGTTAAAATCTATGGTTTAATCTATTTAGGAAGGATTGAGTAGGCACAAGAGGAGGAGGGAGTGGAGCTCTATGTCAAAGATGGCATTACCTGCTTCCGAGTCACTGACCACTGAGAAGAAAATTATCTTGAATGTTTATGGATCAATGTCCTAACAGAGAAAGCCAAAAAGACAAAGTATTAGTTGATGCCTGCTGCAGAGCGCCAAATCACACTAGGGAGCAGGATGACTGGCTCCTTAAGCACATACCTATAATGTGTAAGAAAAAAAGCTTCATGAGCATGGGGAGTCTTCAGTCTGAGTGACATATGCCGGAGGTCTCATGCTGCCAGCACTAGAAACACCCTCTGAATTTCTAGATATTAGAGATGACAATTTCCTCATTCAAGAAGTGGGCATCCAACATTGAAAATTTTGTTTTAGACCTCATCTTGCCAGATAAGTAAAGTTTATCACAGAACTAAAACTTAATGATAGCTTAGGTGCAAGTGATCAGGACTTGATCATATTTGTTACTCGCAAACTGAAAAAAGACCAAAACCTGTAATCTATACACTAGTATTTTAAAGGGACCATATTCATTAAGTGGGAAACAATTATGAGCCAAATTAGTTGGGAGGTAGAATTTAAACAGAAAAAATATGAATAATAATTGGAAATTCTTTTGAGAAGAGGTTACTAGATGCCTAAAAAGCCACAATCAAGAAAGAAGGTTGTACTAGTTAATGCCCCCCCCCCCCGCCACACACACTGTCATTTAGAGGGGAAGTGAAGGCAACCTGATAGGGAAGCTAAAGGACACAAGGAGAAATCTATGGATAGCAGAGTTAAGGCCAATAAGAAGGGTTTTTGAAGTATATTAGAACATAAAGAAGCCTAACAATGGTATTGGTCTATAAGTAGTTGGAAATGTTAGAAATGTCAATAATAAAGCAGAAAAGATGGAAGTGTTCAAAAATATTTCAGTTCTGCATAAGGAAAAAAGAAGAGATTGTGTACTCATATCATGATGATGATGAAGAAACACTTTCCATTCCAGTAGTAACTCAGGATAATGTTAAACAGCAGTTACTAAAATTAGACATGTTTTAAATTAGCAGGTCTGGATAACTTGCACCCAAGAGTTTAGAAAACTGGCTGAGGAGCTCGCTGGAAAATTAATGTTGATAATCAATAACTCTTGGAACATCTGGGAAGTTCCAGAAGACTGGAAGAAAGCTAACATTATGTCACTATTTAAAAAGGGTAAATGGGATGACCTAGGCAATTATAGGTCTGTCAGCCTGACATTGAACCCAGACAAGATAATGGAATGGCTGATATGAGACTCAATTAATAAAGAATTAAGGGATGATAATATAATTAATGCCAATTAACATTGGTTTATGGAAAATAGATCCTGTCAAAACTATTTTTTTTTTACAAGATTACAAGTTTGGTTGATAAAGGGAACAGTGTTGATGAAATAGATTTCTGTAAGGCATTTGACTTGTTACCACAGGATATTTTGATTTAAAAACTATGAAGTGTAACATGGCAAACAATGGGTCTCAAAATATAACTTTAAATAGCGAATCCTGATTGAATGGTGATCCCTGGTTACATAAACAGGGGAATCTATAGTAGAAGTAGGGCAGTTATATTACATCTGTATTTCAAACTGGTGCTATTGCTGCTAGAATACTGTATCCAGTTCTAGTTTCCACAATTCAAGAAGGATATTGATAAACTGGAGAGGGTTTGAAGAAGAGCCACAAGAACGATTAAAGGTTTGGAACACGCCTGAGAGTGAGACTCAAAAAACTCAATCTAAATATCTTAACAAAAAGAAGGTTAAAGGGCAATTTGATCACAGTCTGTAAGTACCAACATGGGGACAAATATTTAATAATGCACTCTTCAATCTCGCAGACAAAGGTATAACAAGATCCAGTGGCTGTAAGTTGGAGCTAAACAAATTTAGACTGGAAATAAGATGTAATTTTTTTTTAACAGGGAGGGCAATTAACCATTGGAACCATTGGTTGTGAGGAATTCTCCCTCACTAGCAATTTTTAAAGCAAGATTGGATTTTTCTTCCAAAAGATCTGCTGTAGTGAAAAAAGGAATTATTTGGGGGAAGTTCTATGGCCTGTGTTATATAGGAGGTCAGACCTAGATGATCACAGTGGTGTCGCCGAGCCTTCGAAAAAAAATTACGAATATTTAACCAAGCTCTGATAGAAACCTTCAAATGTAAAGATAACAAAGGAACTGCAGTTACCTACCTTCCTCAAATGGAGGCCAGCAGAGCCTTAATTAATCAAGCAATTTAAAAAAAAACATGCTTTCAGATATTGAGATGACAAGGGCTACCAAAGTGTACAGAATTATTATTGTTATTATTATTTAACTGATTATTATTGGTCTCAGTGTTTTTTCTGCCTTTCCTACTTCTTGCCCTGGATCTCACACCATATGTTTAGCAATGATAACCCCCAATCAATAAATGGAGTTATTTCCCAAGGTATGTTGATTAGGCTGCTTGACAAGGCGAGCTTATCAACAGCTTCCAGGACTAGAGCCACAGCCCAAGGCAGGGGAGAGTCAGGCTAAATAGACAGTCCCTGCCATCCTCTCTCAAGCCAGTCATGGCTATGAGCCACCTGGGGCAATCCCTGGGGAAGCTGCCTGCTCCCCAAACCCTCCCCCTTTGGGTCCCACCAAGAACCCCATGGCGACCTCCACAGCCCAGTTTTTCTGCGTGTAATGGGTTGGTTTACTTCCTAGGCTGTGGTGGCGATGAGTCTGATTCTACCCAGAGCTACCTATGTCTGTCTGTCTAACTGTAATTTATCTGTCCACACACCTCGCCCCATGTACGCTTTTGAGGCCAGACTATACCAATAAAAGCGTGACCTGGGGCAAAAAAAGAAAAAGAAAAAAAAAGAAAGAAAGGTAAGAATTAATTTTATTACCCTTGTGCCTCTCTCTTCCAATTGATTTAGGAGGAGATTCAGCAACAGAAGGCTGAGCAACTTCCTCAAGGCTGATCATACTGCAAACTCCTTTCTCTTTCAAATGATAGTTGCTTCAGTAATCTCCACCTATTGCAGTGATTGTTCAGATTATCAGGAATTTGTTCCCGCCCCGCCACATGAAAGTTGGTCACGTCAGTCAGGCTTATTCTATTGCTTGGAAGTAAAGCAGTAGCAGGTTAAAGAGCTTAAGAGGACTAAAAATAGAAAGGACTTGGTGGCTGAAAAATGCCCCTCCTGATATGCAATTTAGGGCACAGTGGATTCGAGCAACCTCAGGCTGGGCAGTTTGGCAACTCCACAGTGAGCTAGGAGCACAGTTCTTGTGCTCTTTAGAGAAAATGCTAATATTTGTTATATGAATAACTTTGGATAACCTGATTCTGAGAGCTTTTTACATGACGAAATATGAAAATAAGTCCAAATGGACTTACTAGGATGATTTTAATTCCATTAGCCTTCATATAATATGCAGCTGGCTTATTTTATAGCAAAAAGAAAAGGAGTACTTGTGGCACCTTAGGGACTAACCAATTTATTTGAGCATAAGCTTTCGTGAGCTACAGCTCACTTTATTGGATGCATACTGTGGAAAGTGTAGAAGATCTTTTTATACACACAAAGCATGAAAAAATACCTCCCCCCACCCCACTCTCCTGCTGGTAATAGCTTATCTAAAGTGATCACTCTCCTTACAATGTGTATGATAATCAAGGTGGGCCATTTCAGCAGGAGAGTGGGTTTGGGGGGGGGGGGGGGAGGGGGGTTGGAGAGAGAAAACCTGCATTTGTGCTGGAAATGGCCCAACTTGATTATCATACACATTGTAAGGAGAGTGATCACTTTAGATAAGCTATTACCAGCAGGAGAGTGGGGTGGGGGGAGGTATTTTTTCATGCTTTGTGTGTATAAAAAGATCTTCTACACTTTCCACAGTATACATCCAATGAAGTGAGGTAGCTCACGAAAGCTTATGCTCAAATAAATTGGTTAGTCTCTAAGGTGCCACAAGTACTCCTTTTCTTTTTGCGAATACAGACTAACACGGCTGTTACTCTGAAACCTATTTTTATAGCAGTTACTATTCAAAATAGAAAATACTTCCAAATTTGAACTTGTTTTTAATTAAAAAAAATACTTTTATATGTCTCAAGCCCATCATATTGCAGTGAATAGTTAACCTGCATACTCTTCTCAGACACAGTCATTATTTCCTCCTTGCTCCACTATCTTTCTAAATTAATATTACATGCTTGCTAATGATGTAGTTATGGCAGAAGGAAATCTGTTTGGTTTTAGCTGGCATTTTTCTGTCACTACTCTTTGCTGGAAACTGCCTAAAAGAAAGATATCTTAAACTGCTAGGAGATCAAATAAGTAGACTAAAGTGCCACCAAGAGGTGATACAATAATGTTTTGTGCTTAGCAACAGTAATAAATTATGTTGAAGCACTATACAGATTTATGGCAGATTTCTAGAATGCATAATAGAGTAATGAATCTCTCAAGAAACACGCCTGACAACTCGATGTGACAGCAAAATGTCAATTTTTGTCATTTTTAATATCACAGCTGCATCTTTTAGAAGTAAAAAGAAATTCTGAAGCCTGAAACTAAGCAAACACACGTTTAACTTCAACAGAGGTATAGTTTCTCAGGTACTGGTCTCTAAAACAAGTATGCTGCAATTTACCCCATACCTCTTTGATCCAACAGGTGAGAAAGGACCATATACAATTTAGCTTTAGAAGATCATAGCTATGTTTCCCCCCTGATTTGACTATTTTTCTTAAAACAGTTACATTATAAAGATATTATAAAGAATACTATAATAAAACATTTGACAAGAGATAGAAAAATTACAAAACCTGTTTGTAAGAATAACTCAGAGTGGTCTTGTGCTTAACATACTGGATGGGGTCTCAAGAAACATGGGTTTAGTTCCCATAGCTCTGCCATGCACTTCTTCTAGGGCCTTGGGAAAGTCACTTAATCCCTCTGTGCCACAGTTCGCCATCTGTAACATGAGGTTATTATTACTTCCTTTCTCTTACCCTTGGTCTGTTTTGTCTCTTTAGACTGTAAGCCTGTAAGCCCTTCAAGGCAAGAACTGTTTCTAATAATGTGTTTATACTCTCCTAGCACAATGGAGCCCCCAATTTCAGTTGGAGCCTGAGATACACCTAACAATGCTTAGCTCATAGATGATGCTCTACAGATATTAATTGCATTGGCTGTCGTTAAAGTCACACATTAATAGTTGAAATAATGCATAATTTTGCTATATAACAGTTTCCGTTACAGAATAGGAAACTGCTGTGCTGTTTCACATTTTTCTGTGGTAACTCTTGACTTTTAAAAGGGTTGCCACTGTCATTCTCATTCCCACAACATCCCTGTGAGGGTGATATGCATTATTATCCCCATGTTAGAAATAAACTAAGGAAAGTAAGGCCTGGGCTACACTGGGGAGTGGGGGGAATTCGAACTAAGATATGCAACTTCAGCTACGCTATTCGTGTAGCTGAAGTAGAAGTATCTTAGTTCAACTTACCTGGCCATCCTCATGGCGGTGAGTCGACCACGGCGGCTCCCCCGTCAACTCCACTTACCCCTCCTGGTGAGGTGGAGTACAGGCGTCGATTTGGAATTGATTTATCGCATCTAGACGAGACACGATAAATTGATCCCCGATAGATCCGGCGGGTAGTGAAGACGAAAGGTGAAGCATGTCCTCATATCAGCAAAGAAATTTAGTGGCAGAGGCCGCAGCTACTCACTGCCAACCATGTTCACACTGATGGAGAAAGCAGCAAATGTCCTGAGTTGTTAGGGCCCAGTAGGAGCCCAAGCAGTGAAGGAAAACAACAACCCATGCTCTGCCTCCCTCCCCCACCCCTAAACTGCCACTGTCCCTTCTCCATCCTCCATTCAACCCTAGTGTGATTTATCATCATCTACCTGCAGGACACTCATCTCCAGGGCAAGCGAGTGTGGACTTGTCAGCTTCAGGGTCAAGCAGCTGGGGAGCTGGATTCCTAGCCTCTTGAAGTGCTGTTTCCACAGAGATAAACACCATGCAGACAGGAGAAAGGTAGAGGACAGGAGAGTGGCCACCGCCAAAAGCCCTCTTTCCCCATAACAATGCCAGTCTTTCACCCAGCAACCCCTGCACTAAGCAACTTTTCCACCCTAAAGCATCACCAGGAGAACTACCTGAAGAAAAGGGACCAAAGAGGACTTCCGCTAGTGCTGCCATTACCTGCCCGTACAATGAAGTGGATCACATTTTTATGAATGATGTAATCACCACACGAAAAAATGCTGTGGTGGATAGTTTTCCACAAAGCACCCCCGCCAACACAGCAAGCACCCAAGACCCCATAGAAAGCTCCCATGACATATGTATACTATGGGGTCCAACCAAAAGGAGATTTTTCTGGGGAGCCAAGGACTGTGTGGCATAACAGTTTTAGAGACCACACAAAAACATCATGCAGGCAGCCACCCTGAAAATGCTGTGGATGAAAGCTCTATCAGTAAGTATTATGCAGTTGTATTACAATATAATGGCACAGGGGATTTAAACACCTTTCTTTTCCCACAAAGCATTTCTCTGCCACCATGCTGGACAGAGCTAGGAGTCTCTCTCCTTCTGCTTCACTTTTAACCCTCTTCTCCCTCAGAGTGCTCCAAATGGCATCCACACTGGCGAATTAAAGCTATACATTTCTATTTCCTTGCAGCATCAAACCCCAAAACCATTGGTCACGCATGCTCCCTCCATAACCCTCACCTCTTCCTGAGCTGCCTCCCGCTTACTATCCTGCAATCTATAGAGAACACAGCATATTGGGACCCGCATTTCAATCACCCTAATTACAGGCTTCTCCCACAACAATCAATCCCTGGGAGTGGGAGAAGGAGAACGTTCTCAAGTGCATCACCTACCGGAGCTTGTGAGCACCCATTAGTCTGGGCATGCCACAGTACCATTGATCTTAAATTTCCACTTTGCTCTTAGTTAATTTTTTTAAACCAAGTAGTCTAATTTGTTACCTATATTATTTAACTAATACAGCTTTTGTGATACAGCTGGGCTGAAAATTTCATTGAAGGGCAGCTCAAGCCATCAATAGCATAACTTCCCTCCATTGTATCAATTCCTAATAAAATCAATACACAATCACCTGTCACTTATTTCAATGGTTACAGCACACATTACCCACAACTACCTCCAAACCTCAAAGAAGGCACATAATGAATCCCGGACCTTATTTCCCTGACCAGTTGGGGCATTTTTCAGAGGCACCCTCTCTGGCTGTTCATGACATCTCGAAAATCTCTCCACTTCCTGCTTCCACCCACCATCCAGGCACTCTCCCTTACTCTTACAGATATGTGCAAACCAAAGCAAGTATCTATCACACAAGTCATCTTATGCTGAGGCATGAGGCACCACCCCACCTTCCCTTCATCCTTCCAAACACACACTCCACTGCCATTTGCAGCTACTCAGAGTAGAATTAAACCACTTTTTTTCTCCTGTGCAAGTGTCATTAAAGGCTTTATAAGCCAGGAAAGCAGAGGTAAGCTCGGTCTCCTAGAATGATAGCTGAAATCTTAACTCCATTAACATCCATTGTGGTCTGGAGAGAAAAAAATCCCTTGCTCTTTCCAGCAAATAGTCCTGAGTTTCTAAAGATCTTGAAGTCATGGACATTTCCAGACCACCCCACATTAACATTGGTGAACCCATCAGAGTGATCATCCAGGTCTTTCAGGACAATGGAAAAATTTCCCTTCCAGTTGTTAAAATCTTTGGCTTGGGTTGCAGAGTGGGACAAAGAATAGGCACACATGTCCCACCAATAGCCCCTGTACAGTTCAGGACCCTCATCCTTAGAAAGGCATCAATAATTTCCTGTGCATTGCCAAGCTTTATAACCCAGCACTGCTGCACTCCCTTAATAGCATCACAAACCTTCATGATGACAGCCCCTACAGTTAATCTGCCAATACCAAACAGGCTCGCTACTGACTACTAGCAATTGGGTGTGGGAAACTTCCATATGGTGATGGCCACACACTCTTCCATGCTGAGGGGAACTCGCATCTTGGTGTGCTGACACTGCCGCTATAGGGTGAGCTCTACGTAGATCTCTAGGAAAGCTAACATCGGCATCTTGAAATTCTGCCACCACTGCTGGTCATCCCAGTTCTGCATCGCTATGTCCCAGCACTCACTGCTAGCTGACCAAGCCCAAGACTTTGCACTACTCAGATAAATGCCCTGCAGAAGTGACTGCTTGATTTCATCCTCCTGTTTCTCCCACCCCTGAAGCCTTGTCACTAAGACATCCAAATCCCTATGAAGCAGCCGAGCCAAGTCCATCTGGCTGCACAACTGCCAATATATGTGCAGTTTGTATTAAAGATGGTCATGATCATGGAGCTCAGTAGCATGTCCTCCATGATGCCTGACAGCAGATCAAAAATAGCACTTGCAACACACAGATGCATTTTGGCATGCTAGGAAAGTAATCATAGGGTTTTTTTAGTTTGATCCCAAGTCCCAAAATGCCAACTGGTTCCCTATGAGAAAGATCACAGGCATAGATCTGAGTGGTGGAATATTGCACCATCAGAATGTTCCCAAAATGCTGCACAGCTCATTCCAACAACTGCAGAACTGTGTGGACACAACGTTTCAAAAGGAAAGTACCTTAAGGCAGCATAGCAAAGCAGTTTTCTATTGGTACAGGAAACTATACTGTGAAATATTTAACCCAGCCTGTATTTACAGTGATTTCTAGTCCATATTTGACTTAAACGTGTGTACTGTCCAAGCCAAATCTTGCTCATCATCTTCACTGTAATAAATGTTGTGCAGTTGTCTTGGAAAGGATAGGGTAAAGTGCCAATGGGAGTGTTTCACAAAAATTTAGGCTTCTAATGGCAAATCTTGGTGGAGACAGTTACAGTTGTGGTGAAAATTGCATTTTTCTTCATAATGATATGTTGTTGTTAATGTGTGACAACTCTGTTCTACTGAGAGATGGTTCATCTAGTGTTCTGAAAATGTTTAAGACTGTCAGTGCAGCAGTTATTATAAAAAAAGTAGGGCACTCCTGTCAACATTTTTTTAAAAAGAGACTTATTTCTTTTACCCAGAAACATTTTTCAGTGATTAAAGTGCTCTCAAAAATACACAGATCTTTCTAAACAGTACACCACTTTTTGCGTTTCTAAAAGCAGCCCACTGTTTCACTCCTACAATGGTTTTAGGGTCCTATCCATAGCAAAGACCTGATGCAATCAGTGCATCCAAATAAGATGGGTTTAAAAAAGTTCTTTAACTATGCTACACAGAGCTAGCCTAAATATATTTTATATTTGGATCAACTAACTGGCCAACAGCCAAATTATAATTGAGAGAGATTGGGTTATTTTCTTTTAAAAGCGAGGACAGGAAAAGACTATTTTCACTCCATCTTGATTTCAATTCAGGCTCACACTCAGCTTCTTTACAAGTGGGAAAGAAATTTGTTAGGTAAGAATTAATCAGGGCTATACTACTGAAAAGTACAATGCAGACTAAAAATGACTAAGGTTTGTTACTTATGCAATATATTTCCTTTTTCATTTAATTTTGGGTTGGGGGGGGGGATTTAACCTGTTCATTAGATACTATGTGATTAGCATAACATTAGTCAAAAGAGAGGAAAAAGAAGTCCACATTGAAGTAAATAAGAGCAGTAGGATGTCAGCACTTCTGAAAATTACACCACCATTTATTTAGGTGCCTAAATATGGATTGAGGAGCTAACATTAGACATCAAAATTTGAAAATATTGGCCCCAAGCTCAGCTATAGTTACGGCAAATTCAATCCCAGTGTAATGTTGCTGAAGTCAATAGAATTGCACCATGGATTAATTTTGGATAACATTATCTGTCTTTTCAAATAGAACATTCTCTGAAATATGAAAAATGTACTCTACACGGCACATACTGGTTCAATCATCATAACAACAATACATCTAATTATTCCCTTATGGTAAGCTACTGTTGCATCCAATTTGCAGAGAGAAGTTCTCTTTTCAATGAACTGTATTCTGGTGAAACAGCCCTTTGGTATTTCAACTTCTTATTTAAGAAACTCCCTGCTTGTCTTATCTGAATGTTAAATAAGAAAACCCATTGAAATGGAAACAATCCTTAATATCTGATTATGTGAAATATACTCAAACATTCATGCTACATTTGTAGCCCACCACTAATTAATAACCGTATCTGATTATTTAGACCCTGTTCTGAATGCTCAAAGCCCTGCTCCCCTCTACCCCAATGTAAAAATGTTTACATATTTGTAACCTGAATCCTAATTCAGTTTGATGGAAATTAGACAAGAAAGTTCTTTTGCCATGTTGTTAGCTTGTGTCACTAGGTAAGGCAGCAGGATGGCATTAAATGAGAGCAAAGAAATAAAAATAGCATGAGAAAGCAAACATTCAACAAAGACGGAGATAAAAAGAGACAAGCTTTGCTCAGCAAGCTTTATCAAATGAATTTCATGTTTAGCCAAATAGTACTCAAAGGCAAACCAAATTCCCATGGAACTGTTTCCTTAGTCCTGTCTCATGCTTCCTTGCTAATAATTAATAGCCTGAAACAATGCAGAAAAAATTATCTTGGTCTCCCAATACACACAAGATTACTGAAGCTCAGCAAGGGTCTATTTTTATTGTTATCAGGTACTAAAATGAGCAGATATGAAAAAGAGAAATGTATATTTTATTTGCCACATACTTACAGATATAGTTTTCATTTTGGACCATATTTATTTTGTTTAGGGAATTACTTTTCTTAGAGTCTGAAGACCCAGCCAGTATATTATAATGTCATTAAGACAAATTGAATGATACATCAATTAGAATCAGTGATGGAAGGAGAATTGAGGAGGAAAACATCCAATCACAAACGTTACCTACATAGAGATGGTTGCTGTTGTAGTCTTTCCAAGGACATGCAATATTCACCCTAGGAACATCCATCTGTTAGCATAATGGCCAATAAGCAGTTTATGTATGAAAAAATATGGGGTGGTATGGGCTAACTCTTATGAATCGTATGGCCATATATCTGGCTACTGTACATGCACCATTAGTCAGCTTCACATACATTAGGCCAACTTGCTTTCACTAGAGCTATACTGACTGACACGAGCTAAAAGTCGGGCTCATTATGCCTTCTCTTGAACTGTAAAGACGAAATATATCTAGCTCCCACTGGTAGCATTGCACCACCAGACTTCCAGTGCACCTCTCTAACCCAACATTCTCAATGCATTTCAAGCTCCTTGAACCATAACGGAACCTAAAGCATATATCACATCATAAACACATGCATTCATAAGACAAGGCACTGGACAAGACAGTTACAAAACATAAGGAAGATGTTAAAGAAGCTGTGAGAATGTTCTTATGAATGAAGAGTAGAGAGTGAAGATCTTTTGAGAGGAACAGAGGCACCAGCAAAGTGCCCTAGAACAGTGGTAACTGCAGGTGAAATAGAGAGAGTCCCGTCAGTTGAAGAAAGGACCAGCGCAAGAGCAGCACAGAAGGAAAATCACTTCATGGGATTGTGATTTCCATTCTCTGCAAATACTATGGATCCATGGGGTTGAGTGGCTGGACTTCCTCCTCTAGAGAGGAAAATATGAGGACTCTGAGTTTGACCTCAAGGACCTCCCATGGGACCCTCCCAGAAGATCTCTCTACATCTCCAAAGACAGAGAATATCTTTAAAAAAATACTCAGGGACCAGTGTGGGTCTCAAACTTCCCCCTCTCCCCTCTCATTTTTATGGCAATTATCTAGTCTTGGTATTTGTATAGTGCCACCCAAGCACTGGTAATTATACTTAGAGATGCCAATTGAGATTTAAGTTAGCAAAATCATCCTTATGTGTATATATGCAACAGTGTCCACGAACAAAAGGATTAAAAAAATCCTCAGGGGGGGGGAAGATTCTGGGAATTACATCCCCCTATTAATATTGTCAAGACAATTAATGTATTTTTGTGAATTCTAGCAAATCCTTTATTGGAGACCTTTCTTCAGTAATGATCCTATTCAAATAACAACTAGATCTCTAACTCACAGACTCTCCTACACGTGGCGTGCAGTTGAAAACAAAAACACACCCACCCACTTGCACTTTCATCATACTGCCAGCATAAACTCTGGACGATGGAAACAGCAGCTCTTCACTAGAAACAGGAGCAAATCCTCTTAATGTTGCATATGGCCCTTTAATCTACATGCTCTGTACAGAGGACTAACGTTCTAGTGCTCATCCCACATGAATCAGCTCCAATTCTGTAACTGACCTCATTTGGCATCTGGCAGAAGCTAAAAGCAATAGCATCCAGCTGTTCACTTTTAGTCAAAATGTACACGTGCATAAATAAAACATAAACGTTTGACTTTAGCCCTTGGGAAACGTAATACTCCTCGGTGGCAAAGATGAAGTTGTTAGGTTTGGGTTTTTTTATGGTCTTTTGAAGGAACGTCCTCAGTTCCATGTGCATTATCTTTTCATGGAGAACTCTGGCTGTGCCTTCTACCTCAATGCTGTTTCACACGGTGAGCTCTTCCACCCTAAGAAAAAGCACCTTGCTCAGTGTGATGGAGAGGTGTCAGTGTCACTCACTGCACAGGACTGCGAGCATAGCACTCAGCAAGCTGTTTACCAGAGGTTACAAATGGAAAACTAGCTCCTTTAAGCTCTCTTATAAAAGCTGAGGGTCCTTTGCCCTTGCTAGGAGTGAGAAGTACCTCCCTTCATTGACTTCAGCGGAGCAAGGTGATAATGACAAGGAGGAAGAATCTGCCATCGTCATTCATGTTGAGTAATGCCTCACTCTAACCACAGTCCCATTGATTTCAATAGGGAATAAGGTGCCAATCACTGGGGGAAATGGTGGTAGACTCTGGTCCCAGACGATTAGAAAAGAAATAGGAAGTTATAGCAGTGGGTAACTGCTCCTCGGTGTATTTTTTCACTCCTTTAGTCACTATATGATGCATCAGTTTAATGATCAGACATAGGATATTATTACCAAAATGATAAAGAGTGGAGAACCCTGACTTACCTAAAGCTCCTTTGTAGCCATTGAATATAGTCTTACAAATACTTTTCCTTTTCAGGTAGTTGGATGAGTTGCAGAAAAGATCACAAATACAGCTGGTCAGAATGTTTTCAAAGTTCTTTTTTGGTTTTTGTTGTTTTTTCTTGAGTTGGTTTTAATGAATTTTTTTAAAGACACAAGTTCAGGGGAAAAAAAAACATCTTCTTTGACATTTTCCAAAGTTTTGATGAAATTAAGCAACCATTTTCATTGTCTTCCAAATAAAAAAACATTTCAGTTTTTGATTTTCAGATATTTCCCCCACACACACCCACTTTCACCCTCGCCTTCTGCCTCCTTCTCCCCCCCAAAAAGTGGGGCAAAAGGGAAACAGAGGAGACTACTGAAAAAAGAAATATTAAAAACCTGGAGGGGATGTTAAACTCAAACTAATTTTTGTGATTAATCAAAATTCAGAAAATTCCATGAAATTTCAAAGTAATTTTTGTTTAGTATTTTCCTTGAAAATTTGAGAGACTTAACCTTTTGCAACCCGTTCTAATCAGATCAGATGCTAATGTCTTAGGAGATCATTCCTACACTTTGCTGTAACTGTCTTAGCCCCAAATGAGTTTTTATGGGTGTGTCTACATTTTTTATGCTTATTTGCTTACCTATATGCAAGACTAGTAGTGGGCAAAATACAAGGAGACAGCGTGTGACACCCTTACTCCAGCCATGTTTTGGTGGGGCTACTTGTGGAGTAAAATGCTGCTCATGGTAATTAAGGAGTGGCAGAATCTAGCTCTCCAATGACAGCAAGAGGTTTATGCTTTCCCTGATGTTTAAATCAGAAGAGAACTCTCAAGGTGCAAGTCACTCAAAACCTTTGCAAACCTCAATGAACCTGTTGGTGGAGGTAGGACACGTTGTGTGTCTGGAATAAAGCCTGAATGTCACTTGGGGCCAAGATCCAGTGAAAAAAAGGCTTTCCACAACTCTGCATTGTATTTAACCCTGTGGGTTCCACAGGGCTCTATGGGCCTAATCTAAAGTTCACTGAAGTCAATGGAAAGATTCCATTAATTTCAATGTGTTTTGGATCAGGCTGTTTGTGCATCACACATCTAAAATTCACTGAAATGGTTCTCCCTCCCCCACTTATATTGTTCTTTAAGAAGGAAAATATTCATCTGCTCAAACATCCCTAGAAATACAACAAAAACAATACTTGAATGTATAACCAGTTCACTTGAGAATGAAAGCATTACGGATACTCTACTGGACACCTCTCAGTCATATTCCACCCCCTCCTCCTCCCCACACTGTTCTTATTTGGGATGCAAGTGGCAATGTTGCTGGAAGCTCCCGGTCGGAGGGAAATGAACCACTATTGGTGAAAATAAAACTTTCAGATTTCTCATGATATGGCCAAAGATTCATTTAAAAAACAAAAATTACTCCATGCAACTAGATGGGACTAGGCCCAAGAAAATAAATAGCAGCCATTCCCTCCACTGAAGTGTGTTTAGAGGAGGATTCTCTTAGGGGAGGATCTGTGGGGCTCTCACATGTGCTACAAGCATAAAATGAAACTCTGCAGACCTTCTCTGTCCATAATGAGAAGAAAATAAGCCTGCAGAGGAGAAGGAGGGAGCTCACTGATGTAGATGAGGAAGATTATGAGGATGGAGCATGTAGATAAGAACATAAGAATGCCCATACTGGGTCATATCAATGGTCCACCTAGCCAAGGCTTGTGTGGTGCAGTTGGGCCACTGGAAACATGATTAAGGCTCTTCTGCCCCTCTCAAACAATCCACATCACTGCCCTCTGCAGCAGAGTGGTGGCAGCCTCCACTGAACAACCCCACTGTAGGATTATGGTATGAACGTGTCTGCACAAGCCCCTCCACACTTTTGACTAGGTCTTTGACTCTCTGATATTTGTTATTCATGATATACAACTGTTCACATAGGTCACATAGCACTGCTTTTGTTCCCAGGTTACATGAATGAAACTTGCGACCAGGAGAAAGAAATCAGAGATTTGAAAAGGGATGCTCCAAACTTTCCAGCATGAGCCATTGTATGAACACATACTCACTCAAGTATTGACAAGACCTTCAGGTTCTGAGAACATACATTCACTCTATGTGCATCTGTAGAAGACAGGCAAAAAGGGCCTTGAATACTGTGAAAGCTATTTCATGGCTTTGATTGAAATGAGTGTTCCTAAATACTTTTCAGAGTAACAACCGTGTTAGTCTGTATTCGCAAAAAGAAAAGGAGTACTTGTGACACCTTAGCGACTAACCAATTTATTTGAGCATAAGCTTTCGTGAGCTACAGCATCCGATGAAGTGAGCTGTAGCTCACGAAAGCTTATGCTCAAATAAATTGGTTAGTCTCTAAGGTGCCACAAGTACTTCTTTTCTTTTTTCTATATACTTTCTTGCCATATTAACTGAGCTCTGCTAACCCTGTAACAACAACAGGCTACCATAAAAAAAATTGCATCCAGTCATCTTATAATAGTATAGCGTTTTCTTTGGCTCTCTCTCTTTCCAACCAATTCAGAATTTTCACTTTCTTTATTAATGAAATGGTCATTCTCCAAAAGCAGTGATTACATTAGACCAATATTCGCCATTTCAATCAAAGATGATTGAATTAAAGACTAAAATCCCTCTTTTCTCTTTTGATTTTGTCATGGTGTCTAGGTAAAGTTTCATTGTCGATATTATAAGTGATGTCTTTAAGTTTGGTATATTAAGGGTGTGTGTCTACGTTTGGCTTGACGTATTGCTGCAGAGGGGAACTTAGTTTCAGAAATGTTACTTTATGTATTCATACACTAGAAAGGTATCTTAAATGCAGATAAATTAGTTATCTGTTTTTTATTTTTATATTCTGTATGCATAAAACAATCTAATAAAATTTGAATCGTAGAAAAGATAGTACAAATAATTTAGTTCTTTAGGTTCTGATCAAATTAAATGGAGAATCAAATTAACCAGTGACTGAAGTAAGGATGTCATTTTGGGGGAATCACTTTCAATAAAACAAAAAGATGATAAATTGCCACTGTTAGCTTAACTCAATTTATCCATGCTGTTTTGGTACATTTTGTTAATTGTAGTGTGGCTAACATAGTATAAAATATTCAGTTATATTTTCATTACCCATGGCGACTGCAGACATTTGATTCAGGCCCATTTTCATGTTCCAACTCTATTACAGATGCTGTGCAGTGGGTTGTATATCTCAGAGCCAGAAATAAAGTTACAATGAAAGACAGGCACACTGAGCACACAGACACCTGGGGAGTGGTTTCCCTAGCAACAGGGAGCAGAAGAGCACTCACAACTTTCTCTCCTCTTGTGAAATTATTGGTGGCTTGTCAGAGGAGTCCATAGAGAAGACGCCTATTTAAAAATGTTGAAGTCAACAAGTGTCTAATTCACATTAAAAAAAGACTACTGTTAAAATGGAGCCCGTGTCCACGTCAGCCACCGAAATCACAGGCTGTGATTTTAAAGAAGATCCCTTCCTGTGAATATCAGGCCTCTTTATAGAATCTTAAGGTGAGCATTCAAAACTAGAAGCAGGAAGGGTCACTGTTGAAAACCTGGGCCTTTCAAATTTGTGAAGCTTCTTTCAAGGAAGATAATTCTGGATTTTCAAAAACACTGATATAATGTGAAAATGAAGTATTTTCTCTTTTGCTCTCCAGGGTCCATATCGCACCAGTGCCTCTGCACTCACAGAGGCCCAGTGACTTCAGTCGGCATGGCTCTATCTACTTATATGGATCTCATTGCCATTGTGTCTCAGTGTCTTATACTCTGCAATGGATTTCTCCTCAGAGCACTTCTGGAAGATAGGGAAGTACTGGCCTGGAAATTCTGTGCGTAAAATGGATACAAAAATAAAATGAGAGAACTAGTGCCGCATTTTTGTCAGCATTTTCCACTGTAAAACATATAAGTGACCTGTAGTATCTTTCCCATATCTGTTTTCTCCTGTTATTGATTTACAGGTAAAAAACCTACAAGTACTGGCATACGGCAGCATTATCCCTCAGAGAAAATTTCAGTGATCATTCCAAAGATGAGCTCTCCCGTTGCCACAACAAACTCAAAATCCTTGTTTATTTGCCTCTAAAAACGTATCTGTGTATTGTGTAAGTCAGTGGAGTGCCACTGACTCCAAATAGAGTTATACCAAGTTACATCAACTGAGGATCTGTTCCCATGTCTAGAAAAATTTAATCTGCTTTATAGGATACTTCAGTGCAAAGTTGTATCTTCACATTATTAAGCATGTTCAGCAGGGAAAGTGCAAGGAAGAGGTTCCACTACCAGGCATTGTGCCTGAGACAGGCTCATCTGAACATGGGCCAGACCAGCCCCTGCCATTTTCCAGGCTACAGCACACACTCTTCCCTGCCACTATTCCATTGACTGAGCTCGTACAGACTATGGCCTTACCCACTCCTATCCTCTTCCTGTCCATCCCTTCAATGGTGTGCTAATCTCCCCTACTCCTTGCACACTGGGGCTGTGCCTGTGCCTGGCCCTGGCACGTGGGTGCAGTACCACCTCTTCCCTCTTTATCCATGTGTATGGTGAGGCACAATGGAGCTCATCTCTCTTCTGATATGAATTGCTGATTTGGTTACACTCATCTCCTTTCCGAGGGGCAGACAGCAAAGAACAAGTAGCAGAAACGAAAACAATTGCTGTGATTGGATCCTCATTTAGTTCTGGATTCTGCTACTTTCAACATGGAAGTCAGTGACATTCAAGGCAATTATCTCCTCAGTATTTAATGCTCTCTGATTGTGGCACTCCATTTGCAGGGCTGGTCTCCGACAGATGGTGTCTCCATTTCAGTGTTGTCCCCAAAGAGATTTTAAAACCAAATGAGCAGCTTTCCGCGAAGATAATAATGGTAAAGAATAAAAAACGTTGATTATTCATGCAATTTAGACAATGTGACGCTACAGCCAATAGCAGTCAGTATTCTCTGGGACTTAATGCTGGTCCTTGAAATTCAGGAGCATCAGCTTTACTTTAAGGGAGCAGGAAAATGCCCAAAGGTAATAAATCTCATTGTTACTCATACTGTAGGTATGCTCAGTTTGCTGGCCTATATGAAGTCAATCAGATCTTAATGGAGGAGTGTCTCAGCTCATATAATCCAGCATTACAATGCCCCACTGCCAGTCTCAACAGAGAAACCAAGGGTTAAGAGGCCTGTCATAGGGTGGCTGATCCCACTAAATGAAAAAGTCCAGCTACCCTGTTCCTGAATAGGTTCTCCTGTTTGGCTAATTAAGAGGGCAGGGCAGCAGTTGCAGGCTATAAAGGACCAAGGAGAAGCTGAGAGTGGGGACCCAGTGAGACAGAGCTGTCTGAGAGAGTGCATCAGGAGATGAGGCAGGTGAGAGCAGTCAGCACCAGAAGGAGTTATCTAGGGGAAGGCCGATGGCAGGAGAGCACCAAGACCCCTCCCCCCCCCACCCCCAAGCCAGAGAGCCAGAGCTGGAGGGCTGAAGGAGGAGCAGCAGCAGCAGTGGGAGTTGTCTGCTGGCTCTAAGCTGGAGGCCAAAGCCAAGGGTGAGAGAAGGCTGCAGGTAGGAGAGCAGTGGAGGAGCTTACCTGCTGTTAGCTCCACACCCCAGAGCTGGACACAGGGAAAGAGTAAGAGGGGCCAGGGGAATGAGGGATGCTCCCCGGGAGGGTGAACTCTCACCAGAGCAGCTGTGGGGTTCCAACTAGGAAGACTGGGGCTGTACTCCAGCTGAAAGGGCTAGGGGGACTGTTGAGGCAGAGGGACAGAGGAGGACTTAGGTGTGGTGGAATGTGCTGGCATGTGGTGTCATGTCATGGGACTTTAAGGACTATATGCACTGAGGTGATAAATGGGCTATATTGGGGACTTTTGTTAAGGACTGATTTGCACAATGGTTTCAATAATAAATCGGCTCCAAAGAAGGGTATCATTGAAGCAAGAGAGCCAGAGATAGAGTTCTTACCTGAGAGGGGAAACTGAGGTTGGTATACTAGCTGTGCTGTGGCCTGCTGCAAGAGGGAGCTCCAGTTAGAGTGACCCCTCCCGAGCTAAGTCAGATTGATGGCACAACTGGGGGAAAGTTATCCACAGATATAGCACAAACATGACAAATATTGCATAGGTTATGTGAGATCATGTGACAACACACATCCAGTTATACCCTAATGCAAATTGAATAAATCCTAACTTCTTTACGGCCGCTTCAATAGGACTTCAGTATCTTCGTCCTGTGCAAACAAACCTCACGCATCACATTAATAGAGCAGAATCTAATTAAACAGTACCTTGATAAAGACTGTAGCAGTCAGCTGATTTCAACAAATCTAAGCTAATTCTTGCTGTTGTACTGGCCAACAGTTATGAGACATCACTAACCCTGGGAACCAGTCACAGGTTTCATTAATTCTTGTGCTATTGATAATAGGTGTACTACAGATTCTGTGATGGAAGAGGTCAAATTAAAGAGTATATGGGGGGGGACATTTGCTTGTACCTTGAAGGAAATCATCTCCTCTCCATGTATTCTGAAGCCATTCCTGTCACAGATAACTTTTATCCATGGCTCACTTGTGTACGTATTTGTTTTCAGCCTCTGTTAGTGTAAATGAGTCAAATGCAGCAAGACACAGTAGTGAGTTGTACTGACAATAATCTGGCAAATCAGTCATGTATGAGCAGGTTTAGGAGTCTCCTGGGAATCAGATGAGTCGATGTCCCATATAAACAACTAGGAACATTCCTGAAGTTTAGAGGTTGAGTGGTTTGCATTGGCTATGTGTATTGTCACAGGACTCAGGATCAGATATGCCAGTTATTTGCCAGGGCCACAGTCTCTGAGGTAGTCATTTTGAATGAAAAAGTTACTTCATTTAAGCTACAGAAGCATCTATCCACACATCTGTTATTAGTATCATTGACTTGTGTCTAAAATTTTACGCTCCTTTTAGACTGTCAGCTATTTAGGGCAGGGATAATGTCTTCCTAGGTATTTGTACAATAATCAGCACAACAGGGGTCTTATTCCAATTAGGGCCATTGAGTGCTTCAGCAATACATATAAATAACATTCATGTACTGAGCTGCATATGCAATAAACAGCCAGTTTTTTTTTATGGACTCTGTTATCATATCTATTGCAACATCAAGATTGATTTCCTGAAGCCCCACCCTTAAAAGGAAAAGCAACAATATGCAGCTCCTATTAAAGACAATGTGTGATGTGTGCATCCAATTTAATCCAAAGAGAAATGCAATACAACTGCCTTGCCTGAATGCAAACCATACACGACAACTTGATAAATAGAAATAATACACTAAGGTCCATAGAGATCCAATACTTTTAATAGTGTAACTGCAATAAAGCAAAAACCAAAGCAAGGCCCTCTAAAGGGTACAATATCTTCAAATTGGGCAAAAACCTAAATGTTCCACCTACTAATGTGGTTGCAGTATTTTACATTTGAAGTAGGAGTTACTTGTTTAAGCAAAAACAAAAAAACAAGTGTTGCATATTACTTTGCTAAAAGTCAGAGAGAGCCACACACAGTAAATAAAATAATCAGTCCTAAATGGCCAGTTCAGTGTGATAGATTGCACTAACCCAACTGGCTAATTTATACACTTTTCCAGGATTTTCTCACCTTCTTTAGTGGAGCTAGCAATGGAACAAAATTGGACCCTAAGGCAGTTCTAATAGTTTAGGACCAGATTGTGAACGCTTTCTTCACACTGGTCTATAGATATTCCCACACATAGCCCCACTGAAGTCCAGAGAGTCCGATTTTTAGCGTATCCATTGAAGCAACCACTCACCAAGAGTTTCTGTTTATTAGAGAGTAAAGAGCTTCCTAAGTGCTTTAATAAGCCTCTGAACCATGGGAGTAAGCAGACACAAGTGAATAAATTTCAAATGCCGAACAGGAATAAATGAATGAATAAACACTCCCAAACTCTTTTCCAACCTAAAACCCCTGAGACTGGACAATCTAAAGAATTTAAACTAAGTATTTTATGAGCGAGGGACATTTCCACTGATTCCAAAGAAAAGTAAAATGTCATCAGCCGAGAGTGATTCTAGCATCTATCCAGTACATCCTGTAAAGGCTCAACATTTTACACCTCCAAAATTTTATTCTTTTGTTGAGACTAATCCTGTGAAAATGCCTTTGACCAAAACATTAGAACATGTGGATTTGGGGCACACCTCTGAAAATTAGTCCTTACTAAAAACTTCAATTATCTGATAAAGCTCAACTCAGTCTGTCTTTTTTATAGTAGAAGCAGTACAGCAGTTCACACTAAGCCAAAACAAACAGTATTAATCCATATGAGAAACTGAAAGAATGGCTTTTACGAATCAGGCAACTCAATTTAACCAAGAACAGCTCTTAATGTTCAATTCAGTTCATATAGTGGAAATTGTGTGTCACAATTCAACAGGGAACAGGGGAGTTGGAGGAAAAAGTCACATGGGTGCAATCTTCTTTATGGTAACTCTTATCTCTATGAATTAGAGAAAATAGCGGTAATCCAGGATGACTGTAAAAATAAAATCAGTTGAAAAAAACAACCTCTATCAGATGTTATAAAAGGGATCTCCTCTTTCAAAATCCTTTCTGGGGCCTTTCGGTTGGTAAACGGACAATGTAGAAGCCACTCAATTGGGATCAGTGCAGGAATCACCTGATAACCTATTCTCCCTCCTTTGTTTTAAAAGACATTTAGCCACCTTTTATTAACTATCTTGCAATTAATTTGAAGTTCAGTGGGAAATAAAAGTGGATAGCTAGTAAAACAGGCACCCATATGATGGAGCTCAAACATGTCAGCATGACTCCATGATAGGTCACATTATTCCCCAACTAATCCATTGTTCTACACTGCAAGAGTAAAAAAAATATATTTTCATCATCATATCTGACATGAAACCTGTATTCCATTTTCTTTGGCAATTCATCTTGGATAACTGGTATAAAGAAAAGCATAAATCATGAGAACTGAGCTATGTCTCCAAATCATTTAAATATCCTCTGTTGTATTCAATATGAAGCCTTAATTAAATTGATCCAGAGTCAATTGGCAGTATCCAATTTTAACATATTATTTAAAACTCCAATGACAAGAAAAAGGGAATAAATGACACAGGAAGTTGTTAAACGTAAAATGGATGGATAGAAAGGAGGATAAATTTGTGTGCTATCATGCTGCTTGGTGTAGCATGTGTTTTTTCTTCCCATATTCCCCACCAGCAAATGTTCCACTCAAAGACCTAGTATGATCTTTTCTCTGAGATGAGAACTATGCATTCTCAGTGTCTGGTGGTATTTTCCCCCCTATAAAGCTAAATGAATACATAAAAAACAGTTACTTACCTTCTTGTAACTGTTGTTCACATCCATTCTACATTAGGTGTGCGCACGGCGCATGCACGAGTGTCGGAAACTTTTTCCCTTAGCGGCTCTGTCGGGCCGGCGGGGGGCCTTCTGAGTGGCGCCACTGAGCTATGCATATATACCCCTGCCGCCTGACCCCCTCCGGTTCCTTCTTGCCAGCGACTCCGACAGAGGGGTAGGAGGGTGGGTGGTGGAACGGACGTGAACACCACATCTCAAAGAACAACTGTTACGAAAAGGTAAGTAACCGTTTTTCTTCTTTGAGTGCTTGTTCACGTCCATTCCACATTAGGTGAATCACAAGCTTACCTCTGGAGGAGGGTACGAGTCACGGAACAACTGATTGGAGGACCACTCTGCCAACTGCCGCATCCTCTCTGGCCTGCTGGTTGACCGCGTAGTGGGTCATGAAGGTGTGCACTGAGGACCAGGTGGCTGCTCTGCAGATCTCCTGGATTGGGACCTGTGCCAGGAAAGACATGGAAGTCGCTTGCGCCCTGGTGAGTGGGCCGTGAGCGCCGGGGCCGGAACACCTGCACGCTCATAGCACACCCGGATGCAGCTTGTAATCCAAGACGAGATCCGTTGCACCAACACCGGGAGGCCTTTCATCCTCTTGGCTACGGCCACGAACAGCTGCATGTATTTACGAAAGGGCTTGGTGTGCTCCAAATAGAACGCTAATGCTCTATGGACATCCAGGGTGTGTAGGCTGCGGTGACTCGGGTCCGTATGTGGTTTTGGAAAAAACACCAGCAGACAAATGTCCTGGCCCAAATGGAATTGCGAGAGCACCTTAGAGAGGAACTTGGGGTGTGGTTGGAGCTGCACCTTATCTTTGTATACGGTGGCTCAGAGGTGAGAGCCCTCAGCTCAGACACCCTTCTGGCCAAAGTAACGGCCGCCAGAAATGCCACCTTCCAGGAAAGGTGGACGAGGGAGCAGGTAGCGAGGGGCTCAAAAGGGGGTCCCATGAGCTTAGAGAGGACCAAGATAAGGTTCCAAGGAGGGAATGGGGGGACGTGAGTGTGGAAACATCCTCTCCAATCCTTTAAGGAACTGTCCCACCACTGGTTGGGAAAACACCAAGCCCCCCGAAAACCCCGGATGGAAGGCGGAGATGACCACCAGGTGTACTCTGAGTGAGGATGGGGCCAGCCCCTGCTGCTTGAGGTGCACGAGGTACTCTATGATGGCTTGCACTGGGGCCTGGCACGGCTGCACCTGTCGGGGCTCACACCAACACGAGAACCTTTTCCACTTGGCCACATAGGTAGCCCTGGTAGAGGGCTTCCTACTACCAAGCAGGATCAGCTGCACAAGAAAGGAGCAATGGCTCTCCAAGGTATTTAGCCACAGTGCTTCCACACCATCAGGTGTAGTGATTGCAGGTCAGGGTGGAGAAGCCGTCCTGCATAATGAGGTCCCGGTGAAGGACCGCCACCGCCCTGTCCCTGCGTACCTTGAGCAGGACCTTGTGTACCAAGCGGAGTGGGGGAAAAGCATACACAAGCCCCCTCCCCACGGGATCGCAAATGCATCTGCGACTGAGCCCAGGCTGTGGCCCTGGAATGAGCAGAACCACGGGCACTGGGCATTGACCCTGGTGGCAAATAGGTCTACCCGGGGACACCCCCCACCTACAGAAGAGCGAAAGCATGACGTCCGCTCTGAGCGTCCACTCGTGCATGCGATATGACCTGCTGAGGTAGTCCACCAGCTCGTTTCGCATCCCCAGGAGATATGACGCCTTGAGGTGAATGCCATGGGCTACACAAAAGTCCCAGAGGAGGAGAGCTTCATGATAGAGCAGCGAGGAACGGGCCCCGCCCTGCCTGTTTATATAAAACATGGCAGTAGTGTTGTCTGTCAGAACTGTCACACTGTGACCACTCAGAGTGGCGTGAAAGGTCAGGCAGGCTAGACGAACTGCCCTGAATTCCTTCACATTGATATGAAGTGACCACTCTGCTCCAGACCACAAGCCCTGAGGTCCCCCAGGTGAGCCCCCCCGTCCATCCGCGGTCTGACACGTCCGTCACCAGCATCAGGTCTGGTTGTGGGGTGGCAAAGGGGATGTCTTCGCAAACCACAGGCTGGGACTGCCACCACAGCAGGGAGTCCAGCACATCCCTTGGGGCTGTCACTACCAAATCCAGGGGGTCCCTGCCTGGGTGGTACACCCGAGTGAGCCACACCTGCAGAGTCCTGAGTCTCAGTCTGGCATGCCTGACCACTTGCATGCATGCTGCCATGTGGCCCAGCAGCTGCAGGCAGCACCTGGCCGTTGTCATTGGAAACTGGCACAGGGAGGTCACCGCTTGCTGGATAGCCTGGAATTGGGATACTGGAAGGCTTGTCCTGGCCTGCACTGCGTCCAGGACCGCCCCTATGAATTCCACTCTCTGCGTGGGCACGAGAGTGGACTTGGGGATGTTGACCAGGAGCCCCAGCTCGTGGAACAATCTCAGGGCCACCTCCATGTGGCCCTGCACTTCCGCTTCAGATCGACCCGCCAGGAGCCAGCCGTCGAGGTACGGGTAAACCTGGATCCTCTGCCTCTGTAAGAAGGCTGCCACCGCCACCATGCATTTCATGAACACCCGTGGGACCACGGCTAGACCGAATGGGAGAACCACAAACTGGTAATGTTCTTGGCCCACAGTGAACCACAGGAACCGCCGATGTGCTGGTTCGATGGAGATGTGAAAGTACGCGTCCTTCATGTCGAGGGCAGCGTACCAGCCCCCCGGATCCAGGGAAGGGATGATGGTACCCAGAGAGACCATGCGGAACCAGGCCTTGACCAGGAACTCGTTGAGCCCACGCAGGTCTCAAATGGGACGAAGGCCCCCTTTGGCCTTGGGGATGAGGAAGTACCAGGAGTAGAAACCTTTCCCCTTTAGGCCGTGCGGCACCGCCTCTACCGCCCCCACCTCTAGCAGCATGTGAACCTCCTTCTCTAGGAGATGCTCGAGAAAAGGATCCCTGAAGAGAGATGGGGAAGAGGGGTGGGAGGGAGGAAGGGAAGAGAATTGCAGAGAGTACGCGTTCCATACCGTGCATAAGACCCAACGGCCCGACGTAATGCTGGACCATGCATGGGACAAACGGGATAGGCGGTTCAGGAAACAAAAGGACGGATCCGGTGACTGGTCTGGTATGCTGTCCTCAAGCACACCTTCAAAAGCCTGGGTTAGTGCCTGGCTGGGATTTGTGCTGACCTTGGTTATGACCCGGCGCATTATTGTTATTATTGCGCCGTCGTCTGTTATCCCCGCCTCGCCTACGGTCAGGCTCATGCCTATGACAAGGCTGGTACTGTTGCTGAGGGGGAGGCTGCAGCATAAAGGGCTTCCTCTGCATCACTGGGGTGTGCATACCCAGCGACTTAAGTGTAGCCCTTGAGTCCTTGAGGCTATGCAGCCTCGTGTCTGTCTGGTCCGAAAAGAACCCGGACCCTTCAAAGGGGAGGTCCTGAAGCGTACTCTGGACCTCAAGCAGCAGGCCTGACTCCTGGAGCCACGCCGAGTGCTTCATGACCACGCCTGACACAACTGTTCTGGCTGCCGCGTCTGCTGAATCCAGGGAGGCCTAGAGAGAGGTCTTAGCTATTGCCTTGCCCTCGTCCACCAGGGCCATAAACTCCTGTTGGGAACCTTGCAGGAGGTTGTCCTTAAACTTCCCCACCACTGCCCAGGAGTTAAAATTATGCCTGTTGAGGATGGCCTGCTGGTTCACAATCCTCAACTGAAGGCCCCTGATGAGTACACCTTTCTGCCAAAAACGTCCAGGCATTTTGCCTCCTTGGCCTTAGGGGCCTGGACCTGTTGTCCATGGCGTTCCCTTTCGTTCAGTACCGAGATCACCAGGGAGCATGGACTTGGGGGGCAGAACAAGAATTCGTAGCCCTTTGATGGGGCAAAGTATTTGCACTCCACACCTTTGGCTGTTGGAGCGCTGGAGGCCAGGGTCTGCCATGCAGTCTTATAATTCGATTGGATGGTCTTAATGAGCGGGAGTGCTATTCTATATGGACCTTCAGGGCTCAAAATGTCCACCATGGCGTCCTCCTGCTCAACCGTCTCCTCGGCCTGCAACCCCAAGTTCTTGGCGACCCTATGCAGTAGCTTCTGGTGGGCTCTGTGGTTTATGGCTGGAGGGCCGGACACCGCTGTACCCACCACCGCCTCATCTGGGGATGATGAGGTTAGCAGCTGCTCAACCCCCTCTGGCTGGTCCTCCTGCTCCCCTTCTCCCATGAGAGGGGCCTCCAGCTCGGGCCAGGGCAGCAGACCTTGGGACAGCACCGAACTCAGTGCTGGTCTCTCCGGTTTATCCTGGAGGCCTGGATACTGTAGCTTCCGGCACCGTCGGGCGTTGGTGTGGGGACTGGGACCGCAGCACCAAGTAGCTTGGACAGGGCCCCTTGGTGCTGCTGATAGGCCCAAGGAGTCCAGAAAGGCCAATGACCTGGCGGCCCCCATTGTGGGTGCCAACACGTCTGAGGGTCCCTGCTGTCTGGAGCACAGTGAGAGTAACTGTAACGGCCGAAGTCGGCGCCGGACTGCAGTGATGCCAACCACGAAGGCCACGGCAGTGCCAACAATCTGTGCTGGTGGGAGGTTGATGGGCGGCTCCTAACCGAATGGGAGAGGGACCGGTACCGATATCCCTGGGACCGGGATCTGGATCAGGACTGGGACTGGCACCGGCGTTCCCAGTACCGGGATCAGTATCTGCAGGAGTCCTCCAGCGAGGGCCGTCTTGACTCCTCCCAGTGCCGGTTTCTAATCGGTGCCAGAGAGCATCGTGCCTCTTCCGTTAATTCCTCACGTCGACCCACTCCCGGTACTGCAACTTCCTTCTGAGCTGCAAGTAACTGGGAGTCATAGAATCATAGAATCATAGAATATAAGGGTTGGAAGGGACCCCAGAAGGTCATCTAGTCCAACCCCCTGCTCAAAGCAGGACCAATTCCCAGTTAAATCATCCCAGCCAGGGCTTTGTCAAGCCTGACCTTAAAAACCTCTAAGGAAGGAGATTCTACCACCTCCCTAGGTAACGCATTCCAGTGTTTCACTACCCTCTTAGTGAAAAAGTTTTTCCTAATATCCAATCTAAACCTCCCCCACTGTAACTTGAGACCATTACTCCTCGTTCTGTCATCTGATACCATTGAGAACAGTCTAGAGCCATCCTCTTTGGAACCCCCTTTCAGGTAGTTGAAAACAGCTATCAAATCCCCCCTCATTCTTCTCTTCTGCAGGCTAAACAATCCCAGCTCCCTCAGCCTCTCCTCATAACTCATATGTTCCAGACCCCTAATCATTTTTGTTGCCCTTCGCTGGACTCTCTCCAATTTATCCACATCCTTCTTGAAGTGTGGGGCCCAAAACTGGACACAGTACTCCAGATGAGGCCTCACCAATGTCGAATAGAGGGGAACGATCACGTCCCTCGATCTGCTCGCTATGCCCCTACTTATACATCCCAAAATGCCATTGGCCTTCTTGGCAACAAGGGCACACTGCTGACTCATATCCAGCTTCTCGTCCACTGTCACCCCTAGGTCCTTTTCCGCAGAACTGCTGCCTAGACATTCGGTCCCTAGTCTGTAGCTGTGCATTGGGTTCTTCCGTCCTAAGTGCAGGACCCTGCACTTATCCTTATTGAACCTCATCAGATTTCTTTTGGCCCAATCCTCCAATTTGTCTAGGTCCTTCTGTATCCTATCCCTCCCCTCCAGCGTATCTACCACTCCTCCCAGTTTAGTATCATCCGCAAATTTGCTGAGAGTGCAATCCACACCATCCTCCAGATCATTTATGAAGATATTGAACAAAACCGGCCCCAGGACCGACCCTTGGGGCACACCACTTGATACCGGCTGCCAACTAGACATGGAGCCATTGATCACTACCCGTTGAGCCCGACAATCTAGCCAGCTTTCTACCCACCTTGTAGTGCATTCATCCAGCCCATACTTCCTTAACTTGCTGACAAGAATACTGTGGGAGACCGTGTCAAAAGCTTTGCTAAAGTCAAGAAACAATACATCCACTGCTTTCCCTTCATCCACAGAAACAGTAATCTCATCATAGAAGGCGATTAGATTAGTCAGGCATGACCTTCCCTTGGTGAATCCATGCTGGCTGTTCCTGATCACTTTCCTCTCATGTAAGTGCTTCAGGATTGATTCTTTGAGGACCTGCTCCATGATTTTTCCAGGGACTGAAGTGAGGCTGACTGGCCTGTAGTTCCCAGGATCCTCCTTCTTCCCTTTTTTAAAGATTGGCACTACATTAGCCTTTTTCCAGTCATCCGGGACTTCCCCGGTTCGCCACGAGTTTTCAAAGATAATGGCCAATGGCTCTGCAATCACAGCCGCCAGTTCCTTCAGCACTCTCGGATGCAACTCGTCCGGCCCCATGGACTTGTGCACGTCCAGCTTTTCTAAAAAGTCCCTAACCACCTCTATCTCCACAGAGGGCTGGCCATCTCTTCCCCATTTTGTGATGCCCAGCGTAGCAGTCTGGGAGCTGACCTTGTTAGTGAAAACAGAGGCAAAAAAAGCATTGAGTACATTAGCTTTTTCCACATCCTCTGTCACTAGTTTGCCTCCCTCATTCAGTAAGGGGCCCACACATTCCTTGGCTTTCTTCTTGTTGCCAACATACCTGAAGAAACCCTTCTTGTTACTCTTGACATCTCTGGCTAGCTGCAGCTCCAGGTGCGATTTGGCCCTCCTGATAACATTCCTACATGCCCTAGCAATATTTTTATACTCTTCCCTGGTCATATGTCCAACCTTCCACTTCTTGTAAGCTTCTTTTTTATGTTTAAGATCCGCTAAGTCTACAGACGCAGAGCTCGACTGGGACCAACTCCGGGAGTGATGCCAGGAGGGTGTCCTTGAACGGCACACCACTGCCGGCTTACCCCTCGACGGCACCCTTGACGGCTCCAGGGCACTACGCATTGAGGAAGCCAGAGCAGACGTCGGGCACTCTGGGCCCAGTGGCTGCAATGCAGCTTCCATCATCAAGTGCTTCAAATGAAAGTCTTTCTTTCTTTCTTTGTTCTTGGCTTGAATGCCTTGCAAATCTTATACCCCTCAGTTTGATGCTCTTCCCCCAGTTAACGTAGACATGAGCCGTGAGGGTCACTAACTGGCATAGGCTTGCGGCACGTGGCACAAGCCTTAAACCCGTGGGCCTGAGGCATCCCTGCGGCCCAGGGCGGGTGCTGGAAACCTTCAAGCACCTAATCCAGGGGTCCTCAATGCCAGGGCAGTTGTGTGCACCCGCAGGACACTGTGCTGCCAAAATGCCGCTGCTGAGCGCAGCTGCCGGAGAACCGCCCGCCGAAATGCTGCTGAGAATCGTTGCCGTTTCTTGGCGGCATTTCGGCGGTGACGCTTCTTGCCACTGTCACTTCTCAGCGGCATTTTGGCGGCAGAGTGTCCGGCACCCACCACAGTCTTCTGGGAATAGGAATATGCTATTCCCACAGAAAGGTTGGGGACCACTGACCTAATTGCTTAAGTGTCCACACCAAAGGTATGCTAACTGATAACAGCTATCTATGAGAAAGGCTAAGGGACTGCTCTCATACAAGAGAGAGAAAGGTTGTTCCAACGCCCCCACGAATGGTAAGAAGGAACTGGAGGGGGTAAGGTGGCAGGAGTATAAATGCACTGCACTGTGGCACCACTCAGGGGGCCCCCCAACGGGAGGCGCTAAGGGGAAAAGTTTCTGATGCTCGTGCACGTGGTGCGTGCACACCTAATGGGGAATGGGCATGAACAAGCGCTTGAAGAAGAATGAGCATTCAATAACATATGCAGAAACCTACACTGCTGAGGTGTCAGATTTGTATCCCTGTCATTGATCGAGAGAATGCTCGGGCCTGCGCTATGCTGGAGGTCAGACTAGATCTTAATGAAACCCTTCTGGACTTAAAATATATGAATCTATGAACAAGTTAATATTTGACTGGCATCCTTGTTTTCCCCACTGACCCTCATTTGGTAAAACAGCACGGTAATTCAAGACCCTACCCACTCTCACTGAGCAGTTCATGGAATACATTTTTAATTAATTGTATATTGCTTTTAAAACTTGAGACAATATAGCGGCAGTCAACAATGCACAAAGGGAGGTTCTACCTAGTGTATTAGACAGGAAAGGGAATCTTATGGTAAAGGCTCAAGACTAGGAGTCAGGAGAGATGAGTTCTCTCTCTTGTTCTGGCACAAACTTCCTATATCACCTTAAGAAAGCCCCTTAGCCTCTTGATGCCCCATTTCCCTGCTGTAAAACGAGGACTGTGATACACACAGGGGAGCTGTTAATTAGTAATTAATATTGGAGAGCATTTTGTGCTCCTTTAATGGAAATTGTTCCATTAATGAAATTATATTATTGTTATATACATATTACTTTGTTTTGTTTTGCTTTGCATGACAGTAGACAAGGTTTAATAAAAATGCATCACAACTGTTGTAACAGTGATACAAAACTGAAACACCATGTGAACCTGTTAAGGATAAGAGCAGTACAGATGCTGGAGGGGGATGTGATACAGCAATTGCTTTCTGAGACTCTTCAGATTTTCTCTCTATGAAATAACAGGGGCTTTCCTTGCCAAACTAGTGCAACATTATGTAATCAGTGATAAACTTCTGAGTTCCATTCACAGCTACTGTGGGAACCTGTGTGCTATTTCTGGGTAATGCTCTAGTTCAAGAGAATTTTTTTAATTTAATTTTGAAAATGTTACTCTGCACCTTCATTTTAAAGGAATACTGGGTGGATAAGGTATTTTTTTATGAAACAGTATAAACCTTTCATCTCCCCCCCAACCCCCCCAAAAATTACACAGGTTTTAAAATTATTCTGCTAACAGCAACCATAGTCCATCTCGTGATGACATTTTTGATTTAGTCTAAAAATAAAGATAAAATTCCTTATTTTAATTTTAATGTGTGAAAATGACGAATTTGACTACATATATCAATCTCACTTTTATTGAATAACTTTCATACTGTTCCTTAGGGTTTTCATCCTTTATTTTACGATTTAAAAAAATAAATAAGATTTGATTAGTAGTTCTTGTCTCCTCAAATGATGTACCTAAAGGGCTGGCCCACAACATTTTGGCACCTGAGGCAGGGAGCTCAAATGACGTCCCCATGCCCCATCACTTGGGCCAAAACTTTGAAAGGTCTCAATTCTGCCTTCTTCCTGTTCTACTCCTCTCACAGTACTGCTCTGCTACGTACCCAAATAAAGGAGAACTAACAACTTAAAATGCCCTGTTGAAAAATTTTAAGTAACAACTTTCAAATGCCTGAACAGCAAATGCAACTTTTCTTGTCTGCATAGTAAACACTGGCATTTTTATCTGTTTGAATAATCAAAGTGTTGCTTTCCGTGTCTTCTTGCTTGCAAAGATTTGAACTGCTTCCTGCTGAAGGTCCACAGTCTGGGCCAGCTCATGCTCCACTGAGATGGTTGCAAGGCCGACCAGCCTCTCCTGAGTCATTGTGGAGCGTAGATGTGTTTTTATTAACTGCAGCTTGGAGAAGCTGTGTTCTCCACTGGCAACTGTTACAGGAATGGTTAGAAGAAGTATGCGCAGAGCAACAAAAGCATTTGGAAAGACGATGGTCATCTGGAATATATGTGCACAAATAAGAACAGCCTTTGGAGTTGATCCTGCTGAAATGCATCTTGAAAGGTCTTTCAGTTCATCACCTAAATCACTCACATCAATATCGCGCATGTCATCATTGGTCAACACTGTCTCTAGTGCCCTGCATTGCTGGTGTAGGTCTTCTTCAGGTATAGTGAGGAGTTTTGGAATATCATACAACATCCCAAATATACCTGTGTTCCTTGAGCTGCATGAAACGTTCTTCAACTGACCGTATTGCACAATCTAACACCTGGTTAAAGAATTCAACTTTGAATTGTTGTTTGGGGTCTCTTATGGGATTATCCTGTGCCTTGTAATTAAAATGTCATCTTCTTCGGTGACTCCTATTCTTGAATGGGTGGGAAAATAGTTTCAGTGTGAAGCTCCTTTGCCAACTTCTGTGCACTCTTCAGAATGTTTTGAAATCCTTCATCTGACCAGTAAGACTGTAGGGATGATTGCTTTGTCCAGTTGTTCCATTGCTCCAGATATATCAAGGTCAACACCTTGGAGTCTCTTGCTTACACCATTTATTTCAAACAGTTTGTCATGTCACAACACTAAGCCACACAGAAATTTGAAGTTATGTATGTTTCTGGTGTTTCCATTTCCCTCTGCCACTGTTCTCCCATGAACAGTTCCTGTCATAGCAGTATCCTCCACAGTGGCAACATCTATCTTCCCAGTTTGGGGTTTGATAGGCTTTATCACCTCCACTTGACTTTCCCATCATGTTGCACTCAGTAGTTTCAGTGTCAGAGAGGATGTTCCCAGATGTTGCTTCAAAATTTGCCATCAATGAGTTGATGCAGAGAAAAATACATAGATGGTTTGAATTACATTAAAAAATTCAGCAGCCTCACTAGAAGCTGATGCTGCATCACTGACCACCACGTTCAATGAATGAAAACTGCGTGGGACAAAAAAAAAAAAAACTCGAGGGTTTAAACTCTCAGATCCATGTCTGCACTCCTGTGTATTTTCCTCTCATGTTGGCACCATTATCATAGCCCTGACCTCTCATGTCATCTATTGCAATTCCCGTATCTTCCAGCTTTTTAAGAAGCACATTTGTCATACCAGCTCCTGTAGTATCATCAATGTCAATGAATTCTAGAAAATGCTCTCTGACAGTCACCGTTGTAGGGACATTTTTACTAGGTTCTGTTGTTGTTACAAAATGCACCAGTAAAGTCATTTGTTCTGTACGACTGATGTCAGGTGTGCAGTCCAGAATAACAGAATAATATCTTGCTGACTTCAGATCTGCCACAATCTTCTGTGACTTTTGTTGCCAGTAACAGTATGATCTCATTTTGAATGGTTTTTCCAAAGTAGTGGTGTGTGTACATTTCTTGGGTGGTGACTCTTCTTAGATGCTCCTGGGAATACAGAATCAAACTCAGCCATCAGCTCCACAGTTTTAAGGAAGTTTCCATTGTTTGGCATGTACAGCTGATCTGAAATGCCATGCAGTGCTAGGTTTTGGGTAGCAAGCGTTCTCACAATGGCAATGAGCCTTTTCGGAACATTTTGCCAGTAAAGAGACACTGATGTAATCTTCTCTTGATGTGGATCATCTATGGTGGCCTTTAACCTTAGTCTCATCTCAAGCTCTTTCCATCTATGGAACACTCTCTGGTGATTTGCTGCCTTCTCATGGCATGCCAGATTTCTAGCAGATTTTCCCAGTCCTTTGTTGCTGTAGAACCCAATGTGGCTGGAACATTAGACGGGAAGAGTTTGCAACAAAAACAGTATGCAGCATTCTGAGTTTTTGAGTACATAAGCCATGGCCTCTCTACTTTTTCACCATTGGGGATTTCACACCAGTAATGTGTTGGATGGAAACTTCTATTTTCATTGTCTTTGGGGAATATGAAGTTTTTCACTTGCTGTGGCCCATGCAGTACAAGGAAGTCACTCAGGCTACTGCTCAAGTGGGTCCACAGTCCTGGATCATCTAGACTTAAGGAACTAAACTCAGCAGCAGCTGTTTCTTGCGCCTCCACCACACTCTTCTCTGATCTACACTATTCTTCAGGAATGTGCCTGGTTACATCCATTTGAGATGGAAATATGGATGCTGCAGTAGCTGCCAGGTCACCTGCACTCTGACTAACTGGAAGATCAGGCATCTCCCCACCATGCACATCCTCACTAGGGCCGGAAGGCTCACTGAGAACACTTGTGTCTATGTATCTCAGAAGAGCTCCTTCCTGCTTAGATAGAAAAGCTTCCTTTGCTTTCTTTCTTTTTCTGAATGCTGCCCCAGAGGGGCGTTTTCATCTTTCACTCATGACTGCTATTCTGCGCCAGCTATAGTGGCTCTCAACACTCAATTGAAGGGGACAAATAAGCAGGCTGGTAGCAGGGCCTGAGTGAGGGAAGATATCAGAATCTTAAGGGCCTAACTGGCTCCTACTACTTCAGTGGACTGACCGTTATCCTCAAGTGGGTTCAGGGAAGCAGCAGGAAACAGGAAGTTCCCTGAGAAGCTGGTGTTAAATCAGTCCAGGTTCCTGGGGGTGCTAGAGAGGTACATAAGAGGCTCCTTCTCCTCTCTCTCCCTGCAGCTCCTGCTGTTTTCTATTATTCCCTCTCACCTTTTCTCCTGCCTGCCTGTTATGTCTCTTGTGCCCTCCTTCCTCCAGCACAGCACTCCACCATCTCTGTGTGTCTAGAGCAGAGAGAATACATATGCACCACAGCAGACACTCTGGGTCCTAGTGGCACCCCCCCACAGTCTGGCACCTGAGCCGGCAACCTCAATTTGCCTCATGGTAAGGCCAGCCCAGCGTACCTGTCAAAGGTGAGCATGTATGAGGTGATCAAAAGCTCTTGCTAATACAGAAAACGATTTTTGGAAACAATTGTACAATCAATGAGTATACATGATTCAATCAGCATATTGCAGAACTACATTCCCTGAGCAAACTGGTAGACAGAATATTATTAAAATGAGAGCATATTTCACTGCCATTTACTTCTGATATAAAGGACCCTTAAGGGGGAAAAAAAACCCATCAAAACAAAGCATTTCCTTCCTGCTTGCTAGAGAGCTTTCTTTATGCTGCAGGTCTGTTTTACAACTGACTATGGGCCAAACCATGGCATTTAGATGCTGGCCTATACTGAGGACAGTGGTTACTTCAGGAGGGATTGTGCTTTTAGGATGATGGAGTCTGTTCTCCACATGCCACTGCAAAGTGGAGGTGCAGCCATGGCTCTGCATCCTTCTGCCACCTCTAAAGTGATGTACAACCAAAGGGTGCAGTGAGGGAGCAGGTTTTGTACTTCCCTGAATAGAAAGGTACACAGATGGGGCCCCTAGCATGTTCCACACAAGCAGCCAAGCTAGGAGCAGTGCCCATCTGGTTCTGTCATGAAAACCAACCATGCATTTAAAACATCATCTAAACTTGGTTCGATAAGATCTCTAATACCACAGTAATTACCAGACTGTTACAGACTCTGTGTGTGCATGCACATACACTCTTACACTTTTAAATACATATTCTCTTCATGTTGGTTTCTGGTATTTTACACACAGCAACAGCCATGTAATTAAAGTCTTTTACACAAAACTGACTTCTGGTATAATTTGGACTTTTCATTGCACTTTAGTTTCCTCAAATCTGTATAGCAGTGAAGAACCACCAGTCAGTTTAGCCATGTCAGGTCAGCACTGAGGGGAAGACTGAACTCCAGCTTCCAACCTTGGGAGTGCAGCGAAGAGACCATCCAAGCCATGTGGCATGACAGAGGAAGCTGCATTCCATGTTCCAGCCCTTACCACAGTAAAGATGTAGGCAGACTAGTTCTAAACAGAGTCTACTAATTGGAGCATGGGCCTTTTACGGGTGGGCAACATCCTCCAGGAGCTAGCCAGTAGCCAATCTAAACATACCTTTTATCTAAAGATTTTTGGATGTCCCTGAAAAGTTTATATAAATGGTGCTGAACTACATCTTAGGTCTGTAGTTTCATGGTTTGGTTTGTTCACAGTGCTGAACAACAGCACATGCTCTTAGATTGTAGGATCCTTGGGGGCAGGTCTTTTCATTCTGTTTGCACAAAACCTACCACAAAGAGATCCTGGTCCATGACCAGGGTCCATAGGTGCTGAATAATAAAGCACCATACTAGCAGGTCTAGATAACTTCTTCGGAAAAAAATAATCTGCACCAAACACATATCTCCAACCACTCCTTGAACAAGCCTTTTAGAAAGCTAAAACATAGTTCAATTCTCTTTTTCCCCTTCTCTCCCATAATTCACTGTGTTTCCTGGTTCTAGAAGTGGAATTGGTGAAACTACTCAAAAAGGGCTGTTCTTGAGATAGTTCCAAACCCGAAAGGACAAGTACCAAAAAGCCTGTCCCCAGGAGATCTTCAGACCAGTTACAGAAACACACGTATTTCAGAAAGTTCAGAAAAGTATCTGAATTGTTGTTTCTTGTTCTCCCCCTAACCAAGGGGGAGATATTGAAAAGCAAAAATGGCAATCATGCATCCAGCTCCCACTGAAAGTCAGTGGGAGCCAGACACCTAATTGCCATTTGTTCCTTTGAAAAAAATCTCTCCAAGCTTCTCCTGTTATTCTGAAACTGCTGGAGTTAATGAACTGAATTTGTGAGTTTCCAAGGAGTATCATCTTGAATCATGTGTGTTGTTTTAGCTAATTGGGACTATGTTTTTTTTCCTGACTGCCAGCATCCAATGGAAATACTGCATCTTCATGACACTGAAAGTCATCGAGGATATTGACTACAGAGTCTTAAATTTAGTGTTATCTCCAGGAAGGCATTTTTAATATAATTCCCAGATTGTCTTCCATTCTACAGAATATAATTCTTCATTGTCTTCTCTTCTTCACAATCCTTTTTCTTTCTGGAACACTGAAATAATTTTGGAGTTGTTGCCAACAGCTATTGGAAAATATTTGGGCATGTCCATCTTTTTCCCTCTGCATGTTTTTCCCCCCCTTTTCATACAATAACTTAGAATCCCTTCTACTTTCCCCAGTCTTCTTTACTCCAAACAATAGCTAGGTGGCAGGAGATAGCCTGATGCTGCACTATTATTCCACAAGATCACTCGATAATGAGAAATGGGTCCAAACCAAACTCCTAACTTCAAGCATTCCCAAACTTTGGAAAACTTCCTGGCTTAAGATCATATCTATTCACTAGCTAGTATTGTTTTTTAAAATACTATGCCGCTGGTCCTCTTCCTATTGAAGTCAATGGGAGATTTGCCACTAAATTTAAACGGAATCCTATCAGGCTCTCTCTGAACAATTGCATCACTTGCATGCAAGTGGGCCATTGCTTTATCCCCAGTAATTAATGGGAGTCATCAGTAAAAGCCACAGCACAGATAGAGTTAAAAATAATCATTAAATAGCCTCACACACATTCAGGGTGAATTCCAAGCCTCATTGAAGTCAATGACAGAGCTCCCTTACACTCCAGTGGGGCAGGATTTTATTCTCAAGGTATAGGTGTTCAAGACTGTCTTGAGCTTGACTATCCTGTAAAAGTACCTGCTTTATTGCTTTTGAGCTCCCAGTGGAGTTATGTGCTTGAGAAACAGAATTTTACTTAAACAAGACAAAAGCACTTTTGATTAATAGGAGCATAAATAGGTATCAAACTGGTAAAAATATGTTTTGTTTAATCCTATAATTCACACACTAAAACATTCTGTTTGAAATGTTATTTAGAAATAATCTAGCTGATACATTATCTTTGCCAAGATTTAGCTCAGAGCCAGTTTTTACAGCAGAGCTATATCCCCTTGGAATAAAGGATTTATTGTGGACGTGCCAACAAAACCTTAAGCTACACTATCTTCGTGCAACTGCACTGCTATAATAAGACTTTATTTGATTTTCTCAAGAGCTCTAATAAGATTAAGGCATAATCATAAATTCCCCAGTGACAAAAGATAAACTACTCCTCATTGATCTTTCAGAAACCAGACCAATTTCTTGATACTAACCAGTCATATTTACTGCAGCGGCAGGTATATTAGCGTTCCAATAACAATGTCAATAACACTCCGGGCCTGATTTTTATACAGAGAGACCCTATTGGCCTCTCCAGAAGCCCAGATAAATGGCTAGCCCTTAAGGGGGAGAATACCTAAGAATTAGCTAGTTTCTTGAGGGTTATCACACAGGTTTTGTTTTGTTTTCCATTGATTTATATAAGCCTTTCTAATTGGCTTATTGGCTTTTGCTAAAAGCTGGTCTCAAAGCTAAAGCAATTGATTGAGATTTTTTTTTATCCTAACATTCAAAACAACATCATATTACTTCAGAGTTCTTTTGCAGAACCTTTCAATAAATGTAATCAATCCTCGCAAATGCACTAACTGATCACGTAGACACAGTATCATTATAATTAGATTAGATTAACTGTATATACCCATGTACAGGTACTGAATATACTACTTCAGCCTGTCTCTTTCTAGTGAGTTACAAGTGCACTGGGCTAATTTGTATTATTTGTTTTATGGTTGCATTTAAAAGACCCTGTCAAGCTCAGGGCCCCATTGTGCTTACAAACACATAGTAAGAGAGATCTCTCTACACTAGACACCTTCTAACCTAAATAAACAAGACAAAGAATGGGAGAAAGGGATTATTATCCCTATTGTACAATTGGGGAACAAAGCACAAGACAGACTGAATGAAATTTTCAAAAGCACCAAAGTGATGAAGGAGCTTTGAATGAGACTTGTGCGCCCATGTCATTGAGTCATTCTGAGAATCCAACTGTAAGTAACTCACCCAATATCAACCAGGAAGTCTGTGGAAGAGCCAGGAATTGCACTCATATTTTCCGAGTCTCACTCAGTACCTTAATCACAAGGTCCTCCCTCTCAGTGAGGAGCATCTTAATATCATTAACGGAGGTGCAAATCTGCAATAAAGTCATAGACCAAGAAGATGGCCCATTCTCTTATCTGTGTAGTGGGTCGCATATTCAACCCTTCAGTGGTGTTACACCAGTGATGAATTTGGCCTTGTGACTTATTTCTAGATAAATTCTGAAAACCTATCAATATTGGTACCATTCTGAAGTGGTTCAGACGATAAAGAAGAACTCATGTTCTTATTCTGAGAACTCATATTCTTATTCTTATACCTTTTTAAGGGTTGGTTTGCATACAGTGTATTACTTCTAAACACAACTACAAGAAAGATGTTCAAAAGTAGGTCAAGAATCTAATGAGTGAGCTAAATTTATTGCCAAGCCAACAAGCACTGTAGAAAAATATCATTCCATTAACAGTGGGACACTTCTCTTCATATTGTTAACTGTTGTGCAGTATTGCCATACCCTGTTAAACAACTATCATGTGCCATCCCAAGGGTTTCTGCATTTCAGTGGGTGAAATGATTACTTTAGGCAGTGCAATTTCATTACCCAAAGGCTCTGGGGAAATGCAAAACCTTCTGATAATCGGGGTTTATGGTGATCAGGGAAAGCATTCTTTAAAATCTGCATTCATGAACCACATGACCAGTTTTCCAAAGGCCTGTCAGATTAATATGGAGGGCTGCTGGATAAGAGAATCATTGGGGCTGGAGGGATGCTTCTACACACTCCGTGCGTGCTGCTCCTAAGCACTTGGGAGTGGTTCTTCTGTTTATAGGTGCTTTGGAGTGCTGAGGTTATGAAGGATACGTCTGCAGTACTCCTCAGCTCACATCAAGCAGAACTTCATCTTTCAATTCTAGCGCCTCTGGTGTTGCAGCATTTATAGGACACTCTCCCTGTTATCTGAAAGAAGGTCATGTGCCCAGACATATTCAGGGAAAGCAACCATCTTTTAGATCATAGGAGGTTTCTGATATAGTAACTGAGGTTCAGATAAGTAAAGCTAAACTACATATGTTTGTAAGGTAAATTGTGAAGTTTGAATGCAATGGGAATTGAGGGCCCTGTTCTAGTCTTAGATTTGGTCCTAATGCAAGCTTGAAGGCTTTACATAAAAAGCTCTCATTGACTTCAATGGGAGCTTTGCCACAGTTAGGATTGGCTGTGCCAAAACTTCAGGAATGGGCCTATAGAAAAGGCATACCCTGAAATAATAATAGTTCACAAAGGGCTTTATATTTCCAAAGAGCTCTACAGACATTAACTTATTTAAAAGTATCAGAGGGGTAGCCGTGTTATTCTGGATCTGTAAAAGCGGCAAAGAGTCCTGTGGCACCTTATAGACTAACACACGTATTGGAGCATAAGCTTTCATGGGTGAATGCATCCGACAAAGTGGGTATTCACCCATGAAAGCTTATGCTCTGATACGTCTGTTATTTAAAGTAATTTCATTATAAGATTATTCCAATGTACAGCAGAGATTTTTTTAATTTCAAGGTTGAGGTTAATTTTCTGCACCAAAACAATTTACTTCTAAACTAAATCTAAAAACACTTTAAAATCTCATTTCAGATTAATAATAAATAATAATAATAAGCTTTACATTTTTAAAAAACTTTCCACACTATCAAAATTAACTGGCAGACTGGGGATGGATTATCCCTCTTCTTAAGACAGTGACGTAAATTATGCCATCGGTTTTGAGGTCAAATCATGTCATCAGTTTTAAAGCAGAATTCTCTGCTGAAATCAGTGAAGAGTTCGGCTTAAAAATTGATGGCACAATATGGCCCATGAGAGAAACTCTGCTCCTTTTACTATTGTAAACCACTGTGAGACAGAGAAATCTCTAAATTCATTTTGAGATGCTTTATGTGACCATTTAATAGCTCTTCTATGTTAGTGTATGAAATATGCAGTCAATTCAGTTCCCTGACTTATGATTCACCTCTTCTGTTGAAGGAAAGACAGTTGAACTGCCTAAACTTTGTAAGTGGTGTAGGCTAGTACACAAGTCATACCTTAAAATGATAAAAGAATGCATATGTACTGTGAGAATGGAGATTTTCTCATGTATAGTGAAAATTCCAGGTAGATCCAGAAAGTTGTCTCATTGTGGTACCATCTAGTAAATTACTGATATAGTACCCATCTCTGAAGCAACATATTCTGAATGGATCTTTAGTGTTAAATAACTACACATGGTGTTTAGTTTATGAACAAAAGTTCCTTAATTCATTGTCAATTTTTTGTATATTCAGTGGCACCAGGAAGAGATTTTCATTCCTAAATTCTATTCTATGCTGCAGTTCAAGGCATCAGTAGGTTAATCAAAGGCCTCGTATGAAAAAATAAGGATACACTAAGAAAATTCCCAAGAGCAGTGTCAAGAATTAGTATATGAAAACTAAACCACAATGATTCCACTTGTCTACTACAAGTGGTATTTTTAAATGAGACATTTCAGCTATTACCAGAACACACCAATACATTACGAGAGTTCCATCTATAACAACATATCTTTTTTCATTGTGAATTCTGAGCCATTTTTCACCCCCTATGAAGGGGCAGATGTTGCTGAAAAGGAGGCACAGAGGGAAGACTCTCTCCTGTCAGGTGCTGCTGCTCCACCTACTGGTACTAGGCTCGGAGTCCAAGAAGCTCACCAGTAAGGAGCTTCCTTTTTCTGGTAAGGCCACAAGCCAACAGCTAGAAGCTAATCCAAAACCCACTGAAATCCAATACATTATGAAGATAAGGCCAAAGCCAAGGAGAGGATGGGAAAATGCACTTCCTTTTAATCCCACTACAAACACACATGGAGACAAGAGCAGTTGCTTGTCCTCCTGGCAGTTGTTTTTAGCATATTAAAATGTTACTGATGTACTGAAGAAGCTGAATGGTACATCTTTGAGTAGTCACTGTCTACATTCTGAAAATTACAGCTTTTTGCTGGTATGAGGCTCTACTTGCTAGCATATGTTCCTGAGGTTAGGATTGGGAAAAAACAGAATCGGTAATGCATGTATAATACCGGTTTCTGGCAGAAGCTATGCAACTTGCATAGTAATGTTGCTTAATTTGCACTAGGTCTCTCAGCCAACTGTTAGTGATGTTATTCATCACTAAAACAAGAGCATCTTTTATTCCCTGCTGATTCATTTGATAGATTGGTTGACAAACAGCTGACTCTGTGTGAGAGGGTTGACAAACAGGTTACTCAGAGTGGATGTTGGTCAAGACTGGATGTTGGTCAAGACAACTAGGCCCCAGTGCAGCAAGTGCTTAAGTTTAAGCAAATTCAAGTCCTGTTAACTTCAAAAGCATGTACTTAAGTGGTTTGTTGAACAGGGATGGGATTACTCATATGCTTAAAGGGAAGCATGTACTTCAGTTCCTTCAAGGAATGGTGCCTTATTACTGTATAGCATAAAACAATTACTTGGTATCAAAGTAACAGAATTCAGTGAGCCACATTATTTGCTGCTTACTATTGGTACAACTCCACTGAATCAGTATTAACAAATAGTTACCCCACAAGGGCATCTGAGATATTGACTCCTATTCTTAATATAGGGAAATAGTAAGGCATCTCACATGGGTACGTATTCTTCATTCTTTCACACCATCAGTTCCCAGCTTATCGACCAAAGCAGTAAACTCAACATTATGGTCATTGGGTTCATGTGGCCACATTGTTAAATGTGCAAGAGCACAAATTCAGCCTCCTATTACCTTGTTCCATCATTGAGGTCAAAGAAGCTAGTTCAAATTTACACCAGTGTTAACAGAGGGTGAAATATGTTCTACCATGTGAACCTTAAATTTTAATTTCCTACCAAAGGTGTTTGCAATTGCAACCTAAATATTTAAGTTTTTTTTTAATTTGTGTTCAAATTGAAGCAAGAATGGGATTGCTCCTTAAGTGTGATAGCTATGAGATTTTTTTCTCTCAACTTCATCTTAATTGCCTAGTCAAAGAAACTTTGGCTTTGATAGAGATAAATCCCCTGCTGTTTGCCTTACCCTAGGATATGTATTTGAAATAAATCATTGTTATACTATATAAAGTACATTGGTCATACTTTTCATGCATGTCTCCAACATCTTGTTAGTGCAGATTTACCATAAATCTAGTAAAACTATATTTTTTTGGTTTATTACTTATTTACTACTTATTTACTTTATTACCTACTAAGAATATTGCTTATACTGTATTCTACTGAGAATTTACTTTTGGATAATGTACCTGTTCCACAAAGTATTTTAAATGTTTCCTCAAGCAGGTTACAAAAGGGAAACAATGTTTAATTTTAAAATTGAAATTTAATCCAAAGGTTTCTCAGAATTCTCTTTGGAGTTTTGAAACAGGTACACCAACAGCTGTGTGTAGCACTTATTACATAATTCTCATATGGTAAATGCCTGCAGTATTAAGATCAGTGAATTCTCCTGAGCAAAGGCTGGCAATGTATGCTAAAATGTGCCGTAGGGGTAGATTTTTCAAAAAGCGCAAATGGTATTTAGGCTCTTAAACTCCATTGAAAATCAACAGGTATTAAGTGCCAAAGCAACCATTTTTGCCTTCGAAAATCCACTGAATTCTTGTCATTTTTCTATGAGAAATAATATTATTGAAAGATGAAATAAGCCACCAAACATATGCACTCAGTGTCCAAGGCTTCAAAGAGAGGGTTCCAGAGATAAATGAATATGCTGCATCTATTATCAAACACAATGAAAGTTCTGAGATCTCCAATGCTTCAAACTTAGCTACACAGCAATTCAACTGTATGGGACAGCACTTACCTGCTGCTCTTGTAGACTATCATGTCCAATCTAAAGAAATGTTCAAACCAACAGCCAGATCCAAATATCACATCCAAAGCAATGTGTTCTTACCTAGGTAACGGGGCCCTACACCTGAACACCTCTTGAGCTGTGTGGAAATTCATACACAAAATGATGTAGCTCAGGCCCATCACCATTTCATTCAGTGACAGTAAAATACTACAACAGGGAGTAACACTGGGTAAATGAATTATGAATCCATACTGACATCTTGTGGTCTGAGACCATGTATTGTTTTCTAAGCATTTTCAAACCAACATGGCCACAATTTAAGGGAAATAAAACTGAACAAAAATTTACAGTAGTAAATGGAAGGGGGTAGAGTCACCTAGGCCCTAATCCTTCAATTGACAGCATACTGGCCTCCTGCCTGCACCTAATACACAATCTTGACAGGGCACCCTCAGACACAATGAATTATAGGACTAGGGCCTTAGTCATTCAGTGATGTACCAAAAATATTTATTGAAATAATTCATTTAAGATTTTACACTTAACATTTTTTTGTTCTGTTTGTGCAGCACCTAGTTCATGACTGGGGCTCCTGGGCTATACGGTAATGAATATACCAATAAAGAAAGGATAAACTTTATCATTCAAATTCATGAGATGAATTTTTCTCCCTGCAATAATCAGCTCTTTCTTTCCAACTTTTATTCTTTCCTCCCCAAAAAATCCCAAATTTCATAATGCAGGAAGTGATTCAGCAAAGTATTTAAGCACACAAATATCTTCAAGCACATGGGCAGTCCCACTGAAGTCAATGGTCCTATGCATGTGTACAGTGAAGCACATGTGTAAATATTAGTAGGATCAGGGTTCAGTAGCCTGAATCCCACTCTGTTGCACTAGCACAGATAGGGAGGAACTCTATTGACTTAAATACATTCACAGGATTATTAATGAGATTTTCATTTTCCTTGTGATTTCTTAGAAACCATTTTTTTTTTTTAAAAAGTAACTCCTATAAATGTTCATGGAAAAGGAATCAGAAAAGAGCTGTGACCAGAAAACAGAATTTGGTCTTTTATGAAAAGGAGGAGTTTCATCAACTATCGGACAGATCCAAAGCCCACTGAAGTCAATAGGAGACTTTCCACTGACTTCATTGATCTTCGGATTGGATCCTATGTCATTTTTAGCCATGCTGAAGTTATTAAGAAGGCAGAAGTGTCACATTGATGACTTTCTCTGCTACTCCCTGCCATATAACATATATGCCAGAGAAAAGTTCCTTTCTTCTTGGAGGACCCATAATTCCTATGCTTGCTGGTATCAGCTCATCTTGGTGTTCTTCTGTTACTATCGGAGACAAAAAAAGTCTCCACATAGAAGACTTTTGCTGCAAAAGCCGTGAATCTAAATTGAATAATGACTTAAGGATTTGGACCAGGAAGAGTTTTGCCTCAGTTAAAGAATGAGGAAGGATGGCAACATTTACTCTTAGCTTATTTATTATCTCATAGGAAAATTAAATTTTATTATATGAAACAGAGTAAACATTCTCTCTACAGGGGAAAAAATAATGTAGCACTCATCTTCCACATACTGCAATTACAGCTGACAGGAACCTTCCTTCTGCGTCATCTGAAAGGACAGATTTAGCTTGTGTATATAGCAAGCTACAAATGACTAATGAAAGTTTTCACTTATAAATGGATGAAATCACATTTTCTATGTATAGCTATACAAAGAAAAATAAGAACTAAATTCTGTTCTGTCATAGATAACCAGATTTATACCAGACTCTACTTTGCCCATGAAAGCAACTTCATCCAATAGATCTAGATTAATAATACCCCAAAAGCCCCTGCTGCAATTAATGTACTGTGGCTCCCAACTATAGGAGTACAGTTTGAAACAGGATATCAGTAGCACACACTACAGAACTTTTCATGTGAGCCAGCAGGGTCCACACTAGCCAATTACTGCACCACACACTAGTGAGGACTAAAACCTACATACCTCTGGTGCAGACTAAAGCCATGTAGATAAGCCCCAAATGTGTTTCAGGAACATTAGGTTAGTCACTAATGGACTTCAGAGTCTTCTACCCCTCTTCAGGTTTCAGAGTAACAGCCGTGTTAGTCTGTATTCGCAAAAAGAAAAGGAGTACTTGTGGCACCTTAGAGACTAACCAATTTATTTGAGCATAAGCTTTCGTGAGCTACAGCTCACTTCATCGGATGCATACTGTGGAAAATACAGAAGATGTTTTTATACACACAAACCATGAAAAAATGGGTGTTTATCACTACAAAAGGTTTTCTCTCCCCCCACCCTACTCTCCTGCTGGTAATAGCTTATCTAAAGTGATCACTCTCCTTACAATGTGTATGATAATCAAGGTGGGCCATTTCTAATAACTCAACCATTCCCAGTCTATTCAAGCCTAAGTTTATTGTATCCAATTTGCAAATTAATTCCAATTCAGCAGTCCCTCGTTGGAGTCTGTTTTCGAAGTTTCTGAACCCCTCAGACAGAGACAAACACCTACAAGATCTCTATCAAGCATTCTTACAACTACAATACCCACCTGCAGAAGTGAAGAAACAGATTGATAGAGCCAGAAGAGTTCCCAGAAGTCACCTACTACAGGACAGGCCTAACAAAGAAAATACTCACCAGCAACCACATACCACACAACAGAACCACTAACCCAGGAACCTATCCTTGCAACAAAGCCCGTTGCCAACTGTGCCCACATATCTATTCAGGGGACACCATCACAGGGCCTAATAACATCAGCCACACTATCAAAGGCTCGTTCATCTGCACATCCACCAATGTGATATATGCCATCATGTGCCAGCAATGCCCCTCTGCCATGTACATTGGGCAAACTGGACAGTCTCTACGTAAAAGAATAAATGGACACAAATCAGACGTCAAGAATTATAACATTCAAAAACCAGTCGGAGAACACTTCAATCTCTCTGGTCACTCAATTTCTGATCTCAAAGTGACTATCCTTCAAGGGGAAATAGGTTTCGAAGTTTTTTTGTTGTTTATTCCTTCCCCCCACTGTTCCTCAGACGTTCTTGTTAAACCCTGGATTTGTGCTGGAAATGGCCCACCTTGATTATCATACACATTGTAAGGAGAGTGATCACTTTAGATAAGCTATTACCAGCAGGAGAGTAGGGTGGGGGGAGAGAAAACCTTTTGTAGTGATAAACACCCATTTTTTCATGGTTTGTGTGTATAAAAACATCTTCTGTGTTTTCCACAGTATGCATCCGATGAAGTGAGCTGTAGCTCACAAAAGCTTATGCTCAAATAAATTGGTTAGTCTCTAAGGTGCCACAAGTACTCCTTTTCTTTTTATCCCTCTTCAGTTATAGGAGGCTATATATCGTATTGAAAGTACAGGAATATAATTGGTCTTCTTTTCCTCCACCCCCCTCCCCCACCCACTTAGTCTTTATTTGGTTAGTCATTGTATTGTTGTGAATGTGATTATTTGTATATGTAGCATTTGGCAGCTCAATTTCAAAGCATTAAATGGGGACAGCTTCATGCATAGCAGCAGGTGCAAGTAGGGCTTGCAGTCACATTATTCTTGCAAAGGAAGTGCAAGTAGACTGAGCTTAGAAAAACGTCATGTTGCATTGTGGGGTTGAGCCAAGGAACTGGGCCTTCCATGGCATTTTCCAAGGACTGTTCATTAATCTTAGAGCATCAAATATTTTCACTACAAAATGTGTCCACAAGTGCCTGGACTGGAAGAACAACCAACACCAGCTGTTTCAGGCTGCCTCATTAGAGCAGCCATTTTAGGTCAAGTTAAACAGTCACTTGATCATTGTTGCCTGCTCAGCACAGCAGCAGCAACAAGGCAGAGCTAATGGTGTGGTCAATTGCAGCTTCAAAAGGAGGGCGGGGGGAGAGAAGAAACCCTGTTGCAGAACCTAACTATATCACTACAACAGGACTACTAGACCACAGGTTAACTTCCTTGATATCCCACAGAAGCAAGTCTCACTAAGGTACAGGTGAGACAGAAGGCAAACACAGTGCAGTGATTCACTAAACTTTATTTAGGGTCCCACTGCCCCAGGATGGTTAGAATTCTGAATGCCGCCTTGACTGCTGAGAAAGTGGCCTGTCATAGTCTGCATTTTTCAATGTCCTAGAGCCAATGACCATTTCAAGGTATAGTAGCTCATGAGCCACCAGGGAGAGGGACTCGTACTCTCCACTACTGGAAAGCTGGTGGTTTCTGAACTATCAGAACTTGTCACAGTATTCTGATCTAACCACATGACTTTCATAGAAACCAATGAGCATCAAAGAGCGGTCATGTCATACAAAGTTATTTTTATTTTATTAAAATGTCAACTAATCTCACTTATTTATTGTAATTTGAATTATGACAAGCATGGGTTACAGTTTTCAAAAGGTGAAAGGTTAGCAGTTGTGCACAGCACTATATACTACATGCACTAGAAACAAATAGAGGGATTCTGAAAAACAGTAAGCCAACTGCGCACTTTCAATGAAAAGAAAATGCAGACCTTTGATAGAGGTAAGGCAAAAACTAAATGGCCACATAGACTGAGATGTTCTCTAACACTTAGAGGTAAGACTTGCCAAATCAACACTGAGGTATGTTAACAGTGTTGGTGGAAACTTGCCCAGCTGTTGCTGACCCAGCTGAGCACAGAGAGGATTTTAAATCTGCAGCACCTTTCACAAGCAATGCATTCAGTTAAAAGAATTCTAAAAAACTGCAACAGGTTGATTAACATTGAACACAGAGGAAAAAAGAAAACTTTCTGAAATGAAAGATCAAGACAAGTGTTGGTATATGGTGTATATCTTTTGATGCACTCCCAGCTTATGAAATCTGCCAATAACTTGGATCGTAAACACCAATACCATGCACACAGGTGTGGCTTTAAAAAGAAGTCTAAGTGCACTTTGGATTTATTTTTGTTAAATGTTAATTATGATCATTGGTTGTTTAAAATATCTAAAGATAGTCTTCCAGAAACTTTCAAGGAATTCAGCACAATCTTTAAGAGGCAATAAAAAGCTTACTTGGTCATTCAAAACCATGAGCTTTATGAAAGGTTCTGCTTTCCAAAATATTACCATGACTAGTTCAAGCACAGAAGGCCTAGTTCTCTTCACTTTGCATGAAACTTGATAGCTACTGTGACGGGTCCCTCCCATCTCTTTGGGGTACCACCTGGAACTGGGGTACCACTGAGCCCACCTGACCCATCAGCCTGGGTCCTTTTACACTATATTGCTGAGGCAAGCCAGCCAAGCCCTCCCCCAGGCTTCAGAATGCACTTTACCAGCACACATACAGGTAGGGACACACCCAGCTGCAGCTATACACACAGGACGATGCAATCAGCTCTGCATGGGAAAGCTCAGCTAAGGAACTGCCCAGTTACTCAATTCCATTCCTCCCTGGAGTGTAAACCCAAAATTATACCATCTTGCACTGCACAGAGAACAGTACTGCCCCAAGTTATGATTGACACACACACTAGTTTTAGACAAAACAAAACCAAGTTTATTAACTACAAAAGATAGATTTTAAAGTGATAAGGCATAGCAAACAGATCAAAGCAGATTACCTAGCAAATAAAACAAACACGAAATCTAAGCTTAATATACTAAAGAAACTGGTTATAAGTAGCAAATTCTCACCCTACATGTTGTTTTAGGCAGATTGCAGAGGTTCTTGAAGGCAAGCTGCACTTGCTTATAGCTTAAAACTCCAGATATTTCTTTCACAGGCCAGACACCCTCTAGCCTCAGCTCAGCCCTTCTCCCCTAGTCCAGTTTTTTCGTTCTCAGGTGTTTCCAGCCATCCTCTTTCTTGGGTGGGGAGTCAATGAAGAACGACCCCGATGATGTCACTCCCCTGCCTTAAATAGTTTTTGCATATGGCAGGAATCCTTTGTCTCTCAGTTTGATCCCCACCCCTGGTCAATGGAAACACACTAGTATCACGGAGTCCAGTACCAGGAGACTTGGTCACATGTCCCTGCAGCCATAACTCAGAGGCTGCTTGCAATGTCCCCAGGAAGGCTTCCCAGGAAGGTGGGAGATTAGCATCTTCAAAGACCTATTGTTTTCCCTAATGTCCCTTCCCAACCGGACATTCAGACTGATTGCATTCTCTCCAGTGGGCTTTTCCCAGGTGTAAATACATTTGTAATAGATGCATAGACAATATTCCTAACTTCAGATACAAAAATGATACATGCATATGTAACCCACACACCTTCTGGATGTGGTGTTCTGTCCCACCTAGTGACACTGAGACCACTTAGAAAGAGTTAAATGAGTCTGCTCTACAGCCTTAGCTAACAGCCAGTTGGCTTTTAGCTCATGCGTACAGGCTCATATACTAAGCTCCAGAGGTCCCCGGTTCGATACCCCCCGCTGCTGACCAGGGGTCTGTCAGTGTTACACATACAAATAGGATAATCATATTCAGTAAATCATAACCTTTCCAATGATATCTCACATGACTCATCTTGAATACATCTTAGTTATGCCATAATTATTTCATAACCATCTCTCTATGAAGAAAATGGGGACATAATGTCACATACTGAAATACCAGAACAAAACTATGAGCCCGATCCTCAGCTCATACTAGTAAATGAAGTTCTCAATAGAACTACTTTGATTTAAAATAGCTGAGAAGCTGGCTTTAAATATCTGAAATCATAAAATAAAACGATTACAGAAATCTAATAACTATTTAAAATCCCAAATAAAAGCTTACATCAAAAACAGCATTCAGAAGAACCCGTGGATAGCCATTGTAGTATGAGATAACACATTTGTTTCCCTTTAGCAAGATCCATTTCTCAAGCTTTTCCCATTATGCATCATTATGTAATATTTCATTTCAGTGAACTACGTTAATAAAAAGGTCTAAGTAAAGGCATTAAATCTTAGTATCCAAATATAATATTTCATATACATGACAAATGTTCAGCTAAATTAAAGTCTCTCAAGAGTGAAATATATATTTTTTAGTAAAATATCATATAAATCCTACCCATAAAAATGTTAAGTCTTACGTGAAACTGTAGGTGCAAATGGTTGTTATATATGCTCAAATTTCATTATGATTAGTTTGTTACATTTGGTATTCCCACATCAGATTAATTGGATATTTTCACAAACTTAAATATTTAGCCTATGGGTCAGATTCTCTGTTTTAGTCAAGCTGTAAGAACCCCAGTACCAAGGGATGTGGGGCAAAGGTGATTTCAAACCATCTTTGCAGCCCCCTGATCCTGGAACTAATCAGGAACTGATGCAGGTAAAGTAACCTGCAGATAGACTTTGCTGTGCTCCATTACTTCCAGAGAAATCTGTGCAAATTAGTAAAGCTGGTCAGGTATTTTGACAAAACCTTTTTTGAATTTTCTGTTTTTCATTCCAAAAATGGAACAAGTTTCTCCCCAGAATTTCAGACTTTCCCACCTGATGGAAATTCTGACTTTTGACTGGCTGCAATCCTCACATAAAACTGGTTATATTTCTCTTCTCAGCAAATACCATAGATACTTTTTTAAAGAAATGACTATGTAAGCACCAGAAGAAATAAATTCTTTGCATATATGTAACTATTCTCACTATAAAAATAATTATATTTACTGTGAAAATGCTCATATTCATTGTACAGTATTTTAAACTTGGCAACTCAGGAAACAGAAGGAAAATAAATAAGCATAGATAGTAGATCATCAGATTCTGTAATCTAACAGTAGATGGAAATCCACTGCTGTTCCATTTCTCCCTAGTTTGGTGCTTGATTTTCAGATCCAGTTTATCAAATTGAACAGTACAGGAACACCTCAGAAAATGTGGACAAGTAAAGGGCCTTTTAGACTCTTCATATCACAGCCATGGATATCAATAAATTCCCAAACCAAAAGAATGGTCCTGTTGTCATGCCATGCAATAAGCATATGATTATGATTAAGGGACGTTAGTGTTTGTGGTCCCAGAGGAGACAATCACATTCAATGACTTTTCCCCTCATGGCACCACTGTAAGGCAGAGTGAACAGTTGACGGTGATGCTCAATTTACTGACGGACCCAGTTTTTAATAATTTTAACTTATTTGCTAGTTAATAGATTTATTTGTAAAATTCTCAATAATTCTCATTGTATACTCAAAGAGCAAGTGTTGTAAGTCTGGAGAAGTTGCACCTCTCTAGGCTTCCTCTCTTTATACTAACCACCCAGCTGGGCTTTTTCTTTAATTAGGTCTGGCCCACCCTCCAGGTGAAACCAGGAGGTTTATTAGCTTGAGTCCCACATAAACTCATGTAGGGTACATGCCATTATATCCAGATACTCAGCTGGTGAAAACTGGTGTGGCTCTATTGAATGCAATTTTGTGTTTACAAATCACGTAGGTTGCTTTTGAAAATTTCACCCTCATGTGCCTAAATCTGGGCCTAGTTTTAGACACTTTGTAAAGTTATAGCCCTTATTTTTATTAGGTAGAATTACCCCCCCACCCCACCCCCAAAGGGGGCTCCCACTAGGCCAATGCACCACCTAAACTCCACTGAAGCCGATTTGAGGTCTTATATAGGATTGAAGTGGTGTAGAGACCTTGTGTGTTTTCTTTGCAAAGGTGAATGTCACCAGCTATGAATAGCAATGATTTTAATCTATAGAGCCTGGATGATTTTTCTCTTTTTGATTTTTTCATCATCTCTATTAAGGGAGAGATTTTTAAAGGCTCAGATAGGAAGGCACCCAGCTTCCATGGATTTGAATGCCTAATTTCCCTTGTGCCTTTGGAAAATATTCCCCTAAGTGTTCACCTTTTGAAATGCCAATAGGGCTTTTCCCCCGCGATAATCTTACTTGAGTGATGAAAAGGAAGTTTATATAGTTATTACTCTGAAATGGTGAGGTTAAGTGATAATTCAATTAAAATGAACGTTAATTAGGCAGCAATGCATTACCTCAATATTACATAGTTACCAGGAGAAGAAATATGATGTTTCTGCTATAAGAGAAATCCGGGATAATCTCAAAGAGTGATGTAAATAAATATGTATATTTGACAGAATTAGGTAATGTTATTTCAACTTTAACTTTTCTTTTCCTGTTTCTGAAATGCTAATTACAATAAGAATCACTATTGCCAAGAAAAAAAGAATAGGTTAAGGTAAACTGGAGGTCAAGTATGATGGGATTTTATTTCCAGAATCTTGGATAGGGTGTTAAAACTTTCAGCAATGGAAACTAACAGGGATATTTGAGCACATGAAAGAATCTCTTAAAATAGGGCATCTTTGTTACTGAAAATTTAGAACTACGTTAAGGACTGAATTCAGCTCTGAGTTAAGACAATGGAGTCTCCTTCCTCAAATTAGATTTGAAGGTCATCTTCTTTCTCAGGCATTTGAAAATGGAGGGCAAGGGAACATGTGGAGAGGGAAGCTTTGACAGTAGAGATAAGGAATTATTAGAAAGGGAGAGGGATGTGTTATTATTTATTATTGATATTGCAGGAATGCCTAGGAGCCCCAGCTATTGATGGGGGTGCCCTGTGCTGGCACTGGACAAAACACATTACTAAATGTATGGTAGTGATCAAATTGCTTCATTTAATGTGAACTTTTAAGGTATGTCAAGGACACCTAGATCATATAGATACCTCTTTTTAAAATGAAATTGGAGAGGTCAGAAAGAAGCTATATGGGAACATGTGGATTTTCAAACAGGGCTGTCCCAGGACTAGGAGGGATTGTCCTGGGTCCCCCGTATGGGAGGTCCGCCAAACATGACAGAGGGATGGGCAGGCCAAATTTGAGTGAACACTATTGAGACCTGGCACAGGGGGTCTCACCACTATGCAAGTTTGCCTCCTGCCATCAATAATGCACGAACCTACCTTGTCTGGGCCCAAATCCCACTATTGCCACCACGTGCATGCTGGGCCCAAGGCAACCAGTCCAAGAGTCTGCAGGTAGGAGTGTGATTGTGTGTGTGCGCTAGAGGATACCACCCCCCACTGGCAGTAGGGCTGGTGCTTAGGGAGACACGGGACAGGGAGCAGCACAACCCTGTGGGGCGGGCAATGACCCCACAGGCCTCGGCCCTCTCTTTTCTCCTCCTGCCCCATACCTTTCCCTCTCCTTAAACTTTTTCATCTCCATGATAATTTTTGTTTGAAAAAGAGTGGGGAGGGGGTTGCTCAGTTTCAGATTTTGCCCCAAGCTCCAAAAACTTCTGTGAGGCCCCGTTTACAGATGGCTAAAACATCTCCACAAATAACAGAGTAGGAAAATTGATATCAGAACTTCCATTTTCCAAAAATAAACTAAAATAAAATATGGCTGAATATAAACGGCCCTCTTAACACAGGGAAATTGTTTAGCTTGCATAAAAACTATAAGCAAGGTCAGAGGCTGAGCTGATGTGAATTAGCAAAGCTCCATTAAAGTCACTAAATACTATAGTCAATTTAAATCAGTCGAGGATCAAGACTTTGATATGGGAGGAACTGCAGAATGACAGTGCTTACTCATAGCCAGGCAGTGGCAGTAGAGGCTTAGAGAACCAGAGTGTCTTAATAGACTATGCAATCGAAATACTCCAATTGTTTAAGACTGCCAGGTGTTCAATAAATGTACATATATCATGTACAATCACTCCTCTAAAGATATCCAATTTGATAATTTTTGCTGATATTTACTGCAAACAGAGGAGGCCACATTCATCCCAATTGGAACTCCACTGATCTTGGAGGAGTTCAAGTAATGGTGACTTTGTCCCCAAATGTCTATTCAAACTTAAAGTTCTTATTCAAAATGGTACTGGGAAAGGTCCACCAACTAGTACCTAACATAAAAAAAAGAGCATCTTATTATTTATACCACCTAAAGTGTCCAATGCACTTTACAGACAAATCACAGGACAAGTTCCGAGATCCAAAATAAAATACATTACAGGGAAAAAAAAAAAAGCTTTATGGAAAGAAGGGCAGGAAAGAAAAGATGTGCCAAAATATACAGGCCATGGAAAGAAGAAAGGAGGGCAGAACAAAACCAAAGAAGAAATAGTGTGCTGTCTCATAGAAAGTTTAGTGTAAAAAATTACATTAAATAACCCAATAAAAACTGAATAAATGGAGTTGTCATAAATATAAAGGGAAGGGTAAACACCTTTAAATCCCTCCTGGCCAGAGGAAAAACCCTTTCACCTGTAAAGGGTTAAGAAGCTAGGATAATCTTGCTGGCACCTGACCAAAATGACCAATGAGGAGACAAGATACTTTCAAAGCTGGAGGCAGGGGAGAAAGAAAGGTTCTCTCTGTGTGTTGCTTTTGCCGGGACCAGAGTAGGAATGCAGGTCAGAACTCCTGTAAAGGGCTAATAAGCAATCTCGTTAGATATGCGTGAGATTCTGTTTTGTTTGGATGGCTGATAAAATAAGTTGTGCTTAATGGAATGTAGATTCCTGGTTTCGTGTCTTTTTGTAACTTAAGGTTTTGCCTAGAGGGATTCTCTGTGTTTTGAATCTGATTACCCTGTAAGGTATTTACCATCCTGATTTTACAGAGGTGATTCTTTTACTTTTTCTTCAATTAAAATTCTTCTTTTAAGAACCTGATTGCTTTTTCATTGTTCTTAAGATCCAAGGGTTTGGGTCTGTGCTCACCTATGCAAATTGGTGAAGATTTTTATCAAGCCCTCCCCAGAAAAGGGGGTGTAGGGTTTGGGAGGATTTTTGGGGGGAAAGACGTTTCCAAGAGGGCTCTTTCCCTGTTATATATTGGTTAGACGCTTGGTGGTGGCAGCAATAAAGTCCAGGGGCAAAAGGTAAAATAGTTTGTACCTTGGGGAAGTTTTAACCTAAGCTGGTAAAAATAAGCTTAGGGGGTTTTTCATGCAGGTCCCCACATCTGTACCCTAGAGTTCAGAGTGGGGAAGGAACCTTGACAGGAGATACAGGATGGATGGATGCGGTGCTCATACTGAAGTTCACCTAAGGCAGAAAAATCCCTGGGGCAGGCCCTGTGCGTACAGTGAAGCTTGCCTTGGTGGCCTAGGACTAACCTGCAGGGGAATCTTGGAACCTAAACCACAAGGATTTTCAGATCAGTGCTGCAGTACATAAATATGAAAGATGTCCTGGGTTTTATATTGGTGAGATATTAGGACAAACAAAGGAAGAAGGCAGGCAAAAAATACCACTGAAGTCAACAGAATACTACCCCCTGCCTATCTCCTGGACTCAAGCATGTTGTGAGGATTCATTCATAGAATACCAAGGTTGGAAGGGACCTCAAGAGGTCATTTAGTCCAACGCCCTGCTCAAAGCAAGGCCAATCCCCAATTTTTGCCCCAGATCCCTAAATGACCCCCTCAAGAATTGAACTCACAAGCCTGGGTTTAGCAGGCCAATGCTCAAACCACTGAGCTAGCCCTCCTTAGGGCAGCAAAGTTTCTAGGGCATGCTCGGAGCCTCACATCTGCTGAGGAATTTGGATGCAGTTTCACAGGGAGAATTAGAAAGGACGCATCTACAGTAGGGAAACTGGGACTCATAAGATAGCTACAAAGGCTCATGTTCTCCCTACAACTTCACGGTAAATTCTGGGGCCCAGTTTTCCCAGAATAGACAAGGCCAATACATTTAGGCTCCTATTCAAAACCCATTTTCCTGTCAAAAGAAAATGGCAGAATGATAAAAGTAGTTTATGAATTGTTGTTGTCTTTTATTATCTTGATCACTTTTCCACTGTCCTTGTCCTGAGTTCCCCAGACCTAATAAAGCCCCATTTACTGTTTTATTACTTTAGGAATTGTAATAGCTATTTTATATTTCTGTGCTCTAACTGACACTCTTCTGTATGAAATTGGGGGTTGAATATTTTCCTGAAGGACAGGCCCTCTTGTGAGCTCTGCACAAGGTTACATTTCTACAATGGGGATAATTTCAGGATTAATGAGGATAACTTATCTGCAATGAACAATTCAACCATCTCTATGTACATTCACCGAAATCAGGGTTGAATCCTGAATCAAATGAGGTCTAAATCCAAAGTGTTTGTATAATATTTAACCAGCTTTACTGCTCCATCCACTCTCACATTACAGAATGAGTAGCCTCTTTACCAGAAACTATTACATCATCCTACAGGGAGTATACATGGTGATAAGGTGGCCTAGGACTAACTTGCAGGGGAACCTTAGGACCTAAAAAGGAATGTGCAGATCAGTGCTGCAGTACATGAATATGAAAGACACCCTTGGTTTTATATTGGTGAGATATTAGGACAAACAAAAGGAAGAAGGCAGGCAAAAATATCACTGAAGTCAACAGTATACTGCCCCCCGCCTACCTCCTTGCCTCAAGCATGTTGTGAGAATTCATTCGCTAATGTAAAGCACTATATAAGAACTAGGGCTGTCAAGTGATTAAAAAATCAATCACAATCAAAGGTGGGATTGAAAAAGTAGTCATGATTAATCACAGTTTTAAATCGCACTGTTAAACAATAATGGAATACCAACTTAAATTCAGCAAGGAAGCATTTCCTCTGGAATGATGAATATGTTTAGCATATCTGGCACGTAAATACCTTGCAATGCTGGCTACAAGAGTGCCATGTGAACGCCTGTTCTGACTTTCAGGTGAGCTTACAAATAAGAAGTGGGCAGCATTATCTCCCATAAATGTAAATAAAAGTGTTGGTATTAGCAATTGGCTGAACAAGAAGTAGGACTGAGTAGACTTGCAGGCTCTAAAGTTTTACTTTGTTTTTGAGTGCAGTTATGTAAAAAAAAAAAATCTACTTTTGTAAATTGCACTTTCACGATAAAGAGATGGCACTATAGTGCTTGTACGGGGTGAATGGAGAAATACTATTTCTTTTGTTTATCCTTTTTACAGTGCAAATATTTGTAATAAAAAATATTGAGTACTGTACACTTAGTATTCTGTGTTGTAATCAAAATCAATGTATTTGAAAATGTAGAAAAACATCCAAAATATAATAAATTTAAATTGGTATTCTATTATTGTTTAACACTGATTAATCACAACTTTTTTAATCTAGTTAATTTGTTTTGCGTTAATTACTCACGTTAACTGTGATTAATTGACAGTCCTAATAAGAACCAGATATTGTTACTGATAAGAGAGTAGACACTGACATGACAGTTATGTAACACATATTGCACACTTTAGCATTGATTGTATAGAATGTGCTTTCTAGATTCACACAAATAAGCTCAAATTGTAGCCCTCCAACAGACAAAAAAATTATATATGCCACTAGATGAAATAAGCCATGCCTGAAAGAGAATATGATCAATTCAAGTGTCATCCCAAAAGGTAAAGACTAATTTCTACAAAACATTAAAATACCCCAGAGACGGTTCATGCTGAAAGATGCTGAAAATAAGCCCCCCAAAAGTACAATTCTAATTGGCAGGGAACTTAGCAAAAGTAACATAAGATTACATGGATGAGGCAGTTTTCAGACTTTGGGAGTAGATCTCCAGACATCTCAGCAGAGGCTGTGCACAAGGGGGCGGGGTGCGGGGGGGGGGAGAGAGAGAGAGAAAAAAAAATCACAACATTTAGATTTGCTTTCAGTTCATGAAAGTAAAAGATAGAAATAAAACAGACACAATGAAAAGGCTTCTTCAACAAAGTAAAGGAAATAAATAAATCATACAAGAGTGGTTTAGTTCTTGTAAAACATACATTCTTCCTTATGTGCTCTGGACTGGATTGTCAATTTAAGCATCCAATTATCTCCCATGTCCTAACTAGCCATGACAATTTCTAGTGTTGATTTTTTTAGACTAATACCATGTCTGTTAAAAAAAAACCTGACAGAAAAGCTGCAAATATGAGCCACAATTTTAGGTTACGTTTGTGTTTAGTTCTGGGAAGCCCTTCATGAAAACTTCTGCGGGCACCTCAGCAAAGCTCCTCTAATCCACAAAGAATGTTTGAGGTGCTGGGTTAAAGAATGGTAGTTCACAAGTATTTGTTACTACTGGGGTACTCAGCAGATGGGGGGAAACCAGGGCATTGGTACGAGGGATTTGGGGGAAGAGGTGAAGAAAGGTTTTGGCAGTTGGGGGGGAGTGTTGTATCAAGGCTGCCTGTTACTGTGTGGTGGGGACATAAGGGTTGGTCACAGTAGGCTGAGATGCCAGGGACTTCTAAAAAAACAAACAAACAAAAACCACTTATGAACAGGTGTCAACAGAGCATGGCCCCCATGCCTATGTACAACCCTGTATTTAATTATGCCTCAAAATGCATTAAACAAGCCCTTCCAACATTATGAGTTCAATATTGTCTACATAACAGGTTGACAAGTCCACATTGCAAATGATAGGGCTGAATCCAGCCCTGAATTACACCCTGCATCCCTATTTAAGACAATGGAACCATCTGAGGTGTAAGTCATCACAGAACTGGGCACAAATGTCCTAAAACTCCCCATTAACTTAATGACCCGATATGCAAGATGTACAAACACAAATCTGTAGCAGGCTGAAATGCTTTATGGCATGTTCAATCCCAATAAATCTTTCCTGCCAGAATTCTAAGTAGGGGATTATAGTGGAAACATTGACATAACCACAGCTATGCGAGCACCACTTGAATAAAAGCTAAATGAAAAACACATGCAGAAATGCTGTATTGGCAGCAAGTACTCTGCAGTAATGCAGCTCTGCTTTATCTATCGCAGGATTGGACTCAGACTTTAAGGTCAGAAAGGACCATCGTGATCATCTAGTCTGACCTCCTGCATATTGCAGGCCACAGAACCTCACCCACCCATACCTGTAATAGACCTCAAAACTCTGGCTGAGTTACTGAAGTCCTCAAATCATGAAGGGCTTAAAGACTTCAAGTTACAGAGAATTCACCATTTACACTAGTTTAAACTCAAATAATAAAAGTCCATAACTTCAAAACTAAAGCACAACTCTGAGAAGTGCTGAGTTCCCTTAACTTCTACTGACTGCAAAGGGGGTTGAGGATGCTCAGTGCTTCAGAGGATTTGGTCAGAGCTCAGTTTATTCTCTTGGCTACATTGCCTAAATCCGCCTGGAACTAGAGGGAAGATGATGAAAGAGCTGTGATCAGGATGCTGGATGTTTTCTGTTCTGCGTCCTGCAACACTGCTATTTCAGTGCAGTCTGACACACTACACATCTGAGGAGAATACCTGTGTTTAGCATTTAATATTGCTTTACTTAATCAAAGTGCTATAAAAATAACTAATGAATGCATTCACTCTATCGCTAATTACATTGGAGAACTATTTCCAGGGCTGTCATTGGGTCTGCTGCTGTTCTGAGTGATATGACAATTATTATACCACCAATGTCTAGAACATGACAATCTTCCTTTAGCTAAAGAAACCCCAGGGATGGTGTATGGGGTGTGCTGGGAATGGAAGGGGGTGTAACCAGAGCATGCTGTGATCAGACAACCACCCCCCGCCCCCAGCTCAGTGCCCCCTAAGGGCTGGACAAATTAGAATAACCCAAGGCTGCTCTAAGTTATATTAGGGGCCAATAGCTCCCAGCTGCTCCTAGGATTGAAGGCTAGAAAGCTACCTTTGTTCCCCTTGCAGGTGTGCCAAGTACTTCTCTAGTGCACATAAAGGACTGAGCCTTTATGTTTAAAGGATGTACGTAAAATATTTTAAGACTGTTTTGGAGAAAGAATATCATGTGGAAGACCAGCTGATTAAAAGAAAAAGGTTGGCCAGGAAGAAATCTTCTGGGGCTGGTGCAAGATCCGACAGGGAGCATTCAAAGAGCAATAAAGTTAGGTATTAAGGTAACCCTAAGATTCCTTTTTTGTCTTACTTCAGGTAGGATTTGCTAGTTATGAAAAGACATCCTAGGATATATGTCACATCTCTGTGAAGTACGTTGACACCAAAAGCTGATGCAGTTTTATTATATATGAATTATATCTGAAATATAAAATTACAAATTGCTCATTTATGTATATATAAATGAGCAATTTGTAATTTTATATTTCACCAAATAGGAGATTTTGCAGAACTAGGAAGTACTAGGAAGACGACTTTATGCAGAACAATCAAAAACACAGTGTATTATAGTATAGTCCACCCACTCAATATATAGTACAAAGGGGCCTAAATCAAAATGGGATGTTGCGAGACTTCTGCTAATACAAAAGGAGATGGCGTCCCACATGCATTGTTTTGTCTTCTGATTGTATTAGCTTTGAAATCAAGTTATTTCATTTTACATATTAAAGCTTTTGTTTGTAAATATCTGAATTAAAAATTCAATTTTGACACTGTTGCACAGGGCTAAGATTGTGGGGGGTGGGGAAGGTTAAAGATTCAAGGAGAAGTGTCACGCAGCGTGAGAGGAAACAGGGAAAGCAGAGGTCATGAATGAAGGGTGAAAAAAGAAAGATGGAAGGAATGCAAGGAAAAGGAAGAAGTCAAGTCAAATGGGTCAGCAGACATATTTAGTGAGGAGGAAGGAGGAAAAAACAGGAAAGTCTGAAAGAAAAGAAAAAAACAAATGGGGAAAGGACATTTTTTTAAAAAGTTTCTACAAAGCTTTTTCTGGAAGTAATTGCCCATGTGTACAATATGAGCTTTTACACACTTCTGCTAGGCTGTGAATACACCATTAAATGGCTATTTACCCACCTGCTTTCAAACATCTCCAACCTCTAGTGCCTCCTTAGTCACTTTTCCAGCTTCTTGGAGCCTGCTTCTATGCCTTGTCCAAAGCTCTATGAATACTGCCTGCAGCCCTGGCTGTAAATCAGTTATATCTTTAGAAAGCATCACCATCATTTAAGCTGTGGCAGGGTCATAAATGATCTTGAGCATTTTGGTAGTGATAGGAAATTGAGTTTCTTTACCAAGGGATTAGCCTGTGTCACTATCTCTCTAGACTAGGTCCCGTCTCCCATGTTGTTCGACCTATCCAGAAGGCCTCTGACGGAGATCATTGCTATACACAGCATAGAATATCATCATGACACTGATGATTAACAGCTGCAGATATTTCTTGCCTAGTGGACCCTGCAAACCTGTGCTCTGACCAGGGTATTGAATGATATCAATGTTGCCTCAAAGCCAGAGCTGGTTGGGATTTTTTCAAGGAAACGTGTTTTCAATTAAAAATGTTGATTCATCAAATCTAAAACAAACTTTTTCAGGAAAGGGTTGGTTTTAATAAATTTCCCATTTAGGAAAAAAATAGTAAACAAATTAAAAATAATAAAAGGGGTGAACCTGAAATGAAACATTTCAGGTTTTTGGGGGGAGATTTTCTATTTGCAAAAATTTGCGATTTTGACTGTGTTCCCCAATTTCAATAAGGGAACAATTTTGGAAATCTTCAAAATTTTCCCAGGATTGGAAAACCATTTCCTATCCAGTGGTACTCAAAGCTGGGAAGAAAGAAGTTGGCTACAGAAGGGGTTAGTTGACAAGAATGAAACAAGATAAGAATCTTGTCTCAGTTTTGCATGGACTCTCTCGATGGAAAACCATGTCACACATTAGAACACAAGTGTTGGGGTTTCCCACGCCCGTTACCCCCACAGTTGTATAGTGTCATAGGGCAGCTCCTGCTGAACCACCCTCCAGCAAAAGACATGTACAACAGGTGTGCCTGCCTCTATTTCTCCTTTATCCACCCGTACAAATAGTCTCTCTCTTGGCAGCAAATTCAAGCCCTTTTAGTCCCATACAGTGCCTCAGAGCCCTGAGAGTAAACACAGTTCCTCCCATACCCCAAAGTAAAACGAGGTTACAATGCAGCAGCTCTTCAATCCCATTCAAAGGCCACCGTCACCCACCCAGGAGTCATTAATAACTCTGTCACAGTTCCGTTAGCCCCTGTTTCAGGGCTCCATTCTCCAGGCACTCTTCCTACTTCAGAGCTCCAAGACCCACTGCTCTCCTGCAAGTCTCTTCCTATAGCCCCAAGTCAAGTCTCCTGTGAGAAGGCTCCCCACAATATTTCAATTTCCCAGGCCTCCTCATCTTTGAGTCCTACTGCTGCTCAGAGAATAATCCTCCAGGTCCACTCCCTTCTCCTTAGATTCAGCTTCTTGAAGCCCTCCACTCATGACAGCTGCCAAGGGCCTTCTTGCATTCTTCCACTCACCTGGCCTCCTCACCTGTAAGGCCTGTTCCACCCTCCAACATTAACCCTCTTGCTTCTGGGCCTGGTTTATACTGACCACGCTGGTTCTTCCCCTTGTTCCTAGGTCCTCTGCACAAGCCTTCCTGCCACATGGCACAGATCCCCAGCTCTAACCAGTCTCCTAATAGTTTTCGACATCTCAGCAGAAGCAGCTCAGTTACTGCTCTCTCCTGCAGCAACTCTCTGCTATTCCTTCTGTCTCGCCCCTGTTCACAAGTAGCTCTCACCTGCCGCTTCAAGACTCTGTCTCAGTCTTTCCTTTATATGGCCCAGGTGCCTTAAGGCCAGCTGGGTGGCTGCTCCCCAGTCATGGATATACTGGACCTTGCTCCCTCTTAATGGGACTTGTCACCCTGTGACAAATGGCTGCACCTTTATGCATTTCATGTTGAACACACCAAAGCAATACAGACCCTCTAACCACAAGAGTCAACTATTGTAACTCCCTCTTAATAGGACTCCAGGTAGGGATGTCCCATTGCTTGAAATGTGACAGCCAATTGTTCGAGTTTGAGCTACTAGGATCATAATATATATATATATATATATATATTTAAACATGTATGCAGCACTTTAAATATTCAAACATTGGAAGCACATTAAACCAGTGTTCCCTGATCTGTCTTGGCTGCCATTTGTCTTCTGGGTTGAATTCAATGTGTTGGTTTTAACCTATAAAGCTTTAAATAGTTTGGGAGCTGGTTAAGTAAGAGATTGCCTGTCTGCCTATGACATAAAGCCACACTTGAAATCAGCAGAGTGCCTTAGCTGGAGTTCCCTTGGTATAAATAAGAGGGAGCTGTTGGCAGGGCATTCTCTGTGAGGGTGCTTAATTTTGGAACTCACTTCTGCACCCTTGGTCTGTCTGAGCCTAGATTTGTTAACCCTCCAAGCACAATGCAAAGGCTATCTTTACCCATCTTTGTTAAAGGCTGTCAAGGACTGTACACAGTGGCAGGAGTTGTTGGCTCCCAACACGATGCTTATTCCTCTTGATGTTGCTGCCTGCTCTGTATTCCTCACAGTAGCTGCGTGTGAAGTAGTGCATTGCCACTGTTGTTTTGTAAAGCCCTAAAACTGTTGCCCTGGTTACACTGAAGATATATTCTTTGGATGGGGGAGGGAGGGTTCTGATGGTTTGCCCAGGGAAGGGAGAAGGGTTGGGGAAGATGGGTGCTACACAAATATCAATACATTTGATGTAACATTAATAGTCATTACTATTACTGTTATCAGAAAGAGAATGTGGAGCACACAAGAAGGGGAGACCATTCTAAACTGTAAAATTATATACGTCTTCCCGTCTTAAGACTGACTCTTGCTTTGTAAATATTTGGCAGAGCAAAATTAATCCTAAGCATCTTTAACTCATTAATCCTCATCTCTACACATGCTTGTTGTTTCATGTAACTCTACCTGCCAGTCTCCTGGTAGAGACACAGGAGCCCTCTTTTGGCTCACCCTTACTTACCCTTACACTCTTACTTACCCTTGGCTTACTTACTCTTGCTTCTTTACCACAATCATAATATGTATTCCCACCCCTCCCCACATTTAAGGCACTAGATTTATGCCGGCATATAGTAATATGACAAAGAGAAGGTTAGAACAAATCAAAGCTTGTGGTAGGTGTAGACATTTAATTTGATCATTTCTGTTGTGTTTGTCTCATTAGTTTGAGGACAGAACCTGTGCACGCAGGGAGGAAGTGATACAGAATTGACAGCTACTAAGTGTGGTTTATGTTAGTAGATTCTCACTAACAACAACATGCATGTACTTTAAATCCCAGTTCTGTCTTTGCATCAAGGCTCTGACAGCCACATAATTTGTTAGGAAGCTTGGAGCTTGTTACCACTTTAAGAATGTGAGGCAAGAAATGGAATGAAGATGCCTGCACTTCTCAGGCCAGATTTTCAAAGGTATTTAGGCATCTAAGAATGCAGGAAGGTGCCTAGTGGGATTTAAAAACAAACACACCTAAGAAGGTTAGGTGCCTCAGTGACTTTCAATGGGATTTGGGATTTTTTAAAAAAAGGACCTAAACCAGGGGCGGGCAAACTTTTTGGCTTGAGGGCTACATCAGGTTTCTGAAATTGTATGGAGGGCCAGGTAGCGGAGGCTGTACAGCCACAAACAGCCAGGCGTGGCGTGGCGTGGCGTGGCCCGGACCCCCCCACCTCTCAACCCCTCCGCCCCCGGTCCCCTGACAGCCCCCCCCAGGACCCTTACCCCATCCACCCCTCCCTGTTCCCTGACTGCCCCCAGAACCCGTGCCCCTGACTGTCCCCTACTGCCCCATCCAACCCCCCCTTCCTGACTGCCCCCCAGGACCCCTGCCCCCATTCAACCCCCTATTCCCTACCCTCTGACTGCCCCGACCCCTATCCACATGGGGGGGGGGGCAAAGATGGGTGTGAAGCAGTGTGGCAACCATCTATCTCCTCCAAAGTCAAGGAAGCCCTGTCATTTGGCTCCAGGTACTCAAACTTCCACAAGTTTGGAGGGTTTAGGGAAACAATTGGACAGAAAGAGGTATAACAGGGGAAAGCTGCTTCCTGCAGCATTATCCCCTGGAAACCCAGAGGGATTTTCGACTCAGGGCTTGTATACACTACCCCTTACTTCAATATAATTTAAGTCGCTCAGGTGTGTGGAAAAGCCACCCCGAGCAACATAAGTTACACCGACCTAAGCACCAGTGAGGACAGCACTGCGTTGGTGGGAGAACCTCTTCTACTGACATAGCTACTGCCACTTGGGGAGGTGGAGTAATTATGCCTATGGGAAAGCTCTCTCTCCTGTCGACAGAGGTTTGCTCTAGTAAGGCTACAGCAGCGCAGCTACATTGTAACAACTGCACCGCTGTAGCGATTCTTGTGTAGATTAGCAGTCAGACTTTAAGGTCAGAAGGGACTATCATGATCATCTAGTCTGACCTCCTGCACACTGCGGGCCATAGAACCTCACTCACCCACCCTCTCCTGCAGTAGGTCCATAATCTCTAGCTGAGCTACTGAAGTCCTCAAATCATGATTTAAAGATGTAAAGTTACGGAGACTCCACCATTTGCTCTACTTCAAACCAGCAAAGCGAAAATTCCTTCCTGACCCCAAATATGGCAATCAGTTAGACCCTGACCATGTGGGCTATCAGTTTTCATTAATAATCTGTTTCAGATGCTTGTACATCAAGTATAATCTGCAATCCTTCCCTGAAAATTTCTTCCCCTTGCTTGGGATGCAGGCTTCAGATAGTTTCTGCATCTTTGACAAAGTGATTCCAAGCATCCTCCATATTTAGAGCCTTAAGTTCATCAGTCCAGTCCACTTCCCTAACTAATTCCCTTAATTTTTTTAAGTTTGCCCTTTTGAAATCAAGGACCATAGTTGCAGACCTAGTTTTGTTTATCCTTCCATCTAGTTTAAACTGAATTAACTCATGGTCACTCAAACAAAGGTTGCCCTCTACAACAGTTCCTCTATGAGGTCCTCAATATTTACCAATACGGAGTCTAAAATGGCATCACCCCTTCTTGGTTCAGTGACTATTTGATGAAGATATCTGTTGGCTATCACATCAAGGAATCTGGGCCCTACCATCATTGGTAGCACTTGTCCTCCAATCTATATTTGGAAAATTAAAGTTTGTCCCACAATCACACAATTCCCACTAGTATTTATTTCATTAAAAATATTAATGAGCTCTTTGTTCTTATCTGCTTTGGATTGTGGATGTCCGTAGCAGACCTCCACAAACTATCCCAGTGGAGCATCTGTTACATTTCTTTCCCAAAGTGATTTTGACCCAAACAGACTCCATTTTATCTATTCCATCACTTCTAATTTCTTTACAGTCTAACTCATCATTAATGTACAACATTACTCCACCACCGTAACTTTTATTTCTGTCTTTCCTGAATATTCCCTTCAATACCTGTATTTCAGTCAGGACTACTATTCCACCATGTTTCCCTTATCCCTCATATCTGGTTTCACTTCCTGCAGCACTAGTTCTAGTTCCTCTATTTTGTTACCCATGCTCCTTACATTGATATACAGACACCTTACTAGTTTCGGCTTGGCTTCACCCAGATGCCTCGCCTGATTAGGTATAGTCATTTTGCTGCCAGTATCCCCCACCTGACAGTGCCACTGCCAGTAACTATCTTTCCTCTTTTTGTCAATCCTCCAACCCTCTATTGTTGTAAATCTTACTAAGGTTACTAGGTGACAGATATTCCAAATGTCTGAGGATGGAATGGGCTTCTGTGGGAGAAGTTAGAAAGGTTTTAGAAGAAAATTTCGCAGACAGTTAAAATGCACTTACCACACAAATGGAATACAACATTATTTGAACTACTCCTATATTATTGGCTGTCAAATTAACTTTATTGCAGACGTATAACTGAGTTCTGAGAAAGATAAATCGTTCCTTCACGTCTTACACACACCCTTCGTATAACTGAATTCAATGAGAAAAGGTGATAGGCTCTGGAATAAACCCAGTAGATATAAATTCTGATGGTCACCCTTCAGCAGACAAAGCGGGAAGCAAGATTATCCTTTTGTGTATTCTCTGGATAGCCCACTGTGCATACCTAACCACACAATGTCTCTCTTGCTCCAAAAATATACAGCTGCAAACATCTGGTCCTCTTTCAGATAATTTGAAAGCAAGATTTTCCAAACTGGCAGCTTTGAACAGAAAACAGCTTTAATTTTGAATATTTGTTGATTATGTAGAATTCTGTAAAATTCATCTAAAATGTAGGGTTTCATCCTACTGCAATTTATCTGAAGCAAATGTTTACCTACAGAAGCTCAGACTAAGTGATCTGGCCTCTCTAGCACTCTAAAACTGCTATTTTTTTAGTGCACTTCAGTGGGAAGAGCTAGAAAATCTAAAGGTGAAGTCAAGCCAAGGGGTATGAGCCAAGACCTGCATTGAACTACTGGAGAAGACTGTGGTACATAGTATAAAAAGCAAAACTGACAAAATAACTAAGGTTACTGTGACCTCATGAAGTAATGCCCTCACTGATTTGCCTCTTTCTTCACTTACACACTCAGGTGCTCACGGTTCAATCCTGTGAGGTGCCGAGTGCCTCTTGCAACATGCTGAATCACTTAGAAACTCACTTAGCAAAAATCAGTCCTTCATTTCCATAGCACAATTCTAAGTCCCTGGATTTATGTGACAAAACTCTGCACACTAGGCTTTGATAGAGAATCAGAGATGCTTCCATGCCCTGGGTACAGCAGGCATTACAGGTTCAAGGTGCTGTGACGTGTGCAGATTTCAGTCTGATCTTTCTAAACTTAGCTGTTTACACTTAAATTGGACACACCGACATATGCCTGCCATCACATTTCCACCACTAAACGTGTCCCCAACTAACTTGCCACCTCTACAAAGGTTCCACCTTTAATTCCCCCCGTAGCAGCTGAAGGAAATTTCAAGGAACCAAGGTTAGAGATCAGAAGACAACTCAAACAATTTGAAAATAGCAGTACACTTCTGAAATTGAATTATACCCTTGTCACTCAGTGTTTAAGAGTGATTTTTCATTTGACATACTTACGTGTTTGAATGTGTTTTGTGTTTATTTTTAAGGAGTTAGCTACTGAAAAACCTGAAATAAGTAAAGATGAAGGGAGACATGAAGTCCATAATTTAATGAGAAGTGGAACATTATGCGTATGGTACTAAAAAAAATTCTCCATCAAGTAAATGTTTATTTGTTCCTCAGTATCAAAAGGTTGCACTGGAACTCAAAGCTGGACAAGCCACCAGATGGAATGCTCTCTCAGGAAGACACCCTACCCTATTTTGAATTCAAGAAAAAAGCAGGTCCTGGTTGCACAATACCCTCCATGGAAAGATTTTTGTGCTTTAAACCTAACTTATAAGGCCTCCAGGATCTGAGCTTTGCATAGTTTTCTGCTGTAGACCAGGAAAAGACTAGGAAAAGGTCACAGGTGCAAAATGTTGATATTTTGGGGGAAGGGTCTCTGGTGTGGTTAGGGTCCCTTAAGCACAGTGTGGAAAGAATAGTCTGGGGGTTGCTTTAACTTGTACCAGCTGCATCCAACCTCCACCTAGGAAGGAAAAACTGTTCTCAGAGGGACAGACCACTAGACAAGTTATGCACACCCATGATTTAGAAGAAAGTTCTCAGAGGAGCACATGCCTGTACTCTCTATAGTGTTATTTATTTATATTCCACCATTCGTTCATAGGGCAGGGACTGTCTCTTTATCTGTGTTTGCATAGCACCTAGCACAACTGGTCCCTGCTTGGAGTCTTTGAGCACTACCCAACAGTATACCTATATGATAGATTTTTAAAGATACTTGAGCAAATCCTGTTACATGTGTACATGAAGTTTCCAGGGACTTCAGTGTGAGTTGCATTTGCATACCAAAATTCTAATTCGTTTCCATCTATCTAGGTATCACTTCACTACTAAGATCCCATATTTCATCCCAGGGCACTTTAATTGTGTGCAGCAAACTAATCAACTATTTAGGGAAAGAAATGAAAAATGCTGAATGCAATTGAAACAACAGGAGGAATGCCAGTTAGACAAAATACAGATACCTAAACTGGAATTTTGCCGGGACCTAATCAAAGTCCAGGGTCAGGAAAGCAACTCAATTCAGGAAAGCACTTCAGCACATGCTAAGTGCTTTCCTGATTCAATGCTACTTCTAAACTTGGAAGGATTAGATTTTTATTGTTAAACATCAATGTCAACACACACACACACACACACCAGTGAAACAATGTTTCCATTGATGATAATCAAAATTTACAGACAGGCAAAGTAGGAAAGATGTGCTTGAGAACTTAGTTTGATTTAAGGATATTTATTCTGTATAGTTTGACATGTGATGTAGACAGTGTGTTTTAAAGCTATAACATTTTGAATGTCAACAGCTGTCATTCAAAATTGTTTGCCTCCCTTAATTTAAATCAGTAAAAACTGAAACAATCCAATATTAGCCATTAAAATTATATAAAAATTGAATTCTGCTAACCCTAGCTATATTGCACATTATAATTTCAAATAGAAAAATCAAGTAATATCTTTTCCTCTTTGCTCTTGCTTCATTAACAAAGATTGAAGCTGTATGCAGATTATGTCAAACAAATAGAACTTTATTAAACCTTGCAGACTGCTCTCTCCATGTGGTTGAATTGCTTCTGGCCTATCTACCCATGTTCCCAGTTTTTCTGATATCCCCTCAATAACAGTTCCTGCAGGGATCATGGGCCATCAGACTCCAGTTTGATTGATCATGAAATCTTCCTTATTTTACGAGCATTTTAATATAAACATTAAAAATATATAATTGACACCCATGCCCCCTCTTCATGTCCTTCACCAGAGGTTGCTAGCACAACGCTGAGTTGGAGTCTCGTCTTTATCACAGACACAGCTGATTACATCCTCTGAGAGAGTTTGGTCTCCTGTTGAGGAAACCATGCCAGGAATGGCAGATCTACACTCAAAACTCTGCATTGGCGCAGCAGTAGTACGATAGCACTTGAACTAAGACACTTTAAGATGACAGGAGAAAGCTTCTCCCGTCAGCTTAGTTAATCTACCTCTGCAAGAGACAGTAGTGATGTTGGTGGGAAAAGCTATCCCACCAACATAATACTGTCCACACCAGCACTTACGTCGGTATAACTATGAGCATTGTACAGAATTAGTTTTGTAGTGTAGACCAGGACTTAGTCTCTGAATCTAGCAAACGTTTTATCTGGGGAAAATTTGTCACGTGCAGCCAGCTGTAGTGACCAAATAGTGCTTCAATGTCAGCATATCGGGCTCTTTATCCAAGTTTATGCTCCGAAACCGGTTCCTCACCTTATAACCTATAAAGGTTCAGACTTTGGAAAGTTCTGGAAAGATGTCAATTTTGGACAGTGCCATCTTTTCAGTGCCTGGTTCAGTGGCTTTGAGCCTATGCAGATATGTAATTTGCCCACTCGCTTCTTTACCACCACCACCACGCTGTTTACTCAAGCTGTACTGGCTTCTACAGATGTTATGATAGCCCTTGTTCTACAGGCTTTTGAGCTCCTTGTTTACTGGATTATACAGTGCCACTGGAATTTTCCTTTGGAGAAAGCATACAGGTTCCACTGTGGACTTTAGTTCAAGATACGCATTATCTTTGAAAACATCCCCATATGCTTTCTAAAATGGTCTCCACTGTCCACAGGAATCCCCCTTTTGCCCCTTGCACTGCAGCTGTAAAATTCTGATGCTTATACCCTGAACAGATCCCTGGCCTGCATGGTTGTATTCCGCAAAAGGGGGCCGTGGTGCTTACTATCAACCACCAGCCGTACTCCATTATTTTTTCAGTTAGATACTATTAGGCCACATTTTCCTATGGGCTCCATTATGGTCTCAGGTTACAGTATTAGATTGTGCCTGCTTTTCAAAATCCTTGTATTTGAGTCTAATTTGCCCCAAGGAATCACATGGTAGGCAGCCCAACTATCCAGCTGAAATCACACAGGATATTTCCCTATTAACCTTTCAGAGTAGCAGCCTTGTTAGTCTGTATCCGCAAAAAGAAAAGGAGTACTTGTGGCACCTTAGAGACTAACAAATTTATTTGATCATAAGCTTTCGTAAGCTACAGCTCACTTCATCGAATGCATGCAGTAGAAAATACAGTGGGGAGATTTTATATACACAGAGAACATGAAACAATGGGTGTTACCATACACACTGTAACAAGAGTGATCAGGTAAGGTGAGCTATTAGCAGCAAGAGAGCGGGTGTGTGTGTGTGTGTGTGTGTGGAAACCTTTTGTAGTGATAATCAAGGTGGGCCATTTCCAGCAGATGACAAGAACGTGTGAGGAACAGTAGCCGGGGGATGGGGGAGGGGCAGAAGAGTACCCAGAAGTCACCTACTACAGGACAGGCCTAACAAAGAAAATAACAGAACGCCACTAGCCGTCACTTTCAGCCCCCAACTAAAACCCCTCCAACGCATTATTAAGGATCTACAACCTATCCTGAAGGATGACACATCACTCTTAGAGATCTTGGGAGACAGGCCAGTCCTTGCCTACAGACAGCCCCCCAACCTGAAGCAAATACTCACCAGCAACCACACACCACACAACAGAACCACTAACCCAGGAACCTATCCTTGCAATAAAGCCCGTTGCCAACCGTGTCCACATATCTATTCAGGAGACACCATCATAGGGCCTAATCACATCAGCCACACCATCAGAGGCTCGTTCACCTGCACATCTACCAATGTGATATATGCCATCATGTTCCAGCAATGCCCCTCTGCCACGTACATTGGCCAAACTGGACAGTCTCTACGTAAAAGAATAAATGAACAAAAATCAGACATCAAGAATTATAACATTCAAAAACCAGTTGGAGAACACATCAATCACTCGTTTATAGACCTAAAAGTGGCAATTCTTCAACAAAAAAAAACTTCAAAGAGACTCCAGCGAGAGACTGCTGAATTGGAATTAATTTGCAAACTGGATACAATTAACTTAGGCTTGAATAAAGACTGGGCGTGGATGTGTCATTACACAAAGTCAAACTATTTCCCCATGTTTATTCCGCTACTGTTCTTCACACATTCTTGTCAACTGCTAGAAATGGCCCACCTTGATTATCACTACAAAAGGTTTCCACCTCCCCACCCCGCCCCAGCTCTCCTGCTGGTAATAGCTCACCTTACCTGATCACTCTTGTTACAGTGTGTATGGTAACACCCACTGTTTCGTGTTCTCTGTGTATATAAATCTTCCCACTGTATTTTCCACTGCATGCATCCGATGAAGTGAGCTGTAGCTTACGAAAGCTTATGCTCAAATAAATTTGTTCATCTCTAAGGTGCCACAAGTACTCCTTTCCTATTAACCTTGTTGCATATACAGAGGTTGATATTGACCCTTGTTGCTTTCCTGTCCCAAAAGACTGAACCTGATATGCTTTCAGACTCAAGGTGAGAGTCAATGTCATCACCACTGTCTGAGGCGCCCTCCCCCTCTTGTACAAGTCTGACAATCTTTGACATCTTCTCCTATTCTAGCACACATTGCTAAAATGATTCAACTTGCCACATTCTTTGCAATGCTGTCTCAGTGCAGGACATGCTGACTCCCACAGTAAATGCATCTCCCAATGGGAATAGAACCCTGGCCACGAGCTTTCCTTTGTCGTCGTCTCACTGCACATATGTCTGGGGTGTTGTGCCCCCTATAGGGATTTCATCCATTCTCTTGAGGCTTCTGTTGCACGGCCTTTGCCTAAATGTGTCTAATGTGAGCTTGCCTTCCCAACACACCCATTCCCACAGATGGTGATCCCACATGCCACAGACTCTCCTCACCCAAGTTAAGGAGTCTATCAAATCCGCAAAAATTGCATGTACCAGCCTGAGTGTGCAAGGGGGTCTTATTCTTTCCTCTCCAGATTGGTCTCGAGTGAAAAAACTGTGTTGTTCCACAGTTTCATTCTGCTTTGGGGAGCAAAAGTTACCCAGGGCTCCTAGGACTGCTATGACACTGGTGAGCTTTAGAGGAGTGTAGACTTCTTTTACCCTGTTCCCAAATAATGTAAAACAAAAGCTTTACTTTCCTGCTGTTGTCGTCTTCCTTCATGGCCAGGTCTGTGTACAGCTCAAACTTCTTCCACCACATCCATTGCTGGGCTAGGTTTGTGTCTGCAAAATCCAGAGCTTTGCGGGGCCGGGGGGGGAGGGCGCTTCAGACTGTATTCCATGGCTGCTGCTGCCAGTTTCTACGCTTCACATTATGTCTACACTGCAGGTGGGAGGTGTGATTCCCAACACAGATAGCCAGACTCATGCTAGAGCACTAAAAACAGCAGTTTATACATTGTAGTGCTGGCAGTGGCTTGGGTTAGCTGCCCAAGTCGAAGCCCACCTAATCCCTTGGGTCCCAGCTAACCTGAGCTGTCAACAGAGCAGCATAGACATTGGGGCAATTTTTAGCATGAAAGGTTAAGCTGAGCTATTACAAGTCTGTCTACCCATTCTAATCACACCTCCCAGCAGCAGTGCAGAACATAACCGCAGGGAACTTACAGCTCAGGCACTGCTGTGATGTTTCATTAGCAAAGAGTGAAGCTGAATGCAGATTACACTCAACAAGTAGAACTTTATTAAACCCTGTGGACCGTTTTCTCAATGCAGCTGAGATGCTTCCAGCCTAACATCCTGGGCTCCCTGTTTTCCTGGTGTGCTCTTAATAACAGTACCTGCAGGGAACATGGGCCCTCTAACTCCAGTTCCACTGATCATGACACACCCCCAGTTTTCAAAGTTTTCTTTGCATCATGAATATGCTTTTGTTTTTATTTTATTAATTAATGGAGGACTGGTGGTTATCCAGATGCATTTTTCTGGGCTTGGACCCCATATCCCAGTGGAATTTAGACATCATCCAGATTTGCATACAAGAAAAATGAATTGGTGATTCACAAATTCTTCTTGATCTGAAAACAGTTTCTCAAGATCGCTGTCAAACTTTATGCATGTGTTTGCTATAGTTTCCTTTCTGTCATCGAGCAATTAGTGTTATTCTCATACGAAACTGGAATACTCAAAATCATACTGGTTAACCTAGGGGTATGTCTATACTGTAGCTAGGAGCGCACCTCCCAGCCCAGATAGACAGATATGGACTAGCCGTGCTTAAGCTAGTGCACAAAAATAGTGGTATGGACTTTGTGACCTGGGTGATGGCATGGGCTAGCCACATGAGCAGTGACCTAGGGGGTCAGGTGGGCTTGCACATCAGCAGTTAGCCCAAGTCGCCAGTGCTACAACATCCATGCCACAATTTTTAGCTCACTAGCTCAACCGCAGCAGGCATGCCTGTCTACCCAGCCTGGGAACCATGCACCCAGCTGCAGTGTAGACATAAGTGACCAGTATGTCAGGTAGCAGTTTCTAATCTAGCAGTAGAATATGAAGATGAATAGTAACAAAATGCACCCACCTTACTGTGTGTGGTCGTAACGCAATGGATAAAAAGTTTGTATTTGAAAATAATTTGAGGCAGTTAATGTAGTGTTTCATTAAATGTGCATTACACACACAGTGAATGGTACGCATACTCTTTTTAAGTGTCAGTTTTCCATTAACAGAAGTTTCTGTTAAGCATCACTTTCTGCTCTGGGGTCTTATTTGATGCTAACAGGATACAGGATAATTATGTCAATTTAACATCAAGCTTATTAAAAGCAGATCTCGGACACATGTGCACCCTTTGAATATTATTGCTTTTCGTCCATGCATTCAGTGGAAGTTACTGTCATTTCAAACTTTTCATTCTATTGTACCCATTAGTGGTGGAGTAGATCCACAGCTGGTGGAAGCTGTCATAGCTCCATTGGAAATAGGACATTTTACACCAGCTGAAGATGTGCCTCAAAATGTCAAGCTGGCAGATGGCTGTGTGCATTAAACATATCTTTCCACTGTCCCTAGGTGTACTGTACCTATATGTCAAGAATTACATGCTGAAATATTGGACAATTCTCTTTTCTATATTAAATCAAAATTAACTAGAGTTGCAGAAATCGTCCTCTACAGTTTTACACATCACATCCTGAGAGAGAAGTAGAGGAAATGGCAGGGAAAGGGATTAAATATTCAACATAAAGTGATTTCCATAGAAATGCTGGAGAAAGTGCAACTCTGTAGGCTGGAAACTGTAGTCTGAATTGATAATCCATTATCATCCTTTTCAACTTTTCCATCCTAGCTTTCATTTTTCAGCAATAGCAGCTTATTTTTCAACCTGACAAGTGTTGTAATTCTCCTTTCAATAAAGATGGTTATAACCCGCACCACCACAAGGATTTTTTTTCTCTATTTTTCCTTTAGCACACAAATTACAGCTTGCAAACATGAAATTGTTACACCGTAACAGCTGGAGGAAATGACCATGTCAGCCCTGTGATTGACAGAGTATGTCTGCCATTAGTTACTACAGTTTGCAAGTTAGGGGTGATTTTAGCTCCCCAGCTGCAGTCTGACAACCAAATTACAGCAGTAACCCAATTAGCTTTTTTCCTATCTGTGTTAGCTAGGAGATTGTGACCTTTCCTTTTGGATGCAGACTTTTAAGGGAGTTCACTCACCTCTAGAGAACATCCTTGTGGCCAGGCATGGCACAAGCGTTCTCCCCCCCCATCTGGTGTCCACTGACGATGGTCATTCCAGTGCTACAGTGACCTCTTTCCATGACTTGGCCCTCCAGCCAGGTCACAAACTATTGTCACCCCTTCCAAGGTAACAGTCCCACCAATAAAAGTCCAGTGTCCTCATATCAGGTCTCCAACCCCAACTCTGGGCTCTGTAGTCCTTGCCCCTGGGCATCCACCTTCTTTATTCCTTTCTCTCAACAGCTAGCAGGGTATCCCTTGCCCTCTGACAACACCAGATTGCTACCCAGGGACCCTATCACCAGCAACCAAGATCTGCTGTTCACATGTCCTTGCTGCTGTCTTCCTGGGATGCTTCTTACGCAGCTTTTCTCAGGCCTTTTCTTCCCATAACCTCTCTAGGTTAACCCTTCTTTCACAGCCAGGGCTCTCAGGGCATTCCTCTGTATTCCTCTAACATCCCAAACTAAAAGTATAAACTTAAATCAACTTCTCCCCTCCATGGGATTGGCCTTTCAACTACTTGTCTCCCCTGCTTTGTTCCTTCACTGAATAGCTCCCTCCGTCAGTGGAAATCTAGAACCTGCCCTTTGTATCAGGGCTTACAACTGGAGCCTGTTCCAACCCAGAGCCTCTCCTGGCCTCTTGTCAGACTTCCCTATTCTGGAGAAGATCCCAGAGACAACTCTCAGAACCTCCCTGGTCCCAGAAAGTGACTGCAGAATTCCCCTCCTCCCTGCAGCCCCATTCTGCTACAAGCTTCCTCTCTTTATAGTAACTAGCCTACTCCTGCCCAGTTGGGCTTCAGGGTCAGTTAAGCTGACTGTTCCTCCAGGTGAAGCCTGGTATGCTAAATCAGCCTTTCAGGCCCACATTAACCCTTGCAGGGCCTGTGTGGGAGGCACATCCTATCATACAGACCTTGCCACTCTTACACATACTTGTGTCTCCTCAAGGTTAGAACTACTGCAGTGCGCTCTATGTAAGATTACAGATTAAAATCATTCCAAGACTGAGCTGCTGTGTTCTGCACCTGCTTCACTTATTGACTGGGGGCATCGCACTGAAAAGTACATCTGAACCGGCTGTCCATTGGTCTCCAGCTACATGTGTACAGGCATGACTACCCTGCCCTTTCCTGGTAACTATACGCGGCCAGTCCAGATACAAGTCCAGTAAAAAAAACCCTTAAAATATTAATCCTAATTAATAAGCATTTATTCATAAATTAAAACCACTATATAATAAAGGACGGGTGAGTAAGTAGCCAATGGATACAGAGGTACTGACAACCAATAATTCATTGACATTAAAATATGGAGAAATAAAAGAAAAATAAATAATAGTAGGATACACGGAATGGGAGTCCGGGATCACTACTTGTCACTGAACATAGCCATCATATCAGCAGTGGCATATAGCAAGAGCCTGCAAAGATTTTCTTTAAAATTCTTACCTCACTCAATTCCCAGGAGCTTTAAAAGATCATTATTACCTTCACTGCATTTGCCACAAGCCCCAATTAGGAGACCAAAGAAGTGGACGTTTATACTCCCGGATATCTTTTTGATATCTTCTTCCAACTCAGAGTAGTAGTCGTCAACCTTCTACCTGTGGGCCCTTTCCAGATGGTCAGAATTGTCCTCCCAACAAATGGTAACATCTACTACAACCGCAGTATCACCCTTCACGAAAACAACATCTGGCTTACATAAATTCCCTTCACTATTTCTAAGATGTGGTTCCATTATTGTCTTCCACCCAAGTTTACTAACTTTATTAATCACAGCTGAGACTATCCTCATAGGTCTTTTATTCCGCACATCTTTAATTTTATAGCACTGCCCAGATATATGTGGGATGGTCTCCCAAACCTTTCCACGCCATCTACACATAGCATTAACACCCTCTCTTCCTCTTCTGAAAATCTCCCTAGTTGGAGAAACATTAGCCCTCAATTAAAATATGGATCATCCAAAGTATCTAAATACTTAAAGCTAGGATTAAAAATGTCCACATCCAAATTATTAAAAAAGCTACTAGTACAAAACATAGGTAAAAAAAGACAAATCATTATCAACCTGGTCCTCACCTAACCAGCCAAAATTCTGCTCTCCCATATCATCTCTGACAGGGAGATCACATATTTCAGTCTTGTGAGGTAACCACCCACGCAAAAATACTTTATGCATCAGTCCAGCAACCTGAATTAGTTCTCCAACATATTTGACACTGCCAGCTGGGGCATCAAAATCAGCAGCGGAGGCGTTGTTTACCCAGCGCCACTCCAGTATGAATATTCCTTTTATCCATAACTAAAAAGATATAACCCTTACCAGGGGAAGGCTATCCCTTACCAGGGGGATTCACCCGTGCCAGGAGGAGGCTACCCTTGCCAGGGGGAGTAGATTTTCTTGGGGCTGCCCACCTCAGTCCACCCCTCAATAAGGGGGTGCGGTTCGGCCTCCACATTCCGCCTGGCTATCCACGCCAGTTACCGACTCTCACCACGAGGAGTTGATGGTAGGACTTGCCATTTAGAGACTTTCCTCACTGAGGGGTCCCTGTCAGCTTAATGTCAAGTCCTAAAGGGAGTGTGAAAGAGGGATCAAATCTTGGTAGAGATTACCCTTCGCGGTAGGGTTCTCACCCTTCCCCACCTCACCGATTTACCCAGTCCACCACAACCCTCAGGTATTAAAAAACTGTCCAGACTCAACAACTGAACAGGGTCCAGACACGCATGAATGGCCTCTGAATGCATCCGATGAAGTGAGCTGCAGCTCACAAAAGCTTATGCTCAAATAAATTTTAGTCTCTAAGGTGCCACAAATCCTCCTTTTCTTTTTGCGGATACAGACTAACACCACTGCTACTCTGAAACCTGTCCTTAAGGTGTTGGTTATTACTTATAAAGCACTACTTGGGTGATTGATTCTCTCCCCAGGCCATGGTCCACAGCTGTAGTCAACGGGGCGTATGAGCTGGATCCCTCTCATTACAAAGGAGAGAGGATGGCTGGCAGGACATTTTCTGAGAGGGCTTCAGGACCCAAACTTGCTCTCCCATCCTGGTCTGAATTAGCCAGAATTTAGACATTTTTCTGGGTATACAGCAAGAGACACCTGAGAGAGGGCTGAGGGTACTCTTCCCACAATGAAAGGGTGGAAAGAAGTTTCTATAGGTGGCTGGCCGAGTGCCTGTTGAAACGATTAATGCTGCTGTGATTTTATGAAGTTATTAATGATGTGTTGGTGCATCTGGAGCATTAGATAAGCAACATTTTATATTTTAAAGTCCAACCGAAGACCGAAAAGAAGCCTGACTACCTTGCTTAGCTGCAGCTAGGGAACAATCCAGTAATTATGTTTCCATATTTATATAATGCTCAACAGTAGATTTTAACTGGTCAACATTTTTTGAACATTTGAAATTAACAGTTTTTTCATGAATGTTTTTGAAAACTTTAATAAAATATGTTCACCATTTTTCAATCAGCTCTAGCAAATATGTTCCTGAATTTTGCAGAGGCAGCCAGAAGCCTTTGGACAAATTAAAATGATAAATTCTATATTTAAATGATAATGCATTCTTGTTAGAGCTACATATATTTTATTCATTTCCTCTACAATGTCTTGTCACTTAAATGACTAATCTTTAATTAGCAAATAACAAATTGAGTGCGGAGCAAAAAAATTACCATATTAATTGTAAGATGTTCTGCATTAAACTATTTTAGTCAGCATAAAATCAGCTTCACTGAACTGAAATATATGTAATAAAGATTTAAAAAGGAGAGGTAATATTTTTTTCCATTTTAACTATATGGAAAAATTCACTTGTTTGATTTATTAATGTGGATATACTGGGTTAAATTTAGTGGAGATGTACACTGTGGTTTAGCTTATGTCTGAGGTAAGCTGATCAGAAAAAAAAATGGCTTAAGTGGCAAAGTAAAACTTGCATTGACTGTGTGCAAAAACTAGTGCGGTTTGCACTGACTGGGTATTGTGAAAGGACCAAACTTAGCTCATGGCATAAGCTGGCAAAATTCCAATGGAAGTTACAGGGAACTTGGCCTACTTACCCCAAAGAGGAATTTGACTCTGAGGTTATTGTGAACAAACATAATGGACTAAAATCTTCATTCTTTTAGATCCTTACAATCCACTGAAGTCTTTGCAGTATTTGGCTGAGAGATGGGAGTCTGTTTGATACTACCCCATTATTTAAGGCTTGTCTACATTACCCACTGGATAAATGGGCAGCAATCGATTCAGCATGGGTTAATTTATCAGGTCTAGTCTAGACGTGATAAACCGACCGCCAAGCGCTCTCCCTTCGACTCGAAGTGCGTAACTTAGATTGATGCAACTTAGTGTAGACCAGGCCTTATTTGCTTTCAAGATACATCTCTTCTTCAACTGCTCAGCATGTAAGTTGGATTCATTTTGCCCTACAGCAATTTACTCCTATTTTATGACTACCTAACACCTAGCATAGCTTCCAAAACAAAACAAAAAAAAACCACACTGCTGAGAATCCACTTACTGCAAGATTAATTCAAAATGCAGAGCAGTGAATGAGAGCGACAGGTGCGCACACCTTTGAAAAGTAGACCACTTTTCTTAAGTTGCCCAGTGCCCCAATTCTGAAAACACTTTCACACGTGCTTAACTGTATGCATTTGAGCAGACTCACTGACTACTATTGGGACTAATGATGTAAATCCATTTTTGCAGGATTGAGGCCTTAGCATGAATTTAGAAAACACAGTGAACTTGGAAAAATTAAACAGTATGCACAAACAAACCATGCTACACTAACCTGTACATCATGCAAAAGGGGTTGTATAACATATTATCACTTCCTAGGGCACATCTCATTGTACCTGATGCACACTAGCCTAGATTATTTTTCAATATCTAAGCTAGAGCATTGGATGATTCAGCCCTGTTATATTCCCCTCCTTTCTCTACCAGTATCTCTAATCATGCTCTGTGAGAATTCCTGTTTACTACAGACCAAAGACAGCTAATAATTTTGAAGCATGAAAAACTCTTTATTGAACAATAAGGATGTAAACAAGATATCTTGTTGCAGACTGTAACTTCATAGTATTCACAATATAGGCACTGGGTGAAATCCTAAACGCACCGGATGAAATCCTGACCCAATTGAAGTCAGTAGCAAGACTCCCATTGGCTTCAGTGGAGCCAGGATTTCACTCCTCCAGTAAAATGACTAAAAGCTGTACTAAGATGGGGACAATAATTTGTATTCTACTACACAAAAAAGAACAGCTGCTGAAGTAGGGGTGTCTGTAACTGAAAGCACACCACAAGAGGGAGCAAAAACAACTTTAAAAAGGCCTAACTGAAAAATAAAGACATCCCCACAGATGCCATTCAGAAGAAAATAAAGGAAGAGACCATTTAAAAACAAAAACGTGCTTGTGCCAGAACAAAGACAGCATTAATTGTTCAGAACATACTTGCTCCATACATTATTTGTTCAAATTTGTTTAACAGTTAAAAACATGATTGGCAGAAGGGTAAGAAATTACAACTCTTCTTGAAGCTCATGTATTAGTTACACTTGGAACAGTACAGCATTTCTCCTAAGCAGGATCAAAAGTTATACAAAATAATGGATAAAGCACTTAAATAAATGGGAACAGGAACACCAGCAGCTTATCATATAATTGACAGACTATGCACACATCAGATAATTCAGCTCCAGGCACTGTCTACACTGCCTGCTGCTGTTATTCAAGGAAGAAAGGAGAAAATCTCCAAGCACACATGTCTCAGTACTGCTGCTACTGAAGTCATTCAGAGCTGGAGCAAGTTTATAGATGGAAAATCATGACAAGATGATAGACCCTATAAACTTAATTTTAAATCATTCTTTAATTTTCAAACAATTACAAATATATAGAATATAAAAATATTGATTAAAAACTGAAAATTCCTCAGAATTTCACGGCTATATCCTGTCACTATCCTGGGTTTTCCTGTTATTTTTATAATTTTGGACTATACATGATTAATTTAATTAAGTCTGCATGCTGTGTGTGTAGATATCAGTATCAACTGATTTAAATCTAAACAACTAAAATAACTAACTGATTTTAATCATGATTTAAATCAGCAAACAGGAAATCTTAATTTAAATAATAAATTTTAATCCTGTTTTGCATTTGTAAGTTTTAGTTATTTTGCTAAAAAAAAAAAAAAAAGGTTAATTGTAATTAAATATAGCTGTTACTCTAAATTTGGTGCTTCTTTTTGCTAAGTAGTATGATATACTATAGCTATCTACATATTAAGCAATTGTACATCTTAATTTATATATTCAGATTCTTAATTTTTCTACTTTTTATTAGAAAATGGCAAATGATTAATTTCTTATTACCAGATGATTGATTATTTTTTTGTGGTTTGTCTCCAGCTCTATTTGGATAGAAATTCAAACAATTAAAAATGCACAAAAATAGCATTTTGTAAAGCTATTTAAATAAAAATACCCTAAGTGTGCTACATACATAAGGGGAAAAAATCATAGCATGTTTTATATTTAAAACAAACTTATTTATTTAATATAGTCTGTAGTTAGTGAAATTAACTGATTGTTTCTGGTCACCATGTCTTTCAAGATTTTAAAAACTAGTAGATCTCATCCTCCTCCATCTCATTTTTTATTCATAGATTGGAAAAGGAAAATAAGCTTTCCTGCTTTTTCAACTCCCAATGGGTTTCTTAACTCTGAGTGAACTAGTCATTGAACTGAACTAGTTGAATACACTGAGTGAAGAAAATATGCTCTCTGAACCTGCAAAAAAGAGGCTACAGTTGTCAAATTCTGATTTTGCACTTCAACAAACTCTGGTTCCAGGTGTTTAGCCAGTGACTTCCAGAAGTCCAGTGGTCTGACCTCCTTTAAAACTCAGTGGCAAACATATACTACTTTTTTAAAAAATGTAATTCACATGATTTTAATAGATTAAATAAATTAAGGCCTTACCATATGTTGTCAATTTCAAATTGAATTTTTAAAAAAGACTGATGTAATTTTTAAAAATCAATTTAAATAAAAAAGGGGATTTTAAATTTTTTTAATCAATTTTTATTCACTCTGTTACATATAGAATCTCTCTCATGTAATAACTTGCAAATTATATTAAACACCACATTCCACTAGGTCCCCTCTTTGGAGAAATTTCTAGTGAAAAACAATTCCTATCTCAGCACCTTTTCCATTTGATGCAAAATAGATTTTAAAATACTGTCAGGATGATTGGGGAGGGATTGTAAGATTCATCCACTCTTGTTTTCTAAAGTCGACCTTGACGGAAAAAAAAATCCAGCATAGCTCCTTTGTTACTAGAGCTGGCTAAAAACGTTTAATCAGAATGATCTTCTGACCACCTCCCCCCCTCCCCAGTCCTTTCTTTAAAATGAAAATTTTCTGTAGGAAAATTTAAATTTTGCTACAACATTTCAAATTTTCTGTCAGGAAAATCAAAATGATGGCCCAGGTACTCTGCCTCTCCACTGCCCCTGAGTTCAGAGAGGCAGAGCACCTGGGTATCCTGATTTTCCTGAAACAGATTTTTCTTGAAAGCCTTTCCCACAAAAAAAATATTAAAAAAAAAATCACTATAAAACACCTTCCTGTCCCTCCACTGAACCATTTATGAAAACAGTTAAAATATAAGACCTGAGGAAATCTCTGAAACTTGTTAAGGATTTAATTGGGTATTCTCTCTCTAATTTCTATGATTCTATTAATCATATGATCTACTCCAATTTATGTAAATGTATTATAACCCATACCCACCTTTTCTTCAGTATTTATGAACCTGCTATTTTTAGGTATAGGGGTGTATGGGAGAGGTAGTACCTTTGAGTGATCCGAACTGCCGTACTCCTGGAGTGGTTCTTTTCCTCTCTAGTCCTCACTGTACACCCAGCTCTCTCCTGTGGTTCCAAGTAGCTGCGAGTATGCAACAGTGGCCACATCCCAGTAAATCGCCTCAGCAGGCGGGCTAAACCAGGTGAGGGTAACCAAAGTGTGGAAACTAATAGTGATTTAGGGATTGTCCTCCCAAGCATATGAAGACTGTTCTGGTAGCCAAGGCGAAAGAGACCATATATTGGTCCAATGGCTTGAAAAGCAGTGCAACAATGTACCATGGAAGGCGAAAGGCGTGATGAGGCACTACAGAAGTCATGGCTACCCACTGCTGCTAAAGAAGCCTCCAGTTGGAACAGTCTTTGTGCTACTGGGCCAAGCTTCAGCAGCTGAGAGAATGGGATTGTCCCATTTTAACGACTCTCCCATTTTAATCAACTTCACGCACACGTCATTCATGCACACCTCTCTTCAAAAGTCTTGTGGCGATGGGGATGTGGCAAAGTGACAGGTGAAGATGATTACTGGCAGTCGTAGCCACAAGCCTGCATTCAGGCAACCTGGGACATTGGTCGCCTATCCCTGACCCAAGGGCAGCAGGGAAACTTGGCAACACCCCAGGTGACATTTTTATGATTGCACTGCTCTCCCTTTGTAAGGAAAGGGGCTAGAAATTGTGCCTCAAACATTGCCTGCCCAAATCAAATCCAGCCAGCTTACTGCGGCTGGCAGATCATCCTCAACGCGGTCGAAAACCAAAGATAAGTAAAAAAAGCACTCAAGATTGCTGCTTGGAACATCAGGACTATGATAGACAAAGACAATACTTCTCGATTTGAAAGAGCAGCTCTCCTTTCAAAAGAGCTAGCCTGGTATGACATTGACATTGCAGTGCTCAGTGAAACTAGATTGGCAGATATAGGCATTATTACAGAACTGGCTGGGGGTTACACCTTCTTTTGGAAGGGAAAAGAACCACACGAAGATAGAATCCATTAAGGGGGAATTTGCCTTTACAATCAAACTCTTGCAATGTCTTGAAGACTTTCCAATAGGCATTAACGAAAGACTCATGAAACTCCGGTTACCACTAAATAAGTCATGATTTGCTACCATTATCAGTGCATATGGACCCACCTTAACAAGCCCTGACAATACTAGGGGCTGTTCTACTCTGATCTTGACTCTCTCATCAAGTCACCACTACAAAGTGACCAACTAATCATCCTAGGAGATTTTAATGTAAGAGTAGGTAAAGATAACAACAACAACAACAACAACAGGCAAGGTGTCATTGGGAAAAACGGCATTGGAAAAATGAATGGAAAAGGTCTCCTACTCCTAAGCAAGTGTGCAGAACATAGCCTTACAATTACAAATACCATATTCAGACAGGCAGACAAATATAAAACTACATGGATGCATCCCAGATCCAAACAATGGCATCTAATAGATTACATCATTGACCGACTATGTGACATAAGGGATGCCAGGATCACCAGAGCCATGCGTGGAGCAGAATGTTGGACGGATCATAGAATGAGGTCAATACTGAATCTACACATTGTGCCCACATGCCTGAAATGCTCCCCCACCCCCCCCCTAAAAAAGACGTCCCCTGATATTGTTAAACTATATTATGCATCCTGGCGAGACAAGCTACAAAGTGCACTAGAAACCAACCTTGGTGATAACCCTGTCTCATGGGAGGAATTTAGAGAGACAGTACAAAAAACTGCAACTGACATCCTTCGATGGAAGGAAAAGGCTCACTGTGATTGGTCTGATGAAAATGATAAAGAAAAAATGAGGATTTCCAAATCTGGCAAAATGATATTCAGTCCTCCTCAAAGAGAGACAGATGTAAACACCTGCAAAGCAAGGCACAAAGACAACTATACAAGATAAATGGTGGGAGAAGGTAGCAGAAGACACTCAAATGTATGCAGAAACAAATGAAACAAAGAAGTTCTTTGATTCCTTGAAGCTAGTCTATTGACATTTAAAGGTGGGCACAGGTTCGCTCATGATGGCTGATGGCAGGACAGTCATCAAAGACAAACATGGCATGGAACTGATATGGGTTGAATATTTCAGCCAACTACTGAACAGATCATCCTCAATTGAAACAAATGCTATCAATCTGATACCTCAAAAGCCTATTTAGCACCACTTTGACTCACCACCCTCACTTGAAGAAATAGAAAAGGCAATCAGTTTGATGAGCTCAGGAAAGTCCTCGGGCAGAGATGGAATACCGGCAGAAATATATATATCTATAGGTCCAAAAGTGGTAACAACACTCCAGAAGATCCTTACCGACATCTGGGACAGTGAAGAAATGCCACAAGACTTCAAAGATTCCACAATTATTCCTTTATTTAAAAATAAAAGCAGCAAAATGGTCTGTGATGACTACCATGGGATCTCTCCCCTATCTATTGCTGGAAAAAAATCTTTGTTCATGTCTTCCTGAACCGACTGATCTCAGAAGCCAATCTACCCAAGACTTAGTGCAGAGTCAGACCTGGTCGTAGCACCATAGACACAATTAAGCCAAGACACACACATTCAATAGGAGGAAGAAGCGTAGTAAACAGTCATGGTAAAGAGGCTTAGGCATGATAGAGGACAGCAAATTAGATAAGAGCTAGCAATTCAATCTGGCAGCAGAGAGACCCATGTGATTTTGGAATTCAGATGCAAGTGTGTCTTAAGACAGAGTAGGGAGTTAATAGTATACTATGGTGTGATTGTAACCTAGAATTTACAGTGATGCCTGGCACTCCTCTGGGACCTTTATTGTCTTCAAATCTGAAATAGACATGATTTTCACTATCAGGCAAATACAAGAAAAATGGATCGAACAAAACACGAATGTTCAGTGTTTTCATCATCTGACAAAAGCATTTGATACAGTCAATAGAGAAGGATTATGGATGATCTTCAGCAAACTTTGTTGCCCACCGAAACTGGTAAAGATCATTTGTTTATTTCATGAGGGGATGCAAGGTCAGGTACTTTTAAATGGAGATCTCACTGACTCCTTTCCCATTTCAAATGGAGTCAAACAAGGCTGTGTCCTGGCCCCTGTACTGTTCAACCTTTTCTTCACCCACGTTCTCAACCACGCTACAGATGGTCTCAACAGAGGCTTTTACATCAGAAACAGACATGACGGCTCAGTCTTCAATCTCACAAGGCTTAAAGCAAAAACAAAAGCAACAGAACTACTAATAAGAGAGGCACTCTATGCGGACGAGTGTGCCCACCTAGCACACCCACAGAGAGATCTCCAGTGCATTGTAGATCGCTTTGTTGAAGCATCAAAATTATTTGGCCTCACAATCAACCTGGAGAAAACTGTGGTGTTACACCAATCATCTTCACCGCTCTATGCCATATCCCCTAGCATCTCCATTAGTGGAAACCAACTAAAGCAAGTTGACATTTTTACCTCTCTCAGCAGCAACATCTCCCATGATGGATCTCTTGACAAAGAGATCACAAAAAGGATACAGATAGTTTCTCAGTCATTTGGAAAGTTATATAACAAAGTTCTGAAATCCCACAACATAACCCTCTCAACAAAAATAAAACTTTATAATTAATTTGTGCTCACATCTCTCTTCTATGGCTGTGAGATCTGGACACCATACAGATGGCATAACAAACAGCTAGAGGCCTTCCATATGTGGTCTTTGCACACCATTACGGGGATCCACTGGCAGGACAAAATTACCAACCTGGAGGTTCTCCAAAAGTCAAATGCCATAAGCATCAAGGATGTTATGTTGGATCATATTAAAGAAGCTCTGTATTAAAATCACAAATGAGTTTGATTCCCCATAGTTTAAAATTTCAGGGTATTACTAATTCAGAGGACTCTTGGTTTTACTGTTTCTCTCCTTCTCTGTGTGAAACTTGCAAGCTGCTAATTGTGTTAGTATATCCTAAGCCCTGGTCTACACTAGGAGTTGATCAAATTTAGCAGCGTTAAATCGATTTAACCCTGCACCCGTCCACTCGATGAAGCCCTTTTTTTTAACTTAAAGGGCTCTTAAAATTGATTTCTTTACTTCACCCCCGACAAGGGGATTAGCGCTGAAATCGGCCTTGCCGGGTCGAATTTGGGGTAGTGTGTCGCAATTCGACGGTATTGGCCTCCGGGAGCTATCCCAGAGTGCTCCATTGTGACCGCTCTGGACAGCGCTCTCAACTCAGATGCACTGGCCAGGTAGACAGGAAAAGGCCTGCGAACTTTTGAATCTCATTTCCGGTTTGGCCAGCGTGGCAAGCTGCAGGTGAGTGCAGAGTTCGTCAGCAGAGGTGACCATGATGGAGTCCCAGAATCACAAAAGAGCTCCAGCATGGACCGAACGGGAGGTACGGGATCTGATTTCTGTATGGGGATAGGGATCCATGCTATCAGAACTCCGTTCCAGTTTTTGAAATGCCAAAACATGTGTCAAAATGTCCCAGGGCATGAAGGACAGAGGCCATAACAGGGACTCAAAGCAGTGCCGCATGAAACTTAAGGAGCTGAGGCAAGCCTACCAGAAAACCAGAGGGGCAAATGGCTGCTCCGGGTCAGAGCCCCAAACATGCTGCTTCTATGATGAGCTGCATGCCATTTAGGGGGTTCAGCCACCACTACTCCAACCATGTGCTTTGACTCCTTCAATGGAGAGGGAGCTAACACAGAAGCAGGTTTTGGGGATGAGGAAGATGATGATGATGAGGCTGTAGATAGCTCACAGCAAGCAAGCAGAGAAACCGGTTTTCCCGACAGCCAGGAAATGTTTCTCACCCTGGACCTGGAGCCAGTACCCCCCCGAACCCACCCAAGGCTGCCTCCTGGACCCACCAGGTGGAGAAGGGACCTCTGGTGAGTGTACCTTCTTTAAATAGTATACATGATTTAAAAGCAAGCATGTTTAATGATTAATTTGCCCTGGCATTCACGGCCAGTACAGCTACTGGAAAAGTCTGTTAACACGTCTGGGGGTGGAGCAGAAATCCTCCAGGGAAATCTCCATAAAGCTCTCCTGGGAGTACTCCCAAAGTCTTTACAAAAGGTTTCTGGGGAGGGCAGCTTTATTCCGTCCTCCATGGTAGGACACTTTACCACGCCAGGCCAGTAGCACGTAGTCGGGCATCAGTGCAGAACAAAGCATTGCAGTGTATGTTTGCTGGCGCTCAAACAACATCCGTTCTTTATCTCTCTGTGTTTTCCTCAGGAGAGTGATATCATTCATGGTCAACTGGTTGAAATAGGGTGCTTTTCTTAAGGGGACATTCAGAGGTGCTCATTCCTGCTCGGCGGTTTGCCTGTGGCTGAACAGAAATGTTCCCCGCTGCTAGCCACGCGGTGGGGGAGGCAAAATGCGACCTTGTAACGAAAGCACATGCTCCAGCATATGGTTGAGCTGCAGGAAAGGCAGGAGCACAGACCGACGCTACAGCCCCTGTGTAACCAACCTCCCTCCTCCCCAAGTTCCATAGCCTCCTCACCCAGACATCCAGGAATGCAGTGGGGGGAAAGGGGGGGCTCCAGCCACCCCACTCCAGAGAATTGCCCAAGCAACAGAAGGCTAGCATTCAATAAGTTTTAAAGTTTTGAAGTGCTGTGTGGCCTTGTCCTTCCCTCCTCCACCACCTCTCCCAGGCTACCTTGGCAGTTTTCCCCCTATTTGTATGATGAATTAATAAAGAATGCATGAATGTGAAGCAACAATGACTTTATTGCCTCTGCAAGTAGTGATTGGAGGGGGGAGGGGAAAGTGGTTAGCTTACAGGGAAGTAGAATGAACCAAGGGTGGGGGTGGGGGGTTCATCAAAGGAGAAACAAACAGAACTTTCACACCGTAGCCTGGCCAGTCATGAAACTGGTTTTCAAAGCTTCTCTGATGCACAGCACACTCTCCTGTGCTCTTCTAAGTGCCCTGGTGTCTGGCTGCGCGTAACCAGCGGCCAGGCGATTTGCCTGAACCTCCCAACCTGCCATAAACATCTCCCCCTTACTCTCACAGATATTGTGGAGCGCACAGCAAGCAGTAATAACAGTGGGAATATTGGTTTTGCTGAGGTCTAAGCGAGTCAGTAAACTGCACCAGCGTGCCTTTAAATGTCGAAATGCACATTCTACCACCATTCTGCACTTGCTCAGCCTGTAGTTGAACAGCTCCTGACTACTGTCCAGGCTGCTTGTGTACGGCTTCATGAGCCATGGCATTAAGAGGTAGGCTGGGTCCCCAAGGATAACTATAGGCATTTCAACATCCCCAACAGTTATTCTCTAGTCTGGGAAGAAAGTCCCTTCCTGCAGCTTCTGAAACAGACCAGAGCTGTTTCCTGAAGTTGTGAGCGTCATGTACCTTTCCCGGCCATCCCACGCTGATGTTGGTGAAACGTCCCTTGTGATCCACCAGTGCTTGCAGCACTATTGAAAAGTACCCCTTGTAGTTTACGTACTTGCCGGCTTGGTGCTCCGGTCCCAAGATAGGGAAATGGGTTCCGTCTATGGTCCCACCACAGTTAGGGAATCCCATTGCAGCAAAGCCATCCACTATGACCTGCACATTTCCCAAAGTCACTACCCTTGATATCAGATCTTTGATTGCGTTGGCTACTCGCATCACAGCAGCCCCCACAGTAGATTTGCCCACTCCAAATTGATTCCCGACTGACTGGTAGCTGTCTGTCATTGCAGGCTTCCACAGGGCTATTGCCACTCACTTCTCAACTGTGAGGGCCGCTCCCACCTTGGTATTCTGGCACTTCAGGGCAGGGGAAAGCAAGTCACAAAGTTCCATGAAAATGCCCTTACGCATGTGAAAGTTTCGCAGCCACTGGGAATCGTCCCAGACCCGCAACACTATGCAGTCCCCCCAGTCGGTGCTTGTTTCCCGGGCCCAGAATCGGCATTCCACTGCATGAACCTGCCCCATTAGCACCAGGATGCCCACATTGCCAGGGCCCGTGCTTTGAGAGAAGTCTGTGTCCATGTCCTCACTCTCGTCACCGCGCTGATGTCACCTACTCACCCGGTTTTGCTTTGCCGGGTTCTGGTGCTGCATATACTGAATGATAATGCGCGTGGTGTTTAATGTGCTCATAATTGCCAAATTGATCTGAGCGGGCTCCATGCTTGCTGTGGTATGGTGTCTGCATGGAAAAAAGGCGTGGAACTATTGTCTGCTGTTGCTCTAACAGAGGGAGGGGCGACTGATGACAGGGCTTACAGGGTTGGCTTACAGGGAATTAAAATCAACAAAGGGGGTGGCTTTACATCAAGGAGAAACAAGAACAACTGTCACACAGAATGGCCCCCTCAAGGACTGAACTCAAAACCCTGGGTTTAGCAGGCCAATGCTCAACCCACTGAGCTATCCCTCCCCTCGATATTCCAGGCAGGAATGAATCTCCATTAAAGTTTTCAAGGTGCCCTGACAGACCTCACTGAAATGATTGTCAGCCATTGATTTCATGGAGGGAGGGGGGAGCAAATGAATACAAAACAAATCTGGTTTATTTCTTGATTTGATCCACTCCATCTATCTTTTACATCTTTGGCTGGCAGCAGACAGTGCAGTAGGACTGCTAGCCATCCTCATCTCCTGCTTGCTTGGCAGAAGAAGGTGCAATAAGACTGCCAGCAGGAGTAAAGAGAATGACCTGGTCGAGTCACTCCTATTTTAGTCCCCGTGCCCATGTCTGCACAGGTGCTCCTGACCGACCTTACCGAGGCGGCCAAGAGCACGTAGGACATGATGACGATGGTTATCAGGCCTATTGCACCGTCTGCTCCCAAAAGGCAATGAGCTGCCACTGTGTAGCAATGCAGTACAGCATCTGCCAGCACCCAGGAGACGTACGGTGACAGTGAGCTGAGCGGGCTCCATGCTTGCTGTGGTATGACGTCTGCACAGATAACTCAGGAAAAGAGGTGCGAAATGATCGTGAAAGCAATGGTAGACAGAGGGAGGGAAGGAGGGCCTGACGACATGTACCCAGAACCACCCGTGACAACGTTTTTGCCCCATTAGGCATTGGGATCTCAACCAGAATTCCAATGGGCAGCGGGAGCTGTGGAATAGCTACCCACAGTGCAATGCTCCGGAAGTCGATGCTAGCCTTGGTACTGTGGAAGCACTCCGCCGAGTTAATGCACTTAGAGCATTTTGTGTGGGGACACACACAATCGACTATATAAAAAATTTCTAAAAGAACGACTTCTATAAATTCGACCTAATTTCATAGTGTAGCCATACCCTGAGAGAGTCTGTTCTCAAAGCAATACTTTGTAACAACAACTACTCACACAGAGAGAGACTCAAAGTGATACTTTGTAACAACAGAAACAGCACACAGAGACTCCCCACCCCTTTGTTATATTTATCTGCTTTGTTAACAATTGCGATTAAAATAGAGATAGAGGATGTATGTGGATGGATGCTTGGTGTGGATAATAACTGAATGATCAGGGAGGTGCCAGCCTAAGAATCCAGTGTCCATCAGCTGAAGAAGGAGTCAAGTGGAAACAACCAGATGACCCCCAGAGGGCAGACTGGAATCCACCCAACAGCCTCAAGGCACCATGGGAGAGCCGAAAAACAAGATAACATCTGGCAGCACGGAGCAGTCAGGAATGTGCCATCTACTGAATGATTCAGCAACAGCATGATGAAGCAATTCCCACAGACTGGCATAGGAATAAATGCCTATAAAAATGGACTCTAGTAACTGAGAACTTTGGGGTCTGATTCTGCAAACCAACTTCCAGGAGCATCAGACAAGGCCCTGCTCCCTCCTTGTGTCCAAGCCACCTGGCCAGTGGCTTGGCATGAGCAACTCTAAGGCTGGTAACTATGATAACAACCTTGCAGAACGTGTGTGTGTGAGTGTGTGTGAGAGAGAGAGAGAGAATGAATGTGTGAATAAATATGAAATTGAATGGAATGTTATAGCTATAACTAACTGCTTACTATGATTCTTTCTGTATTCACAATAAATGTGGCATTTTGTCTTCTTTCCTTTAATAAGATCCTGCTGGTTTTTATTTTATTGGTATAACAAGGACATGCTGATAAAAGCCCAACTATGCTGGGTTGGACACATCATTAGGATGCCTGAATATCAATTCCCTGGAAAAATTTTCTATGGAGAATTGGCACAAGAACACTGGAATCAAGGCCATCCCAGAAAGCTCTACAAGGACAGCATCAAAAACAGCATACACTTTGGTGTAATAAAACCAAATGATCTTGAGAAGGCAGCGTTAAATAGATCAGCCTGGCAACACACAACACTCAGAGCTTTTCAAGCCTTTGAAGAGGACAGAAATAGTTGATTATTAGCTGCAAGGGAAAAGCGTCATACTACTGCTATAGCTACCAAGATGCTCACCAATGACTTTTTCTGTCCAATCTGCTCACGAGCATGCACGTCACACTTTGGACTTCAGAGTCACTCCAGAATCCACAAAGCGAGAAAGCATGAAAACGCCATTGTTGAACCAACGGACACCACACACATAGGTATTACTATGATTATAATAAAAAATAAGTGCTTAACAAAATCTCCCTGGATCATATCTGCAGTTTGCCCAATGGAGACTTTATCAGGTTCCAAGTGAAAAGATATAGTTCATTGGTGAATATGACAAAATGTAGTCATGGAACACTGATGTATTTCTCAGAAATATTATTTCAAGTCTCATTTTTAAACTTTTGAAAACTGGTAGCATTGCATATATCTACAGAGAAACTGATGTCAGAATATACCCAAACTTCATTTTAGAACTCAAACATTATTTGCCACAGAGATTCATGGCAATACAACCCAATCCGCAAAATATATTTTCCTTGCAAAATCTCAGTGAAAATGACCTAAGAACTTGACTGGATTTATAATGAATGTTACAGCACTGTATTTTATACCCACTGTGAAGAGAGAAAGAGTGGCTATCATGTTACTTAATAGAGCAACATTTCATTTTACAAGTTAGCCACAACACTCATAGATCAAAAGCAGGAGTTTCCATTCCGTGACATGCTTCTACGAAAGAGTATAAAAATACACAGAGCATGTATGAGCAGAAAACAAAAGGAAAAGCTTTAAATCAAAATCAATACAGCCTGAAAAGATCAATTAGTTTTGACAAAATCAGACTTCAACTTTGCTTGACTTAAGCCAAACTCCATCTGTTCAAGACCATGACAATGGAATGTATATGACAGGTTACATTGTAAAATATACAGTAGCCGTGCAGGCACCCTGGGTTCTTGAAGCTGGGTAAGGGCAAAATCATGCTTTTTGGTGTACTACACCTTGGACCTAGGGACTGGCAGGGGAAAGGGTTAAATAATTCCCTGCTGCCTGTAAGCAGAATACCTCTTTGGTATCCAAGAGTGCAGTAGTGACATTAAAATAGCATACTAGTGTATACACCGCATCCCCCAGGAAGAGGGATCTGTCTAATGCACAAGCCAAACAGCACAAAGGCCCCCATTAGTATTAGCGGTCAGTATACGTTTCTCCTGATTAGCAGCAAGTGTGTGACCCATTCCTTCTACAGAAGGTCACTTTTCGGCATTGCTGTTCAGCTTCACTGTATTGACAGTGTATGAACCAGCCAAATACATCTTGGAAAACATATGCTTAATATAGCTTGTAAAAAATTAGCCAAGAGACACACATTCAATAGGATACTAGTAAACAGTAATGGTAAAGAGACTTAGGCATGATAGTGGATAGCAAATTAGATAGAAGCTAGCAATTCAATCTGGCAGAAGAGACCCTCGATTTTGGAATTCAGATGCAAATGTGTCTTAAGACAGAGTAGGGAGTTAATAGTTTACTATGGTGTGATTGTAACCTAGAATTTACAGCGATGCCTGGCACTCCTCTGGGACCTTTATTGTCTTCAAATCTGAAATCTTATTTCAGGGCTTTCTCAGGTTTTGAGGCTCTTCCCAAAAATATTCTATGTGCCTGTCTCTGAGGAAGTCCCAACATTCACATGCCCAAAAGCATATGGACAACGGAGGCCCAGTGACTCAGCAGGGCATGTAGGACATGTGATCCCTGATTCCATGTTGGAGATAGTAACTTTCCATGTACGTGGGCTGAGGCCATAAATGGAGAATGTGGCATCACCTGCTTGCCGCTTTCCTGCTCCACATCTCTGGACTATGATTGCTAACAAAAGGAGAGATTCGAACAATGGACTGAGGACCTCCAAACTTTTGGGTGATCCAGAGAGACTTATTACAAACTGGAAGACTTAATATCATTGCTGTTACCCTGATCTACAAACTCTGAAATCAACTAATGTTTATGATTCACATTAACGATTTAATAACTCTTCCTTTATTTTATGTATATTTTATATATAAACCTTTAGATTTTAGTTTACTAAAGGACTGGCAACCATTGTGGTTTTGGGTAAGATCTGAAATATATTTTGACCTGGGATGAGCGTCTGGTTCTTTGGAATTTGAAGGACCTAATATATGTGATTTCTGGTTTTAATAATCATTTAATGACAGAAGTCTGGTTTGTCTAGGTGGTGCATGAGGGGCCAAAGGGCCTGAAGAGGGCTGTCTTGAGGCTTCATAATAACTAGTATAGTATTTTGGAAGCACACATTTGTTACTTGGCTTGGTGACATCTTATGAGAGAATATTTGGGGGTACATGCCCTGTATTCTGGCAGTTTCGCCAGAGACTGGTGCTTTTAGCTGTGTCCCATAGCAGGCAGAGTGACATGGGGTGACAATGAGATTGAGCAAAAATGACAAGTCAGCACGCTATAGATATCCAGGCTGGCTATTCCACTCTCTAACTACTACCTGTGTCTACAGAGCGTATACATCAATATCCCCTTTTCTCTACCCTGATTTGGTCTCTTCCTTATTTATCTTGGTGTGACAAACCACTTGGATATGCCCTTCTTTCTAATTACAGCTTCTGTAATATGCATCTTTAAAATCAGGAACCAGAAGGAGCACGGAACCCTTTTCCACACTGATAATGTGTGTCTGAGTGGACTGGCTCTTGCCTCGGTTACAGGTAGTTTATGCATTCCTACTTCTGTTTTAGCTCCAGTATGCAGTTCTGTTGCATCCCTTGCTGTGGTTTCCATTGCTACTCCAATTTCTACTTCACATTTAAAAGTAAGATTTTCCTCAGTTAACAACTTCTTCTGAGATGATTCCATTAAGCAGTCCATACACAAATCTGTCTTAGGTCCTAGCTAAGCCCATCCTTAAAACCAGAGTGTTCTGACAATCTTTTTCCTCTTTTACAATAGAGTTAAATATTCATCTTCAAGCTGATTCTGCTTATGAAACCTTTCTGTTATCATCAGGGTCATGAGTGCCAAGTGCTCTTAAACAATTTGCACTCTCTTTAAACGTTTTGCTTGCTGGTTTCTCTGGGGTGATCAGACTGCATACTAAATAGTATGTTTTTCCTCCCATCACACAAGAACGCTACTACACATTTTTCCATTTATTTCAAAATACTGCTCCAGCCTCTCTAAGTACATAGGCCAGTCCTCCACAAAAGTATGAAAGGCTGCCATTCTTCCAGTACAGCGTGCCATTTCACCTCACTGCTGTTAGCTCAGTACTTCGGAGTACTCACAGTTATAGCAGACTTCCTCCCACCAGACTTCCTTCCATCCCACAGATGTTTTTGCTACTCTGATGCATAGAATGTTCTTGAAATCTTCATTGCTAGTCGTTGTGTATGGTGGATATAGCACAAATTCCTGATTAGAAACACAAAGTACGTCTACACTACAATGTACACCCAAGCCTGAGCCCAAGCCAACCCCCATTGTGTTTGCACTGCAATTGCGCTAACCCAGGTCCCACTCCTTTCCGGTGTAAACCTCCATCCCCCTCCCACGCCACAAACTGAGGGGCAAATGTGTAAAGAAGGGACAGGAGAACTGGGGGTCAGGAAATATGTTGAGATAGTTAATATCAACACAATCCCCTTGTTTCATGACCTTCCTTTTTGGGGGTGTGGTTTTGTAATGGCAGCTGCCCAAGATTGTGTGAGTGGTTTACTGTTTTAAGCCCTGTTAGAACAGATAAAGTATGTTCTATTTCTCCCCCAAGAATAGCAGTGGGGACAGTAACACCATTTACGTCAATGTTATTTTGTGGGAATAATTTTCCAGCCTGTCTATGAACGTAGACTCCCGATTGGCAAAAAACTCTGGCATTGTAAACTCTTTCTGTATAGCCCACACGGACATAAATCTGCCTCTGTGGTCCACTAGTGCCTACACAACAATGGAGTAGTGCCCTTTGCTTTTTATGTCCTCATGTGCTCCTTGAAAAGGGCAAACTAGGGGCACACGAGTCCCATCAATACCCTCGACGCAGTTAGGAAACCTCATTCTCCAAAAGCCAACATTCATCTCTGGAATATCTTTAATGCCTGCCACTTTGGGATAAACCATATGCCTGGTTGCCTCAGAAACCTCCGCCAGCACTTCACTCACAGTTGACAACCCCAAACTGGTTGGCAATGGACCTGTAGCAGCCTGGGGTAGCAACATTCTTCTGCATAGCAACTAGGGTGTCAGGTGTCCAGTTTTCGACCATAACACCCAGTCGAAAAGGGACCCTAGAAGCTCTGGTCAGCACTGCTGGCTGGGCCGTTAAAAGCCCAGGCAGCAGCACAGTGGGACAAGGTGGCCTCCCTGCAGGTTGTGGCTCTGCGTGGCTCCCCGCAGCAGCAGCATGTCCCCTCTCCAGCCCCTACGCACAGGGACAGCCAGGGGGCTGCACATGCTGCCTGCGCGGCAAGCGCCAGCTCTGCAGCTCCCATTGCCCAGGAACCATGGCCAATGGGAGCTGCAGCGGCAGTGCCTATGGACAGGGCAGTGTGCATAGCCACCTGGCCATGCTGCTGCATAGGAGCTGGAGGAGGGCCATGCCGCTGCTTCTGGGAGCCCCCTAAAGTAAGCGCCACCTAGAGCCTGCACCCCCTGACCTCTTCCCCTGCCCCAATCCCCTGTCCTAGCCCTGATCCCCCTCCCACCCTCCAAACCCTTCAGTCCTGACCCGGAGCTCCCTCCTGCACTCCAAACCCCTCATCCACAGCCCCACCCCAGAGCTTGCACCCCCAGCCAGAGCCCTCACACATCCCCCCGCACCCCAACTCCCTGCCTCATCCCAGAGCCCCCTCCCACACTCCAAACCCCTCAAGCCCAGCCGCCCCTCCTGCACCCCAAATCTCTCATCCCTGGCCCCACACCAGAGCCCACACTCCCAGCCAGAGTCCTCAACTCCCCCCCCCCCCAACCCAACCCCCTGTCCCAGACCGGTGAAAATGAGCAAGTGAGTGAGGGTGGGGAGAGTGAGCAACGGGGGGAGGGAGGGAGATGGTGAGTGGGGGGCAGGGCGTTGGAGAAGGGGCAGGGCCTCAGAGGAAGGGCAGGGGAAGAATGTTAAGTTTTGTACGAGTAGAAAGTTGGCAACTGTAACAGCAACCTTCTACTGGGCTATCAAGGGTGACCTCAGATGTGTCTCTTTATGCTGGAGGGTGGGGACAAACTGCTCAAAGCTCCAGAAATGTTACTTTCTTCATGCGAAAGTTCTGGCCCCACTGCTGGTCATCCCAGATCTGCATGACAGTGTGGTCCTCACAACCTATGCTTATGGACCTGTGCCAGAAGTGGCAGTCTACATAGGGGGCATCACCGGCTATGCCAGTTATACTGAGCAGCACAGAATAATAGAATATCAGGGTTGGAAGGGACCTCAGGAGGTCATCTAGTCCAACCCCCTGCTCAAAGCAGGACCAATCCCCAATTAAATCATCCCAGCCAGGGCTTTGTCAAGCCTGATCTTAAAAACTTCTAAGGAAGGAGATTCCACCACCTCCCTAGGTAACACATTCCAGTGTTTCACCACCCTCCTAGTGAAAAAGTTTTTCCTAATATCCAACCTAAATCTCCCCCACTGCAACTTGAGACCATTACTCCTTGTTCTGTCATCTGCTACCACTGAGAACAGTCTAGAGCCATCCTCTTTGGAACCCCCTTTCAGGTAGTTGAAAGCAGCTATCAAATCCCCCCTCATTCTTCTCGTCCGTAGACTAAACATCCCAGGTTCCCTCAGCCTCTCCTCATAACTCATGTGTTCCAGTCCCCTAATCATTTTTGTTGCCCTCCGCTGGACTCTTGCCAATTTTTCCACATCCTTCTTGTAGTGTGGGGCCCAAACTGGACACAGTACTCCTGATGAGGCCTCACCCATGTCGAATAGAGGGGAACGATCACATCTCTCGATCTGCTGGCAATGCCCCTACTTATACATCCCAAAATGCCATTGGCCTTCTTGGCAAAAAGGGCACACTGTTGACTCATATTCAGCTTCTCATCCACTGTAACCCCTAGGTCTTTTTCTGCAGAACTGCTGCCGAGCCATTCGGTCCCTAGTCTCTAGCGGTGCAGTGGATTCTTCCGTCCTAAGTGCAGGACTCTGCATTTGTCCTTGTTGAACCTCATCAGATTTCTTTTGGCCCAATCCTCCAATTTGTCTAGGTCCCTCTGTATCCTATCCCTACCCTCCAGCGTATTTACCTCTCCTCCCAGTTTAGTGTCATCCGCAAACTTGCTGAGGGTGCAATCCACACCATCCTCCAGATCATTTATGAAGATATTGAACAAAACCAGCCCCAGGACCAACCCTTGGGGCACTCCACTTGATACCGGCTGCCAACTAGACATGGAGCCATTGATCACTACCCATTGAGCCAGACAATCTAGCCAGCTTTCTATCCACCTTATAGTCTATTCATCCAGCCCATACTTCTTTAACTTGCTGGCAAGAATACTGTGGGAGACGGTATCAAAAGCTTTGCTAAAGTCAGGGAATAACGTGTCCACTGCTTTCCCCTCATCCACAGAGCCAGTTATCTCGTCATAGAAGGCAATTAGATAAGTCAGGCATGACTTGCCCTTGCTGAATCCATGCTGACTGTTCCTGATCACTCTCCTCTAAGTGTTTCAGAATTGATTCCTTGAGGACCTGCTCCATGATTTTTCCAGGGACTGAGGTGAGGCTGACTGGCCTGTAGTTCCCAGGATCCTCCTCCTTCCCTTTTTTAAAGATGGGCACTACATTAGCCTTTTTCCAGTTTTCTGGGACCTCCCCCAATCACCATGAGTTTTCAAAGATAATGGCCAATGGCTCTGCAATCACATCCGCCAACTCCTTTAGCACTCTCGGATGCAACGCATCCGGCCCCATGGACTTGTGCACGTCCAGCTTTTCTAAATAGTCCCAAACCACTTCTTTCTCCACAGAGGGCTGGTCACCTCCTCCCCATACTGTGCTGCCCAGTGCAGTAGTCTGGGAGCTGACCTTGTTCATGAAGACAGAGGCAAAAAAAGCATTGAGTACATTAGCTTTTTCCACATCCTCTGTCACTAGGTTGCCTCCCTCATTCAGTAAGGGGCCCACACTTTCCTTGACTTTCTTCTTGTTGTTAACATACCTGAAGAAAGCCTTCTTGTTACTCTTGACATCTCTTGCTAGTTGCAACTCCAGGTGTGACTTGGCCTTCATGATTTCACTCCTGCATGCCCGAGCAATATTTTTACACTCATCCCTAGTCATTTGTCCAATCTTCCACTTCTTGTAAGCTTCTTTTTTTGTATTTAAGATCAGCAAGGATTTCATTGTTAAGCCAAGCCGGTCGCCTGCCATATTTACTATTCATTCTACACATCGGGATGGTTTGTCCCTGTAACCTCAATAAGGATTCTTTAAAATACAGCCAGCTCTCCTGGACTCCTTTCCCCCTCATGTTATTCTCCCAGGGGATCTTGCCCTTCAGCTCCCTGAGGGAGTCAAAGTCTGCTTTTCTGAAGGCCAGGGTCCGTATTCTGCTGCTTACCTTTCTTCCTTGTGTCAGGATCCTGAACTTGACCATCTCATGGTCACTGCCTCCCAGGTTCCCATCCACTTTTGCTTCCCCTACTAATTCTTCCCGGTTTGTGAGCAGCAGGTCAAGAAGAGCTCTGCCCCTAGTTGGTTCCTCCAGTACTTGCACCAGGAAATTGTCCCCTACATTTTCCAAAAACTTCCTGGATTGTCCATGCACCGCTGTATTGCTCTCCCAGCAGATATCAGAGTGATTGAAGTCTCCCATGAGAACCAGGGCGTGCGATCTAGTAACTTCCGTGAGTTGCCGGAAGAAAGCCTCGTCCGCCTCATCCCCCTGGTCCGGTGGTCTATAGTAGACTCCCATCATGACATCACCCTTGTTGCTCACACTTCTAAACTTAATCCAGAGACTCTCAGGTTTTTCTGCAGTTTCATACTTGAGCTCTGAGCAGTCATACTGCTCTCTCACATACAGTGCAATTCCCCCACCTTTTCCGCCCTGCCTGTCCTTCCTGAACAGCTTATATCCATCCATGACAGTACTCCAGTCATGTGAGTTATCCCACCAGGTCTCTGTTATTCCAATCACGTCATAATTCCTTGACATCACCAGGACCTCCAGTTCTCCCTGCTTGTTTCCCAGGCTTCATGCATTTGTGTATAGGCATTTGAGATAACCCACTGATCACCCCTCTTTCTCAGTATGAGGCAGGAGCCCTCCCCTCTCATGCACTCGTGCTTCCTGCCGGTATCCCGCTTTCCCACTTACCTCAGGGCTTTGGTCTCCTTCCCCCGGTGAACCTAGTTTAAAGCCCTCCTCACTAGGTTAGCCAGCCTGCTTGCGAAGATGCTCTTCCCTCTCTTTGTTAGGTGGAGCCCGTCTCTACCTAGCACTCCTTCTTGGAAGGCCATCCCATGGTCAAAGAATCCAAAGCCTTCTCTCCGACACCACCTGCGTAGCCATTTGTTGACTTCCACGATTTGACAGTCTCTACCCAGGCCTTTTCCTTCCACGGGGAGGATGGACGAGAACACCACTTGCGCCTCAAACTCCTTTATCCTTCTTCCCAGAGCCACGTAGTCTGCAGTGATCCACTCAAGGTCATTCTTGGCAGTATCATTGGTGCCCACGTGGAGAAGTAGGAAGGGGTAGCGATCCAAGGCCTTGATGAGTCTCGACAGTCTCTCCGTCACATCGCGAATCTTAGCTCCTGGCAAGGAGCAGACTTCTCGGTTTTTCCCGGTCGGGGCAGCAGATAGATGACTCAGTCCCCCTGAGGAGAGGGCACGAGCAAGAGAAGTTCATCAAAAGGTGCCTCCTACATGTTGCAGGCTCTGGTAGCTGGGAGTGCACAGGAAAAAAAAAATTAATGCTCCACAGGCTGTGTTGGCAGGCTGTTCAAAATTCCTGTAATGTGCAAGGCAGGCAGTAAAGGTTTCCCACAGTGATCCTAGGGCTAGATTGGCCACAATTCGGGGGCAGGAGCACTAGATGACTCTGGGATAGGGATGCCAAAGCCCTAGGTTCGAGCACGGGACAGAAAATTCTTAATCTAGGGTTAAAATATAGCTTAGATGCTCAAGCGCAGGGTTCCCTAACACAGGTCAGCTGACTCGAGTCCCACTAACCTTGGGCTTACATTGCAATATAGGCATACCTACAGACATACACACAATGTTATAGCCATGACAGCTGTTTCTCTCTTGTATTGAAGAAAAAAGAAACACAGTAACCACTATATAACAGATTCAACATAAGTAACTGCTTAAAGAACTATAACTGTGAATTCACATGAACAGATGCAATGTTCTGCTCAACACATTTAAATATTGCAGAACTGGTTGAAACTGGTGCACAACTGGTTGGGGGAGGGGGGACGGAATTTACAAAGAGTTGTTATCAATGGTTCACTGTCACACTGGGAGATCGTATCTAGTGGAGTCCCACAAGGGTCTGTCCTGGATCTGGTACTATTCAATGTATTCATTAATGATTTAGATAACAGAGTGAAAAGTACGTTTATAAAGTTTGTGGATGATACCAAACTGGGAGGAGTTGCAAGTAAGTTGGAGGACAGGATTAGAATTCAAAACAATCTTGATAAATTGGAGATTTAGTATGAAATCAACTAGATGAATTCAATCAAGACAAGTGCAAAGTATTACCCTTAGGAAGGAAAAAAAATCAATGAACAAATACAAAGTGTGGAATAACTAGCTAGGCAGCAATACCATAGAAAAGGATCTGGAGGTTATAATGGAGCACAAGTTCAATATGAGCCAACAGTGTGATGCAGTTCCTAAAAAAGGCTAACATTATTCTGGGGTTATTAACCGGAGTGCTGGAAGGAAGACGGGGAGGTAATTTCCTGCTCTATTCGGCACTGGTGAGACAACAGCTGGAGTACTGTCTAGTTTTGGGTATCGCACTTAAAGAAAGATGTGAAGAATTTTCAGAGAGTCCAGAGGAGACCAACAAATAAGATAAAGATTTGGAAAAGCTGCCCCATGAAGAAAGGTTGAAAGAATTGGGCTGGTTTCTTCTTGAGAAATAAAGGATGACTGAGGGGGCAAACCTGATAACATTCTTCAAATATGTTAAGAGCTAAAGTGATCAATTGTTTTCCATGGTTACTGAAGGTAGGAAAATAAGTTATGACTTCATCCGCAGCAACGAAAATTTAGGTTAGATATTAGGAAAAGCTTTCTAACTATAAAAATAGATAACCAAGGGAGGATGTGGAATCCCTGTTAGGTGTTTAGGACCAGGTTAGACAAACATCTGTCAGGGAAGGTCTAGGTATATTTGGTCCTGCCTCAGCTCAGGAGACTGGACTAGAGGATGTCTTGAGATCCCTTCCCGCTCTACATTTCTATGATTGTTCAAATGGAAGGAAGAACACTACCACAGTGATGAGCACCATAAAAACACTTTTAAATGAACAGAAAATAAATCACTCACTGATATAGAAGCAACTATAGGAGACAAAGTGAAACAACTCAGTTCTATTAGCTGGCCACTAATGATCCTCCTTTTTAAACTTAAACCACAGAGCACATTGGCACTGACAGCTACAGCCATTACAAAAGCCCTGAAATTTTTAGATGTCATCATGAGAGCTTAATGAAGCAATGGGCATGAATTAGAGTGTGTACAGAGTGATTTTGTACACTCAGGCCACAGTATAACAAACAGGTGAAGGTTTGTCATCTTTTTGGTGCACATTATAGGACTGTTTCAGTCACTGGTTGCATATTTTTGCAAGATGATCTTTTCTGCAATAAGCATCTGGCACTATACGTTGGACATTTGCCTTTTACATGATTTCTCCCACTGTACATGTATTGCTTGCCTTTTTGCTCTGTTTTTGTTCAACCCTGCATTTGCCTTTATTTTGCAGAGTACATCCTCCGAAGATTCCAACACTTTTGATTTTTGTAGTGGTTTCTTTGCTTATTCACTGATGCAGCATATATCAACCATACACTTAAGTTCCAACTCTGAGTCTTGCTCTGGCTTCATCTTTAGTACCTAAAACTGTACTCTAATAAGTTCATCTCTTAATAAGCTAAATATGCATGATGAGGCTAAGTGGCACCAACTGGCTGCTTATTGGTCTAGTTTCATTTTCATTTTCAAATGTATTGAAAATACGCCTCTTGTATATTTCATTTCCTTGAAACACTAACCATTTGTCTAAAGCATGTGAGACATTAGTTACATCTATTCTTTGTAAATGACTGCTACCTAATTAATCAGCACTTCTTACCTATTGCTGTATTTAGTACAGCCATTCTGATTGTCATGCTTCTTTGTCCAGTTTTGCAGCTACTTCACAGCTTGTGCAGGAGGCCTTGAAGAAGCACCAGTGTTCACAGATATCTCTTTTGGGATACCATTAGAAGCAATTAAATAGAAAGGCCCTAAAATTGAGATATCCCTCAAAATGCAATACCGGAAAGGTTTTTTTGGTAATGATTCACCAACAAAACTGGACTTTGAATGAAAAAGGCCTTTGAAAACTCATGTTTAGAGATTATGAGAAATGTTGACATTAAAGAATCATCATCTTTTCCATAAGTTCCCCCCAAATAATAGATTAAGGGGGTATGATGATATACACATACTTAATAGGATATTGAAATATAAAAATGAAGAATTGTTAATTATAAAGGGCAAAAGCTTGGATAGCTACAGTTTAATAATTTGTAATTATGGATAGTGAACTAGTTTAGATGAGGTAATACATGGTGACACAAGTGTAGTTTTGCTAATTCTTCTTTTACATAGAATTTTTGATCTGCTTAAATGATGTTATTGCTGACAAAACAAATGTAACATTGTGCTGGACGTTTTGAGGTGAACACAAACAAACCTGTAAAAATAAGAAGCCTTTTTCTGGGGAGACCCAGGAACAGGGTGACACATGACATGAAATGTGCATAAAGAGCACACACAAAAAAGCAGAAGTTGGGTAAGAGCAACTAGGCTGGATTCAAGAGGCCTGGCTGCTATTCCTGGCTCTGTCACTGACCTGCTTTATGACTATGGGCAAGTCACTTCACACCTCTGAGCTTCAGTTTCTCCATCTGTAAAATGGTTATAATAACCCTGACCTCCTTTCTAAAGTGCTTAGAGATCTATGGATCAAAAGCGCTATAGAAAAGCTAGGTGGTATTATTATTCTGACAGCATATTAACAGCTACATGTCAAGAACTGCATAGAGGAAGCCATTTGCAATGCATAACTTTTACTGATCTTTCTAAACCCAGGAGCTACACTAAATATTCTTGAGCACTATCTTTTGGCATTTTATCTATTAACTATCTACTTATGTATAAGAGATCTCTTGTACAGAGCACTTCTGAAACCAATACTACTGCTCTCTGAGCCACTGAGGTTCTTCCCTAGAGCAGGGGTGGGCAAACTTTTTGGCCCGAGGGCCACATTAGGATTGCGAAACTGCATGGAGGGCTAGGTAGGGAAGGCTGTGCCTCCCCAAACAGCCTGGCCCCTGCCCCTATCTGCCCCCTCCCACATCCCTCCTCTTGATTGCCTCCCTCAGAACCCCCCAACCCATCCAACCCCCCCTGCTCCTTGTTCCCTGACCACCCCCGCCTGGGACCCCCCCACCCCTAACCGCCCCCCCAGGACTCCACCGCCCATCCAACCCCCACTGCTCCCTGTCCCCTGACTGCCCTGACCCCTATCCATACCCCTAACCCCTGACAGGGCCTCTGGAACTCCCACACCTATCCAACCACCCCCTCCTCCCTGTCCCCTGACTGCCCCCTCCCAGAACCTCCGCTCCATCCAGCTGCCCCCTACTCCCGGTACCCTGACTGTCACCCAGAACCTCCTGCCCCTTATCTAACCTCCCCCCCTGCACTCCCTGCCCCCTTACCATGCCGCTCAGAGCAGCAGGACTGGCTTATTGGAAAGCCTGGGAGGTGGGTGGGCACAAACCATGGTGCCCATTCAGCAACATACCAACGAGGGAAGGGAGACAGCACGGGAGGGCCCAGGGGCTAGCCTCCCCGCCCGGGAGCTCAAGGGCCAGGCAAGACGGTCCCACGGGCTGGATGTGGCCTGCAGGCCAGTTTGCCCACCTCTGCGCTACAGCATACTAGAATAAGGTAGCTCACAGCCTCCAACTAGCCACACATCTTGCTGCCATTCCTGCCTTATACATCTACTATCCCCGTTTCTAATCCCTAACATCACTTATGCTGCATATTCACTCTATGGACTCACATATTAGAAGAAACTTCTCCCAATTCAACAGAAGAACACTCTGTGTACACCATTCACTCCCCTCCCCTCCCCACAAGTCCTAACTTTTTGAGAGCTGCTTCCCTGCTTGTTTTGTCTTCAGGCTAGGTTTGATAAATTTAACACACATTTTAGGTGGCAGCTCTCTCAGTCAGTGCTACGTAATTTATAATGTCATGAATCTCATTTTTATTCTTCTACAGGTTTTACTATTTGGTGCAGAAATAAAATTAGATGTGACAGCATAAAAACTTACCCTTGGTGAATTTCCAGCTGCTTGCCGAGATTTCATCTTCAATGCAAATTAAGATGTCAAACACTCTCCGCTGAGAGACAGAACTGTGTAATCCTGTCTCACAGGCAGTCATTGACTATTTGTTTTTTTGTGCAAAACTATGGCATACAAAGCAACTTCCTCCCACTCCACATTATTTGTGTATCCCATTTTACATATTCCTGCTGCATAATAGGTCAAAGATTTGCCCCCCCCCAGCCCTACCATCTTCTTTTAATCCCATATTTGTGATCCCAGACTGTTGTTGAAAGGGAAGCTGGATCTTGGTAATGACTTGGGCCTGATCCAATTTCCACTCAAGTCAATAGAAAAGTCTCCTTTGACTTCAAGGGATTTGATGCAGGCCCTTAGGATGGAAGCCACGGTTTAACCCTGAGGGCCCAGACAGTTTCCACTGAAGTCAATGAGACTTCCTTGAGGTCAGTGGGAATCAGATTTGTCCTCTAATTCAGAAAAGTCAGAAGAATGAACTGAATGAGTCACAACTTCTATCCACTGCAAAGAATTTGAAAGAGTTGCATGGTTAAGGGATTCCACGGAAGTGTATTTTCAATGCTATCACTTCATTTCAGGTGAAGGAGACTGAGAACAGTCTAGAATTAGAGCCAACAATGCATATTTGTGCTCCACATAGGCAGTTAAGATAGACTGTCTGCTTCTCATCCACACCCAGGATTGATGGTTCTCTGAAGCAGTGGTACAGTCCTAAATTTGAAGGCACCAGAATGCCACTGAAATATTGATTTTCGTAAACGAGAGTTATTATATGGAGAGGGAGGGCCCTGGGGTTGCTCCTTGCATGCCATGGTCTGTGGGTCTCCCTGCCCAGGGCTGCAGGCCTGCACCTCAAGCCTTGCTCATGCTGCTGGAAACTCTGGGCTCTGACATGGCCACATGCCCAGGGGTGGCCCTGAGCGGCGAGCATGATTCTGGCCCAGCCAGGACTACTGACTTCTGGGAGAGTGTGTGTCCCTGATTAGAGGAGCCCCAGGGTGAAGGCATGGGGATCCCCAGCACCACAGCCAGTGCAGCTCAGTGGAGTCCATTCAGGACCGGGTGCTTCACCACTGCCTTTAGCAAGAGGGATCTCGAGATGTCCCAGGCATGCCAGCACCTCCGCAGCAGGGGTAGCTTGGCAGGGTATGGTTATAGCCTGCAGGGGAATGTATCAGCTCCATCTTCAGTCGGAGTACTCTCCTTGCTGACTAGATATGGGGCTGAACAGGATACCAGCTGCAGAGCAATGCCAGCGGGGACTAGCTTCCTTCGGAGCCCACAGGGCTGTCCCAGGCTGAGAGCACCTTTCTGGTTGGGGACACCTAGAGTCAAGGACTTGGGCCAGGAGGGCTTCCTCTGGACATGGCCACACCAGGCAGTCCCAGCACCAGGTCAGAGCCAGGGGCTAGGCATGGTACCTGATTCAAAGGGCACTCTGCCAACTTAATCTTATAAATTAGTCGTTGCAGAAACTCAGGTGCAACAGATACCACACTGTTGCTTAACAGTACCTGAATAGCATTCTGCATGTTCCAGCTCGATTATGCCTTTGCTGTGAAGCATTCCTAATCCTAACACCAGAACTAGAAACTCCATTTTATAATTTCTCAAAATAAATAAATAAATCATGCACACAAATACTGAATACTCCCGGGGCATGAGATGTGTGTCTCAGAGCTTGAAGAATTGCCTGAACTCCTTTAAAGCTTTAATTGCTTTGTCTAGATCTTTTAAATGCAGCAACCTTTCCAAAGTTGAGGCAATAAATAGTTCAAAAAATCAGATTACAGAGACTTTGTTCTGATTAGGTGAGGGCATAATAAGTGATTTGCATGAAGACCTGATTTTCACAGTGTGGAATGCTTAAGTATTCCTGTCCTGGCTACTGTATCTTCCAGGGGAGAGTACAAGATGCCAGCCAGTTATAAAACCACAGTTTACACTTCCTATATTGATCTGCTAAGTACATGATTCTGTAGATGATGAACTAATAAGGATCCCACTGAACCAAGGCAGTTTACAGTACTTTTGTTGCTGGAGATGTACTTCGTTATGTTCACAGCCTACACAGGGAGTCAGAAACACCACAAATACTCATGCTGGATGTCTGCAATGTATTACTAAGAATACAGAGCTCTAACACACAATAACCAATTACAGAGAGAGAGAATAATAGCAGACTCGTACCTAAAGCAGAAAGGCACAATTCACAATCCCATGCTTTCCTACAGAGCCACTTACCCTAGAAACAGGACCAGGTAACCCCTTAAAACCTAAAGCTGTGGTTTGTCATTTTAATACAGTTTTAAGTATACTACATATTTAAAGTTTCCTGTAGCCCACTGGACAAAAAAAGTTGTCTGCATGAAGGATCATAGTCTATACAATTATTAAAACAGATTCCAAATTGCTATGTAAAAGATCTGTTGCTAGTGATCTGGGTGAAGGTTAAAGTAGCCAGAAGAAATAGCATTTGATGTTGGCAGGAATGATGAAATGTGAGAAAATGCAATATGTATTAAACATTTTTAGCAGGCGATGGGTGGGGCCATTGTTGTCCTTTCAAAGTTTGGTGGGGCACTGATTGTGCTGTCCAAAGTTTGACAAAGAGCGAAACCTGTGAAAGAAAATTCAATCTGTTTTATGTAGGACAGTCTAAAAGTGTGACATCTGACTGACTCATAGAAGTCAGAATTAGGGTTAGTCCACATCCATTCTCCACTTTGGTATGAATAAATCACATTCTATTTCATTTTATGGACCTTAAGTGATCTCTGCCATTTTTGCCATCCTGCCCCCTGTTTAGGCAGATCATCATCAGTTCAGCTGGAACTGTAGCAGGTGCAGGAGTCCTAAGGCCACCAAGGAAGGGGAGAAAGGAGCATCTCAGGGTTCAAGACCATGCTCAGTAAACTGCCCATGAACTTTCCACTGAGGGGTGGGGATGGTGTTGTTACAAGAGCCCCTTCCCAAACCCCTCTTCCCAGAGATGTTCCTTCCATTGGGATATATTTCTCCTCCGATCCACCCCCAACTTGACTACACCAGTTTCCTGGGAAGGAGGAAAGGTTGTTTGGCATGGGTGTTCCTGCTGAAACCCTTCACACTGTCGCTGATCTTTGGGAGCTGGTGTGGGATGTTCTTCCCATGAACTGCAATAGATTTTTTTCCTCCGAGAGGAAGGGAGGAGAAAAGATAGCTGTTTGTTTTATTCTCCCACCTGCCCCCCGCTGGTTTTAAGGTTGCTACAGCCTCTTCAGGCATCTACTGCTATCCCATCCTGTCCCCCAGAATGGAATAGGATCCCACCTGGAGCAGGGGGCAGTGTTTCAGGGTATGTGATTGGGGAGGGAAAGGTTGATCTAGCTAAATTAGCAAAAATAAAAAAAACACATTGTTAAAGACAAAGATTTGATTGTAAACTGTTTGGGGCAGAGCATGTGTCTGACTTGTTTGTGAAGTGAGGGGCACAGTCTAGCCCTAAAGAGTCTAGCCAGAGGATGCAGCCTAGATCTGCACCTTTCCTCAAAGAGGATTTAAAATTTGTGCTATGCCGTTTTGTTTACATTATATTTGTGAGATCCTTATATTTTCATCCACACAGAATTATTAGCTGTCAGCTTGTTCAGACAAGCCAGATTTGATTGCTTATGCTCCCTTTAAGCACGGAGGAAGAAAACATCACATTGTTGTGATTTGCCAAGCTCACTGCTACATTGAGACTGACTTTCTATTTCTGTGTGATTTGTGATTAAGTTTATGACTTTTGGATGACTTCTCCATTGTAATTTATTTAGCCAGAATGTCCAACTGGAACACAAAATCCGGTTGATGGAAATTTGAGTTAACCATTCTTTTTTTAGGTTAATCCAACTGGATCCATTTGTAAAGATTTATGAAGATTTGTATTAAATGAGAGTTTGACAGTACAGAAAATAAGCTTTATTTTACTTATGTGATTTATATCTGTTGCTCTTTTATTTGCCTTTGTTTATGTGCCAACTAGTGATGGTTCAGGTCACTGTCTATCTTATACGAAATGTTTATCATAGAGGTTAGAGTTGGAAATTTGAGCCTGTTTTTCCATACTCCCTGCCAAAATATTTACTTTATTTTTTTAAGCATGCATTCAGGGAACAACCTGTAAGTTAAATACATACATACACCCCCCCACCACCCTCTATTCCTCACAAATGTATAGCAAAAAATCTGCACCTACATACCTTTCGGTGCTGTTTTGACTTATCAAGCAATCTGTAACATGCTTTTTAAATTTTATTTTCTAACCATTAAAAAGCCACCATCCAACTACCAACCACACAGCCAATGCTCACAAAAATTGGCTGAAACCAAAACTCCACATCCAAACAATTGAACTTTAGAAGCACTCAGATCCAGCCATATCCGACCTACAAAGAGAAGGATTATTTTTGTTGTTCTCTCTCTTTTGTCTGTTTTTTTGTTTGTGGCTGGGAAAATTGATTTCACAAACCAACCAGCCAGTATGTAAACTTGAAGTTTTGTTTAATATTTTCCACCATATAAGAAAGGTGTTAAAATGTTTTAGTAACTTGTAGTTTTCCCTACATGATTAACAGAAGTAGATTTTTTTTAATTCAAAAAAATTCTAAATTTAGTTTTCACAGAAATTTTACTCTGATTGTCTTAGACTATAGAGCGGGTTGAAATTTGTTGAAAGTTAAAAAAAAATGAGGAAAAATATCACAAGTGTTTTCCCTGTTTCAGTCATCAGATCTGAAGTGTGAGCTCATAAAAAGATAAAGCTTAACATCATGTGCGACCTTGAGACCATGTGAAAGCACCTGAAGTTTCAACACCATTCATAGGACATGCTTGATAAGACCTGCCTCGCCCCTAGTCCAGCATTCATGTTTGTCAGGTATTTCTTTTCAATGTCTTTTTGATATTTTTAAATATAATGGTGTTTTACATTTTGTAAAAACCCTGCTGAATGGAACAAAATATAAATATAAAAAATTCAGAACTGTGCATTAATGATAATTATCCTCCATGCCACATAGCTGATGTAATCAACAATTTTAAAGACCATTTGATTTCTTTAGTTGCATCTGATTTAAAAGAGTAGATTTATTGAAAGGTAGACAGAATAAGCATAGGCTGCACAAACTAGATGAAAGTAAACATAACTGAACGATAAGTTCTATCACCCACTATTCTAGTCATTTATAAAGTATAGAAACATTTTGTAATTGTACTTTCTTCTCTATTTGTATTCTAAAGACGAGTGTTAGGGGCAGAAAACCAAATTACTTCTGGAGGCTCTGATCTATTTTTAATGATAGTTTAATTGAAGTTAAAATAATTTCAAACATATCATATTTAATTAATTCTAGAATGACTTGAAGCAGAACAGCACCACCATTCAGAACGAACCTTTACTACTATTGATTTGTTGGAAGTACTGCCTGTGATAACTTCTCTGCTTCTATACTAGGAAAGAAATCATGTGTGACATCAGGGTGAAATCCTATTAAGTCAATGGTAAGACTTCCACTGGGGTCTATATTTTACCTCAGATATCAAACTCAACCCCTTCTCAACTTTAGCTGAACTAATAGACAGAGCCAAACCTTATTCAGTCTTTGCTGTGCAGAAAGCATGCACGAAAGGCCTGAACTGAGTCCTGTTGAGGACAATGGGAGTTTTGCCATTTCTTCAATCGGTTTTGGATCAAGCCTTTGACCAAAATGTATTTCAGCACGACTCTGTCCACATAGGTCACTTAGTCTGTAACATGCACATGAATAATGTTATTTATGGAAGCAGCCCCATGGAAATAACAAGAGGATAAGGTTCTTTTAAATATAGTTGAACTGCAGGAAACACACATAATACAAATGTGTAATTAAAATTATTTACATAGAATCATAGAATATCAGGGTTGGAAGGGACCCCAGAAGGTCATCTAGTCCAACCCCCTGCTCGAAGCAGGACCAATTCCCAGTTAAATCATCCCAGCCAGGGCTTTGTCAAGCCTGACCTTAAAAACCTCTAAGGAAGGAGATTCTACCACCTCCCTAGGTAACGCATTCCAGTGTTTCACCACCCTCTTAGTGAAAAAGTTTTTCCTAATATCCAATCTAAACCTCCCCCACTGCAGCTTGAGACCATTACTCCTCGTTCTGTCATCTGCTACCATTGAGAACAGTCTAGAGCCATCCTCTTTGGAACCCCCTTTCAGGTAGTTGAAAGCAGCTATCAAATCCCCCCTCATTCTTCTCTTCTGCAGGCTAAACAATCCCAGCTTCCTCAGCCTCTCCTCATAACTCATGTGTTCCAGACCCCTAATCATTTTTGTTGCCCTTCGCTGGACTCTCTCCAATTTATCCACATCCTTCTTGAAGTGTGGGGCCCAAAACTGGACACAGTACTCCAGATGAGGCCTCACCAATGTCGAATAGAGGGGAACGATCACGTCCCTCGATCTGCTCGCTATGCCCCTACTTATACATCCCAAAATGCCATTGGCCTTCTTGGCAACAAGGGCACACTGCTGACTCATATCCAGCTTCTCGTCCACTGTCACCCCTAGGTCCTTTTCCGCAGAACTGCTGCCTAGCCATTCGGTCCCTAGTCTGTAGCTGTGCAGGTCCAGGCTGCATCCACTCTGATGCAAACAATGCAAAGAGACATTTACTCCTAGACTGTGAGCCTTAACTTTAAGTATGACTAGTCAGACTGAATACCAAATGGGCTAGGATTTAAGTCAGTGGGGTCAGGATTTCACCCAATAGTACTGAACATGTGCTTAAAATTAAGCATGTGCTTAAATCTTTGCCAGAAAAGGGACCAAAATCCTTAGTGCCTGGATCATCTTCATTTTGTGTCCCGTACAGCGCTCAGCATCGTGCCAGCATTTATTAAAATAATAAATATGAATAATGTGACCACAGATCTTTTAGAACAGGAATTCTGTAATCAATCCTGGTGGTGACTAAACTAAGGCTAAGTAGATATATTCACCATAGCTCTCATTGAACTTGTCAAGTGGCACGAACAGCAGCATGGGCTAGCTGCCCAGAATACATAAGTATGTGGTCCAGGTGGGTTTTTACTTGGGGACAGCTAGCCCTTGTCACTCCTGCCAGCACTACCGTGCTTACACTACTATTTTAAGTGTGCTAGCTCCATGAGAGCTAGCATGAATGTATCTACATGAGCAAGGAGCCATACCCCCCGCTCCAAGTGCGGATGTAGCCTATATGCCAAACTCCCTCTATAAGAAGTCAAATGAAATTTCCTCAGTCGCTACTGAATAAAAGCTTCAAATAACCCCCACACATTATAGAATAGTTGTGTTACTCAATGTCACCTTAAGACAAACAGTGAGGTTTTGAAAATGCAATAGAAAATGGTAATCAAACTGCAATGAATGGTTAGGAATAAAAGATTTAAAGTATATTCTGGCTCCAGTGTGAAGATAATTTATAATTCCCGAATATATAAGGCTACAGAATGAGGAATATACACAATATCAGAGCAAAAAAACATTCAAACATCTTCACCACACAGCGCACAACCATATTGGATTCTTTAGGGAGGCAGAGTGGGGGAGTAGACTTGCAGCCTGGCCAAATCAAGTTTGTAAATTCTCCTGACTTAATGAAGACATCTTTATTCAAGGATTGTTTCTCTTTTGCTAGGGATAATTGATCCACATGGCCAAGCCACTTTCTTTGCTAACCTAGGTCTTCAGGCTTCAGTCAATGAAACAAGTGCTTAACTTTCAACATGTATGTCATCTCACTGACTTCAAGGAGACTAATGTCTCACGTAGGTCTTGGCCTGAAGAAATTATGGAGAAAATTCCTTTTCACTTCCACTATAAAGAAGAAATCACTGAGTTAATACATTGCCTACTTTGTATTAAGCCAAATTTAAGTGTGGAATTTAAATAGAGAAACTATCTTTTTAGAATGCAGAATGTTGGGGGTCGAAAGTAGAATGCATCCCCACTAAAGAAAAAATGTCCAACTGATGCAGACAATAAACCCCATAAATATGATTTCCCCATTGTGTTTAAAGCATTCTGACCAAAGAGAGAGAGAGATTCCTGCTGTTGATGCATCCACATCACAAAATCCACTACCCTAATTCCTTGGCAGTCTCTTAAGGGAATTAGGAAGCCATCTGCTACTGAAAGTCAATAGAAAATATATGCACTCCCTTTGGTACTTTTGAAAAAATCTCACCATAAATGGATATGGGGAATGAGTTACATTTACACAGATCAAGGGGAGTCTCCTCTGATATGAATTGAGTCATGTTGGTAGGGAAGCTTGTACTGTTGCAGCTTGCGCTGTACGTAATCTCTGGTAAATCGAGGACTTAATTTTCCATGTATATCAATCTAGCACTGTTAACAAACACTAAGTTGGAGTGTCATTCCTCTCTATCCCTTATAATCAAATTACATGTTCACACACAAAAAATGTTAAAAACATAAAGGCTGCGAAGTCAAGTTCTCAAGTTAGGAAATGCCTGATTTAGAGGTTGCCTGTGCAACCTTAATTCACCCCCCTTTGTGCATATATATTATGACACTGTCTTTAATTACCTGTTCATACACCACCTCCACCCTGCCATAGGATCCTTGTCTGATTTAGTTCACAGGAGGAACCTGCTCTGGGGATGAATCAGGGTTGTGCAGTGAAGAAGACCTCTCTGGTTGCAGAAGTTGGAAGGTGGGTGGTGAATAAGAAAGAGGATTGGATGAAAAGAAAGTATGGTCTCATGATTTAGGGGCAGTTGAACGCCACAATGGAGAAATCGACTCTATTCATGCCACTGCCACAGAGTTCCTATAGAGCTGAAAATGGCTGAACTGGTTTTGTGGAAATGTTCCCCAAAAAAATGATTCTGAGGCAGACCTATCATTGAAAAATTCAGCTGAAATAGTAAAAGTTTGGCAAAGTTATACGCAACTGCAAATAGGGTCTTAAAAGGGAAGTTTGGGGCAACCTTAACTTTAAGTATGGTTACCTGCACTACCTATATTTTCAGAGGACAGTGAATTTTTTAACCTGTAGTTTGTTTGCCATGTAGGTAGCTACAATTTGGGAGAATCATGGGTTCAAAATCTGTTCTGAGTCATTGGTGTGGGTGTGTTTCTCCTTTCAATTCTTACATGTCCGTTGTGAATTCCTAGGGTCAAATTCTGACCTCATTTACAGCATTGAAGTTACTCTAGATTCACCATCACAGAATCAAGATCACAATCTGGATTTGAAAAAAACTACTGGCTAGGTGTTACAGAACTCCAGTTTAATCTGATATTTATTTCACCTTTGGAAGTAAAGAAATCCCTAAACAAAGTGGGTGCAGTTAAAGAGATTTGATATCTTTTGGCTTATAGGCAAGGTGTTACTGCTTTGAGCATTATCCCAAGCTTAAATGGTAAATGAGAATACCACTAGCATTGGTAGTTTGTACAATCTTACCCCTACTAAAAAGGTAACAAAACTGACCAAACTCCCTCTTATTTATGTTTTGCAGGCAGTGTAATGTTAGTTAGCTTGAACTGCTTTGACCTCTTTTTTGGGTCCAGGCTTTCTGCAGCATTTCATAGTTCTTCTGAAGAGTATATCAAATTTTAAAACAGATGTGTATGAAGTAAACACCTACAGAGCCAAACGCATGGGGGACATATAGGATGGGTGAGAGAAAATACATATGGTTTCCATCAAGGTCAGTAGATGGTTTTATGCACTCTTGTAACAAGCACACTTCCTTATGAGATTGGTGCAGTATATGGCTACTGTACTTGGGATGGCCTAAACTCTCCAGACCAGATTCTTACTTACAGCTTTCCTGCACTGGGTGGAAACAGCATGTGGGGAGCAAAGGTAGCTTCAAGTCCGTCAGTGCAGCCACAGGCCTGATCTAAATTGCATCAGCTTGCAATGGCCTTCAGAGCCATTAGGGTTGCCAACTTTCTATTTGCAGAAAACTGAACACCCTTGCCCCACCCCCTGCTCCGCCCCTTCTCCGAGGCCATGCATCTGCTCACTCCATCCCCCCTCCCTCTGTCGCTCGCTCTCCCCCACCCTGGATCACTAGCTCATTTTCACCAGGCTGCAGCAGGGGGTTGGAGTGAGAGAGGGGGTGAGGGCTTTGGCTGCAGGCTCTGGGGTGGGGCCGGAGATGAGGGGTTTGGGGCTCAGGAGGGGCTGAGGGCTCTGTCTGGGGATGCAGCTCTGGGGTGGGGCCAGGGATGAGGAGTTTGGTGTGTGAGAGGGGGATGAGGGCTCCAGCTGGGGGTGCGGGCTCAGGGGTAGGGCCATAGATGAGGGGTTTGGGTGCAGGAGAGGGCTCCAGACTGGGGCATGGGGTTGGAGTGTGGGAGGGGGTACGGGCTCCGGACTGGGGGTACTGGCTCAGGGATGGGGCCAGAAATGAGGATTTCAGGGTGCAGGGGGGGATCCAGGCTGAGACAGGGGGCTGGGGTGCAGTGAAGGGGTGAGGGCTCCAGCTGGGAATGCGGGCTCTGTGGTGGGGCTGGAGATGAGGAGTTTGGGGTGCAGGAGAGGGCTCTGGGCTGGGGGTGCAGCTCTGGGGTGGGTCCAGGGATAAGTGGTTTGGGATGCAAGAAGGAACTCCAGGCTGAGCTAGGGGCACGGGAAGGGTTCTGGGCAGCACTTACCTCAGGTGGCTTCCAGGAAGCAGTGACATCTCCCTCTCGCTTCTGGGTAGAGGCGTGACCACGGGATTCTGCCCGCTGCCCACACCTGCATGTGCTGCCTCCTCAGTTCCCACTGGCAGTGGTTCCTGGCCAATGGGAGCTGCTGAGCTGGCGCTGGGTACGGGAGCAGTGCACAGAACCCCCATGGCCATCACTCTGCCTTGGACCTAGAGGGAGATGCTGCAGCTTCCTGGGAGTCACACAGAGCTGGGTAGGGAGCCTGCTGTGCTGCCAACTGGACTTTTAATGGCTTGGTCAGCTGTACTGACAGGAGCCGCCAGAATCCCTTTTCAACCGGGTGTTCTGGTCAAAAACTGGACACCTGCCAACCCTAAGAGCCATGCTCTCTCCTGCCCCTTCCTTGCCCCCTAGGTCAGGGCAGGGAGATAGAGCCAGCATAACAGCTGTACTCTGGCTATCTGAGAGGAGAACCATCCACAGGCAGGATAATCAAAGGGTATGGTCTAACCATCAGCGCTGAATGGTGTCAAGGGGCTAGAACGTGACACAGAATTAGGGCCTGTGGCTACAATTTTCAAAAGCACCCAAGTGACGTAAGAACTGAAATTCCAGTGACTTACAAGTCACTTTTAAGAACAGGAGTTTGGCTCTTACATCACTTAGCTGCTTTTGAAAGTCTGAGTACTGAAAGCATGGATTAAATTAGGCATTTCTGAAAATTTTACACTGTGACCCCTTAATGTGTATAAGATGTTTAAGTCCTCATGAGGAAATAGTCTAGGTTTAATCCTTCAAGCATGCCAAAATAACTGCAGCTGGTTTTCAGTAACACTCATAACACTGAATTGCTTTGGAGTCCTCAGCAGATAAGTGGGCTTTAAAAACAAAACAGATTACTGGAAAAACATGCTTTTGTTTCTGCCATTTGTGTCTGCTCACGTTTTCCAAGGTGCATTACAAGCAGAGACTAAAAATATAACCAGACTCTTTTGCAACTCATCAGATTTGGAAATATGATCAACCCAGTCTCCCTGTTGCGATAAAATTATGTGATTTCTAAAGATAATAACCATGTTTTATGATCTTATCACATCTTCCATGTGATTCACAGTATTGTTTCCAGTTAATCAATATCCTTTTTCTCCATGCATTTCAGGCCCTTTTTCATTTATTCACCTATGTGGCCGACTGGGATTAAATTAGCTGGAGGAGAAAGGAGGCGGCTTGCATTTACATTTAAACACACTTGTAGCACATGTGAGATTTAAAAATGTGGGTCAAAGTAGGGCTGTGTGTTACAGTAGCTTTAAAAAGAGCAGATTGAGAAAGTGAATGGCTGAGCTTGAATCTAAGCCTATGGGAAGTCACTAGAAGAAAGATCTCTTCCACCAACACATCAATCCAGGGGGACTCAATCCAATGAGGAATCTGGGAGAAGCAAAAGACTTCATATTTCAAGTTTCCTTTCCTTCTCCCTGAGTTTTAAGGCTCTGAAAATAACCACCATTCTAAAGTGCTTTAAGAACATCCGATAAGATGGTGCTATACAATTTAAGAGTATTATTATATTATTTATTATTTTAGCATGTTGCCATTAACACCTAGGATATACAAAAGAACACATCCCAGTGGTGCTCTAAATTATACCAAGATTCATTCAGTGCCTAGTCAAGACAACGAGGGGAGCAGAAAGGTGGTTTAGAGCCATCTTTCCCCCATCCAGATCCAGGTCCCACCATGAACAAAGCTCAACTGGGCCCAAGAATCTGGCCCAAATTGCTACCTTAATTATTAATCTGGAAATCTTTGGATTTAGTTTAATTTGTGAACTGGGAACACATTCAATACTGACCACCATGTTCACAGTCCCTGACAGCCAGCCCAGGTCCTCTGCAGCATTCCAAGCTACTTACAAACCATACCTGAAGCTTTGCTGTTTCTGCCAGCTTAAGTTCCTTCACTCCTCTAGCCATTCATCTAGCCCTTTCCTTTGCTGTCTCTCCAGCCAAATCACAGGTCTTTCCGTGTTCCTTTTCTCAGCTTCCTTCTCTGAAGGCAGAGACCTTCGACTCGGGCTGTTCAAAAAGTATTAAAAATACAAGAGAGCTTGAATATTTGTTGAGGTTTGTTTTTATGACTAAAAGATGCAGCAGAGCCATGTCAGTTTGAAAGGCTTCCCACACAAAACTGAGCAGCAGCCACAAAAGCCTTTTGAAAGAGAAATTGACACAAGTGGGACAGAAATCTTGTAAGCAGTCTCAGGTGCAGATGGTTCCCAAAGTACTGCTGCATGCTGAAAACTGGCTCTGTAAAAACAGCACCTTTCTCCACTCAGATCTGCTGCTTATGTATATTCAGTCAGATCTTCTGACTTCAGCGACACAGATACATTTTAACTGTTTTTTTTTTTTTCCTTTTTAGTCCCAGCAGCCGCGCAGAGCCAACAGAGTGAGCTGGATTCTGTTCTTTCTTGGTCTTCATCATAGTTCCAATCAGTTACACTTGTGCAATTGAAGGCAATGGGTTTGCACAGGTGGCACTGTGGGCATAATTTGAAGAGAATAGGGTTGTATGGGCCTCGATGGAGATCTAATTTGGTCTGCAGATCTTTATCCCAAATGATTCACGAGAATGCAACAATTCTGCCTCTTTGACCCCAGGCTGAGTTTGTAGGTTTGTCAGTTAGAAAAGCTGGAACACTGAGCAAGCGACATGGAAGAACCGGGGCCAGATTAACCTTTTATAGGCCTAGCACCAAACGTATTTGTGGGCCCCCATAGAGGCAATGGAACATGGCCCGGGGAGGTCAGTCCCCAGAGCGAGGGGCCAGCCAGAGGCAATGGGGCATGGCATGGCAGGGGCGGCCCCGCTCCGCCAGCCCAGTGCAAAGGCACTACTTACAAACCGGCAGTTGCCAGACACACAGTGGCCCGCCCGGCCCTGTGCTGCCAGCATGCCCCTTCCCCTTGGGGGTGGGCCACAGGCGCCGACTTCTGCTCCCACCGGTGGGTGCTCGACCAGGCACAAGTGCTGGGAGGGAGGGAGGGGGAGGAGCAAGAATGCGGCACACTCAAGGGAGGAGGTGGGGGGAGTTTGGCTGCCAGTGGGTGCAGAGCACCCGCACAGTCGGCGCCTATGTGGTGGGCCCATGCCATGCCACCCAACCCCCCCTACCCAACCCCCTATGGCCAGAGCCCCTCTGGACCTATTATGCCCAGTGCCCCCTGACCTCCCCCACAAATGCATAGCGCCCTGCACAACACCACCCCTGCCCAGCACCCCCTGCCCACAATCCCACCTCAACTGCCCAGCACCCCCCACTCCCTAGTGCCCCAACATGAACAGATCTTCCCCACCCCCTCACAGCCCAGCACCCTGACCCAGACCCCTCAGTGTCCCACTTCCCCATGCTTTGCCTCCCGGCCGCACTCACCAGCCCTGCTGGGAGACGACTGTGTCTGCCGGGTTGAGCCAGCAGCACAGCCAGGGCTGGTATGGGGAGTGGAATAGGTCCAGCCCCTCAGGAGCGACACAATCAGCCAGGCCAGGGCCTGCCCTGGCCGGGCTTCCTCAAGACGTACTTGCCTAGAGAGGCCCAGCCAAGCCCCCCACGCTACCCCCCCAGCTGGCCGAGACTGGCCAGGCTTCTGCACCAGTCCCAGGCGCTCAGCTCCAGGGAGACAGGCGGGGCCTCATAAGGGGTGGGAAGCAGAGACTGCCCTGAACCGGAGGTGCACTGGTGTCCGGCCGGGGGCAGAGAAGAGCAGGGGAGTGGGGCCAGGGGGCGGAGAGGAGCCCTCAGCCAGCTGGCGGGCAGTGGTGGGCTGGGGGCTCAGTGCAAGGGAAGCAGCCCGGGGCCCCTTCTGAGCATGGGCCTGGTTCCATCGAGCCACTGGCGCCATTGTAAACCCAGCACTGGGAAGAACTGATAAAGTATGGTAATCCTACTGTTACATTTTTATAGAATCTCTTATCTGACTTGAACTGCACTTTCGGAAGCTGCAAACAGCAGAGGAATACTGGGAGCAGCCTAAACAATCACAGGTAATTGGCTCTGTTACTGGTGAGAGCCTGCCTTTAGGACAGGGCTGAGCGAATCACCAGTTTGGGGGAGCGAGGCAGAACGATATAGAAATATTAGGTCATCCACCTCCCTGCACGGTGCTAATTGAACAGGCCCTATACAATGGTAACCCTTAAATCTTCCAGATGTTGCTTTTTCCATCAAATATCATTACTGTTGTGGTATAGTTTTACCTAAACCTTCCTAAACTGGTAAGGAGCACCTAAAGAATTCTGAGTTAGAGTTATTTAGTTACCTGGGACAATTAAAAACTCTTCCAGGGTCATCACTATTCGGAGTTAATGAATGGCTACATCACTGAATGAATAAATCACATCAGTCAGCAAATCTATCATTGCCCATTTCATTATGACATTGTACTGCTCGTTCTTTTCTCCTCAGATGCTAGATGGAGTGGAACAGACCATCCTGAAGCACACACTGTTCAATTCCTGACACAGTCCACATGTATCACAGCACCCTCCTCCCCGCTTTTAAAATCGCCATGCTTGCATTTTACAGCAGTCAGACACTTTTCTTCTGGTCTTTCAGACGGTACCAGCTCGTACTGTTTTTCTGTGTACTTTCCCTCATTTGAATGATCAATATTTATGATTAATAAACCAGACTGCATTAATCTTTCATGCGGTTTCTAAATGAAAAATGTATATGGAAGGCGGAGTGGTTTTATTATATTTCAGATACTATAATTTTCCTAATGTGTTTTTCCATTTTCCCAATTTTGAGAATGAAGGATAAAAAAAAATGACTAGATTTACCTAGAGAAAGGCTAAAGTGGTGATGGATGGGAATCACGTCATTGAAAGCTCAGAACACAGCAAAAGCCATGGGCCTCATTCTCCTCTAACTAGTGCTGACTGGTGTAACTCCACTGACGTTCAGGCTACATCTACACTACGGAGCCTATGCCGGCATAACCCCCTAGTATAGATGTAGCCTATGCTCAGGGCTTGTCCACACTTAAAACGCTGCATCGGCGTGGCTGTAGCACTTCAGTGAAGACACCAGTGGAAGGGCTTCTCCTGTCAGCATAGCTAATCCACATCCCTGAGAGGTGAGGTCGATTGGAGCATTCTCCCATCAACCTAGCGATGTCTACACTGCGGGGTTAGGTCAGTTTAACTGCACCATTTAGGGATGTGGATTTCTCATACCCCTGAGTGACATAGTTATGCCAGTATAAATTTTAAGGAGAGACCAAACCTCGAAGGAATTACTCCCAGTTCACACTGGTGTAACAGAGAATGGGCTGGGTGAGTGAAATTCAGGCCTTGCTGACTTCATTGACAAAACTCCCACTGCTTTCACTAGGGTCAGGATTTCACACATTATCTTTAAACAGGCTGGGGAGAAGAGCTAGAAGGAGGGAATAAAATCTGAAGAAATGTATGAAAATGGCATAAAAGTAAGTGATATTTCATGATGTTAACATGTATCATTTGACCCCTGTACAGCCTGTAGAGTCGTGATGACTAGTACGAACTAAAACACTTATAATGCAATGTAAACACTTAGAAATGATGACTTGTTAATTAGTTGATCCTTAGTGAGTAATTTTTTCAAATCCAGAAAAATGCAAAGGAAAATATCAGACAAAAGACCAGTTATTCAACCCTCATCTCTAGCTATTAAAACCATATCTGTACTCAGATAAGCCTTTTCAGGATTGGGGCTATGCCTATGCTTAACTGCACCACTTTACAGCAGTGGGACTCCTCCGATAGTCCATTTCTGATGTCAGAAATTAAAAGTAATATTACAAGGTTACAGGTATACAGTGCAGAGTGTGAAATAGGAGAGCTCTGCAAGGAAGTGAACCACAAAAGGAATATGCGGTCAGGATTTTTTTGCATGTTTATGAATCAGAAGGAAAGGATCCTGGTAAGAGGATCACAGGAGTGTGGACTGGAGACTCTTCTGCATATGCTCTCATTTCTCAGTGGATGCCCCTTCATGGATTATTGGGCTCTGATAAGAGAGGCAATGCTGCAGAGAGCACCTGTGGGGCATCCCAAATCAAGGCCCCAGTCCTGCAAATGCTTGTACACCCGCTTAACTTTACTTCTGTGAGCAATCCTATTGAAATGCATGGAAAGACTAACCATTGTACAATGTATGCTTAACTTTACTAGTGTTTGCAGGACTGGACCTAAATTAATGCTTGATTGGCTCTTACATACCTTTTAAAGTATTACTGAATGCTGTTGAAGTAAATGAGAGGAAGCTGGATGACATGCTCAATATACAAGAGTTGAGAATCTAGTGATATTTTTTCACAGTAAATTACAGTTAGTGCAGACTTAAGTGCCTAACACTAGGTATTAGTTCATCCACATTTTTGAAATTTTGAAAGTTTTGGGGGGAAAAATTCAGTGCAGACTTTTGTACTTTTCAGTCAGTTCTACTAGGTCAATAGGTAGGCACTAGCTGCTGCTTTTGCCTTCAAAGGAACCAAAATCAGTTATTCAATCATAGGTGTTATTCAGAAAAGAATACTTCCAGGCATTCATTAGCTTATGTCAAAATTAAGAGAAATAAAGATAAAATTAAACCAATTCCGCCAGGAGAGAGAAACTCATGAGCATTAGAGATATTTACAGAGAATGTCAAACCCAACACTTGTCGAGTTTCAAAACTTTTCTAGACTTTACCTAACATGACAAGATATTCTGAGGAGACCTGATGTTCAGTTCTTCCTACAATATAGCCTCTAAAGCTATTTCAGTCAGTATTAAATTCTTATAGCAAACAAAAAGATTCTAAATTCTGATGGCTTTCAGCCAGGTTTTACATGATTTATAATGAAATTTTCTCCTCTAAATTTTTGGGATTACATGACAAATTCTTAATAAAAAATGTCTTTCTGGATTATTCACTGCCTGGGTACTTACACATAGACAACATGAATCTGCAGCTACTCTAGGCGTAGAACTCCCATTTACTTTTGTGGAAAGACAGGACCAGAGTTCCTACTGAATACAAAAATGCCGGATACAAATTTTTAATCAAACGATTAAAAAGTTATGTTGCTGCTGTTGGGATGTGTACTTCAAGAACTCACTCAGCTTGACCATGTTTGGTTTTTAAACATACTGCAGAAATGTCATGAACACAGTGACGCAAGGGTTTTTTGTGATTAAATTCACCAAGAAAATGATGGAAAATACCATTACTGCTGCTCTCTCCATTGATGCCAAAAAGGATTTTTTTCATTTTATGTTTTTAATTCAATTTATTATGTTTTGATTTCATAGCAGAGAGTTCAACACACACACACACACACCCCACACACAAATCCTCATGAGAACATAAGACAGCATGAGTTCAGTGGAAACAAACAGCAGCCTAGGATAGAACTGGAGCGGAAAGAGCACTGTATCAGCCTGAGCCAGCGCTGCTGACTCAAGTAGAGGTATCCTCAGTGAATTTATACCCCCTCCTGAGTGGCACCAAATGCAGCTCAGTATCTGGACCCAGACACTTCGAACACTCTCGCAATCCCGAAAGTGTCTCTGGAATCCACTTTTACAGTTAATCACTGATTAGAACTCAAACTTGGGTTCCAATAGAATACTCTGACCAATAATGACAGGTTTCGGAGTAACAGCCGTGTTAGTCTGTATTCGCAAAAAGAAAAGGAGTACTTGCGGCACCTTAGAGACTAACCGATTTATTTGAGCATAAGCTTTCGTGAGCTACAGCTCACTTCATCGGATGCATACTGTGGAAAATACCAGCAGGAGAGTGGGGTGGGGGGAGAGAAAACCTTTTGTAGTGGTAAACACCCATTTTTTCATGATTTGTATGTATAAGAACATCTTCTGTATTTTCCACAGTATGCATCCGATGAAGTGAGCTGTAGCTCACGAAAGCTTATGCTCAAATAAATTGGTTAGTCTCTAAGGTGCCACAAGTACTCCTTTTCTTCTAACCAATAAGATTTCTCAATTAGAGGATAAGACAGATATAGTAGAAAATAAATTGGATGAGAAACAGAGACAAATAGCTGATTTGGAAATATAGAAAGACAAAGTCCTTCTAAAAGGTAACTGTTTTACACAGAAGGGCAGAGAACCTAAAAAAAAAAGGCAAATTATATTCACATTTCTTTGAAGCATGAGAGCTAGCGTATTTTGGAATCAGTTTTCTTGTTCTTGAACTTTCTCAATTACAACATTCCCCTGGAGGGAATAGTAACAAAGAAACTGGGTCTGTGTCTTTAAAGGGATCCACTTCACTATTTTCTACAGTTATTTCTTTTGAAAAAGCTATTTGATTGAAGAGAAAAATGATGTAGTACGGGCAAAAGAGAGAATACTCTCTATAAGGAGCAAAAAGTGCATATTTTTCTTGATGTGGCCAATAGAAAAAATTACTCACTCTCTCTCTCTGTGGTGATTGTGTGTCTGGGTCTATGAGTGGTTTTTTTTCCAGCAAAATTGCAATTTGATATAGATAAAATAATTCAGAATTTTATGAGGAGGATGTGTGGGTCTTTTTGACCTTACACATCATGCAACAGACTCAGAAAATGGGGCTACTATTTTGGATCTAGACTTTTTTTAAGCTATAGCTATTTTTATTTCTGCATGGAGTAAAATAATTCAATTATCGCTTTATGCTTTTTGGAAGATTTCATAGTGCTTGGGTTTACTAAGAAAGAAGACAAAGAAGTTGTTTGACTATTTATTTTGAGAAACTGGTGTATTTAGAAGTTTTCCTGTACTGGTAGAGGGCTTTTCAAATTTTGATATGATCACTCAGGGAAGAGATTTATTTTTAAAATACGAATGCTATTTTTTGTCATTGTTCTGATTAATTAGTTGTGAAATTCAAACATGTCAATACAAATATTGATAACTGTTTCCCCCTTTGATGTGGGAGAGGGACACCAAAATACTTAAGGTCAGCACCTTACATAGTGATATTGGACTGATGAAAGTATGCAGAATGTAGTGAATTACCAGAGAGGCCAATTGCATCGCAACATGTGAAAGTCTGAAGTCATAAATGGTCTTACTTAAAGCTCATTACAATACTAGAAATATTACAGCCATGAATATACAGAATGAAAAGTTTCATTCGACCCCAAAAATGAGACATTTAGGTTAAATTTTGAAGATTTAAAGGTTTAATGTCTAAATATAAAATTGAAGGAATTGCTAAACAGTCATTTTGAACCCCTGCCCTCTCCAAAAATGTGTTTCATTCAAAGATATCAGAATGAAATATTTTGATTCTTCAGAATCCCCCTCCCCCCTCCCACACACACACTTTGGTGGAACTGACAGATTTGGAAAACATTTTTGGTGTTGCCAAATCTGCACTGTTCACCAAAAAATATTCTGAATGAAAAATGTTGCCTAGCTCTATTAATGAGATAATAGAGATGACTAATCTTGTTACTAACAATTAGAAACACTAGATGGGGATGGAGGCCAAAATATAAAACAGTTTAAAAAAAAGAAGTTTTATGGTCAAGAATCTAGGCATGTGTGAGAAATGAACATTAAGCTCTCGTCCCCTAAAGCCCCTACTCTACTTGCGCTATATTGATGACATCTTCATCATCTGGACCCATGGAAAAGAAGCCCTTGAGGAATTCCACCATGATTTCAACAATTTCCATCCCACCACCAACCTCAGCCTGGTCCAGTCCACACAAGAGATCCACTTCCTGGACACTACAGTGCTAATAAACAATGGCCACATAAACACCACCCTATACCGGAAACCTACTGACCGCTATTCCTACCTGCATGCCTCCAGCTTTCACCCTGACCACACCACACGATCCATCGTCTACAGCCAAGCTCTGCGATACAACCGCATTTGCTCCAACCCCTCAGACAGAGACAAACACCTACAAGATCTCTGTCAAGCTTTCTTACAACTACAATACCCACCTGCAGAAGTAAAGAAACAGATTGATAGAGCCAGAAGAGTTCCCAGAAGTTACCTACTACAGGACAGGCCTAACAAAGAAAATAACAGAACGCCACTAGCCGTCACCTTCAGCCCCCAACTAAAACCCCTCCAATGCATTATTAAGGATCTACAACCTATCCTAAAGGATGACCCAACACTCTCACAAGTCTTGGGAGACAGGCCAGTCCTTGCCTACAGACAGCCCCGCAACCTGAAGCAAATACTCACCAACAACCACATACCACACAACAGAACCACTAACCCAGGAACTTATCCTTGCAACAAAGCCCGTTGCCAATTGTGCCCACATATCTATTCAGGGGACACCATCACAGGGCCTAATAACATCAGCCACACTATCAGAGGCTCGTTCACCTGCACATCCACCAATGTGATATATGCCATCATGTGCCAGCAATGCCCCTCTGCCATGTACATTGGTCAAACTGGACAGTCTCTACGTAAAAGAATAAATGGACACAAATCAGATGTCAAGAATTATAACATTCATAAACCAGTCGGAGAACACTTCAATCTCTCTGGTCACGCAATCACAGACATGAAGGTCGCTTCTTAAAAAAAAAAAACTTCAAATCCAGACTCCAGCGAGAAACTGCTGAATTGGAATTCATTTGCAAATTGGATACTATTAATTTAGGCTTAAATAGAGACTGGGAGTGGCTAAGTCATTATGCAAGGTAGCCTGTTTCCTCTTGTTTTTTCCTACCCCCCCCCCCAGATGTTCTGGTTTAACTTGGATTTAAACTTGGAGAGTGGTCAGTTTAGATGAGCTATTACCAGCAGGAGAGTGAGTTTGTGTGTATATGAGGGTGGGAGGGATGTGAGAAAACCTGGATCTATGCAGGAAATAGCCCGACTTGATTATGTAAAGAGTTGTCACTTTGGATGGGCTAGCACCAGCAGGAGAGTGAATTTGTGTGGGGGGGTGGAGGGTGAGAAAACCTGGATTTGTGCTGGAAATGGCCCACCTGTTGATCACTTTAGATAAGCTATTACCAGCAGGACAGTGGGGTGGGAGGAGGTATTGTTTCATATTCTCTGTGTGTATATAAAGTCTGCTGCAGTTTCCACGGTAAACATCTGATGAAGTGAGCTGTAGCTCACGAAAGCTCATGCTCAAATAAATTGGTTAGTCTCTAAGGTGCCACAAGTACTCCTTTTCTTTTTGCGAATACAGACTAACACGGCTGTTCCTCTGAAACCTGTCATTAAGGAAGTGCAGGCTCCCCCATGATTCCACCCTAGCTAATGCTCATGCCATGCTCTGCATGGGGTCAAGGATATCACTAAGTACAGTTCATCCCTCTGATGGGTACATTAGAGACTGGTGCTGCTCCAAATATTTTGATATAGATTAAGCATCCCAAATGATTCCAAATGCCTGTCCCAAACTGATTCTGTGAAACTGGGCCCAAAATCTTGTAAGTACCAGTTCTTTTTGCTGGTGATATTTCTGGCACTTCTGCTTCTAGATCCAACCAGTAATACAACCAGAAAAGGCTTTTCTTGTCATGTTTCAGTGCCTCCTATTTTGATCAGAACCATGCAAAAAAGTCAAGAGAGTTTGGTAATTTTGGGGCTAGACATGTGTGAAAGTCACAGAGATTATATTTTCTGTTTTGTATTTCCCCATGGAGAGAGGGAGGAATCCAACTTTCTTCTTACGACTTTATGTCCTAAAGTACAGCTTTGTTTTTGTTTTGCTGCTGGCACTGGCCGGTGAAGCAGTGGTCAGCTCTGCTAGAAGGCTGAATATGTTTTTAATGCGTTTCTATTAGTTGTTTGTTTCTCCTTCCAATCTACAAGGTGGTATTTCTTGCCCTGGCTCTATTTCTTTAAGCAGGCAAGTTGCCACTGCTTCAGTCCCAACTCGTAAGTGTCTTCTTTCAACTCAATTGCTCTGTCTCTTACCTCTCATCTACAAATGAGACGAGAGAAGAATGACTTGGTGGCTCACTCCTGCATTTTATTTATTTTATTTTTTGCGCTGTGTGACACCAAATTTCTATGCTCTGTGCTTAGTCTTTCCCGCCTAAGCATATTTGTAATGTTTATGTGATGTTCCCCTCTTGATGTTCACATAAGTGATCAGGTTACTGGAGAAAAGAGCTGTATCTCGGCCTCAATATTCCTATCCAGGTCTTTTAAACTTACTCCATGTCAAAGCTCAGATACAAATATTTGGTTCAGCCTATGTTAAAGGTAGGAACCAGTTATGAAATTTGTATCCTTCTTCCAGAGTCCCCCAATATTTGGAACCTGTTGGACAATGAGCATCCAGATTCCCATTTTTCCACGGATGTAGATCACTATCTTAGCTACTCTCTCTCTCTCTCTCCCTCTCACACACACACACACACACACACACACACAGAGTTCTTACAGACTTTGTCCCTTTTATGTCATTGGTTCAAATCGTGCAGTCTTTAGCCCAAGCTGCACATTCAAATTCAAACTTAGATCTGGAGTTTGGATGCGGGGTTCAGATCAGGCCCATCTCTACTTTTTACAGCTAAGCAAGCATCAAAGGAGAGAATTTAGCTCGATTTAAATTTTAGGTGCCACTGCTACCCTTTCCTCCACATATTTAAATTCTCTACTTATTTTCACTATGTGGTGAACAATGAGACACAGCTCTCTAAAATTTACATACATGCTGAATATTAAAAGTTTGTCCAATTTTAAGGACTTACATTTTAAAAAAGTCCAGTTAACAAAAGAAACCCTATACAAAATCTTTCAACTTGTATAGTGACAATTACATGTACAACAATTGGGCTTTTGCAACAGTCACTGCCCTAGTTAAGGTCACAGTACCAGTGCCAAAAAGCCAAGAACTGTTCTTTAAAATAAGACTAGAACTATGGGCTTGATTCTCCTCACATTAATACCAGTGTAAGTTAGGAACAGAGCTAGGCTTACTGGTAATTCTTAAAAATTAAAAAAAAAAAAAAAAAAGAAAGAAATCCATTCAGGTAGAACTGAAACCAAAATATGCTGAAATTTCAGCAATCATGTCTGCTTCTGGTTGAACAAAAACATTCTTTCTGGGCATTTTTACAGGGCTAGATTCACAAAACAGAGAAGATGGAAGCACATGGGAACAATGCCCCTCTTATAATTTTTAGCCCAGTCATTAGGGCACCCAACTGGTGGTGGGAAACCCAGGTTCAACTTCCCTTTTCTGCCTGATGTGGAGCAGGAATCAACAGGGGTCTCCCACCTCCTAAACCAATGGGCTGTTCTGGGGTGAGTCTAACAGTCTCTCTGGTGAAACTATTCCAATTTGCAGGAAATACTTGAATAGTTTTTGTGCAAGACAGACAATATGAATCTGTAGCCTGACAATTAGGATATTCACCTGGGAGGTGGGAGATTAGTTCATGGTTCTGCTCCACTGAATATTTCTTAAGGGCCAGATCCTCAGGTGCAGGGAGTCACAGGAGTGTCACAGAAATCATTGGATTTATGCCAGTTTACACCATTTCATGATCTGGTCCAAATCAATTCCTGTGTTAACATATTGTTAAAGCATTTTTGCAGCTGTACAGATATAGAAAAAAGAGACATCAGCTGCTTTACAACAGTTTTGGCTGCTGCTCTCCACCATTTCCTGTGCCACTGAAGGCTAACAGCTCTAAGTTAAAGGGCGCGGGGAGGGGGGAAGACAGCTGCAACCTTTGAAATAATTTTTCCATTAAAAAGATGTGATGCAAAACTTTGCCATATTTAATTCATTTTCGGTGTTCAGACTATTTCATTCATTGTTTATTGCAGACATTTGTAGGGCACCCAGCATCAAGGTATCTGACATATTTCTTGTCCACACTACCATATTTAACAGGGCCCTTTAAATACCTAGGTTGAAGTCCTGGTCAATGGGAAAGATTCTCAGACTCCAGTGGGGGTCCAAGATTTCATCCTTGTGTAAACTGATTTAAATGGAGCTACATGGATTTAGACCAGCTGAGAATCTAATCCAATGTGTGTTTTTGACAAATGTTAGCTTTAAGATCACGTGAACAAACAGTCTATCTCAAGAGCACCTGTTTCTTGAATCTACAGCAGGATATTTTAAAAAATTATGTTAATGCACATGACATTACACAGGTTTGCAGTATATTCCAAAGCTCTTACACCTTTTGACATAAAGCAGGTTTTTCCAACATCTGCAGAACCATGATACAGAAATAAGAAACAACTTAACCCATGAATCAAGGCGGCTTCCTCAACACAGCAAAATGTTTCCCTTCTTTACAAAGAAGAAACACCACCCAAACCAAAAGGGGTTGCATAAGAGTAACTAGAAGCAAAATATGATGATGATTAAACTTTTATGTGGTGGTGTCATTTTAGTGACTTGTTCCACTTTTGAATATTCTGTTGCTTTTTTTATACTAGTCTTGCATCATTACTTTAAAAAAAACACCTATGCTGAATTTTAGAAATGAAGGAACTTCTCAGACTCTGCACTGCCTGTGAATTAGAAAACCTTCTATTTATTAGAGGACCCAAATTCAGGATTCTGAACTCCTGAAAGAGTTACCACTAGTCCTTTCCATCTAAAACTTCTTCAAAACTTCAAATTAATAAGCCTACTCCCTGGTAGGTAGGAAAGTATTATTCCTACTTTACTATTAAGTAAACTGAGGCACATAGAAGTTAAGGACAGAGGGGGAAGATATTCCAAGGCACAAATTACAGTTATGCACCTAATGCCTATTGACTTTCAAAGGGGGATTGGTGCCTAACTGCCTTTGAAAAACTCCCCCCAGATATAAGAATAAGGCAGTATACAATTAAATATTTGATGATCCTTCTGGTGGTGCTCACCATTTTCTACATTTTTGAACCCATAAGAAATCAGTCAGAGCAGCAGTATATAAAGAGATAGGCCTTGCATGTTTGTATAAAATTTAGTAGACACATATTTGGAGCCTGTGTGGTTTCCACATTTGTTTATTGTATAAAAGAGAAAGACACATCAGTGCCAAAGCCCCTTGAAGCCAATAAAAAGATCCCCACTGACTTCAATGGGCTTTGGAGCCAGCCCCTAAAGATTTGCCAGAATACAAATGTTTTTGCATTATTCACCCAGTTTAATAGCGCCAAAGTAGCTATTATCTGATGATTGTTCTGTGTCCTGTATGAAAGGAGCTTGTTTCTGCTCAATTCTCTGCAGACAAGTATCTCCCAGGCCACTAGATGCCACCACCACAGTTACCGCTAGTTGTCGGTCTCAGCAGTGAGGGCAAGAATTGAATGGGCACAGAGACTAAGCTACTTTTCATGCTCAGAGGTGAGCTCTGCATATCAGTGTTAAGGCACGTTGGTGAAATATTGAGGGAATGCTTGCCCTTACGTTGATTATGCAGCTCTTGGCCTGTGGCTATGTCATTAATTGAAAGAAGCCAATGTCCTTTCACTGAATTCATATGCAATATTTAAAAATAAAAAATACAGGAGCAAGGCTCCACTAGAGAACACAAGGGTTGGCAGAGGGAATGGGCATGAGGCCCACCTTTGGAAGTCAAGAACTTTTTAGAACAGTCATACTTGGTTTGTGTTTAGCTTTGACACAAATTTGAGGCATTATAGGAAATCAGACAGGTATTCTAATGATCTGGATGATAGAATGGATTGCACCCTCAGTGAGTTTGTGGATGACACTAAGCTGGGGGGAGAGGTAGATATGCTGGAGGGTAGGGATAGGGTCCAGAGTGATCTAGACAAATTGGAGGATTGGGTCAAAATAAATCTGATGAGGTTCAACAAGGACAAGTGCAGAGTCCTGCACTTAGGACGGAAGAATCCCATGCACTGCTGCAGGCTGGGGACCAACTGGCTAAGCGGAAGTTCTGCAGAGAAGGACCTGGGGATTACAGTGCATGAGAAGCTGGATATGAGTCATTTCAGAGTAACAGCCGTGTTAGTCTGTATTCGCAAAAAGAAAAGGAGTACTTGTGGCACCTTAGAGACATGGGATACATCCGATGAAGTGAGCTGTAGCTCACGAAAGCTTATGCGCAAATAAATTGGTTAGTCTCTAAGGTGCCACAAGTACTCCTTTTCTTTTTGTGGATATGAGTCAGCAGTGTGCCCTTGTTGCCAAGAAGGCTAATGGCATATTGGGCTGCATTAGTAGGAACACTGCCAGCAGATCGAGGGAAGAGATTATTCCCTTATATTTGGCACTGGTGAGGCCACATCTGGAGTACTGCGTCCAGTTTTGGGCCTCCCACTACAGAAAGGATGTGACAAATTGGAGAGAGTCCAGTGGAGGGTAATGAAAATTATTAGGGGGGTTGGGGCATATGAGTTGTGAGGAAAGGCTGAGGGAACTGGGCTTATTTTGTTTGCAGAAGAAAAAAGAGTGAGGGGGGATTTGATTGCAGTCTTCAACTATCTGAAAAGGGGTTCCAAAGAGGATGGAGCTACGCTGTTCTCAGTGGTGGCAGATGACAAAACAAGGCACAGTAGTCTCAAGTTCCAGTGGGGGAGGTCTAGGTTGGATATTAGGAAAAACTATTTCACTATGAGGGTGGTGAAGCACTGGAATGGGTTACCTAGGGAAGTGGTGGAATCTCCATCCGTAGAGGTTTTTAAGGCCCAGCTTAACAAAGCCCTGGCTGGGATGATTTAGTTGGGGTTGGTCCTTCTTTGAGCCAGGGGTTGGAATAGATGACCTCCTGAGGTCCCTTCCAACCCTGAGATTCTATGATTCTGTGATTCTCCTTAGCTCAAATTCAATCCATTCATTCCTCAAGCCTTAACATATGTGAGTATAAATCCATAAATGATTGGGATACCATTCTGTAAGTACAAGGTAAGGGATTGTTTTTGTATGAGTTCTGGAGAAGCATGAATCTTCTTTCTTGGGTAGCTTCCCAAATACTTCATATGAAGTCCTAAGCATCTCCAGTGATTGCAAAGCAAATTGTACAGTTGATGAATACCATATGCATTTTTTTCAGAAAGGGAAAGTCTATTTGTAGGAGATCCTGACTGAGTTCCTGTGTATTCTTTTGCTCAAATTAAATGTTGTACAGTTTTCCAATGAGTTGATGAGATACTGCAAGACTATCTTAAGTTTCTTTTGTCACCTTTCTTTTGTAGATAACAACAACGGTGTTAATCTAGTCAGTTTTCTACCATAGGCACACAATGAACAGCAAATCATGCTGGGCTCTCTTAGTCTTTCATGTAGTTAATCACAGTGTGGTCTACTATAGCCAGCCTGTTACAGACAGAAATCAACTTAACAATTACTCTTGGGGGAATTCTGCACTGCTGCGCAAGTGCAGAATTAATGTCCCCCACAGATTTTTTTTAACCCTCAAAATAATGGATTCTGACAGGGAGGCGAAGGGAAGCCATGAGAGGGGTCATGCTGCAATTACACCTTTTTCTCACCAGGGCTGATGTAATGCCAGAAGAGAGGATATCTGGCTCACATGCCAGAGCAGCCAGCAGTGGAGAGAAAGGAGGCCCAGATGCTGCCTTCCTCACAGCACGGTGCCTAAGGGGACAGGTGAGGAGGCACAGAGTATGGGAGGGATAGAGACTGGGGCACATGGGGGGTCACACAGACTGGTGTTCAGAGTGGCTGGTAAGGAGAGAGATGGGGGTGGGAGCATTGGAGCTTGTGGGGTGACAACATTGAGTTGGGGCTGAATGGGAGTGTGGGTGCAGGGCCCCATGAGGGACAGGAAGTGGAAGGGTGCAGGGAAACATGAGGACAGAGGCAGAGATGCCTGATGGAAGGAGAGGTTAGGGGGGTCAGCCAGAGTCTGCATGAGGGAGGCTCTCCAACTCCCTAACAATCCTTCCCCCGCCTTGCTTACAAAAATCAGGCATGAAAATACAAAAAAGTGTCACAGCACACTATTACTGAAAATGTGCTTACTTTCTCATATAATTATAAAATAAATGTATTGGAATATAAATATTGTACTTACATTCAGAATTTCTGAAGTCTGAGCCCTGCCACCTGCTGCTGAAGCATGTAACCTAGCTTTGTGGGGCTCCCTGTGGCCTGGAGCCCCGGGCAATTGTCCTGCTTGCCGCCCCCTACACACCAGTGCTGGACTTGTGACTCCCCTAAACCCATCCTGCAAAGCCCCTGGGGGTCATGACCCCCAGGTTGAGAAACACTGAACTAAGCAAATATCTATATATGTTGATATACTGCCTGGAAGACCTCTATGTACCCCCAGGGGTACATGTACCCTTGGTCCAGAACCACTGCCCTGTGCAAATGCATTAACTTCAGTGAGGTTAGACAGGTCATCAAACAGTGTGAAATTTGGTCCTGAGAGTATAGTGACTATCTGATCCAACATACCGTAACAGCTCACATACATCAGTGAATAGTGGACCTGATCTCCATCTCACAGGTATTAGAAGTGAAGTCCCTCTTGCTCAGTGGGAATTTCAATCTAATGTCTCAGCTGAATGGAGGCATCTCTAATGGTGCAAAATTCATCCTCACAATCCAGTCTGGGGTACAAACAAAATCCTGTTTCTCCTTGAAAGCTGTGGAATTTGAGATTTGATATGAAATTGATCCCTTAAAGAAAAAAGTACAAATATTTTTTTCAGATGCTTCTGTTGACTTAACTAGTGATATTTATGAGGCCTGGTAGAAAATTCTGTCAAAACTGCTTTGACAGAAAATTGGATTTTGTCATTTTTTTTAGTCTGCTTTCCATGGAAAATTTTGGCTTCTCATAAAAAATTCCTAAAACCCAAAGAGTTTCCATTCAGAAATGCCATCACAGTGTCTTGTAGGATTTGTAGCCTGGATGCCTCATGTCCCCAGGCAAGATGTCATCTCCATCATGGCCTCAATCCATGTTGCACCACAGTAGTTCTGCAAGAGGGAAAACTATAGTGCACCCTGGGAGATGTAGTCCAGCCAGGGAGCCCAGCCCCATAGAAAAAAATAAAGGCACGAGGCACCACAACAGCATTTCTAAAGTCAACATTTTCAGTTTTCAGCTGGAAGTTTGATAGTTTTGATTTTTTTGTTAAAAAGTCTCAATTTTCCACAGAAAAACAAATGAAAACAATATATTTTTCAAACCAGCTCTAATACATACATTAAAAGACACCGCCACCGCATAAGGCCATAATGATATGTTTCTTTTTAAGCAGTTAAGAAGTCAACGGCTGCTGACATACACAAATGCAAAAGGGGAAAAGCAGTGAATAGATCAGGAAACATTAGAAACTCAACTACTGACATTGATGAGTTTGGTGAGGGGCATATTGTTCACAGTTGTTAATTCTCTAGGTTTTTTCAGGCTGAAAAATGTGTTCTTTCAGGAGGTGTTTCATTAAACAGTTGAGACAGTTGCATTTCTAGTGAAATTATGAAGGCTACTAACAAAATACATTTTTATGGTTTAAATTTAGGGAGAGGGGAGAAATCAGTGAGTTAAGAGTTCTGTCCTTGAATATGGTACTAAATGCAGGACAAATATTTTAAAAGTGGATCCATAAGAAACAGTAAACATATGAAGGTCTCCATTACAGTACCCAAGCCAGAGAGTGTGTTTGTAAATTACCACGATGCCAGCCCTGAGTATTCTGCAGTAATACTGAAATTGCTGAATTGCACATAGTTTATCACTAGAAATGTAGGAAAATTAGGAATATATGAAAACGCACGGAACATATTTTAATAAGAACTATACATCATCACGCTCGATAACCTTAGTGAAAAGCACTCTGCAGAGTGTAGAATGAATGCACAGCACATGATGCGGAATCAAATTGGTCAAATCAAAATCAAACTATGGTATTTACAGTGTTGCCAACTCTCATGATTATTTCACGTCTCACAATGTTTATTATTTTTCTTAAAGCCCCAGCTACTGGAGGAAAGAATCTTAGCTTTCATTTTAGAAGTTTTTATCTCTTAGTGTTGTGGGGGAAAAGTGACCATGAAAATGTAAACTGAATGAAATGTAAAGTCTCAGAAAGCAGAAGGCTTATAAAGAACCCAAGGTTATTTCTGTAAATCTGAGGCCAATCTCATGATTTTGGAGGTCTCACTCGTGATTTTTGAATATATGGGGTTGACAATACTGTGATATCACTAAAAGGCACTTTTAATCAATGAGGACTATTCTCATACTGATGTTCAACTTTCTACCTCCCTCCCCCAGCCATTTCCATTTGACAGGTGTTCATGAAGTAATATTGTTTTTTGTAAAGGGAGAAGTTCTCTTTTTTTTAAATTCTACCTTTAGTTAGAAATAGCTGCATTTGTTTTACTTAACCTTTGGGTGGAGACCAGATCAATACAAATTCAGTCTGAAATGTCAGAGATGAGTGACTGAAAACAGGGGTTTAGAATGGAAAGTTTTACAGTCTGAACTATAGCAATCATGGTTGTTCCCACTATAATTATACCCATAATACATCTGAAGCAAAATAAAGATACAATTTTAGGGAATTAACTCAAAGACCCCTATCTGAATATTTCAGAAAACAGAAAGATTAACTGAAAAACTAGTTCTATAATGTATTTCTATGGGTTTTCAATCTATAGTAATTAGGAAATTTGAGGCTCATCGACAGGTGGAATGCATGATTAATTTCAAATTAGTCACAGAAAGATTGGAGTTGGGTAGATGAGCAAGTTGAATTTGTATCAGTAAATACTAAACCAAGGTTGACGTTTAAATTTTCAGCACATTCCGTATAGCTTCAAGACAAAAGAATGTGATGTATAATTCCATGTCAGAGTTATGTACTAAATGTAAAACAGATGCAGAATTTTCACATATGTTTAGAAAATGTAGATGAATTGCAAAGTTCTGGTTGAATGTCATTTAGTTTCTGTAAGACTTGCTCGATGTTTTTGATTTATGTAATCCAGATGTTCACATTTTAAGTAATACTAACCAGGCAAAGCAAAAGTGTGAGAGTGGCAGTGTCAATAGCAAGAGACGGAGACATATGAGTCTCTAATGTTAATATCAGATTGGAGAAGGACAGAACATAGCAGCAAAGAAGCATGAAGGACAACATGAAGGAAAACCTCAGCCTGGACCAGTCCACACAAGAGATCCACTTCCTGGACACTATGGTGCTAATAAGCGATGGTCACATAAACACCACCTTCTACCGGAAACCTACTGACCGCTATTCCTACCTACATGCCTCCAGCTTTTATCCAGACCACACCACACGATCCATCGTCTACAGCCAATCTCTACGATACAACCGCATTTGCTCCAACCCCTCAGACAGACAAACACCTACAAGATCTCTATCAAGCATTCTTACAACTACAATACCCACCTGCTGAAGTGAAGAAACAGATTGACAGAGCCAGAAGAGTACCCAGAAGTCACCTACTACAGGACAGGCCCAACAAAAGAAAATAACAGAATGCCACTAGCCGTCACCTTCAGCCCCCAACTAAAACCTCTCCAACTCATCATCAAGGATCTACAAACTATCCTGAAGGACGACTCAGATCTTGGGACACAGGCCAGTCCTTGCTTACCAACAGCCCCGCAACCTGAAGCAAATACTCACCAGCAACTACACACCACACAACAAAACCACTAACCCAGCAACCTGTCCTTGCAACAAAGCCTGTTGCCAACTGTGTCCACATATCTATTCAGGGGACACCATCATAGGGCCTAATCACATCAGCCACACTATCAGAGGCTTGTTCACCTGCACATCTACAAATGTGATATATGCCATCATGTTCCAGCAATGCCCCTCTGCCACGTACATTGGTCAAACTGGACAGTCTCTACGTAAAAGAATAAATGGACACAAATCAGATGTCAAGAATTATAACCTTCATAAACCAGTCGGATAACACATCAATCTCTTTGGTCACTCGATTACAGACCTAAAAGTGGCAATTCTTCAACAAAAAAACTTCAAAAACAGACTCCAACGAGAGACTGCTGAATTGGAATTAATTTGCAAACTGGATACAATTAACTTAGGCTTGAATAAAGACTGGGCGTGGATGTGTCATTACACAAAGTCAAACTATTTCCCCATGTTTATTCCACCACCCCCCCACACCCCCCGCTGCTGTTCCTCACACATTCTTGTCAACTGCTGGAAATGGCCCACCTTGATTATCACTACAAAAGGTTTCCACCTCCCCCACCCCCCCCACCCCAGGTCTCCTGCTGGTAATAGCTCACCTTACCTGATCATTCTTGTTACAGTGTGTATGGTAACACCCATTGTTTCATGTTCTCTGTGTATATAAATCTCCCCACTGTATTTTCCACAGCATGCATCCGATGAAGTGAGCTGTAGCTCACGAAAGCTTATGCTCAAATAAATTTGTTAGTCTCTAAGGTGCCACAAGTCCTCCTTTTCTTTTAACATGTTTCTTGTTAACTTATAGGCTAAGAACAGGAAAACAGATCATCATTACTGCCATTAGAATAAAGTTGTGAAAGGCTGCAGCAACTCTGAGGCATACTCAGGTTCCACAAGAGTCATGCTCATAGGAAAACACAAATGACATTCAGATGTTTTCCAGTCCTAAATAAACCTCTAGTTACAACGAGACCTACCCTGCTGTTTTATTCCTCCACCATCCCCAGATTTGTTCTATCCAATGATTCTGGAGAGGAGATATTAGGTCCCCCCAACACACAACACCCATACCCCTCCTACAGCAATATTCACAAATGAGATACAGCTCTACACTTGTTTATTGCTATAGAATGGTAACAGAACATAATTATACTTTAAATATCCATAGCACCTTTCATTTAAATCTCTCTCAAAGTATTTTGCAAACAATTAATTATGCTTCACAACCCCTCAGTGAGGTAAGTATTAATGTAACCATTTTACAGGTTTAAGCCCATGGAAGTTAAGTGGATTTTTCCATGAGCACCGAGTGAATGGCAGCAATAGTAACAGAACCCAGGAGTCGCCAGTCTCCTGCTCGGATTCTCCCTCACTATTCTCCATTATAATTCTAATGAACCTAGTTACTTATTTTAATACAGCTTCTCCCATCTAACATCTTTACCATGTTGTGTCTTGCTGATTACTCAGCATGAAGGAAAATGCCCAGGTAGGGACCATCCAATTGTGGAGGTAAATACGTGGTTACGCAGGTGGTGTCTGAGGGAGGGCTTTGGATTCTTCTACCATGGGCTGTTCCAGGAAGAAGGATTGCTGGGAAGAGATGGGATCCATCTAATGGAGTGGGGAAGACCCTCTTTGCAGGCAAGTTCCCTAACCTAGTGAGGAGGGCTTTAAACTGGGGGATGGTAACCTAAACCCAGAGGTAAGTGGGAAAGTGGGATTCCAGGAGGAAACACAAGGAGGAGGGTGCAACAGGGGAAGCCTCCTGATTCATACTGAGAAAGTAGGGCAATCAGCTAGTTATCTTAGGTGCCTGTACATGAACGCAAGAAGCCTGGGAAACAAGCAGGAAGAATTGGAAGTCCTGGTAGTCAAAGAACTATAATGTGACTGGAATAACAGAGACTTGGTGGGGTAATTCTCATGACTGGAGAACTGTCATGGATGGGTATAAAGTGTTCAGGAAGAACAGGCTGGGTAGAAAAGGTGGAGGAGTTGCACTGTATGTAAGGGAGCAGTATGATTGCTTAACGCTCCAATATGAAAACTATAGAAAAGCCTGTTGAGAGTCTTTGGGTTAAGTTTAGAGGTGAGAACAACAAGGGTGATGTCGTGGTGGACATCTGCTATAGACCACCAGACCAGGAGGATGAGGTAGACGAGGCTATCTTCAGACAACTAACAGAAGTTTCCAGATTGCAAGCCCTGGTTCTCATGAGGGACTTCAATCATCCTGACATCTGCTGGGAGAGCAATACAGCAGTGCACAGACAATCCAGGAAGTTTTTGGAGAGGGTTGGGGACAAATTCCTGATGCAAGTGCTGGAGGAACCAACTAGGGGCTGTGCTCCTCTTGACCTGCTGCTCACAAAAAGGGAAGAAATGGTAGGGGAAGTAGAAGTGGGTGGCAACCTGGGCAGCAGTGACCATGAGATGGTCCAGTTCAGGATCCTGACAAAAGGAAGAAAGGAGAGAAGCAAAATACGGACCCTGGACTTCAGAAAATCAGACTTTGACTCCCTCAGGGAACTCATGGGCAGGACCCCCTGGGAGGCTAATATGAGGGGGAAAGGAGTCCAAGAGAGCTGGCTCTATTTTAAAGAAGCCTTAGTGAGGGTTCAGGAACAAACCATCCCGATGTGCAGAAAGAATAGCAAATAAGGCCAGTGACCAGCTTGGCTTAACAGAGAAATCTTTGGTGAGCTTAAAACAAAAAAAAAAGGAAGCTCACAAGAAGTGGAAACTTGGACAGATGACTAAGGAGTATAAAAATATTGCTCGAGCATGCAGGAGCGTAATCAGGAAGGCCAAAGCACAATTGGAGTTGCAGCTAGCCAGGGATGTGAAGGGTAACAAGAAGGGTTTCTACAGGTATGTTAGCAAGAAGGTAGTCAGGGAAAGTGTGGGACCCTTACTAGGTTGCCTCCCCCATTCAGTGACAGATGGATATGGCAAAAGCTGAAGTACTCAATGCTTTTTTTGCCTCGGTCTTCACAGACAAGGTCAGCTCCCAGACTGCTGCACTGGGCAGCACAGTAGGAAGAGGAGGAGGAGGAGATGAGCAGCCCTCAGTGGTGAAAACAGGTTAGGATTATTTAGAAAAACTGGACATGCACAAATGGTCTGGATCTAATGCATCCAAGGTGATGTGATTGCAGAGGCATTGGCCATTATCTCTGAAAATGCGTGGCGATCGTGAGAGGTCCCAGACGATTGGAAAAAGGAGAATCTGGGGAACTACAGACAGGTCAGCTTTACCTCAATCCCTGGAAAAATCATGGAGCAGGTCTTCACGGAATCCATTTTGAAACACTTGGAGGAGAGGAAGGTGATCAGGAACAGTCAAAATGGATTTACCAAGAGCAAGTCATGACTGACCAACCTGATTGCCTTCTATGATGAGAAAACTGGCTCTGTGGATATGGGGAAAGCGGTGGACACGATATATCTCGACTTTATCAAAGTTTTGCTACAGTCTCTTGATACAGCAAGTTTAAAAAAGTATGGATTGTATGAATGAACTATAAGGTGGATAGAAAGGTGCCTAGATCGTCGGTCTCAACGGGTAGTGATCAAAGGCTCGATGTCTAGTTGGCAGACGATATCAAGTGGGTCTGTCTTGGCTCTGATTTTGTTCAACATCTTCATTAATGATCTGGATGATGGGATGGATTGCACCCTCAGCAAGTTTGTGGATGACACTAAGCTGCAGGGAAAGGTAGCTACACTGGAGGGTAGGAATAGGATCCAGAGTGATCTAGACAAATTGGAGGATTGGGCCAAAATAAATCTGATGAGGTTCAACTAGGACAAGTGTACAGAATAATCCCATTCATTGCTACAGGCTGGGGATCTACTGCTAAGTGGCAGTTCTGCAGAAAAGGACCTCGGGATTACAGTGCACGAGAAGCTGGATATGAGTCAGCAGTGTGCTCTTGTTGCCAAGAAGGCTAATGGCATATTGGGCTGCATTAGTACGAGCATTGCCAGCAAATCAAGGGAAGTGATTATTCCCCTATATTCGGCACTGGTGAGGCTACATCTGGGGTAGTGTGTCCAGTTTTGGTCCCCTCACTATAAAAAGAATGTGGACAAATTGGAGAAAGTCCAGCAGAGGGCAATGAAAATGATTAGGCGACTGGGACACATGACTTATGAGGAGAGGCTGAGGGAATTTGGCCTATTTAGTCTGCAGAAGAGAAGAGTGAGGAGGGTTTTGATAGCAGCCGTCAACTACATGAAGGGGGGTTCCAAAGAGGATGGTGCTAGGTTGTTCAAAGTGGTGGCAGATGACAGAACAAGGAGCAATGATTTCAAGTTGCAGTGGGGGAGGTCTAGGTTGGCTATTAGGAAAACTATTTCACTATGAGGGTGGTGAAGCACTGGAATGGGTTACCTAGGAAGGTGGTGGAATCTCCTTCCTTAGAAGTTTTTAAGACCTGGCTTGACAAAGCCCTGGCTAGAATGATTGAGTTGGGGTTGGTCCTGCCTTGAGCAGGGGGTTGGACTAGATGACCTCCTGAGGTCTCTTCCATCCCTAATCTTCTATGATTCTACTAAATTTCAGATCAGTGACCCTATTTTATGATGTTACATGAATAATTTCTGGTGTTGCACATCTGTAAACATTAGCTGCCGCGATGAAAGAGAAATGATCAGCCCACAAAAGTGGAAATATAGTCACAGCTACCATGTATTCTATTTCCTATATATAGCAACAGCAAAATATATGGGTAATCTGCACTGCCCTCACTCACAGCTATCACAATTCACTATAAAGGACTCGACCCTGTCCTTTGATACATGACATACATCACTTATAGGCTTCTGAGTATAAGTGTGCAAGCCATCTTCTTTTTCTTTTATCCTCCTTTTCCTGGTAAGGGTCATGGGGGCAGCATGGAGAGTAGGGAGGATCAGACTTCCCTTTCCTCCACAATAGGTTCCAGCTCTTTCTGAGAGATTCCACAATGTTCCCAGGCCAGCTGGAAGGTATAATCCCTCCAGCGTGTCCTGGGTCATGACCTCAGGGCTGTGTGCAAGCCAAGTAGGTGAATTTCCAAGTTAGTGATGCTATACTGTGTTTCTGTGCAACAGGCCAGCATCAGCTTCAAAGTCAGCGTGAAAGAGAAGGGGAGGATTGTGTTGTGAGGGCAAGTGAGGCTAGAGATAATCCCTAACACCAGTTATAAAACTTGTTGTAATGCAATATCTCCATTCAACAAATAAAACACTGAATTGATTTTCAACATTTAATTATGATGGGAAATGAGATACTGGTTGAACTTTTTTGTAGTCATTTTTGCATGGTTGTGACCATTCATGGGATTCTTCAGTACATCTTTTTTGGCGTTGGGGAAATATTTATGGACAGTTTGAGTTACTAAAAGCCAAATCTTTGTATTCACTGCACTCCCACCAGAATACTGCAATCCATTCTTCTCCCAGACTCCTTAATCACAGCGTAGTATAGTTAGTATTCATCGTCAATCTCTGCCATTTTTTTCCATGTTGCATGATTTACAAATTCAAAAAGTTCCATTTCACAGCATTTAGAAAATTATCTAATTAAACATAAACTGATAGATTAGTTTTCAAGATTCACTAATCACTCAGATTTTATGTCTATGAAATTCCATGGAAAGAGTCCTGTGGGATCCATCTTGGGCAGCTTTAGTAAGAAGGGATCTACTGGAATAGTGTGTCCAGTTCTAGTGTCCAAAATTCAAGAAGGATGTTGATTAGTTGGAGAGGACTCAAAAGAGCCACAAGAAAGATTAAAGGATTGGAAAAGCATGCATTAAAGCGATAGACTCAAGGAGCTCAATTTGTTTAGCTTAACAAAAAGAAGATTAAGGGTGAATTGATCACAGTGTATAAATATCTACCTGGGGAACAAACATTTTATAATATAGGGTTCTTCAATGTAGCAGAAAAAGGTATAACATGATCCAATCGCTGGAAATTGAAGCTAGACGAATTCAGACTAGAAATAGGGTGCAAATTTGAAAGTGAGGGTCATTGACCATTAGAAATGGTTTATCAAGGGTCACGGTAGATTCTCTTCACTGGTAATTTGTAAATAAAGACTTTTTTTTCTAAAAGATATGCTCTAGATATTGTGATGGAGCAAGGCCAGATGGCTACAGTAAAATAGTAGGAGACAGACATATTAGCCACAGGATAAACAAATCCCTATTACCAAGATAAGCAAGTAGCAGCTGCTCCAGGTCAATTAAGACACCTGGGGCCAATTAAGATCTTTCCAGAAGGCAGGTAAGACAGCTAGGTTGATTGGGACATCTGAAGCCAATCAGGGGCTGGCTGAAGCTAATTAAAAGGCTCCCAGTTAGTCAGGTGGGGACACATGTCAGGAGCTGTAGGAGGAAGGTGTGCTGTTGAATAAACTGATCCATACAAACCAAAACAGGCAGATGGAAGGAGACCCTGAGGTAAGGGTGAAGGAGATATTGATGAAGTGGGGGGCTGCTGTGGGGAAGTGGCCCAGGGAATTGTATGTGTCCTGTTTCCAAAAGGTCAGCTACCATAGCTGATACTATTAGGGTCCCTAGGCTGGAACCTGGAGTAGAGGGCAGGCCTGGGCTCCCCGCTTCTCCCCCCCCCCCCCGAATTAATCAGTAAGACTGGGACAACAGAAACTGTACAAGGGAGAGTAGCCTCTCCTCACCTCCCTTGCTAGCTTATGATGAAAATGGCTCTCTAGGCTGTGACCCTTGCCTCTAGAGAGAGAAGGGCTATGTGGAGGGTTCACAGTGAGCCTCTGAGGCTGAAGAAATCCAATAGGAAGCAAGGGACCCATGGAGACAAGGACAGAGCTTTGTCACAATATGTTCTAGTTTGTTACCTATCAGCTCTATTCTTGGGGAACCAGGGCAGAGTACCCAGCTTGTCTGACTCATGAAAGACCTTCCCACCCACCTTCCCTGCCCCTCAGCCTCTGCTTGAACCAAAGCCGATCAGAAGAAAGACTTATAAAAAGCAATGAAAAGGCAGTGGGAGACACACCTAAGCCCCTCTGGACAAGGGTGAAAGGATTAGGGAAACTCTCCTAGCCTCATTTGCAAGGAAGATGGGACAGGGAGGCATCCCCCATAAGCATACAGAATGGAGAACAGAGATTCCAAGGCAAGAACTGCATGGAACTCTGGGACCATTAAAGCAGGGAAGCACTGCATGATAGGGGATCTCTGCTCCAGATGTTAATGAACCCATGCCTGCACACACCCAGCTCAGTAGTTATCAGACCAATTCTAGTAATAAATTCTTTATTGGTATCCAAAATACTAAAGCTGACTAATTGCATTGTGAGCTCCCTCGAAGGAACACCGCCCATAGTCAGGAATGAGCAGTTCCTATTGTCTAGCCTGAACAAAACAAAACAAAACAACTTTGGTATACTCCTTTGAGCCATCAGTTTACCCATAAACAAATCTAGTGTTCTCCCTTGAACCATTGTTCTTTCCCTACAAAAACCCCTACCCTCGCTCAAGTGCGTGCTCTGATACCTGGATCCAACATCTGTATCAGTTCCATTGGGACTTCATCTTCTCCTGACTGATCATGCCGGGGGCTCTGCCTGTCTCCAACACTCTGGAACCTCAGCTATCACCCCCACCTGGGAATCCTGATCAATTCAAGCTTCACAGAGTTGTGAGAACCCAGCTCTCTCTCTAGGTAGAGCCTTCTGACTTGTGTGATCAGTTATAGTTTTCTAAACCTGACTTTTATCATCAAATTTAAGTTAGATTTAATATTGTAACTGTTTTCTTTGTTTGGCTCCCCTTGTATGGTTATTACCTGGCTATAAATAATATTCGTGGTTAAGCTGGTTGCTTCTCTCTCTCTCTCTCCCTCCCCCTCCCCTCCGTGGGTGTTTTTGGCTTCCCCGTTCGTTCTGCGGCAACGCTCCTTGTACCTAAGCTAAAGATCCCTGCAGCACCCAAAAATCTTGTGGGGTTTGCTCATCAAGTGGGTTACTACCAGAACAATTGTAACGTGAAAGTGGGGATAGGGACATGCTGAACCTGGAGCATACGAGGATGGCAGCTTGAAAGTGCTGCTCAACCCAGCCTGCTCAGGTGTGCTCTATTCTGGTGCAGTACCCATGGCATATCAGGGTGACAGCTTGGAGATGCTGTTTCACCCAGCCTGCTTAGTCCAAGGACATATGAGGGTGGCAGCTTGAAAGTGCTGCTTGACTCAGCCTAATGAGTCAAGTGACATAAGGGGACAGCTTGGGAGTGCTGATTAACCTGGTCCTCTCAGACACGCTGTGTGTGTACACATCTGATTCTGGGGCTGGAAGAACCCAGCCCCAGGGAACCTAGGTCCTGCAGGATAGTTCCACTGAAAAAAGTAGAGTTCTGTATGAGAATACAAGTGACAAGCAGTACATGGATAGAATTACAGAAACCCCCTCCCCCCTGCAGAAGAGTAACCCTAATAAATGAGCATACCCCAAAGTAACGGGCAAATCTGGTAACAAGTTTGGTGGCCCTCAACCTTTCCAGACTACTACACCCCTTTCAGGAGTCTGATTTGTCTTGTGTAAACCCCCGCCCCCCCACAAGTTACACCTCACTTAAAAACTACTTGCTTACTAAATCAGACAAAAATACAAAAGAGTGTCAGCACGCTACTAATGAAAATAATGCTTACTTCTCATTTATAGCATACAATGATAAAATAAATCAATTGGAATATAAATATTGTACTTGCATATCAGCGTATAATGTAAAGAACAGTATAAACAAGTCATTGTATGAAATGTTAGTTTGTACTGACTTCTCTAGTGCTTTTTTTGCAGGCTGTTGTAAAACTAGGCAAATATCTAGATGAGCTGAGGTACTCCCTGGAAGACTTCTGTGTACGCTGGTTGAGAACCACTGTTCTAGTTCATGCAGGAATTAATTCAGGGAAGTCCTATGGCCTGTGCAGGAGATCAAACTACAAAGATTATAAGGCCAGAAGGGACCATTGTGACTATGAACCCATCACTTGTGTGTCCCTCCTCTGGCTCCTCCTGTTCTATTACACCAAACAAAAACTACTACTAATTGACCTATTGATCCCCTTCTTTAGGCGAGAATGTGGAAAGTCAAAGTGAGAGAAGCAAGTTTGAGATGGGGGGCTTTGGTTTTAGTAGTTGATGAATGGTAGGGCAGCAACTAAACCATTCCATTTCCCATCAGGAACCCAACTGTGTACCTACAGTTACTGATTCTTGTAACCTGGACACTATGACAATAGAAATACATTCTATGCAAATGCCAGCATAAGCTTATGTGAAATTACCCAAACCTATGCAGGCCCCCACCAAGCAGTCTGGCCCTCTATCCCCTGTAATGCTACGTGATTTTGACTTTCTGAAGGAAAGAACCAGTGACCTGGCATCTTCTTCCAGCATCTTAGATGGATAGAGTTCTCCCATTTTGTGACTTCACGGGCAAGAACTCTGCCACTACTAGAGATATGGATAGTCTACAAGGGGGGCATTAAGCAGCCTTCCTTGCACATTTCCTACAGATGTTCCCTACAGCCAATACATCTGAGAAAACAAGTTCCATTAATTCTCTGGATTACATATCGAGGAATGAGCCAATCAGGGAACCAGCATCCAATTCAGCTCAAAATGTGAAAAAAATCCACCAAAAAAAGCATTTCAGTTCTTCTAGTGGAAAACATTTTTCTGTGTGTTTTATATTGAGAAAATTTAAAGATCAGCTTTCATTTTGCAATCTTGATAGCAAGGTTTTTTTGTAACAAAAAATCTGTTATAAAATATTGATTTACCGATAATAGAAGTCATACATAATTTCTTACCGAGCAATTGCTCAGACTTTCAGTCTAAACTCTTGATGACAGAATTAGGGTAATAGGTCAGCTTTTCCTTCCTGCTCTTTAAACAGCCATCTTTCGTTCTAATACATGTTCAGGCCATATTTTTTTCCCAGTAGCATCTAGAGATTTAAGGGTGGGCTCCATTTTTGGGTGCCCAACTTGAGATACCTAAAAGAAGCTGATTTTCAGGAGGGTAGATAGTCAGCACTTTCTGAAAAATCAGGCCTCTAAGATGTCTCAGGTCACGTACCCTAAATCTGAGACACCTAACATTAGTCATCTATATCGAAACTCTTGCCCACAAAACGTTTTCCATGGGAAAAAAACCATTCAGCAGAGTGCCTATGGCACTTTGTATGCAAATAATAGGCCTTCATTTCAAGATTAGATAAACAATGTCAAAAGTTGCCTGTAGGGGAAAAAGGAGTATTTCAGTGGCACATCACATTTGCAAGACAATAACCATAGACAGGTTTTGCTTCATTTGTGACCAAATATGAACAAAGTATGACAGAGTATTTTTGAACTTTACTCAGAGCTACAATCTCACCTGCTTCCAGTGAAGCTCTTCCAGTTGTATTCAGGGATGGAAACAAGTGGTGTTGACCAAAACACTTTATCCACACAGACAACAAATAGCGGGCTGAAAGTCACATGTGCTGTGGGATAGTTAATTTTGATTGTAGGAGTAATATATTACACAATTAAGTAAAAAAGTTGTTCAGCAGGTCAATGAAACCTATTCGTTATCTTGGTCCACTGTGAGATTTATAAAAATGAATGTCTTTTTACCAAGCATTTTACATGGTACCTATCACCAGGCTATCTGGGAGCCTCCCAAAATTATGAAATACACACATACTATAATTATTTATTACAGTAGCAGGGCCCCCTTACGCTAGGGACGGTAAAAACAAAGACAGTCCCTGCCTAAATGAGCTTTCAGTCTAAATAAAATATTTCCTCTCTCTTGCTTCAGGTTAGCTGAAACTGGCTTATAGTTATTTTATAAAGCTAGTATTATAAAGGGAAGGCTAGTTCAAAGAAGCAGGCTTTGCATCATGCACTGAAGATGAAGAAGCTTCTGGCCATCTTGAGCTCTTTCGGAAGTAACATTCCAGATTTGAGAGGCAATCACTTGGACACCTTTGTCTTCTGAAAACAAAATTCTCTCTGGAGGTCAACAGTTTCATTGTCCCTGTTATGGGAGGTCAAAGTCAAGTATTCAATTTGAAAACAGTGAAAAGACAAATGTGTCACAGCTGTATTTATTCACACATTAACCATTTCCTTCTTTTACTTTCTGGTAAGCTATACCCCTCTGTGCCTCTCCCATAATGAAAATCAATGGTCTTTCTTTTAAAAAAATAAAAATAAAATTTATAACTCATTTCCAAATTATACAGTAAGCAACATCAGCTCCTTCCTGATCACCCTAGGCCAAATTATAGTCATTCCATCTTTATGGATAAGATTTTGTAACACCAAGAACAGACAGACAATTAAAAACAGACTTTGGCCTGGTCTAGATAAATAGTGTAAAAAAATTCTTAAACTGATGCTGCTTTATATGAACATATTACAGATGTTAGATCTCTGATTGAGAGGCATACTGAAGAGTACTGTTGGCCTTTGGAAAAATTACTGGTCTTTCAATCGATGTGGAAACTAATGAGAATATTCCACAAATTAAAATGAGACTTGGTTACACTTCCATTGAGCAAAAGACCCCACATTGACTGTTCTGAAGATACTACAGTCCACAACAAAAGAGACCAGAACAATGAGTCATAATTGGCTAAAATCTCAGCTACTTGTTCTTTGTTTAGGAAACAAATTCCTATAGTGCTGTGCGACCGACCACAAACCATTTACTCCATAATTCCTGTAAAAGTTCCTCTTTCACTTGACCTCAAATACTGAGAAAAACAGCTGCTTGTATTAGGAGTTTCCTGTTTCTTAACCTGTGGTTCCCCAGCTAAGATCTTGCTGCTGCTGCTGCTCCATTTAATTGAATCAAAGTTTTGCTGTTTTCCTGCAGTGGGCGCAGGATCCAGCTACAATTGCATGAGAACGAACTTTGGTTTGGGGCAGTGGGGAGAGGTTGCTGCTGCTGACAATGCACTACTTACACTAGAGCCCTTCTTGTGAACTGTGATCTCGCTGAAGCGAGAGGAGTAAAGCTTTTAGGTATGAGTGACCCTGAAGTGGATTCACACTGATGGCCATTTGCCTTGGCTGCTGACTGTGCTGGCAGCACATTCCCAAATGAAGGGCCAGGGGGGCGGGGGGCAGGGGGAGAGGAGACGAGGGGCGATATTTATTTCAGATCATTTTCTTTTTAAAAGCAGACATTTGCATTTGGAAATCCCCACTTTAAACACATGCCAAGTGCAAAGGGTCATATTATTTGAAACCAGAATAAATATTTCCCCAAAGCCAGGCTTTGCAGGTTTACAGCTTGTAAATGTACATGCATCTTCCAGCTGGAGACCTTGCATGCATGCTCAATCAATCAAAGATGAAGGAGGCAAAAACACATTTTAATTTCACACTATCCATTGAAGAAAACTGGTCCTAATCCCTAACCTTCACTGCAGCAATGGGACCGCTGAAAATCAAGGGCCTGATATTGCTTCAAAGCGGTCAGTGACAAAGCTCCTAAGTTTTTAATGGGAGCAAGATGAGACCCAAATGAGAAGGCCCAAACCAGTCCCATGCAGGCATCAAAGTTTAACTCCCTGGTTGTTTTTATATATTATATATAAAAAAACTAAACATAAGGCGAAATTTTCTTGTAATAAAGGAGATTGCTACAACTGCTATTCAAATTCATATTGGCCTGCAAGATGAGTCAGAAATTGATTCTGATGAGTGATACTGAAATGGCTGCTGTGGTTGTCTGAAGGAATTTCTCTGTGGTCAGCTTGTTCTCTTTTGGACTAATTGTTTTTCAGAGGGTCAGTCACCTGATTGCATTACGTTAAAGCAAAGAAATTATATAGGTTAAAATATCAAGGCCTCGGCCATTCTAAAATTGGCTGAGAACATGCAAAATAGCAGCATGGGAAATGTCTTCTCTAAGCTTGGCCTGCCTGATAATGAACTGCCAATAATCACTGCTGCTCCACCCACATTCAGGCCTACCAGATCTGATTTCAGTGCTTCTGCCTTGATCCCACAACTCTTACTGTTAGGGAATTAAAGCAGCTGTAGCTACTGTCCCAGACTACCAGTCACCACAAAGAGAAGAGGGCAGAACCTGCACAAAACAGATGTACAGTCTTACTCAGCCACAGACTTGTCTTTGAATCCGTCAGCCACCATAGTAATAAATCTAACTTTTTTGTACATGTTTCTGAGACTCTTCCCATAGAGACTTTACAATTACCTCTCTAATTCACTCTGTGGGTGTTAATCCAACATTAAGGCCATTTTTGGCCTGCAAGTGCTCAAAATCTCTCAGACTCAAGTTCTCTTTAGTCACGTGGTATGAGTGTTAAACAAGGAGCAAGTTTTTGCCTCTCTGTGATGAATTTCACAAATCAATTTAATAGGAGAGTGTGTACATAGTAAAGCATTTTCCGCATTCATAAATGTGAACTGTAGAGCAGTCACTGGAGCTTTTCAAAAGGAGGCTGGATAACCATCTGCTTTGGATGGTTTAGACACAAGAAATCCTGCATCTTGGTAGGGGGTTAGACTAGATGCCCCTGGAGATCCCTTCTAACCCTATGGTTCTATAATTCTGTAATATGCAGGGTATCAATTCTAGAGGGGTTTATACCTATTTATGAGAGCTGCCTGCATCAGAAGCTTAACTTGCAGAAAGCATGAGAAGCAAAACTATCCTTCTTACAATAAATCCCTAGCTGTAGGAGTTACCATGAATTCTGGAAAGTTCCATTACATATAACACATTTCTCAGATTTCTTATATTATTCACATGCTTTATATGCACTTGACCCAGGGCCTTTCACATTACCGTCTGCTGGTTATTTTTACCAACCTCCCCCCCCACATCAGCCCACTCCCACTCCTCCACACTCGCAAAACACACACAAGATGGTGTTGTGCATCCCAGACATTTTTCAATCTTGTAAGCCTACCAACTCTGTGTGTACATAGGTTTTTATGCAAATGTGTTTAAAATAACTAGCATGGGGTTCATTTACAAATTAAACTGGCTCTTACAGTAGCTAAGTGTGCCATTGCTTGGCTTTTACAATATGATAGCAAGAAACCATCTCCCTCCTCAATTCAGATTGTCTTTTGCAACACCAGTGAAGGTAATAAATTGCAGTTAGTTTCACTGCAAAACTTACTGTGTCTGGATTATCAAATACACTATTGCTTGTCTTTCCAACAAAGGAATTACCTTTGAACTCTGGGCCTAAATCTTGCAAGTCATTTCTTGCTGCAGTCATTGCAAAGTTTGCATGGCTCTAGGAGTTGTTACATAGCCTACTCTGGCTTAGCTGGAAAACTAAACTGTTGCTCACTTTTCTTACAAAACTGCCTTTGAAATACCCACACATAGCTGAAAAGCTCAGATCCAAACTCTCCTATCTACTGGGAGGTAGAAGGTGTAATTTCCAACTTGAGCAGAGATACCCATGTTTGCTCTGATTGAACTAGCATGCTAAAAATAGAAGTGTAGCCACAGTGGTGTGAGCAGCAAAAAGGGCTAGCCATCCTGAGTACAAACCCATCTGACACCCTAGGTACATAGTCAGGGGGGCAGCTAGCCTCTTCCACCACTTACACTGCTACTACTACACTGCTATTTTTCACACACTAGCCGTGAACGAGCTAGCATGAGGTGGTCTACATGAGCTGGAAATTGCACCTTCCACCTCCAGTGAGACATATCTTCAGTCACTACTGACCTTTGCTCAAGGGTGTAAACAGGCAACACACACAGATGTTTAGCCTATGGCATACTCAGAGCACTTCGTTCTGGACACTTCATCACTGCCTTAAACTCTCTGGCAGCTCAGTTCTATTACACAACTTTCTATCTTCCACTTCCTTTCTGATTATCAGCTCAGTTCTGTTGCTTTGTTTAGCCGCTTTTCTTCCCATGTTCTTGAGGCAGCTCAGTTCTCTCTGCTCCACTCCCACTCAATTTTTCTAGTAAACTTAAAATCATAGAATATCAGGGTTGGATGGGACCTCAGGAGGTCATCTAGTCCAACCCCCTGCTCAAAGCAGGACCAATTGCCAACTAAATCATCCCAGCCAGGGCTTTGTCAAGCCTGACCTTAAAAACTTCTAAAGGAAGGAGATTCCACCACCTCCCTAGGTAACGCATTCCAGTGTTTCACCACCCTCCTAGTGAAAAAGTTTTTCCTAATATCCAACCTAAACCTCCCCCACTGCAACTTGAGACCATTACTCCTTGTTCTGTCATCTGCTACCACTGAGAACAGTCTAGAGCCATCCTCTTTAGAACCCCCTTTCAGGTAGTTGAAAGCAGCTATCAAATCCCCCCTCATTCTTCTCTTCCGCAGACTAAACAATCCCAGTTCCCTCAGCCTCTCCTCATAAGTCATGTGTTCCAGTCCCCTAATCGTTTTTGTTGCCCTCCACTGGACTCTTGCCAATTTTTCCACATCCTTCTTGTAGTGTGGGGCCCAAAACTGGACACAGTACTCCAGATGAGGCCTCACCAATGTCGAATAGGAGGGAACAATCACGTCCCTCGATCTGCTGGCAATGCCCCTACTTATACATCCCAAAATGCCATTGGCCTTCTTGGCAAAAAGGGCACACTGTTGACTCATATCCAGCTTCTCGTCCACTGTAACCCCTAGGTCCTTTTCTGCAGACCTGCTGCCTAGCCATTCAGTCGCTAGTCTGTAGATCCCTAATCTGCATGGGATTTCTTCCATCCTCAGTGCAGGACTCTGCACTTGTCCTTGTTGAACCTCATCAGATTTCTTTTGGCCCAATCCTCTAATTTGTCTAGGGCCCTCTGTATCCTATCCTTACCCTCCAGCATATCTACCTCTCCTCCCAGTTTAGTGTCATCTGCAAACTTGCTGAGGGTGCAATCCACACCATCCTCCAGATCCTTAATGAAGATATTGAACAAAACCGGCCCGAGGACCAACCCTTGGGGCACTCCACTTGATACCGGCTGCCAACTAGACATGGAGCCATTGATAACTACCTGTTGAGCTAGACAATCTAGCCAACTTTCTATCCACCTTATAGTCCATTCATCCAGCCCATACTTCTTTAACTTGCTGGCAAGAATACTGTGGGAGACAGTGTCAAAAGCTTTGCTAAAATCAAGGAACAACATGTCCACTGCTTTCCCCTCATCCACAGAGCCAGTTATCTCGTCATAGAAGGCAATTAGATAAGTCAGGCATGACTTGCCCTTGCTGAATCCATGCTGACTGTTCCTGATCACTCTCCTCTAAGTGCTTCAGAATTGATTCCTTGAGGACCTGCTCCATGATTTTTCCAGGGACTGAGGTGAGGCTGACTGGCCTGTAGTTCCCTGGATCCTCCTTCTTCCTTTTTTTAAAGATGGGCACTACATTAGCCTTTTTCCAGTTGTCCGGGACTTCCCCCAATCACCATGAGTTTTCAAAGACAATGGCCAATGGCTCTGCAATCACATCCGCCAACTCCTTTAGCATTCTCGGATGCAGCGCATCAGGCCCCATGGACTTGAGCTCGTCCAGCTTTTCTAAATAGTCCCGAACCACTTTTTTCTCCACAGAGGGCTGATCACCTCCTCCCCATGCTGTGCTGCCAAGGGCAGTAGTCTGGGAGCTGACCTTGTTCGTGAAGACAGAGGCAAAAAAAGCATTGAGTACATTAGCTTTTTCCACATCCTCTGTCACTAGATTGCCTCCCTCATTCAGTAAGGGGCCCACACTTTCCTTGACTTTCTTCTTGTTGCTAACATACCTGAAGAAAGCCTTCTTGTTACTCTTAACATCTCTTGCTAGCTGCAACTCCAGGTGTGATTTGGCCTTCCTGATTTCACTCCTGCATGCCCGAGCAATATTTTTATACTCTTCCCTGGTCATTTGTCCAATCTTCCACTTCTTGTAAGCTTCTTTTTTGTGTTTAAGATCAGCAAGAATTCCACTGTTATGCCAAGCTGGTCGCCTGCCATATTTACTATTCTTTCTACATATCGGGATGGTTTGTCCCTGTAACTTCAATAAGGATTCTTTAAAATACAGCCAGCTCTCCTGGACTCCTTTCCCCTTCATGTTATTCTCCCAGGGGATCCTGCCCATCAGTTCCCTGAGGTTGTCAAAGTCTGCATTTTTGAAGTCCAGGGTCAGTATTCTGCTGGTCTCCTTTCTTCCCTGTGTCAGGATCCTGAACTTGACCATCTCATGGTCACTGCCTCCCAAGTTCCCATCCACTTTAGCTTCCCCTACTAATTCTTCCTGGTTTGTGAGCAGCAGGTCAAGAAGAGCTCTGCCCCTAGTTGGTTCCTCCAGCACTTGCATCAGGAAATTGTCCCCTACACTTTCCAAAAACTTCCTGGATTGTCTGTGCACTGCTGTATTGCTCTCCCAGCAGATATCAGGGTGATTGAAGTCTCCCATGAGAACCAGGGCCTGCGATCCAGTAACTTCCGTGAGTTGCCGGAAGAAAGCCTCCTCCACTTCATTCCCCTGGTCCGGTGATCTATAGCAGACTCCCACCACGACATCACCCTTGTTGCTCACACTTCTAAACTTAATCCAGAGACTCTCAGTTTTTTCTGCAGTTTCATACTTGAGCTCTGAGCAGTCATACATACAATGCAACTCTCCCACCTTTTCTGCCCTGCCTGTCCTTCCTGAACAGTTTTCATCCACCCATGACAGTACTCCAGTCATGTGAGTTATCCCACCAAGTCTCTGTTGTTCCAATCACATCATAATTACTTGACTGTGCCAGGACTTCCAGTTCTCCCTGCTTGTTTCCCAGGCTTCTTGCATTTGCGTATAGGCACTTGAGATAACTCGCTGATCGTCCCTCTTTCTCAGTATGAGGCAGGAGCCCTCCCCTCTCGCGCGCTCCTGCTCGTGCTTCCTCCCGGTATCCCACTTCCCCACTTACCTCAGAGCTTTGGTCTACTTCCCCCGGTAAACCTAGTTTAAAGCCCTCCTCACTTATATTGCAGGGCCTACCAAGAAGGTCTGTGAACTCTAGTTGTAATGAAGTCCTCCACTTGAATTTATTGAAATCATCCGCTGCTCCCTTTGTGATCTTACTGCACATGTGTCAAAATGCTGAGGATACTGCTGGCTGAAGTCAAGCCACTGCTGAGAGAGCTGAACTCTGAACAGTTAATTACAAGAAAAACTGTTTTGTAAACCTCTGTGCTTCTGCAAAAACTGACCGTGCTCATTTTCAGCTGTTTGGCACCAGGTCTGAACACCTCTGAACAGCTGTCAGACTGATCAGGACACCAACCTTTAGAAATAGATGAGCCCCAATGGGGCAGTAAAGAATGCCTTTAAAAACAGGCAGCATTCTGTTAAAAATAACTGGAGTAGTTTTATCTAACTTTATTTTGGAATTCTCTTAACATGAATCAAGCTTCATGTGCACTGTCAAAAATACCATCTGTATTTTTGCGCTACTATCTGAGCAAAGACATTTTTGAAAGATCATGTTTGTGACAAGCCATTCCCAAACAACAGTTAAAAAACAGCTTTTAAAAAGTCTCCTTCCTATTAAGTATTTAGATCAGAATCAAGACTGAAGCTGTATCCCTAACCCGTACAGTTGTACCTAGCCAAAACATAGCAACATTTGTGGAATGTGAGATTACATATAAGCGCAGACCCCATAAAGGGAAAGTTACATTTGAACACTGAAAATGAAATCAATCAATTGGAAGGGGGTGGAGGGTTAGTCCTCATTTTTCTAGGTATGCATTTTTCTAGTTCTAGGCTTGATTACTGAAGATTCAATCCTGAGGCTCATGAAAAGTTCTGTATTGCAACGTGGCCCATGTCTGTGGACTGCATAAAGTAGATTGTGGTCAGGCCACAGGAATGACAGCAGCAAGGCTGTTGCATCTGCAGTGGGTGTGTAATGTGGTGTTCTGAGATAACTTTAGTGCTTAAAAGTTCTTGCAAGAGGCTCTGTGTGAATCTGTCCCCAATGCCAGTTGGCAGTTGTCTGTGCATAACAAGAGCTTCACAGAACTTCACCCAGACTCCCTGCCTGGGATGCTCAGCTCTGAAAAGCTCAGTCCCCAACACCACATGGAGGTCCACTAGCCATAATCCCTGCAGACTGGGAGTCCAACTATAATCAGTGGACATGGACCACCGGCTCAGTTGTCTTAGACCTGCTTTTATAAGAAGGAATTCTGTCCCTCAGCTCCACCATTGAAACTCCATTGACTTACACTGCGGTGGAGAAAGGGAGAATCAGTTTTCACTTTGTTTTCTTGATTGATAGAAAACCCACCCTTCATAAGTAGTGAACTGCACAATTTAAACCTACCACAGGGCATATTTTCATTTAGAAACCACAGCTTCTCTTAGAATTAATTTCCTCACTGGTTTCAAACTACGGGTGGGTATTTAATTACTTGCATGTGGATTGCATGAGAGAGTTGTGAGCGACTGCTGAATGAGAGCCTCTGTGTTGTTAACTAGTAAAAGAGGAAGATGAGTCAGGATTCCTGGGCTCGACTCCTGGCTCCAGAATTGACTTACTGTGTGATCTTGTACAAGGCATTTCGGCCAAAATATTGAAACTTGGGAGCCTTGAGCTAGGCACCCAAAGAAGTGGCCAATAACTTAGATTACTTATTTAGCGGCCTACATTGGAATGGACACACTTAAGTGAGAACATTTTGGCATTTATTTCTTGGTACCTCAGTTTGCCAATCTGTAAACTGCAGATAAGAACGCTTCCTCACCCCGAAGCATAGGTGCTAGAACTAGTGATGCTGCTGCACCCCCTGGCTTGAAGTGGTTTTTACATTATATACACAGCGGTCACAGTTTGGTTCAATGGCTCTCAGCAACCTCACTATACAAATTGTTCCATCACCCCTGCACACAAGGGACTGGGGAGGCTCTATAATCACTGAGCTGAAAGCAGTCTGAGATCTTCAGATTGAAGTCATTATGGAAGCACAAAGTATTATTAAAAATAAAATTCTCTTAGGGTTTTTTACTGCTCTCCATCACCATAGCATCTGAGCGCCTTCCATGTTAATAAAATAATAATAATAATAATTCCCTTGTGAACTTCAGGAATCTCTGGCACTGCTCCCTTTTGGGGATTAAAAAAAAATCCAACACCTCTGCTTGGGGTGTTTTTTGTCTGGGTTTCCATGGGAAAGTTATTGCTACTAAAACAGGGTGAGGTGATGATTAAACACAGACACGTTTCAGCAAAGCTACACGGTGTGCCAGTTTCCTACATCTCCGACAATGACATGAACAGGGACTTTTTGAGCTTTTCAGTTTATTTAGCTAAGGTTTGGCTTTTCTAGATCAATATATAATTATAGACTTCAAAAATAAGATTTGGTTCACCCTTTGGTATTCAAAATCATTCGGAATAGGCAGTTGCCAGATACCTGTAGCATAAATTGCTGTTTGCGGGGCACTGGGACTGATTCTGTAGAAGTGCTGGTAGAAGGATTAATTATGAACAAAGTTTCCCTGTGCTGGATTTTTTTTTTTTTAACAATGCACTAGAGCTTCTAAGCACTAACTACAGTCATTGAGTTGGGAGTGGAAGGTGGATGTGGTTCTCTCCACAATATTAGAGTGTGTAATACATTGAAGTATGGTGCAGGGAATGGGTTCATTTATTGCCAGTATTTATGCCCCATTTGGAATAGAGTGAGGGATTTTTGTGTGTATTCACTAGCAGACATGTTATAATGAATTAGAATGAGTAATCATTCTAGCAGACCCCATGGATCCTTGTAACGTGGGGCAGGAGCTGTGTGTTTGGTGGATCAAATGAGAGCAAATGCAAAACTAGATTGGTGAGAAATTAGAGGTTCATACATCAGCATTTAGGTTTTAGTAATGTTGTAAGTGTGTATTAATGCGTTCTATACTGATGTACTAGAAGTATTTTCCTGCTATTAGTCACTTACAGTAGTATTTCTAAACACAGATCTTTGAGCTTACAGGATGTTAATGTAATTTCATTTACCAGATAAGTTCTAATGAATAACTGTTACAGAGTTGCCATATACAATAATGCACCTGACAAATTGTTCAATACTATACAAGAAGAAATTGCTTCTTGACCCTGGTAAAAAATCCTAACCAGGATATCTAATTGCCCGTATTGTATTAACCTACAAAGCCAAAAACCCTACTAATATAATACAATCAGACAATGTGTGGGATGACACCGTCTCACCTGCATTCCCTGACATTTTGCGATTGCTAGAAGGGCATTTGAGAATTCTTTGCCTTGGTTGAGTAATATGTCTGATCATTCAATAGGTTTAATTTCACAGATGATTGTGCAGTCTGTTATATCTGAGTAATCTATTTTTTATTCTACTGTTGATTTTGGTATTCCAGAGCATGGTGCATTTCTGGACCACACATCTACCTGCCTTTGGCTTTCACAGTTAGCCAAATATGCTTTCCACTACTGGTCATCTTCTCTTCAGATTACTTTGCAGACTTTCACTAATGCAAAAATTCTATGATGTAGGCAGGTGCCATCTCTATTTTACTGAAGAGGAAACTGAGGCAAAGTGACAGAGAGCCCTGAAGGGTATAGTATTGTAAGGGCTTTACTTCCAGTAGTGTTGAGTACTGTAGACTAGTGGAAATCAAGTCAGTGGAAAAAATATCTGGCCCAGAGTCATAGGACAAGGTAGGATGGCAAATCCCATCTCCTTGTTTAACGCTCAGGTCACTAGACCACATTTGCCTTTACTAGAGCCTGCTGTTGTGAGAGTCACAGCCCAGTTTTACTGATCAACCAGATGTCAACTTCTGGGTGCTTTGGGACCTGATCCTGCAATGAGTTCCACCCATGAGAGCTTGTTCCTTGATAGGTGTCAGCCCTACAACATCCCTATCACCTAGAGAACACTAGTTGGGTAGAGTTTTAGAATACCAGTTCTCTTGCTCTACTGACAAATTTCAGCATAAAAATTATCCCTCTGAACATGGTTAGCTGGAAAACACAAAGACATAGGAGGCCTTTTAAAAAGAGTAGACCACATTGAAGGAAAGAAATAGGATACTGTCTTAATCAAGCGAGAGCAATTGAAGAGAATGAAAAAGTATGACCACCATCTGACCACTGGCACATGAACGGCAAGTGGTTGAGAGACTGCATACTTTTTCCAGAAATAGATCCAAGAGATTAAACTTAGACCCTAGAATCAAGTATTATTGCATAATAGGCTAGAGTTGGATCGTAAATGCTGAGTAAATAAACAAATTGAGATTTCACAAATAGCAGAAGAGTGTCAAAATTAGTCTAATTTAATTCCAAAAGCATTGAATAAATAAGTTTGGTCTTGTTTTCCTACATTATATTCTCTAAATTACTGAGGCACTGTGCATGACTAAGACTGTGTGAAATAAATTACGAAACAATAATAGGGAAGTCTGAAACCATCGCCACCTTCAATTGTTTCACAATGCTCTGAATCAGTAAGAAGCACCTACTTCTATCGGGCATTATTTGCCCATCTATTATCAATTGTGCAGTAGTAAATTACTTTTAAAAACATGAAGAATATGAATAGCCAGGGAAAGGAATATACACAGAGGAACAAAGACGAGGCAGAGGTACTATTACAGTATTTCAGTTTTGAATAGATCATTTAAAAACCTGACTGTTCTACTGGTATTTGGGGGTTAACAATTCTGTCTCATTCTCTTTTAACTTATAGATTTTAGAGTATTTCCTATAGCATTTTGTTCAATTTCTATAGAACCCCTCTTGGGTATCATTCCTATTAAATTCTCTAGGGCTTTTCCATCCAAGTCTGCTTTTAAAAGGCTTCTAATTACAGAATGCTGCTGCTAGGACCGATACTGTGAGAGAGAGAAGAGGAAGTTGTTAGGAAGTGATAATGTCAGCATCGTAGGATGTTCATTTGCACCTGGGCTACAAGCTGAGACATCATGACTAACCCCAATCTCTCTCCCCCTTTTTAAAAAAGAAAAATGTTGAGAGAATTCTCATGGAAAGTCCCTGATTAATAGCCTTTGAGATTGAACTCTTCCCTCTGTTGGAGGGAGACAGCCCGGGCAGTTTCCCCATATTGAAATGGCAAGAATACAGCTGGTTAGAAACCAGAATTTTTGTTCCAGGGGAAAAGTCTGACATGATGAAATTTTCTGTTCCAAAACAAAAAGTTTTAAAGTTTCCCCAAGTTCTGAAATGAAATTCGGGGCCGGGGGCTGGGGAGGGGAGGGGGATGTTTCCGGGCAATCAAAACATTGTTTCAATGTCGAGTTTAATTATAAAAAATTCTAAACAAAGTGCTGTTTGAAAAAAACAAACAAACATGCTGATAAGGTTGAAATGCTTTCTTTTGTTTTTTCATTGACATCAACATGGTCCCACACAACGTTTCAGTTTTGACAGATCAGTATTTTCCAATAGCAAAACATTCTGTCAACTCTAGGCAAGAGATAGTTCTGTCTCCATGTCCACTCAGTGTTCAGCTTCCTAGCTGAGACTGCCAACAGATACCAACATTTGGTAGAGGTTTTTCAATCTGGGATGAAGGCCAAAAAACCAAAACAAAAAAACCTAATTTTCCCAAACAGCTATCAGCCCTGGTAACAAGTTACAGTTGCTGCCTCCTGGAGCTGGTTCAAACTGATAATTTCAGGCAGACAGTCATTCTGAGCCATGCAGGTCCCTCACTAGCCCAAATTCCAAGGCATGAGGAACTTTGCAGGGGAGAGCAGCAAGGAGAATCAGAGCCCTTCTGTTCAGAGGAGAAACAACCTTTGAAGCTTACACAGAGTTCTTCTTCAGCTTGTCTCTCACCAACAGAAGTTGGTCCAATCAAATATGTTACCTCACACACCTTGTCTCCCTAATATCCTGGGACTGCCATGGCTACAACAGAAGCACTGCCTACAACAAATTGGAGGCCTTGCAGTTTAAGTCCTTTTTATTATGTTTCAGCCAACGGCTAAGCCTGTGCAATAGGGGGAGAAGAGACTCAAAATCCAGACTGCCATACGTGTTATTTATTTTTATCTCCGCTCCTTTCCTCCTCCCTACCACGGCATCTTAAATAGAATGTGAGCCTCAATACTGGAGTTGAAGAGGAACCTAAGCCCACAGTGTTTGAATGGATTTGAAGAAGTTATTTAATCACCACCACACAACCACCACACTGAATGCATTCTCTGTGATGTGCAGCCAAACGTGAACTGTCTCTGCTCAACAGCACCTTCCATAATAAGTGTCAGTTGCTCTTTTTGTTGTTGTTTTTCTAGCATTAAATACAGTGTTAGAGTGACCAAAAATAAAATAAAATAAAATAAAATAAAGAGCAAATGGTAGGAGGCTGCAGAAAGTAGGGAAAGGCTCTGAATCTAATATGTAATTTGTTGCTCCAGATGTTGCCCTACATGGCTTTGAAGCACTGTCCACATATAGAGCAACAGAGGAAAACTCACTATGAGGGCAATACAGGATATTATTTGTTTATGCACTGAATGCCTTTGGGAGGAAGGAGGGGTTGTCAACTAAGGAGGTCCTGCCATGACGACTTTGGCATTTCTTATCCAAGTCTCATTTCCAGCATTTAGAACAACAGAGCAGGCCTGCGTGAGGGGAAGCTTTTAGCAGCAGTGCAAACTAAGGGCATTATCCAAGGCCCACTGAAGTCATTGTGAGGCTCTAAGACTCCAACCTGCTAGATTTTCAGTGCAAATGTCATGGCAGGATCAGGGAGTCAACAGCAGGAAGCTATTTAAAAGGCTGGAAACAGAGGATTGTTGATCACAATGGGGAGTTTCTGATGGAAAGACACTGGGACAAGAATTTCATCAAACGTCACTGACCCTAAGTAGATGGGTGACAAGCGTGGATACCATTAAGGGTTATTAGCTGACAATGTTACTTCAAAAATTAGTCTCTTGACAGTACATTGATTCCAGAATTGTTTTAGTCCTGTTAACAGTACGTAGGCAGAGGATCTGGTGAAGTTACTTTTAATAGTTAGTTACTTTTAATTAAATATATTTAATATTCAGCAGACTTTTCCAACAGGATAAAGTAGTAAGATCAATGTGACATGTAGAAATCTTAGATTTCAGAGATTTTAAGGCCACAAGACCATTGGATCATCTATTTGACCTCCTAAGTAACACAGGGCCCAGAATTTTACCCCTGCATTCAGCCCAGTAATTTGCGTTTATCTAAAGCATATATTCCAGAAAGGCATCCAGTCTTGATTTGATGACATCAGGAGATGGAAACCCATAAAATAAAAACTGATTGGTTAAAAAGAGATTTAGACTAGATACCAGTCAATAAAAATTCAAATTTTGAAAATCTGAATATCTTTATGTTCTGAGGTACTTACACATTACATTATACAGCATATTTCAGATGCTCTTGTGTAATCCTAGATAATAGAATTCTAATTTGGGTTTTTGCCAACATTGAATTTGTCAGAAATTAGTCCATGACAAAATTACACAGTACAAGCCCAGTATTAAACTAAATGTACGACACACAAAATACTAGTATAACTACAGCCCAGCTTTATGCAGATGCTCAGCTTTACAGGGCGTCCCACTGAAGGAGAAGACAGACTCTCATGCCCATCCGGAGCCCCACTGAAGTCAATGGTGCATTGTGCTAGTACGGGTGTCTGGCTGTATGCAGTCAGGCGAAGGTTTCTAACCATCAGAGGAGTGAAGTTCTGGAAGAGCCTTCCAAGGGGAGCAGTGGGGGCCAAAGACATATCTGGCTTCAAGACTAAGCTTGAAAAGTTTATGGAAGGGATGATATGATGGGATAGCTTAATTTTGGCAATTAATTGATCTTTGACTATTAGCAGTAGATGCCCAGTGGCCTGTGATGGGATGTTAGATGGGGTGGGATCTGAGTTATCACAGAGAATTCTTTCCTGGGTGTCTGGCTGGTGAGTCTCGCCCACATGCTCAGGGTTTAGCTGATCACCATATTTGGGGTTGGGAAGGAATTTTCCTCCAGGGCAGATTGGCAGTGGTCCTGGGGGTTTTTTGCCTTCCTCTGCAGCGTGGGACACGGCACTTCCTGGAGGATTCTCTGCACCTTGAAGTCTTTAAACCAGGATTTGAGGACTTCAATAGCTCAGACATAGGTGAGAGGTTTATCGCAGGAGTGGGTGGGTGAGATTCTGTGGCCTGCATTGTGCAGGTGGTCAGACAAAACGATCATAATGGTTCCTTCTGACCTTAAAGTCTATGATCTGCAGGATCAGACCCTAAAATAGTCAGTGTATCACCTGTGGAGAAGTTGTTACTGCATGGTTTGGATCTGGGGCTCATTGTTTGACTTCTGTTTTTTTCCTTCTACCAGAAGGTAGCAGCTTTAAATCTTTCCCTTTGCTCTACAGAAGATCCATGTATAAACCATGCACTTAGCCACTGTTGCCCACATTTCAAGTTCCCTGATGACAGAGAGGGAAATGTGAAGTTGCAGTCACCTTGCACCACCACAAACTGATTCTGCTGTTGACTCTCCTCCACCAGGTATGCTAGTTGAATCACTGATAGCATCTCGCCCAATATTCATGGTTGCAATAGGCACGCAAATGAGTTGCTACACAATACAAATCTAACCTTTAACTTCAGAACACTTTCACAGTCATTTTCACTTTTATGGCTGAACTTAGCCCTGTTATTCTATTAATCATTCATCTGATTTTAAGATGCTGGGTTTTTCTTGCATTAACATTTCCCTTTTGCAGCTGGAGTCACGAAAGATGACACATTAGCCGAAGCATATTCTGCTAGCTTTGACTTGTTACAAAAAGGGTGGCTAGTGTATTACTGCAATCAATGTTCACAATAGAATTATTCTCCATTTCCTGCAAATATTTTTACCCCTAATTTTCCCCCAAATACCTTGGAAATAATTTTTAATGTTAATGGTGTTGGGAGGTTTTAAAATGTTTGTATGATCATTAAGGCTCCAATCCTGCAAGCTATCCAGAAGGGCAGATACTTATGCCCAAGCTGAGCCTCCAATAGCCTTTTACTGGTGTACATCAAATGTTGTCTTTTTACCCTTCCATCTGTTCCCATTTGCTTACACAAATATTTTTGGTGTGTATTTGTGGTTCCATAGTTCTGTGTGTGCGTGCGCATCTCTATGAACATATTTGGTAATTTCTAGCAGAATAATGGGTGGTTAGTCACTTTAGGTGGGGGCATTATGGCAGAAATAACATTTCCAGCTACGCTTTGAAAAGTATAAATCCAGGGCCACAGATTTAAAGAGAAGATATTAATGAGGCAGAGCTGGGATAATTCCTACAGGTTTTGTCCTAAAAACAGGCAACTGAATTTATATAAGTGTTGTGGAGAATTAGTGTTAATATTAGATCTGTTTACTAATGAAACTAAAATCTGTTATTAATTTGCAACCAACACAAGTTGGTTTTATAAACAGTTCTATTGTCAAACACAAAATAATGAGTTCAGGAAATTTGCTAAGTGCTATCAACATTGACTAAGAGTATGCCAATGAAATATTTAAAAAGAGGTACTGAATATATTAAGTAACAAACAAGTCAATAGTTCAGTCAGGAGTAATAACATCTTGGCCTCAATTTAGAGGATGTTCTATCACACTCAGATTAAATTTTACATGCAGGTAAAATTCACCAGCATCCAGAAGTGCAGACAAAAAGCAGTAATTCAGTATTCAATCAATCAATAATGGTTCTAATAAACTTGAGCATCAGACATTATTCCTTATTGTTATTGCTGTGCAAGTGGAAGCACCTACCTGTAAGTGTAAAGTGTATTAATGATTTCACTAGCGTGTCTGGTACTGACTGGATGTGTCACCCTTCCTCATCCCTATATGCAGCAGAAGTGGCAAAACTTAACATCTACACAAGTCTGTCCAGCCCCCTTATGTTGTTCCAGGGCTCAATTTCCTGCCTGTTTGATCAACATATCCTAGCCTCTGTTAGCCACTGTTGCTAGGGTGGAAGTGACTGCAAAATATTCCATTGTCCAGAAGTGACCATACTTGGATATGGCCAATTTTGAGCAGAGATTCAAACATTAATATGACTACATATATCTGGGCAATGTATCCCACTAATTTTTGTGTGGCCTCTGTATACTCAAGCAGTAGCGATAGAACTGATCAGTGAAACAAAGCCCTTTTTGCTCACAGGCGACATCTGAGCAGATTTTTAAATGGAGAAGAAAAAAAATAGGAGTTTATTTGCTCTCTCTCCTTTTTGCTCCTGTCACCATGGTGAATCTCAGACATCCACTCAGGCCCTCTTTCTGCACCAGTTGAAATGGCAGTCCTCGCCTTTCCAATGGTTCCATGATAATTAAGCATGGTTCTCAGGATTTTCATCCTAAACAGCAATACCAGGCAGGAAGGTCTTAATTAACCAGGCTTTCGGTGCTCCAAAATCCATTTACAGCAACAGGAGTCTTTCACTGGTTTCAACAGGTTTTGGATCAGGGCCTACGGAGGGACGTGTCTGGAATCAAACTGGGAGGCACTCATTGCAATATAGCACTTGGTGTAGGACATTCATACTGGCAATCTGTTACCTAGTGTCTCTATGGAATGCTAATTTTTGGTTGCTTCTCTGGATTCAAAAATAATTTGAAGTAAAAACAGAATTCTTACCTATTGTTTTTTCCTTAAAGACATGTTGGATATATTTGAGAATTCTCCATTATTTGGACACCAAAAGTAATTAAATACATACATAACCAAACTCCTGATCTTTTAAAGTTACATTATCCTCCCTTTCTGAATACAACTAACTCTGTTTATCCTGGGTTTTCCCTAAGGAAATACTGAACCATTAAGTCTGGTTATTTCAGTGCGACTATCCGTCTACTTAACTTTAAGAATACGCCTAAGGCTAGAAGGCTCAGCACCTTGCAGGCTTGAATCTATGTTGAATACAAATGCTGGTGGGATGCAAGTTATGAGTGTCTTCCACTAAACCTTCAACAGCTGAGTTTGTTTTCAGACCTGGCAGGAGTCACTTGTGTTCTCCAGCACAACTAAAAAATGCTTTGTTCTCTCCCACCCTCAGCATGTTTTCCCTAATATTTTCCATAACGTTGTCAGCTAGGCCTCAGCCTTGTGGAAAACAGAAGCAAGCCCTTTCCTCTGAACTCAGACCACACAGGCAGAAGGCTAAACATCAGAGCAAAATGCATCTTTGGGCAAAGGCCATTGAATCTAAGCATTTTGTCTTTCAATTCTGACTACAAAGAACATCCTAGTCCCCTCCAACTTCTTTCCCTCCTATTCTCCCACCGCCCCCAAAAAAGCATTGTAAATCTATAAATCTTTCCCAGAAATTAAGTCCAAGATGTAAGAATGGGCTGTGATCCAAAGTCAATCTACCCTTGTGGGAATTAAACATTACCGTATTCTACATGATGCAAGCACACACTGTAAATACTGCTGCTTGGAAAGAGAAGAATTGAATCTTTGGGGCAGATCCTGAGTTGGCGTTGATCAGTGCAGCTCCACTGATTTCAGCGGTGCTACACCCGTTTACAGGGGCTGACAAGCTGGCCTTTTGTCATTGGTGGGTTTTCCCTCCTTGACGTTACCCAGACTTTGTTAATTATATTCACGGATGTGGGTACTAACATATCATAGGTAAGGGTTTTAAAGTGAGATGTTTGCAGGCCAATGGCAGCTTAAAGTACAAGCACATTCTTGTAAAATAGAGCTAAATATTAGGGATGTGAGTCATTACATACGAAAAGATAGATCTTGTTTCTCTTTAGACGATTACTGACGTGGGAGCCATTACCAAATGTGATTTCCCATCCCATGGTATTTACCTTGACAGCACTATTTGCTGTCTTCCTGACACAACAATTCAAAGGAGAGAAACAGCTCTACATTTAACTGTGGCAAGTATTCAAGTGTTAGTTGCACCACTGCAATAATTTTTTCCACCATACTTTCTCCTGGAGGTTTTTTTTTTAGTTATGCAGGATTTCCCACAGTCACCACAGTTATATGTTAAAAGTACGAGAGAGAGCCTACTGTTCTCAAGCCAGGATAGGAACATTTGAATTCAGTCACTGATCGACTTTGGGGAAGTCATCACTCAGCTTCAGTTACTCTACACTTAAAGCAGTTATTTAGGCAACATTTTTAAAGCACTATATCGTTATAGCATTAGCAAGAGCGAAAGGAGCCACAGATACAGAAGGCTAGACTCAGGTTCACTGACTTTCATGGTAGTCGCTGGTAGCCACTGCTCAGTGAGCCAGCCATGAGAGACATGATGCAATTGTTACCAGTATAGCAAGTCAGAACTCCTACCTCCCACCCATACAGGCCTGTATTCTGAGCCTGTGCCACTCTTCCTCCAACTTGATCAGTCAACTTCTGAGCCAACATTCATGGCTCTTTCTAGGATTAGTGAAGAAAAACAAGCCAACGCCACTCACCTTAGATCAGAGGGAGGGGGAAATCCTTTCAAATCAAACTGTGTGCTCTCCAATGGGGGGGGGGGAATCTATTGCCGTAAAGTTTCTCCTAACAATGCAATCCCCAAAACTAAATTTCTCCTGACGTTTTGGAAAATTTACAGTTAAAAAAGAAAAGGCAAAAATCTTGAAAAGCCACTTCCCACACACACATACTACTTCACACCTACCTAACTGTAGCTGTAAACAACTTGGCTCTAGCATATTTTTCAGTTTAGTCTATAGTAAATATTGGAGTTGGGCGAACACAGCAGTCACCCAAGACTCCTGGCTTCCATTTGAATTTGTACTGTAACTACTATGGTAAGTGATCTTCATTCTTTAAGAAAATGTAAAATGTCTAAGGAAGGAAAGAGCTATCCTCTCTCAAGGAACTTTCTGAGATTACATTTGTCCTGATCTACTCAGCTGGACTGCTGTGTCCGGTTCTGGGCACCAAACTTTAAAAAAGGTGGAAATAAATTGGAGAGAATCCAGAGGAAAGCAACAAAAATTATAAAACATTTAGAAAACCTTTGAGGAAAAGTTAAAGAAACTGGGCATGTTTAGTCTTGAGAAAGAAGTCGGGTGGGGGGTGTGGAGTGTGGAACACCTGATAACAGTCTTCAAATATGTTAAGGGCTGTTATAAAGAGGCTGGTGATCAATTCTTCTCCATGTCCACTAGAGGCAGGACAGGAAGCAATGGGCTTAACCTGCAGCAAGAGAAATTTAGGTTAAATATTAGAAAAAACCCAGCTAAGAAGGTTTCAGAGTGGCAGTTAAGTTCTGAAATAGAATTCCAAGGAAATTTGTGGGACACTCATCATAGGAGGTTTCTAAGAACAGGTTGGACAAAAACACTTACTAGGGATGGTCTAGGTTTACCTGGTCCTACTTAGAGCAGGTCACTGACTTATTGACCTCTTGAAGTATCTTCCAGCCCTACATTTCTATGGTTCTGTGTTCCCTTTATCATGAAATTAGTGACAGAATGAATCAGGCCTCATATCTGTGTGTTTCAGTACATATATTCTGAGTGTACTCAGTAGTAGTATTATGGACTTCTTTCCCTTTATAGCCATGAATGTGTGTTATGTCAGAATGGTTTAAACTCACATTAGAAATGGGAGATAAAGTGACAGTTCAACTCCAGAGAAACCACTATTTCTGATTGAGAAGCAGGAAAAGAGATTTGTTTCATTAATCTTATTGGCTACATGTGACTGTTCTCCATCCCTGACTCCAATACACCATTAGATCTGTTTAGAACAGTCTGTTATCCCCAGAAATCCATTAGGGTTTTTGTGGGAGGACAGAAGGGAACTGCCAGTGGGAAGACTGGGGAGCAGTTACCTGGAGATTCAGATCATAAAGGGGCACTTCAGACAAAAGTGAGATGTTTTGGGATGGAAAGGGGTTTGGTCACATGACGGAAGAGTTTGTGGTTCTCCCTCAAAAGCCACTGCCAGTCAGGCTCCTACTGAACCTAGGCCATAAGCTAAAGTTGCTCCCTCCCCTATAACAGGGATGCTAGGGGAGCACATGTACCCTCCTCTCTGTGTGAAATCCCGCATGACCCAAATGATCTTGGTTGCACAAGGCTCAATACATCTGGCCCAGTGTTTAAAATGCTATGAGATTCTCAGAGGGGGGAAAAGGTGAGTGTGTAAAGTGTTCTATCTGCCTCAAGCTCTCCCTGCAGGTGTTTGTGATTCCCATTCCTACCTGTCCTTTTTTCACTCATTGCCTGTATGAGAGTTACTAGCCCTTCTTCACCCTCAGAAAGGTTTTTTTAGATATTGGTATTAGAAAGTTTGGTAAATGAAGTTCTGCTCATCCAAGGGGGAAAAAACCTCAGTTAATTCTCATCAAAACAAGCAGTGAGGCAATAGAAAACATTCACACAGACAATTAACAGCCTGGGGAGGGAATGCATAATCTTTTGGAATTATCACAGGTCTTTTTTCCCCTCTCAGAGTGGCAATACCACCTCATATTGAAACAGTAGGTAATAAATAACTCAGGATCCAGGTAATGGGTACATTATATAACAGTCACTTCATACAATTTTTATGAATTAAATATGGATATAGAAGCCTAATTTAGGCACTCAACTTTAAGAATATGCGCCTTAATATTTATTTCATTTACAAAGAGGAACACACATTAGCGGTGCAAACAGGTTTCACATTCTTACCTAAAAATCCAATAAGAGGAAGGGGTTCAAAATGTCTTATTTCTCTTCTGTTCTCCCCAGACAAAAGATTAAGGGCTGTTTAGTGATTTAAACGTTAAAATAACCAAGGAAATAAAATGGATGGGTGGATTTTGTTTGCTCTGAAAACAATCTCTTTTTCAAGAAACACATTCTGGAAGTAATTTACTAAAACAATGTAACCCTCTCATTTATTCCTTTTTAGAAATGGAATCAACTTTCAAATAGGAAAAATGTGGTCCCCTCCACAGTAGGACCAAGCATAAGAATTAAATGAGTCATTCTCCACCTATCTCATAAATCCAAATATTTTTTCAAAAACTAAAACCAAAACTAACCAGATCCAGTCCCCAGCTCTGTGCACCCAGCTACTGTATAAGATCAGTAACTGGAAGACCAGATTTGAGGTGTTTGTTGTGCTGTGTCTCAATAAGTTTTAAAAATCCACTATATTTTCATAGATTAAGGCAAGAAATTGCCTTAATGACCAGCTAGACGGAACTGCACAACATAGGCTGCAGAACTTCACTCAATAATTTGTATATCAAGCCCATAAATTCTGTTTGAGCTACAGCATCTTTTAGAACAGAGGTTCCCAAACTGTGGTGCATGCCCCCCTCAGGGGGCATAACAAGGTTACTGCTGGGGGTGCGAGTTGGGTGTCCAAGCCAGGACAAGCTGGGGGTGGGGAAGGCAGGGGGAAATATGTATGGAGTCCCCTGTGATCAGGAAAAGATTAACCCACCTCCACCCCAATAGCAGCCTGCTGCTCTCTCCTTCTGTGACCCCTGGGGACTCTCTGTGTGCTGTCCCCTCTGCTGCCCCTGCCCAGGCTCAGACACCCAGTCAGCTGCAGCCCTGCATATTTTAAGCTCTGTGGAGCACTGTTCCCTCTAAGCTGTGTGCATGTACACAGATCCTAAACCCCGCACACACAGCAAAACACCATGTGCACAAAAATTTGCACAGAAGCACAGTTTGCACAGAAGAAATTTTTTGCGCACACGGCCTGTCAAAAATTAGAGGGAACATTGCTCTGGAGCCTGCAAGAGAGGCAGGCTCTGGACAGGGGAAAGGAAGGCAAGGAGCCCTGGTCTGCTCCATACCACACTGTCATGGGCTCCTCTGGGAATGGAGCTCACTGCCCTAGGCATGAGCTGCCTAGTCCCCCTCGGTGAGTCACTCTTCCCCAGACTGCCAGGAGTTGGGTCCTGCTATGAGACTCCCATAGAGAAGGGAGGCAGGGTGGGGGCATAGCTTCTGTTTTACAAAGATCCAGCCTTTATTTGAAGAATCCAAGTGATGAAGAATCCACTGTATCGGAGTGAGTTGTTCCAGCAGTCCATTATACATATAAACAGTGCGGTTATCTATAACACGCTTCATTTCTACTCTGAATTGGGATACTTCAGCTTCCAGCCTTTGACTACAAAGATAGGATTTCCAGACCTTGAATTGTTCTTGCAGTTCTTTGCTTAACCCTTTCTAAACGTGTCAATGTCTTTTTTGAAATGCAGACACAATATTCTTGTCATTGTCTCAGATGCCATATACAGAGGTAATACCAAGCTGTTCCTATTTGATACACTCAGTGTAAGTTCATCCTCTTAGCTACAGCATTGCACTGGGAGCTCATGTTCGCTTGTTTTCAACCATTATCCCCAATTCTTTTTCAGTCACTGAATTCCAGAATGCTGGCTCCATTTGTTCCTACATGGGTGACTTTGCATTTGGCTATATTAAAACGCCTGTGGTTCAAATGAGCACACCTGACCAAGGGCTCCAGATGGATTTGTACAACTGATCTGTACCAATAATTGTTTACCACTCCACCGATTTAGTGTCATTGCTATATTTTACCAGCAATGATTTTATATTTTCTTGCAGATCCTGGATGAAGATATTGACTGACATAAGGCTGAGATCAGATCTCTGCAGGACTCCCAGGAACGATGATCTGCCCATTTTTAGTTCTTTGACATCAGTTAATCAGTTTTCAATCCATTTAATATAGGCTGCATTGATTTTGTATAGCACTAATTTTATTTTTAATCAGAATATCTTACAGGACTAAGTCAGATGCCTTATAGAAGTCAAAGGTAATTTTAATCACATAATATATTTAATCCACCAAACTTGTGATCTCATCAAAACATGTCAAACTTCATAAGACCCATTTTCCATAAAACCACATTGGCTGGCATTAATTATGTTACCATCTGTGATAAATAAGGGGGGGGAGGGAGCACCCTTTTATGGACACCCAGCCAGCCATAAATACCTCTTGGTAGTTGTTCTCTACTTGCTTTACCTGTAAAGGGTTAAAAAAGTCGCCCTGCATAAGGAGAAGGAAGGGAGTGGGCACCTGACCAAAAGGGCCAATGGGAAGGCTAGAACTTTTTAAAACGGGGGGAGGAGGGAGGACTCCCCTTTTGTCTGTGCTGTTCTCCTGGAGAGCAGAGACAGGGCTGGAACTATGCTGTAAAAAGCTTTGGGCCAGGTTTGAAAAATCAGATCACACCTAGAAACTATTCATTTGAAACCCCATATATGTAAGTAGCTCAGGAAATGTCTAGGAAGGCACGATTAGGTTTATCTCTTTATGGCTTGGGGACTCCTCTGTGCTAACCCCAGGTGCTTTTGTTTTGCTTGTAAACTTTAAGCTGGACCTCAAGAGAGTTCTCTCAATGCTTAATCCTTGTAATTGTTTTTTTTAAATTAGTGAAAAGCCTAAAGTTCCAAATGTATTTTCTTTGTTTTTAATAAAATTTACCTTTTTTAAGAACAGGATTGGGTTTTGTGTCCCAAGAGGTTTGTGCACATGTTGTTTAATTAGCTGGTGGCAACAGCTAATTTCCTTTGTCTTCTTTCTCAGCCCTTCCCAGAGGCAGGGGATGAAAGGGCTTGAGGGTACCCCAAAGGAAGGAATTCCCAAGTGCACCTTCCTGGGTTCTCAAAGGGGTTTTTGCACTTGGGAGTTTAATTCAAGCCTGGAGTGGCCAGCTTTAATTTTTAGATCCTTGCGGGCCCCCACCTTCTGCACTCGAAGTGCCAGAGTGGGGAAATCAGCCTTGACACCATCCTTTAAGTTTTCATTGATCATATCCAAATTCAGCCTTCCTATATTTTTACCCAGGATCAAGATCAGGCTAACAAGCCCATAGTTTCCAAAATCATCCATTTAAAATTACTGGCACAATGTTAGCTTTTTTCAAAGTCTTTGAGACTTCGTCAGCAATCAAAAATTTGTTAAAAAATAATGTACTGAACTCTGCATTCTTATTCAGGCACATGCACGTTTTGATTTAGGGCTACTGGATTTGGCCCTATCAAAGTAAGAATTTTTTTTTGTTGATGCTTTGGAATAATGCTAGGTGCTTTGCTCTGGGGTTCTCTTTGGTAGCAGAAGTGCAGGATTCTTATAAATGCCAACATTGGTGTTGTGGTTTGGTTTGACTTGTGGGTAGTTTCTTAACTTGTTCTCCAGTCTCTATTGGATTTCTTTGGCCAGGCTGAGATTTCCCAAAGAATAGGAGAATTTGGGGATTTTTTAAGGTTATTAATTTATTTGCATCTTCTGTAAAAAGAGGTCATTTAGTATTTACCAAATTAATAATCACCACATTAGATCATCCAGTGACTAGATCTTTAGCCTGTGAATTGGGAGACCCAAATGCAATTCCTTGCTTTGCCACAGACTTCCTATGTGACCTTGGGCAACTCACTTAGCCTCTCTGACTTTCAGTTCCACATCTGTAAACAGCGGCTTCCCTACCTCACAGGGGTATTGTGAGGGTAAATACATGAAAAATTGTGAGGTACTCAGATACTATGGTGATACGGGTCAGATAAGTACTATGAATATAATGTGTAGTAGCTGTATCTTCCAGCACCTATCACCTTTGGGTGCTGATCCTGATTGGCTTCTGTGGGCCGTACTGCAATACAAATTTTAAAAACATGAAAATAGAAACAGTCTGCTAGTACCAATATCTATTCTGCAGAACAGAAGTGTTTTATCTGTTCTACTATTTAAAACCTCATTGCCATCATTTGGACTATTCAAGAACTCAAAGAGACTGGCTGGCATTGTAGCAAAGAAAAAAAAAGAAAAAAACCACATCATATATGCAATATAATCCCCATGATTTTGGCATCCTACCAGAGAGTTAGAAATTTTTACCTGCTTATCGATTAAATGTCAGATTTTTAACATGGGTCCTGTTAAATGCAAATATTTTCACTAATTGATAGATTAAGGCATAAATACACCCCAAAAAAGTTGACACGGATGTTGACAGCTCAGGCTTTATTCAGGGTGGAGTGGGAAGGGGGTGAATTATATATAAGTTTTCCCCCCTCTCCATGGAAACAGATCAGTATCTATGCCAATGGCTGAATATCTGATCCACTGCCAATGAGAATTAATTTAAATTCTCAACACATTACATGTTGCCTCTAAACACCATCAAGCTAGTTTCAAATTCCATTAACTCACATTTTTGCTTTGCCTATGTGCCATCTGCATATCTAGAGCCTGATCACTGAAATCACAAGAAGCATGCTAGCAGATGTCATTCAAAAATGACAAGAGCACACTGTCCACATGATCCTCCCTCATCAGCAAGGAGTGAAGACCAGCTGCCAAGATTAATGGTGCTCTGTATTCAGAAATGGTTATTGGAGCAGGATGCACTGCAGTCTTCAGGCTTTGTATATAGTTCTCTTTAAAATGTTGTGCTTAGAAGTCAGTGTGGATTATAATGAAGTATTAAAGTGAATAAATGTGATATATATGTGAAGATATTAAATTAACCCTGTGCTCCGGATGGCATTATTAAAGCAAGCATACTGGCTGACCGAGCATTCTGGTGTTATTCACCACCAGAAGTTTGCTCCCCTTTGGAAATCATTAGAAAATGTAGACATTTGAGAAAAAAGATACAAGTTGCTTTGTTGGGATTTAAAATAGACATGGAACTGTATGTGAAATCAGACAAATAATTTGACATGCAATGGAAGGCGGTCTGTTGTACACTGTGGGGATATAGTGCCAGTAATAAGGATTGATTTAGATCTGTATCTAATACTCAGATCAGTAGAGCACAGGGATTTGGATGAAAGGTTTGGGGTCTCCCTCATTTCTTGAGGGGACAAACTGGGACAATTTTGCAAAAACATCAGTGGTTCATTTTTAAATTAACCCCTAATCTCAAAGCCAAACATTCGGTATAATTCTGAGAGTCATCTGGTTTCACATAACAGCCACATGTGAATGTAAGCCTCCAACCCCACATAGGGCCTAATCCCTTTGAAGTCATTGACAAGACTGCAGTTGCCTTCAGTGAGCTTTAAGTCAGTTATGAAGTTAAATCATTAACTGGTCCAGGTTTGCTTCAGAAGCTCAGTGGGCAATAGAGAACCTGGTTAAAATTTGGAGTTTAATAACAAAACCTGAAACCCAGCAATTTCCATGTGAGTGCAATTTCTAGCTCTAACTTTACCACACACTCACTGGATGCAGTATGTACACTTGAAGGAAAAAAACAAAAACAAAAAAAACAAGGATACTTAGAAGTTGTATTCACCAACCACTACTCTGAGACTATTTTTTAAAAAATCTGAATTTAATGAATTTGAAAAAAAATAGAAAGTTATGACTTATATTTATTTTATGAAATACATCTTAATTGGGATATTCAATTGTATTGAATAAGTGAGCACTGGGCAAAGTTTTCAAGCTAGGGTGTGTAATGATAGGCATCTAAATCCATATTTAGGCTCCTAAACAAAAAGTAGTACCTCCTGACAATTTGGGCTATGTACTGGCAATTCTCATTAATTAATACTGCTTAGTTCTAACTTAAGTGAAAGATATAGATGTTAAGGCATCTAAATAAGTGGCCTGGTTTTCTAGAGATGCTAATCATTAGGCATTCTAGTTATAAAATTTTGGTCTACATCCTTGTCAAAAGTGATACTAGCCTTTTGTGAGGGAGCAGGGCCCATGCACCTGTGACTCACTAACTGGTCCTAGAAGAGGGGACCTGGTCCCTAGAGGGAAAAAGATGTAGTAAATCAGACAGGAAAGAGGTAGGTGAGAGGTGCATGGGATTATTTTATTTAATTTATATATAAAATATAAATATAGAAAGAAAAAAGAAGGTGAGTTTTTAGAAACCAAAGGATGCTTGGAGGTTCCTGAGGAAGACTGAAGGCGGGCAGACAATGAGAGGGTTTTGCTGGCTGACTTCTCCAACAGAGACAGCCAGGGCCAGACAGCAGCAAAAGGTCTTCTGCCTTCTAAGCTAAAGAGCTCAAGCCATGGCATCAAGAGAAAGTGTACTCTCCAAAGTCTCTACACCCGACAGCTGGTCCCAGAGGAACAGTGAGTGGGCAGGATGGGGGCAGGGGTGTGTGTGAATGATCTCCCAGCACAGAGGCTCTGAAGGGTCTCTAGTTAGAACGAGGGTTGTGCTGGCTGTCCTGACAGAGGAACAGAAGAGGACCAAAGAGCCAGGTGTGGTGAAAGACACCAGAGTGTGTTATGTGGGGCACCAAGGGGCTAGATTTTAAGAACTGGGGGTTAATAAACTTGGACATTGGGACTTATGTTTTTCACTGTTTACACAACGTTTTGGTAATAAACAGGTAATAAACCCAAGAAGAGGGTTATTGAGACAAGAAAGTTTCTCAGTGGAGTCCTTGGGATATCAGAGGTGAAATTAAGGCAATCAGGGTCACCCTATGACAATACTGTACTGACCGTTATTGAGATGAGTCCCCTGCCCCAAGAACTAATAAAGTAGATAGAAGGTTAGGTAAAGAAACTGTGCTTACAAAACACCCAGTGAGAACATTAGACTAACCCTTGATAGAAAGTGATCAGATCCAGGATGTATCCAATCTATTATTGGATTTTTTAATTTATTTATTTAATTATTTTTTAAACATCTATTGAGTCCAATGGGTGCCTTTAAGAGATCAGTATTTACTCTGGTAAACCAATAAAATGTAGCACTTTGCAATACTACAAGTTCAGCAAATATTGTGATAACCCCACCTGCTACCTTTGATGTGGCTGCTGGTCCCCAGGCAGGATAAAGTAGGCAAGGTTAAGTGCAAAGCTAAACACTTAACCTCATTTAAAAAAATAAAAAAACAAGACACGAAACCAATTAGGTTTTTTGGTTCTAAAAATAGAACCAGGCTACCTTTCCAGTAATAAATGGTTTCTCAGTAGAAAACACTGCTGATCCCTTGTGCTGCATGAAAGTTCCTGGTGAAATCCATTCTCTGAAAGCTAGGATCTCAAAAAAAGTAAGATTCTGGCAGCAAGAAGACACTTCTGAGTCATTTATTGACATGCGAGAACAATGGTTTGAGGATCAGAGATCTTGAAACTCATGAGGAAGATGGACAACTATCAACTTGAAATCCTTGGCATTAGTCAGAGCAGCTGATGGGTGGTGATAAGAAGAGCTTCAAGCAAGAACATACATCTCATCTATTCAGGTTGTAATGACAATGTCCACTCAGAGGGCCTAGTGCTCATGATGACAGATTTGTGGGACGGGAGGGAAGAATCAGTTAACAAAGGATCGTACGTGTAAGATTCCAAACCATATTGCTAAAGAGGCCACTCATACAGTGACCAGGATAAAAAGGTTCTATAATTACCTCTAAAGTGTGATTGATAGAATCCTAAAAGGTGAGTTTGCTCCTTGTGATGGGCTACTTTAATGCTCAGTAAGGGGTGAAAACCAAGAAATGGAAAGAGCAGCATGGAAGCATAGATTGGGAATCAACCAAAATGATGACAGTTGAATTAGGTTTGGCATGTGACCTAGCTCTTGCAAGCACCCTGTTCCTCCACAGAGGAACATGGAATTCACCAGGTGGCAAAAGAAAAACAAACAGATTGATCACATCTGCATCAACTTGAGATACTGGCCAAAATGTAAGGGCATGTCGAGCAGCAGACATCAGCAGCAACCACAACATTTGCATTGCCAAATTGCAATTAAAAACAGAAAAAAAGAAACTTTAAATGGAAAGCAGCAATGAAAATCAACAGTACAGAAGTACTGTGAGAAATTTCAAGTTGAACCCAGGAACAGAACTGAGATACTGCCAGAGACAGAGCAAGGTAATAGAATGGACCTGAGGAAAAATATGGTTTGTGTTCAGAGACAATGTGATTCAAGGTACAGCAAGCACCATAGACAGAATCGGATCACCAAGAGACATGGCATCTTAGTGAGGAAAAAAGCACTAAAAGGAAAACTCCTGAATATCAAGACCAATGAAAAAGTGGAAAAAGTAAAAGAGGAATAAAAGAAATCCTGCATGGAAGTGTCAAAATACGAAGTGGGCCAATAAAAAGTAAGATGCCAAAATGCTGAAGTAGGGCAGACAAACAGGTAGAGCATTTCAAAGAAGTCCCCAAACCTAGGCCTATCTCAGCACCAAAGTTCAATGAAGTATACCAACCTGATATCAACATTGGTCCAATAGTGATTTGGCTGCAGTCAAGAAGCAGAAAACCAAAGTGGTGGGAAATGACCAAATCACAGCAGAAATTCAAAGCACACCTTACGTTGCCACCCCTGACTAAACTGGCAGAGTTATTCAATGAAGTCTGGGACAGCCCCCTTCTAACCAGTGGAATAATTGTCAGAATAACCAAAAAGGGGTGATCTTACTGACTAACTGGAATAGAGTCATACTACTCTCTGTTGTAAGGAAAGTCTTCTGTAGTGTGATATGATGCAGGATGAAAGGATGTAGTTGACATAAAGCTTAGGGAAGAAGAGGTTGTATTCAGGCCTAAGAGATCTTGTTACCATCACAGAAGAATGTATAGAATGATAAGGGGAGGCTGCCAATTTCATTGATTTTCAAAAGGCATATAACAGCCTGCATAGGCATACATTGTGGAACATTCTTCAGTTTTATGGAATTCCAGCTCAAGTCATCAACATCAATGCTACGCAAAGCGTGCTGTAAGGGTGAACAACCAGACAGAGTGACTCATCACAGACACTGGCATGAAACAGGGTTGTATTTTAGTTCTGCTGTTCTTAGTAATTGCCGTAGACTGGACATTAGCAACACAAACTTGGGCATAGTATGAGTAGATGGCAAGTGTCTGGAAGATCTAGACTTTGATGATATTGTACTATTAAGTGACACTCTTCAAAAGTTATGAATAAATGGGTATGCAAGACTCAAAATTTACACCCAACACAAACATCCTTGAAACCTAGACATCAAGCAGTTGCATCATGTTAGAAGGCAAATACATCCAGAAAGTAGAACAGTTCACTTACCTGGGAAGCACCATACTAGCTAGTGGAGATCAAGAAAGAAGAAGAAGAAGAAGTGACATCAAAGGAAAGGAAAGGCATCCATAGCATTCCAAAACAGACTTTTCAACCTAAACATAATTAGTGCTAACATACAGCTTTGAGAGCTGGAGATCTGTTACAATGTTAACTAGAAAGAGATACCTTTGAAAACAAGTGCCTATGAAAGATTGTGGGCATTGGGTGGAGAGACTATTACCAGTGAAGATATGAGGAATTGCTAACCAGCAGCTTGTCTCCACTCAAGTTAGACGGAAGCATTGGCCGTATTTGGGACACATACCCCACATGCCAACACAGTCCTTCAAATAAAGCTGTCAAAAGGACACTAACTGGTTTGAGGGAAAAAGGGCCAACTAAAGGAAACCTTAAGAAGCATTCGAGAGGGCAAAATAGTTGAGATCAACAGCACAGAGTATATGAAATCAGCAACTAGTGACAGAAGGATGGAAGAGCAGATTTCCACCCTATATGCCAACACTGGCATGAGACAGATATAATGGTAGTATGGTAAGTGAAGGCCTCTTAGTGGCTCCCACTCTATTCTTTCCTGTTTAAAACGTGCCATATTTTGTGACATCTCATGCAGAGGTTCAATGAAAGGACAACAAACTGAAAATTAGTGGAAGGAAAAAAAAGTGCTACAGTGAAATAATTAAACTGTGTACTCTGAGTTAGCATAAATAATGGTAGAGTGAACGTGTGAAGTTTGATTTGCATCTATACTTTTTATTTCAAAATTATGGTTCAAAATGCATCCCGTTATGCAAGTCTACAAATCTAATCATCATGGTTGATAGTCTCCCCTCTCATTCTACTTCTTATTTGCTAGAAAAAGTAGCAATATCAAAACCTAATTTTTTTTTCCTAATAAAAAACAGCCGGACATTTGTTTCCTCACAGACTCAGGCCAGCTGAAAATTCTAAATACAAATCAGACATTTGTGGATCAATCCAGCCAGATAAACTAAACAAGCCCCATTTTTGCCTGAAGCTGGAAAATATACCCTTGACTAATGGTAGTAGCTGTAAAACAAAGCATTGTTTATTAATTTAAACAAAATGTTTGTGGTTTATTAATTTACATTTCCAGTTTTAGAAATGCCCAAATTAGCCCAATTGCTCAAAATAACTGACAGCCAGGGAATATTTTTTACGTGTATTGTTAAACAAAAATCTGAATTTCTAAGACTGATTTAAAAAACACAGGAAATCCTCCTTTAGGGCCTGATCCAGAGCCGACTAAAGTCAATGGGAGTCTTTCCATTGACTTTACTGAGTTTTTGATCAGACCCTTGCGGTGTCCCATTAGCATCTTAGGGTTTGTGCATTGTAACTCCTATTGACAGTGATAGGATTTTTCTATACTAATAGAAAGAATAGGTCTGGGAAGGGCTCTGTAAATGGTCAGTCTGCCACCACAAGGGTTAAGGGGCAGAATAGATACCTCTTCTGCTGTGACAACTGGGATAACAGCCTGCAGACTAGATAGGGGCTGCTTGGGACCCTGAGTGGACTCAGCATCTGCCAAAAAGCTGACAGGAAGCAGCACAAGGAGCTGGAACCTCCAGGGAAAAAAGCATTGGAAGGAGTTGCTCTGTGAAAGGGGCCTGGTGTGAGATGAAGATTGAAGTAGCCCAGAGAAACAGTATGCAGTGTTGTAGCCAAATTGGTCCAAGGATATTAGAGAGCCAAGGTGGGTGAGGTAATATCTTCTATTGGATCAGCTGCTGCTGGTAAGAAACAAGCTTGTGTGCTTACACAGAGCTCTCTAAAGAGCTGGTCCAATAAAAGATATTACCTCACTCACCTTGTTCTCAGGGAAACAGTGAGTCTGAGGAAACAGACCTTAGCTGCTTACTACATGTTCTCTGGGGTGGAACCCACAGTAGGGGGAAGGCCTCTGTTCCTCTACCTGTCCCCAGGAACAGATGTAAAAGCTCTTCTGACATGGGGGTACAATAGCCATGGAGCCCCTAGTGGGGCTGAAGACCTGAAGATCTAAGACCTATCCTTAGACTTTGTTTGGCCCATGTTCTTCAGTACAGAATCCTCATGACCAATATTGTAGTTTGTCTTACACACCAGATCTGACAGGAAGAATCCTTATGGAGAGAGTGGTGTGGCAATGCAAATATCATAACTTAAGGACCATTACTTTTTACAGCTCATTTCAAAATGTGAAAGCCTCCTTCTACCCTGCAAAACCCAAATAAACAGACAGGGAGTGTGTGGAAATTAAATAGATATTAAGGGGGGGGGGGGAGGGGGAATTCACCAACCAAACTTGTAGTCATAATTCAAAGCATCACGATACCTGCTACTCCAGCCCTGATGCAATTTACCTATATGGCCAAATACAGGACATGAAATAAAATGTTAGTTGTCCCAGTACCTCTTTTAGATCAAGTGGAAAATTTAGTTTAGTTCACCTTTTAAATGTAGGGCAGAGCGGGAAGGATGGAAGAAACCTGGCATTTGAGAAGCACAACAGAAAGAATAGACTACAAAAAAAAGAGATTATAGTTCATGTAGTCCCAGCAGAATTACTTCAAGTTAACATTAAGATATATTTAATTTTCTTCTCTTGGCTTTCAGGACAGCCCTGTCCATTTTATTTTAGTTTTCTTATTAGAGTTTCTTTCAAGTTCTAGAAAAAATATTGGTCCCCCCTCCCCACATTTTATCCTAACCTTGGCAAAGTAGAACGTTAGTCACATCTCAAGAATAATCGTCTTTACCACATTTGGAGCCTCACTCTTGACCAATGTTACAAGGCTCAAAATTGGAAAGAAACTCTGAAAGTTCTCACACTTCATATTTCTTTTTGGCTGTCCAAGAGGCAAGCAACATGCCTGTGATCACATAGGAAGCTTGTGGGTGAGCAGAGAATGGAACCCAAACCTCCAGACTGCCAAATCCAGTGTTTTAGCCTCAACTAGGTTCCCCTAAGAGTCAGCTGACTTCTATTAATAAATTTCACCAGTAAGAAACTAAGTAGCTGACCAAGCCAACATGGTTTGAGTCCCTCCAACCCCTCCCAAAAATCTGTCTCTTCAGGAGAACGTGATTACAAGCTGGCAATTGTTTAGTTGTGGATTTCAGTCATCTAAAGCTCTCCAACAGAAACGGAAGTTATGAACACATTTAAGACACTGCACAAGCATATTAGACTCTGAATGTGCACTTTGTACCCAATTCCTTCCAGATGTCCCTTTAAACATATCAACTTGAAAGCTATTTAAAGGTTGATTACAATGCCCAGGCCACGCTGAGCTCATGACCATGTTTTCAGAGTGGTAGGGCATTTTCAAATATGACCTTCTCCCCCCCCCCCCCCCCCGGAAAACTTTTTAATTTGTCAAAACTGAAACTGTTTGCAAGAAAGTGACAGCTTCAGCAAGTCTCCTGATTTGGAAATGGATTGATAGTACTGTGTAGGTAGTTTGTTTCATTGTTTTCAGTATACAGTGAAGATTATAAATAAGCTATTGGAAAAAAAATTTCCACACAAGCTTTCAGTTATAGGAATTTTAGGAGTTATTTGTAACGCTACAGGTTAAAAAATGGAAGTGGGATTAAGTTGATGGTACCTTTTTCATGCACACATGGGCCCTGAGGCATATGGATAAGGGATCAGAATTTTCAGAGGTAGATCCTCTAACTGGTGTAAATTGCTGTATTTACACCAACTGAGAATCTGCCATATCCATTTCTGAACCTATCTCCTGGCCTTTCTGCATCACTCAGTTTGAATGAATCTCTAGATGAAGAGCCTAGTCCACCTGAGGGATTAAGTAAACCGATCAGTTTTCAGGCCAAAACCGAGTGGGGGCAGGAAGAGGCAGAGTGAGCTAAAGGGTTTAATGTTACAGGGGAGATGGATAGTTTACAACTGTGATTATGGGAACAATATTCAGGAATGGGAACTAAGCCCTCATGTCTGAAAAGCAAGTCAATGGAAATATTGTTGCCAAGAAGGCCAATGGCATTTTGGGATGTATAAGTAGGGGCATAGTGAGCAGATCGAGGGACGTGATCGTTCCCCTCTATTCGACATTGGTGAGGCCTCATCTGGAGTACTGTGTCCAGTTTTGGGCCCCACACTTCAAGAAGGATGTGGATAAATTGGAGAGAGTCCAGCGAAGGGCAACAAAAATTATTAGGGGTCTAGAACACATGTGTTATGAGGAGAGGCTGAGGGAGCTGGGATTGTTTAGCCTGCAGAAGAGAAGAATGAGGGGGGATTTGATAGCTGCTTTCAACTACCTGAAAGGGGGTTCCAAAGAGGATGGTTCTAGACTGTTCTCAATGGTAGCAGATGACAGAACGAGGAGTAATGGTCTCAAGTTGCAGTGGGGGAGGTTTAGATTGGATATTAGGAAAAACTTTTTCACTAAGAGGGTGGTGAAACCCTGGAATGCGTTACCTAGGGAGGTGGTAGAATCTCCTTCCTTAGAGGTTTTTAAGGTCAGGCTTGACAAAGCCCTGGCTGGGATGATTTAGCTGGGAATTGGTCCTGCTTCGAGCAGGGGGTTGGACTAGATGACCTTCAGGGGTCCCTTCCAACCCTGAGATTCTATGATTCTATGAGTTTGTATCAACTGAGGATCTCTCTCCTATATTCACTTTGGTATATTGAGCTAAATGGGTGGGTAGTAGAGTTTTATTGCAAAAAAGCCACACACACCCTCTCTGGAAATCCATGAAAACCAGTAACATTAGGCCACATTCTAGCCCCTTGGTGCAACTAAGCAGCCACAGCAGCCCCTTGGATTCCCCTGGCACTGAGGAAGCTCTTAGCTGACAGATGGGGCATTAGGAAAAACATGCATTGCAGTCTCTTCAAAGATGGAAGATATATACTTGCTCTCTAGCCTAATTCAAGAGGCTGCTGTTCAACTGTGACTACTCAAAGAAATAATGTAAGAGTTGCACAAATCAACTTAAGTGGTCACTTAAAAAAAAAAATAAAGATTGCCAGAGGAGCCTTAAACCTTCTCTTTTTAAATATAGCAGGCAGGCATTTAAAAAAGGTAAGATTCAAATGGGGGTGGGGGGAAATCTCTTGGCTCCATTTCAGCTATTTAATGTGATGAGAGCTATGAAGCCAGCAATACTATTTATAGGAATGCAATAAAGTGATTTCAGTTCCGACTTTCAGAATAGATTAAAAATAGTTATCCAGAATATTAACCATCCATTTCTTTCACCCATGCACTGATTGCCACCAGCTTTTTAAATGACCTCAAATGATCAGACCTTTGGTTCTGCATCTTCTCTGAACATCAGTACGCCCAGCACTATTTTTGAGCACGGACAGTTTCTTAAAGCACCAACACCATTTCCTGCAATACCTGTGTATTAATTGGAGGTCTCCATGTGGGTACTGCATAGGCCAAATGGTTGACAGCAATGATTTTCAACTTGTGGTCTGTGGACCTCAGGGGGTTCACAGACCAAGATTTCCAAATGGGTGCCACCTTCATTTGAAATGTAGGGGCCTGGAAGTGAAAAAAAGTTGAAAGCCACTTGTTTAGAATCTTATAAGATGGCAGCCCAAGATGGTATCTATACATATGTACCCACACAAAAAGGGTTAGACTATCAGCTTCTTCTGTTGATATTTTTCATTAACAAGCTTTGTATAATATTTAGACTTCTAAAGTTATTCTCTCCCCCCCCCCCCAAAAAGTCAGCAAAACAGGATGAAAGTAGCATAAAGAAATATTAAATTTTCTCTTCTTCAAACCAAGCAGTGAAATTCCTATTACATAGAACATATCCCTAAAGCTATCAACAAAATATGTATTGGATTTGTGGCTCTGATTTGTTTGTTCTAGTTTTGGGAGCCAGGTACATTACACATGTTGCCTCATTTAATGGTGGAAGGAAAGTGGGATTTTTGTGAGACTATGGAATTACAGATCAAATCACATGCAGTATGATATTATGAGATCAGTTTCCTTACTAGAACTGGTTATAAACCGTTCCATGTGTGTTTCTTCAAAATGTAAATGAATTTGTTTAGTCTACGCTCATGTCCCTTTTCCAAAAGGAGAAGGGTATAACTGACAAAATCCTCAAGAACACCACATTATACAAAGTTGAGTACTCAAGAAATGAGTTTATTTTCCAAAAGCATTTGAACTAGATACATCAATAAGTTACAGTCAACCAGTCAGGGAACACAACCACTACTATGTGACTAATCAAACCTAAACAGCCTAGCACTATATTTGACTTGCCATTCAGCATATAAACAAAGAGCGAATGGAATAAACTTAACTTTGAATTTACAAAACTCCTGTGTAAAAGTAGAGTTTAAAATTTTGTTTGGTATTTGTGTATGTAGCTCTGTTTTACTACACGAAGAGTATCATCTCAGGGTACATCCTACTGTCCTTCACATAGCAATCACTCAGTTCTAACTGGGAGGCTACCGCGCTGATTAAAAGAATGAATGAATGGTTAAAATGCTGGTGCACAGAATTGTCTAGTGAGTTACAAAATTCAACAGGTTTGTGGATTCTGTAGCCTCTTCCCTTGCGCAATTGTTTATACGGCATGGTCTACACCAGAAAGTTTTAACCAATTAACTATTTTGATTCTATTGGTTAAAAATAAAAATGACACCTAGTTATACATGCCAGTATAAAGGTTCCTTATATCAGTACGGTTGTTCCCCTTTCTGTACAGGAACAATAGCAGTATGAACACAGGATTACTGTGCCCATGCCAAAGGGAGGAGTGTACCACCTACCTATATCACTGTGGCCTAATGGCTTGGTCTGGGAGTTAGGAAAACATGGGTTCTATTCCCAGGCACTGACTTGTTGTGCGACCTTGGTGTTATGTGCACACCCGGCACACAGAAGTTAGAGAAAACCCCCTTGCTGGCAGGTTGCAGTGCAACACACAGTAACCAAAACCAGACACACCAGGATGCTCCCTAGAACAGCCACAACTCACCCTGTTTTATTTTAAGGTGCTTGCCCGCAGACTGACTGCTACTGCGAGGCTCAGATCACATACTTCCCCAGAGCCCCCTGGCTTGCAAGAAAGACCAGGAAAAACCCCATAGTACTTAAAGGGATAGCTTATAGTTTTAATATACTTTTCAATACACCATAGTTGGACAAGTCAGCCCACCTCGGTTTTCCTCTCTGTAAAATGGAGAGGGTACATGGCCCTGTAAAGCATTTTAGGTCTACTGATGAAGAGCACTAGAAGGGAGTTAAATGATGTGGAATGCTTCCAAGATCAGGATTTTTATTTGTGAGAAACCAGGACCATGTTTGTGATCTCACAATCAGAAGCTGAGAGTCACTGGTAACTGTATACAGCGAGGTCCCAGAGCTGAAAGCAACTAAGGCTACATCTACCACTACAAGCTCGGGGGACGGGGGGGAGGGGGCGCGGGGGTAATTCCCAGCTCACGTACACATACTTCCACTAGCTCTCATCAAGCTAACATGAATGTAAGTAGTGTAGCTACAATAGCACAGGCAGCAGCCGTGGAGACAGCTGAGGTGTGCCAAGTAAAACCTGCCTGAAACTGCTGGGTATGTACAGGACATGGCTAAGCCATGCTGCTGCTGCCCATGCTGCCATGGCTATTTACTTGCACGCTAGCTCCGCGAAAGCTAGCCCAAGTACACGTATGTTAGCTGGGAATCGCACCCCTAGCTTGTAGTGTAGACATAACCTAGTGTCAAAACCTAATGCTATAGAGTAAACAGAGGTGTCAATGTTTCCAAGCAAGAAAAGGCATTAATTCAAAAATATTAATCAGCAAAAAAAATGTGGCAGCAACAGGCTGATGTAATAGGGAGGTGATCAAAGAATTGAGGAGAAAAGATAAGAAATTGACAAAAATACCTATCCTGACTGTGAACTCCTACAATTGTGTATGTTTTAATGGGGACCTTATCTATAGGACTATTGGCAGGAAGGTAATGTTATACAAGATCCATTTCTTTACGTTTCCATAAGATTCAATTCCGATGTGTCTACTACATTAAGTCATGACTGGGGCCCTGCAACAGTTGTGGAAGACTTTGAGGGTCTAAGATTTGAAGGACTATAAGAGACATCAGTAAGTATGAAAATCATAGTCTATTTGGAAAATGAGTTTCATATTCTGTAGAATTATATGAAAGACAGAAGCCACCAGAACCCTCCTCAGTATAGGATGATTTCAAGGTTAGCAATAACCTAGTGCTGTATGCAGACCAGCATCCTTCTTCTTGTTTGCTAGTAATCCTTCTCCAACATCAAACTACCTAGTCCAAACCTATGTACAAAAGGTGACCAAGGAGAGTGCAAGTAATTCCTCACAATTAACGCACAAAAGCTTATTTCAAATAGCTGTACCAGCTATTTGGCAGCAAACCATGGAGTGATATTACAGTATTCCTGGCACTCAGTGTTACCTGGATGATATACTGCTAGTTCCTGTGATCAATGAAGAGCACCTGAAGAACCTCCAAAAAAGGAGTGAAGCATGATTTAAGGTCTCTCTGATTTGTTAAAGCCTGAGTTAGAGAAATATTAAACTGTGTGATCAAATGGCTGCTAATAATCTCACACAACCGCACATTTCATGTTAAAGAGCCTTAGTGAGAAGTTACAGAGAACTCACTGGAAACTTGGAATAATAAGTAGGTCATGGTGAAGACATGCAAGCCAGCTTTTGAGCACAAGTTCCAAAGCATTTTCTACACCAGTGATGCCTATTGAAATACTGAGCCTACAATACAGCAAGACAGTGACTTGTAATAGAAACAAGGCTCACTAGCTTTAAAAAAAAAAGCCACACCCACTCACCCACAAGAGAACTAAATTCTGCAGAGCAGGAAGATGTAGCTGATCCAGCTAAACCAAGCTACACCAAGTAGTACAGACACTATTCCAGATGCGGTTGTGAGGCTTGAGATGTTATCCAGAGGGAAGCTGTAATCCACCTCTCAGACAATTTGTAGCATGCATGTTTAATGAAAGCAGTACACTTGTACAAAAACATTTCTTTAGAGAGTGTCCTTTTACACTAAAAGGAGAAAAGTATAATGTAAGAATTCAGTAGAGTCCCTTTAAATATTCTGAGCTTTCCAGGATACATCTACATAGCAAGCAGCAGACAGTTGAGGGATCGTCTACACTACTGCTTACATTGATGCAATATACAGGTCTCAGGAGTGTGAAAGACACCCACCACAAACAATGTAAGTTACATCAACTTAAGTGCTGTCCACACTGAACTATGTCTCCTATTGGCATAGCCTGTCTTCCCCAGATGCGCTGCAGAGGTGCAGCTGCACCAAGGTAGTGCAGTAGTGTAGACTTGCCCTCAGAGTCCAGGTAGACTTAGCTATTTCTCCCATAACATGAGCTATCTAGATGTTGTGACTGGCCTAGAGTGCAGGCTCTGAAGCTCACATCCCTCTAGGCTTCACAGCCTGAGCACCAGACCAAATTGCAATGTCTACACAGCTACTTTCTGTGCTGTACCATGAGCCCAAGTCTGTTGACCCACGATACGAGACTTACTGATATGGGCTGTGCAGATGTACCACTAGTGGCCCTCACGGTCTACATTTCAGAAGTCACCAGAACCCTCCCAGAGCAGCAGTGTATCTGTAACTAGGCTTTGCACATTAAAATGTGCAGTAAACATGATAATTTGGAACCCACTGCACCTGTGTGATGCCTTCGTGTTCTGTAAAAAGCAAAAAACCCATAAGCTCGCCTGGCATGAGTGATGCCTATTAGGCCAAATACATTCATCCAAGTGAGATTGCACTTTGCTTTAAAGCCACTTTCCCAAATCACGGATCAGGCTAGAGACCGGTCCCTGACAATCCTAGTGCATCCTTAGGGCTGCTTTAAACTTATGCTTGGCTACCCACTGCCTCCAGAGGACTTTGGCATCTGAGAATCTAATGGTGTATAATTATTAGTATTTCGAAATGTGGAAGAGCATAATCATGGACCTACTCTTCTAGTTGCTGTACAAACACAAAACAAAGTCCTTGCCCCAAAAAGCTTACAATCTAAGTCGAGAGAAGAGACGGACAGACAGGTAGAAGAGTACAAGTCAATTATAAAAAAAGACTATATTGGTCCTCCTCATAGGCTGTGGCCTGTGCATTCCAGCAGCCTAAACATGGTCATGTTTATTGTGGGCATCACAGCAAAGAAGAATTTCAAAGATGAATTTTGAGGCGAATACTGAGGTAGCTTTGTGGAGGTTTACATGGCAAGCCTCATGCTTGAGGGTAGCATGAAGGTACTTGTTTGAAAGTTTAGCGAGTGGGTGATGAAGGCTGACATCACTGGCCAATTAGAGGTGGGAGTTGCCATGCTTAGACCAGCTCTCCCAGTGCTCACACAGGTATGGAGGTGCACCGAGTCACTATACCAAATCTATACAACTCCAATTCCTCTGATCTGGGGAATCCCAAAGGAGATCAGATCCACTGAAGCTAGAATGCAACAGAATCCAGCTCTTACTCTGGACACAGGAGACCCATGCACATTTTACATCATTACATGTGTAAATACTGTTTACTAGCATATCACCCCTCTTAGCTGACAGCACATGCCTTACTGAGCATTTAACTCTTTACACAATCAAATTTTTCTATAGCAAGTGAAGACATTTTCCATTCAGCTCTATAACTGGCAACTGAACAAAACTGTCAAATAATTTGACAAAAATTAAATCCATAGAATCTCAGGGTTGGAAGGGACCTAAGGAGGTCATCTAGTCCAACCTCCTGCTCAAAGCAGGACCAATCCCCAATTTTTGCCTCAGATCCCTAAATGGCCCCCTCGAGGATTGAGCTCACAACCCTGGGTTTAGCAGGCCAATGCTCAAACCACTGAGCTATCCCTCCCCCAAAGTTATTCACAAGCATCAATTATTCACTGATTATTATGTGATTGGCTGTAGTGGTTAGAGTACTCCAGTCCCAGGCTTCAAGGCATGAATTCCTCAACTTAAGGTCCAGAAGGACTTCTGTATCTCCATTCCACAGCTGGCTGTGCAAAATGAATTGTTGGGTTTGTAATATTGATGCATTATGTGTTTTGCTTCTCAGAAGATCTCTGTTCTTCGGCACAGCTGCAGGCATGGTAAGACTGGAGTTATCAATATTCTAATTAGCTTTACCTAGTCTTCTGGTCCCAGGGTATAGTTTGGAATGAGATTATTACTATTATTTTTTTAAACACACACCCACTGCCCCCCATTAGTGATGGATTCCACAGTGTTGTTACAGAAAACAAATCTGAGTAAATAATTTCCCTTTGGCTAGGTTTAGCTTTGATGTTTCAAAAAAAATGGGTAACATGGTGTTTGAAAACAGAATCATGCTGTTTTCTTAGAATACATAACTCCCTTCCTTAAAAAAAAGGAAACAAAAACAAAAGCACCCTTTAGGCATAATTTTATTCTAATGCAAAGTTTTGTTAACAGCCATGTTGTTTTAATGTGTTATTGAACAGTCACTTTAAATTTCTTGTTTACTTACTTGTAGTCTGCCCAGGTGACCTCAGTTTAAAATCAACTCCTTTAGAATTCTGACAGAAAGAGAAGGTACCTGATCCAAAACAATGCAAACATTGGGAATCTATCCTCTGACTTCATCAGGCTTTGAATCAAGCCCTTTAAGAAGCTGTTGTACACATTGAAACATTATACTTCCTCTCAGTAAGTTTTGCTCTGTGATACTGTGGATTTGAAGTAATGTAACTTCTCCTGTGTGTTAATCCAAATTTAGTCCCCAATCCAGAATAGCACTTGAAAACATTGCTAACATTCAAAAATAGTCCCATTGGAGGCAGCCACCTTTTAAAAATCAGGCCTTTAAGGTCTCCAGCTGAACACAGGCATTTGAAAAAATATATAGGCCTAAGTTTTCATGTATAAACTATGAATTGAGAGAATATTTTGGCTTTGATATAAACAGCTAAGCAGATATTATATTCAGCTTGATTCAGTTGTACTTTTCCAGTTTACTAGCGCGGACGCTGAGTTCAAGCTACTAGCGAGATGACTAATTAAAATCCCATTTTTAATGCCATAGTACAGGGATGAATGCACTGGATAGCTCCTTGCTTTGTATTTTTTTCATGCAATAGCTAGATGTTCCTGCTGTGTACCAGACATGAACTTGGATTCAAGTACTGCTTAATCAGTGTTCTTGATTTTCACTGGGGTCTGGTGATGGGATGTAAGTGTCTGCATTCATTTCAACAAGACAGTTTCAGTTGCATTCTCTCTTCTCTGTACCAAGTGTGCAGTAATCACGTCAGTGGTTCTCAAACAGGGGTACACATATCCCTGGGGTACACAGAGGTCTTTCAGCACGTACATCAAATCTTGATATTTGCCTAGTTTTTACAAAGGCTACATAAAAGCAGACAATGACTTGTTTTACACCGAAACATAAGTACAATGTTTCTATTACTGAAAAATTGCTTGCTTTCTCATTTCTACCATATCATTATAAAATCAATTTGAATACAAATACAAAAACATCACAGCACACTGTCTGATTTTGAAAGCAAGTAGTTTAAGTGAGGTGAAACTTGGGATATGCAAGACAAATCAGACTCCTGAAAGGGATACAATAGTCTGGAAAGGTTGAGAGTCACTGAACTAGAGGGCCAGGTCTTCACTAGATAAATGGGCTTTATCATTCTTGCCCTTTGATAAACATGAACACTGTTGAAGTTATGATTAGAGACATCAGCAATTTGTAAGCCAGATGTTCTCTGTGTGTTAACTAGAGTGGAAATTAAAGATGGTATTCCATTACACTTGGATGTCCTGTTTCTTGCCTCATGTTCTAGGACCTCTTTAAAATGTTTGTCATTTAACCATAGGCAACAACTCATGCCTCCTGATACTGTGAGGACACAATGTAAAGGAGAGGACATGAGAGGAGAGAGACAGACAGACAGACAGACGTACGTATCCTCTGGGCCAGGGCAGGCAATCCCACCAGCTCCTGGAAGGCTGAAGCATGTGCCTCTGGACCCAGACCCAGACCCGGCCCAGGGAGACACTTAGCACCAGAATCTCCCCAGAGCTCACGGGCACCTCAGCAGGGGAGGTACAAGGCATGGGCAATGCCCCTACCTCCAGCGGAGCAGAGGTCAGGTAACCTGCTCCTAGCCCCTTCCACAGTGACCTCCTGTCCTGCACCCAGGCCAGGGCCACCATGCTCTCCCTGCTCCACCCGAGTTACCTTTGGGGTCTTCCCACTGCATCTTCCCCCTCCTCCCCACCAAGTTCCTGGCTTGCTCGGCTGCTCTCCGTAGCAGCTAGGCACAGAGGGGGTGGGATGGAGCTGCTTCTTATGCCAGCTGAAGCTGGCTGCTCCAGGTCAATGCTCTGTGTAGCATGACAGCTGCCTGTGATAGCTGAGCTGGGGCAGGGGGAGGGAGGGTGACAGTGGCCCACCCCCTCTGCTCCCTGCCCAAGCCCAACTGCTGGGGACAGGGTCCAAGCAAGCCAGTGCCTGAGTCCCACCCCATCCCCCAGCACATTTCCAGTTGGCTCAGCCTGTCCCCAGGAGCTGGGCTGGAGTGGAAGAAGTGGGCAACTGCTGCTTCTCCAGCCAGGTTCTTGCAGGTAGCCATCACACTGCACAGAGCATCAACCAAGAGTGGCTGATATGAGAAGCAGCTCCATCGCACCCTTCTGCTTCCCACCTGGGCCTGCCTGCCAGGGACAGGGCCAAGCATACAAGGGGGACAGGCACAGCAGGGAAAGGGACCCCTTATCCCTCCCCCCCCAGCAGACCACACAGAAATCTGGGGGGCACTTGACTGTGCATGCCCCTCATAGGTCACCTATGACTTTAACTGCCCCTTTTCATCTATACTTTAGAAGAGATAATGCACACTTTCTCCAATGTGGATGATAGGGGGCAGCGGGGAGTGGGGGGTGGGAGAGATGCTTAACTTCTCTGTATTTCTAAGTCACACAGATAGTCAACAGCAGAGCCAAGACCTGAACCCAGATTTTCTACAAATAGCTATTTGTTTCCTAGTCATTCAACTACAAATGCCTCAGTGTTTTTATTTGCTTCCACGATACTAGATATGCATTGTGAGTCAAAGTTGAGAGGATCATACTAGAAGGGTTAGATCAGGATCTTGCTTAAGGACACACACAGGTGTTCAGATCTGGTGTTTTGACCAAGGCCACTCCCTACTTGGAGGGGATGTTTTTCAGCATCTTCTCCTTGAGTTCCCCCCCACTCCAGGAAATCTCAGCTAAGGCATACTGCTGCTTTTAATGAGCTAGCTTTCCTATGTCTACACAAGCTGTAAATTGCAATGCTGGTTGCAGTGTATGTGTAGCCTTACTTTCTTTGTAAGAGGATGATTGCTACTCTGGAATAGTTCCTCAGTTCAGTTACCAAAGAACTGGAGAGCCTGTACTTTTCAGAAAGCAAGAGCTCCATGGGCTCATAAAGAGATGAAAGGCAGAGGGATAGAAGAGCTTCACAAAACAGCAAGAAGGGATCCTTACAGTTCAGGCTGTTGTTTGAAGTTTAAGTCTGGCAAACTTTTATGCTTCTCAATTGATCTTACTGATGTCTGAGAGACTTTAAACAGTCAGTGTACCATGTGTCCAGACTGTTGCAGAAATAGTCACTTGAGATATTCAAATTAGCATTCACATCATAATCCTATTCTCCCTGACCCCAGGTTATGCTACAGTGTTGAGAAGGGCTTCTCGTTCTACTGTTTTGTATTGTTGCTTTAAAAAAAAATCGCTGGGCTGTAGGAGAGAAGCTGGATGTTCAAAAGAGATTGAGATGAAAGGCTTAAAAAAGGCCTTTTTCCTTGTACTTTTGCATTATAATTAAAGGATAGAGCCCAATTTAAGTCTCAGAACTGCTGTTGATATGGGTAACTCCCCTGACTTCAGTAGAGTGGACAACTCCAAGAACTCAAAAATTTAGTGAGGTCTCTTTCCCTCCTTCCCCCACCAAAAAAAAAATCATAAGATTTTTTTTTAAAGCCAATCACTTCAAAAATAAAGTTTGCGGCTTTGTCTTCTGGTTTGCTGGCAACAACCAAGATTCTCATAACATGACTCCAGAAGCTGGGTCTTTAAAAATCAAAAAAGACGATATGAGATGTCTAAGAATGGAAAAAGAGGTGGCCACACCAGCCTACTCCTGATTTTTTACTAGTGTGAGAATAAAGTTGTGTTTTCATACAGTCAGAGGCACATTAAACAAGCACTATTGACATGCCGTTTTCATTCATTATAATGAAGGGTAAGGCAGTGATGAGAAAGCGGTTTGTTTGCTTTGGCTAAAATGACAGGCCAGTAAAGTCATATTCACTCCCTCACCAACTCCCAGTCCTATGTCATGTACAACTTGGCCAGGCCCAATGATTGAGACAAACAAAATCTTGCTCATGAAAATAATTATGTATTATGGTAGTAGCTACTAGGACGGGTCCATTGTGCAAAGCATCACACAAGAATATAACAAAGACAGTCCCTGCCCTAAAGAGCTCACAATAAAAAAATTAAAAATAAAAAAAGGAAATTTAGGGATTGTTGCTGTCTGATGTGCAATCTAGGTCAGTGATGGGTTGTGTCACCACTTGCCCTGCAATCCTGGGTGCCTTGTTACTTTAGGTCCCAGCCTGGGACACTCAGTCAGCAAGCAGCATCCAGGTCTCACCCCTGTGTGTGCTTAAACAGACTTGGTTCAGCAGCACTGACCTGAGCGGCCTGTCTGCAGCGCCACTCTAGCTCCCACCAGCCTGGGTTATGGAAACCCCAACACACTCCCAGTCCTGAATTTCCCCCAAACTACGTGTCCTCAAGTTTGAAATCCTTTCCTGGACAGCTCAAAGAAGTCAGGTGTCTTTCTCCTTTAAAAAGAGGCGCACATGACTGCTTACGAACTTGAAAGGGAAGGGTATAACTACCCCATTTAACACAGCACTGGGTTGGTTTACAGTAAAAACAAACAAATTAGCAGTAGGACATAGGTCAAGTGATGCTAAGTAAGAGGACTAAAGTTAGACAGGGTTACAAGCAAATCAAAATGAAAACATACACCTAAAAGGCTGAAACTTGATCTAGCAAGATACAGACTTTGTTCAAGACCATTTCTCTCCCTATCTCCAACCTATATTCTCTGCCGTGACTATCTTTCCCTCAGTCAGGATCTTCCACAAAAGGACAAGGTGCTAGCTACCCTTTTCTTAGGTGAAACGTCTTTGCCTAAGTAGGTTTATCTCCTATATAAATCAGTTCTACAGACTTCAATACCCCCCACTGGTTGAAGGTCCCATCTTTCTCAGCTCACAAAAGGTCTGTTCCCTTGTGACTAGTGATGGATACTAGGGATGGCTTCTGTTTTTGGAAGAGATAAGCGAAGTTCAATGATTTGGTTTCAAGAGGCAGGATGTGCTCATGCTGTTTGCCTTTCCTAGGGGCTTCCAATCCTACTGTATGATTTCAATATAAAATGAGGCTTCCACTATTTCTGATTCCACCATGTTTAATTTACAAAGGAGACATAGCTAGCTGTGACGTCCCTCCTGTTTGGGCAAACAGTACAGCCTAATTCCTTATATAGTGTTTAATATCACTGTGAAATGTATGTAATCACCAGTGTGTCATAGCTTTCAGAAAAGTCCTCACTCTATACACTTTAATACAACATTGTATACAACCAGTTGCATCAATTCCTTATCATTTGAGGTTCAGTGCCCCTCTCTTTATAGGCCAATAAACCTTTGAAATGAATTCTTCTGACAAGTAAAAACCAGACTCAACTTCTCTCCTGCTGGGGGTAGATGGCATGCTCTTTTCCCTTGTTTGTCCTGCAAGGTTTACCTCCAACCCTTGTCAGCTTGATGGGTCAGTTTATGCAATATGTAGACACTCTCACTGGTCTTTCAAAGTACTTTGGAAGGAATTCCCAGGTGGGGTAAATTACATTCCTATGTCTGGGAAAGACCGGTTTACCAACCCCCTGGCATCCCTGGCTTAAACACACTTTAATAATCATTCCAGCAAATGCAAACTCCTAATACACATCACGTAAGAATATTAATGATCAGTGAGTTATTAGTTTTCAAATGATAACTCAAGGCATATTTTGCACGAAAAGATTGTAATTATGCTAGGCAAGAATACAGGGGTGCTTCATGTCACGAGGATAAATTCCTTTACCGCCTGTTGAGGAAGTCTTAGCCAGCTATTACATCCTCCAAACATCAATCTTAAACAGCATTTGAACCTGGTAGTGCCATATGTATTTTGTGTTGCCAGCACAGCTAACTGACGTTTGAATAGCGTAAAAGGGGGAGAGAGTATCACCAGGAACAAAAACGAAGTTGTGCCCAGTTGCTGCTACTAGGATTGGCAGAAGCAGCATAATTAAGGTCATCTCTAGAATGATTAGGTGAAAGCTATTTATGAATTTAAGCCAACATTGTAAAAACAGTCAGGTACTCAAATAAAGATTAGCACTGAGGCAAAGAAAAAAAAAGTAAATGGAGGGAAATTAGCTGTGTGATGCATTGAGGATTTTACTGGGCAACTCCCATTAAGTATTTCAAAGCATAATAATCCAGTCCTTCATTTCTAGGTAATCCAGTTGTCATGAAATTTGCCACATGTATGTATTTTCCCTTAGAACCAGGCAATGAATAAAGTTATCCCACAAAATATAAAGAAAATACATGTTGAGTGATATTTTTTTTAAAAAAGCACTACTACAAATCCTGGTAACCTTTAGGAGTGGGAGCATAATCATGGTTGTGTTGAGGAGTTACGCACCCATCATGAAAGTTTGATATATAGCAAAATGGGCTAATATGTGCTAGAGACCAATGTCAAAGTCCCCATTACCTGCTGGGAATAACCCCAAAACAATCATCCAGGCAGAAGAAATCAGCTGGTACTCAAAGAAGCACTCATCCAGCATGCAGTAGCCTACCTAGTTATCCAGAAGTTATCACTTGGTGTTTGCTGCAAGCATTGTTTGGCGTATTAGTATTCAACATTACAACAAGATGGGCAAAGCACCCTCTCCTCCCCAGTGCACAGCTCAGGAACAATGTGGCAGAATCAGCGTTCATTTCTCTCCTATCTACCACAAAGGTAATTCAAATCGGGGGTGGGTGTTCAAGTTAGCAGGCCTGGGATTAGACATTAGGGTGTTCTCTATGAAGGTCCCTCAAAACTGGTTTTTCTTTTCCCTACTGGTCTGTGGCAGTGCTAAAATGTGAAATGTGTTTGGGTCATCCAAGGAGGAAGTGCATATTTCTTGTTTTTAGAACTAGAGAGGTTCTTTTGCAACCTGAATTTGTACTGTTTAACTATTCTGTTGTTGTGGGGGAATGTACTGCATTTGTTTTGGTATTTGCAAAAATTGTGACTTTTTGGCAGTAGATTATGAAGCAAAGATTCAAGCTGACTATTTGACAGCAGCTTTGGTGCTTGCTTCAGTGAGTATATGAATCCATACCACAAGAATTACATAATCATGTTGCCTTGTCTGTGATATTGGTGCAATAACTGCAAAACAAAGCTGTGTTTGTGTCCTTTCAAAAGAAAAGGACTATACCCATCGGGAGACCAGTGATAGATATTGAATTATTTTCAGACTATATATTATATCTGGTGTTTCAATGTAATCAAAGATTCATTTGCATTTGCAATGCATTTCGCTGCATTTTTTAAAGGAAGAAAAATGTTTTAAAAATTACCTTATATTAAATGATTGTCAAGTGATCTGATAAGAGGCATTGTTAGGAATGAAGGAGGAACAATAAGGCAAAGACTTAGGCTATTAAGTTGTCTAGATCTTTTATCAGAGAAATGAAGGTAGAATTACAGCTGTTGCAAATGGGCTATGGAAAGACACTTCCCACCTCCATTCTCTTTATGGAAAATAGGAACAGTTTCAGACACCCAGAACTAGACCACCAAGATATGCTGGATACAAGTGAGTCAAATTCTCAGCAGCTATGGACTATGGAGAAACAAAATGGTCCAGAAAAGCCTCCAAGGGGTAAGTGGGGGAGCTGCCCAATCATAGAATAGCCCTCCTCCATGACCCTACAGACCATGAAAGCCCTTCCACAAAAAGATCCTCCTCTGTTGTTCATTCCACCCTATTGCCCATCCAAAGCTACAGCCATTCTCCAGGGCATCCTACTCCATCAGTGGGAACCCACAGTAGTTACTACTACTACTGTAGTAGTTACCTACTACTGTGGGTCTCTTCACCTTTAAACCTCCCTCACAGACGAGTAAAGTGCAGGATCAAGAACTACTCAATGGCATGTGTCCCTTAGCAATGCTGTTAGGGGAGTGGGACACAAGAACATGATAGAAGGGATCAGGTATTGACTTAGTGGAGTTGCAGCAGTTCTATACTGGTAATGGAGTGGAAAAAACCAAGCCCCCAAATCTTAGAGATGAGTTGGTTTAAACACAAGTTGTTTTTTAAAAACTGTACTAGGACACATTTATGAAAAATATTCTGAAGAGCCCAGTTTTGTACTCCCAAAGTTACCTGTGCAATTATCAGGGGGTCAGGCACCTGCTTGTTTTCTGAGGATCAAAAGAATCTTACCTGACTTTTATGCTACAGTTTATTTTTCTGGATAGGGTATGTGCACATTCTGGCTGGCCCTTCTCCTCCATGCTGAGACAGCTTGAAACAGCAAGCTACAGTTCCAATGCTACATTTGATAAGCTTATTAATGGCCTACATCCAAACAGTCATTCACAGCTGATACCATCAGAGAAAATGTGATATAACAGCATGCTCATTTCTCTACACTTCAGCATGATTTCTCTTAAATTCATTGTGCTCAATTTCTCCCAAGCACAGCATGTGAATATTCTGAATTTAGAAAGATTACTATAATAAATTTAGGATTGATCTTGCCACACTGATCCTAGTTCAAACCTACATTACAGTAGATATCAATATTTTCAGATGCTATTTTGTGTCTCATTTGCATACCTACTGCTTTCTTTAATATGCCCATACCTAGGGATTCAAATTATCTCTACAAAGTGGTGGTCCTATCTTAGCCTAATGAAGGCATTTGGTTAATTCCATAACATTTTAACGTACAATGATGCTATCAAGAGACCTGCCTTGGATCTCATTTATTTGGTTGCGGTTTTGGCTTCCAGATATAGGAGGAAAATTAGAGTGGACCAACAGGGGGAGATTTTGCAGAACCAGGACCGGGTCACAGTTACTGCAGATCTCCATGTGTCATGGGGAATATTTAATAGATTCCTATATCCCAAGGCTAGAAGGAACCAGTATAACCTAGTCTGACTTCCTGACCTATTCTGACCTCCTGTATAACAGGCCACAGAATCTGCCCCAAAATTCCTAGAGCATATATTTTAGAAAAAAAAAAATCCAATCTTGGATTTAAAAGTTGCCAGTGATGGAGAATTCACCATGGCCCTTGGTAAATTGTTCCAATGGTTAATTACTCACTGTTAAAAATTTGCACCTTAGTTCCAGCCTGAATTGGTCTTTAAGATAAATGGTTCTTGACTGACCCATACGGAGAGATGAGTGGTGTTTTAATTCTGTAGACCCTCATGACTTGAGAAACCTGGCCTGATATTTTTATGCAGATGAAAACGAAAAGAATGTGCTTAGATATATTATTGTAATGCTGTACATGGAAGAAAAAGGTGTCCCCTCTCATTCCTTCATCTGCTTACACTCTGAAGCATGAGAGTTCATTCTTGTTGAATATTATTCATAAGCTTCTTGCAAAGTGTCAGGATCCTGCAGATGATCTGTCCTATCTGAAATAAGATAACATTTATATTTCCTTCAAAACTTCCCCTCTTTGTATAAAAATAGTCAAAGTTTTCCTTCCTGAGGGTCAGAGACGCCACTACTTCTTTAAATGCCAGAACACCATTCAGAGATAGAAACAAAACAACTTGACAAAGGATGTCTGGATAATTTCCCATCATTTCTCATCGGGGTAAACAAAAACAAAACCCAAACCACAACCAATAGTTTCCTCTACAAAATGAATTGCTCTCAAAGCTAGTCATTGGCGGCCATCAGCCTGATTACTTTAGCCTGACAGATATGATCCTCAAGGGGTTATGTTCAAGTAGTTCTCAACATATTAGTTTGCTGCCTTGTTTCTCAGCTTTTACTGTTGTTAATATATCCAGAGTCTGCCCGTTCAGCTCTCAACCTTTTAGCAAACAATGGCAAACTAATTCCCACAACAGACACTTAAGAAAGTTTCCCCTGAAGTCAATGAAGCTTCACAAATTTACAGCAGCTGAGGATCTGGCCCTTAGAGTTCAACCCAATGCTCAAGGAAGATGGCAAATTGAAAATAAGGGAACTTGGAGTCTGCAGAACAGGCATAGGAAATGCAGGAAGGTTTCATTCTACTCCATGCTATTCTTTAACTCTCACCTTGAAAGACTACCTTTAAGGTACAAAAAGTATCAGTCTCCAGGCCTGCATCAGCACAGTGTGTGTGTGTGTGGAGGTTGCATTTATACTGCTCTTCCCAGACCTCCATCCTAGGCCAGACCGCCACACCTCAGCACAGAGAGAGAGGCTAGTCTCAGAACTGCCCTACTTTACATTCACTGCCAAGAGCCTCCAAACCATGCCCACTTATTCCACAGAGACACTCCCCTTTCAACAAAGGCCAGGAGATGTGGGTGGCACAAGCAGAGCTACCGGGGCCTTATGCCACTGGACTATTGCCTAGGCAGGGGAATCTTCAACTGGCTATATCTGTTTAGCTTACGGTTTATTTGCATTGGCACAAAGCAGCTGTAGGCTCCAGCTCTTCAGTCACATTTCTGAGTGGAGATTTAAGCAAACACTTTTCAGAGGGATGGGGACCATCAAGTAATTCACATAGGCCACAAAACATGTGCCAGATGGCGATTACTTCCCAATACTACCAACCTAGGCAGAGATTCAAGCCAATGAAGACTCCATGTCCCATTACCAGTCTCAGTTGGGAACGAATTCATGGTCCCACTCATCCAGCTCAAGGACCAGTACAGCCTTTGCTACCCTCTTGTCAATGTTTGCTCAATTCCATACTAGACCAGTGCACTGACTGGAATAACCTCCTTTGGATAGGCAAAACCTAAGACAACTCAATGTCTAGTTGTTCCTACCCATGCCATATCTACTTCCAGCATTCTCAATAGTGGTTTCTGTTTATTTATCTAAGGCCCACTGAGTGTTTTACCAAGGAAGGACTGAATAAAAATAGAGTCATGTCTTCAGAATATGGCCCCTTAGGAATAGAGCACTTTAAGTGAACATAAACAATAGACGCACTTGCATTTAGTACAGAGTAAGTTTTGCAGTAAAACTGCTATTTTATACAGACATTGCATTTCAATTAATGATTTGCTCAATATACTGCATTTACTTTTTCATTAAGATTTCAGTGTCTTCTCACTCTGCTCAGAGGAGAAACATGACCCCCAGTAACAGACTTTTGATCACATTTTCAAAGCAATTAGAATTTAGGCAAAATAAACTTGCCCACTCCTAAATCATCATCTTCCTCTGTTCCCACCCCTGCCTTTTAATCCTTCACTTCATTAGCTCATCACTGAAAGAACAATGAAGCAAACAAAACTGAGCAAACCAACCGTCTTATCATTAGAGAAAGTTGATGAATTATCTACTTGTGCTGGCCACAAAGCGTACCATTGCTGATCTGAGCAATTACATATATTCACCTTGAAAGATACAATACATGCAAAAGGATAATTACTCATGCACAAGAGGCTCTCAGACAGGTCTGTTCCTCTCAGCACTTACAGGAAGCATTTTCTCCCCCCTTTTTCAAGCCCTTCACAAACAACAATTAACCTCTGGAAGCTGCTGTGAGAGTTAAGTGACTCGGAGAAGGCCATGAGTGAGTCAGGTTTAGATTTCAGAGTGGCAGCTATGTTAGTCTGTATCAGCAAAAAGAACGAGGAGTCCTTGTGGCACCTTAGAGACTAACAAATTTATTTGAGCATAAGCTTTTGGGGGCTAAAAGCCACTTCATTGGATGCATGCAGTAGAAAATACAGTAGGAAGATATATACACATACACAAAAATGGGTGGTGCCATACTAACTGTAACAAGACTAATTAAGGTGGGCTATTATCAGCAGGAGGAAAAAAAACAAAACTTTTGTAGTGATAATCAGGATGGCCCATTTCAAACAGTTACTCACACCTTCTTGTCAACAATAGGGGAAAATTAGCATGGGGAAATAGTTTGACTTTGTGTAATGACCCATCCACTCCCAGTCTTTATTCAAGCCTAATCTAATGGTGTCCAGTTTGCAAAAAATTAATTCCAATTCTGCAGTTTCTCATTGGAGTCTGTTTTTGAAGTTCTTTTGTTGGAGAATTGTGACTTTTAGGGATGAAATTGAGTGACCAGGGAGGTTGAAGTGTTCTCCAACGGGTTTTTGAATATTATAATTCTTGACATCTGATTTGTGTCCATTTATTCTTGTGTGTAGAGATTGTCCTATTTGGCCAATGTACATGGCAGAGGGGCATTGCTGGCACATGATGGCATATATCACATTGGTAGATGTGCAGGTGAACAAGCCTCTGATGGTGTGGCAGATATGATTAGGTCCTATGATGGTGTCCCTTGAATAGATATGTGGGCAGAGTTGGCAATGGGATTTGTTGCAAGGATAGGTTCCTGGGTTAGTGTTTTTGTTGTATGGTTGCTGGTGAGTATTTGGTTCACGTTTGGGCTGTCTGTAAGCGAGGACTGGCCTGTCTCCCAAGATCTGCTCAGAGACTCGTTCACCTGCACATCTACCAATGTGATGTATGCCATTATGTAGATTGGCCAAACCGGACAATCTCTACGCAAAAGAATAAATGGACACAAATCAGATGTCAAGAATTATAACCCATTTTTTCATGTTGTGTGTTATATAGTTATTAACAGGGAAGGTTCCAGAACAATCAGGAACTTTCTGGAAACAATTAAGGCAGACAGGCTGATTAGAACACCTGAAGCCAATCAAGAAGCAGCTAGAATCAATTAAGGCAGGCTAATCAGGGCACCTGGGTTTAAAAAGGAGCTCACTTCAGTTTGTGGTGTGCCTGTGAGGAGCTGGGAGCAAGAGGTGCAAGAAACTGATAGTGAGAAGGCATACTACTGGAAGACTGAGAAGTACAAGCATTATCAGACATCAGGAGGAAGGTCCTGTGGTGAGAATAAAGAATGTGTTGGGAGGAGGCCATGGGGAAATAGCTGAGGAGTTGTAGCTGTCACGCAGCTGTTACAGGAGCCACTGTAGACAGCTGCAATCCACAGGGCCCTGGGCTGGAACCCGGAGTAGAGGGCGGGCCAGGGTTCCTCCCAATCCTTCCATCCCCGCCAACTCCCGACTTGATACCGGAGGAGTTGAACTGGACTATGGGTTCCACCAGAGGGGAAGGTCTCTGGCCTGTTCCCTGATCCACTAGGTGGATCAACAGAGACAGTAGGGATTGTTTTTCTTCCTTTCTCCATACTGGCCAGTGATGAGGCTAACTGAGTGAATGGCAGATTTGAGCCACGAAAGTGGCCAAACTGAGGGCTGCCGTGAACCTCTGTGGTGAGAAAAATCTGCCAATAAGCACAGGACCCACCAAGGCAGAGGAGGAACTTTGTCACTATATAATACAAAAATAAAATCTTCCTACTGTATTTTGCACTGCATGCATCCGATGAAGTGGGTTTTAGCCCACAAAAGCTTATGCTCAAATAAATTTGTTAGTCTAAGGTGCCACAAGTACTTCAGATTTAGATGTGCAATTAGAATTTTGTTTCTGGGTAGCAATATCGTGTTCAAACCACATGTCACCAAGGATTAGGAGAACATTTTGGCACAGCCTTACTCACACAATTAATACTGATAATTCTGTAGTGTTTTATTCCAGCTTTGCACTCCCTTTACTCAGGGATAAATGATACATAGGAACAAGGCTGGGCAGAATCAGGCCCTGGCTAAACCACAGTATTTGCAATATAACAAGGTTCCCCTATATTTAGGGGAAACACTAGAGTAGTTCATGTTGCTGGGTAATAGAAGCCTTACATGTGGTGCTGAATGAATAATGCATGGTCAGTTTAGTTATTCCAACAGATCTGTGTTACAGCCATTTTAAGATAATTTTATAATTACCTCTAGTTACCTCAAGATAAATATATTCAAGGCATTTTAATGTGTTATCAACTATTTCTTTGGGGGCCATATTCTGTTCTGAGCTATGCTGAATTCTCATTAGAGACTCCACTGATGTCTGGAGTTCTACTGGCATAACATGCTAGGCTACATTCTGCTCTGGTACCTTAAATTTAACCTATCCGTTATATAAAATTTAAGATTAATAGTGGAACAAATTCCTGAATCCAAATGTTCCTCCTCCTCTTTCTCTGTTAGTGTGCATCTATGTGTAGTAGACAACTGCTCTAATACTTCAGCTGTGCCACTTGATGAATTGTATCTTGCATGCACTTGCACCAGGCCTGATCAGTTTCCCACTGAAGCAGCAATGGTGCCTACTGCAGGTAATTCTCTTTGGTACTGCTGCAAGCATTAGTAAAGCACCAGAGCTAGCTGTGTATTGTTCAATATAGATGTACAGAGAAGAGGTTATGGACAGTATAGTTGCCATTCCACTTTATACTTCTTTTTTTTTGGGTGGGCAAGGCCTGTAGACTAAGTATTTCCTATCTAAGGATATGCCTATGCTGATGCTGGAGGTGTAATTTCCAGGCCCAGTAGACAACGGGCCCAAGCTCTGATTATTTATAACAGGTTAGCTCAACCACTCTGAGGCCCTTAGGCACATACAGGGGGGCAGGCAAGCCTGCCCTGCTGCCTGTGCAGCTGCACTGCTATGTTTAGTGCATCCGCCTGATCAAAGCTAGTGTAGGTATGTCTGTCTGACTTGGAAATTACACCTCCAGCATCAATGTGGACAAAATGAAGTATGATGGCACAAGGCACCACACAGGTAGACCAGGGCCCACACGCAGTCTTTCCACCAGCCCAACAGAACAGCATCAGTTTCACCAACAACTATCCCTGCTGAAGCAGAAGGCAAGAGTTGCCTCTTTGCAAAGAGGTGACAAGGGGATTTAAAACAGGTCAGGAAATCCCTTCTGTGTTCTAAAGCTAGAGGAGTTGTTGCTTTATGGGAAATGAGGGAGAGAAGGGGTTACAGGAAAGTCTACAGATGCATGGTGTTGGAGATGAATGAATGATTATTGAACACATGTCTGATTTGCTGTGTCTACAGAGCTACTACATCCTAGTATGACCATGACAGCAAGATGCAAACAAAGCATGCATGCAAGATAATGCAACATGACATTTTAATCTTGAGCAGAGAGAACCTAGCTTTCTGGCTGTGGCTGCCTGCTGTCAACTCAGATAGGAAGAAACCAGTGGGAAGAAGCGGAGTGGAAAATAAAGTACCCATAGTAGAAAGGTCTGAATCAACAGTATACAGGACAAACTGATTTTGATAAAGTTATTTTGGGGGGTTAACATACCTTAATTGAATTTCAACCATTAATCTTTCAGTCTGATGCAAGGCACTGCATTTAGCCATATGGAGTGGAAATCTATCAACTGCATGAAAAAACTTGTACAGATACAGACAGACATCATCTTCCTTTCCAAATGCAAACAGATGGACATCGTACCAAAAGGACTGAAGGTAAAAAATCCATTACAATCTACATACCACACAGACTATGCTGACAGCTTGTGCCACACGCTCTCAAAGAAACTGCACCTGATCAACATCCTCTACAGCAAACAGGGAAAGATTAAGAATGAGCTCTCAGAACTGGATACTCTCATAAAAAACCAACCTTCCACACAAACTTCCTCGTGGCTGGAATTTACTAAAACTAGACAAGCCATTTACAACGCATACTTTGCTTCTCTACAAAAGAAAAAGGACACTAAACTTTCTAAACTACTACATGCTACAAGGGGCCACAGCAATGGTTCCCTCAACCCACCCAGCAATATTGTTAACCTATCCAACTATACTCTCAGCCCAGCAGAAGAAGCTGTCCTATCTCGGGGCCTCTCCTTCTGCCCCTCCCCCCCACGAACATGATACAATTCTGTGGTGACCTAGAATCCTATTTTCGACGTCTCCGACTCAAGGAATATTTCCAAAATACCTCTGAACAACATACTAATCCACAGAGGCCTCCCTACCAACATTACAAAAAGAAGGATTCTAGGTGGACTCCTCCTGAAGGTCGAAACAGCAGACTGGACTTCTACATAGAATGCTTCCGCCGACGTGCACAGGCTGAAATTGTGGAAAAGCAGCATCACTTGCCCCATAACCTCAGCCGTGCAGAACACAATGCCATCCACAGCCTCAGAAACAACTCTGACATCATAATCAAAAAGGCTGACAAAGGAGGTGCTGTTGTCATCATGAATAGGTCGGAATATGAACAAGAGGCTGCTCGGCAGCCCTCCAACACCACTTTCTACAAGCCATTACCCTATGATCCCACTGAGAGTTACCAAAAGCAACTACAGCATTTGCTCAAGAAACTTCCTGAAAAAGCACAAGATCAAATCCGCACAGACACACCCCTGGAACCCCGACCTGGGATATTCTATCTACTACCTAAGATCCATAAACCTGGAAATCCTGGGTGCCCCAGCATCTCAGGCATTGGCACCCTGACAGCAGGATTGTCTGGCTATGTAGACTCCCTCCTCAGGCCCTACGCTACCAGCACTCCCAGCTACCTTCGAGACACCACTGACTTCCTGAGGAAACTACAATCCATCGGTGATCTTCCTGATAACACCATCCTGGCCACTATGGATGTAGAAGCCCTCTACACCAACATTCCACACAAAGATGGACTACAAGCCGTCAAGAACACTATCCCCGATAATGTCACGGCTAACCTGGTGGCTGAACTTTGTGACTTTGTACTTACCCATATCTATTTTACATTTGGGGACAATGTATACCTTCAGATCAGCGGCACTGCTATGGGTACCCGCATGGCCCCACAGTATGCCAACATTTTTATGGCTGACTTAGAACAACGCTTCCTCAGCTCTCGTCCCCTAACGCCCCTACTCTACTTGCGCTATATTGATGATATCTTCATCATCTGGACCCATGGAAAAGAAGCCCTTGAGGAATTCCACCATGATTTCAACAATTTCCATCGCACCATCAACCTCAGCCTGGTCCTGTCCACACAAGAGATCCACTTCCTGGACACTACAGTGCTAATAAACAATGGTCACATAAACACCACCCTATACCGGAAACCTACTGACCGCTATTCCTACCTACATGCCTCCAGCTTTCACCCTGACCACACCACAAGATCCATCATCTACAGCCAAGCTCTGCGATACAACCGCATTTGCTCCAACCCCTCAGACAGAGACAAACACCTACAAGATCTCTATCAAGCATTCTTACAACTACAATACCCACCTGCGGAAGTGAAGAAACAGATTGATAGAACCAGAAGAGTTCCCAGAAGTCACCTACTACAGGACAGGCCTAACAAAGAAAATAACAGAACGCCACTAGCCGTCACCTTCAGCCTCCAACGCATTATTAAGGATCTACAACCTATCCTGAAGGATGACCCAACACTCTCACAAATCTTGGGAGACAGGCCAGTCCTTGCCTACAGACAGCCCCGCAACCTGAAGCAAATACTCACCAACAACCACATACCACACAACGGAAACACTAACCCAGGAACTTATCCTTGCAACAAAGCCCGTTGCCAACTGTGCCCACATATCTATTCAGGGGACACCATCACAGGGCCTAATAACATCAGCCACACTATCAGAGGCTCGTTCACCTGCACATCCACCAATGTGATATATGCCATCATGTGCCAGCAATGCCCCTCTGCCATGTACATTGGTCAAACTGGACAGTCTCTACGTAAAAGAATAAATGGACACAAATCTGATGTCAAGAGTTATAACATTCGTAAACCAGTCGGAGAACACTTCAATCTCTCTGGTCACGCAATTACAGACATGAAGGTCGCTATCTTAAAACAAAAAAACTTCAAATCCAGACTCCAGCGAGAAACTGCTGAATTGGAATTCATTTGCAAATTGGATACTATTAATTTAGGCTTAAATAGAGACTGGGAGTGGCTAAGTCATTATGCAAGGTAGCCTATTTCCCCTTGTTTTTTCCTACCCCCCCCCCAGACGTTCTGGTTAAACTTGGATTTATGCTGGAAATGGCCCACCTTGATTATCATGCACATTGTAGGGAGAGTGGTCACTTTGGATGAACTATTACCAGCAGGAGAGTGAGTTTGTGTGTGTATGGGGGTGGGGGGGGTGAGAAAACCTGGATTTGTGCTGGAAATGGCCCAACTTGATTATCATACACATTGTAAGGAGAGTGATCACATTAGATAAGCTATTACCAGCAGGAGAGTGGGGTGGGAGGAGGTATTGTTTCATGGTCTCTGTGTATATAATGTCTTCTGCAGTTTCCACAGTATGCATCCGGTGAAGTGAGCTGTAGCTCATGAAAGCTTATGCTCAAATAAATTGGTTAGTCTCTAAGATGCCACAAGTACTCCTTTTCTTTTTGCGAATACAGACTAACAAGGCTGTTACTCTGAAACCAGACCTTACTGTGGTTTTAATCACATTTCCCCCATGAAATGTCCCTTTGCCTTTTATTTAAAAAGTGTTGGGGGTGGAGGGAAGAGGGTTCCTTAAAGAAAAAGGGCTATCAGCATACATGAAAGATGAAGCAAGTTTTAAATTGTATTATTCCTCCTCCCCCCGACCTAACAGACATCCAAACTGGTGGATGTGAAATGCTCCAGCTTCAGTGAAGCTACTCCTGTTCTACAAATGAGAAAAGATATAACATTTGTATTTCCATAACATGGAGCCAGGGTTATCTTTCATCCGTTTAGATGTGTATTTATAGCATGTAATGAATATTATTCCTTTTTCAGGCAATTCTCTTTGGAGCTGTTAGGGAACCAAGTTTGAAAACACTCACTCACTATAGCTGGTTAGAAAATTCAACTAAGTGTATTTTCCTAAAATATGTGGTTTCCAAGCCAAAACATTTCACACAGAGATGTATTCATTCTGACAAAAGTTTTTGACAGGAAGCTTTGAGGTCCAGGGCCCTTGGGTCACTTCAGAGCAGAGAAAGAACACAAATTGAAAACCTGACCTTTTTGATCCAAGCGAACATTTAGACAATTCTGTTTGACAAAAAGGTTTTGTTTTTGTTCCAATGCAGAACAAAAAAAATTGAAACCTCAAAATGTTGGCACAAAATGGAGTTGTCCTCTAGTCAGCTCTACTACTCACAAGTCAAGTAACTCACATACTTAAGGTGTCTGTTGGAGTGACCCAAAAGAGCCAATTTACCTACGTAGGTTGATTTTCCTAATTAAGGGCAAGTAAAGTCCATGACTCAGGGGTTGCTAAGCATGACAGAAGTCCATGGACTTTCAGTGATTCTTTGGAATTCTTCAGTATGTTAGAGAGCTTTGCCCCCTTACAAAGCCAGTTGGAATTCCATCCCCTAATCCTGGACATCCTGCAAGATCCATGATCTAATGTCATCTCCAGGGATTCACAAAAACTGAACCTTTTCATTCACACAGAGGCCCTATTACTTTTGTAGATGATCCCTCTTCCAACCCTGACAATTAAAAAAAAAAAATTGTCTACAACCCTAATACCAAATTACCATGACTTTAGCCTTTGGAATCTAAGAGATTTAGTGTTGTTAACTTTCTTGGAGTCTACTGCTGATTGCTGGGCATGATAAAAGTCTAGATATCGCATAAGAAAATGAAGTACTGCCATGCGGTTTTTATGAGGCTATAATACAGTTAGTTGATAAACTACAAAGCTGGAGGCAAAGTAAACTGTCCCATCAGGGAACAGGATTATTGCCTCATAAAACAGCACAATGGTATTATTTTTCTATTGCACTGAAAGCAGTTAAAAATTGATTTAATTCTACTCCCTGCCCTCCCCCATTCAACTTGTTCTTACTGGAATTCCAGGAAAAGAAAGCTTCTCAAACTTGCAGTGGCTCAATGATAGGCCACGATTAGCTCTCCAAAAAAACCCAGGGCATTCCAGAAGTTACAGCTGAACAGTCAACCTTAGAACGTGCCTCTCTGAGCATGACTTATATTAGGAACTCTATGTTGTAATTCTACAGTGAATATTTAACAATATACGGTGGCAAGCTACCATTTCTTTGGCACAAGTCCTATTTAGATTATTAATATAAAATGGTCCCATTGTTGGCAACATTCACCCATGGAGAGGGCCAGCACAAGGCCTATTCTGGTTGATATACCATTGGGTCCCTGTTTTTAGTAACAGTGTTTAAGTGAGGTGCTCAGATCCATCCACAAAAAAAATTATGGTTCCATACTTTTGTCCCTCTTATTTGGTTAACTGCCTTATTACCACAACAGTGGGGCCCTAAGTACAGTGCCAGAATCCACATTACAACTTTGTTTCATATATTAGACACACAAAATTATTGAATGTATTGGTCTCCCATACTCTGTCACTACCTATTACCATTCACCAGTCATTGTTGGTCAATTTAGTCATCAAGGTGAGTGCTTTGTCCAAATTGGACAATGTGTAGTCTTATGTATATTTGTGAACCTTGTTTAATTAGTTATCTTAGTGCCATGGCTAGTGGTGGGTACATTAAGTGCCTGGTTTACACCCACCACTTCTAGCTTGTAGTGACGCAAGCATATTCATTCACAAAAGGTTACCCAATTAACAGAGGTCCAGAGTGTTGACGTGACTTGCCTGGGGTAACACAGCAATTCATTGGCAGAGCTGGATATAGAATTCAGGGGTCCTGAATCCACCTTTCCTAGGTCTACACTTACATAGTGCCGATACTCTACATGTTACTGTATGTAGCTACACACCACAGTGAAAGGCTCTGGTAGCTCCTGCACGGAGGCAGCAGAACATGATATTTTGGGCAGACATAGGAGACAGTCCATGGGCATTTAGAGAGCCATCTAGGGTATGTACCCTGGGGGTTCAGGCATTAGGGCACTCTAGTCCCCTAAGCTGTGGCTCACTGTCTACACTGCTATTTATACCAGAGCTAGCTGGCTGTGCAGTGTCTGTACTCTGCGTACCACCACAAATGTAAATGTATCTTAAGACTGCCTGTCAACATTAAGATGTTTAGGAATCCACGTCTCTTCAACTGAAGTAATAACTAACTTTCTTCCCATGAATACTAGACCTCAAAGAAGGTATTAAAGAATTAGGGGGGCAGTTTCTTCTCTAGGCCTCCATTCCTTTTCTTCAATTTCCTCCAGTTTTTTTTTTAAACCACCACCTTCTAGACTTCCAACGCCTTTTTCCACAAAGAAAGTTTTGAGCCCTCAAGCCTTTTCATCTGAACCCATTTGTACTAATTCTTGTATTTCTTCAGCGGATGGATTAATAAGGACTTCACATCTTTGAAAGGCCAAATGAAAGCAGCCATCATTAGCTGGGTTACAGTGGTAACCAGCTCCCACTTGAAGGTTCAGAGAGTGAGGAATCTCCGTATCTTGTGGTCCTACTGCACAGGGCTCTAATTTCAGCATCAGCTCTCTTTAGGTGGTATAGTTATAGATGTGTTGGCTCACTTAAATATAAAGTTTTCTGAGGAGCCTGCTGGGAATGAAAAGCCACCAGTCATTACCTCACCTAGCTAAATAATTACCTCCTCTAGTAGGTTCTTTTTAAAGGCAAAGTCAGTTTTTAACCCAATCTTGTAATGGACTCAGGACATCTTGCAGATTATGAGCTGTACCTAGAGCATCAGACATGCCTATCATATACTAAGCTATGTTCTAATCCATAAGTACACCCACTTATTTCAGTAGGGCTATTAATGGTCTAAGGCAGGGGTGGGCAAACTTTTTGGCCTGAGGGCCACATCAGGGTTGCAAAACTGTATGGAGGGCTGGGTAGGGAAGGCTGTTCCTCCCCAAAAAGCCTGGCCCCTGACCCCACCCACCCCCTCCCACTTCCTGTCCCAACTGCCCCCTCAGAACCCTTGCCCTATCCAACCCCCGCCCCGCTCCCTGTCCCCTGACTGCCCTGACCCATATCCACACCCCCTGCCTCCTGACAGCTCCCTTGGGACCCTCACATGTATCCAACACCCCCGTCCCCTGACCAACCACCCCCCCAGAACCTCAGCCCAATCCAACTGCTCCCTGTCCCCTGATTGCGCCCCCCCCTGCAGAACCTCTGCTCCCCCACCAGAATCCCCTGCCCCTTATCCACCCCCCACCCCACCCCGTTCCCTGCCTCCTTACCATGCCGCTCGGAGCAGCAGGAGCTTGCAGCCCCACCGCCTGGCCAGAGCCCGCCATGTCGCCCAGCAGGAGTGGCGGGCCAGAGTGCTGGTGGAGTGGAGAGGTGAGGCTGCACGGGAGTGGGGACAGCAGGGGAGAGACCGGGGGCTAGCCTCCCTGGCTGGGATCTCACGGGCTGGGCAGGACGGTCCCATGGGCCAGATGTGGCCCACGGGCCGTAGTTTGCCCACCTCTGGTCTAAGATATTCCTAGGTGCTTTCTATGCAGAAAAGACATGCACCTTGCCCTAGGAGCTTGCAGTACAGAGTGGGAGCGGAAACGAGATCTCTCAGCATATCCAATAAGCCTACCAGTATGGGTCAATGGTAGTGGGTTTGTGGTACTGTATGGACACCTGGCAAACAAATCTGAGACAACTAGCTCTTTCCCAGAAGGATGTTTCTTCAATCAGCAAGAATGAAGCAAATTTTGGTCAACAGAGACCCACACCAAACTCAGATGGGTGAGTCCGATCTCACACCAGCTTTAGACTGCTGTAGCTCCACTGATTTCTCCTGAGCTACACCAGTGCAAAAAAGTAATGAGATCAGAAAAGCCCGCCACCCCCCACTATTTATCAAAAATGGTTTATATACAGAGCTTTTTCAAGCAATGTATACTTGTTCTAGATTTGAAGTTTGAAAGTATAATCTAAATTCCATACACACACTGACTTGTATGGACTTACATTTTGTGGCCTTTGAACGAGTTTATAAGCAAGCCTGTCTCAATCATCGTCTCGGCTACTTGAAGCAGCAAACTTTACTTTCCAAGTTGAAGTCTACTTTGGCTGCTCTTTCCTGTTATGCTCAGTACTGAAGTCATGAAGATTAAAAACCAGGAACATTTTCTAAAAGTCTGTTCAGATTTGGTTTGTTGGCTAGGAGGTGATTTGATTATATGCCTGCTTATCTTTCTTGAAATCAGTCCAAAAAAGTCTGCATTTTTCTACTCTGGTTCCATAGTGAAATTGCAATGTCTCAGTTCTGTATTTTCAACAGTTAAAACATTGTTTTAGGGCATCAAGTGTCTCCAGTTATTATGAAATAGTATTTAACTTCAGTTTGTTAGCAATATGAATGTGTGTTTGAGTAATAAGTTCAAATCGTCACCACATTCTGAGAAATGAACTGAAATGTTTAAAGACACACAAAAAGTAGTTAAGGGCCTAGGTAAGTGAGGGTAAATCTTTTGATACATACTCAAAGCTCAAGTGAACTTTTTTGGATGGAGAAATGATACTAAATTGGGAATTTAAATTATTCCCCGATCCTAATGTTGCATTCTCAATATCTAGCTATTGCCAGAGCCCAGAGGTGAAATCCTGCCTCCTTTGAAGTCAATGACAAAAAACTCATTAATTTCAGTGGGACCAGGACTCTACCTCTATGATACGAGGCTATGAATGTTGTAACCACCTCATTTACAACCCCACAGACCAAACAATCTCTACTCCTCCCAGCTATCCTTGGGAATGCGTCCACACTGTGCAGTGGCCTTCAGCATACCACCCCCTCACCCTAATGGATTTCTCCCAGCCTCTGTCACATCCCTAACCAACAAAAAACCTCTCTCACTCTGGTGAACCGTATGTGTGTGCCTGCCTTAGCTGCTTCCTCTCGAATCAAAATAGGTAGCTGAGGAGCCAACAGAGAGCTAATTGGAGACCTGATTTTCACCCACCAAAAGCAACATATAGCCATAATGCACCAAAGACTCCCCTGCACGATTCTGAGAGTGGGTGGTGTGCACACAGAGTATGGCTGGGTGCAGGAGGAGAAGTTGTGATACAATCCCAAACTCTTCTCACAAACCAAGCTTCACCCCATTCATGATACAAATAGGAGATGCCAGTCTCTCATTATGCAGGTATCATAATAAAATCAACTATGTTGATCAGTGAAATTGTTAGTTCTGAAGCCTACTTGTGAAAGTTTGTTAACATTGCTACCACCACACCAAAAGTTCAGGACTCAGAACTGTTATATTAAGCTATTTGCAGATGATTCAGGCATGTATTGCTGCACTGATTTATTCTTGCTTTATAGTTTAAGAGGCTCTCTCTGCAATCATAAGTGTCAGTCCTGTCTATTTAGATTGCAAGCTCTGTAGGACATCAACTGTCTTAACATATGTACAGTGCCTGGCACAATGGGACCCGATCTCAGTTTGGGCCTCCTAGATTCTACTGGAATACAAGTACAAAAGAGGAACTGGAAACTCAGCATACAAACAGATGCTGATGAGAAGTAGTGTTTACACTTTGTCCTCTTCCCTCCTAGAATCTCTCTATTTGAAAGAAAACTGACACTACTTAAAGGAGTCCGGTACTTTAAAATATTCTCCCCTTAAAATAATTTAACACTTGGCTGACCTTACGCTACTGTAAGAGCTGTGAAAACTTGGCAGTTGTAGTTCAAAGTTTCTTGCACGTAATTTTGTTCTGTTTTTGTTTGCATAAGTTCCCAAACTTGGACTCTGGCAGTGTTGGATTTTAACATATTCCAAGTCTCAAAAATTAAATAAAAAATCCTTAGCAGGAACTGTCCAGTTTTGCTTAGATAGATTAAAAAACTAGAACTGAGAAAGCCAGCTTTTGCCTTTCTAAAACCTCACTGGTTGAGTTAAGGTTTCCCAGACTTTACCTTGTTGACTCAGATACAGGTCCCATTTTATTCAAGTCACTGAATTTTGAGGATTAAGGGATAGTTTGGATGAAGAGTTCCAGTTCTGGCTAAGCTCCAGTTACCACCACATAATACTAAGAGGGGACTGGAGAGGAATTACAGATCCTAGAGGGCACTCCCCAGGACTCTGAACATCCTATACAGTAGGTGCAGTCATGAAGAGTGCCTGGTTTCCAATAGGACCTCAACCATGCCCATTCAGTCTTTGGCCTCCTCGCTGAGACTTCCAACAAGAGTTCCCATTAGTGATGTCCATTCTGGGGATGGTTTATGGGACCCATGCTACAAGCGACTGAAAACCAAAAACTCATTTCACTTATGCCACTCAACAGCAGTCAGATGATATCGCCTTTGGATTGCTATTGACCGGCATGGAATTCAAGTCAATGACCTTTAGGAGAAGGCCAATCTTCTGTACCATAACTATTATTTTTATATTCAGAAAAAAAAATCTGACTCCAAGACATGCATAATTATTGGCACCCAGCATCAACTGCTCTGTAACCGAGCCAGACAGATCCTGAAATCTTTAAATGACTCAATCAACAGCATTCTCTTAGCAAAAAGAATAATGAATTGCTGTATATTCATCCTCCACTTGCCTGGGGACAGAGTCACAAATCATTTAAAATACATTAAATAGTCTCATTCCAAAACTTCCTGGGGATGGAATTCCATCTGTACCTGGAAAGAAACTTGCATGATGCAAAAACACCTAAGGCAAACCCCTGACCCCAACGAGTGTTGTGTGTTGACTTCAATAGAGGCTGGGATTTCACCCCTAATGCTTCAATATGGTAGACGTATAAAGCTCTGACACTACATTCCTGGACTAGAAACCATGGTCTCAGGACCTGAAGACTACTATGGACAATAGATAATGGGGTACTTGCTTCGCTGAGTACAGGCTCTAGAAGACAGACTTCAAACCCTGTGAGACCAACTCCTTCAAATATAGGAATGGCCAGCTTCCCAAATCATCACAGCTCTACAGTGCCACCCATGCAAACTTGAAAACACATAAACATTTGAACAAACAACAATATGGCTTAACCAGGATTTGGAGAAGCCAGATTTACCAATACCTCCTGGCCTACCTCACAGGGATGCTCTGAGTTAAATTGTTTGCAGAGTATTTTAATATCTTCATATGAAGCTGCTATAGAGGTACAAAATGAGCCAGCAGAGGATTTTGTTTTAGAGCAAGGCCTTTTTAGATGAATTGCGTGTGTCTCGTATGCTCTCATACTCTAGAAGCGTATTCTGCAGACAATGTGCTGTTTTGCGATACTTTTCTGCAATGTCATGGGGCATTTGGAGAGACACATGCCAAATAAAGTTAAAAATATAACATGCAGTGCTGTAACAATGTGTTTAATTGAACACCAACCCATTGCACACCGTCTCAGAGGATAGCAAAACCAGCTTCTTGTTTTAAGGAGCCCTACATTTGGTTTCCTTTAATGGTAAGAATTAGGAGTGTTCTGCAATACTGGGGAAATTGCATTTCTTGTTTTAGGGGAATTTGATTAGGTTAATCTTGTGTTGACTGAAAGATACTAGAGGATACTTGGACAGTTTAAAACTTCAAGTTCTGAAAATTTGAGGGCAAAACAAAAAGAGTCAGGGGGTTGTTTTGGGTGGGGGGGTTGCGCTTTTTTGAGAGAGAAGTGTTCCTATGATTAGTCAGCTCTAATTTTAACAGAGATCTTTGACTTGGGGAATAATCAATTACAGATTCACTTTGCTAACAGAAAAGCAATTACAGTATTTAAAAAGCCATCAAGAACTTTAAGTTAAGAAATCCACAATGGTAAAATAAGAGACAAATAAAATCCCATAAATCGGCCTTCAATACACTCAAAGTTATTCCTTCTAATCTGTGAGTAGAGTTTTATTCAGAGGGTTTGAAAGATGTATCTTTTTAGTATTTAAATTTTAGAGGGTCATTCCGCTCTGAAGAGCTAGTTCGTAAAAATGACACCATGGAACTTCTTACTTGATGCATGTGCTCCTTGTGTGCATTCAAAGGCACCTCTGTCTAGACCCCTTTTCTAGCACTATCTGCTACTCATATGGCTGTAGGAAAAGCCTTCTCACAGCTTTTACCCTGACTCTGGCTTTTATGCAGGAGCCTTCCTTTTATTTGCCTTAAAGCCCATCACCTGGAGAAGCACCTAACAGGGCACAGGGGGGCTGAGTCCAAATCACATAAGGGCCTGTCCATCCGGCAACAGGCACATTCCAAGTAGATTTGTTTAAGAACTGGAACAAATAATCCTCTGTCTGTTTGTACAGGATTTGCCCAGCTCTACTTGTGATTATATTACCTTGGTTAGCTATCTCAGGTGGAAGGTTACTCACGTAACAAGGCCCTCCAAAGCATAAGTCAAAGTGCCACCCCAGCAGCAGGGCCTTAAGTTCAATTTTAAATGGAGTGGAATCTGCTTTCATTTAAAGAGGGGGTCAAGCTGCAAAATATGATCCCAGAGCCATTGTTCAGGGATAGTTGGATCCAACCCATTTCTAGGTCTAATGAAAGAGCTGTGCAGTGTCCCCTCGTGTTCCTCACAAGGGAGAGACCAATGGAACCAAACAGTCGAGGCTGTGGTAGAGCAAAGGAGATGAGAGGGTTGTATTTTTTTAAGAGCAAGTGTTTTATTCTCATGTTAACTGCAGCTGAGCATAAATAACAATACAATGTTATGCTGAATACTATGAAAGGGAAATTATTACCAGCACTGAATGATCATTAGTTTCTACCGCTGTAGTTAAAAGCAATTGAATGCAAAAGCATTTCAAAGAACAGTACTTTAACTGTACAATGCTATAACCAAAAATATTTCTTGAAAATAAAGGGTGGGTAGGGAAACCCATTTATCAGCACAGAAAAGAAAACTAACCTTATTTGCTTTGTTTTATTTCTATAGTATGGAGAGTCTGATTCTGTAAGCTGTAAAAGGAACACCAGTCAGAGGCAGGTATACCTAGCTCTTACATCATGCTTTTCTTATAAATGGGGAAACTGAGGCAAAGAGGTGCAGTGACTTGCCCATGGTCACCGAGCGGGCCAGTGTTAGAGTCTCCGGATTCCCAGGCTAGTGCTGTGTCCATGAGTCAAAGCTTCCTCTAACTACACATTATTATTAGACCATCTTTAAAGTGGTATAACATTACCTGCAATAATTCACATAGGACAATAGATGGACAAACCATTTATAAACTAGACAAAATTAAATCTGCAGGGATAGAAGTGGCCAGATCTGGTCTGAATGGTCACAGCTCAGTTGAAGTAAATAGCACTATGCCAATTTACACCATTTGAGGATACAGCCATGCTGTCTAAAGCAGGAGGAGTAGATCAATTGTCAACTAGTACTTTGGCTTAGTTTGGATAATGATCTGAAGTTGTGGGTGTATCTCCAAAGCTATTTCAACTACCTGAACTTCTTGATGTTGCAGATTTGGGCTGGAATGCTTCAGTAAACAGCTTCTTATTGATACTGTGACACCTATACCTCAGCATTGTTCCAGCAATACTGCAAGAAAAGCATCTCTTACGCTTCCTACCGATGAAACTAGGAACTGAAGAAGTGTACTTTGCCTTGGACACTAGAGCAGTCCATGGAAACATGTTTGCAAGGATCCCACGAGCCCTTTAGTATATGAATATCCAAACCTTCACTTCCTTATTTTTTGCGTGTGTAGCCTTCAGATGACACGAGAGAAAAGAAATAAAAGTACAAACCTGGGTTGCAGTTTATTTTCTTGGATGCTGAAGTCAAATTATTGTTCTAATAAATCTCTCTTGATCACAGGATGAACCTGTGTCTCAGTCACTTAGTATCCAGAGCAGCAGTTAGTAATTCTGCATTTCTGTAGCAAGAGACTTAGGAAGAAGATATAGCTGAAGCAGGAAACAGGACTAATGAATGTAGGGGAGAAAGGGAGTTAAGTGGGTCATTACGAAATGATTAGACATACAGAGGTGACTTTATGGAGAAACTCCAGCAATGACATGCAGCAGCTGGGCTGATTAATTCTATCCTTTCACATGCACTTATGAAATCAAACTGCTTGGGTTCACGGTAATGCTGGGAAAGGACTCATCATTGTCTATGGAGTTTGACAACATTTGGCCGATGACGGGAGAACAACATACTTTCTTCGATGCTTCTTTTGGGCCTACATACAGACTGACAAAGAGGACAGATGAATTCGGATTGCCTTTCAAGACGTTTTAAATATCTACATAACAGGATTATGTAAGATGGTTATGCAAAGTGCCTGAGGCAGAACTAACTAGAGAGTGTAAAACACACTAGGGCACAAGAAAATAAGCTATGTGTTTACTTTCTTCTGCAGCCTGTCATTGTCAACTAGTAACAAAATAGGCTGAGTTCTGTGAATGCTAAGGGGTTCTCCATGGGAAGAGCTATGATAAAGTCACGTTACTAGGGGATATTGTTCTGTATAAGTCTAAACTAAACAATGTAGATCCAATTGTGCTCCCACTGAAGACTGTGGTGTTTTTCCAGTTATTTCAATGGGAGTAGGATAATACTCCTATTCTTGTGTATTATTGGAAAAATAAACCTCATCATGTGGAAGTCTGCTGTGAAAGATAAATGTGCATCAAAGTGGTTAGACTCCTTCAGCCTGCAAGAACCCAAATTTGGCACAGAAATAAAAATAAGTCTATAAAAGAAATAAATCTCTCTCACACACATACCCAACAGAGAACAAGAAGAAATATACAGCAGGAATCTACAATTAATGTGGCATTTATTTCCTTACAATATATATGATTTTCTTTAACTGTGACACAGACAGTCAACAAGTCAATTGTGTCCTCCAAGCTAGGACCCCACTGGGCCACTCAGGCAGAGGATCTGGGATTCCCACCTCAGGTCTCTGCATGATTCTATTCAGCACTATCCATGGATTGCCAGGCTGGTTTGGGGGGAGAGAGCCTCAAACCCCTGTGAGAGCCAGGAGATTGTCTTCAGAGAAGAGTCACTAGCTCCTTCCTAGGGAAACTCAGAGAAACTGGAAGATCCATGTGGAATCAGCCTTTCTATGGACACAGATTATTGCAGGGGTGAGAAGGATTATCTTAATCACTCCTTTTGTCCCATAAAGTACTTTTAAGTTGGGGAAGGGGGTCAAGATTCTGAACCTCTGAATCATGAACATCAGGAAGGAGACAGAGGATATGGCCAGCAATGACCGTATTGCCACTATCTTGCAGTCTAGTGGGACAATTATGGGACATAACCCAAAGAACATGGGCAGAATCCTGAGAGCAGCCAAACCCCTTCTAAAGCTTTTAAGTCAATGAGTCTCATATTCCACCCAGGCGACCATGTTTCAGCAGCCTGGGGAATGGGAGGGGCTCATATGTACAGCACATATGCCCCAAGGGGCAGACTAGAGAGCAGAATCCTGTAACCAGCAGCCCCCCTGCAGTGCAAGCACCGGCCCCTCCAGCTACAGTCCAAGCCATGAGTTTGGGGAAGACGGATAATGCTGCTTAGTGTCATCACACACAATATTTAAATGGGAGCTGAGAGAACCACAAGGGTCTGCCTATGCCCAGGAACCTCTGTAAAAAATCCTGGATGTTCATCACAGCTAAGCCCCACCTCTTCTGTGCCTTAAACTCTCTACCCACAACGGTCCCACAGGAGAAGGAGGGGTGCCCCATAGGTCCGACGAGCTAGCCTACTAGGAGCTGCCCATCTAGCCACATTCACTGGCACGGCTGTTTCATGGCTGCAATGTTAGTCACTGGAGGCCACTCAGGGAAAGGTCTCAACCTCCCTTCCTTCCACTTCACTGTTGCCAAAAGCCCTCCTGACCCTTCAGCTACAGCCACCTCCCCTGAACCTGCCTGGGGCAATTTTGAACATGAGCGTCACACTGGGCCGTGATGGATGTATGAGTTCAGAGGCAGAACAGAAAGAGAGGAGGGGGCAGTGACTATATAGAGGACTCCACTCTTTCCTGTGGGAAGGGAGGAACAGTCACTGCCTTAGCTAGGTGAAGGTGCTGGGGGCAAGGGAGTCCATCTGAGGAACCCTGTTGTTTTGGGGAGATAGAGAGATAGAAAATGTTCCTGATTTGGGGTGGGGGGTACAGTTAATCCCACTCCAGTCCATGCCCAGAGACCAGCAGATCTCACAGGTTCTTGTCCTCACAGCTGCAGGGAAATGTCAAGCCCTCCAATCCTTCAGACAGATGCCTGAAGTGCTACAGGACCTGTGTTAGACTGGAGAACTCAACCTCCTGGAGCCCATACTCCCTACTGCAGGTACCTTCTGTCTCACTGGAAATCAGGCAAGGAAGAACAGGTAGGAAATGATCTGATGAAGGGGAGATACCAAACCCTTGGCATTGACAGGAGCATGGAGCCACTCTGTGGCAGGAATCCCTGCCCCATTCCCTGTTCTTTGACTTTCTGTCCCCATCCTCCTCCCCTGGCTGTAAGGTACAACTCCAGTTCTGGTCCCTAACCCTGGCACAATCCATCCCCAGAGTGTCTGAACCCCACACAGACAATGGGATTCTTTTCCCAACCCCACCTCAGATGAAGGGAACTATTATCCCCATCTCACAGACAGAGAATGAGGGTGATTAAGTGATAGGTCCTAGACCCCACCCAAAAACCTGGGGGAGAGCTGGGAACTGAACTGTGTCCCACTCCAGTGCCTTCCCCACAATGGTAACTTCACCTCTTTCCCTTTATTGTCCCTCTCCCTTTGGCACTTCTTCTATGGGATCTTGAGCATGAAATGAACAGGAGCTTCCTCCCCACTCTGTGTTGCAGGCTCTGGGATCTGTCCCATCCTCCGACACATGTGCAGCCTGCAGCCTGCCCAGCTCAGAGAGGAGTGGGGACAAGTGATCTCATCAAATCAAACCAAGAATTGCTGCATCTCCATGATGTTTAGATAGAAGACCCCTCCCCCCTTGTGGAGGCAAGACCCCTTCACTCATGTGGGCAACTGGGGCTCTATGGAAGGCAATCAGCCCTTGCTACATAGAGTGACTGGGAGCTGCCCCCTTCCCTGGATCTCAGCCCCGAGATACAGACATCTTTATCATTGTGCCATCCTTGTTTCATTCCCAGGAAAAGTGTCCTCAGAAGAGGTGTCCTTGAACCTGTTTCCTATAATAGGTCAAAATAGAGATTATTGTCTGTCATACAATTTCTCTGAGGCCCTTTCCTGCTCTCCAGCAGGACAAACCAACCACTGGGCTCCCAAGATCCTGCTTTCCTGCCATTCCAGGGCTGAATGGTAGTGCTTGTATTGCTTCCCATTCCCACCATCAATTTCTTTTCCCATGGGAATCTCCACAGAGCAGAGAGAAATATTGCCTCCTCTTGGAGCCAGGAATCCCACCCAAACTGGCCTCCTCTGAACTGGGGGCATCTTTTGAAAGTCCTTTGTGTGGGAGGGGCAGAGGAGAGAGACAAACTCCAGCGATGTCCCTGGAGGACACCGACCTTTCTTTCTGTGGTCTGACTGAGGTTCACCATCGGTCATAGAAACCAACACCAAATGAGAGTTGTAGATTTTCCTGATATGCCATGTCTTCAGGTGGCAATGGGGTTACATCACAGAGGTGGCCAGACCTGGTGCAGCACAGTAGCCAGGAATGGGCTAAAGAACCTGAAGTGCTGGGTAAGTAAAACAACACTCGCATATAGATACCTTTGGAATTGGTAGGGATTGAACCTGGGCCCTTCATCACCAACAACATAAGCACAGGGTCCATCTGATAGAGTGAATAGAAAATGGATCCTCAGCTGAGGTTGCTGGACACTGGGTTCTGTCTCTTACCTGCAGCGGGGGTTGCTATAAGATGTGGCGGCAATGGAATGCGTGATGGGAGGAGGAGACATTGGGAGATATGCTAACTTTGGTGGCAAGGAGGAGTCTGAACTGGACATGGAAAAGGGGAATGTCAAAGATCAATACACGTGGCTGACAAGTGACTGAACAGGAAACTCCTCTGTGAGAATCCTACAGGCTGCATAGTCAGGTTTCACTGTGAACCTCTGGGAGCCATGTAAAGAGCGTTCCATTGAAGATAGTCCATGGAACCGTTTAGCAAAAGGGTTTTCTTCTCCCAGGTACTCAGCTGCTGAAGCCCCCTTGCACAATGTAGAATCATAGAATCGTAGGACTGGACAGGACCTCAAGAAGTCTGCTAGTCCAGTCCCCTGCACTCAAGGCAGGACAAAGTCTTATCTAGACCACCCCTGACAGGTGTTTGTCTAACCTGCTCTTAAAAATCCCCAATGGCAGAGATTCTACAACCTCCCTGGGCAATTTATCCCAGTGCTTAATCACCCTGACAGTTAGGAATTTTTGTCTAATGTCCAACCTAAACCTCTCTTGCTGCAATTTAAACCCATTGCTTCTTGTCCTATCCTCAGACATTAAAGAGAACAATTTTTCTCCCTTCTCCTTGTAACAAGCTTTTGTGTACTTGAAAACTGTTATCCTGTGTTCCCCATTAGTTTTCTCTTCTCCAGACTAAACAGCCCCACTTTTTTCAATCTTCCCTCATAGGTCATGTTTTCTAGACCTTTAATCATTTTTGTTGCTCTTCTCTGGACTTTCTCCAATTTGTCCACATCTTTCCTGAAATGTGGCACCCAGAACTGGACGCAATACTCCAGTTGAGGCCTAATCAGCACAGAGTAGAGTGAAAGAATTACTTCTCTTGTCTTGCTTACAACACTCCTGCTAATACATCCCAGATTGATGTTTGCTTTTTTTGCAACAGTGTTACACTATTGACTCATATTTAGCTTGTGATCCACTACGACCCCCAGATCCCTCTCTGCAGTACTCCTTCCTAGGCAGTCCCATTTTGTATGTGTGCAATTGATTGTTCCTTCCTATGTGGAGTACTTTACATTTGATCTTATTGAATTTCATCCTATTTATTTCAGAGATGTTTGGTGATGGGTGGGAGGATTCACCATCTAGGTGTGCTGCACCTGTAGTGTCTGGAGTCCCCCTGCAGTCCCTGACACCCCAGGCTAACCTCCCACTGACTGCAATGGCAGTTTGACTTGGGGAACTAGCAGTTCCTGCTTGGCAAACAGAGAAAGTGGTTACCAATTCTTTAGATGGCTTCTTTTCTCCTTGTCTGTTCTTCTCAGCCCTCTGGTCTGTCTCATATTCCCCCGAAGCAAAGCCTCGGTTGCCTTGAGACCCCTCTGGTTCACAGTCCTACTTGAGCCCACGTAGCGGAGTGATTGGGTACTCTGTCTAGCGGCATTGCAAGCTTCTTCAAGTGTCAGTTAAGGAATCCCAACCAAGTAATTTAATTTGCTTGATTTTTATACTTTTTTTTTCCTCAAAGGAGTCAAATTTCTTAAAAGCACGCCCAGTGAGCATGTGGTTACAAATTTTTACCCAATTAATACTTTAGAAGGAGACTGCAGAATGGTGCCAACTGAAAATCACCCCACATTCACTCCCTTATCAATCATTCACTTCAGTCCCCTGCATGATGTCCTTCAGCAGGGTCAAGATGCCCCAGTCAGCCCATGCTCCACTCAGAATGTTCTACATGTGTTGTTTACTTTCAAGTGGACATATTTGCTGACTCAAAGATCAGTATTGATCATACATGCAGCATGGAGCCAGGCAATTTCATCTCTCAGGGGCCCGGGCAATTTAAAAGGACCAAGAGGCTACCACCGCTGCCGCCATAGCAGCAGTGGCCAGGAGCCCTGGGCCATTTTAAATTGCCCTGGCTGGCTGCAGGGCACCTAGACGCACAAGACCACTCTGGGCCCCACACATTGGGGGGCCTCCGCAGGCCGGCATGGTCGGTCCCAGAAGTGACAGATTCATCACTTCTGTCCCAGGCCCTGCCCCATCCAGGGACAACCTTGGCCCTGGGACCCAGAATTTATGTTGGCGGGCCTGCCTGCTGGCATGCCACCTCCTCTGTTGATGTTGTCAGATCCCACAAACTAAATGAGGTTGTGACCTCTACCCCTTTGCACATTTGCCTTCCATCCTCTCACAGCACCATCTAGTGCTGCTAACTGATATGGCACAATTGGCTATAGCATACATTCTGCATGTGACTGCTGCCCCGGAAGGATGGCAGACTTATCCAAATGGCAGTGGGGTAGTCTATTCATTTCTAGTGTGAGATGAGCAGCCAGCACTATGTGTCCAATAATCTCTCTGTGTCGAATAGTCTCATCAGAGAATCACCTCTATATTTATACAAACTAGGTCATGTCTCTTCTGTCCTATGAGACGATAGCATATTCAAGCACTATTTCAAATTTGGAAGGGAAGTCATGTACCTTTTAAAAACAGGATACTATGCGAGGCTCACTGTAGAAAAAATATAACAGTTTTCACCCACTGAGGGAATTTCCAACAGAAATTAGGAAGTTATTGGCCTCTGCCAGGAATAGGCAAGATAGGTCTGTTGTTGCATCACTTCTGAGGCCTATCAATTCAAGGAAAACAAATTTCCTCTTCTAAAAACTAGACTGTCACAATTAAATGAGCTAATTTATAAGAACAAAACAGTTTCCAGAATTAGGGGAAATATGGAGGAAGTACGGTCAGAGTCAGACGTGTACACAGAGAGAAACATTTTCCCCCCTTATTCTTCCACATGTATCAGAGAGCTTAATTGAAATGCAGACTCTTTTTAGGAGAATCTACATGAAAGAGGCTTCTTCTGTGCTAAACTCAGCCTTCAGTCACCACCAACTAAAGACAGAAATACAACTGGACTTCCACCATGTGAGCGGTCCTATATACAATTCCCCAAAGAACCTGGCTCACTCAAACTTCACTATAAACAGCAGTTTCAATCTAGCCCTTCAGAACTACTGCTTGATTGCCTTGGGCTGCACTGCATTGACTACCCTCTGAGTTACAGTTAGGGCAGGGTAAAGGCTTACTGCTTCATGGAAGAATTTGAGAAGATACTGTATCTGGAGCTGGTGGTTGTTGTGTTAGATCCGTGCCTTAATGAAGAGAATAACACAATGCCCTATGTTCGGTATAGAAGGGTTAGGAATATTTGTCAGTGTGAGGGTGGTATTGTTGGTGTTTAAATACTGAGAGCTCAATACTTGTCAACATATTAAATTATGATGATGCAATGTGAATAGAAGTAACTGTTTACTCAATAAGCTATCGCCATGTTTCCTATATATCTAAAGCATTATGATGAAAACTTAGACAATATCATGTGTACATACACAGGAGTTGAACAGCTGTGCAAATATGGTAAGAAACCAGGGTGGGAAATGGACCAAAAAAGCACCTACATTTTCAAACTTGTGACTAGATGCTTTGAGTCCCCAACTTACTGAACACTTGTTCTCTGACAACAGGCCTGTTTGATGCATTTGGAACCCAAAAATGGAGGCTACTGGTAACTAGGGCTGTCAATTAATTGCAGTTAACTCAAGTGATTAACACAAAACTAACTAGATTAAAAAAATTTGTCGCAATTAATTGGTTTTAATATCTATTAGACAATAATAGAACACCAATTTCGGTTTATTTTTGAATGTTTTTCTACATTTTCAAATAGATTGATTTCAATTACAACACATAATACAAAGTGTACAGTGCTCTCTTTATATTATTTTTTATCACAAATATTTGCACTGTAAAAAAGATAGAAATTGTATTTTTCAATTCACCTCATACAAATACTGTAGTGCAATCTCTTTATTGTGAAAGTGCAATTTACAAGTGTAGAATTATTTGTTTTCACATAACCACACTCAAAAACAAAACAAGGTAAAACTTTAGAGTCTACAAGTCCATTTAGTCCTACTTCTTGTTCAGCCAATTGCTAAGACAAACAAGTTTGTTTACATTTACAGGAGATAATGCTGCCTGCTTCTTATTTACAAGGTCACCTGAAAGTGAGAACAGGTGTTCGCATGGCACTGTTGTAGCTGGTGTTGCAAGGTATTTATGTGCCAAGTATGCTAAACATTCATATGCCTCTTCATGCTTCCACTTATAGATTGTACTTATTTTTTTTAATCTTTTTTACAGTGCAAATATTTGTAATCAAAAATAATAATTAGGGCTGTCAATTTATCGCAGTTAATGCATGCGATTAACTCAAAACAAATTAATCCTTTTTTTTAAACTAGCATTAATCGTGCACCAGGGCGCCATGCTCAGGGAGGTGCTGCTGTTTGCCTCCGGGGCAGGGGTGCCCTTCCTCCCGCTGCCCTGCTCCACTGCTGCCCCTGCCTCCTCCCATCTCCATGGAATCACCCCTGGCCAAGTAGCTCTGGACCGGAACCCTGCCTCCTGTCTGTTGCACAGAGTGGGGGTGGGGAGGCTGATGTCTGGGTGTCCTCTCCTCCCCCTGCCAGGGTACCCAGTCACTGCTGACCTGGAGTCAGGGAACAGGGGGAGCCTATCTGCTGTTGCTGCTGCTGGCTCAGGAACAAGTGCTTCCAACAGCAGCCGCTGCTGGCTGGAAAAGCATGCAGGCTGGTGAGTGCTCTGCTTAAAGAGATAGCACTGCCCCAACACATATCCACTTTCCTCTCCTCCCCCCACAAAAAATATTTAAATAAATGGCATTGTATTATTGTTTAACAGTGCCATTAAAGCTGCGATTAATCGCCACTATTTTTTTTTTAAATCTTGGGATTCATTTTTTTAATCGTTTGACAGCCCTACTAGTTACTTCTGAAAATGTGAATTGCTGTTTCTAGTTTCACAAGCCTAAATCTAAAAAGCCAAAGGAAGACCTGCTCAAGGGGGAAATGCTCTCTGGGAGCAGAGATCAAGCTTTTTCTGCTCTTTCTGTCTCACCCTTAGATAAAATCGCATCAGCTATAATTTGTGCTACTCTCAGGCTTGCTTTTAATCTTCAGTCCAATTGAGGAATGATAGTGAATATAACAGGCATTTTCCAAGAAAGCCTTTGGGTGTCTACCAGAGTTTAAAATTTGTGGTGACTCACTCTCCAAGCTCCAGAATTGACATTACATAAAAAATTTTCCCTCCCGTTCCCCAACTTGTGATAAAAGTCCATGTGTCCCGTTTCCCCCCCCCCCCCTTCTCACCCCAGCCAATACACAAATGCAGTTTGAGCGGGAACTGATGCTGAAAATTTGGAGTCTGTGATAAAGCAAGTGGTAGGCACACTGATTCTATATTTCACCATTTAGCAAAAGACTTTGACAAATGCAAAACAAGGTTGACATTAAATAAATATAAAGAAAACATCATAAAGTTCAGTTTCTAGGATTGAAATACAATCACCACATGTGCAATAATGTGCTTCTGGTTTAGGAGATGAAGTTTTCACATTCTTATTGCTCAATTCAGCGAGAGGGATCCATGCCCTTCTCTGCCCTACCAGATCACAGCATTCACAGGAAGTTAAAAATTTAAACCAGGCAATGAACCAGATTTTCTATATAAATTTAGCTGGGAGCTATTGCCACTTTTTCAACAGTCTCTGGGGAGCCATAAGAATAGAGTTTTGCTATTATGTATTTTTCCAAATTGGCTGCTGAGTCAGGAGTGATTCCATAGTGCCAGATTTTGATCTGGTACATCAGACAAAAATTTTGACTTGAATAGTGTTACTCCAGATTTTCAGAGTCTGGCCCCACCTTGCTGGAGTTGCCATATTATATAGATAGAAAGCAGCCCTCTGCTGACCAGAGAGCTTATTTTTTACCTTTAGTTCTATATCTTCCACACAGGAAAATACAGAATTCCAAATCTCTCTCTTCCCTCCAAAGTGTTTGTGTGTATTAACATTACTAATCTCAGACTTTCATTCCCTCGTACTATTTCCTCTATTTGATAACAATAACTAGCAAGCTATTCAAGCAAGACAGAAAAATACCATGGAAACCTGCGTAAACATGATGTGCAGAATATTGGGCTGACACGTCTTTATTAAGTCAACGTGTGGATTATTTTTTTGTTTGTTTTACATGTATTGGAAGGTATCAAGACACTATGGGAGTAGGTGCCACAGAAATATTTAATCACATAACAGAAATGAACCAACATGCTCTTTAACAAAAGAAAACACAAGAACCTGATGCTTCAGAAAGCACTTAGAATGAAGAAAAATCCTCACTGACTTTTAAAGAACTGACAGTGGGTGCTATTAAAGTCAAGTAGTAAAAGTTATCACACTTGTGGTATTTCTTGTTAGAGGCTCAGGGACACTGAAAATACCCCTGGTAAAATAAAGGGCTAGGTAATAAACATCAACATCCAGATATTCAAATATGCATGTGCTGAAGTGCACATGTGCTTTTACTTGGGCATGTTCAGATTCCAATGCCCTTGTAGGGCTCCTAGGCAGACATACCTGTGTGTGTGTAAATCATTGGCTGCGTATGCCAAACGTCTGTTCACATGCTTTAACATATACATTTGGAAATCTGACCCCTAGATTACTGGCACCATCTGCATTTTTGAGTGTGGAAAATCCAATGGAAAATTTTGATTAAAAATGTCTACAATTATTCCAAGGGGGAAAAAAAGCATTAAGGTGTTACTGTATCAATTAAAGAGTGACACAGGTCAACAGAACTAATTGGAGAGTTTTGCAGGATCTCACTGAACCGAATGTACTGTGATTTCAAGTTTGGATTCCCAAAGAATATCTGTGTTTCAAACTCTTAAAATGAAGTTTTGTTCGTTGGCATTACTTTTCATGACAGACTCAAGGGGAATGACTGGCCAATGGTGCAATAGAATAGAAGTCTACCTAGGCAAGGAGCAGGATTTGGTCTACAACCTGGAAGAGAAGAGAAGAGAAGAGAAGAGAAGAGAAGAGAAGAGAAGAGAAGAGAAGATTCCCCCAAACCTACAAAATTAACAGAAAAATAATGTTTCCTTCCTCCTGCCCCCATAAAAATAGCATGGTCATTTATTAACCCGGATCCTCATGTTTACGAAAAATGAGAGTCAGTGAAATAATGAGTGCATCTACACTTCAAAGTGTGTTTAAATGTCAGGGTTTTTTAAACATACATCATCCATACTCAAGACATTTTAGAACTGAAAACAAAACATTTAGAAAGCTTCAAATGCTGCCAGAAGGAATTTTCTTCAAAAGAATAAATTCCCAAGCCATAGTGAAGATTTATAAATAACACTTTTTATTAAAAAAAGAAGTGTTTTAATTCTAAATGCCTTCAAGCATTGTATCTTCTCAGATTAAAACAGAGGTTTCAGACTGTTTAAGGGTATGTCTATACAACTAAGAAAAACCTGCAGCTGGCCCATGCCAGCCAACTCGGGCTCACAGAGCTCAGGCTGGGGGACTGTATCATTGCTGTGTAGACTTCTGGGCTTGGGCTGGAGCCTGGGTTCTGGGACCCTCCCACCCTGCAAAGTCCTTAAGCCCGGGCTCCAGCCCAAGCCCGGACATCTACACAGCAATGAAACAGCCCTGCGAGCCTGAATCAGCTGGCCCAGACCAGCTGTAGGTTTTTCTTTGCTATGTAAACATACCCCAAGAGGCCTTAGAAACTCCCTCTCGAGAGGAGCAATTCCAAAATGGGATCTACAGGGAGTTTCTGGGTCCTATGATGCAAGTTCTCCAGGACCCCATTAATCTCCACTGCATGAGAAGAAAGGACATAGTACTTTATGCTATCAAGCTATTTTGTCAGTGATGCTTCATGCATCTTTATCAGCATCATTCAATAGTACTCCTAAATATGACCATGATGCTGGAGCAGTGAAGTTAATGGGAGTTTTGTCAGATCACACCATATGGCCCCAAACTATTTTGTTCATGACAGATTTAAAAAAAAAACCAGAAAAAACAATGTAGAGCTCAATCCTGCTGTTCCAATCAATTAAACCGGATCTCTCATGGTAATATGCCTTTTATGTTGAAAGATACTACTGGCTTAACATATTAGGGGTCAGTGATGTATAAGCACCTAGACACCTGTTACTTTGCGCTGGTTAAGACACTGTCCTTCATCTGGTAAATAAACCTTTGCAGTTTCTTTGTATTACAAAACAGCTACTCTTTGAAGGACATGTGGTCCTAAGTGAGGTGTTTTAGGGGTTGTCTGCATTTACAGCACTGCAGCAGCAGTGCACTGGCATCGCTGGAGCGCTATGATTCCAGTGTTACAGGTGATGTGAACTTAGGCAAAGGCAAAAGTGACTTGCTCATAATCCCACAGCAAACCAAAGGCAGAGTCTAGTGGAACCCTCCTCTCCCAACCCCAATTTCTCAGTTCTAACTCAATTCACTGGATTAAGCTTCCTCCCAATAATTCCGTACTATTCCATAATAATACAAGTGTTCATAGAATCATAGAATATCAGGGTGGGAAGGGACCTCAGGAGGTCATCTAGTCCAACCCCCTGCTCAAAGCAGGACCAACCCCCAACTAAATCATCCCAGCCAGGGCTTTATCAAGCCTGACGTTGTTCCCAGGTGTTGTATTTCTACCAGATTATGGCTTTCAACTGTGCATGAATAGCTTCCAGCATGGAGCTGGGTACAAATGAATGAAAACCTTATAATTTAGGGCCACTTCACAACAGATAATGTCTCTACCAGTAGATGTCACCACTGAGAGGCACTTGGGGTATGTCTGCGCTTGAGTTGGGGGTGTGATTCCCAGATTGAGGAGACATACTTATGCCAGCTCTCATTGCGCTAACGTGCTCAAAACAGAATGTGGATGAGGCAGCACAAGTGACAGGAAGGGCTAGCTGCCCCGAGTACATGCCCATCCGAGACCCTAGGTACATACTCAGAGACGTAGTCTGGGAGTGGCTTTTAGCTCAGCGCTGGGAAAGTCCCTTCATCTCTGCGTCTCCTCATCTGTAAGAAAAGGGATGTATGACAAAGTCAGCCCTGACAGACACAGGATGATGGTGGAGGGTGGATATATTAGCCCTAGCATGGTGAAGGCCCTGTTCCCTGTGAGCTGAAAAAAAGTTACCTCATGTTACCTGGAGACACCTGAGGCCAGTTAATAGCTGCCAATCACCTTTGAAAAATCCTCTTCTGGTGAGAGACAGGAGGGGAGAGATGAGAAACAAGCTGCAGCTAGGATAGTGGCAGCAGGAAGGAAGGACTTCCTCTGGGTGGAAGGCTGCTCTCCTCCCTATAGAGAAAGAAACTAAGTTAAGAGCTGCTTGGGGAAGGACTGGCATCTAGGAGCCCGCATAGTCGGGTAACACCCCAAAAAGGGGCCAGGGAAAGGTATTTCTGTTTGCATTGTGAGTTGGGCGGGGGGGGGGGGGGGGGCGGGAGAGGGATTATGTTGCTTAAGGGAACGTCCTGGGCCTACCCCAAGGCCCACACTGTAAATAAGGAAAAATAAAACCAGAGTAAAGAGAAAAACCCTCTGGAGTCAGACTGATTTACTCTAGAACCCCCACTGTACAAGGGAGAAATGCTGAAGCTGATGAGGTGAAGGAGGTACCCTGGAACAGATGACAATACTTAACTACTTCACAAAAGGTTGGGAGACTCAATAAGTGGGCCTGATTCTCCACGCCTTTACACTGGCTTTACACCAAGTTAACATCCATGGAGAGACACCTGCAACAAACTGATATAGCAGAGGGGAGAATCAGGTCAAGTGTTTGTACAGCCTTTGAAGATACAAAGTGCTACCTATTCATATTTTCTGAAATGGTTTTGGTGATTTTTAGCAGAGATGGGAGAACATGTGTCAGAGTTTCATATCAACTCAAACATCTTTGGTTCTAATTTTTTTTTTTTTTGAGAAACAATTATTGTGAGTTTCAGGTTAAACTACAAGAGGAAGCTCTTTTCAAAACAAAAATGGTTGAGTGGTTTGGCAACTGTATACAGCTAAAGGATTTGCATATGCCCTTGAAAACTAGCTTAATGAGGTAGACTCAGGTGATTACATGTTATTGAAAGGAGTTGGTTCCTCTTTTGAAAAGAATTATTTTCTATTGATGAAAAATGTTTATTCAAGACCTTGGTACTTGCAAAGCAGCTTCCAATATAAGATCAAGGTTTAGAAATTGCTGAATTAGATATAAGTTGTATTTTCTCTTACTACGCAGCATGTCCAACATATGATAACTATCACTGTGCATCTAAGGAAGAAGATCAACAGAGTTTGTGTGATAAGTCTTTTCGAAAGGGCAAGGAGGTCCATTTAATTTAAAATGTACACAGTTTAATAAATTATAAACTGTAAAAAAAGTATTGCCTCTAGCTGTTTAAGAAAAACCTACCGCACATAGTGAAAAACTGGACTGCATCCCAGAGAGTTTTCATTCGCATAATGAACATCAGAAGGTATATCATACCAATCTCATTTAGAGATAGGCCTGAAGAAAATCCTTAGATCCTTTGAACTTTGGTGAAGTTCTGATCCAAATTTAGCACCTGGTTCCGACCCCTCTAAGCATGTGTCTACACAGTAAGTGGTAGCAAATCTCAGAGTCAAGCTAGCAAGAGTTGAGGTCATGCTATGGCGATAAAAATAACTGTAGGCATTTGGGATCTGGCAGGAGCTTGGCCTCTGAAGTCTAAGGTGGGGGTTGGACTTCAGATCCCAAGATCCAATACAAGCCCAAATGTCTACACAGCTATTTTTAGTCCCATACCATGAGCCCAAGTCTGTAGACATGGGCTCTGAGACTCACTGCTACAGGCTGCAACTTGCTGTGTAAATGTACCCTAATAGGCCAAAGCTGATTCCAGATCCAAAAATCCCTAAACAGTTTGATCAAAACTTTATGGTCCTATCTCTAGTATTATCAAATGTTACTCTTGCTGTATCCTGTGTACCTGCGATATAGATACGTACTGTATTAAACATGGCCCAACACTGTTTTGTTTCAGTTAGGTATTACAATATAAAAGATCAAAGTCAGTTTTTCCTTGTACTATACATAACGTACATGAAAAGGTCCCTGTATACATATTGCTATTGCTGATATAATTACAGCAGTTTTCTTTTCACAAACAAAATCTGAATCTCAATTTTGAGTGTTTGCTCAGCATCTTATTAGTAGAGCTGTAGACACGTAACATGCATCAAAGATTTAGAGACACAAACTACCGAGCAGGGTGTTATCACACCCATATTACGCCTCATCATGCTCTGTGTTGGATTTCAGTTGGTGTCAGACTAAGCTCTTAGGAGTTGATTCAGAAAAGCACTTAAGCACGTGCTTAATGTTAAACGTGTGCTCAATTCTCATTGACTTAAATAGGATTTGGTCATGAGCTTTGCTGAACTGGGGCCTTGATGGTGTCTAGAGGAATGAGTGAATAAGTTTAGGGGCCTTAAACCAGTAAGTTCTGCATTGGGGGCAGGGGAAAGGAGGCATAGTCTGCTCAGAAATCCTCCTCACCAAGTTACCCTTAAATTTGGAAACCCCAAAACCAAACCTAGTTTAATTCTTAGGGAAAGGGAGAACAATTCATTCCCTTTAATCCAGTACAAAGGCCTAATCCTGTCAACATTTACATATGACAGGAACTGGATGATTTAAAGGATTCAAAGTGGAATACAAAAATCTTTCAGTCACTACGTTCTTCAATCAAAACAACTCAGGTTTCAGATATTCATCAGTACATGACCTGTTGTCTCAGTGCAGCTCTTGGCAGAAGTCAGTCTTTCACACACTGTCTGGCTGACAGATGCCACAGATTGAATAAGCAGAGACGCTAAACTGCACTCTCTTTCCTACAGGAGGAGCCCCAGGTCAGTACAATACAGAGAAGACTGCCCAAATGCTATACCTGCTCACTGTGCTAAGAAGATACAGAAATTTCTGTCTCTAGTGCTATGAATCTGGCACCTTTAAGAGCACTTAAATAAAATCCACTAACTCATTTTCCCTACAGAGAAGAAGGCTCAGGTACAGAAGAGTGCTTCATACAGTTGTAACATTCAGCTGACAAATTAATAGGTATAAACGTGCCAAGAAGGGGAAAAAATTAAACAGCTGTAAACAGTATTGGAGCATTCATTATCTTTAAACTTTTTTCCATCGAAGAACAAATTGCCTACAATTAAAAGTAAAAAAGCTAGTGGAGTTTGATTTTATTCATCTAGACACATGACATTCTTCTAGATACTGTTTCTCTCTGCTTTGAGAGGCACTTTACCAGCCAAATATGGAGATTTTCAGGCAGAAACAAAATCTTATTCTTTTAAAAACAGGCAAGTACTCAATTCACCATGCGAATAACTACCATTTAAAAAGGCAACACACAATGGGGAGCATGATGTGTCTGGTACATAAAGAGGACATCAAAGAGAAGACAAAAATGACAGAAAATTAGAATTCTGTGAACCATGCCACCTTTAGGACCATGCACAGGTTGTAGGTAACTAAGGATTGGTTGCCATTATGAATCAAAATTAAATTCAGACACATGTGTTATATTCAACTACACTATAAGGCTTCTAAGAACAACTTTGAGAACAAGCGGACAAATAAATGTAAAATGTGGAAAACTTCCAAAATAAAGAAAGTAATAAAAAAATAAAAGTTAGATGCATTGTGATTTTAAAGTGGTAGATTAAACCTAATGGTTTTTTGTTTGTTTGTTTTTAGCAGTTTCTTCCAGCACAAAAGCATAAGTTGTTCAAAAATGGGCTAGTAGATATTAAGGAGCCGGTGAGGAAGATTTCAATTTTTTCCATACCTTAAGTTTCAAAAGAAAAAGCAGAGGATCAGCAGTGAGCATCTGAAAATTCCCTCCCACAGCTCTCTGTATGCTAGACGCATATAGCAAGGCCCTTGGTGTTGAAAGGAAAGTAGCATACACAGCTTAATATGTGAGGTCTTGATTTAGCAAAGATTGCTGCAGAAAATAGAAGCTTCCCAATGGTAGAATTTATCCCTAATTGTGACATATTTTATTAATTTCTCTTTTGTACAAATGAGTGAATTTTAGTGTTTGCAAGTATTGGATTGTCAAGTCTGGATACTCATGCCTTCTATCCACAGAAGAGGTACAGTGTAAGCAGTCATCATGCAATTTCTTCCATGGTGCCCATGGATTTGCCTGGTTTGGTTGGATCACTTTTAGAGTGACAGCATCATTCAGTTCCCAGGCAGTGTCAATTGTCTCTATTGAGACTGGAGTAGTAATAAAGCTCTTTGAAGGATCAGATTTTAAGATCAGGAGGTAGAACAGAGATTACAATTCTGGGGCAAATCCTGCTCTTTTTAAGGTGGTGTAAAATTGAAACAACTCCATTGATGTAAACTCCACTGATGTAAGAAAGCAGAATTCTGCCTCCGATTTCAAGTGTAGGTGACACATTTCACACTTCCAGTTTAATATGTTCAATAAGTGAATAAACTGTAGTTTTATAGCATTCATGTATTTTTCATATGATAATTGACTAAACTTTTTATATTTCAAATTCATAATAGAAATGGTAAATAATATGAATCATATACTTAATACAGATTTTAGGTATTTTCCCCCACGGGCCTTCTGGATAATAAGAGAAGAATGCAAGACAATTAAAAATATACATTAATATATTTTTGTGTATGGGTAAGCAGGAAATTATTGCAACAGTTTAGCTGTACTGCCAAAACGGTTTTCCCCCAGTGTCAGTAATTAAGCAAGCTGTCAGCAATCTTAGATGAGGCTGAAATAATAGCCCTGAGTATTTATCTGCCTCCTGACAAAACAAGAACATTCATTTCCTGGGTTGCTATCTGGAAAGAAATTAATTTGTTTTGAAAGCAATTAAAAATGGTCCACATCAGATTGCATTCATTTCCAATTACTCACAGACGGATCGTGTATTTAACTTCTCCCATTTAAACAATCTGTAGTTTTCAGCAATATCCTGAGTTTGTACAGCTTCTGCAAATAAAAGATTTTTGCAGTGTGCACTGGCAGATTTGGATTCATCTGCCTCGATGAACTACTCAGAGACTGTGCTGTTAAGAGCACCAAGAACAATGCATGCTGGGTTTGCACACATCTAAGACCATTCCTGTTACATGAATATAAATGGTTCCTTTGCTTCCACAAAGGGAGACATTCATTCATTTCTAAGGATAATGAACCAAAGATTATATGCTTATTCCAAGCAAAGTTGTCAGACGGATTGAAAACTAGCGCTAGTCAAAAAATACTATTTTCCCCCACTCTTGTAGAAGATCCTCTGCACCAATCATTCGCCCACCCCTCCCCAAAAAAAATTGTAAAAAAGATCAGTTTTTCAACTAAAACATCATCGTCTAAAAATAATATTAATTTTTGTATTAAAACTGAAAAAGACTCTATGGAACTGTATGCAGTGTTGTTATAGCCATGTCAGTCCAAGGTTAAGTTTGTTTCATTTAAAAAGCCATTTTTGGTAGAAAAAGTTTTCAACCAGGTCTACTGAATCTACTTTATTCATATAGATTCAGAGAAACATAGGGTTGGAAGACACTTTGACAAGTCATCCAGTCAAGCCTCCTGTGCTGAGGCAGGACCAAGTAAACCTAGACCATAGACCTGTCAGGTGTTTGTCCAACCTATTTGTAAAATCCTTCAGTGATGGGGATTCCACAACCTCCCTTTCGAAGCCTATTTACAGGTTAACTACCCTTCTAGTTAGAAAGATTTTCCTAATAGCTAACCTAAATCTCCCTTGCTACACATTACATCCATTACTTCTTGTCCTATCTTCAGTGAACATGGAGAACATAATTGATCATCTGTCCTTTATAACAGTCCTTAACATATTTAAAGCCCCCCACACACACACACACACACAATTTTCTTTTCTCAAGACTAAACAGGCCCAGTTTTTTTAATCTTTCGACATAGGTCAGATTTTCTAAACCTTTCATCATTGTTGTTGCTTTCCTCTGGACACAGTATTCCAGCTGAACCCACTCCAATGCTGAGTAGAGTGGGACCATTAAGCCCAACTGCGTTTTTTGGTGAATAAAAGCCAGTCCGTATTCCTTCTGGAAACTCCCACTGAAATGCAATACTTATATCCATCTCTCCAGCCTTAAACCAGAATGTAGTCATTTGTCATTATACATAATTCTATCCCTCCCCCACCCATTTAATAATGTACTTAATAATTGAAGGTACGTAATAATTGAAAACAGATGGATTCTGTTTCTAGAACTTTATATAAATGTCTATAAAAAGGAATTTTAAAAGATTTCTAACTTGAATACTGCTGCAACTTGGAGCACGGAAAGTAGTGATGCATTATGTAATACACTCGTTCTCAACCACGGGTATGTGTACCCTTGTGGCTATGCAGAGGCCTTCCAAGGAGTACATCAATTTATCTAGGTATTTGCCTAGTTTTACAACAGGCTACATAAAAAAACATTAGTTAAGTCAGTACAAACTAAAATTTCATACCAACAATGACTTGTTTACACTGTTCTATATACTATACACTGAAATGTAAGTACTTTATATTCCAATTGATTTATTTTATAATTATATGGTAAAAATGAGAAAGTAAGCAATTTTTCAGTAATAGTGTGCTGGGACACTTTTGTATTTTTATGTCTGATTTTGTAAGCAAGTAGTTTTTAAGTGAGGAAACCTGGGGGTACGCAAGACAAATCAGACTCCTGAAAGGGGTACAGTGGAAGGGTTCAGAGCCACTGGCCTAACAGATAACTGCATTTATATTCATGGAATCCTGCTTTAATCCTCCTAGGTAGGGTTTTCAGTGAGTCCCGCTACAGGATCGCAGAACTGACAGACATCACATTACATGGTAACACTAAGTGCATGATGACACTATAAAATAAGGACACTTAATTCCAAGCAAAGAAGCATCCAAAAAGAACATTGAGTTACCCTCTAAAGTATATGATCTATCAACTGCCAAAAAGATCCATTAAGCGCCAGACTTTTGCTGTTGAAAACCCATTTATCTGGGAAACTGACATTTACCCTTGACCTTGGATGAGCACGTATCTTCCTCACACTTCCTGAATTTGCCAAGGCAATCCTGGACATGCTGTCGCTACATAATAGTACGGGGTCCAATCTCAACCATTATCATTCAGTTTCAAAGGGGGGAAAGTGCAATTTACTGCCAGAAAATACAGAGAGAATAAAATTACAGTATATCAACTTCTGAAACAATTAGATTTGGATAGTAAGGACACCATATCTCCCCTCTTCCACATGGTGTAGCATGGAAGGGAGCTAAGCTATGGGATAAGTAGTGGGGCAGCTGCTGAGGAAGGAAAGGGGGTTGTGTGGAATGCTCCTCCCACTGCATAGCTGTCCCCTCAGCAAAAGATCCACACAGCTCATTGACTACAAAAGCAGGAGGGGGACACACTATGCAACATGTTCCCTTTCAAGAACAACACAGTGAAAGGGAGGTATAACACAATGCTGTTTAAAGCTGATTTCATTCCCCTACATGTTCCACATAGCCCCTGTCTTTCTACATCAACATCATACATCTGTATCAGACCTAGCAGTTCATTGCCTTCCCAGCTGCAAGTTCTTTCTCACCTCGTGCTCCCTCCTGACTCAGACTCCTCTATCCCTTTCTCCTGCAAAACTGTTCTATGATATTCCCCCATCCCAGCTTCAGCACCTCTCACTGGCCTCTTTCATTCTTCCCAGGACCAGTGGCTGTGGAATCCTAACTATATACTATAGGGCTATCAGGATTGTGATGTGTTGAGGACTGTGCTGGAATTGCAAGCTATCACTTTAAAAGTGTGTGAGGGTGTGGCTCCTTGTCCTGCTTTCAGGCTAGGGGTTCTGCTGGGAACCCTGTGATCTGTCAGTTTTGAAAAAGCCAGCCTAGAACAAGGTGGGATGAGTTGTGCCTTGCTGTCTTAGGGAGCAGCCTGCTTTGTCTCTTTCTGTTTTTCGTGTGTTATGCTGGACTCTAAGAAATAAAGTAAGATTATGTAGCAGCCTTCCAGCAAGATAGATAGATAGATAGATAGATAGATAAACCTCTCTTTGTGTATGTTGTGAATATAAACAGGGACCAGAGCACAGACTGTCCTGATATTGCATGCACAAATATCAGCTGGGTTACACTTCTCCTGTCCTGCACCAAATTTCACTCCCACCTCTAATCAGCAATATCACCAGTAAGCACAGCTTTTGGTTATTTTAAAGCAGTGCTTTGCAAAACTAACAATACCATAGCTAGGTCTTATTATTTTTCCCTTTGAATTAAGTCCCAAGATGCGATCAGACTTTTAGGACATTTTCTTTCTTTGTTCTCCATTTTTTCCACAGAACCTGTCAAAGCAGATTGGTCACTACGTTTTGCACCACAGTTAACATGAAAAGTTGCTTCAATGTTCAATATTTTCTGCTTTATATTTACTAAAAACTCTCAAAAATCACAAACACGGACTATCGGTACAGAATGTGACATGATCTTTTTCGATCTGCTATTCTTAAATTTTAATTTTGTAGCTTGATTTGAACTCACCAGGATTCATCTTTTTGCTTCTCTCTCCAGTCCAGGCTTCCGTTTATAAAGGAGGGGACTGCACTGTACCAGTCATAGTGAACAAAATAATAGTATATTTTAAAAAATCCATATTAAAAATACAATAAGGGGTTTCTGCAAGAGGTATGACTTGTGACAGAATTATTAGACTGCTATTTCTCTCAAATTACCATCATGTGTGCTTTCCTTGTCTTATCTTTGTTACAAATAAAAAGAAGCAAAAACAGAATGATAATAAATCCATACATTTATTCAATTTTAAAGGACAATTTTGAAAGCATGCACTACTTGAGCTCCATTTCTGAAGGTGCATAACTGCAAGACTAAATATTAGCATTTACACACCTAACCTGCTCTTGTGTCAACAGGCAAGTATCCATTAAATCTAAATCCTAGCACTTATGGCAACAGCTGACCGCATGAATAAAACTGGAGGACTTTTTAACAAAGAAAACATTTCGGATCTTAAGTTTGCACAGATAATGTCAGGAAATGCAGAGGTTACTGTTCTACTTGCAAGACGTCATCGTTATTATTTATAATATGATAGCACCTAGGCATGCTAGGCATGGACCAAGTCCCCTGTTGTGCGGGGTGCTGCACACACACACAGAACACAGAGATGGCCCTGTCCCAAAGAGCTTACAAGCTAAGTCTATGGTGCAAGTCACATATATTTCATGGCATATATTGAACAGCATAAATAGTAACACAGTAAGATACATAGCTAACCAGGTAAACGCGAAAAGGAAATACTACTTGTGCAAGATGGCAGAATTAAGGTTACTGTTGGAGCCTCCTTACCTTTTACAAAAATATAAATGATTTTAATTGTGCAGCCTTAAACATTACATTAACATGTTTAATTTAATTAGCTTTTTAATGGAAGTGATAGGGTTGGGGAGGGGTTGCTTATTTGTTGGCTGCCTTCTTTATCATGCATAAAGCATAAAAGGATTTTTAAAGGTTTTGGTTGTTTTGTAATCTTTTAATCCTTAGAAATAGCAGACATTTCAATGGCCTATTCTCCACTCTGTAAGCATGCCTTAGCTTACAGTATTTCGATTTACACAACCAGTGCATACAGGGCAGTTCAGCATGCTGTGGTTCACATGGAAGGAAAATAAATGATCAATAATGCTTCTATTTAAAGTCACATATGTTCATTGAATCATAGAAATGCAGGTCTGGAAGGGACCTCGAGGGATCATGTCCAGCCCACTGTGCTGAGGGAGGACCAAGTAAACTAGACTATCCCTTACAGAAGTTTGTCTAGTCTGTTCTCAAAAACCTACAAAGATGGAGATTCTACAACCTTCCTTGGAAGCTTATTCCAGTGCTTACTTCCCCGATAGTCAGAAAGCTTGTTCCTAATATCTAACTTAAATCTTCAAGTGAAGCCCATCACTTCTTGTCCTACTTCCAGGATGACACATTTATAAAAACACTTAAACTGTTCTCAGGTACCCCTTCAGTCTTCTTTTCTCAAGACTAAATATACCCAGTTTTTTAAAACCTTTTCCTCATATGTCAGATTTTCTAAAACTTTTATCATTTTTGTTGCTCTCCTCCGGTCTCTCTCCAATTAGTCCACATCTTTCCTGAAGCATAGCATCCAGAACTGGACACAGCACTCCAGCTGAAGCCTCACCAATTCTGAGTAGAGCAGGACAATTACCTCCCGTGTCTTACATATGACATTTCTTTTAATACACTCCAGAATTATATTAGCCTTTTTTGCAACTGCATCACATTGTTGACTCATTCAATTTGTGATCCACTATAACCCCAGATCATTTTGAGCAGTACGACCATCTAGCCAGTTATTCCCCATTTTGTAGCTGTGCTTTTGATTTTTCCTTAAGAGCAGCAAGTTGCACTTGTCTTTATTGAATTTCATCTTGTTGATTTCATACCAATTCTCCAATTTGTCAAGATCTGTTTGAATTCTGATCCTTTCCCCCAAAGTTCTTGTAACTCCTTCCATCCTGGTGTCATCCACAAACTTTTAAGCATGCTCTCCACACCATTATTCAAGTCATTAATGAAAATATTGACTAGTACAGGATCCAGGCCTGACCCCTGTGGAGCCCCACTAGATATGTTCCTCCAGTTTGACCGTGAACCATTTATAACTACGCTTTGAGTACGGTGTTTCAACCAGTTGTGCAAACACCTTATAGCAGTGCTTACCCTGACGGGCAGCAGGTTGCCTACCACTGTCTTATAGTAATTTCATATAGACCACATTTCACTAGTTTACTTAATGAGAATATCATGTGAGCCTGTGTCAAAAGCTTTTCTAAAATCAAGATATATCATCTCTACTGCTTCCCTCCTATCCACGAGGCTGGTAACCCTGTCTAAGATATTCATATATTTCTTACCAGTTACTAATTGTTTTCTCTATAACTGAATTTCAGAAGAAACTGTAGCACTTGAATCAATCTTTATTAGACCATGCCATTTGCTGTTGTATGCTATATCAAAATCATTTATAGGCTACCAAAATAAGAAGAAAAATGGCTGCTTTTTGCTACACGAGTTATGAACACTTATCTTAGCCAAAGATCAGGTCCTTCCATTTCCATGGAAACATGAAGAATCTCATTACTGCGCTAAGTGCCTGCCCATTCATTCATACAATTATCCTCTTCATTATAACAACAAATGAAGTCCCCAAAGACTAATAAAAAATCCTCATGCTGGAAGTGGTTGTGATCAGAAGTACTAATTTGAAAAAGCTATTTCTGGTGCAGTCATTACTTGTGTTTTGAAAGTGTAAGATCTTAGGGCAACACAGTGATTTTGTCTTGAAAAGGAGGAAGAGGAATTGCTATAAATCACAGAGAAAGTCATAGAGAAAAGGAAGCTAGATGTTCCAGTGGTATAAGTCATGAAAGCTCCATTGAAGATCTGGCATGAGCTTTCTTTAATGCCAAATGAAGTTTAACTTATCTAGATCCTCTGTGATATTACTGCCACTATCCATGTTTCATAAACCGAGCTCCACAACCCAAGTTCAGCTCTCCTTGATCCTACAGTAACATCACCATCCTGAAGAGCTCACTTTGAGCATCAGCTGTGAGATCATTCTATCATCATATCTATTCAGGAGACTCCATCATAGGACCTAATCACATCAGCCACATCATCAGGGGCTCGTTAACCTGCACATCTACCAATGTGATATATGCCATCATGTGCCAGCAATGCTCTTCTGCCATGTACATTGGCCAAACCGGACAGTCTCTATGCAAAAGAATAAATAGACCCAGATCAGAAGTCCAAAATTATAACATTCATAAACCAGTTGGAGAACACTTCAACCACTTCAACCTGGACACTCAGTTACAGATCTAAAAGTCGCAATCCTTCAACAAAAAAACTTCAAAAACAGACTAAAATGAGAAACTGCAGAATTGGAATTAATTTGCAAACTGGACACCATTAAATTAGGCTTGAATAAAAACTGGGAGTAGATGAGTCATTACACAAACTAAAAACTATTTCCCCATGCTAATTTTTCCCCTACTGTTACTCACACCTTCTTGTCAACTGTTTGAAATGGGCCATCCTGATTATCACCACAAAAGTTTTTTTTCTCCTGCTGATAATAGCCCAGCTTAACTGATGAGTCTCGTTAGAGTTGGTATGGCAACACCCATTTTTTTCATGTTCTCTGTATAGCCAATGAAGTGGGTTTTAGCCCACAAAAGCTTCTGCCCCAATAAATTTGTTAGTCTCTGAGGTGCCACAAGTACTCCTCATTCTTATATCTATTCTGTTATCAAAATATCAGCATACTGCATCAGATTCGCTGGAGTGGGACACATTTGAAGTATAGTCCATGAGTTGCAAGAGTAAGAAAGGAATGAATAATCAGAACTGCAAGTGGAATTGCATATCCATTCCGATTCAATTATCCAATTAAAATATCTGATAGCCATGTCTCCATGTTTCCCTCAGCTCATGAGCACAGATAACCCAGATATCCGATTGGCGCTCCAGCTACTTTATTTAACATCCAGTAACAAACAGCTTGCAACGTGCAGTGGCTTAAGTTATAAGGGTGCAACACAAAATAGTGCTATTTATGAGAATACTTTTATTTCCTGGGTCATGCCAAACAACAAGAGTCAGTATTACAAGACATTATATTCACTCCAGTGATTACTGATACTTTTCATTTAAAAAAAAAAGAAAAAAAAAAGAATCATATCAACTAAAACAGCACCCAGAAGTGAATACAGCCAGAAACTCATGGCTAGGGACACCTCGTTGGAGGCCAGGGTAAATGGCCTGAACCTATCTAGCAGATAAGATTGGACATCTGTCAGCAATTACTATTGCTGAGCCTCAAGAGCTTTGTGATCAGACAGACGCTTGAGCTACAAACCCTGGGTCCATTGAAGTCAATGTCAAAATTCCCATTGACTTCAGTAGATCTAGAATTTCACCCTTAATTCTCAAAATAGTTCCTACTGCATTGTCCTCTTCAGCTGCTGAGGTGGATTCACCTTATTGAGGCTGTGTTTGCTGCTGACCGAGTGGACATGTATTATTTTTGTCAGCACAAAAGCACTGTCAGTAGCACTTCAGACACATCAAGAAAAGAAGCCAATAACCTCCTGGGTTTTAGTTACATGTCTTCATTGCCATACTCTGTAGGGTTATGATACATGGCTTTGATGCAAATGGCATGATTTTTACTTTCGCAGGTTACTAGCCATGTTTTGTCTGAAACATTGTTTTTCCCCCCCTTTCTTACCAGGGTATTTTGTCATAATATTTCTTCTGTTCTAATTTCCCAGCATATAGCTCGTTTGTAACTACTTCAGGGGTAGTAGCCATGGAAATATATGGCATCTAACAAGTTTCTTGAGCTAGTCACCCAACCGGGGAGCAAAACCAAAGTAGTACTACTCAGGGAACCAACAATCCTGTGAGAAAAACTCATAGTGTAAAAGTTAATCTTCCTAACTATTGGGCAAATACTTCCAAATAATGAATGTATTGAAGGAAATCAGATTTGCTTCATGAATTTTCATAACCGAAAATGGCGCTAAGTGAATATTACTCCTAATGAATATTACTGTACAGGGCAAAATACCATATACAGATGTCAGCCCTATTTTCCTCTGACAGCTGAGTAATGATTTATGCTTTCCTCTTCTAAAGCTAGCTTTAATTTCTTGACAAAATTCACAGATAGCTACAGTTCTTTGCATGCATGTCCCTGTGTTTGGCTATCAAACAGACATAGTTGTATATTCACAACATTTAGTATTGCTCAGCCGATCATCATGGACTCTCCTTTAGGAATATTGCTACATTTCCAATGGGATAATTATCTCATGTCTGGGAATTAACATTCCTATCAATTTTGCAAGGGTGCTTCTCTTCAAGAAGAAGGACCTGGTTCTCTTGGGCATGCTTCGGGGATATTTAGGCTAGCCATTTTTCACAATCTGTAACACTGTCAGGATTTCCAAATTTTCAGCAATAGCCTGATTTGTTGCAACAATGAATCAGGCATTAGTTTTAAAGCCAGCTGTGCTTTTTCATAATCTTCCTCAAATATTTGCAATGTTCCTGCACCATTGACATTCAAAGGATATATAGACAGGGGACTGCAACTACAACAATATCATGAAGCATATACTGTACTTACAGATTTGTTCCTCATCAGAGCTAGATGGAGCCTCTGACATCTCACTAACACTATTATCTAAGTTTGTGGTTTTTATCAGAGGAATTTAGTAATGTCTTTGCTAATGAAAGCGGTAGGCCACTCCTCCACCTCTTCATTTTTCTCTCTGTTCAAGCTCTGTTTTTATTTTTTATTTATTGCCTCCTGTAGCATAATAAATGTGAGCAAATACCACAGAAAAATACTAGCTTCTACTCAGGAATTCTGTTTTACTTTCTCAAAATCTTTACCAGAGCCACAAAGTAAATTGTCCAATAAATGTTGTGAAGAGCCTTTTCTGTGAAGCATATAAACTCCACACACAGAGCTACAAACAAAAGAAAAGCAAATCCACTGGTCAATCGAAATGACCTGGACAAAATTAAGGCTCCAGCAGATTAGGCCCCATTATTTGATTTTATATATATATATATATATTTGTGGGCACTGCTCATATTCACAATGAATTGTGCCTTTGTGGACTGCAACTATGGGCACTCCTGTACTGCAGAGACTCAGGATCATAAACTGTGTTCTGCTAAACTCAGTCCCTTTACATGTGTATGAGACTGGGGTTTAGATTCTAATCTATTAGAGGTGTAGCCTGAAGGTGTGCCCCTGGTTTCAGTCTATTTTACACACTGACCAGAAGGTTACTAACAAGGGACAAATAAAGCATCTGTGTATAATCATGGTAGAACATAAGAATGGCCATACTGGGTAGGACCAAAGGTCCATCTAGCCCAGTATCCTGTCTTCCGACAGTGGCCAATGCCAGGTGCCCCTGAGGGAATGAACAGAACATGTAATCATTAAGTGATCCATCCCCTGTCACTCATTCCCAGCTTCTGGCAAACAGAGACTAGGAACACCATCCCTGCCCATCCTGGCTAATAGCCATTGATGGACCTATTCTCCATGAATGTATCTAGTTCTTTTTTGAACCCTATTATAGTCTTCACAACATCCTCTGGCAAGGAGTTCCACAGGTTGATTGTGCGTTGTGTGAAAAAATACTTCCTTTTGTTTGTTTTAATTTCATTTGGTGGCCCCTAGTTCTTGTGTTATGAGAAGGAGTAAGTAACACTTCCTTATTTACTTTCTCCACAGCAGTCATGATTTTATAAACCTCTATCATATCCCGCCCCGCCTTAGTTGTCTCTTTTCCAAGCTGAAAAGTCCCAGTCTTATTAATCTCTCCTCATACGGCAGCTGTTCCATACCCCTAGAAGTCCGATACAACTCCAGTCATCCCAAGAAAGACAATGGCAGAAAAGTTTTGGAAATCCTTTTATTGAAGGATTCTGCACCTCTCATAGTGATGGGTATCACAGAAACCTCAAGCCTATGAGACTTTTAAGGTGAGTGTCATCTACACTGAAAATGTATGTATACCATCACAGTGACTGTAGGATTTTTTAAAAGTCATCTTTTGGGTGGCATAAGTGACAGAACTGCAAAGCAAAACTAAGGGATTTCTGACAGCCATGGTAAACACCACAAAGCCAGTCCAATAAATATTACCTCATCTACTTGGTCTTTCTAATGGTGAACTACATGGCGTTCTTAAACGTAGCACAATGCCTGATGGTGAGCAAAAGTCTGTTCCGAGTAACTTTTAACAATTTCATGCAGTATTTCACTCTGCATTTTTGCCCACATTTCTCCTTTTTACAAAGAAGAGGAATATCCCTGGGAGAACAGACACCAGACAAGCAGAGATGTCCAGCAGACTGAGAGCAACATAGGGTGCTTTTAGCAAACTAAGTGCTATTGATTAAGGAATTCAACTCCATTTCCTCTCTTACATTATTCCAGAATACTTACCGAGTACAGAAAGGTGCTCCATCCTTGTTGCTTTATTGTTGTCTGTAAGTCTCCATTGTTGAGAAACTGATATCCTCTGATGAATTTTATTATTCCTAGTTCAGCTCCTTGGGTATTGAAATCAATTTTTTCTCAATTTAACACATAATTTAGCTCCAAATTGGTTTTGTTCCTTTGTCCAAAAGCAGGTTTTGGCAATAACAAAAGTTATCACATCAAGAGAGCAGTGTTTCAGACATGCAAAAGCATCAGTCTGTAAAGGCAGGTTCAGTGCATATCTCCCGCCCAGTGCTTTGAAAAAAAGAAAAGTAGATGATGTGTTATGTGAATGATAGCAGTTCTGCAGTTAAGGAACAGAACCACACAACATATAAACAAACATACACCCATGAATCACATATAGCCAGTGATTTATGTAATTAAAGTGTTTGTTCTATATGCAGTTCTGGATAGACCCCTTTACTACATTTTAATTGTTCTTTCTTGCTTCGCCACAGGACTGAGATTCTGGAAGATTAACCCTTGCTCTACAACTGACATGCTAGGTGGACTTCATCTGTCTTCAGCATTTTCCCCCATTTGTAAAATGGTGATAATACCGAACCAAAACGGACTAACTAGTTAATGACACACGACAGTGTTGTGACCATCTAATGCAGTGTAAGTGTGAAGTATAGTTACTTGCATTTACCCTGAACAGGCTTTTTTGCATCTGCATTGTTGTGATCTTCAGTGTCCAGCAAAGACTTAACCAGTTATAGAAGCACCTCATCCAGTAGCTGTATTTTAAATAATGTGGATACATCTTGTGTATTCTTAGGGCTAAAACTCTATAGGGATCCTCATGAACAAGAGGATCTTGAGCTACATGGGGAGCCTCCCTCAGGCCAGCCTAGAAGAATGTATGCTAAGCTCATCCCATCTCAACAGAAAGTTGCTTTTTAGAATAGTTTATATTGCCATATTAAAACACAGGCTGTTTATAGTAATACAAGAGCTGGGTCTAAGATGCAAAATTCAGAACCAGATGCCAACAGCCTCCAAAAGGTCAGGTGTGTTCAGACACTGGGTTTCATTTGGGCCCCATCACTGAGATAGGGAAAAGCCACAAAATTTGGACCCAGACCTCAGTTCAGATTCTCAAATAGCCCATTTCGTGTAATGTTTGGATCCAGGATTTTGATTTGAAACAGTCAGTAGTTCACACTGAAGCTACAGTTTCAATCATGCAATTTCATGTTTATTAAGGCAGCATGTTTGCAAACTTACTTTAGGAGATGCACATTATGGGAATCTTTTTATTGCTATTTGCCATTTCCTTTTTTACTCCCCCTTTTGAGCATATTTTTTACAGTGCAAAAATCTTGAACATGGTATGTGAGCAAAAACAAATTTAAATGGTAACATGATGCACTTGACCTATACTTGTATCATTATCCTACAGGAAGAAGAACACTACCAAATGCAGAGTAGCTTAATCTACAATGTATGCGTAAACAAACTTTAAGCTGATCTCCCATAGTATATCACCGCCAACCCAGCTACATAAATGGGAAGGAACAGATGACTGGGAAGAGAGAGATGAAAGGAAAAGGGTCCAACATGTATGGAAGAGCTGCTCGATCCATTTAAGGTTTAGTTCAGCATGAGCATTATCCCAGTCACAATGACTGCAGAATAAATTCTGTGCTGCAGATATCAATTACAGGCACTATTCATTTCAACCAAGTTACATCCTGCCTCAATAAAAAGGTGATAGGTTATGCAATCTTAAAGAGCAAGGGGCATATAGCCTTTCTTGTTTCATTCACAAACAGTGATGCTGAATGCAGGTTAAGTTGAACAAGTGGAACTTTCTTAAACCCTGTACACCGCTCTGTCCATGTGGCTGAGTTGCCTTCAACCAAACTCCCTACATTCCCCATTTTTCTGACGTCCCCGTGACCGCAATAATAGTCCGTCCAGGGAACATGGACCCTCTGACTACAGTTCCACTGATCATGATACAGTCCTCATTTTTTATGTTAGTCCTTCTATTCTATTTCTTCTCCATTACCCAATGGGATTTTAATTGGACCTGTAGAGCTCTGTGTAGCTCAAACGCTTGTCTCTTTCACCAACATATTTAAATATTCTCTGGGCCACACAGAGTGAAAATGACTCTATAACCTTATGGTGAGGTAACTTAGGCAGCTCCATGCCTAGTGTGCTGGCTCTTGGGAATCCCATTCTTAGTTGCCTAACACGCCCCCTACACTGCTGAGGATTCCACTGTGCAGGCTGGTGCCTAAAGCTAGGCATAACAACACTGAGCCTAGGTTACTTTTATGGCTCTAGCCCCATATCTGGACCTCGTTGATGTTTTCTGTGCATTTTTCTAGGACAAGACTGACTAGAAGTAAAATCTGCGAGTGTCAACGGGGTAGTTGATAAACATAGGTGCTGAGTGATATTTTGGTGATGAGGACCATAAAAGTGCATGTATAGACAAATGTTCCCCAGATTGATGATGACCATGTAGTATGACCCAGTTGCTTAGCTTCCAGGAAGTAGAGTGACAGCAATGAACTCCATTAAGGTCTCCTACTATTAAAACTTCTCATTTGTGGTTTTTTTATTATGAAATTGAATGACATGTTCAGAGATATCTCAATGGGACATTGGCTGAGGGGAGTTTAAGTGGGGGAAGATTCAAGATGGAGGAATGGGGCCTTCTTAGAACTGGCCTTGAAGATGGGGCTATGCAGAAAGAAACTATACTTAGATATGATATCTATAGATTCCATTTCAAATAAGAGATGAACTTTGATCAAGTATTTGACTGTTTTCAAAGGTGTTGGAGGGTGGAAAATTGAAAAGGTTGTGGTCCAATTGCTTGAGCACTGGATTCAGGATCTACAAACAGGTGTTTTAATCCTGGCATTGAGGGAAATTCCCTCTATGGCTTTGGATAAAGCCCTGGCTTCTTTGCTTTGGTATCCTTCTCCGAAAATATGGTTAATTCTCATTTAATGAGGGTGATAAGAAACAATTATAGAATACTTGAAAAAGAAAACCACAATATACAATAAATGTTAAATATTATGGCCTGGTACTAAGATACAGGATGGCAATAGATTGTGTTCTAGAGAAAGAGCTGGGACAATTTTGGTTCTGAGTTGCACCAGGCCAAATCCACAGAAGTCACTGGGGATGAGCCAACATAACTGACAGCACAGCCATCACAACCATTTTGCTAATTTTTGCATGTTTCCCTACTGAATAAAGTGTGGTTCCAATTTTGTCAAGGATGCATATACTCTAGACAAAGAATATATGAAATTCCATAACTAGCCAATATTTTAAAGGTTAGAAAAATCCCTAATGCTATATTTTTCTTTATGCACATAGCATACTATAGAAGAGACAGTCTTTCACCTCCAGCTGATGTGGCCCACCTGAAGAGTGACAATTTAGCCCACTGAACAGCCGTCAGGCAAGCTGGTGCCTTTATTGCATTTCATAATCAATGTGTAATAAGAAAACCATTCCTGGCACTATTTGAAGTCTCAGGAGAGAGGAGATGAATTCAGTGAGGATAAAGAACAATCCTTTCTGGTTAGAGATGGTTGAGGCATGCCAGGGGGAGAAGTCAGTTCTGTTGCTACTTGTTTTGTACACAGATTAAGCACTTCAATCTCCAGGGCTGAGAAGCTGACACCTTTCATGAGCACTGAGTTCAATGACAGATTAAAAAAAACACTCTGGCCTTGCCATTACCATTATATATTTTCCCAGGGATCCTATTACTTTATTTTAGCACTAAGTTTTCTTTCTAAACCATAAAACTATTCTTTTTCCAAATTTCATTCGTCATTTTACTCCTTTCATAAAGCAGCAAAGCTAGTCATCAGTTATTCCTGCAGCTGAAAGGAATCTAGCAGGCTTAGTTTCACTTCCAGATAATAAATTCTTTGGGTTTTTTTCTCATAAGTTTGCTAATGGTGTCTCTAAAAGTGTCAGCTTTGCCAAACAGGCACTGTTAACACATTTCTGAACTAACTCGGTATTATATAGATGTACCTGAGATGCAATTTGAAGTATACTCGTTGAAGTGCACACTTTAGATCAAGTTCTGTCCTTCATTGCATCTATGCAACCCTTTGACTTCCAGAGGATTGCCTGGGTTAAGCAAAGGGCAGAATTTGGGATAAAATATATGAGCAGTACAAGTGCACAACAGTTAATGTGCACCCCACAATACAAGTGAGGTAGTAAACTGCAATTGAAGGTGTGTAAAAAATATGTAGCTAGAGCTTTGAGATACAGTTGAGCTTTGAGATACAGTTGGGGTGTACACTTCAGTCACACCTCAGAGTGGCTGGACACATATGCAGCTCAACTGAGGGCAGAGTGTACCTCCAGTGTAAGTTTAGAAAGTTCCCAGCTATCCACCCTTGAGCTCACAGTGTTGAAGTGTATACCTCAAAGAAGCCCCAAACTATGTTTCGTTTTGACCAAGGTCCTGTAAGTCACTTGTCTGGAGTTCTGTTTACTTCAGGGAAAGTTGTTTCTGTATCTTTAAAGACTTTGTAATAGTCCACTATATTCACGAATCAACAATTTAAATTTATACATTTCAATAAAGGGAAAATAACTATTGAATATTTTGTAAAACTGACCATTTTTCTTCCCTGTAGAGGGGATTTCCTCTGAAGAAAAACACTGCTGCTACTGCAAAAGAGCTAGTGTCAAGATTTCCCCAAGGGCACAAGGATACTGGGACACACCGGAGAAGGTTCACCTATGGGATGCAAAATCCATCTCTGAAAGATGCAGAGTTATAAGAAGAGTCATGGAGCATTCCACAGCAACTGTTAAGCTCAGAGATGCTGAAGCAGTGAATATGTCAGAGGGAGTAGAGTCTAAAGTTAGATATTTAGTTATCACAGGCCTATATAGTATAGCTTGTCAGTGATACCATTATATTCATTGTTTTAACTTGATTACACCTTGGCTTGCTTACCACTAAAAAGCCCTGTTTTACACAAGTACAAGAGTTCAAGAATGTTCGAATGTCTTGACTGCCACAGTAGGAAAAATAAAATGCTAGCCAAATATCAGTCCCTTTAAAACTAACCTCCCTTGGGGCTATTGCGGGGATTACTGGCCTTCTAGAGAGGAGCACCACCATCACTGCAGATTGGCATACAGCTAGTGTGAGCCAGTGGCTAGTAAATCAAGTCCTGAAAGCTCGCCAGTAAAACCCTTTTCTTTGTGTTTTTCAAAGGAAAATGATAGCTCTGAAGAAGTCAAGAGGACTTTGGAGCAGCTGAACAGTCAAGAATTATTGTAATGTTTTTACTAATAGCAAAGAGGATATAGGCAGCTGCAATGAACTGAATAAAGACAAGTGAAACTTCAGACTGCAACATCGTCATTGACTATTTGTGAAGCTTATGAACAGCTAAAGAAGAAACTCTTTCAACTTGATAAAAAATGAGCTCACAATCTTACTAGTAACTTATGGCAACACATGACACCACGGTCTGAAACAAAAACAGAGCCTGAACAGATTCTTTTTGAATGTCAGGTTAAATTATATGATGGGTTTCTCATGTGTGCAAACATCCATTAGGGCTAGATTAAGTCTTCCCTCCTAATAAAAAAAAAAAACAGGTTGCATTTTCTTCAATACTTTTGATGTGTCTGTAGCACATTTCTGGCTGACTAGGAAGAGTTTAAGTAAACACACATTAAGTGCTGGGAGCACAGGAAGGATACAGAAAGGTCAGATGAATTATGTTAATTTTTCTCCACCTTTAAATGAATAAGTTCACACATTATGGAGAAGCCATCATACTGACTGATCACATTTGTGATCATGCTAACACGTTTTCTTCCCTTCCAAAGTTTGGATAGAGTGTTGCAGAAATGTTTTCACACTGTTAATGTGACGTGTACTTCGCTAAACCCGTAAGAAGTGCAAGACAATCTTGGTTTTGTATATCATAACTACCTCAAGAGAGAGCATAGAAAGATAAGATGTTGCATTGCTATTGCGCCTGTCATGTGATATGATGATTTAAACTAGAGCTGAATAAAATTGATTTTTCAGTTTGGGAGCCAAACTGAAAAAAAACAGAAAACATTTTGTTTCAGAACCAAAACTGAGTTTTCAATGTTTCTAGACCCCCCACCCCCCACCCCAAAAAAAGATTTTTGTTTCAGATAAAAAGACCCACTTAAAACCTAAACAAAATACTGATCCAAAATGATTTTTTGGAGTGTTTCATTATTGGGTGGTTTTCATTTAAAAAAAAATCTAGGTAAATTTTGAAACAAAACATCAAAATGGTTCATTATGAAATGATCAAAACAAATCGTTTTGACTTTTGGAGCACAATAATGGCTTGGGGTTTTTTTTGGCCAAAGCTATTTGCTGAATTTGACCTGAATTCACAAATAGTTTCAGAATTCCCCCTCCCCCCCTGCCCGAAAAAATGCATTTTCAGCAAATTTACTATTCACTGAAAAAGTTCACCCAGCTCTAACACAAACATTAGCTTTCTGATAAGTAGATAAGGGTATTACAGAGGCAAAATTTCATCCAGCACTGATGTACAGCCATCTCTAGGGTGGAACACAGCATTTGTTTAACAGTGCACATCTACACTATAAAAGCTTACAATCGGAGGTAAAGATACCCAGTTGAAACAGCAATTAATTTAGGCTAGTGAGCTGAGAGTGCACTTCATCAGGGTATTGAGCACAGCCAAATGTTATGTGGAGTCCCCTCTAACAACAAGGAGGCAGGTTCAGGGTCTCAGTTTTACATCTCTTCTGATATTTAGCATCTTCACAGCTTAGTGCTCCCCAACACCAAAGGAAGGCTTCATTGCCAATTCAGAGTGGAAATTATGGGATTCCCTAGCTACAGCACACCAAGCAGTGAATAACTTTAATTCAGCATAAACCACTGTCTGAAGGAGGGTTTCAGAGTAACAGCCGTGTTAGTCTGTATTCGCAAAAAGAAAAGGAGTACTTGTGGCACCTTAGAGACTAACCAATTTATTTGAGCATAAGCTTTCGTGAGCTACAGCTCACTTCATCGGATGCATACTGTGGAAAATACAGAAGATGTTTTTATACACACAAACCATGAAAAAATGGGTGTTTATCACTACAAAAGGTTTTCTCTCCCCCCACCCCACTCTCCTGCTGGAAATGAGAGTGGGGTGGGGGGAGAGAAAACCTTTTGTAGTGATAAACACCCATTTTTTCATGGTTTGTGTGTATAAAAACATCTTCTGTATTTTCCACAGTATGCATCCGATGAAGTGAGCTGTAGCTCACGAAAGCTTATGCTCAAATAAATTGGTTAGTCTCTAAGGTGCCACAAGTCCTCTTTGTCTGAAGGAGGTGTTGCCAGCTATTTGCTTCCCTTTGCATTTCCTGCCTCGCCCCCTTTCCTCTAACCCTTGGAACTGAATGCCATAGCTAACTAATATGACATGCCCCTTCCTCTCAGACATGAGACAGGGGATTTGATCCCCCTGTTCTGTCTGTATGCATTCAGTGGTTGTTGCCAAAATTATCTGCTTTGTACAGTGAAATCACATGCTACCTACATTTCTGTCCTCTGTACTATTGAAGAATGGTATCCAGGGGTAGTCTCCCAGTAGCCTTCAGCACTGAAGGGACCTCCAACCCACCATTCACTTTGGTGTGCCAGTTCAAGACTCTAAATTTAAGGCAACAGTGCAGGTTTGCTACCCAATTTTTCCTGTTACCTTAAGATTCCTAATCCCTTTGCAAGGAAATCAAGTCACCACATCTCTCTTCCACTCTCTCTTTGAGACAGAGGGAGAGTAAAGCCTTCAAATGCCTGAAAACTAAAGGTCTTTAAACGCATTTCCTCCTCTGAGACAGAAGAAAGCAAAACCTTTCAACCAACTGAAAATAAACAGTCCTGGACCCATTTTCCTCTTCAGAACAGAGGGGAAAATAAAGCCTGTACACAAGAAGTAAACAAGACAGTCTCACAGTAGGCTTACATTTCCATTAGTAGCATTGCCTCTGTATGGAACAACCTTTCTTCAGTCCAGCCCCATGATGCACTTCCTCTTATGTGTTCCAGGCTGGCTTTCTGAGATGTTAATGGGCTCCAGCTGTTTTGTGGCCTACTGTTTAACCTTTTCCTCACCACATAGAACCCTTGAAGGACCAGAGCTTTCTAAGCCAATCACCCTCCTGCCCTTCCTGGGACACAAGGAGGGTAGTATACCTTTTCCACAGATGGAAAACTTAATTTTGGCCTGTACGATTCACCACAATGTATTTTTAATAGCTGTGTGACTAACTTAATTCTCCAATATAAAGTATATGGTGTCTCTGAAAGGTAGACTCTAAGGTTCATGGCTTCCCTAAGGGCCACAGCTCAGCCTTGTTTTTTAACTTTAGCATAACTTGGGGTCAGTTGGACCCCAAGATTTCAAGTGCAATGCTTCATCCTTCTTTGTTCTTCTCCAAAGTTATTTCTTGTATATTGTTACAGTACTTGTTTCTTTATGGAATTGATCTATTTACTGCTGTTCTAAAGAGTGCTTGCATGTAATTGTAAATCACGCACAAATATTTTCAGTTGTTTCACCCTTCAGGCTGTTAATCAGTTCTATGCTATTTTTCCTGTGCTGTCATTAATTGCTTCCATGTAATCCTCAATTCTCATATGAAAAATGTATATTTTTGTCTACACAACTTTATTACTCACTGCTTCTGCTACTGTGTCTATAAATCATTTGGGGACATAGTTTCCATGACAGATGTTAAACAAAATTAAGTTATGTAGTATTGTATTACTTGATTACTCTGCTGATGTCTTTTATGTTTTCTCCCCTGCTACCTGTCTATCCATCTAGTGTACAGATATAAAGTTAAGTCTACCAAGGAAACAAAAAGTAATTCCTGGAAACTAGACAGAAAACTAACAGACACTATTTTAAAATATTGTTTGCACATGGAGCAGATACAGAATTTAATGTGGTGCCTGTACATACTCAGAAGAATAGATCATCATTACCCAAGCAACTCTACATGGGAATGCAACGTAGAACAATAATATAGAAACAAAATCATCTACTCTGTTTTACAAAGCAGACTTTGCTTAATCTTTGGCTGTGATGGGATATAATACATCAATTTACAAAAGCTGGTTTGTTTTGACATAAGCACTTCAACTCCAAATGTTTCCCTGGGATGACTTGTCAGCGCAATGAATCGAGTCTGCAATGACAAGTGGGGGAAAAAACATGTTTGACAGAGCTGGAAGAAGTGAGATGTAGGTGCCATTGAACATCAGTAGCTGAAGTGATGAGTGCTATAGAAAAAAGCAGGCACAGGAAGATAAGGCTTATTAAATCTGACAACTCAAAAGAGAAAGCGGGCTTTCAAGTATTAACAAAGATCAATGATGGTATGAAGAAGTGAACATGGCACAGCCAGTAGAGTTCACCTTCCTATCACAGCTCTGATAATCAAGAATGCTCTTTATCTTTGGTCCTGTAAGTTTAAATGTCAAAGGAAAGTGTGATGCCAAGTTTACCAGATTTCCTGCCAGTGAGACATTTCAGATAAATTATGCCATGTGTCCCTTGGTATTTTATCCTCTTTCCAACAGGGAAGCTGACTAGCTTGAAAGGTGTGAGCCGACTGGGACAAGGACAGTCTTGCCTAGCAGTCAAAGTGGGCAGCAGGCCTACTGTTTGGAGCAGGTGTCAAGAACCAAGAACTAGGGTCAGAGCTGGAGTCAGTTGGAAGCTGGAGCCAAGTATCCAGCTGGAGGTCAGGCGTTAGACACTGAAGCAGAGGGTCAAGATGGAGTCAGTAGTCAGAAGCCAAAGCCATGGGTCAAGCCAGAGATCAGGAACTGGAGCGAGTAGGGTAACAGACAAGGAAGGATTCAAGGCAGGGGCAGGACAGAGGCAAGCCTGGGTGCAAGGAGCAGCAGGAGCAAGATAACGCAGCAGCAGGCACTGTGGTAGGCGTGAGCATTGAGAAACCCACTAACTGTTGCTACTGGCTTAGGAGCTATCCTGCTGGCCCCTCCAGCCAATCAGGTGGTATAGCCAGTCAAGCAGCCTCCTTCAGGCCAGCTGTACTGATGAGAGTACCAAGAAATTAGTTCTGCTGCAGGCCTTAATTCCTGACAAAAGACAGACAAAAACATATGTGTGTTCGCAAATATAGACTAATTGTCTTCAAAATGCAATTATATTTCAATAAACTTCATTAATGAAGTACAGATAGAAAAGTAGTTATTGAAAGATTTTGTTATCTTAATTCGTAAACTCTGGAATACACAAAATGTTTTGGGCTTGAGTCTCCTCAAGGTTGCATTACTGAAGTCAATAGTCCAGATTACCCACACTTGCTGAGCTGTGGTTAGCCCAAGACCAGGGGGAGAGGGAAGCAAAGGTGACTTTAAGCCATCCTTATGTTCCCTCAATTCTGGTGTTGGCTGAGGGCTGGCTTGGTCCCTGTCATAAATTAGAATAGCCTCAGGACAAAGAGGAGAGAATCTGTCCCTAATTCTCCTGCTAAAGAGGTCCCTGACCTGGGGGGAGTTGGCAGCAGGAGATCAACCAGCATAGCTCCTGTGCCACACTCTCAGCAGCCCACCAGCAGAGGTCATGTTCAGGATCAGGAGGGGACACCACTGCACATTGCATTCAGGCTATGCTCAGCTTGCAGACAGTCCCTTGGGATTTGAGTGGGTTGAAAAACAGAAAAACAATTTCAAAGTCTGAAGTTGTTCCTGTTTCACAGGATTCTAAATGGAGCCATTTTCGGGGTTTGGTGATATTTTTATTTTTTCTAAAACTATCACAAAACTGGAAAGTGTTGATAATGGGGATGATTTTTCCACAAAGGTTTTGCTTGTTTTTTTTTTCCAGAAAAGGTCATTGTTTGATGAAAAACCTTCCATGAACATTTTTTTTTACCAGCTTTGCTTAGAAACCATTGCTGGCTGGTGCAAGTTAGAGCAGTCTTTAGGTGACTGTCACCTGGGTGTGGGCCAAGGTTAGGGCTAAAAATCAGGGAGCCAGAAGTGGCTCCATGACAAGCTTCCCTCTCCACACTCTGCTGCACTCAGCAGAAACTCAAAGCAAGTATCAAAAAACTGATGATAGCCATCTAACACAAAACCCAAGAGTGGACCCAACTACAACACCCCTTCCCTCCCTCCCCCCAGAGACAAACCATGGCACCAGGACCTACCTTATGGGCAATACATGACACCCCATTATCATGATCAGTCTATCAAGACTCCCCCTAACCAGAGCTGAATTATCTGTACTCTCCAAGGAACTGAACTTCTGTCCTATCACAGAACCTGATACCATACTAATATGCGGAGAACTAGAAAATTCTATGACTCCTCCTCAAAGAATTCATTCACAACAATGACATCACCACCCACAAATGCCACATTCCCACTAACAATCATAAGAAAAAAGAATCATCTGACTGGAAACCCCACAGTGGACAAAACCACACACTTGATCATGACATTGATTGCTTCAGGAAAAAAATTGACTGAAATCCTTAAAAAATATCACATCCACCACAATCTCTCCACTGCCGAGAGGATAGCTATACACTCCCTGAAATGCAATCACCAGATAGTGATCAAACCAGCAGACTAAGGGGGTGCCATCATAGTTCTCAACCGTGATGACTATATTAACGAGGCCAACTGACAACTCTCCACAACCACCTACTATAAAGAACTTGAAGAAAACCCCACACCACAATTCATCCATGAATTTAAGGATATCATCACCTCACCCTTCACAAACCCACCCCAAGAACCGTCTACATGCTTCCCAACATATACAAGTAAGGGAAGGCAGACAGACCCATCATATCTGGCCACGGAATTCTTACTGAAGGAATATCAGGACTCATAGACCTATCCTCAAATAACTCACCACACAAAGGATCATCTTCCGTCCAGACACAACTGTCTTTCTCCAGAAACTGCAACATTAACAACTTCTCTCAGAATACCATTCTTGCATTCACGGATGTCACCTCCCTATGCACCAACATCCCTCACAATGATGGCATTGCTGCCTGCCTCAAATATCTACAAGACAATTGAGGATACTCAGATATCCACCCCAAACACTTTGCCAAAGTCATCCACTTCATCCTCCCCCATAACAATTTTACATTCAACACACACTTTGTCCAAACCACAGAAACAAGCATGGATACTCAGATGGCTATGCCAACCTCTTCATGGGCCATCTTTAGGAAGAATTTCTGGACAAATGCACCACAAAACCAATGCTATACCTGAGATACATGAATGATATTTTCATCATCTGGATAGACAACCTAAACGCCCTTATAGATTTCCACCACTACTTCAACAACCACCACTCATCCATCAAACTCTCTCTAGACCACTCCCAAACCAGCATCAACTTCCTGGACACCACAATTATCTTCCACAATGGAACCCTACAGACAACTACTTTCAAGAAACTCATGTATCACCACACCTACCTTCACAGTAACCACCCAAACACACCAAGAAATCTGTTGTCTACAGCCCAGGACTCAGACACAACAGGAGAAAGTCCAGTATACATGCCTTAACACACTTAAAAGTGCTTTCACCAAAGGAGGACATTTCAGCAGGAACGCAGATCACATCATGAAAAGAGACACCCAAATACCCTGAGAGTTGCTTCAATATAGAAAAAAATCCTCTGACCACAAACCCCTAGTTGTCACTTACCACCCCACACTGGAACCCATGGGTTTAATGGAACCTATTAAACAGTGAAAAGCCATACTGGATGGGGACCACATCTTGAAAGAAATCTTTCCTGAACCCCCTTTTCTGGCCATTAAACAACCCCCCAATCTCACCAAGCTCATCATCTGAAGAAAGCTCCCCACAGACCAGGACCTCCAACTCAAAGCAGCACCAGACCTTGCCAGAACAACAAATGCTAAACCTTCAGATATATTTCCACTGCTATGATGATCAATACCACCTACTACACACCTTTCAAGATCCATGGCTCCTACACGTGCCTATCACAACATGTGGCGTACCTCATCCAGTGCACTAAATGCTCCCGTAACAATTACCTGAATGAAACAAGACAGTTACTATGCTCTCAAATGAGCTCATACAGAAAAATGATAAAAGAGAAAAAACATCATATCACCTGTGGGTGAGCACTTTTCACAAAAGACCACTCCATATCTGACCTCTTAGTCTTCAGCCTCAAAGGAAACTTCAGTACATTTAATAAAGGCTTGCATTCATAATTTTGCTAAACAATAAAAGTCATGGTCTTAATAAAGACCCTGGATTTATGGTTTATTACAACAATATGTAACCCACTAATTCCCCCATTTTTGGCGCATGACTGGAGTTGTATGAACTGGCCTTGAATGGTCTCTTGGAATATGTATTAACTATTTATGCCAATTTGTTCCACTTTGTATTTAGCTATGACACTCTGAGTACGTTTCCCAGACCTGAAGAAGAGCTCTGTGGAGCTCTAAAGCTTGTCTCTTTCACCAACAGATGTTGATCCAATAAAAGATATTACCTCACCCACCTTGTCCCTAATATCCTGTGACCAACATGGCTACAACACTGCACTCTACAAAAGCAGACATAAAGACAGTATAAACACAGAGTAGGTACAAGAATTGAATAGGCACAGAGAAAGAACTAACTAGCTTTGAAACCTTAGAACCAGTCCCTCTAGGACAAACTAGAAGCACCTTGGTGGACAACAGAAGGAAGCCTGCAATACATGTGCTGTATCTTTTGTGTGGATAAATAGCTATATTCTACAGTGAATATGTGATACTTATAAAACTGCCAGGCTGACAATGCTGGGAAGTTTTGAAAGCATTCTCATCTTACTCTCTTGACCCGCATGTATGGCTCTGTATATCAAAATGCTACCACTAAACAGTTAACTTCGGTGGGGAAGAAAACAATTTTCTAATCTTGTTGTGAAAAAAATACCATCAGCATAAGGCAATGCTTGACAATAGGATATCCTCCGGAATACCAACAATAGGTTTTTATAGCTTGTGCAGCTGTTGTGTAAATTATTGGATTTGACCTATCTTCCTGACAAGCGCAGTATCCATCAAACAGCTGGTATAGTCTCCTAAAGCCAGCTGCATACACTCCTCCCCTTAGACACAGACTATAGGATGCTGATTACTGCCTCTGCCACATCTGAATATAAACAATCATTCTCAGTGGAATTAGAGAAGAAGAAGAGAGAAGAATTAGTTGTGTGGGTAAAAATTCAGATCGAGTGCATTCACTTCTCTCTATCTTTTCAAAATAAAAGGGGGTGTTTCAAAACAGATGGGGAAGCAGGTATATAAGCCTACAAAATAATTAGAAAACAGTACTCTGAGTGAAATAAACAGGCTATGGATCAAATAGTGGAAGATCCTTCTGATACTGGGGGGAAGAAGAAGGAACCTTCCTGTTTTGCAGCCCCTGACCTCGCCTAAGCATAATTATAACTCATGGCTGCTAGCGACTCCAAAGGCAAGGGGATAGAGGCATAATAAATACCATTTATTTTTTACTGTCCCACACCCCCATTTCCAGTTTCCAAGATACTGCAGAGTTTGCTACTGGTAACAGAACTGCAGTGTCGAAGTTGTTGGTGGGGGAGAGTGGGAAGCTGAAAGGAAGGCAGCTGGGGATTTTAGCAGTTGGTATGGAGTAGGGTGCAGTTTGGGTTGTAAGATTAGCTGGATGTTTCTGCTAAAATGATCAGCTGTGAAATACTTACCTGTAAATTTCAAGGTTGACCACCCATTGAGAGAATGGGGCAATTCCCACTTCTCAAAACTTGTTTCACCCTGCCTGCAGATTCAAGACGACAAGAGTTCATTGGTTAATGTTTTAAAAGTTATCTTTGCAACTGGGCCTTTCCTTTTTAATACAAGCTTAAATCCTGGAGCATGATCTTTCAGCACAATATGGGTTCAGCTGCTAATTCCTGTGACAGAATTGCAGAATACTTAGGGTCAGATCCTCAAGTGGTGCAAACTAGCATAATTTCTTTGAAGACAATGAAATGAAGGTGATTTACACCATCTGAGGATCTGGCCCATGTAGTATCAGCAAGCACCAAGGAAAGGCATTTTGGAAAACAGGATGGGGGTAATGAACAGGTGATTGTACAGACAGACTGATCCAAATCCCAACTCCTCTCTGCTCGCTGGGGAGAATCGCAGGCGCTCTTGCAGTCCTGAGGTTTGTTGTAGTGGCTATGGATAGGCTCTATGGGTGCTCCTTGGATTTTGGGTGGTGGAGGAAGGATTCCTTTCCTACCTCCAAAAAGCCCTGTACAGAGTCTGTTTACTTGCAAGTGAGGAATCCACCTTGTCTCAGTTGTATTTTTGTCATTCTCCTGTCCATGCTTCTGCCAACAGTGAATGCTACTGAGAATTGTACAGCAACGCATAGATAAATGCAGCACAGATAGGCTGCCAAGAGTATGTCCTCACTGCAGAATTAGTCTGGGTTCTTACTTGGGTGTTGTGTATTTCTCACAAGGTTTTACAAAGTCCAACTTTAATTTAATGTGTTTCTCCCCCCCCCCCCCCCCCCTCCTCAAAACAAACAATTTAGGGCCTGAATCAGCAAAGCACATGCTTAAGTCCCAGTGAATGCTTAAGTCTGGGACCTGAGTACATGCTTACAGCACACACTTTTGCAAATTGCTATGGCATGTGCTGACCCCCACTGACTTCTGAGAGTCCCCACGTTGGCAGAGACATCCACCCACATGGCGTTCCTTGCTGGGCTCCGGTTTCTTCCTCTGCCTGTCAGTTTCCTCTGCCTCTAACTACACTATTTGTCCAGAGAAGGATGGTCCAGTGGTTAGGATGCTGGTTAGGATGCTAGGATGTAACTCCATGCTCTGCAACAGGTTATGGGTTTGTGCGCATGACGATACTCAGGCCACGTCTACACTACAACCTTATATCCACGCAAGTTATGTCGACATGTAGCAGCTATAGTTACTACATCAGTTGCGCGCATGTTTATTTAGTTCCTTGTGTCAGCAGTACACGTACTCACAGGAGCACTTATATCAAAGCTAAGTATAACACACCATGGGTAAGTATCCCACTGTGCAACTTGCCACCATCCAGAGCATTGTCTTTTGGGAAGTTTTGATAATGTATGATGGGGCTGAAACGAATTGTGCAGGGCTGACTAGGATATGGGGTCAACTTCCCAGTTTGCAACTGTCTCCATCTCATGATGTCATCTGTATTCCATAATTTTCATGCTTTTTTCCAAAATCCCACAAACTCATGTGGCCCTCTTCGCTGTCTGTCATCTCCAACAGAAACATGTTGCCTGCACAGCTCTGCATTTTTGTCATGAGCATTGCAAACACATAGCACACAATCTTGCAGTATTTGCAGAGCCACAAGAAGAGACATGGGGAACATGATGTTTTCTTGGAGGACAAATTGCTGTGGGCATAGCGAGACCCAATTCAAGGTTATTGGTAGCATTAATGAAGCAGCTGCAGATGGTGGAGCACTGGTTCTGGGCCTGCAAAACAAGCACTGACTGGTGGGATTGCATCATCATGCAGGTTTGGAATGATGACCAGTTGATGCAGAACTTTTGGATGCACAGAGCTTCGTTCCTGGTTCTGTGTGCTGAACTTGTCCCCATAAACCCCTGCTAAAGCTGCCCCTGGGTATGATGTTAGCTATAGTTATATGTCATACTTCCTGTGTGACCTTGTTCTTTGTCACTTAGGGCCAGATCTACCAAAGTATTTAGGCACCTAAAATTGCAGCTAGGTTCATAGTGTGATTTAGTGTCTAAGCAGGTTAAGTGCTGAATGCTCATTGAAAGTCAGACACCTTTCTGGCCCTTAGTCTCTTTTTGCCTCAGCTCCCTATTATTAAGGACAAGTGGGGATAACAGTACTTCCAGATCTCACAGTGTGCTGAGAGGATTAATACATTAAAGACTGTCAGGTGTTCAGCTAATTCAGTAATGGAGGGAGGAGGCAGGTAGGATAGGTAGATTGACTGTATTTAATCCTCTGTGAAAGACCAGTCACAGTCTGGCTCTACATAATTGCTTAACAATATATTTCAAAATAAAGTTCTGACCCACACTCATTGGTTACTCTTTCATCAATTAATTATTAAGAATGATTAATTATATTGTACATTTGTAGAGTGTCTTTTATACCAGACTATTCCAAAGTTCCTTATTCTGGTTGGGAATGTCTTACTATTATTACCCTAGATTTTCTGACAGAAAGCAGACTTTTTTATATCATCTGTTCTTGGATGAAATTTTAGGTGTCATTCCCTAATCTTGCCTAAATCCCTAATCTTGCCTAATTAATGTATCAAAGGAGCAAATGCTGCCATAGGATTAACTTGTACAAAAGCATTCTTGGTCTCGGTCTCATCCTCCTTGTTGTATTTATTAGTTTTTGTTTCACAATAACAGCTCAAGTGGTCCCACCAAAAATTATTTGCTGCTCTAGCTGTGTTCTTTATCCATCTCAGTCTCTCGTTGGCAGCTGGCACAGCCATTTATGGAAAAGGTACATCTGTTTAGTTTAGAAGCTCAAAGGACCCAACTACACTAATTCTACTTTGACCTATCACAGCTAATAGGATGGAATGATCATTTTAATTATTGTTCTTGGCAGCATTCCAGAGAAGCATCAGGGAACAGACTGATGGGTTATGGTTCACTGAGTCAGACAGTGGTATGCAGCTTGCAGTCTTTTCAATGGGTAGCTCTACCATTAGAACAGCTAGACTTTAACCATCTACCTGAGTATATTTGTTCCTGATGAAAATAAATCTACTACATCTTCCTTTCAAATTCACATTTGTCTGAGAATTCCCCAGTACAACTATACAGAATTAGGTAAATAGGTCCCGGTGCAAATCCCATTCAATGAAAAGATGTCCATTGATTTCAAGGGACTTTGGATGTGAGCAGAAGATACTGTTACACCTTTTGATCCAACCCATCAGCCAAAGTTCAGAGCCTTACTAATTGTTTCCACACCAATTGATGATGGAGCCAGGTGTTTCTTTGATGCAACTCTGTTTCTTTACAAAGAATGTACAAAGTCCTGTTTGCCTGAACAGAGGAGGAATTAAGCAACCAGAGACAGTTTCTTTGCTTGCAACTTTTAGGCCTCTTTCAGCCAACATTCTGGCCAAAAACTTTCTGTAGGCTTTTCTCAGAACCATGCTCAATGCTTGGCCAAGCTATGTCTAGAGTTTCCTTGCTGCCCTCTCTCTGCATAGTGAATCATGGACAATTATTTTTGAAAAGCAGTGTGGAAGAAATCTGGTACTGATCCTTACATCTGGAAAAAAATAGCAAGCCAAGCAAGCAATAACTTCTTTCCCCGCCTCATTTAGGACCACCTTTTGCACCCTTATTTTCACTGAGTTATACCTTATTCCTGGAGCAGTTCTGTTGAACTGAACATGAATAAAGCTGGCAGCCTCTGGCCATTCCTGTGTTCCCTTATGAGATCTTTTTTATTAGTTGGACGCATCCTACCTCAAGTCTAGGCTTCCTATTCCTTCCTCCCTTCTAACAGGCTTGTGTCTGTCACAATGTTCAGAGCATCCCTTGGCCTCTTGAACGAAAGCTTACTTCTTTCTCCTATTCTTAAAAGCACTTGAGATTTAAGGTGTTGCCATCTTTTGTTCTTCCCATTGCTCTCTAAAATCTTGAAACAAGTAGTTTGTCTCACATTTTTCCCCTCAGTATCTCTAAGCTTTCTATCCTGATCTTTTCCAACACGGCTTTTGTTCTGGTCATGAAAATCATCTTCACTAGATTTATTAATGATTTGTTTGGGGTCAAATCTGATTTGTTTTCTTAGAGCCTTTTTGCTTTATCAGCTGTTTTTGATACTGCAGATTAATGTCTTCTCCTTCACTGCCACAGCATAAATGGCTATGTCACCAGTGTTTTTCCTCCTACTTATCTTATGGGTATTTCATATGATCCTGGGCTGATAACGTTTCTTCCTTTCATCGCTCTGTGAATGTCCACTTGGACTCTTATTCTCCTACTCTTTTCTCTTTATGCTTGACAACTGGCATCATTACCTCCAGGCATAGTATGCAGTATCATTTGTCAGCTCACAGTCGATTGTCTTCGTCTTTTGATTTCTTTTCCTTGTACATCTTCGTTTTATTTCTATCCTTCTTCTTGAACAAAAAAGTCAGTTATCAAGGCAGTAATTATTCTTTACTCTTTTCCATGTCCCATATTTTTATAATTGGCAATAATCCCTGGTAGGATGCTGATCTAAGGATGTTTGGGCACTGGATTGAGCCTCAGGAGACCTAGGTTCAGTTCCTGGCTTAGTCACAAACATTTCCTACCTACCCTTTGCTTCTGTTCCCCATTTGTAAAACAAGGGACACATCTCCATCACAGCGGTATGGATTTCATCCTTATACTAATGGCTGTGATACACTCAGATAGCATAGGAATGGTGGGCTATATAAGCAACTAGATAGACTATTCGAGCTGTCATCACTAGGAACTTTAGCAATAAGCTTTTTCCAGCAAGTTTCTTTCTCCATGCATAGTGTAGTTAAAGAACAGTAACTGTGATGTTGCACTCCATATGTTTTATGGAAATATGCTTATGAGTGTGAATATGATGTAACTGGAATATGCTTTATGCAAAAGGTCTTCTGTAAGGTATCATAACAAAGGTTATAACCTATTGAATATATTCCTCCTATTTGTATGCATGTATCATTCTTGTGTCTGAAGCTAGAAATATGAAGTATAACTCTGAGGTCCTATTGTAATTATGCAAAGTGTGGGCCATTAATGGTGGTTTAGAATCTTGATGACTCCCACTGATTAGGAAAATTGGTTGTAAATGGTTTATTTACCTGCAAGCCTTCTTGTGTACGTGTGGGCCAACTCAGGAAGAAAGGAGACTAGGGGGTCTTACAGTGACATGTGACCATGTCACATGATGCTGGAATCCATCTTAAATCTGGTACTTTTCCATTTAGAAGGAGGGGTGGGGACCCAGAGCGACAAAAGATTCCCACCTTGTACCAAAGCTATAAAAGGGGGTGGAGCAGGACAAAGGTGGCTGTCAGTCATAAGAAAACACCTGCTTACCACCTGAGATGTCTGCTGAAACTAACAAGGACTGGAGCAGGGGAAAGGATTGGACCCAGACTAGGAAGGAGTCTAGTCTGTATTGTATTGGAACATTTCTGCAGGTGAGATATTACCTGTAATCAGTTTCTTAATGTATTTGGCTTAGACTTGCGTGTTTTATTTTATTTTGCTTTGTGACTTACTTTGTTCTGTCTGTTATTACTTGAAACCACTTAAATCATACTTTTTATACTTAATAAAATCTCTTCTGTTTATTAATAAACCCAGAGTAAGTGATTGATACCTGGAGGAGCAAACAGCTGTGTATATCTCTCTATCAGTATTATAGAGGACGGGCAATTTATGAGTTTACCCTGTATAAGCTTTATACAGAGTAACATAGATTTATTTGGGGTTTAGATCCCATTGAGAACTGGGTGTCTGGGTGCTGGAGCGGTAACCTGCTGAGCTGTTTTTGGTTAAAGTCTGCAGATTTGGGGGTGTGGCCCAGACCCCGAGTCTGTGTTGCAGCAGGCTAGCGTGTCTGGATCAACAAGGCATGGTTTTTGAGTCCCAAGCTAGCAGGGAAAATGGGCTCAGAGGTAATTTCAGCACATCAAGTGACACTCCCAAGGGGGTCTCTGAGACCAAACCTGTCACAGTGGTGTAGTCAGCAGGATATGATATGCACAACTGATTGCTTTGAGACACTGGTAATGATTTTAAGTGAGTTTTGAGTGTGGTAGTTGGAGAACAGATAAAGTGGTTACTGGTTTGTTATTTTCTGTTTGCTTATTTTGGGTAAGGGAAATAGGGACAGAAAAGTAAGCAAAATGAGTGAGAGTGAAGCTCAGAAGATGCTAGAGCTATACAGGTTGCAGATTGCTGAGAAGGAAATTGAACACAAAAGGCAGATGGAATTAAGACAAATGGAAATTGATGTGCAATTTGCCTGGGAAAAGGCTCCCATGGAGGCAGAAGCAGCCAGACAAAGGGCTGCACACCAGCAAGCACTGGAGTTAAGAGACAAAGAAATTGAGGCCCAGAGACCAGCCCAAATTGAGACCCAGAAGCATGAACTGGCTGTGATGAGGTGAAAGAGACAGAACCCTTCAGCAGCTGGCTCCACTTCCCCAAAAATCCAAAAATGGGAGTGGTTATGTCCATCATATGATGAATCCAGTGATATTGCCAAATATTACATCACCTTTGAGAGACTGTGCACTCTTCGTGTGATTCCTGAGGCTCAAAACATGACTACATTGGTTGCAAAATTGATGGGGAGAGCTCTGGACAAATTCAATAAGATGCCTACATATGCCTGAAAATTTCACACTATTTATACAGCAAACTCCTGGTCCACAGATTTTGACTTTGAGTTGTGCAGTGCTAACTACACTGGATTTCAGCCACTTCAGCTTATCCAGACCCAGGTTGCAAATCTAATTTTTACTTTGCCTTGCTATTCATAGTTATCCCCTCTTTTCTTCATGTCGCCAGCTTCCAAGCCATCCATGCTGCCACTTTTAATTTGTGCTTACATTTGATATCATCACCTAATAATCCTTTCAATTTAATACTACCTGCTTTCCTGTTAATGGTTTCATGTACCTTCTCACAACTACATGATGATTCATTTCTCTAATGCCGTTGCAAAACACTTCCTTAGGGTTCAAAAAAGAACTAGATAAATTCATGGAGGATAGGTCCATCAATGGCTATTAGCCAGGATGGGCAGGGATGGTGTTCTTCACCTTTATTTGCCAGAACCTGGGAATGGGCGACAGGGGATGGATCACTTGATGATTACCTGTTTTTTTAATTCCCTCTGGGGCACCTGGCATTGGCCACAGTCAGAAGACAGAATACTGGGCTAGATGGACCTTTGGTCTGACCCACTATGACCATTTTTATAAGAATATCCCCACAGGGAAATGGTAGATGCCTCATCACTTGAATCAGTTAATATTAACTGGCCAAAACACTTAAGAATGTATAGTGGAGAACGATCCTTTATTGGCAAGGATCGTTTATTGGCAAGATTTTCAGTAGCTTTTCCAGCTCTAACTTCTAAGGATATGGTGTTAAAAAAATAATTTTCTGTCAGTAGGAAGTTTTTAGCTTTCTCTGAAATGCAATCCTTCATAACCGATATTGAGAAAGAGATTGAAAAAGTATGAGAATCCTAAACTGGAGGAAACTTGTGCTTATAAACATCAATTTTGGCAGGGAATGCCTAACTCAATACCTTTTGGTGCCCTAACCTACAAATCCATAATACAAATCACAGTCACAGTTTGGGGCAACTGCACCTCTATTTCCCCCTTACAGTCCAGCTAGGGCACCCCCTCTAGGCTCCCAGCTCCTCAGTCTTTACCTCTCTTGAGCAGAGTCTCTGGTCTCTCCCCCTTCTGACTGGGTTTTTTTTTTTTTTTTAGGCTGCTATACTGTGAGTTCCCCAACAAGTTAGACTGTCTAAGCAGGCCTGTGATGCTTTCTCCTCAGAGGCTACAAAGAACACAATTGCCCACAAGTATAAGTTACCACACAGTCCTTTCTAGGCAAGCACATTTATTCTTAAGGTGGAAGCATTACAGAGAAAACATATCAATACAATAAAAGAACCTACACACATGCTAGTAAGTTTACTAGAGATCATCTCAACTCCAGCAAGAGCGCTGACAGATGATCACTCTTCCAAACCCCACCCAGGGTGGTTTTTGTGTGTGGTTACAAGTTCATAACAGCTGTTAGCTCAGAACAAGCACCCATGAATTTGTGAATCACAATTTTATACAGTTTGGGTCTTTGATCTTGGGACCCTTGGAGCAGCTGATCTACAGCCAAAGGTTCCCTCTTCAGGGCAAAACTACAAAAGGCTTAACCTAAGGGGGTACAATTTGCATACACCTCCCTATAGAGATTTCCTAATAAACCTACCAAACTTTCTTTGTCCCATAAATTCATTCTTGTCTGCCACATAGTTCAATTTAGTCCTTTGATCATTCAGGCCCACAATAATACGTAACCTTTGTATTTAATATAATGACTCCAAATAAACTTAAAGTTAATTTAATAAGATCTCCTAAAGATATTGCATAACCATATAGCCAGGAACACAGAAATTGCCGTATTTGAAGAGACAAGTGGCCAGTCTAGTCTGGCATCCCCTCTGGCAGTGACCTATATCTGATATTTCAGAGCAAGGGGAAAAAACTTCAATACATCCAGACAATTTTACTGTACTATATAATGTTGCAAGTTTTCTTCCTGACCCCATCTGCTTCAGCGTAGAAGCATGAAGATTATTTAATCAATACAGCTGTTTATCATTCTCAATTTAAAGCATGCACACAGCAAAAGGGACTCAGTGTTTTTTTTTTCTTTCTATTTGTCTCTTTCTGGCAGGAATTCTATTTATATAGATTAACTGCTTCCATTTTTGCAATTCAGAGAACAACCAACACAAACACAAACACACATTTACTCACAGTGTTATGCTGTTTATTCTCTGCATCTTTATTAACACAAATACTGTTTATCAGTGTGAGGCTTCTGGTACATACAAGAAGGCTTATTTAGACGATGCCCTTGATCACCTTATATAACTATCGCTATATATTATGCATCTACAGTACTTTGGTTTATTTCATAAAAGTGTTTATTTGGTTTGTTTGTTTATTTTTTAAATCATTGAATTTTCAGCTCTCCAATTGTGGTAATAAACTTGTTTCATAAACCACAAGACAAATGTGTGTCAGTCAGGAAAAAACTCATTTTCATGATTTTCAATCAAAATATCATAGGGAGTGACCTTATTTAAAGCCAGGAGACATACAATCCATGCACATGTAACGAAATTCATGATACTGAATGTTAATTGAGTTAATTGACAGTGAGACAGTTTTCACTGGTAGTGGCTCCCAATCAAAGCTGTCATGGTCTTGTGTGTGTGTGTGTATATATAACTGTATAATTATAGTTATTGTATAAGATAATGCCCTAATTTAAATACAACTTTTTGTATGTAACAGAAGCCTCACAATGATTAACTAAGACAGAGGCTACCTAGTTTGGTTGGGATGGATGGGAACAGACAAGTTTACAGGCACATGAAACAAAAGGCCGATCGGCAATATCCCTGGGACGAAATCCCACCTTTGTTGAAGTCAGTCCCAGCTCTGACACCGACCACACTCTCAGTTATCCTGGGCAAGTTACTAAATTCTCTGCCTTTGTTTCCCAGTCTGTCAAATGAGACAACACTTATTTGCCAACCTCATATGGATATTGTGAACATTAGATGTTGGTAAAGCACTTTGATCACAATAGTTATGTTAAGTGCTAAGTATTATTGTCATGAGAGTTGCAGTTCCTCCAACAAAAGTCTTTATATGCCCTTTGAGAAGACAAAAGGTCAAGTCTTATATACAATAAACTTCTGAAGTACTTTAGACAATACAATTTTTCTTTGAGACAGCAGAGGAGGAAAAAACACATAAAAGAGCACATAAATTGATTTAGTTCATTATAGATTAGGTGCTTTCGGCAGATTGCCCACCTCTTTAGGGAACTGAAGAATCTGTTTAAAAAGCGGTTTGATACTTTGCTTTACTTTGGGCACTGTTCCTTGCTGCAGCTGTAAATGGGATTGTCTGCTAACAGCCTTAAACTTAAACTTCTAATCTATCCTTAGGTTACAAAAGCAATAATGGTAAGTGCTCTTGATGGGTTATCTACTGAACTGCTGTTGGCCAAGATGTGTTGGAGCAGCATCTAATGATCACAAAAAACATGTTCTTATCCTTCAGTATTAAGAGTTGGAGGAGATTCACACATCAGTATGGAACAACTAAATAATACAGAGTAGGTTTCAGTTCCAATTATGTAGCTGTGTGCTTGTCACATCAGACTAATTCCTGATTTTACAGAGAAACCGATCAGCTTCTTCACAGATTATATTTGGACCAGTACTAGAAAAGCGTCATCCACTCTAACAGGGTATGAACAGTAAAATATACTTTCCCCAGGTCTTGAAGTGTGTAGCCAAAGCTTCTCTGCAATCCATGAAAACTGGAGAGGGACAAACAGCCATACAAAAAAAGACAAACAGATTAATAAATCAGGATTCCCATTCATTACTCAGTAGCCAGAAGTTACAAGCTAATTAGAGCTAGTCAAAGTTTTCCAGATTTCATTAAAAAAATATTATGAAAATGTATGCAGTGGTTGCCGGGGATGGAGGGCTAGGGAATTCAACCAGGTATAATGCCATTTAGAATTTTTTCATTTTTGAAAAACGTTGACAAAATTCAATAAAATTCAAAATTTCAACAAAGCAGTAAAATGTCTGAAAAATATTCAGGGAACTTCTTACCCTATCCTCCTCAACCAGCTCTAAAGTTAATGTAAATGTATCATATGGCCAGTAAAATCTTTCGCTCCAGATCCTGGGCCTCAGACAGCCCAATCAGCCAAACTAAAGACTGTAAAGAAAATAAATCTTCCTCCCAGGCATGGAATGGGAGTGCAATCGCTCCACAGCCACTTCTTTAGCCTCAGAGCTGGAAGCTTCTCCTGCTCCTATGCCCTCACTTTTGTGAGGTAAACAGTTGGTAGACACATGCACACTCACTCGTAAGTCCCCACTGCAATAGGAGAGACAGGGAGTTCCCACAGATTTGGTCTCCATAGCATGGAGGGGGTGCACAGCTCCTACACAGGCTCCCCAGATGGATCCATGGGGACAGAAAGAAAAATGAGACTCTGGTTCTACTGTAGAAAGGGCCCTCTGCACCTGCAGAGAAAGGGACAGGATTTGTTGCATTTTGAGTCGTTAATACAGTAGAAGGAGATTGTAGGTGTAAATGCTTCAAAATGATCACACAGCCCACTAATACAGCTGGTGGAAATGTGGCAAGAAGACTAATTTCAGCCTAGATATTTTCACAAACCACAAGTTTAATCTTAGAGAATGACAAATGACATAATGCAAAACTTTTTTTTAAACAAACACACACATGCACAACCTCTAGGATTTCACTATAACAGGGTTGTTCCCTCTTAGTATCCAGTTCTAGTAAAATTATCTTCTGAGACAGAACCAAGGTGAGAGCCACTGAGATCTCTGGAAGAAAAAAAAATCATGCAAAGGGACTCAAGACTCTGTTGTGTTGTAGCCCTGTCTAGCTGAACTTACTATCTCAAATGGCCTGTTTTGAAAATGCTGACTCATCCCTGCTTGCACTTTCGGGGAGATCCAACCTCTCCACCAGAGCTGTGGAGGCTCCACAGGAAGTAGAACCAGTGCAGTTTTGCTATGCAAGTGAGTAGCCAGATGGAAGGAAACCAGTGTCTCTTCTGCAGGGAATAGAACCCTGCCCCACATGAGCTCCCTTCACAGCCCTGCACATGGGATAGGACATAGGGAGGCTGAAAGAAGAAAAGAAGAAGGGCCAGAGGATCATTCCCATGCTAAACAAATCCTCCTGTCTTCTGACCACAAGGAGAACATGCTGTTGGGCTGGAGTACCTTCCATTGTGCAGAATCAACTCCACAGCCTGTCCATGCTTTGGGATGGAAAATTCTTCCTCGTGGCCCACCATTAGGTTCAGGGTTGGGGACTCAGTGCAGAGATACTGCAACACTGCCTTAATTGTAACAGAGGTCATGTAAAACTGAAGGGAGGTTCTCACAGAATTCACAAAGCTAAAAATCTCTGAGGAGTCTTCATCAACAAGGGAAGAAAACTTCAAAAAGGAAGGTAGTGTACAGAGTGCAAAGGAAATGCTGAGAAAGCTGGCTAATATACACATTCCTTGTTCTTTAAAGTTCCTTCTGTCCTCCAGGGGATTCGCTGCAGGGTGAATACCAGTGAACAACAATGAATTCCTGTGGGAAAGATGGGAGGAATATTAACATGCTTGGCTTATTAGCAGGTTAAGACTCATATGTCAATAGATATACAAATAGGCAAAGAAAATGGGCAAGGAAGAGGGTGGAATGATTCCTAATAAGGATAAAAAGAAATACACTTAGTTTCCTTGCTTTCGACCTTGATTTCCTCTTCTGTCACAGCTCATGAGCTCACGCTATAGTGGGGTTGAAAAAATTTTCATGGCAATTTTTCAGGAGTACTAATGATGAAAGCAAAAAAGTCATAGAAATATAGTTACCAAAATGTCAACAGATGTCACAAACACTTACGTGAACTCAAAATAAGTTTTGTTTTTCCATTTTTAGTGCAAATAGCAATATGCAGTGCATGCACTGTGATGAATCGGCAGTTGTAAATAACACCAAAGTTGATCTGCTGAAGATCTTATGCTTCTAAACTCAATCTGGTTCTCCTAATCTTTAAAAAATGTCTATTTCTCATCTAGGCGGGGAGGAAAGAAACCTCATGACCCTATCTGGGAACTAACACTCACACCTGAAGCTTGTTGTTACTATAAAGTTGCTGATGAGCTCTTGCTTTCTATTAGCCTCCTAAGTCTATTCCTCCACTCCTATAGGAATCAGGGAGTTTAAAGCAGTTGATCCAGAAATGGGTAGTGGAGCACAGAAATGGAGAATGCCAGTTGTATGAAGGATCCATGCATGATTCCTTTCTTATATTCCAGAATCAGGGTTTCCAGTATGCATTTCCTCTGATCCCTTGAATACCCAGAGTCAGAGAAAAAAGCAGATGGGATGCAGCTATACTGATCCTAATAGTTCCTTATTAGCAGGGACAATTTTGGCTGACAGATCTGCAAATGCCAACTGAGCCTCCAGACTATCCAGATATAGTATCCATAACTAGTGGCAAAATCTGTCTCCAGACCCAGAATGTCTACACCTAACAGCCTGGATGTTGGCTGGATAAGTGCTGCTGACAGACTGTTCGCTAGGGTAAGAGAAATCCTTTTGAAAAGCAGGAAGCCTGCCACCAGGAGAACTATTCCTCAAAGTAGAAAAGGTTCTCTATCTGGCCAGACAGACATGATCTCAACCATTTGGAGGCCCCCAAACCCCAAGATCGTTGACTGCATTCTGCACAATCAAAGTCCATCTTGCAGAAATCTCATCATGATGCTCTTAGGTACAGTCATGCTCTGTATTCTCCCTTCATACCGTTTCTAGATTTTTAAAAGGATTGATTCATACTTACCCACCAGTCAGGGAGCCTCCATTCAGATTCCACTGAAAGTGGCTTTTGTGTAAAAAATCCCAACCCCAAACTTCTTTTTTTTTTCCAGTGTGAGCAGAGTTTTTCTACTATGGGTCAGATCCTCAGCCGGTATAAAGACAATGGAGGCATGCAGATTTACACAAACTGAGGATCTGACCAAACAGTCCTAACCCTATTTAACAAATTACAATAGCTATTATTGTCCCTTTGGTCATTTCACTATGTGTATATAATGTGCAGACACAGTAGACTCTACTAACTGGAACATCAGCTTGTTCAGTACAACAATTCCTGTATTCAGTGATGGCAGGCATGGGGCACGGGTCACTTGCAGGTTTAAACTAGAGCAAATGGTGGATTCTCTGGAACTTGAAGTCTTTAAATGCTGATTTGAGAACTCCCGTAACTCAGCCAGAGGTTAGGGGTCTATTACAGGACTGGGTGGGTGAGGTTCTGTGGCTGGCAGTGTGCAGGAGGTCAGACAAGATGATCATGATGGTTCTTTCTGACCATAAAGTCTATGAGTCTAAGTATGCAATTTCTTCTAGATTTGAAGAAATTTCCATGGACCATCCATCTTGAAAGGCACTAAGCATGAATAGTCTATAATCCACTGAATCTTGGTATCATTGACATAATATGCATTAACTGGCTGTGGTCCAGTTCAAATATTTGACTACCATTCCTTATGCTTAAATGATGTGGCATGATTTCCTACATTTAATCTTGACATTTGGAGCCAGGTTTGTTACTCTTGGCAAACCCTTTTGTGGGAAGATTATCCAAACCCTGCCTTCACAGCCTCCTGCAATGCTTCTGAACCACTTTTTGCATGGAGCTATTTATGATGAAATTGAGAACAGTTCCCATAAAAGGCAGCAATTCCAGCACTTTGTCTTGTTATAATCCATGTAAATCAGAGCAATATTTCATCTTTGATATATGTAAGGGTGGGCTTTCCTTTGAAGCATGGATGATGACTTTATGTACAGCTGCAGCAAAATAGACCAAACTCTATGAAATCCCTTCTTCTTCCCTTCTATTCTAAAAGGAAACATATGGCTTATGAAAGGTTCCTGATAGAACAAGTGACCAGAACTGTTAATTGTTATCTGGGAAATGAGGTCCCCTTATTATTGGGACAGCTGCCTGTGTTGGGGTTCATACAGGGTTTAAGACACCAGTTATGGTGCCTGGCTGCCCTTTGAGGGGAAGCCAGGCTTAACTAATCATGAAGCCCAGCTGGGCAGGCATAGACTGGTTAGTATAAAGCCAGGAAGTTGAGAGCAGAAGAGGCTGCAGGGAGAAGGTCTGTAGTCACTCCCTAAGGGAATTGGCCAGGGACAAGGAAGAAATCCATGGGGAGAATCCAGCAAGAGGCCAAGAGGGGTGAAGTAGCCACAGGGAGCAGAGGAATCTTCGATGACAAACTCTGCGACAGGCAAGGAGATAGATAGGATAGGAAGGAGCCCTCAGAAACAGCAGCAGGGTATGAGACTGTAGGAGTCCAAATCTGCTAGGTCATAGGTCCCTGGGCCGGAACCAGGAGCAATGGGCTGACCATGGTTCCTGTACCAGCCTGGCAAAGTGGCACAGAACCAGAAGGTGTAACAGAAGACTACCTGAGATGGCATATGAACAGCTGGTCTGGTGGGACTTTCTGGAGGGAACGATAGTGACCTGAGTCATGGAGAGAGAGAAAGAAGCCATAATATGAGCAACTGACTGAAGGGGGCACTAGATGGGGTGAGCTAATTCCCAGACCCAGCCATATGGAGGTGCACCTACAGGGAGTGGACCCCTTCATGCTGTCATGACAATCATTTGTTAGTATCATTTATGGGGCAGACTATGGGCTGGTTTGCACAAGGGATTAGAAGGATATAGGGGCCTGATTTGGTCCCTTACTTTACCTACCCAGATTGCACATAGCAGCGCAGCAGAGAGGACAGCCACCCTCAGGGCTGCAACATCCCCACCACAACCACCATAGAAGTGGGCAGGACAAGACAGGGAGTGGGTGGAGCTTCAGCACCATCCCCAGCACACCAGCTAGGGTAGCTACTCCAGTTCACTGTTAAAGTATGTAGGTAAAAGTATGGCATAGGGAACTGGTATTGCCAACCTAAAAAATCCTGAGTCAGGTCTCAAACTTCAAGAAATTGGCTTAAAAATCATGAGATCAAAAATAATAATTGTTGGGCTTTCTTTATTTGCCTTCTGGTCCTGGAACATTTAGGGGTCATGGTTTCAAACTTTTCTCAGTTGCAATAGTGGGCTAGAGATTCTCATGTAATAACCAAATTCCAGCAACTGGGGCTTACAAAGAAATTACCAAATATCCCAAGACTCATGATCAGATCAAGAGTGTTGACAACACTGGGTTACTTCTCCTGCAGAGCAAGGGAGAACAGCTTCTAACTGAAAGTGCCTTCCACAGTCTGCCCCCCAGGCTGCTACTGGGGCAGCACAAAAACACACTTCCCTTTGTTCAGAGCTTGAGGCAAAGTCACATTACTGGATAGTCTAGTGTGCTTTGGAAAAATTACTTTCTTGAATTTAATCAAGCTCAGCTGAATGACATGTCTAAGACAGGCTTCATTTCATCCTCAAGACTTTAAAGTTTGAAAGAATATTTGCATCCAAATATAACAGAATCTCCATTGTGGATCAGATCATTGCATTGGTACATCTAGTGCAGTACCTTGTCTTTGACTGTGCCTAGATGCAGTAGTGTTCATGAAACCCTGTAGCAAATAATTATGGAATCAGTCTTTATTACTCAGAAGAAAGGAGAGGAAGGATAGAATTTCAGTTAGGACACTGGAGAACAGCTCAGAAAACCTAGGCTGTTTGTTAAGCTCTACCCAAAATTTCCTCTGTGATGCTGTACAAATCATTTCATCTCTCTGTGCTTCGGTTCTTCATCAAGAAAAGCAGATAAGAAAGTGTACTTATCCCATCTCACAGGAGCGTTGTGAGATTAAATTAATTAATATTTCTGTGTTCTGCAATGAGTCATAGAAAAGCCAATAAATAAAACAGAGTCCCATAAATAATTTCCTAAATTAAAAGGGCTAAAAAGCATTACATACTTTAAAAAATAAAAGTGAAACCAGTAAGTGTTCATATAATATGCTATTCTTTTTTTATAATGTTGGTATTATTGGTATTCTGTCTCCTTTTTTCTTTCCTATTTAATACAAAATAAAAAACACTTCGAAGCCTTTTAAAGTTAAAAACAGTCAAAATGCTAAAGGCCAGATTTGAATGGGACTACTTCCGTAGTAAGGTACTGCTTAAAATGAATATGAGGTTCACGATGTGGCCTGAAATAATCATAACGTTGCTTGAATTCATAATCTGATTTTATCAGAAAAGCAGCATTTGGATCTTAGCATTTCTTACCCTTAATGACTTTGAATTTTATGTTGCCTGCCTGTAACTTTAATCAGCTGAAGCTTTAATCAGCATTACTACAATAGTTCAGTCTCACCTTTCCCTTTATGTAATTTTCTAAGAGTTGTCTTTGAAGTTGGATTGTCTGTTCAATTGATTTTACAAGATAAGAGATGGACCACAACTTCAGTGTCCAAACTGCCCAGGTGATGCCCATGTGTGCTACTTAGAAAGTCTATATGCAAGTTGACTTACAATTTGCAATTTTCTATGTCATGCAAAAGAAATTTTAAAAAACAATATACTGGAAAAGTGAGGGCTAAAAGTTAGGGAGAGTACTGACTCAACAGTATAGAAATAAGTTGGAAGAATACTTTGGCGTCAGTGGATTCAAGGTGTTATATAAACATCATGGTTGTTGTTGTTTTCAGTCCTTTATCCATAGACATCCAAAGATGTCCCATGTTTCTGGTTAGCTATAGCCAGAGAAGTGATAACACATTAGGTAATGATCTCCTTCGGCCATGCCTTTGCTGGGGGAACCCAAGTCTGGCTCAGTATCACCACCCCCTTTGTCTCCTCTCAACAGAAACTAAAAGATCATTTACCCATCTCCAGGATGGACTGCTCTGAATTGTCCCATAAAGAGTGTAAGAGTCTGATGTGTACTAAGTAAAACAAAGTTCAATTGAAACAGACAAAAACAAAATCAAGAGAAGATCAAACTAAACAAAAGATAAATGATATTAAAAATCCCATGCCTATGTGACACACGCTTTAGCCTAATCCAGCTAAGGAAGCTATAGGAGATGTATATTTTATGATCTCTCACATTTGTAGAGTTCTGTTTCTTCGTAACTTCAGGGCATTAAAGTTTCATTCCTCTCTCCCTGAAAAAAGTTAAAGTCCTATCCCAAAATGGGGTCACATGGAAATTGGCTGAGGACAATGTGGGCACTGGGAAACCTCAGATGACCTGAGGTATGCCAGGCCACCATTTTGTCATTTTCCCCCATTTTCATAGGTCTAGTGTTTTGCTGCTGTTATTTCTGAAGGAGCCATACGCCTCAGTAGCCACAGATAGTGCTGTAATTGTGGCAGACTGTACCCCTGTATTCACCCCTTGCACCCTATTGTAATAATCTTTGTACAAAGTATGCCTTGTGAAGTATCATTTGAAAACTCATAATTTGCTGGTCATTATTGTCCTGGTAAAATGTGTGACAACACTGTATGTAAAGTTACTACTGCATGGTGTTACTAAAACATGTTCCAGACCTGGGGAGTGGCCAAAGCAGATTCTCAGAGACAAATGGCAAGCTGATGCCTCAGCCAGGTATTAGCAAGGCATGAGCCATTTCCTGCTACATGGCCATTCTTTGGCAGGAAAGGGGGCATGGGGGAAAAAATTACATTTTAGCAAAGAAACAGCATTGAGCTCCCGTCCACACAAACTGCCTGTCACCATGCTCCCAGCTGGAAATACCTTTCAAAGGGGAGAGGACTATAAAAAGGAAGGGACTCCATCCCTCAACCTTGCTTTCTCTTTATCAATTGATTCATTGCACCAGAAGGAACAAAGGAAGCAGCCATCACACACAAGAAGGGGTCCTGGCCTAGAAGTTTGGCGAGTAGGACTATTGAGAGCACATGGTGAGAGAAACTTTGCTTTGAATTTAACATAGTTTATTAAGTTAGGCACTAGTTGTGTTTTATCTTTATTTCTCTTGTAAACATGTCTGACTTTTATGCCTCATTTCTTGTATTCATGTAAACTCTCTCTCTTTGTAGTTAATAAACTAGTTTTATCTAAACCAGAATGTTTGAACTGACGTGTCTGGGAAACTTCTTTTGGGATAACAGGATTTGTGCATATAATTTCTGTTAATAAAATGACAGGTTTCAGAGTAGCAGCCGTGTTAGTCTGTATTCGCAAAAAGAAAAGAAGTACTTGTGGCACCTTAATGCATCCGATGAAGTGAGCTGTAGCTTACAAAAGCTTATGCTCAAATAAATTTGTTAGTCCCTAAGGTGCCACAAGTACTCCTTTTCTTTTTATTAATAAAATGACAGGCTTCACATGAGCTTGTATTGTCCAGGAGAGGGAAGGGTAGTACATGATATACATTTCTGGGGTTGGGGGGTGGGGGGAATCTGAGACTGGGATTGTGCTTGGGTCAGCCTGCAGTATAGTTCAGGCTGGTAAAAGCCAGGGTGTGATTGGCAGGCCTATAAGAGCACAGAATAGCCGGGAGTGACTTACATGCTAGAGATTGTTTGTGAGCAGTCCAGGAGTGGAGCCAAGAGCAGCAAAGCAGTGTAAAGGGCACCCTGGGTTAGAGGACAGAGTTGACACAGCTACTCCCTAGTCTAGATTGCACCCTTGGTAAGTCACAGTCATCTGCTGATTTGAGGCTATGACCCATTAGTTACAAAATTACCTGATGAATTTACTCATAATTATCTAGTATACCAACTAAATCACTCTTAGATTAATAATTTATTAGCTTGTGATACTCTCCTTCCCCTTTTCCTCTTCACAAGAGATCAGTTCCCTTATTGTCATGCATCCTCTCCCACAGAGAATCCTTCAAACCAACCAGCCTCACTCTTCCCACTGCTTGTTTCTTTGCTATCCCTGCTTCTACCTGCCACCTTTCATGATTCCTCCTGGCCCCTACCATCCCACCAACCCTCCTTCTAGTTCCTGGATCAGTAGTTGCCTATTGAGGTACATTTATTGCCATGAAGAGACAGGGCAAGATTCCAGGCAACAGTCTCCAGTTACTCTACCTCCCAACTTTCAGAAACCTTCCCCCGTCCTTACACCAGCACCGCTGCAGTCCCACCTGAAAAATCCAAAAAACGTCTAGGTTTCTGAGGATTTATCATTTGTACTTATATTGGCCCTGATTCTCTGCCCCAGTTCTGGTCCTTTTGTGCCATTCCGTTTCTAACTGCATTGCTAAGGATTCCTATTGGGTGGGGAAGTTCTCAGCTCACATAAAGTAGGAATAGCCAGCTCCTATGCCAACCTCCCCTACTCTGGGTTAGGGTTAGTGTCAGAGCAGTTATGGTCCACCAATCCTCAGCTGGTAAATGGTCCCTTAGGGATGATAAACAGCTGGCATAAATTAGAACAGCCCTGGGGCCAGAGCCCAGATTCAAGATGACAAAGCTTGTGAATCAGTGAGCCCTAACATCCCCCACCTCTCCTGTCTCACTCAGCCCAGGAGAGAATTTGGCCCTCAAGTACCCTACTGCAAGCCCCTGGCAACAATTAATTTCAATACAATTACATGAAAATTACATGCAAATGAACTGAATTGCAAGGAAGACTTGCGGTGAGGAAACATGCTTTCACTTATAAGTAAGTCGATGTTTTAGTCACAGGTATTCTTAGTAAAAGTCATGGACAGGTCACAGGCAGTAAACAAAATTTCACAGCCCGTGACCTGTCCATGACTTTTACTATATACTCCTGACTAAAACTTTGGGGTAGCAGATCAGGGGGCAGACCACAGGTGCTGGAGGTGCTCAGGGGGTTGGCAGGGCTGGGGCAGGTTCCCTACCCGGCTCCTGGGAAGCAGCGACCTCCAGTTCCTAGCTCCACGTGCTGCCTCCGCTCCACCCCAGCCCCGGTTCTACAGCTCCCATTGCCTGGTAACCGCAGCCGTGGGAGCTACAGGGGGCGGTGCCTGAGGGCGGAGACAGCACATGGAGCTAGAAGCTGAAGGAGAGGAGTCCCTGTCACCCTTCCAGGGAGCCCCCCAGGTAAACACTGCCTCACACCTCAATCCCCAGCCCTGAGCCCCCTGACACACCCAAACTCCTGCTGCTAGGGGGAAGGAGGGCCCAAGATTCCCCCCAGCAGCAGCCAGTGCGACTGGCCCAGGGCTGCCCAAGCTGCTCTGGTGGCTCCCGGGACAGCCGCACGGGCTGCTGCAGAAGTCATGGAATCTGTGACTTCTGTGACCTTCAAGACAAACACAGAACCTTACTTATAAGTTACAGGTTCAAACCAAAATTAGAACCTCCATCCTGGCTCCGAACTATCCTCAGAGCGTTACTTCAAACTATTTCCCCCAACACCCACCTTTCAACTAAAACACTAAATTTAACTGTATTTGTGTAAATTAAAATTATTTAAATTAGGAATCTTATTAACAACCAAATTTTACTAGTTTCATATATTATAATATGGATGAACACCTGACAATTTGAACCTATTTAATTTATTTAATAATGCCCTTACTATGCTATCCACTGAAAAATTCATAATCTTCATTCAATGAACATTTTTTCTGACTACGTGCATTGGCTTCTTTTCCCCTGTGGTAGCTGTATAGGCTTTTTAGTGGAAACCTTCATACAGCATGAGATCATCGCTAATGGAAATAAAGCACAAACTAAAATTAGAGCCTCATTATTCAGAAGCCTTTAACATCTTTTTTCCCCCACTCCTTCTGCACTAAATTCAGTTGTGGAACGATTAGATTATTCTGCAGAGAATTCAGAACCAATTACTGTTTTACTTCACAAGAGGTATTGAATTATACATGGATTCTAGCTATGTGAAATACCGTGCAGATCAGATGAACTGGTGCTTCCTTCTACTGGTGGATTTCCCCTACCCAGCTCCCCTGTGGCCACTCAAAATTGCTCTAGGCCACCATGTTTTCAGGATATCCCCAGAACCATTGCCTCTACAGTGAACAGCAATTCTTTCCATCCATAATATCATAGTATAATCTAATCCATGTTTCAAACTGTGGCGTTGCTCCTGAAAGCAGCATTCAATATATTATGCTTACAGAAAAGATAGCCAAGGCAAAGCTGCTTTAGGCTTATCTACACAGTGGGGCAATGCACACTGCGGAGGTGTGATTGCTAAACCACACAAATATGTTGCACATTAATTGGTCTGTGTAAATACATTTTTGAGGTTCCCTAGTGCTCTTTAATGTAGTGCGATCCAATGCCTTAGTCATCAGTTGATTACCTGATCTACTGATCTGGCTCTCCTAACACTCGAGGTTTAAAGTCACCTACAGTTTATTAGTCACTAAAACACTCTCATTTAACTAATAACTAATTGCCTTCAAGTCCTGCCCTTTTGATCATTAGCCTCTACAATTGTACATGTGCTTTTGCAATAGCTTGCAAGCACAAAACCCAGAGTTTGAACATGCAAATCATACTATTAAACAACATCCAGCTATTCAAGCATGCAACACTTTTAGATGCCTTTGTAGAGGTCAGGCTGAAGCCTGCTCAATATTTTTCCTTTAATCAAAAATTATGAGTTAATGCCAAAACATTTCCTATGCTGTAGCAGGGCATACGAAACATTGAGGCTGATGGGGAAAGCTTCTGAGGCCATACCACCCAGTTACAGCTTTTATGGCAAAGACAAAGAAGGAAATCATCGTGGAGAAGGAAGAGACCTCAGGCTGTAAGGAGAGGGTTTAAGAACAAACCCAGATTGCTACCTCTTTATAGTGGCCCAGAATTGGTGTGCTAAATGCAGAGTGGGCACAAACTCCCCTCAGTATCAATGGAATGCTGCGGGAATCTTAGTCTGAGGGCTGCTGAAAACTGTAGGCCACTTCAGCAAGGATACATGAGTAGCTGCCTTTTGTTTGGAAAAGGAAAGACCGTGTGGGGGCTGGAGCTTCTGAGCGTCTGTCCGGGAGACTCTCTCTCTTTGGGTTTGGGTTCTGATTCTTGGTTTTACTGCAAGAAAGAATACCAAAGAGAAGGAATTCTGAACTTCGTTACAAGATGAGCTAAGGAAAACTTGTGTTCTCAGAAGGACTGAGGACAAGAAACCCCCGGAAATGAACATTTGTTTTCCTTTAAACTTTGCTGCAGACCCTCTAAAAACAACTCTCTGATATCAGAACCAAACTGAAGAAAAGGCTCTTCCCTGGGAATGCGTTACCTAGGGCGGTGGTGGAATCTCCTTCCTTAGAAGTTTTTAAGGTCAGGCTGGACAAAGCCCTGGCTGGGATGATTTAATTGGGGATCGGTCCTGCTTTGAGCAGGGGGTTGGACTAGATGACCTCCTGAGGTCCCTTCCAACCCTGATATTCTATGATTCTATGATTCTAAGGAAGGATTCTTTATTTGTTTTAGACTTTGCCACAAACCCTCATCTGAAGAGTCAATGAATCCAGAGAAAGAAAACCTCTGGGAAAGGGGATTTTTCAGTTGTTTGAATTTTACATTTTCATTGTTCTTATTATAGCACATACATAATGGGGTATGACCTTTTTTTTGACAAAAATGAAGGGGAAATCTAGGATTGGATGAATCATGCTGGTGAAAGTCCAATATAATTGGAACTAGATACACTTGTGTCTGCCACACCAAGCCAGGATAAGTTCATTTTTGCAGACTACGGGTTACCATCATTTTGACATTTATGTCAGTACAGTTATAGATTTATGACTAATCGGAACTATGATCATCTAGTCCCACCCCCAGCATAACACAGGCAATAGAACCTCACCCAGTTATTCTTGCAGCAAGCTCAATAATTTGTAGTTGGGCTAGATTATATCATTAATCATCAAACAGTCGTGACTTACAGACTTGTAGAAAACTCACTACATGCTTTGGTTATCTGTTCCCAGGTAACCTCAGTGTTAAAAATGATACTATGGCATCTCACAGAGAACCAAAAAGGTCATGATGTCTAGGCCCTACCCCCAGAGAATGGATGACAAGGGAGACCAGCTGCTTCCCTGCACTGGCCCAGAGAAATCCACATACCAAGATCCAATCTACAGAATACAAGGAAGAGCGGTTTGACCTCCCTCCAATTGGGTGCAGAACTTGAAGTTCTCAGTGCTTTGTCTTTACTGTCTCATTCTCATCCCAACAACCTGGCCCCCCACCATATTCTGTTGCTTCTTCCTTCAACATTTCTTCAATGTTGCCCCTTCACCTCTTCATGTCTGGTGGCAAAATCCATTATCCACACCCAGCTACTGCAACTTCCTTTTCTCCAGTTTTTGGAATAATCTCCCTCCCAACTTCCAGCCAGTAGAATGTGCTGCTGCCAAAATCATTGTGCTTGCTCATCATTTTGACCCTGTCATCTCCACCTCCCCTTCAAAGTCTTCCTCTGACTCCTGAATGTCCCCTGAAGCAAGTTCAAGCTCCTTCTCCTTGCTACAAGTGCCCTGTTACCATCAACCTATAACTCTGACCTGGTCTCTTTTCATGTTCCCCTTGGCTGACACCCATCCTAACAACCTATTTTGACCTCCTCTCAGTCCATGCCCTCTTGCATTCAGCCCTCTGTGCATTAAACACCCCAACCTACTTTACCATACAATCACATCATCCTTCCTGTAAACGCACTTCTGGCAAGAGATTTTAAAAAATTCCTATAACCATCAAACTGTGTGCATGCCTTACTGAGTAACAGTGCTATCTTTTTATAGGAACCTCTGCGAGTCTTTCCATTAATTTCATCGGGCTTTGAATCAGGCCCCTGGTGAAGATGTGGCCAGTCCCTGTGCACCCTCTTGTGTCCAGCTTTGGCATTCCAGGCAAGCCCCACCTTACTTTCCCCCAATTAGGCATCAGTACGTTCCCTTTAACAGATATGGGCAAGGAGAATTCAAAATATATTAACAAAATAGCATGTCCCCTTTTAATAAGGTTTGATGGCAGGAGCAATTGGAACAAACAGTTCAAGAGATCATCACCTCAGAACCCTGGTTCAGGGCTCCCAAGCTTAAAGTTCTCAAACAAAGCCTCTGAGTCTGGTCAAACTAGTCTCTTGATTCCTGAGAAAAGCCACCACACACAGTTTCTACTCCTTTCCCCCTTGCTCAGCTTCCTGTTCAGATAGCCCAGCCCTAGTACAGGGCACGACTTCCTTGACTACAATCCGGGATGCCCCAGCTGTAGCCTGTCCCTTAAAGGGGTAGTACACTTCTTTACACCCCTTATGACCCTAACTTTGTGTGTCATGTGTTGTAAGTGTCATATGTAAGTGCCATGTGTTGTGTGTCAGGTTGTAAGTAGAGATAGGCAGGAATCAGATTTTCTGCTTTTCAAGAAATTCTGAGTTCCAAAAATTTTCTGTTCTGAACAGAACAAGAACCAAAAAAAAAAAAAAAGAGAGAGATTTCCCACAAAACAAAATTCCAAAACAAAATGAATTTTGGGTTGATCAAAACGTTTCAATAAAATTTAAGCATTCAGTTCTGACACTTAAAACTCCCCAAAGTTTATAATAAGTACATTTTGAAACTAAATCATTTCAATGCCAAAAAGCATAGAATCATAGAATCATAGAATATCAGGGTTGGAAGGGACCTCAGGAGGTCATCTAGTCCAACCCCCTGCTCAAAGCAGGACCGATCCCCAATTAAATCATCCCAGCCAGGGCTTTGTCCAGCCTGACCTTAAAAACTTCTAAGGAAGGAGATTCTACCACCTCCCTAGGTAACGCATTCCAGTGTTTCACCACCCTCCTAGTGAAAAAGTTTTTCCTAATATCCAACCTAAACCCCCACTGCAACTTGAGACCATTACTCCTTGTCCTGTCATCTTCTACCACTGAGAATAGTCTAGAACCATCCTCTTTGGAACCCCCTATCAGGTAGTTGAAAGCAGCTATCAAATCCCCCCTCATTCTTCTCTTCTGCAGCAAAAATGTTTCATTCTGAAATTTTAAGCTTAACAAAATGCCTATTGCTTTTCCTCCCCCCAAAGCAAAATTTAATTAAAATCAACACATTTCCACAAAGCGTTTCACTTTTGATGAATCACTGCTTTCTGATGGGAATTTTGTGACAGAACATTTTTCAACCAGCTATAGTTGTAAGCTCTTTGGGATAGGAAATGTCTTTAACTATTTCTATGAAGTGCCTAGCGCACCCCTGGGCACTCAGTAGTAATAATAATAATAGAAAAAACACAGAAGAAACAGCAACTACACTGTAACGGAGTGGCTGCATGCATATGGAAGGGGCATAGATTTCATGATATGAGGGGTCTTTTCCATCACTATCTTCTATGACTATAGACCAGTGGGTTTGTTGCAAACAATACTTCTGTGACAAAACAAACAAACAAAAAATCAGATATTTGGATTTCTTCTTTTTAAAAAAATGGTTCTCTAAGCTGCATCTGGGGCAGTTGCACTGTGGGTTACCATCCCTACCTCAGAATGAGAGGCTGGTCTTGTGGCTCAACTTGGGATTCAGGGGCTCGAGGTTCAATACCCGGCTTTGCCATTAACTTCATGCGTGATCTTGGGTAAATCACTCTATGTTGCCTATTTTAAAGAAAGTATTGTTATCTCTATTTTGTATTCCTTTTCTATGTAAATTGCAAACTTTTTAGGGGAGTGACCATCCCTGATTATGTGTTTGTACAGTGGCTAGCATAACAGGGACCTGATCTCAGGCTGTAGGTGCTACCATACTATAAACAACAGAAAAGAAATGCTGGCCATTGTCAGACTGGGCAGTTCACTACAGTTCATCACGCTGGAGAAAAAAGGTAGGCCGGCCTGCTGAGGCTGCAGTCCAAATTCCCATATCTGGAAGACAAGAAAAAAATGCTGCCTGGCTTTGTACATCAGAAGGCCAAAAAAAAAAACCCCAAAGCATGCTGAAGATCTTGTAACTCCTCCATGACTTTACAAATTAACTGGTACAAATTAATCTGTGACTTTATCATTAAAACAAAAATCACTGGGACAAGACCACTGACTTAACTATAAACCTGCATATCCATAATAATTATGAACCTTTTGTCACTATATTCACTGAGTCTCTGAACTGCAATTAGACAACACGATGCATTTTCATAATTTGAGAGCTATAAAGACATCTTAAATGGAGTGTCTTTTTACTACAATTGAAAAAAAACCCTTTAAAACTGGCTGTTTCTTCCACTAACCTCTCCCCTCCTTCCACAATTATGATTTCTATCACTTTTCACTGTCTGAGTAGTACCCTGTCCTTGTTTGAGGCTTTCACTGCCCACAAGATACCACAGCTTCACCTCCAAAGCAGCAAAGTCACTTGACATTGTGTGATGCAACATTCTTTAGTAGGAGAAGCATATAGGTACCAACGTGTCAAAACTGTAATAGGTGCTGCTTTGCAGGAGGTCCAGGAAGCTACAGTAGGGGTGAGCTTGGGTGATACTTGTCTCTTGAGCAGATGCCCAGCTCCAAACATGCCGACATGACCTTCCTGACAGATATATAGCCTTACTGCACCAACCTGTGCCTCCTAACCTATCTGCCCTCTGCTTCCTGGTGTCCTTTCCTTGCCAGATTTCCAGTCTATCACAATCCAATATATGGGCTCTGTATTTTTCACTAAAATGACCTTAGGGGCCCAGGTGTCTCCTTGCTGGAATCCACAACAATGCATCCATTTTGAATTTTGGTGTGTAGTGGAGTCTTGGATGCTATCACTCCCTATTGTTCACCCAAGGGCTGCACGCTGCCAAGAGGCTACAAGAGAACTATAAAAGGAACTCTTGGCCCTGATCCTGTTATATCAGATCTGCTTCAGCTTCATCAGAGGAAGTTTGAGTCGCAAGACTGAGGACCTCAGCTCCAGACTGGGTCACTTGGACATTGGACTATGACCTATGGAACTAATTCTGAAAGAACACTTTGCAACTCTAAAGCTCACCATCTCTACTCTGAAATTGACCTAAGAATTCTATTCATGTCTGTGTGTATAATGATCCTTTAACCAATACTCCTTCTCTTTTCTTTTTTAATAAATTTTAGTTCAGTTAATATGAATTGGCTGTAAGCGTGTACTGTGGTAAGATCTGAGATATTCATTAACCTGCTGGGTAATGACAGGTTTCAGAGTAACAGCCGTGTTAGTCTGTATTCGCAAAAAGAAAAGGAGTACTTGTGGCACCTTAGAGACGAACCAATTTATTTGAGCATGAGCTTTCATGAGCTACAGCTCACTTCATCAGATGCATACACGGTATGTATAGTGCTTGGGGTGTGCTATAGACCGCCGGGATCTAATTTGGATATGGATAGAGCCCTTTTTAATGTTTTTAATAAAGTAAATACTAATGGAAACTGTGTGATCATGGGAGACTTTAACTTCCCAGATATAGACTGGAGGACGAGTGCTAGTAATAATAATAGGGCTCAGATTTTCCTAGATGCGATAGCTGATGGATTCCTTCAGCAAGTAGTTGCTGAACCGACTAGAGGGGATGCCATTTTAGATTTGGTCTTGGTGAGTAATGAGGACCTCATAGAGGAAATGGTTGTAGGGGATAATCTTGGCTCAAGTGATCATGAGCTAATTCAGTTCAAACTGAATGGAAGGATTAACAAAATAAATCTGCAACTAGGGTTTTTGATTTCAAAAGGGCTGACTTTCAAAAATTAAGGAAATTAGTTAGGGAAGTGGATTGGACTGAAGAATTTATGGGTTTAAAGGTAGAGGAGGCCTGGGATTATTTTAAATTAAAGCTGCAGAAGCTATCGGAAGCCTGCATCCCAAGAAAGGGGAAAAAATTCATAGGCAGGAGTTGTAGACCAAGCTGGATGAGCAAGCATCTTAGAGAGGTAATTAAGAAAAAGCAGAAAGCATATAGGGAGTGGAAGAAGGGAGGGATCAGTAAGGAAAGCTACCTTATTGAGGTCAGAATATGTAGGGATAAAGTGAGACAGGCTAAAAGTCAAGTAGAGTTGGACCTTGCAAAGGGAATTAAAACCAATAGTAAAAGGTTCTATAGTCATATAAATAGGAAGAAAACAAAGAAAGAAGAAGTGGGACCGCTAAAAACTGAGGATGGAGTGGAGGTCAAGGATAATCTAGGCATGGCCCAATATCTAAACAAATACTTTGCCTCAGTCTTTAATAAGACTAAAGAGGATCTTAGGGATAATGGTAGCATGATAAATGGGAATGAGGATATGGAGGTAGACATCACCATATCTGAGGTAGAAGCGAAACTCAAACAGCTTAATGGGACTAAATCGGGGGGCCCAGATAATCTTCATCCAAGAATATTAAAAGAATTGGCACAAGAAATTGCAAGCCCATTAGCAAGAATTTTTAATGAATCTGTAAACTCAGGGGTTGTACCGTATGATTGGAGAATTGCTAACATAGTTCCTATTTTTAAGAAAGGGAAAAAAAGTGATCCAAGTAATTATAGGCCTGTTAGTTTGACATCTGTAGTATGCAAGGTCTTGGAAAAAATTTTGAAGGAGAAGGTAGTTAAGGACATTGAAGTCAATGGTAAATGGGACAAAATACAACATGGTTTTACAAAAGGTAGATCGTGCCAAACCAACCTGATCTCCTTCTTTGAGAGAGTAACAGATTTTTTAGATAAAGGAAATGCAGTGGATCTAATTTACTTAGATTTTAGTAAGGCGTTTGATACTGTGCCACATGGGGAATTATTAGTTAAATTGGATAAGATGGGCATCAATAGGAAAATTGAAAGGTGGATAGGGAATTGGTTAAAGGGGAGACTACAACGGGTCCTACTGAAAGGTGAACTGTCAAGTTGGAGGGAGGTTACCAGTGGAGTTCCTCAAGGATCAGTTTTGGGACCAATCTTATTTAATCTTTTTATTACTGACCTGGGCACAAAAAGTGGGAATGTGCTAATAAAGTTTGCAGATGATACAAAGCTGGGAGGTATTGCTAATTTAGAGAAGGACAGGGATACCCTACAGGAGGATCTGGATGACCTTGTAAACTGGAGTAATAGGAATAGGATGAAATTTAATAGTGAGAAGTGTAAGGTCATGCATTTAGGGATTAATAACAAGAATTTTAGTTATAAGCTAGGGACGCATCAACTAGAAGTAACGGAGGAGGAAAAGGACCTTGGAGTATTGGTTGATCATAGGATGACTATGAGCTGCCAATGTGATATGGCTGTGAAAAAAGCTAATGTCATCTTGGGATGCATCAGGAGAGGTATTTCCAGTAGGGATAAGGAGGTTTTAGTACCATTATATAAGGCACTGGTGAGACCTCACCTGGAATACTGTGTGCAGTTCTGGTCTCCCATGTTTAAGAAGGATGAATTCAAACTGGAACAGGTACAGAGAAGGGCTACTGGGATGATCCGAGGAATGGAAAACTTGTCTTATGAAAGGAGACTCAGGGAGCTTGGCTTGTTTAGCCTAACTAAAAGAAGGTTGAGGGGAGATATGATTGCTCTCTATAAATATATCAGAGGGATAAATACCAGAGAGGGAGAGGAATTATTTAAACTCAGTACCAATGTGGACACAAGAACAAATGGATATAAACTGGCCACTAGGAAATTTAGATTAGAAATTAGACGAAGGTTTCTAACCATCAGAGGAGTGAAGTTTTGGAATAGCCTTCCGAGGGAAGTAGTGGGGGCAAAAGATCTATCTTGCTTTAAGATTAAACTCGATAAGTTTATGGAGGAGATGGTATGATGGGATAACATGGTTTTGGTAATTAAATATTCATGGTAAATAGGCCCAATGGCCTGTGATGGGTTTTTAGATGGGGTAAGATCCAAGTTACCCGGGAAAGAATTTTCTGTAGTATCTGGCTGATGAATCTTGCCCATATGCTCAGGGTTTAGCTGATCGCCATATTTGGGGTCGGGAAGGAATTTTCCTCCAGGGCAGATTGGAAGGCCCTGGAGGTTTTTCGCCTTCCTCTGTAGCATGGGGCACGGGTCACTTGCTGGAGGATTCTCTGCTCCTTGAGGTCTTCAAACTACAATTTGAGGACTTCAATAGCACAGATATAGATGTGAGGTCTTTTTTAGGAGTGGTGGGTGAAATTCTGTGGCCTGCATTGTGCAGGAGGTCAGACTAGATGATCATAATGGTCCCTTCTGGCCTAAATATCTATGAATCTATGAATCTATGAAGTACTCCTTTTCTTTCTGCTGGGTAATGTTTCCAATCCTTTGGAATTGGTGGACCTTTTTATATGATGAACAAGATTTTCAATCATATTTGACTTGTCTGTCTGGGTGGGAGCTCAAGGCTGGGTTGCTTTAAGGGAACTATTTCTGGGCTTCTGGGTGACCAGTAGGGTATTGTAGAAGCTGTTTTGTTACTGGCTTGGTGAATCTAAGTATTAGATCCCAGTTTTGGGGACTGTCTGACCCATTCTTTGCAGTTTGCCCTGATTGAGAAATCTCAGCGTGCCCCTCCCCCGCCAACCCGGGGAATCCAGTCACAGCCCAGTACCTATTTTGGTCCTCTTCAACAATGTCTGCGTAGTCAGTCTCTCTCCTTCCTAACTCAAAGAATCAGCAGGTTTATTTAAAAAGCCATGAGTAGAAATTACAGTTAGTGATGGATGAAGTTAATTTCCTTAGTGCCCAAATGAAATATTTGCCTTAGCATTTATTAGAGAAATCTAAAGTATGAAATATAAATAAAGCTTTGTCTCACATGGAAATTGTTAGGAAATTAGCATAATTAAAAATTGTCAAAGAAACCCAAAGGAATTAACCCCCTAAATTATCAGTATTATGGAGGACAAAGGAAAGCCACTAGTGAAAATTGTTCCTTTTCTTGCTCACTGCAGGACAGTATCCATAGGATATTATGGTGACTAATGTAGTTTTAATAGCCCAGAATACATAAAGAAAACATATGTGCTGTTCTGATCTCCCTATTAAAAGTAAAGACATTGCAAAGATTGAACATAAAATTATTCAAGCCTTTGCTTCTATAACTTCGGAACAAAATCTCAATATGCAACACCCTAGACCCAGGTCGATATAAACAAGCTGGTAGAGAATGTAACATCATACAGGATAGGATTAAAGGTGATGAAGGAACAAATCTAAGCAATGCAGAGAAAATAGATTGATTTTTTTAAGATGATACATTTTACCCTTGGTCCAGTATACTCTGCATAGTATCATCCATCTTATTAAATTAAGCTTCAAATCAGTAGCAGAGCTCTGGATAGCTTTTGTAGCCAAAGCCCCTTTTTGTTGTTTCCATTGTAATTTAGGTCTGAACTTCAAAGATTTCTCATTTTATCAATTTTTAAATTGGATAGTATGATTTTTAAAGAAAGAAAGATGCCGGATTAGCAACCCCTGAAACCAAAATCCTCTTTTCACCAACAAAACAAGTATGGCACAGGCAGATTGCTCATATCACTTTGCAAATGAGCTTTTTTTAGGACCCACAACCTTGCAATGAAATGAACCTTATCCAAGGGGCAGCTGTGTAATTTTCTCCAAGCCCATTCAACCCCTCAGACCAAACAAAAGTGATAATTCCAGATGTGACAGCATTTTTTGTAATGTGGACCTCTGTTCCGGAGAAATTGAACTAAGAGAACTAGCTCACTTCTCTTAAGCCAGCATCTGCCCTTCAGAGGATAGTGACTTTTTTCCAGTTATTACTGACTTGGCCAGATTTGGACACCTTACTTCAAAGAGTCATCTAGCCCTTATTATTTTCAGCATTTTTTTCTTTATCATCTTAAACAATAGGGGCAATTCAGGGGTTAGCCTCTGTACCAAACCAGTCTGATTTTTAATTTGCAGAATCGTAACAGATGGAAATGGAAAATACCTACAGCATTAGAGCATGTAGTTATCTCCCTGCCAGGGCAGGACTGCACCCTATTATCCACATACAATGCAAGTGTTTTCTTTAATCCAGTTTTTAAGTACCACATCAAATGGGAATTTCAAAATCTTCCACTCATAACCTTTGCCCAGCCTATATAATTACTGTAGTCTTTAAACAAAAAGGAAAGAAATTTCATCTTGGACAAATGAATTTATATCAAACAATTCATTTCCCCATGTAAGAGTGCCATCATTTTTTTGAATTGTCTACTTCAAGTCTTGGATTTTCACAGATCAGAGCACTCCTAGAGGAGAAGCAGCTCACATGCAGCATTTGGGAAGCCTAAGCCACATTTTTCTTGTAACCACAACAGTAATGAGATTGGGATGTTCTTTTTGTAACATGCATGTTCATGGTTGCAGAAAGAGGAATAGATTTAAAAATTACTCCTCCATTTTTAATCATTCCAGAAGTTATTTCAACTACATATATCAGGAGATAGCTTCATGAAAACATTAAAGTATAGTCTTAAATTTGGGAACTGAAACTTTTCACTCTGAAATAGCAGCCTCTTTATTGAAAATTTTAACTTTATCCTTCCCTCCCCAGCAATTCTAGAGTTATATTTTCAAAGAAAGTTTGGAAAATCTGTGCCCACTGAAAGCTCATACCACTTGGAACCAGCTAGCAGGTGACTTTGCAGCTTCCAGTAAGCTGAGGGAAGAGGACACACCCTTCCCCAGATATCTGTTAGGACAGGTACCCACAGAAAGACTTCCCTCAGGCTTTGACTTCAACTTCTATCTTCATCTTCCACTCACAGTGAGCTCAAGCTATCCCCACAACCACTCCTGCCACACTTCCCAAGGGTGGTCACCAGATTCCCTTCATCATGTGACCTCTGGACTCTCAGTTGCTCCTGGGGAACTACACTTCCCAGAATTCCGACTCTTTAAAAGCACCCAAGAGCTATAACCAGCACACTGGAACAGATGCATTCACCCCAAGGACCAGCGCTCTGATACAAACATATTCAGTACAGCATTCAATTAACTCACAGAAGTTAATGGGACTGTAACACTCTTTACTGTACATCCAATCTAGCCAGCACATTGTAAATGAACTATTTAAGGTAATAGCCCATCAGCAAAAATAATGGGCTGTGAGAAAAGCTTATCTTCATCTGATAAGCTTTCCTGTGGACGCATCAGCCAATATATGGGTAATGGTTGTATGGCTCATTGAAGCATGCAAGGGCATGTGACTAGATCATGTGATATTAGACTCCATCTTGTGCTAGTACTTTTCCACAAACTGTACTGAGGCCTTTGTTTGGGACAATGAAGTTCCCTTCACATGGAAGAAGCTATGAAAGGGGGAAGTAACATCACTAAAGGCCTCACTCCCCCTACAACACAACACCTGGAAACACCTGAGGAACAAAGACTGAACTGGGGAAGGTGGTCCTAGGTGGGACAGAAGAATTTCAGCCTGTGTGTGTAAAAGTGGTAACCTGCTTGTACTAGCTAGCAGGGTGAGACATAGCTTGATTCAAATCCTATCTGATTTATAAAGCTTAGATTGTGTTTGTTTTATTTCTTAGGTAATCTGCTTTGATCTGTATGCTCAGTACTTACAAGCACTTAAAATCTTTCTGTAGTTAATGCATTTGTTTTATATTTTTTTATCTAAAACAGTGTTTTCCTACAAGTGCTTGGGGAATCTGCTCAGGAACAAGAACTGGTGCATTGTCCTCTCCACATTGAGAGAGGGGCAGACTGGATAATAAACTTATACTGGTCAGGCTTTTGACCAAGGCAAGATGGTGCAGCTTTGGGGGTCCTAGGCTGTGGAGGAGCTGGCTGGAGCCTCTCTATTGTTAGTTCATCAGTGGCTGATGAGAAGCATTCATATAACTTCATCTGGGTGTGTCCCTGCCTGTGTAGATGTTTGTGTGAATGCAGAACCGGGAGCAGTCTGAAGCTTGTCACAACCTCACAGTGTGAGAGGGGGCCCAGATGGGTATGCCAGAGGGCTCAGCAGTACCTCAGTTCCAGGTTGCACCCTGAGGAAGTCTGTCACAGGGACATAAGCATGTTTTTAAGTGCTGTCCTGAATGGAATGACCTTAATCACATGCTTAAGTCCTTTGCTTAATTGGGGGCACAGAGATTTGGTTCAATGGGGTTGTACTTTGGTGATAAAACTGCTAGACATGGGTTTGATGGCATACTCAATCTTTCCTCATCTTCTTTTTAAACTAAACTCATGGCAGTGAGAAATGAAGGGCCTGTACAAACAAGCATGTCATCTCTTTCATATCTGCCCCTGAATCAGAGCAATGGCAGACCTGATATGACTCATCACCAGATGAACACTTCACTTCATGATGTAAGATCTGGAGCAGCAACAAGAAATATGTGTGACATCTGAATTTTCTTTGTGTGCTTTACGATGGATGACAGGGTAAAGTTGTCGATTTGATTAAGCAGTTTGGTACTGAAAACAATTAATAAGATCCCATCAGAATAAATAGCCTTCTTGTACTTCATCTCCCCATGTCTGATGGCTTTAATAGTCTCATTTTGCCAAATGGCACTAGCTAAAGGTTTCAGGCTGTGCCAAACAACAAAGAGGATAAATAGTTCCTGCAACTTTTTGGACTATGAAAATAATATGACAAACCATTATTTTATAATCATTACCTCTGTCTCTATGCTCAGTTAAGATCACAATTCATCATGTTAGGCAGCAAATAGCCATGTCACACTCAAAATGGTCAACTGAATCCTTTACTTCACATGGCTGATATTTAGCCATGCGCAATATTCTTCTGGATGAAACTTTTTGAGTTGCTCTCCATAGGAAGTGTAAGAAACAGAAAGGAAGGGAAATGGTTCATTCAGCAGCTTTTTAATGTAGATTTATTGTCTAAGTCAATGATTCAAACCCAGCCATGTCAGTAATGGCCAGCTCTTGCTAATGTGCTGGTTATTTGATGCCATTAATTGCCACTCCTGTTGGCAGTGTCATTAGAGAAATCGTTAAAACCAGAATGAATGCCATTGTTTCTGCTCCCTGTCCAGATTAGACAAAAGCACATTGATATTGCTGTGTGGGGAAGCTTGATTCCCACTGCCCATGTGTTTTCTGTTCTCTGGATTGGGAACGTTAGTCTCCAGCAGGGCCAACTCTAGAATTTTTGCCATGTCAAGCAAAAAAGTTTTTGGCCCACCTTTTTTTTTGTGCCTCTCTACCGGCTCCACCCCAACTCCTCCCATTCCCACCCCTTTCCCTAAATCCCTGGCCCCGCCTCCTCCCCTGGGCATGCCGCAGTCCCCCCCCCCCCCCCCATTGCTTCCTGCAGCTCCCCCCACCCTCGCTCACCTCCTCTCCGCCTGCTCCCCTGAGCTCGCCGCCGCTCGGCTTCTCCTCCCTCCCTGGCTTGCTGCGTGACACAGCTGTTTGGCGCGCGGCAAGCCAGGGAGGGAGGGGGGAAGAAGCAGAGCAGTGTGGAAGCGGAGAGGAGGCAAGCTGGGGTGGCAGGGGCACATTTCTAGGGGCAGCAGGGCCGGCGCCGGGATGCTGCCCCTAGAAAGGTGCCGCCCCAAGCACCTGCTTGTTTTGCTGGTGCCTAGAGCCAGCCCCGGTCTCCAGGGTTGTTTGTCATTTTTCAAGAGCAATACATTTCATCCAAAAAGAAAGACTTGTTATATCCTACTATCATAACTAATTAGAGTAAAGCAGAAATAGTTATTGTGCTGCAATCCCGCATTTAAAGCAAAAATTATAAAAGAAAGTAATCCAGGCTTAGCTGAGAAATTCATTAAAAAGAACTCAAACTCATTAAAAGCTTTCATTGTCTCAGTCATTTTGACTCTAATAACTTCGTTACATGAAATCCCTGTCTCCTCTGGAGTGTGCCAACTTTACAAGCTCAAACCACATGCATAGCTCTATTTGGGAATTAAGAGAGTACAGTAAAAAAGTTATTTGGGGCATTTCCACTACTATAACTGTGGCTGCATCAGTGTCTCCTTTATAAATCCCTGTTGCCACAAGAAAACTATTAAGCTTTGAGTTTTGACCTTTAGGACACTGGTTTATCTCAACAGGGACAAAATTGTTCCTCCTTTGGCAATAACTGTGTAAGTACAGAAACAATGGCCCCAGTCCAGCAAAGCATTTAAGCATGTGCTGAACTGAAAGCACGTGTTCCCCCATAAATTTAAAGACACTTCAAATTAAGCATATACTTAGATGCTTTGCAGAATGGGAGCCAATGTGAGGTGGACATTGCTGTGTATTCTTCAAATACTCTCCTTAAAGTAGGATGAGTTAGAAGGACCAGATGAGGAGAATTAAGCCTCCAAACCCTATGGCTTCCTAAAGTCTGTGCTAGTGAATGTGTTTGGCAAAGTCGGTCCCACTGTGTTGTCCTACCAAGGACAAGGACTCCTGGATAATGCACCTTCAGATGCATAGTTGGGAACCAAGTGGGAGATAATATTGCTTCAGTAATGGATTTTTTTGCAGAACTGGCTGCTTCATTCACAGCATAGCATTCATCCTATACATGAGAACTTGAGAGTGAGGCAGAGGTCCCATAGGAATAATAGGATGTGGGGGTGTGAGTATAGATTATGACACACACAAAGGGGTAGACCAGGTTGTGGGGGTAACCGTAACTTTTCATTTCCTTGTTCATGAATTTCAAACCTTATCATCCTTTTAACGTCATGTTTTAAATTCCATATACGGTATTGCATTTAAATGTGAGTTCAATGGACAATTTCTCCACTCCTGACAAAGTAAATAAATATTTGAAAAAGGGGCCAGTTTGAAAAATAGGAAACAGAATCCTTTATTTACTCAGACTACAGATGCAAGTCAGGCAGGAGCACTGCAGTCTTCCCTACATTCTACCACCTGAATGCCTTCACCTCCACTTCCTGAATGGACAGTCCAGCTGAAGATCTTCAAGTGGTTGCTAACCAGGTTCTGGAATACTGAGATGGGTCTATTTTCTCCTGGTGCCAATGATCCCTACAGCTACTTGTCCTCCAGCAGAAACCAATAAGAGACCAAATGAAGGATTCAAATAGAATCTTCTGGAATTTCCGTAAGACTGAGAGGGATCACTTCTAGCAGTGAGAAAGTAATCCAGTCTCTGTGCCCATTACGCCTTTGGTCCCTCATTTGATATTGTTGGCAACTGTGTAAAAATCCCTCTGCACTAGTCCCTGGGCTGAGACCACCATCTTCTTCAACACATGGTAAGCCACCAAACAACTTGACAACCTCAAGGTCAAACTGGCCATCTGGAGAGGATTGGTAATAAAATACAGAACCTATCTTCTTAGACACTCATTCCTCCAATCCCTCTATTTAAAATAGTTGTGCCGTTTTATTTTACAGATTACACAAAAGTGCAGTCCTTCAAACAAAAACTATACTTTTACTTACACTCACTGTTTATATGGCACTTTTAAAGTTAACTTTATGTGTACCTTTTCAGGGACAATACACCACTGATTCCCATTGAAGATAAAGGATTATAATTCCAGCGGCCATTCACTGTAAATTCAGTGCTTATAGCAGAATAACATCCTGAAGTCAAAGCAGTGGGGAAAAAAGTGTTAAATTACATTTGTACAGATGAATTATAATTCTGATCCTGTGCTTTGCCAATTTATTCTGGATGCAGTGGTGCATGTGATTTTATGGTAGGTACACATGTCAACACTGGAGATAAATAATGAGCCTGTTTAAACTTGTGCTGGACATTACAGTATTAAAAAGATTACAGCAACAACGTTACAAAACTGTTTTAAAATCCTCATTAGCTTTCTGTGAGTGAATGCAGTTATGCAAAGCTAGGAGCAACTAATTATTTTATGCTACCCATCTAGCATCCAGATGGCATTACAGCAACTGTCATTAGCTTGGTATTCTGTTCTGCTTACATCTAAAAGCTTCCCTGTAGAAAGATAATTAAAGATCTGGTGTAGCCTTTTTAGATGTTGCTGCAAAAATTATTTCCCAATAGAAGTAAAAGTGTAATGCATTATTTTTAATGAGTGGAAATCTGTCTCACACAAGTGCACCCTACCTAAAAACATACATATACCCACAGGGAAAAAAGGGGCAACGGTCAGGGTAGTCCCAATGTCATTCTAAAGACAGCAGTTGTTGCACCTCTTGCAAGACCTCAAGAATCTATTTAGTAAGGAATCCTATTTCCTGTAATTGGCCAGTTGTGCCTTATTATACCATGAGTTGATACAGTGTACTTGGAAGTCTCTAAGGTGCCACAAGTACTCCTTTTCTTTTTGAGTGTACTTGGAATTTCAGAAAGTCTTTATCCCATACCAAAGGCTCTTAAGCAAACTAAGCAGTCATGGGATAAGAGGGAAGGTCCCTCTCATGGACCAGTAACTGGTTAAAAAGATAGGAAACAAAGGGGAGGAATAAATGATCAGTTTTCACAGTGGAGAGTGGTAAATAGGTACCCCAGGGATCTGTATTGGAACCAGTGCTGTTCAACATATTCATAAATGATCCGGGAAAAGGGGATGAACGGCGAAGTGGCAAAATTTGCAGATGATACAAAATTACTCCAGCTAGTTAACTCCAAAGCACACTGTGAGGAGTTACAAAGGGATCTGAAAAAACTGAGTGACTGGGTATCAAAATGGCAGATGAAACTCAATGTTAATAAGTGCTAAATTGATACACATTGAAAAATTAATCCCAACTGTACATACAAAATGATGAAGTCTAAGTTAGCTGTTAACATTCTTGAAAGATCTTGGAGTCCTTGTGAATACTTCTCTGAAAACATCCACTCAATGTGCCATGGCAGTAAAAAACGTTAACAGAATGTTGGGAATCATTAAGAAAGGAATAGATAATAAGATAGAAAATATCATATTGCCTCTATATAAGTCTATGGTACACCCACATCTTGAATACAGTGTGAAGATGTGGTCACCCCATATTCAAAAAGATGTATTGGAATTGGAAAAGGTTCAGAAAAGGGCACCAAAATTTATTAGTGGTATGGAACAGCTTCCATATGAGGAGAGATTAATAAGACTGGGACTTTTCAGCTTGAAAGAGAAATGACTAAAGGGGAATATGATTGAGGTCTATAAAATCATGACTGATCTGGAGAAAGTAAATAAGGAAGTGTTATTTACTCCTTCTCATAACACAAAAACTAGGAGTCACCTAATGAAATTAATAGGCAGCAGGTTTAAAACAAATAAAAAGAAGCATTTCTTCACACCATGCACAGTCACCCTGTGGAACTCCTTGCCAGAGGATGTTGTGAAGGCCAAGACTATAGTTCAAAAAAGAACTAGGTAAATTGATGGAGGATAGGTCCACCAATGGCTATTACCCAAGATGCACAGGGATGGTGTCCCTAGCTTCTGTTTGCCAGAAGCTGGGAATGTGCAACAAGGAACGGATCACTTGATGATTACCTGTTCTGTTCATTCCTTCTGGGGCACCTGGCATTGGCCACTGTCAGAAGACAGGATTCTGGGCTAGATGGACCTTTGGTCTGACCCAGAATGGCTGTTCTTATGAAGTACTTCTTCACACAATGCACAGTCAACCTGTGAAACTAGTTCCCTGGGGATGTTGTGAAGGCCAAAAGTATAACTTGTTTCAGAAAATAATTAGATAAGTTCATAGAATATAGGTCCATCAATGGCTATTAACCAAGATGATCAGGGATACAACCCCGTGCTCTGAGTGTCCCTAAACCTCTCACTACCAGAAGCTGGAATAGGATGACAGGGGATGGATCACTCAATAATTGCCATGTTCTGTTCATTCCATCTGAAACATCTGGCACTGACCACTGTCAGAAACACAGGATACTGGGCTAGATGGACCATTGATCTGACCCAGTATAGCCATCCTTATGAGCCAAATTTCCTCTACTCTTCTGCTGGTGATGTCCTGTAGCATGGAAATTGATCTGATTATTTTTATCCTGGATAATACAACTGCAAAAGGTACATAGTTAAATGTAAAATCTGCAAATCAAAATTTATCTGATCTTTAGTGAATAAAGAAAGTCACAAGAAATATGTTCAGTAGGGAAAGGTTTGCTGCTATGTATTTATTAAGCACTAATAAACAGATCCCAAATCAGCTACACTAAATAAAGACAATCTGTACCTAATTTCGGATTTAAAAACAAGCCTGCTTTCATACTTTTCCTTATTTTGTATAACTTGCCAAGATTACTCACATACAAAAATTGTGCATGATTTCACTATTTACAATGTTTTATGTACATTGCTTACTAAAACTGTTATACCTTAGAACCCCAATTTTACAAGCTACTGTAAGAAACTTAATAAAATTGAACACCTCAAAATTATAGTAGGTATGGTGCATAAATTGCAGTATGGTGCACGGCTTTCTTTCTTCTTGTCTTTCTGAAAACCACTGCAAAGCGATTTCCAATTAATTTAAGGCATCAGAATGTGAAGGGATGTCAACTTGTTCTTCATTGACATCACTTTTGTTATGTAAACTTTCCCTCAGCCCACCACCACACACAAAAAAATAAAACAGGAAAAATGTTTTGTACAGCTGATGATTTGTAAGATTGGTGTTTGTAAAATTGAGGTTCTACTGTATTGGGATGATTCACTGTTGTGTTACTCTAGTCTAGTGCAACTCAAGTGATTTCAATGAGACTACTCATGAAGGAAGGTTGTAAGGCAGGGGTCACCAACCCTATGGCACGCGTGCCAAAAGCAGCATGCGAGCTGATTTTCAGTGGCATTCTGCTGCCGGTCTGGGGTTCCGTCCGCCGGCCCCTTGCCAGCCGGGGTCCTGGCAGCCAGCCCGCTGCCTGCCTGGGGACATTGGAAAACTCAGCAAGGAAAACCAAGAGCTTCGTTCCAATTTTTGCATGGTGCAATTTTATTCACGATTTCCGCTCCATGAAGTAACCAACAGTAAGGGGGATGGAAGAGTATTTGACCTGAAGACTTCAACATCTAGCCATGATGCCCTGATTTTGAAAGCAGAGCTAAGAGCAGAAGTCTATACTTTTTAGGCGTCCTGAATAAAGTGGAATATTTTGGATCTTGCTTTTATCATCTTACCAGTTGTCTGTTGCTGTTGTCAGCTCCTTGCCTAGATCCATTAGGCAATTGGATCAGTCTGGCCTCATTTTCTGTTAGAAAAACATATTCTAGGTTCGTCTGCCCTTTGAACTATTCCAGCGTTGAGATTGTTGCCTCGAAATGCTTATAAGGGCAGCCATGTAATGGGCAAACTGAACTTGCAAGTATTATATTACTGTGCTTGTTAAGAGAGTGAAGGGCTTTATCTAAGATAAATCTAGACAAATTCAAACTGGAAATAAGATGTACATTTTTAACAGTGAGGGTAATTAACCATTGGAACAATTTACCTATGAGTGTGGTGATTCTACATCACTTGAAATCTTCTAATGAAGACTTTCATATCTTTCTAAAAGATATGCTATAGTTACCTCAACCAGAAGTTATGGACTTGTTCCAGGGCAGTGTGTTTTTCAGGTCAGACTAGATTTTTAGACACCACTGTGATTCACAGAATTCCTGCTTGGCTGCTGACATAAGACACCTAAACTCACTTGGCACCTAAGTTTTTGAACTAAAAGTTTCCTACGTGCCTAAGTTTTTGCCTCTGGGCATGTGCCCTGCTGCCTCACTCTAGATGTCTGGACACCTATCTCCCATCTAAGCCCCAGAGAGATTCACGAATCAAAAGCATATAGGCACTCCTCTGCCTGGTTTGTGTGTGGGGCCTGATCCAGTAGGCATGCTCAGAGGCTACCTAACTCCACACAAAGCAGTGGATCTCCCTGTTTAACTTTTAAGCCAGTGGTTAGGGTACTCACCCAGGATATGGGTGACCCTCTGGTTCAAGTCCCTCCTCTGCCTGATGAGGAGAAGGGATTTGAATAGGGATCTGCCATTTCTCCAGAAAATGCCCTTACCACTGGGCTATGGGATATTCTGATGTGAGGCTCCCTCACTCTCTCCTATTGAAGTTGTTCCACTTTAATTAAGTAATTGAATACATAAATATGAATTGGGCCAGAGGTAGAAATGGGCATCTCCCACTGGTTAGTTTAGGAAGCTTCCCACCTCATATGCTACCTTGATGGATTGCATTCTAAGGCATCTGTCTCTCCCCATTCATTATATAGGAAGTTTAGATCACAATATTGTTCCTGTGATTTTCTAGGCACCTAAAGGTTAGGTGTTGCAATGCCTAAATCCTTTTGTAAATTCGGGCCTCTGTAACAAGCTTAGATGTGTTTGGTCATCTGGTGACATGCTCCATTTTCTCAAGGAGTATTCCTTGCAGTATTGGGGTGAGCAGGGTGGTAACAGGGGGAGGGGCTGGGGGAGAATGTTTCTTTGCCTGGCTGCTTTCAGACATCGCCAGTTTCCACCATCCTGTGCTCTGTTAAGAAATTGTTGTGCTGCAATGATGGGCAAAGTGATTCCTACATATATACCACACTGTAGTTTGTTAAATTCTGGTTAAAAAGTGTTTAGAAAGGAATTTGGGATTTTTTGAGCTGATGCAAGGCACTTGAACAATGTACGATCATTATAGTTCATGAGTGTTATTTCTTCATTAGAGACAATTAACTCTGAATTAGTTCATTTCTGTTTATGGGTCTATAAGCATTCCTTCTAACGGAAATCTTGTTCTGAGCACAGCTCTGCCAGATGGAAACCCTAGACTGTCAATGACATTTGAGTATGAATTTTTAAAACTAACTACATGTGCCAAAAGGATTCTGAGGCACAATGATCTGAATGTCACAGGGACCTTGGAGCTACATCCTTGCCTTGTATAGTTTATAGTTTACACCAAAAACATAAGGAATTTGTGCTTAATTTGTTCTCTGCTTTGTCAGTAAATGTAAGAGTTCTATAGACGAATTTGTCAAGGGTTGCACCAAGAATAATTAATTCGGCCAGCCTTTCAGTTTTCATGCTGACCTTTTTTAAAGGGCGTGCTTACTGTAAATGCAAAAGGAATGGGTATGCTTTTAGGAGACCTGAAAGGTAGATTAAGAACTTCTTAAAAGAGACAATTGCTTGAAGTGGTCATCTCAGAACACCAGTATTATTCTGATTATTATTTATATTACAGTAGTACCTGAACAGAGATCAGGGCCCCATTGTGGTCGTCACTGTCCAAACATACAGTAAGAGACATAACCTGCCCTGATGACCTTACAATCTAAGTACACCAGATGGACAGAGGATGGGAGAGAGGAAATATCCCCATTTTACAGGTGGGGAAGTGAAGCACAGAGAGTGCAGCAGCCAGATTCTCAGTGGGTGTCAATCAGTGTAGTTCTATTGACGTCAGTGGCGCTACACAGATTTACACCTTCTGGCTTTAAATGACTTTGCCAAGGTTACACAGAAACTGATAGAGCTGGGAATTGAATCCAGACCTCCTGAGTTGCTGTCCAATATCTTAACCATTTCCTTCCTTTCACACCATGCATTTCAAAAGGAAGCCATAGAAGGGGAGCTTTTTTATTTTTAGATGTGTACATGTTTGTGACTGACGGACTAAAAACACAACTGGAACTTGCCACGTAGACAAAAACCCTCTCATATTGAATATATTGCTGGGGATACTTAATTAGCCTGTTTTGCAAGTCTTAGAAGACCAGCTTTGGATGCTCACACATTTTGTTTGATTATTAAGTAATTAAAATGAAAAATAATTGAATTTACCTTTGTCTGTTTTACATACAGTCATCATAAAGAAGCCAGATAATTTTATTAGAGAGGGGCTCGAGCTGCAAAGTTTGGATGAGAAGCCAGAGTTATGCAACGTTTGAGGGAGAGGAGAATCCAGTGTTCTAGTTAGGGAATCATCTCTGTATTTTATTCTAGGTTAATGTAATTTTAAAAAAACTGAACTTTTCTTACTGACAGTATGCATTGTTTGCAGACATCCATGACAACAGTTAATTTATGAGTTATTCCACACTGAGTCGTGCGGTCTCCAGGTATCACTCCGTAACACCATTGTGTGTTTAAATTGCTTTTGAATCACAGGAGAACAAGTAATACCCATTATGTAAAAGGGAGTTACTATTAGAGCTCTGCAAAATTAATTGTTCTGGGTTTGCACAGACTCTCAATTTTGGTTCATGCTCCTTATTTATTTATATGGGAATTCTGTTGCTCATTACTCTGACCACCAGACAAACTTATATACATTTAGCCTCACAGTACCCCAGTGAGGTAAGGAAGTTATCACCATTGTAGATGGAAACACTGAAGCACTGAGAAGCTGAGTTGCTAAAGGTCACAGACAAAGTCTGTGGTAGAGCTGGGAACAGAGCCCAAGTAAACCTTCTGTCTCCCTGACCAGCACCCTAGCCGTAAGACAAGCCTTCCTCTCCCATTTCCATTTCCCAAGCTCCAAGGTGCAACTCATCCAATACTGTCATGTTCTGGCATTTGAAACCCCTGAGTTTCACCTGGCTTCCATCCAAAAACATAACCCAACCCAAACTCATGGGAAGGTTGTACAAACTGTGGAGCTGAGCCAAGTTTGATGGCTAAGGTTTGCCCAGCTTCACTTATTAAGGGACAAGAAATAATCTACAGTGATTCCACTTAAATTCTTTGGGTATGCAGTCTTTTCCAGGTGTTTGACCATCACTCTGCAATGCTGCATGAATATGAGAGAGTGAGTGCACAATGGGGGGAGGGAGGATTAGCAAATACCTATCTAAGCAATGAAAATTTTAGCAGAGATTCTTAGCCCCACCCTCACTTCCACCTCTTTTGCACTACTCAGGCAGTGCAAAGCAGCCAGAAAGCTACCCTAATGGGACAGCTGCAGAGTGCCCTGGTGTAGGGCAACCCCTGAGTGGTTGAGCTAGCTATACCCACTTCACACAACACCTGTTCCCAGCCTGCTTCTCCCACTGTAGGTGGCATACTGGGGCAGAAGAGGCACAGCCTCACTTGGGTGAAAGGATTGCTCCTGCTTAGTACCACAAGCAACACTAGCCCCTCCAGAGGCAGGAAGGGGGGAAAGGCAGGTCTATAGCCCTCCACCTCCATTACACCCGCCAATAAAGTTGTCCAATGCAGTGGCTCTGCTCCCCAGAGGACATTGTGCCTTTCTGGGGTGGAATGATTCCATCTGCCCTCAGCACAGATTCTGCCTTACTGCCACAATTGAACTTTAAAATGTGCTTTATCATGGATATTTATTTATCTTTGCTATGGCAAGTCGGTCTTTTTGTTTGTAACTGTATTATCTGTGTACATTTTCCATTTACACACTTTCCTAGGCCTTGCCACACTTCGGATTAATGCTACCTACGTATAAAAGGCAAATCAATTCCACTGAGCAATGCCCACACCACTCTCCCACTCAATTTTGTTGAAGAGCCCTAGCTGACAGACTGCACTTTAATACACAAGACCTCTAAATATAATAAGTTCCAAGGGAAGGGCTATTATACCAGTGACGTAGCCTACCGGGCAACATATTTGCATTTCAGAACACGGCACACAAGAACTATATCATCCAATTCCCATCTGACAAGGTCATAAAACTGGAGCAGCAAGTTTCCAGATTTCTGCCTGCTTTACTGAGGCTAATGAACCCACTGAAATAATCATGAAATAATAATGAACCCACTAGCACTAATCAAGAAGAACCCAAAGAAGGCTAGTCATTGTGCACGCTATCATTCAGTGGCCACTTTTGGATTCGAAACATCATATGTGGATTTTCAGACTGTTCTTGTTTCAGTCAGGTGTTTGCCATTGGTGGTGTTGCTTCTTATTTTTGCACACTTGGGGACAGATTCTGAAACCTGTACTCACACTGATGAGCTATGACTCACATAAGTAGTCCATAGACTTCATTGCTTATATGTGTAATTCCTTCTGGTTGTTGCCACCCCTTAATCACTGCAAATCTACCACGCTTACTCAAGATGGGTGATGCTTGACCCTGCAGATAACCCCAATGCTTTCCATGGGATCAGTGGAGGGGATTACTCATCATGAGTAAGGCTGGCAGAATTGCACCCTATTTTATTAATGACTTGATTGTGAATAATACCTTATTTATTAGGGGTCACAGTGTGACTTTACAGTCTGCCCTGAATGAGGGCTGGCCAATAGATTCCTCATCCCAGAGCAAAGCAGAGAATGACCTATGTTTCAGACTCATATTTCATCCCCTGCCCCTCCTGTGGCCCCGGGGAAGAAAGAGTGAGAAAGTTACTTCTTCCCTTTTCACAGAACAGTTTAGTCCCCCTGGGCAAACAACCAGGAAGAAGGAGTGAGGAGCAAGCACTGATTCCATTCCCCGAAATGAGAAGTCCCTGGGCAATATTGGGCGTGTAACCCCTACTTTGCTCCCCATGGCCGGAGTCAAATTCTGAGCAAGACCTTGCTCCCGCTGCAGGACTATATAAAGGTGACAACAATCTAGCCCAAAGCAAATGTATAAATACTTCGGGCCCAGCTCCTGCTGTTTTAGAAGTCAATGGCAAGATTCCCATCAACAACAATGGAAACAGGCACAGACCTATTGTTATAGGAGGCAAACTGGTATAATTGCCAACATACGCATGGGGATTTGCTTTTGCACAACCGTCTGATCTAATTAAACTTGGCTGCCTTCCTGCTGAAGTGCCTAAAGAAATCCTGAAGGCACAACTGCTCTCCTAGGCTGTTAAGCAGCATAAACTAAAAGCCTATTTCTCCCTCCCTTGTAAGCACTTCACCTGCAGCACAGCATCATTGTTTCTTTATTAGTAGATTACTTCAATTAAAACATAGTATTAATTTGTGAGAAATTTCAAGACTCACTTCTTGCATTCTAAAGAAGGGGCTAATATATTGGATTGTGTTGCTGTTGATGCAATCTCACCTAGTACAAAAAAAAGCCATAAATTGAAATTTAATTGAAAAGAAATTGTTCTTGCCAGATGCCATATAAATGTTCTGTGTTTAGACTGGTTTATTTTTTATGACCGCTGCATCCTCTGTATGAGTGAGGAGGATACTTATATAGGTCATTGCAGTACTAGAGATAAAAGCGGGTCTATATACACGCTCCTGACAAAGGAAAAAACGAATATGGTGAACTCTGAAGCTCACTCTTAATTAGACTGAAGTTATATTTTATTTAATTGGGGTCATTGGTGAGAGTTTCCAATGGTTATTTTGAGAATGCAGGTATAATTAATTCCCCCATGAAACATGGGCAATTAGTTTAATGCTATTGCACCTGTGTATTACTCTGTCTCTTTCCCATGGATACCCACATCTGAACAAGGAGATGATTATATACTTTAGAAAATGCAGTGGTGTTATTGACATTTTGCCTTGCTTTTAACAGTCAAAAGATACTAACCACATTGCAGTCTACCAAGGGTGAGATTGTGTACCTATTAAGCCTGAAACATGGTTCAGTGCAGCATGGGATTTATTAAAGGCAACAAAGAAAAATATCAGGGCTGTTTTTGACTGTCACCCAGAGAGATGCTAGAGACAACAGAATTTTGACCTTTGCAGGTAGCAAACACCAGTCTAGGTTTTACCTGTGAGGTGCATTAGTTACCATGACATCCAGTGCCAGGCAAAGTGGGAGTCACATGTGCAATCTCAATAGGAACTGCAGGTGCTCAGCACTCTTGAAAATTAATCAAGCCATAATTTCTCCCCCACACACACACACCCTCCCATTTACTAGCTGAAGCTAAACCGTGGCTTCCCCCTATCTATTGTAAGCTCTTTGGAGCAGGGACCATCTTTTGTTTTGTGTGCACAGTGCTATCACAATGGGGTGCTGGTCCATGACTGGGGCTTCTAGGTGCTACAGTAATAAATAATAATATGGAGCAGAAGATAGTGTTCCTGAGGCAGAGCAGCTGATGTACAATTCCCTCCCTGCTTTCCTCTTGCTCCTGGGGAGGTGCTCTGCATCAATAACAAATTAAGCACCCCACACTGGCTCAGCAACACTGACTGGTAAATGGCCAGGGTGGAGCCTATTTTCCATCCCTCCTCACGCTCTGCTTGGGGGATGTGGGTGTGACAGTCTGTGAGTAGTCCATAAAGAGACATAAGGTGTCCCTTATTCCCTCACAGTCCAGAACACGTATGTGCTCCAAGGGGGCAGTTTAGCCCTGAAACTTTATAGTTTTTTTCAGCCCCAGGAAAAAGATAATCAGACTTTCCTCTCTCTCTCTATGGATTCTAGAACATCCTTTATATAAAAACAACATTCCACAGTAATGGTTCAAAACACTGAAGTTTACAGTTGTGTTATTGAAACACTGTGGAGCTTTACTGGAGAACACGGTTGTCTTTTGAACACTGGATTGTGCACTAAGATCTTGGCTTACAGAATTCCACAGAAGGTGCCTACAAAAACGGTGAGGCTGTATTTTCAATGATAAAACCCATTGAGCTCTTTTGTCTCTATGGGATGTCAAATTTTAACCAATGTCTGAGTACTGAATAGTTTTCCTTGCCATTTGCAGAGTCCTTTGAAAGACCGAACTGAGCAAAAAAAAAAGGCTTACTGTGGCATTTTATTTTGAAAGCCAATAGATGTATTGAATCAATGAAGTTGAAAATGTTACAGCTACTGCATACTAAATGCAGATGCAGACACACACATTTTTGAACACAATGTATCATTTCAAATCTCAGCTATTACATGCATTGAAAATTATAATTGAGACTGACAATCAGTGAACCATGTAACTAAGTCTGAGAAACTAAAATCAGGGCAATTATTGGGACTGGAGGGAAAGTGACTCCCAAAGCCTGAGGCTCCCAGTTCAGCCAGGACTAACAGGGCATCCAGGTTACCAGTTAGGATGCCAGGTAGGCTGCCGAGGAACTAGGAGCCTGGGAGATGCGCCATGCTCTGAGACTCCTGGTTCAGCTAGGGCTTCCAGGTTCCCCGTGCCCCTTCAGCTTGCCACATGGGAAGATGAGATCCTGGGAGCCCCAGCTCCCAAATTCTCTGTCCTATGTCTTGGCAGCGTGGGTTCCCAGGGTCTCTGGCTAGTCCAGCAGGTGGATTTCCCCGAAGCTGGGGCACCATTCCCTTTTGTGGAGAACTTGGGAATTTGGGGGGGTTGTTCAATTCAGAACAGAGAGTTCCCTTTCTCCACTAGTGCACAGCCTCTGCATGTCTGGGAGCTCCCACATGGAGTGGCTCACACAAGTCTTTAATGAGTGCTCCATGTAAATGCAGAATCTAGCCATTTGTGAACAATTATAAAAAGAAAATGGCATCTTAGTTGTAAAGAAGAACCCTGTAATTTGAAATACACAGATCTCCCTGCCTTTTTGGTGTAACTATATATAGGAACTGTGTGGCATCATCCTAGTCAGAGGTTGCTTTCTCTTAGTTTCCTTTTTTTTATTTTTGGTCAGTAATAGAGCCTTCCAGTATGGTCCATGACTGGGGCTTCCAGGTGCTACAGTAATAAATAATAATATGGAGCAGAAGATAGTGTTCCTGAGGCAGAGCAGCTGAAGTACAATTCCCTCCCTGCTTTCCTCTTGCTCCTGGGGAGGTGCTCTGCATCAATAACAAATTAAGGTTGCTTTCTCTTAGTTTCCTTTTTTTTATTTTTGGTCAGTAATAGAGCCTTCCAGTGCTGGTCCATGACTGGGGCTTCTAGGTGCTACAGTAATAAATAATAATATGGAGCAGAAGATACTGGCACACTACAGACTAGAAAAGGTGACAAGTCAAGTCAACAGTAAGGGTTTACCTGGGTCAGTAATTCTCCAACTGTAGTCAGTGGACCAGTGGGAATTCACTGAATATTTCCACGTGGTCCACAGAGCTTTAGCTGTCACAAATGGTGACAAGCACTGGTGATCTTCAAGCAATGAAGTTTCTTACAAAGACTTCCTTAATCACTACACCAGAAAAGATGAGCACCACTCTATATCCTGCTGGCTCCTTGAAATCTTTTTTTTGGGTGCCTCTTCCGGGTAAATTCAGATGTTGTCAGATTTGCATACAACCCAAACGCTAGAGGAGAAGCAAACAAAGGACAGAACCAATCTGCAAAGTGAGCAGCAGGTCTGAGGTATGCAAGCAACAAAGAGACTTGGTACAAATAAACCTATCAACAATCCTTTAGCCAGACAAAAAAAAGCAGCACATATACAAAATGGGGGAGATGTCGCCAAGAATTTTAGCTGCTGGAAGGAAGGTGTGGGCTCCTTATTGGATTATTCATAAGGCAGCTGGCCTACAAGAAGATCTGTCTTAAGAAACTGTGCACAAGATGAAAAATCTTGAGGCATTTTAATGCTTCTCACCATTTCATACGACGATATTTTCCTCTCCTTGTCTTAACTTCCAGACAGTAGAACTCAGAAATCCACTGGGTTCAGAGGAAACCATGTTGTATGCCGTAGCTGCTTCCCTAAATCCACCTCTCTCATCTCCAACACCCTGGTCTCAGTCTGCAGATCCCTAGGGCTAACTCAATGGCATATCTCCCAAGGAAGTGTGGGTGGAGGGAGAGGAGCCTATTATGGATATGCTACACCCAGCTGCTCAGTTCCATTGTCTTTAGCTCCCTGTGGCCAGCATAAGGAAAGGGAGCATATCTGATTCTTCTGTTGTGAATTAGAAATGGTTACAGTGAAGAAATACATTTCAATGAATACTCATAAAAGGGGTTAACCTCAGCAAAAGATTCACACCACCTCATATGGGACCATTTAAGGATGACTACCAAAACCCCCCTCCAGCTGAATTCTTCTGAGTACGTGGCTGAAGTACTTTCTTACTTTCATGGAAACTTAATATCCTGGAAAACAGAAAGCGTTTTCCAGTCTAAGGCCTTGCTTTTTTTAGTATAATCTAAGGTGTGAATTTCAACTAATATGGTTGTTATAAATCCCTGTGTGGACATTCTTATTCCAATATAAGTCTGCCTTTTTCTGGTTAATATTATGTCACTTGGGAAGGAGTTTAAGCTAAACTGAAAATAACCACTCTTTCTCCAGGGTAAGAGTGTCTAAATGGGGAGTCATGCTAGTATAACTATAATACTTGGTAAAACCTTCTCATGTAGACAGTCCTAAGAATCAGGATAGCCCACATTTTCATTGGCTTTTGTTATGTGTTTAAACATTCTGGAAGCTACAGAATAGAAATACCTTTTTAATACATCATAAAAAAGAGAAGAAATAATAGGCTAGTTTTAAGAAATCCTCTTCAGGTCACCTTAAGGCAGGCAGGAAGGGACACATCGGAATTATACGAAGTGTGTTTGGAAGGGAGCGAGAAGAGGTGATGTCAGGTAAGGGTGCAACCCTGGCAAATTGCTGAGAACTGTAGCCCAGCAAAGCATTAAGCACATGCTCACATCAAGGCCATATCTACACTACGAAAGTACCCAATTTTACAGAAGTCGATTTTTGCGAACAGATTGTATAAAGTCGAGTGCATATGTCCACACTAAGCATATTAATTCGGCGGTGTGCATCTGCAGTACCGTGGTAAGCATCGACATTCCGAGCGGTGCACTGTGGGTAGCTATCCCACAGTTCCCGCAGTCTCCGCTGCCCACTGGAATTCTGGGCTGAGCTCCTAATGCCTGATGGGGCCAAAATTTGTCACAGGTGGTTATGGGTAAATGTCGTCAGTCAACCCTCCCTCCTTCTCTGAAAGCAACAGCAGACAATAATTTCGCGCCCTTTTCCCTGGATTGCCCAAGCAGACGTCATAGCACGGCAAGCATGGAGACCGTTCAGCTCACTGCAGCAGTTATGACCGTTGTAAACACCTCGCGCGTTATCATGCAGTTTATGCAGCACCTGAAAAACCAGGCGAGGAGGCGATGGCAGTGCAGGGATGAGGACATGAACACAGATTTCTCTAAAACCGCGGTCCCCAGCAATTTGGAGATCATGGTGCTAATGGGGCAGGTTCATGCTGTGGAACGCCAATTCTGGGCCCGGGAAACAAGCACAGACTGGTGGGACCACATAGTGTTGCAGGTTTGGGATGATTCCCAGTGGCTCCGAAACTTTCGCATTCATAAGGGCACTTTGACTTGCTTTCCCCTGCCCTGAAGCGCAAGAATACAAGATGAGAGCAGCACTCACAGTTCACAAGCGAGTGGCAATAGCCCTGTGGAAGCCTGCAACGCCAGACAGCTACCGGTCAGTCGGGAATCAATTTGGAGTGGGCAAATCTACTGTGGGGGTTGCTGTGATGCAAGTAGCGAACGCAATCATTGAGCTGCTGCTATCAAAGGTAGTGACTCTGGGAAATGTGCAGGTCATACTAAATGGCTTTGCTGCAATGGGATTCCTTAATTGTGGTGGGGCTATAGATGGAATGCAAATCCCTATCTTGGGACCGGACCACTAGGGCAGCCAGTACATAAACCGCAAGGGGTACTTTTCAATGGTGCTGCAAGCACTGGTGGATCACAAGGGACGTTTCACCAACATCAACGTGGGATGGCCGGGAAAGGTTCATGACGCTCACGTCTTCAAGAACTCTGGTCTGTTTAAACGGCTGCAGGAAGGGATTTACTTCCCAGACCAGAAAATAACTGTTGGGGATGTTGAAATGCCTATAGTTATCCTTGGGGACCCAGCCTACCCCTTAATGACCTGGCTCATGAAGCCGTACACAGGTGCCCTGGACAGTAGTAAGGAGCTGTTCAACTATAGGCTGAGCAAGTGCAGAATGGTGGTAGAATGTGCATTTGGAAGTTTAAAGGGTCACTGGCACAGTTTACTGACTCGCTCAGACCTTAGCGAAACCAGTATTCCCATTGTTATTACAGCTTGCTGTGTGCTCCACAGTCTCTGTGAGAGTAAGGGGGAGATGATTATGGCGGGGTGGGAGGTTGAGGCAAATCGCCTGGCAGCTGAATACGTGCAGCCAGACACCAGGGCAGTTAGAAGAGCACAGCAGGAAGCGCTGCACATCAGAGAAGCTTTGAAACCAGTTTCATGACTGGCCAGGGTACTGTGTGACAGTTCTGTTTGTTTCTCCTTGATAAAAACCCGCCCCCTTGGTTGCCTCTAAATTCCCTTTAAGCCACCTGCGCTCCCCCCTTTGATCACAGCTTGCTTGCAAAGGAAATAAAGTCACGATTGTTTAAAAAAACATGTATTCTTTATTAATTGATTATAAAAATAGGGAGATAACTCACAAGGTAGCCCAGGTGGGGTGTGGGAGGAGGGTAGGAGGAAAGGAAAAGGCCACTTTAAAACTTCTTGAATGATAGCCTTCTGTTGCTTGGGCTGTCCACTGGGGTGGAGTGGTTGGGTGCCCAGATCCTCCCTCCCCCCGCGTTCTTGGGCATCTGGGTGAGGAGGCTATGGAACTTGGGGAAGAGGGAGGACGGTTAAACAGGGGCTACAGTGGCAGTCTGAGACACTCATTTGTCAACCAACAAGGAATTAGCCCTTGGATAGCCTCCATCTCTTCTTCAGCTCCTCAGACACCTGAAAATATTACCAGTGATATTTTCAGTCCTCTTCCTCTACTGTGGGAGAAATGGCCATTTTTATAACTATTGAAACAGGAAGGGCCACTCCTAAAGGGGCACAGAAGCCTTTTATTTCCACATAAGGGAATTACAGGGTAACTGAACCCATCTTGAGGATGATCAAACTATCACAGCTGGGACATGGAAAGGCTGCCCAGTGCTTGGAATCTTATGGGGCTAGAAATGAGTTACTCCCATCATGGACCTTACAGAGATCTTATGCCCTGTATCTCTCTGGAAAGAGGCTTTTATGTCACTTTGACATACCTGCAGGGGGGTGAGGAAAAATACAGAGGGACTGGAATGTAGGAGGTTACAACGAGTGCACCACAGACCAGACGCTTGTGGGGGATGGATGGATGGAGATTGAGGGAAGCCTTTGATTGGCTGTGGTAGGTGGTGTATTCAGCCTAATTGGCTCCCGTCATTTTCAGCTGACCATTCAAGTTCAGAGCTGGTTTCAGAGCTGGGGGAGTACACTGGACCCCACATGGTTTCACTGGCTTGAAGACCTGACCTCCCCCCGCTACACACACACATGAGATTTGCCCGTTACAGAGGCATGTCCTCATTGATTCCGCTGTCTTTCCGTGACAAATCTGAAATCCCCAAATTAGACTATATACTTTTTATTGTGTGCATTTGCACATTAGTAATTGCCTCCCGAATTAATTTTCCTGTTCTGAAGAGTACTGTGACATTTATGAATAAATCATCAAGAAACACTTAAGAGTTTTACAGCTGCATTTTAAGTCACATTTCTGAATTTATGACTACTAGCGGTTGGAGAACTACTTAAAAACAAAAGCTGAATGTTTTAGATTCAGAAATAAATAGGAGTTTGAGTCTGCCCTTCATAAATTGCCTTTTACCATTTTCTTTTAGAGCAGCAATGTTCAATGTATTACAATGCTATAATTTGCTACAAAGCAATATAATGTGATTAAATGGCTATAAACCTTTCTGGGGCAGCAAAGCATTGTTCACACATGGCTCCAAGATTAAAGATACAGGGCTTGATTTTACTCTTCAGTATGCACGTACACTTCTTTTTGTATGCCATAAAAATTAGTATGCCTGCAGAGTAGCCACTTTTACTAGACAGAAAACACAATGATGTGCACCCTCTTACTCTAACACTCAGTCGATTCACTTCTAAAAATGTTTATAATTACAGAATTGTGTGTCATGGTCTTGGGGTTGCAGAAGTGTACACCGGGGGGGGGGGTATGTGGCCAGGTCTCACATCGCTTCATAGGAGAGAGTAAGCTCCCCATTCAGCTCCATCTGGACTGAGGCTCTTAAGACAGGAGAAAGAGAGAGGAAAGGCTGTGAACCCAATCTGAGTAAAGTTATGGGGGCATGTCACTAGGATTGGGCATGGAGAGGTGTGGGCATGGTTTTGCTCTCCCATGCACTGGCTCATGGTGCTAGCTGGATGTGAGGGGGAAATATGCTGCATGCTGTAATCGGTTGTAGCAAGTTATCTCCCTCCTCAGTGCAAAAGGAGAGCATTGGAACAACTGTGCCTCAGAGGGGAGTTTCTGGAGACACCACTTCTACTGGTGGCACTCCTGGGGTGGGTATAGCTCATCCTCCACTCTTTACTCAGGGCTGTGGTAAAGGTGCAATCCAAGCTACTGTTCACATGGAGGTTGGCAGAGTGCACTAGCTGAGAATGCAAGCAGCAGTTCCAAACAATCCTGTTATTGTCAAGGGCTATTAAAGATGGTCAGGAGCACACAGAGGAAACAGCAGTATGTTTGTAGCAAACTAATGGCCAGCTCAGAGAGTATCTCAGTTTGGGTCCTTCACTTGATCGCTCATTCCTGGAGAACTAGGAAGGCAGTATGTCTGTCCCTGGGTGGAAGGAGCAATTCACAGTGCTCTCCAAGGTCCCCCTCCGACTGTCAGAAGGAGTAGAACTGACAGCAATATGTAGCTTTCCTTTGCTTGAAGAAGGACTGTAATGTTAGAACTGTACAGGAGAGGGAAGTGAATAGGGAGAATAAATGAAGACTACTCAGACTTGAAGGGGGATGGGGATCTTGAATTCCTAGGAGAAAAGTGGGAAAATGAGAAGGATTCAAGTAACAAACCTAAAAAAGAATTACAAGAGAATCTACCTGAAGTCAGCAACCTGAGGCAATAAAAATCTGTCTTCAGAACCCACTCAGTGTGGTGCACGGTCCCATTCTGGTGGTGGCTGGGCCACATACAGAAATTGAGCAGCTGCAGCCTCGGCTGACCTGGCTGGGCCTTCTGCCTCATACAGTAAAGACATAGACTTTTATAACCAGAGGTCCCAGGTAGAACTGGGCAAAATTCACTGTTTTTTTTTGTTTGTGTTTAAACACACACACACACACAGGTTTCAGAGTAACAGCCGTGTTAGTCTGTATTCGCAAAAAGAAAAGGAGTACTTGTGGCACCTTAGAGACTAACCAATTTATTTGAGCATAAGCTTTCGTGAGCTACAGCTCACTTCATCGGATGCACACTGTGGAAACTGCAGAAGACATTATATACACAGAGACCATGAAACAATACCTCCTCCCACCCCACTCTCCTGCTGGTAATAGCTTATCTAAAGTGATCACTCTCCTTACAATGTGTATGATAATCAAGTTGGGCCATTTCCAGCACAAATCCAGGTTTTCTCACCCTCCGCCCCCCCCCCCCCCCCACACACACACACAAACTCATTCTCCTGCTGGTAATAGCCCATCCAAAGTGACCACTCTCTTTACAATGTGTATGATAATCAAGGTGGGCCATTTCCAGCACAAATCCAGGTTCTCTCACTCCCCCACCTTTTTTTTTTTTTTTCCAAAAACCACACACACAAACTCACTCTCCTGCTGGTAATAGCTCATCCAAACTGACCACTCTCCTTACAATGTGTATGATAATCAAGGTGGGCCATTTCCAGCATAAATCCAAGTTTAACCAGAACGTCTGGGGGGCGGGGGTAGGAAAAAACAAGGGGAAATAGGCTACCTTGCATAATGACTTAGCCACTCCCAGTCTCTACTTAAGCCTAAATTAATAGTATCCAATTAGCAAATGAATTCCAATTCAGCAGTTTCTCGCTGGAGTCTGGATTTGAAGTTTTTTTGTTTTAAGATAGCGACCTTCATGTCTGTAATTGCGTGACCAGAGAGATTGAAGTGTTCTCCGACTGGTTTATGAATGTTATAATTCTTGACATCTGATTTGTGTCCATTTATTCTTTTGCGTAGAGACTGTCCAGTTTGACCAATGTACATGGCAGAGGGGCATTGCTGGCACATGATGGCATAGATCACATTGGTGGATGTGCAGGTGAACGAGCCTCTGATAGTGTGGCTGATGTTATTAGGCCCTGTGATGGTGTCCCCTGAATTGATATGTGGGCACAGTTGGCAACGGGCTTTGTTGCAAGGAGAGGTTCCTGGGTTAGTGGTTCTGTTGTGTGGTATGTGGTTGTTGGTGAGTATTTGCTTCAGGTTGGGGGGCTGTCTGTAGGCAAGGACTGGCCTGTCTCACAAATCTTGGGAGGTGCAGGTATTGGAGTATTCATTTACCTTCCCCTCACTGTTCACGTCCATAGTTTTAATAGCAATGCTTAGGTGTGTTAACTGCAATACTTTATCTACAATAGTAAGTAGTAACCTTAACATAGGTTTATTAAGGATTTTGTCATGATACTCTCCTTGGTTTTTGATATTCTAATGAATATCTTAGAACCTCCACAATGTCTTCAGCACCCTCTCATGCCATCTCCCTTCCTTGGGTTCTCTGTAGGTTCTGATGACTTGGCTAAGCATCCAAACTGAGTTCTGAACCTATGACTTTCCCCCTTCTCTAAATATATATTGATTTTTTCTGTTCTGAGACATGCCCCAGGCTTTCATATGTTTGCTATGGTGAGTGATTTATGCACACTTGTTTGTAGCTTGGCTATATTAACACTGCTGTAGATTTCTATTGTCTTCTTCTGCAAAGGCCAAAGCCAATCAATGAGAGTCTTAAATTCAGTGAGCTTTTGATTAAGCTCATAGTGCTAGAGACAGAGCAAGAACTGTTTAATGGGGAAACTGATACGTCGAGTTTAGGATTCACAAAGAAGCAGAAGAAAGTTGTGGACAGCTCTACTACAAGTTGTTGTGTGGTACATGTAAACTGTGCAGTCAATAGCATGTGCTCAGAACAGATATTCACTGCAGCCTATGACTGTCTGAGAGCATACAGGTCAGATTTCTTTGGCTATGCATTTTCAGCATGAAAGGATTCTGGACAGGGACCACGTTGTAAGGTCTGCATAACTGCTGCTCCTGCTTATTTTAATCACACATTATATGGGATCATTATCCTGTGTTTAAAAACTTTATGGAATATGGATTATTTAATCCCAAAATATCTGTAACATCCTTCTTTTGCTCCTCCTCTATTTGTTGTAGATTGCCTACCCCAAGGTAAGTCCTCTTCCTTGTATGCAGTGTTGTTGTAGCCATATTGGTCTGAGGCTATCAGAGAGACAAGGAGCGTGAGGGCAATACCTTTTATTGGACCAGCTTCTGTTGGTGAGAGAAAGAGAAAGACTTTCAAGCTTACATTGAGCTCTTCTTCAGGTCTGGGAAACTAACTCAAAGTGTCACTGCTAAGGTGGAATTGATTGTTTAGCATAAGTAGTTAACACATTTCAAGTGACCATTCATGGTGCAGTAGCAACTGTCTGGTTTCACCCACATACTTGTTATTGGGGCATTTAGTGCACTGGATGAGGTACACCACATGTTGTGATAGGTGTGTAGGACCCCTAGATCTTGAAAGTGTGTTGAGCACTGATCATTACAGCAGTGAGGATAAGTCTGCGGGATTTGCATCTGGTGTTCTGCCAGGGTCCGGTGGCACTTTTTTCTTCCTTGACACTTCTGAAGCAATTGATATTTAGCTTGGTTTTCCCAAGGCTCCTGCAGAGACTCATACATGTGTAACTTTGTGTGCTCTGATTAGGTCCATTGACTTCAGTGGGACTACTCACAATGTCACATTTAAACATATGCAGATATCTTCACAATATCAGGGACTTTAATGCACCTTGTCTATGACTGATCAATCTTTTAGTTTTGATGGATTCTCTCTGGCTTTTTTCTGTCTCTATATTTTTTTCCATTTTCTTTTGATTTTTCCTTTATTATCTCTCATCCCCCACCCAACCCTTTCCTCATCTCTCTCTCTCACACACACACACACAGAGTACATTGTAAGTGCTACTGAAAACAGTTATTACATACACTGAAATAAAACATGTTTGGATCTCTTAAGTTTGTAATTAGTGGCAAGAGCATTATGGCCCACAATATTCTACCTGTTTATATTCTTTTGACTCTCCATGCAATTGTCTAATATACCTCCATCTTGCACTCTAGTCAATTAAAGGAGTAGTGTCAAGCTTTGAAGGGAGCCCTATCCAGTCCCCTAGAAGGATAGATTTGACAATGGCCCTTTACAAGCAAGGGGTAGATTAGAAAATGGAAATAATAACACAAGCCAGTGTAACAGTATAATAAATAAGAGCCCCTGACAGTGTGGTAACAAGTGGCAAAAGATGTGTCTTGACAAAAAGGTCATTTCTCTAGTCTCTTTTCCCTAGTGAATTTTTAAATTCTTCACCTGGAAACCAGGGAGAAAACTATCCAATTGCTGTAGTGCCATGTCAAGGTCAAAGTGACCGAGTTCTGGATACAGCTGTAAATTAGCTCTTGTATGGCCATATACAACATTTATTTATTACTGGATCAGATTATTTTTATCCAAATGCATTCATTAATCAAGCAGATGGCACGTAGGACTGCATCTCATTTAAGGAAGTTGATATTTGCCAAGCTACTTGTTTCATAGTCTTTTTTTAACCCCATTTCATTCAGCATTTAGAAACACTGAGTCTTTGATGTTTTAGATCAGTAGTTTTCAATCTTTTTTTCATAAAAATTTTCAAAAAGAGAGATGTGGACCTCTTTGGAAATCTGGACAGTCTGCAGACCCCCAGGGGTCCATAGGCTCAAAACCATTGTTTAGATACCCAAGAAGAATTCTATAGGGCCAGATCCTTATACTGTGACTCTTACTGAGAAGTACTTTATCACTCCACCTCACAGCCTACCCCCATTTCCTCTGAATGGCCACCCTCCCAAGAAGCCCAGAAAAAAAGAGATTTAGAAGCTTTGCAGAGTGACCTGAAGCTGAATAAAGTCAGTCTATTGAAAACAAACAGTCACAGGATCCACTCACCTAGCACCTGCTGCTAGCGGTCCTTGGGATTAGCTCTGCCAACTTGAGCTCTCCTGCTTGTGTTGTCATCTCTCATCTTGTCTTTCTCTGTCGATCTGCTCACTCCTGGGTGTGCAGCATCCTCTAATGACCTGACTGGAGGGCTAAGCCACAAAGTCCTCCCCTTCTAAGGGATTCACACTCTTTCCAGACCTGCCATCTGGCTGGCACCTCCAATTCTCTGCACCACTCCCTTGTAGTTGGTAGGGAACCCAGACCCACCCTCTATATTAGGCTCTATCCCAGGGATCCTATAACAAGCAGCCACAGTCGCTGTATAGTCCTACCTCTTGCTGGTGTTTCCCTGGGCTTCTTCCTACACATCTGGCTTCACCCCCTCTCTGGATTTACCAACCTCCCATTCCCTCCCCTCAGGGAGTGACTACAGCTCTTTGACAACAACACCACTATAGCAGCCCTCCCCTCTCTGTAGCCAGCTACCTGGCTTTATACAGGCCCCGCTTATTCCTGCACAGGTGAGCCTGTCCTTAATTAGTTGCCTCCAGCCTCAATCTCCCCTGCTTGCAGCCTAATTAGCTGATTGGACCTACCTGGCCTAATTCAGCTTTTACAGGGCTAGTGTGGGGAGTCCATCCCATCATAGGGACCATGAGGTGAATAGGGAGTGAATTTCAAAACTTAGGGACTTTGTACTGTCAGCAGCTCCCTCTCCCTTACATTGTAGGGCCTGCAGCTCAAACACCTCCACTGATTATACCAGTGACGTAGCCTACCGTCATGAGGGCATGAGGCAGGCTCTGAAGCCCCCAAGCCAGTAAGAGGTGTGTGGGTCGAAGTCAACACCTTTAGGTTCAACATAGAAGCTAATGAGTGCTCACTGCAGCACACTCTGCTCACCTAGAGCTCAACTGGCCTTACAGTCCAGCCAATCGGGGCTGTTCCAGGAGCCGGACATGAACCAGTTTGTAACACTGGGAGACACAATCTGGTGCTTTCTCTTCATTCCAGGCAAGAATCAAGCTGTGCCAGCCTCACTTCTCCTTCTGTGCTGGCTCCTGACTGCACTGGCATACTGAGAGGGAAATGGAGCCAAGGCTCCATTTTCTGCACTTGCCCACCACCACCTGCAGAGGATGGGGAATAGCAGCCTGGTGACAGCTGCTCCACTGCCCAACCTAGCCTCTGGCAATTCAGGGAGCCTGTGTAAGAGGAAAGGTGACTTTTTATAACCCCTTGATCCCATGGAGGTGTACAGAGGTCTCATAGTTGAATCCCAAGTGGGCAGCCAAATTCTGTACTAATTTCAGCTTCTAGATCAGTTTCATGTAAAGCACACTGCATTCGCCTAATGTTGAAGTGACAAAAGCATGCAGCAAGATACCAAGATCCATACCAAAAAGAAGAGGCTATACACTTTTGGATAAGCACAGATAGGGGGAAAAAGAAAACATCCTGACAACAGCTGCTGCTGGATCATCTGACAGTAGTTGTTGGGCTAATCAGACCCCATATTATGGTGTCAGATACTGAGTGACAGATGCAGTCTCTCAGTCAAAAGGGCTGATATAAGTTATATGTAACCTCCTGTTGTTCCTCCCGAGCTACAAACATCACCACCATCTTATCTAGATTGGGCCTCTGCCATCTTGCTATCATTTATGCTCCAATTGCCACTTGACACTGGGAAAGGAATTCAAATACCCTGGCTGGACCAGTCAAGATGGAGACATAAAACTGGCTGTCATCAGCATACTGACGACACTAATTCCTCTACGTGAACCTCCACCTAACAACTGAAAAAGAGCGGCAACCAGAGCCTATATGAGTGCTCCTGGGGCTGACAAGCAAATCCCCAACACGCTCCTGTGGGGGGAACCTTTGGGCCAGTGAAAAATGTAGTCACTCAATAACAACTTTACCCACTCCTGATATACAAGCAGCAATAACTCATGATCAACAAGGAAGGAATATTGAAGGAATCAGACAGACCTGATATCAGCATGGACACCTAGTCACTGTTCATTGTTAGAAAGAAATCAATTGACAAATGGAACAGGTATGGTTCTTGTGCTAAATCCACCTGCAGCTAGGTTAACAAGTATCCAGGAGATAAGAGACATCTAGATACTGAAAGAAGTGTCTTGCCACAACTTTCCCACCACCTTACCCAAAGAGGGAAGATTGGAAACATGCTGATAACTGGCCAGATTGTCTATACGGTGTTGTTGTGGCCATATCGGTCCCAGGTATTAGGTAAGTGAGGTAATATCTTTTAGTGGACCAGCTTCTGTTGGTGAGAGAGACAAGCTTTTGAGCTACACAGAGCTCTGTAAGAGCTCCATAAAAGATATTACCTCACCCACCTTGTCTTGCAGATTGTCTATGTCAAGCAATAGTTTATTGGGCAAAGGATTCATGCAAGCTTCCTTTGAAACCAGTTGCATCTTGCTTTTCTTAACAGAGACACTGACAATCTCCATCACTAATGGATCCACTGCTTCTACACCAGCCTTCACCAGCTAGGAGGAACATGGGCCGACAGCACAGGTTGTGATCTAAAGTAATTACTTCACTTTCAGTTCCTCAGTGAGCAACATAGGCTGAAACTTGGCAGAGAAAACTATGCATTTGTCCACTCAAGATATTGGTGTAGTATCAAGAAGCAGATAACTAAGCCTAAGTTTTATCAGTTTTCTCCACAGAAGAATTGTCTTCCTAACAGGAAGGACTTTAATCTGCAGCCAAGCAGTGACAACTCAGATTAATCAGGATGTCCAAGGCTTAGACTCTGTCCAGTTAGAAAATTGTTTTCTCTTTTACAAGAGCATTGAAAGGTGTACTAGAATGTTGAGATTACTATTTTACTCTGTAGATTTGATTGCAAAGTAATCTGTGGGTTACCAAAAAAAAATTACTGCTAAAAGACTAGACATCTTGATATAATCTTATATTTTCTATAGATTTGGGGTTTGATTCTATTTTCACATGTAAATTCCATTGACATACTATGATCAAGATTTTCAGAATTGATTAGGGTATTTTGAGTGCCTCAGTGTTTTGGTATCCAGCTTTCCAAACAGCTCTTAAGTATCCACCCTCTGAAAATCAGGCCCCTTTAAGGTGTCTCAAATGGGGCGCCCAAAAATCACCATTCCCTTTTGAAAGCCTTACCCTTAATGGAGGTTATTCTTGATTTATACTTACATAACTGGCATGAGAGTCAGACTCTTAATTTAAAATATATTGCATACTATATCAAACAGAGGTGAAATTCAGGCATCACATATTTAGTCCACGTGGGATGTCTGAACTTCACATCTCTCCCGTGGGAACTGCACTGCCACAAGCCAAAAGCATGGTCCCCTGTGACAAAGTCAAATATAATATAAATGGCTTCCCACAGACAAAGTTCAAACAAAACAAAGGAATAAGGCTTCCTGAATAGTAGCACTGTTTTGCTGACATCTCTGCCATGCTATTTGGCCACTGGGAAGTGTCACGACTGACACTTCCCAGAAGCCTATTGTGGCTTATTGCCAGATCAGATGCTGTTAAACCAGCAATGATTCAAAACTGAGTGACATAGCATTAATAACATTAGTTATCCTTGCTTCTTCTAGTCATTAAACCTTGATTCTACTAAGAATTAGTAGATCCAATTGTTTCTTAAATCCCTGTGAGCCGAAAAAGCAGACTATATGATCATGGTGTGTCTGAATTCATAATGTCAGCTACTGATCCAATGACCTTTCCAAATGAAACTATTAAAAATTGATATTATAAATCCTAGTAATTAACACTAATTCCACTAAGCATGAGGGACTTGATTCCAGTGTCACTGACAATGAGGTTACATAATAACCCTGTTGACTTCAGTGTTGTTACTCCTGATTTATACTAGTTTAAGAGAGGGAAACAGGCCCTAGTCCATTTACCAGATTTCCTAATTAACCAATATTTCTCAAGAAAAAAATCTGAATAACCCATATTGTGCCCACTTCCTGCTTCCCCTGAAATCAATAGCAAACCTTCCACTGAAGTCTGTAGAAGCAAGATCAAACTCATGATACATATATATATTATTAGAGAAGACTGAGGTATGGTTTTGCAAATGAACAGGCACTTTGGATCACTTAGATTTCAAAAGTCTGAATAATCACAAATAATGAGACAACATCTGAATATCTATGAATCCCAACAGATTATTTGCCTAACAAACCAGATGTCCATTATTTACTATGAGTTTCTCCAGTTTCAAAATGTTCCATTCATCTTATCAGGGAGCAGAAACAATTCTACATCTTACGTGACCAATAAAACAGTGCAAATAATGAATGGTGAGTGATGGAAGCGAACAGTTTGCAAACAACCCACGGTCTGAAAATTCCTTGTACAAAGTACTCAAACAAACACATAATGAATATTGAAACTGGTTCAGAAGTTAACTAACCACAAAACAAGAGCTACTTTCCTAATCGGGCCCAATTCTCAGATTTAGCTGAGCTGCACATAGGACAGGACTCAAAAGGGGAGCAACAGGGACTGTATACCTCCCACACACACACACCAATCGTGGGGTTGGTTCAGCCTTCAGCATAACTTGGAGCTGCCATAGAGCTGCTCTAAATTACACCCCACAGCACTGATACCCAAGGAACCAGTCTAGCAGCTGGGGACTATTGTAGTGCAGTAGTGCCCAAGCCAAGCTTTCTTCCCCTCCAACAGCCCCCTACAGATGGATCAGGAGTAGGCTGGCATAGCACTCCTTATGCCAACGCTTCACCACCAGGGGAATCCCCAGCAGGTGGCGCAGGTGGCATTCTGCCAGAGAGGTGCAAAGCAAGTAAAACAGAGCCACTATCTGGCCTGTTTGTAGAAAACACTTCAGCCAGCTGTACACATTGTTGTAGAGCAGACTCAGAAGCACACTGCTCTCCCACTTCTCTTTCTAGGTTATTGCCAACAGAGCACTTTTGCCTTCCCCAGAGGTACAGCTATGGTATGTAAGTGTTTCTGAACATCTTTTATCGTCAGAAGAGCTGGAATCATCCGAAAGAAAGTCCAGTCCTGCTCTTTATCTACCCCACTGAGATAAAACTCCCCTCTTTTCCTCATTTAGCCCTTAAAAGTAATCTAGATAGAAAGACACCCTTTCTGATTAGCATTGTAATAGCCCTCTCTCCATAGTAAATGGGTGGATTTCACCGTATGGAATCAAAATGCAGTTAATCAGAATGACTCAGTATTGTACCTTTTCCGGGTGATGCTCCTGGGCTTGCCCTAGTGTGTTGAAGGGCCTTAAAATCTCTCCAGGATCTCTTCCTTCCCCAGCAAATCACCAAAATACTGTGTGAAATAAACTGCAAAATCTTGTTATCATTCTCTGCTAACTCAACACACAGTAGATAGCTCTGACGTTATCTTCAACAACATCAACACTAATATCCAAGGACTGACCTCCTTGCAATCAAGTAATAAGTGTTCTCCTTGTTATTTTCTTCCTTTTCGCATTAGCAAAACCTGAACCAAAGTTCTCCAACTTTCTGGCAGTTTGTTCTTCCAAATACTTTCCCAAAACGTAAGACCTTTTGTTTACATTGTAGTTGAGTTATGAGCTTCGAAGGGCTTGAACTTTCCAAACTTTCTCCAGCCTGTCTCTGCCAGCCTCTCTTTCCTCTTTCCTCACAGTCTACCAACAATATATTCAGAATTCTTTGCTGGCAATTATAGTCTGCATCAGCTCTAATGTCCCTGAAAAAGGAACTGATGTCTAAATACTATTTTTTTATGTCAAGGCCAGATCATACCGTCCCATGGTCAGCCCCAAACGAGATGCCCCTATGGGAAGAAACTCTAAGGTTTTCCTAGTGGAGATTGCTCGCTGAGATCCATGAACCCTCTGCAGCTTCCCTACTCCCCAGTGGTCTGGCTCCATTGGAGTTATATTACCATCATTTCTCTGATCGCAACTGTAGTGGAACATTGCCACTAGTTGGCACCATGTGTGACATAACTTATCGTAAAACAGGTATACCTGGCAGTGCATTAAAGTGCACACATCTCCGGTTTAGCTCTCTGGGAAGGAAGCTCTGTAGCCAGTCCATATCTCGTACAGAAGTCTGACCTGATTGTAGCAGCCCTGCAACCTACTGTGTGCTAGGTGCGCATGATAGCAACTGCACACGTGTATTCTTAAGAAAGGAAGCAGCCACAGAACAGGTAAGTTAGGATGGACCTCTGCTCTTCTCCATCCTTTGTTCCAAATTGCTCCATACACAGAGCAGGGCATGCACCATGGGAGTGGATGGCAGGGAGACAGCTAACCAGAAGGATCTCTAGTGAAGAATCCCTATACAGAAGGTCTCTATGTGGAAGTTGTTATGGATGGATTGCAACTTGAGATACAACATATTTGTTTTCCCATGGACACTTGCACCTAGGCTCACCCTTTGAAAATTCACTGGCAGGAGCATTTTTTATGGCACACTCCTCCAAAGGACTATTAGTGGGATTTTCAAATGCCACTGAAATCAAGCCTCTTTAGGTACCTAAATACCTTCAAAAATCTGGCCCTGTCCCAAAACCCACTGAAGTCAGTGATGTCAACGTGTGTCCTTCCATTGACTTAAGTGGGCTTTGGATCAGAGCCTACTGTTGTTGGGCTCGGCTCATTTCTCAATTCTGTGGTTGCACATGGTTTTCAAAAAAAAAAAAAAAGATCAACAGATGTCATTACCATCTTCAGCTGTTTTCATGGGTGCAAAGAGATTGAGACTGGAGAAAAACCTTCTGAAAATGTATATGTTTCATGTGTGCAAGACAGTATTGCATGCATATATTGAAAATGATTAATTACACACCAAGGTAATTTATTTAGAAAAATGGTATTGTTCATTGCTTAATGGACAGCTTAAAAGGCAGAACATAGCAAACACCAGTTAAGCTACTGCTCTGATAACAGAGAAGGGAGAGAAACAGGCAAAAGGTTACAAGGATGTAGCCTAACTAGACCCACTAACAAATTATTTTGTAACAATGCATTTATTATTCTAGTCTATAAAAACAAATAAAGTTTATTGAATCAGAACTCAGCTATGGAGCTTGATCCTGTCCCATTGAATTCTGACCTTAATATCTATGAATCTATGAATTCAATGGCAAAAAACTCTTATTGCCTCCTCAGTGAGAAAAGGAGCAAGCCTATAGGAAATCTCTATTTGTAATTGAATGCACGTCCCAGATGACTGCAGTGTATTCCCACTGTGTATTTCCATTTATGATGAAGATCTGCTCAAGTGACACAGAGTTTTGTTGATTTTTGCAAGATGTTGATAATCATAATTAAAGTACTGTGACAAAGTTCCTGCTCTACCTTGGCGGGTCTTGTGCTTATTGGCGGATTTGCTCGCCTTAGAGCTTCACGGCAGCCCTCAGCTTGGCGGTTTTTCTGAATTCACAGTCCAGGTCAACTCCTCCTGTGTCTGACCAGGAGTTGGGAGGATTTGGGGGGAACCCGGGCCCGCCCTCTACTCCGGGTTCCAGCCCAGGGCCCTGTGGAATGCAGCTGGCCAGAGTGCCTCCTGGAACAGCTGTGCGACAGCTACAACTCCCTGGGCTACTTCCCCATGGCCTCCTCCCAACACCTTCTTTATCCTCACCACAGGACCTTTCTCCTGGTGTCTGATAATGCTTGTACACCTCAGTCCTCCAACAGTCCGCGTTCTCACTCTCAGCTCCCAGCGCCTCTTGCTCCCAGCTCCTCACATGCACACCACAAACTAAAGTGAGATCCTTTTTAAAATCCAGGTGCCCTGATTAGCCTGCCTTAATTGATTCTAGCAGCTTTTTGATTGGCTGCAGGTGTTCTAATCAGCCTGGCTTAATTGTCTCCAGAAGGTTCCTGATTGTTCTGGAACTTTCCCTGTTACCTTACCCAGGGAAAAGGGATCTACTTAGTCTGGGGCTAATATATCTGCCTTTTATTACTCTCCTATAGACATCTGGCCCGACCCTGTCACAGTACCTAATATATACTGCTCTGTGTTTGGCCCCAGAAACTTCACAGGTGTAAATACTCATTAGCATCCAAGTTGTTATTCACCCTTGATCCAATTCAAGACTTTAAAATGCCAGAAAATCATGTTGCATTTTGAGATAAGAGAGAACAAAAAGATAAATCTGACTTAAAGAACTCTGTTTCGATAGTGCAAATTGAACTTTCCATTATAAAGAATCTTGGCACAAAATCACACTATTCTTGGGGTGAGGGGGCCACAGTTTGCTTTAAGAGTGTCTCTTGAAAGTTTTTTTTTTTAATTTATTTTCATATTATGAGATGATAAAACAAAGTTAGAGATTTCAGATGTGCTTTGGAGTTGCGGTAACTTAAAAATCAGGCAATGAAATGCTGGAGGCCATAAGTCCCCAGTTCTGTTATTCTACTGACATCTTTTATTTGGAAAAGAAAAAAGTGTGTTTAAGGGCCCACTGAACTCCATAGTGTCTCCAGACCCATATCTGCAAGAATCAGTGTAAAACTAGCAGAAAACTAGTAATAGAGGAAATGGGCTTCTAGGAGCTACTGCTGCTGCCAGAGACAGGATAAGTGGGAAAGCAAGTTATGATCCACCGCCGCATTTGTGAAGCTGTTACTTTTGCTAGCCAGAGGAAAATAGACCATTATCCATCTCCTCCTCCTCCCAAAGCCACTGCCAGCGGGACTGAAGAAGGGTAAATGCTGCCTGTTGAGAATCTTGCAGCCAGCTCCAAATGTAGCATCCTCTCCTCCAACCCACTGGTGTTTTCTCCAGCTATGGAAATGAGCAGCACTGCAGCCCTATCTATTACAGATTTTTAAGATGTTAAGTATGCAGACTCCATGTACATGTAGAGATGCATCACTGATAACGGTCAAGCTGTCGTTGTCTTTCATGGCAATAGTCCAAGAATCCATGAGAACTGAAGTAGTCTTTGAAAGAAGACCAAGAAGTGAGACAGTCCGTAATGTCTGGAATTTGCACACTAAAATGTTCCCAGGAACATGAAGATGTTAGCAAAATAGACTCTTAAGGTCTCGTTTAAACAGAAGCCAAGAAGCAGAGTATTTAAGTATAGAACAATGAGCAGTTATATCTATCTTGTCAATATTATGCACATTAACATGTATCTAAATACATATTTATATGATACATGAGTACTTATATGGGCTTAGGTGGTGTGTAATCTAGACTGTTTCAGAGCTTTTATAATCTTAATGGAAAGCACAATACATACTGGAACATAGATGTAATGAAAACAAAAACTTAACTGAAATATAAAATATTATGGAAAGTGATAAGGGGGAGAGATTCAAGAATCCATATGGGATTCTAGAGCACAAATCCCATTATCTCCCCCAAATATTTTAGGGCCCTATTCTTCACTGTAATAATTTTCACCTGTCCAAAGCAGGTGTAAAAGGCTACCAATCTGAATTCTCCGCTCACTTGCTCTTTTCACATTTGGTGCACTGTTCAGCACAGATATTCAAAATCTGAGCTACACTACTTAGCAGCAATTGTTCAGATATATCACTTGGCACAATTTCAATTTCAGATTGAGTGAGCATGTAAGCACATCTGAGGCAAGAACTTGCTCATGGACGTTTAAAATTTAGTTTGCATGTATGCTGATGTTCTGAAATTCACTTTCTGAGAACACATGTATGCCAGCAAAATGTAATCACTCACATATTAGAGGAACGCAAATAGGGAACATTAAAAGCTAAAGTAAATACATTTGAATGAATATTCCTGGAGCATTTTTTGCAGCTTTATCCCAGTTCTGCTTTTTACTTCTGTTAGAACTGCTGAGCCAATTTAGCTGAAAGAGACTGAAGTGGTAAGAATAAATTATCAGCTAACTTCTAAATGAAGAAGCTTCATTACTGCCTGTGTATGATGTATGACAAAAGGAATACAGTTTTATTTTCAAATTTCAGAGTAAGTTTCCAGGCATCTGGCATTTGGCAGTTAGAAAATCACCTTTTGACCTGTATACTTAGCAATTTGTCATGGAGGTAATTGAGCAACAATAAAGTATAGAAAACCCACCATTTTTCACTTTACAGTTAACTGCACACCATCATGACTATGAAACAGACCATGTATACAATACTCGAAATAGAAGCATAACGATAATTACACCTGATGTGTTATAGGTGGCATTCCACTTTATTATGTTCCATCTTATTTAGGAACACTTATTTTATGCTACAGTCTTCACTGGGACCCCAATCCTGCAAACAATTATGCATTTGCACAATGGGAGCCTAGTTCATTAAAAATCACGTAGTATGCCAGATGATGCATATAGCACATATACTGACAACTTCTCTCATCTGCGCTCTCTGTAAAACTTCTATCATGTGCCAATTACAAAGTAAATAATGTGTGAATTATGGGACTATAGCTACTGAGGAGTGTGGTCACCTCACAAACTATGAGAGGAAAGCTTATGTAGTTTTGATTCTCTTCAGCGTCTTATAATGAACTCCCAAAATGGAATTCCACAGTGTAACAGTCCATTCTTAAAACAATTTACACAACATTTAGAGTCAAGATATTTTAAAAACTGCAACCCCACAGAAGATACTTGTGAAGGGGAACAGTCACCGACAGTGATGTTTAATGGTTAGGCCAGGCAGTGAAAGGTGTCTTCAGAGGCGCCATTGCAGATTTGAGAGGGGGGCGCAATTTAACCTTGATTCCAGGGGCTACCTAGGCACCTCAAAACTCTCTAGATTTTTGGCAAATAACTTAGCAATTAGCTGACAGGAGCACTGTATCTAATTCCTATATAAAAGAAAGAAAATTAAGTAAATATTAGACCCAGTGATCTCTAATATTAACATGTTCTGACATCTTGTGGCAAGTCACTTAAGGGACACTAGTTAAAATGTTAATGTACATTCTTACTTTGTTACTAACTTGGCAGACAGAGAAACTCCGTCAGGGCGCCGGGGTTCTATACCAGCTCGGGGAGGGCAGTGGGGTTTGGTGGGTTACAGTGGGGGGCACATGCATCTGGGTTATATATAAGAACATCAGAATGGCCATACTGGGTCAGGCCAATGGTCCATCTAGCCCAGTATCCTCTCTTCCAACAATGGCCAATAGCAGGTGCTTCAGAGGAAATGAACAGAACAGGCAATCACCAAGTGATCCAATCCCTGCCATCCACTCCTAACTTCTGGCAAACAGAGACTAGGGACATGCAGAATATGGTGTTGCATCCCTGCCCATCCTGGCTAATAGCCATTGATGGACCTATTCTCCATGAACTTATCTGGTTCTTCTTTGAACCCTGTTATAGTTTTCTCTTTCACAGAATCCCCTGGCAAAGAGTTCCATGGGTTGAATATGTTCTTTTGTTTGTTTTAAATCTGCTGCCTATTAAGTTCATTGGCTGATCCCTAGTTCTTGTGTTATATGAAGGAGTAAATAACACTTACTATTTACTTTCTCCACACAACTCATGATTTTATAGACCTCTATCATATCCTCCCCTTAGTCATATCTTTTCCAAGATGAAAAGTGCCAGTCTTTTTAATCTCTCCTCATACAGAAGCTGTTCCATATCCCTAATCATATCTGTTGCCCTTCTCTGTACTTTTTCCAAATCCAATATATCTGTTTTGAGATGGGGTGACCAGATCTGCACGCAGTATTCAAGATGTGGGCGTACCATGGATTTATATAGAGGCAATATGATATTTTCTGTCTTATTATCTATCTCTTTCCTAATGATTCCCAACATTCTGTTTGCTTTTTTGATTACCACTGCACATTGAGCAGATGTTTTCAGAGAACTATCCACAATGACTCCAAGATCTCTTTTTTGATGGCTAACAGCTAATGTAGATCCCATCATTTTGTATGTATAATTGAGATTATATTTTGTCATGTGCATTACTTCGCATTTATCAACATTGAATTTCATTTCCATTGTGTTGCCAGTCACCCAGTTTTGTGAGATCCTTTGTAACTTTTTGCAGTCAGCTTTGGACTTAACTATCTTGTGTAATTTCATATCATCTGCAAATATTGCTGCCTCACTCTTCATTCCTTTTTCCAGATCATTGATGAATATGTTGAACAGCACTGATCCCAGTACAGACCCTTGGGGGACACCACTATTTACGTATCTCCATTCTGAAAACTGACTATTTATTCCTACCCTTTGTTTCGTATCTTTTAACTGGAGTGTCTGGCAATGCTTTCAGGAACATCTAATGATCCTTAATTTAAATGAATGACAAGCTTTTTGTTCTCTTAATCACCCTGCCTCTGTTTATAAACAAACTCCCAGGCCCAAAGGGGGAAGCTGGGAGCAGCACAGAACTTATCACATTCCACACTCAAGCTGTGCAGCAGTTAGGAGCTCCATCTGGGCCTAGGGCATGCACTGTGAGTAGACCTGTGGTCCGAAACACAGCAGGGGCAGCAGCCCTCCCCTGCTCCCCCTCTAAACGGTGCCCCTCTGTGGACTAAGCAGGAGCCACATGTCTCCTATCTTGCACATCCTGAGGATCCAGAGACCTCTCTCTAGATCCCAGAGCTTCCTCAGAGCTTCTAAGGAGCCAGATGGCATCTGGCCCCTCTCCCTCCACCCCAGCAGTCCACAAAAATCTGTTTGCAGACATGTCCAGTGTCCTATCCTGCCACACTCACATGTGGGAGACTAATGCAGTCGCAGAGTCCAGTCTGCGTGTTATGCATTCCTCTGGGCTGTGAGAAGCAGGGAGACATGAGCTGCAATGGATCCTCCTGTAGACGGGCTGAGTGGGTAACCCCTCTACTGCCCTAGCTGGTTTCCAGCCCACACGTAGCCACCAAAGGCTAAGGAGGAGGTGATGGACTTACCCCAAAGGTAGGTATGGGAAGAAGCAGAGTGAAGAGGTGATCAAAGAGCCATCCCATAGTATTTCTCCTAGATTCAATTCAACAACTATCTGGCTCCTTCCTGCCATAGGCCACAGAGTCTAAGTTCCATGGGGGATTTCTTAATTAACCCTCTAGAAAGCTGCCTCTGTCTCTCTACAAGCTCTCACACAGCCCTGTTATGAGACGTAAGGAATAACGACCTGCCTTCCCCAATTGCTCGGGGAAATCCTCTGAGAGCAATCAGTGTAGGGCTTTATGCCTCTCTACAAACTGATCACTTTGCATGGTGTGTCAAGAAGCTGCACACCCCTTGGCAGCTCTCTTTAGAGCTACGTTAACTGCCAAAGGGATTTCTGCTCTAAATGTACCGGCCCCAAGGGAAGGATTCTATGGAAAACAGGTGTTTCCCTTGCTCCAATCCAGGCTCTGCTGTTCTGATGCTGCAGAGCTGATACGGAAGGCTTGAGGGTTCCTGGAGAGCATGCTGCAATGCCATCAGTCCCATGCTGCCACTGCCATGGGGACATGTTTTCTTTCTCCCACGGCACCTTCCAATGGAGGGAAGAACATGACTCATGAGTTGGAGTCTCTCCCTGGCTTACAGATAACCAGTGATGATCTGTGCTTGCCAGTAGTGGGGCTGGGGGGCAGAGTGAGGGCAGCTGGCTTCTGCAGTGTTATTAAGCATGCTCAGTCCATGTGAGTATGCTGAGTACAAACCTAGCAGCAACTCGGGGTGAGGGCACGGCATGTGACCCTAGATGCCCCCTCCCCCACACATCACCTCTGCAGATGACCCTCCTGCAGTAACACAAGTGTGCGCTCAGAGGAATGCTGTGCTGCAGTGCACGTGCCCTGCAAGATACTCACTCCAAGTGTGAAGGGAAGTAACGCAGCTTTTAGCACGGGCGTCTGGGCAATAAGGAAGAGGAGCTGGAAATTCTCATTGAGGAGGGGAAAGTAGATAGAACGGGGAAACCTGGGGGGACAATGTGTCTGACTGGAATATTAGTGTCACTGGTTACAGGAAGGGGAGAGAGGATAGAAGTGGTGGGCTAGGGGGAACTTGACATTAGACACATCATTACCTGTTTAAAGTTCTTGGTTATTGAGAACCCCAGGACCTCGAATGGACAGGGCTCAACCTGCTAACTAACACAGCCCACCAGGGGAACCAGTGGGGGGCTGGTACAGTTCACTGAATCCAAACCAGAGAACAGGTTCAGTTTCTCCTTTAGCACCTGTCTCTGATTTGTGGGGAAAAAATTGGGTTAGCATGAGGGACTTCCTATTTGGAGACAGAAGGGGGAGGTCTCACGTAGCCAGTAGTAAGTCATCCTGGGAGATTTAAAAAAATTATCGATACTTTTCTAACACAAAGTTTTGGACCCAAGTAGGGAATGACTCTACTGTGGGTCTCATTGTAGTGGGTAAAGATGAACTGATCACTGGACTGGATGTTAGCAGTTGCTCTAGGGCCAGTGATCAAGACTTGACTATGTTCGGTAAGGACCAATAGAGGATAGCTCCAACCAGCCATATTTACATTTGGTGCATTGAAAGGGCTAACTTTCCCAAGCAGTTCTCTCCTTCTTGGGGTGGCAGCTGCCTCCTCTCCTGACTTGGCCCTCCAGCCAGGTCAGTTCCAAACTTCTCCCTTTCCGGGGTCATCCAGAAATACAAGCCAAGGAATCAACACCCAACAACTGGTTAGTAGGTCTGAGGGGGAAATGCCTCCCTCTCTGGGTATAACAGATGCAGGTCCTCTCTTCCCTCAGGGCGGGACCTTCAGGCAGTTGCTGAGGGAGAGAGGTCCTTCCTCTTGCCTGATCTGCCCACAAATGAGCTGTTCTGCTCCCTTTCAAATCCTCCCCCCAGTCTGTGCTTCCCCTACAAGTGTGTTGGGTTGGGGCATGCCTGGACAATTACTAGATTTTCCGATATTTCTAAAATATTAAGGGATTCCCCTGCCACAAACAAAGTCAGAGCCAGCATTGGTAAAGGTACCTAAAACATGACTTCAGCCTACCCTGCATCAGCCAGATCCAGCGTCTTAATTTTTTTTAATCGATTTAATGTAAAACAACAGGTTGACGCACAGTCAACCTGTGAAACTCTTTGCCAGGGGATGCTGTGAAGGCCAAGACTATAACAGGGTTAAAAAAATAACTAGATAAATTCATGGAGGATAGGTGCATCAGGATGGGCAGGGATGGTGTCCCTAGCCTCTGTTTGCCAGAAGCTGGGAATGGGTAACAGGAGATGGATCACTTGATGAATACCTGGTCTGTTCACTCCCTCTGGGGAACCTGGCATTGGCCATTGTCAGAAGACAGGATGCTTGTGCATCTGTCAATCTTCCAAGGTCAGAAGTGAGGTGGAGTGTACACAAGAAATTATGAAAGAATGATATAGAAACTTTCCACAGTGTTGCAAATCATGGCCTTGTGGACAGACAGAAAGCAAAGCGGGGGATTCTTCCCCCCATCCCATGGCAATAGAATGAATATAGCCTCTGTTTCCTTCCACTGGAAGACACTTCCACACCTGCTGGGCCACGACTGCTGCCTGGGACTGCGGGTGCTACAAGTGGCCAGTAGTGGGCCAGAAGGAGGGATGACTATGCAGGAGGTTTGGCGACAGGGGCAAGGAGGAGTAAAAAGCACCTTGCTTTCAAAAGAGCCGAGGAGGAAAAGGACACAGTCCAAAAGAGAGACTGCTCTAGAGGTTCCCGGATGAAGAGAGGCTGAGCAGGGAGCAGGACCGATTGCTCAGGGAGAGAGCGCTGGGAAAGCGGGCCAGCAGGGTGGTTCATCCAGCTCACGTCACAGTGTCTGCACCAGTGCGTGGGCCGGCTGCAGTGTCTGCGGGGCCGCAGGTACCTGTCAACATGACAGCGGAAGTGTGTTACTGATCCTGGTTCACAATGGTTGGAGGGTGGAGTTTCTAGCAGGGCCAGTGAACAAAAATTACAGATAGGGTTTGTGTTCCAAACTATTGAAGTTGTGTGTCGGAGAGAAAGATCCTCTAACCCCTGTCCAAGAGATATACCCCTGGCTCCAAGACCAGTGAGGTGGCAGAGCACATACTGGTTTATGCCATATACTACACCTTTTCTGGTCAGCCCTGAACTCTCCAATTCCATGATTAATCTCTTCTGACACTTAATAGCTTTCATATTTTGGCTGTAGCGATTATTCAGATGCTCAGCCAAATCGCGATCCCGCTCTCTCATTGTGCCTCACTTTCCCCCTCTCTGAAATGGGGACAATCCTGACCTACATTCAGAAAGTGTTTGATCTTCTCTCTTTCTTCCCAAGTCCCTGCCCTCCTTGCCCAACCCCGGCCTCTGCCCTTTTCTTCAAACTTCCATGCCCAATGTTAGTGCTTGTCTCACCGCCCCAACCTCCAAGGTCTCATACACCGTCTCCTGCCAGCAAAGGGAAGCTGCTCCTGGATCTGGAGCTGTATTCGCATGTCCTGAGCGCTGTCCTGCACCATGTTCACCATGTGCAAGTAGACCATCAACCTCCAGCTCTGTCTGAGGTGTAGGATGGCCTCTGGTTCCTGCTTCCCCAGGCAGCTGAAGCTGCTGAGATAGGGGTGGGATTGGCAGAGCAGGAGAACACCCCTTGAGATGTTAAGAAATGGCAGGGAGAGCCTTTTCTCTCCCTGGGAGATTACGTTGTCCCTCTGTGGGGAATCTCTTCCTTGCAGATGCTGTGCTTTTGTTCCTGGAATCTGCCAGGAAGCCCAGCGCCCATCCCGAGCAACTTGGCTGTTCCATCCCCTACCGTGTACCTAAACTGCCTTTAAAGGACTATCCCAGGCCTGCTCCTCTTGGGGTCTCTCTCCTGGCTGAGCACAGGCTGCCCTTATATCTCCCAACAGGCCTGGATCCTAGTTACATGCTGCTCCTTCTCATGTGACCCCCGCACTTATTCCCTTCACCTGGGGATAGGTGCAGTTGAGCTCCAACCCCTTTAATGGCCATCTCACCCTGGGACAGCCTGAAACTGGAAACCTGTGGGCTAACAGTAACGGTTTGCTATGAAAGGTTCTGATGACACAATGGAAGAGGAAATCCTTTGGACGGGATTTAAATTATTCCAACTGAAAGTGAATGAGAGAAAATGTGTCCAGAGTTATCTTCCTTGCAACAGAAAAATTTTAAGGTCAGAAAGGACCATTATGTCCATCTAGTCGGACCTTCTGTATAATACAGGCCCTAGAATGTCACCGAGCGCTTCCACCAGAAAATCCATGATATGTGACTGAGCCAGAGCACGTCTTTTGGAAGGACATCCACATACATTAGAGCCAGCTGGCTAAGAGAAAATCTTTCTTCTGCAGTGACATGAAGTTAAAGGACATGGAGAAGAAGAAAACCTCTACTTGGGCTATGACTGAAGCTGGAGCAGAGAGGCCAGGATAAACACGGCAAGGGCCGAGGACTGGCTATCAGCAGACGTGCCATTTTCTATTCCTGGTTTTTTGACCATGAGTGAATCTCTTTGCTTCTGTGTGCCTCAGTTTCCACAACTATAAAATAAAGCTAATCAAGGTTACATTTATTCTCCTCCATTTTACAGGGTGGGAAACAGATACATTTGGGGCCTGTCTACGCTAGCCGTCTATTGTGTATTTGTAAGCTGCTGACCCCCACATGTTGTTCAGAACCTAAGGATAACACAAGCTCCTAAGTGTGTGTTTGTTCTGTGCTTAGTCCCTACGGAACAGCTGGGCAGGATGGCCTTTTCTCACTGTGCTGTGGGGAGCAGGTTCTGGGTACTAGGGATATGAAGAGGCTCTCAAGCACTAATTCTTGGAAATAATTACCAATAAACTGCACGGCAATATAAAATCACTGCTGATAACATTGGTGGGTGATAAAATACTGGCAAAGTGGTAATTAATGATGAGGACAGGGCAGTGATACAGATCAACCGGATCCCTTGATAAGCTGGACCCATTCAAACAAAACAAGTTTGAAAAGAGCCAAACGCAAGGTCCTATACCTAGCAACAAAGCATGCAGGCCACATCTACAGAATGGGGAAGCAAATCTAGGAAAGCAGTGACTCTGAAGAGGATTTGAGGGCCATACTGGGCAAGCCATTCAACACGAGCACCCAGTGTGTTGCTGTGGTGAACAGGGCTAAAGCCATCATTAGATGTATGAAAAGAGCCATGAGTAGGATAGGCAGGTGACACACCATCAATAAGACTGATATTGGAATACTGCATCCAGTTTTGGTGTCCACCTTTGAAAAAGATGTTGAAATATTAGAGATGGGGCAGCAAAAAGCAATGAAATGTTTTGAGGGCTTGATAAAAATTCCTTCTAGTGAGCTATTGAAAGAGCTCAGCCTGTTTAGATTATAAAAAAGATCGGGAGGTGACTTCATAGAAGTGTTGAAGTGACTTCATGGAGGGAAAATATCGGGTATTAAAGGGCTCATTAATCTATCAGAGAAAAGCATAACAAGACCCAGTGGCTGGAAACACAAAAGAGACCAATTCATATTAGAAATAAGGCACAAATATTCAACAGTGAGGAGGAATCACCAAAGGAACAAACTAAAAACGGAAGTGGTGGGAATTCTCCATCTCTTGAGGTCTTCTAATGAAGACTAGATGCCTTTCTGGAACATGTTTGGTCAAAAACTAGCTACTATGCTATGCAGAAGGCCTGTGATATGCAGGGGGTCCGATTACATGCTCTAATTGTCTCTTCTGGCCATAAAGTCTGTTAATTTATGAAAAACTGAGTATAGCATGGGGAGCAGCCTCTGATGTTTTACTGTGTAGCTGGCTTGCTTCCTGCAACGAACACTCATGGAGTGGGGTGGTCCACAGGGAGGAGCTCAAACATCCAATGTGGCTGGCCAGGAGCAGGACATCAGAGCTGCAGGGGAGGGGCGGGTGTGGCAGTGACATCACAAGGGCCTTTGGCAGGACCTCAGCCTATTGGACAAAGGTGGTGGGGAGGTAATGATCTCACAGAGAGATCCTGACATCAGCCAGGCAGGACGGGGTGCAGGACGGGGGCAACCTTGGAGACCCCTGTGATTTTGCCTCAGCAAGTCTCCTTCTCAAGGTCTCTCCTTAAGGACTGAGAGAAAATTCACTTTCACGTAAGTGAGCGTGAGGAAGACCCTCTTCGGAGTTTTCTCCTTTTCTTTTACTGATTTTGCTAGAAAACAGACGTCCCTGTTTAGAAGGTAAGAGCCTCCAAGAGATTTGGAACCTGTTCAGCCTGATCCATCAGGTGCCGGCTGATTTTTAGGAATGGAAAACACTAGATTGAGGTGACAGCATTTTATTTCTGATGTAGGACTTTGTCCCTTAGAATCACTGGGAACATTGGGGTTTCTCCTTTTTGTTTTTCCTTTTCTTCTGTCTCTCCCTCCTTTCTCTTCTTCTCTTGCATCATTGTCCTTTTCCCTTGCTCTCCTCCAACAGCCAGGAGCTGTGTCTTTGTGTGTGGAGTTGGGAGCCGGGGGGGTTGCTCTCCACCTCTCATTTGGGAGGCCCTCACAAAGACGTGTGGCTGGAATACTGCTTTAAAAGTGACTCCCTCTGGCAATGACCTGGGACATCTGGTGAGAATTCTCAGCTTTCTGATTCTCAGAGTCTCAATGCTGATTGGGCGAGCATGGGGCTATTGTGAGGGAGGAGACTCAGGTCCTTGTTACTTTCTTTTAAGACCAAGGAAATAAGCTATAACCAAACATGTATTTGATTGCCCTTGCTGCTTCTCTCCATTCATTGTCTTTGAGTAATTCATGATTCTCTCTCTAATGGTCTAGTTCTTCTAAAATACTTACTGAATAATTAGGTTTTAATAAAGCCATATGCAAACCCATGCTTCCAGTAACAAAGGAGACAGGCCGCACTCTACAGAATGGGGGACAGTCTGCTGGAAGGCAGTGACCCTGAAAAGGATTTTGGGGCCATAGTGGACAAGCTGCTCAACGTGATCTGTCAATGTGAAACTGTGGTAAAAAAAGGTTAAAGCCATCCTTGATTGGATAGAGTAGTGAGTATGGAAAGGGAAGTGATACAGCATTGGTGAGACTGATACTAGAATGCTGAATCCAGTTCTTGTGTCCACATTTTGAAAATTATGTTAAAAAAATTGGAGAGGGTACAGAAAAGATTCATATTTGAGTGATGGGGATGATGCCTTATAATGAGACATTGAAAAAGCTCAATCTGTTTAGTTTATACAAAAGAAGAATGAGAGGTGAGTTGCTTGACTTCATGGAGAGAAAATGCTGAGTATAAAAGGGCTCTTTTATCTAGCAGAGAAAGGCATGACAAGACCCCATGGCTGGAAGCCGAAATCAGAAAAAGTCTGTTTAGAATAAGACCCAGATTTGTAAGAGGGTGATTCATCATTGGAACAAACTACCAAGAGAAATGATGGCTTCTCCATCTCTTGATATCTTCTAATAAAGACTAGATGACTTTCTGGAAAATGTATGAGTAAAAAAAACCCCAGCTCTTCTGACATACAGGAGGCCTTAGGATATGCAGGGGATCAGATTAAATCCTCTAATGGTCCCTTCTGGCCATAAAGTTGACTAATTTATGAAAACCTGATTGTGGCCTGGGGAAGAGCCTCTAATATTTTACTCTGTAGCAGGCTTGATCCCCAGAATGAAGAGTCATTGAGTGGGGTGATCCAGGGGAAGCACCTCAAACATCCAGTGTGGCTGGCCAGGGGCAGGACATCAGCACTGCAGGGGAGGGGTGGGTGTGGCAGTGACATCACAAGGGCCTTTGGCAGGACCTCAGCCTATCGGACAAAGGTGGTGGGGAGGGGATGATCTCATAGAGAGATCCTGACATCAGCCAGGCAGGACAGGGATGCAGGACAGGGGCAACCTCGGAGATCCCTGCAGCTTTGCCTCAGCAAGTCTCCTTCTCGAGGTCTCTCTTTGAGGACTGAGAGAGAATTCACTTTCACGTACGTGCGCACAAGGAGGACCCTCTTTGGAGTTTTCTCCTTTTTTTTTACTGATTTTGCTAGAAAACAGATGTCCCTGTTTAGAAGGTAAGAGCCTCCAAGAGGTTTTGGAACCTGTTCAGTCTGATCCATCAGGTGATGGCTGAATTCTAGGAATGGAAAACACTAGATTGACATGGCAGAATTTTATTCCTGACCTAGGACTTTGTCCCTTAGAATCACTGGGGACATTTGGGTTTCTCCTTTTGTTTTCCCTTTTCCTTTGTCCCTCCCACCTTTCTCTTCTTGCCTCTTTTGTCCTTTTCCCCTGCTCTCCTCCCACCACCAGGAGCTCTGCGTGTGGAGCAGGGATGGGGAGGGGCGTTGTGGGAAGCCCTCACAAAGAGGTGGGGCTGGAATAGTGCTCTGAGAGTGATCCCCTCGGTGGTGACCTGGGCCATTCTTTGGGCTATTTGATGAGAACCCTCAGCCTCCCACCCCTCAAAGTCTTAACCCTGATTGGCTAAGGAGGGGGCTATGGATGGGGAGGAGACTCTGGTCTTTTTTTGTTCTCTTAAGACCAAGCAAATAAGTCACAACCAATTATATGTTTGATCAATTTTGATGCTGCTCTCCATTAATTGTCTCTGAGCAATTCATGATCCTCTCTAACATTCCAGATCTTCTCAAATACTTGTTGAATAATTACTATGAACAATTGTTGGTCTGTAGCTCATTTGAGAGCAACTCTGCCACCGACTGGCTGCATGACCTAAGACAAGTCAATGCTCCTTTCTCAGCCTTAGTTTCTCCTTCTGTCAAGTAGGAATAACAGTCCTCTCCTACCAACCTCACAGTGGGTGGAGGATGGGGATCCATGGAAGAGTGTCACTTGTAGCAGTGCAGAATATGAGGTGTCCTATCATGTTGAGCCATATCAGATTATGACATAATATTCTATTTTATTTGTATTTTATTATTTTGAAATTGTTAAGAGCAGCAACTACTTAGCTCAGACTGAAGCATCTCATCTAATTTTCTAGATCATAGTGTCTCCCCTTTGTGTGTGATGAGACAACTTAACACACTGTGACAAACAGGAGATGCTTTTGTTTTGCAAACAAATATTTTTGCAAACAAGTATTTTTGCAAAGAATTTTCATCCAACTTGTTATGATTTCAAGAAACAAATTGTGTTAGTCTGAATGGATTTTCTGACAGAAAACGGTTTCATGAAAATTGTCCCACCTTATTTCCTGGGCTCTAGCCCTGCCTCTGTGAGGGGTTGTTGTCTGTTAGTTAGAACAGGAGTCAGTACTGTTGGCTTCTCTTTCTGGCTCTGTCACCGCCTTGCTGTGTGGGACCTTGGGTAGGTCCAAGGGGAATAGGGACAATTCTCTAACTCTGGGCAGCAGTGAGCCTGGGTGAGATAAGGGCGCTGAACATCAAGAACATCAAGAATTCTAAACTTTGCTAAAATGGCTAGTCTAGAGAAACAAGAAATAGTCGGGGCCAAATTTTAACCATTGTCTTTTTTAAAGTCCATTCAGGGATGTGAGTCCCACAGAGCCATAGAGACAGGGAGCAACTTGCTCAAAGTCCCACAGGTCAATAGGCAGCAATGGAACCCAGGAGTGACACTCCCCCTCAAAGGCAGGGGGACCAGACATGAGGGACTGGTTGTAATTGCCAGGTGTGGGAGGGAGTGTGCAGCAGTGGTTAGTAAAGGTGCCCATCCATGACTCTGACCCTTGGTGTAACCCTGAGCCAGTAGCTTCCCCCCGCCCCCCCGGGCCCGTTTGCCATCAGTAGGGTTGGGGTCCCGGCCCTACAGCCCAGGGGGGTTCGGAGGCTTCATGAAGGTGAGTAAAGTGCCAGGATGTCAGGATCTGGGAGGCGCTGTCACCCCCGCACTAGGGCAGTGTTCTGCACCCCCTGCTGCTGGCTGAGTTTCTCCTTCCCTTGGCAATAAGACAGACTCTTGTTTTCACAGCCAGTTGATCACCTAGTGTCATCACCCTGCCTGCTGGCTGGGCAGGGTAACTCCTCAGGTCACCACCCTCTCCAGCCTGCCTTGGGCTTGGGGAGTGAGGAGGAGGGCGAGGGACATCTGGTGACCCTGAACATCCACCATCCATCGCACCACCACCTAGAGTAAGTGAGTGGTATTAGGGTTCCTTGGTGGCTTCCCCTGTCTGTCTGGGGAGAGGCAGAAACAGGGGGAGAGAATATCTCTAAAAAGAGATTGGATTTGCAAACAGACCCCAGGAACCCCTCACTCTCAGACCGGGCAGGGGCTTCTCCAGAGCCATCTCCAGTGTACTTGGAAACATCCCAGCAACAGGGCTCCCAGCCCTTCCCTTGTGGGAGACTGTTCCCCAGGCTGAGAGTCTCTGACCTGGGCCAGACCCTGTGAGCTGCTGAGCATGGAAATCAATGGGGAACGGGAGGGGGGCCCTGGGCTTCCAGTGCCTAGTGTCTTTGTGACTTTGACATGGGGAATGGTTTCCCAGGAGAAGTCCGGACTCCTGGGTTCTGTTCCTTGTCTAGCCTGGGTGGGAGTGTGGCCTGGGATGACAGGAGAGGGCTGCTTGTCCAGAGTAACTGGTCTTTGTGACTGACCCCAAGCATCTAAAAGGACGAGACTCCCTGGATATTGCAGCAGCAGGGATGACAAGGGGGAATGTTGGGAGCAGATCATATAATTAACTTCTTACAGTGTGTATAGCTTGCACTCCTTGCACCCCTGTGGGAGGAGAAGGGGCTGCTCTTGCTGGGGCAAGGATGAGGAGGGACCAAAAAGGCCCGTGAGTGAGAGGCTGCCTAGACACCAGACTCACGCCTGCTCCCCGCTCAGTTCCAGGATGGCCAGGTTCCTGAGGATGTTCAGGAAGAAGGCTCTGCAGGTGGCCCCAGAGCCTGAGGGAAGCAGCTGCCATCTTCCCAAGGAGCAGAGCAGCCCCTCCTTCCCCGCTGGTGGGGAAGCAGCTCCCATCCAGGCCAGGAGGTGGAAGTGCCCAGGCTTCTGGAAAAGGAAACCAGCTTCTGGTGCAGGCACTGAGCTGGGAGAGGCACCGACCAGGCCCAAATGGAGCTGGCTCAGGATACGGCTGCGCAGGCAAGACCCAGCTCAGGAGGGGCGACAGGCAGGGTGGCTCTGGGGCTTGTTATGTGGGCAGCACCAGCCCCTGGAGCCCAGCCCTGATTCCCAGCAGGAGGCATCGCCCTGCCCGGTCACTGAGGACCTTCCAGCCTCCCCAGGACAGGAGGTGGAAGATCCCTGTCCCAGCACCAACAGCTCAGCATGGGACAGCAGCAGCTCCTGGGACTCTGGCAGCAGTGAGGCCAATGGGCACCGCTGCTTTGTTCCAGGTGAGGAGACAGGCTGGGCTCAGGGAGGGGTGAGGATGGGGATGTGAACACCCTGGGCTCAGGTGCTCTACCAGTGCTATATGGGGGCGGGCCCCCAGCCCAGGTCTCTGGCCTGAGCCACACAAACCCCACTGACACCAGCAGCAGTCACACAGCTTCCCCTGCAGCAAGGGGAACTGAGGGTGGGGGCATCAGGAGCTGCTGCTACTTTGGTCCTTGATGCTCTGAGGGGTGGGGGGAGCAGGCACCTCCCAGGGAGTCCTGGACAGTGCGGGGGGGGAGGAGGCGGCTCTCTGCTATAGGCTTCTGAAGCTGTTGGGGGTTGAAGGCATTCCTGAGAGTGGGGCGTGGGGCCCAATCTGCCCTGGGTGCCTGACGTGGGAAGGGGGGGGGGTCTTTAATCTTGCTCTCCCCACCACGCCCCTGTCCTTCCCCTGAGTGGCAGCAAGCATCACCCTGTTCCCTTCTCTCCCTGGTGCAGGGACCCCCAGGGACTCAGAGGATGAGGAGGAGGGGGAATGGGTGAACATGGCCACAGATGAGACTGCTTTCAAGGTCATCAGAGAGCAGCTCCAGGGCAGAGAAAAGGTACAAATGTTCCCCACCTGGCTGGAACCGAGATTGTCCTGCCCCTTCCCAGCATCCCTACCCCCGGCAGAGGGTCTTGTCCCTGATGACCCACCACCCCTAATCTCACACACTCCTTTGTCTCCTTCGTGTCTCACAGGAGCTCATTGAGGAACTGCCTGATAACTCTCCACCCGGCGCTGTCCTTGCCAACTCACTGATTGCTGTGGGCAACCTCAGGTACTGAGACCCCCCCTCCCGGCTCCCTTAACCCCGGTGCTGCTCAGGCCCGAGGCTGGGAGTCACTGTCCCTCCCACTCCCAGGTCATCTCCCAAGGGTGGCTTCTCTGGCAGAGGTGGCAGGAAGGTTCGCTGGGCTGTTCTTTTCACTCCAATAACATTACAGGGGCCTTGGGGAAGGGCTCACTCCAGGGGTCAGATACAGGAGGGGCAGCAGGGTCCAGGGAACAGGCGCTATTCCTGCCCTGCCACTGTCTCTCTGTGAGACCTTGGCCTTGTCATTCCCTGGCTCAGTGCCTCAGTATCCATTCTCGCCAGCCTTTGCCTATTTCCCTGTTGTTTCATGTCCATGTTGGCACCAGTCCCACCCCCGTACTGCACACTCTAATACCAGCTCCTCTCTCTTGCTAGCACCATGAAACCTGCCCTGCAGCCAGAACTGGAGACCCACCTTCGAGCTGCCTTGCACGCCGTCTTCACCCTGGGCACAGAGAAGGACACCACCCAAGTCCAGGTACATCCTCCTCCTCCATCCTTGTGCAGATGGAACAAGCTGCAGGGTTGGATCCTTCCCTCCCTGGGGGATTTCTTTCTTTCTTTCTTTCTTCCTGCTTTCCATACACCGTGTTTTGCCCAGCAGCTCAGCTTCCATCCATAGCAACTTGGCTGTTCCATACTCTGCTGCCTACGAGACCCTCTGCAGAGACCTGCTAAGATCATGGATCAAAAATTCAGTTGTCATCAATCCTTGCTAATTGCCTGCACTGGGATGTTAATGAGAGAGGCCAGGATATGTGTTTGGGAGTCTCACCAGTGCTTCCCAGAGACCCCTTTTCTCATCCTGTGGCAGGTGTAGCCCCAGTTTCCCTAACTCTGACCCATGCTTTGCAGGCTCTGCACAAGGTGTTACCAGAGCGCCTGGATGCCATGCTGGGGAACCTGCTGACAGAGTCCCCAGACACAGACAGGCTCCACTACATCTTGGAGGTGAGCCTCATGAGGAGGGGTGGGGAGCAATTTTACCTTAACTCTTAAGAGGACTGGTAAGGAGAGACTGGAAGATCAATTTTCTAGTCTGTCCTCCTAGCTGGGTCCTCAGTGGGCCGTTCTCAGTCAGGGCAGTGGGGGCAATGCAGTGTCAGGTCCTTCCTCCTTGAAGGACAGAGGAAGGAGCTAGGACTTCAAACCAGACCTCTGCCTGGTTCTATTGAGCACTAATCACAGGGCCCCTGGCTGGCTTGGGGAGTGAGAGTCTGAACACCCCACCACATACACACCATGAGATTCAGGAGATGGTTCTCAGAGAAGAGGCACAGGTTCCTTCCTAGAGAAACAGGAGGACCCCAGGGAATCAGCCCTTCTCTCCGATGGACCCTGAGATTCCTGTGGGGATTGTTCTCACAGTCACTCCCTTCATCCCACCAAGGACTTCAATACTGGGGAAGGGCGAGGGTTCAGTCTCTTTTCCGGTAAACTGTTCAGGAACCAGGAGTTCAGGGAGGATGGGACCATCCCGACACCGAAGATTGTCCCAATCTAAGGAGACACTGACAACTTGTGACCTGCAGGATACAAGCTGCGTCCTGGGGGAAAAAATCTCCTTCTAAAGCTCTGCTATCAATGACTCAGAAAATCCATCCTGCTCATAATGTCTCAGCCCTCTGAGGCTGGGGAGGAGCTCATTTGCATGCATCTGCCCTTTGATCCTGACCTGCCTCCTTCCCCCACAGCATGTCAACTTCTGGATTGTGTCCAGGGTGTCCCAGGAGAGAGTCAGGACCATAAGGAGCAGCACGGCCCTGCTCAGATACACCATCACCCTTCCTGAGTTTGACATAAGTGACCTCTGACCCCATCTTCCTGACTCCAGGTGTAGGCGGGCTGGCTCCAACAGGCTGTAGGATCTGCTGCTGCAGGGGTTGTGGGTTAGGAGCGTTCCTCTTGGGGAGGCAGAGTCAGGGCAGGGAATGAGATAGGCTTGAGTCTTGGTTCAGTGGTGACCCTGGGCCTTTAAGGGGACCATGCTCTAGCCAGGTTCGTGCCTGGCCTTGGGTCCCTTCTTGGCATCTCCTGCAGAGGGGTTGAGGAGAAGGAGACTCCTGGGGCCCAGGGAGGACTGGGAACGGACAGGAAAATGCTGATGAATTCACCTCTCCTCTCCCTTTCATTAGATCTCAGTAGAGTTCTCTAGCCTGGGTCACCACGTGGCACAGCTGGCTCTGTTTGTCAGTGACCCAGACAAGGTCATCAGCCAGCAGGCCAGGGAGGGGACTTACTGGCTCTACCAGCTTCTGCTGCAACAGAAGGGTAAGGAACCCAGCTGGGAAATGGGACCCAATAGGAGACTGAGAGTGACCACAGGTGGATAATGGGACCTCAGACAATTTCTCTCAAACTGACTCCAGCTGGAGAATGAGTCTCTCTCTCGATCTCTGTTCTTCTGCACCCTACTGTGCATCCACCAATGGGATTGGAAGGACACAGAAACTGCAACCAGAATGATAAATGTGTGTGTCTCTCTCTTCCAGGGCTGACCATACATGAGGCAGAAGATCTGTGGTGCTGGGACTGGCACCAGGACAGCAGGCTTCTGGGCTACAGGAACACAGACAGGGTGGGGGAGGTAAGGGCACTCTGCCAGGGCATGACACAGCTCAGGGACTGGGGCTGGCTGGGTTCCCTGCAGTGAATGCCTCCTGGAGACAGGATAAGAGCCCACTCCTTATTTCCATCTCAGAGTTCCTCATCCAGCACCCAGTGGGAGAGGCTGGTACTAAAGGTCCCACACTGAAACCTCGCTAGTTGCTGTGATTTGAGTGTCTTACATGGATCCATTGCTACATGGCATAAGGAGAATCCCTGGGTGGGTGAGTTAATAAAGGATTATTGCTCTGGGTGTCTCTCTGCTCCTTGTTCCCCTGGCTGATTACCAAGTGTCTGAGAGGAGAGCACTGGGACAGTCAGTCACTATTGCTTAATCAGACCCTTGTTAGATTCCCTGCACCCTGTAGAAGCAGTGAAAGGAGGTGGGGTTTTCCCAATGCCAATGCCAGTCAGGAAGCAGAATTCCCCAACTCGGGAACTGGGTTGGGGACACAGTGAGCTCCAAAATCACTATGGACAACATGCGCCCCCCTCACATCTCCAAACCTGGCCAGGGAATGGCAGAGTGTCTGGATCTCAGCCACTGTTCCAAAGAAGCACATTGTCACTGACCCAAGTTGCGGCTACTTGCTGCACAAGTAGAAAATCAAAGACTCCCCGTCATACGACTGTGATGAGAACATCCAAACCTTTGAACACACCATAACACAGTGCCCCCAATTGGAGTCAAAGGTGAAACGGGTGATCTCCACAACATCACAGAGGAGGCCTTGGGATGGCTCCTGGATCTTCAAGTACATCTACAGAATGTTGCTCTGCAGACACCACATGAGAGAGACTGTGAGCTTGTCCTCCCTCCCACAAGCTGAATTGCTGCAACAGAACAAAAGTTTCATAGGCTTGTCTGTGGTGGGGACTGGGACATGAGTCTCCTTGTTCTTGTCATCTTGCAGATTGGATTCCCCTTGGAAGAAAGCAAGGAGTTGCATAGGACAAACCCAGCTACTAGATTGATTACTAAATCAATAAGTTGGGGTGAATAGACCTTTGGTCTGTTAGCTCCAAACCCCCAACACACACACACACACATGCCTCTAGCTACTGAGGTGCAGGAGTTCTCTCTGCGGGAAGCAATACAGGGTCCCCATCATCTCTGTGTGCTGCACAGTAGAGGATGCCTGCTCACACACATTAGAGATCCATTTCCATCCCTTAATGGCCCCTGCAATAAATTGCCCTCCAAAAAGAGCCACTAGAGGCTTTGTTCCCTAAGCACCTGCAGCCTTTTAATAAAGGGACTTCCCTGAGCGATGGGACCCTCAAAGTCTCCTGGGGAATGAACTGCTTTGGCTACAGCAGCTCTCTTACCCTGCCCCTGGGCCACTAGAGGGTGATGGACTTGGAGCCTGGCTCTGGGCAATCTGCTAAAGCCTCGTGTCCTGTTGGTTTTAGGTCTTCAGAAAGTTCTTCTCGGAGGGGCAGAGGAGATACTTTCTCCGGATGGCAGTGCTGGCCATCCATGACCCCCTGCTGCGTGTCAGCCAGGTGAGGCTGGTGCTAGCCTACTGCCTCCTGGGGGAACCCCAGCAGCTGACGGGGGACAAGGTAAGCAGCTGCATTAGACTCAGGAGATTGGGGGAGAGGGGCAGGGCCTCATTCCCATCCTATGGCCATTCTCTGGCCTGGCAGCAAGGAGCCTGGCGGAGAATAAGAGTCAGAGTAGGTACTACTGGGAAGGGAGATGAATTAACCTCCATGAGCAGGAGGGACCGAGCTTGTCCCCTGAGCAGCTCCAACCCAGCTCTTTAGCAGAGCTAATTAATTACAAGTGTTACCTCATCATGGACTTCTGTTCTTAGGACGTGGTGCTATGTTATTACTCCTGGGTGCCCTCTGTGAACCTTTCCTGCCCTACAGAGCTGCACCCAGTTCCCCATGGTCTAGTGTCCACGTCACCCGAGCCAACATCCAGAGTTGCTCCGATCATTGGCAGCCTGGGAGGCCAAGGATTGACTGGTGATGGTAACTGACCAGGCAGGGCTGAGGCACATGGACGAGGGAAGCTTGTCTTGCTGCTGGCAGGGTTGGACCTGCTCTAGAGAGAATGGGAGGATTCAGTCAGCAGGGGCTGCTGACCTGCCCCATTCACCAGGGCTGCCATCCTGTGGCTTCAGCATTTGTCACCGGGGTGGGTTGGAGGTGGAACAGTTGTCAGGAGCACTGAGGGGGAAGTGGCAGGAGCTAACCCTACAAGGAGGGGGGTTGGCACTGGAGGTCACTAGAGAGCACAACAAGACTCCATCCTGGGGATCAGGAGGGTGAATCCACCCCTCAGATGTGGGCAGCTGCTGGGTGGAAATGGTACTGGTTCCACGTGCCCTTAATCCTCCCTGATTCCTGGGGTTGTCTAAGTCTCTGACAGGTTCTCGTTCCCTTGCAGCAGGAGGATGTCACAGCCAACGTGATGTGCCAGCTCCGCATCATCCCCGGCACTTGTGCCAGGTGCCCGAGGCGCTGCAAGGGCTGTGCCTCATCTGATGCCCTTAAAGATTCCCCTCCCATATTCAGCAACTCCTGCTCACTGCTGCAGGTACTGCTCTGTCTCACTGTAAATGGGGGGGGCTAGTGGAAGGGGAAATGGAGCCCCTTGGCACTGACAGAAACTCTCAGCCCTATCTGTGAACCTCTGCCCTCAAACTTCCTTCATCTGGGGCACGAGCTCTTCCCCACTCCCATTCCCCACCCCTCTTTCCTTGGTCTGACACCCATCCCATTGCCCCTGCTCCCAGGCAGAGCTCCCCCTGCCCCATATGGTGCAGAATGGCCTTTGTGTCAGGACTACAGACTGTCTACTCAACTGAAGTTCAGAAAGCTCCATATTTGAGGAGGTGGGGATAGGACAGAGGCTCAGGGCCAGCTTCACCTCCTGCCCTTTATTCTCCCTGTGGCCCTTCTACGGGCTCTAAGAGTATGAAATGAATAGGAGCCTCATCCCCAGCTATCTTCTAGGCCCTGGGGTGCGTCACAGCCTCCCAGATAGGCACAGTCAGCAGCTGAGCCACCTCAGGGATTGAGGACAGGTCACCTTGTCCTATGAAACCAAGCAGTGCTAGTTCTCAAAAAGACTGTGAGGGAAGACCCTGCTCCCTCATGGAGGTAAGAGCCATTTACTTCTTTGGACGTGTGGGTCTCTTGGGGGAGAAATGGGATCCCTGCTGCATAGCCTGGCTGGGAGCTTCCCCCATCCCTGGGACAGAGACATCTCTATCAAAGTGCCACCCTTTTTTTTTTTTTCCCAAGCAAGAGGCTCCCCAGAGATGTCCTCGAACCTGTATTCCTGGGAGCGTTTCTGGCAGGAGGGTCCAGATCCTCAGTCTCCAGGCCCATCATGCCGTCTCATTCACATGACATCTCTGCTCTCCAGCTCCACTTCCTGCAGCAGGACAAACAAACCCTTCAGCTCCTAGAGTCCCAATTCTTTGACCTCCTTCTGATCAGCAGTGAGGTTTCTCCAGCCCCTCACCAAACCTGTCAGCCTCTGAATGATGAAGGGCCTGAATGTCAGAGTCACCAGAACAAGAAAAATTCCAGTTGCAGCCAGGAGAGCCTGTGTGTACTCACCCCCTTTGGAAACCAGGTCTGAACTGGGGAGGAAGGACCTCAACCCAATAACAGGAGGACTGGGCAGAGCAGGTCTGTATCAGGGAAAGGAGTGTGCTTTCCCCTGTGCTGAAGAGCCTGGGACTTAGCCAAACTGATTACAGAATGAGTCCTTCTCATAGGGACCATGTATTACCTCCTAAAGAGTCAGACTTCAGCAGTGATAAAGCCCAGCTGGGCTATGAACTGGAATGAGAACAAGGAAGGAAGTTGAAAGCAGCAAGGAAAGCCTAGAAGGGAACTTGAGAAGAGAGGTAGGATGTGCCCACGGAAAACTGCAGCAAAGAGAAAGGAGCAGACCTAGGTGTTATGTACAGAGCCCTTGGCTGCTACCAGTGTCAGGGTGGGACTGGGTTCCACTACTGGACCAAAAGAAGGGGGCATACATGCACCCAGAGAGGGTTACTAAGCCCAGCAAGGGAGCTGCAGGCCAAGCAAGAGCACCAGTGAGGGCAGGAGAACTTCTTTCTGTGGAAAGACAACTTTGGACTTTTAGTGTGTGACAAGCTGAGCCCCAGGAGGGTGGACTAAAGGTGGGAAGCCGGCCGGAGGGCTGAATTACCAGGCAGAGAAATTGCCATGGTGCTGGAACGACCATCGATGTGGGACCAGAGGGCACCTAACGATGAGTAGATTCATTTATTATTGGCATTGTTGGCAGGATTGAATTCCCCCTGTGATCCATGAGGGCTGATGGAAGTCTTGGTTGCTGAAGGAAGGTCTGTCCCCCCCAAGTGGGATTTCCCATTTGAGTTCCAGGGAGTGGTTAAGCAGCCAAAGCAGGTCTCGGGGTTTCTCCAGCAGCTCCTAGAAAACCAACAGAAGCAGAAGGAAGTGCAGGCAGAGCTACAGATGCAGTTGGTAATCTTGAGGGAGCAGCAGCAATACCTGTCAGACATCCTGCAAAGGAAAATCAGCCCAGGGTCTGCTATGCCCATGGATAAAAAGAGCAGATAAGGAGAGAATGCCTGGGCTGTGCTGAGAAGGTTAGCCCAGGAGAGCAGGGCATGAGAAAGTGTACAAGTGTGGCCTAATGCCAAGATGGGGACAAAAGTTCTTTGTTTTTGGTGCAGAGAAGCAGGCCATATCAAAAGACCCGGCCTCCTTAGGAAACTGCTGAGTGGCAAAAGGAGGGGCCACAGCCCCAAGAAGGGAGAAAGAAAGGAGAAGGTGTCCTCTGGCACAAACACACACGAAGCAGGTAAAGTGGAGGTGGCAGTGATGACCGTGGACATTGCAGACCCTCAGCCAACAAACCCTGTTAGTTGCTGTAGGGAGGTGAAGGATGAAATGGTTGGCATAGAGATGAAGCAGGCTGAAGCAGGGACAAACACAAGGGTTGAGCAGTGGTGTGTGCTCAAACCCTGATGAAAAAGGTTTTGGGGGATGCAGAGGCAGTAGAAAAAAGGCTACAGAAGAAGCTAGTGGCTTCAGAACAAGGCTCTGCAAGCAGTTGTTAATGGGAATGAGTGGCTGCAGGAAGAGCATTGGAATACTGCAGAAGAGAAGGATGGCCTCTTAGTTCTGGTGAGCGAGCTGGCAGGGGAACTGGAGACACCGAGCACCCAGACTGTCCAAGTGCATAGCCGGTGACAGTGACAAGATAGCGAGGGATGGAGATTGGACAAGAGTAGAACTTGCCCCTGGTTTGGGCTGAATTTTAAGGAGGAGGGTATACAACTGGGTGGCTTGGCCTGTGGGCTGCAAAGTCTGGAGCTAGGTCAAATTGATTACCAAGTGAGCCCCACCTGAGGAGAAACCAGGGAAAACCACAGCAAAAGTACGGAAGCAGACCTAGGTGTTCAGTACAGGGCCTTGGGCCAGAACCTAGAGTCTAGGTAGGACTGCATTCTCCCACCGTCCCCAAGGAAGGAGATGTACAAGGCCATAGAAAGGGCTACCAAGCCCAGCAAGGGCAGGCCAAGCTGAAATCAGGCTGAGGAAGAGCCCCCAAGAGAGTGGAAGGCCTTGTTTCTGTTAGACATTTTTGGACTTTGTTTGGAAGCAGTGCGACCCAGGAAGGAGTGAATTAAAGGACAGTCCCCTGGTTGGAGGGCTGAGTTCCCAACCAACAAACCGCCAGAGTGACTATCAACGGGGTTGCTAGCCCAGCAAGAAAGCTGTCACACCAGACCTGGCCAGGACCTAGCAGTGAGTGAACTCTGGTACAAGCCTGCTTTCATTATGGAAACAGCCTGAGAGTGGGTGGGGAGAACAGGGAGATGGGAAGTGTTGCTGAGACTGGGGTGGGGAGGAAGCTGTGGGGCTGGGAGGCGATTAGAGATGTGGCCCAGCTTGTGGGAGGGACCCTGCTGGCTGTGTCTAGAGTACTGTGTAGCCTCTTTGATGAGAAGTTCCCATGAGTCAGTGGGGCCTAAATCTCTCATGCTCCTTTGTTCTCTTTGGGCATCACAGGAGATGTCTGGGGAACTGCCCTTGGACTCTGTGCCCAGCACCACACAGAAATTATTAGTTTTGCTACCTTCAAAGAGACAGGGCACAGCTCAGCCTGTTAGGCAGGCTGGAGACTCACGCTTCACTTGAACACACAACACTGAGGTGGTTTGGGAAGCATAGTAACAAAGAAAAGATTTAAGGGATACTAAGCAAGAGAAAGAGACAAGTTTCAAACAAACAAACAAAACAAAACACACTTTGTAGTGACTAAAACTGAATCTTAGCAAGTCAAAATCTTTGCCTTAGCAGTTTCCAGACTAACATCAAGTTACCAGCATTTCCAGCCCTCCAGGCCAGGGGACCCAAAGTTCCCACAATCAAAGGGTGCTGTTCCCTACGTGATGGAGAACTCAAATGTCTTTTGTTCCCCTTCTATTACCCAAAGTCCATTGTCTTCCACAGCCAGGAAAGCTTCCTAGGGTGCAGACTCGGTCCCGCGGTCTGCTCCCCAAGCTGCCGCTTGTTAGCTTGGTTGCTTTGTTTACCTTCAATGTCAGTGTTCTTTCATAGCCTATGGCTTACAAAGCTTGACCCAGACAGATGAATCCACATTCCTGTCTCTAAGCCAAACTTGTTTATCAAATGCGACCCCAAAACATATTTTAAGAATGTATTTCCAGCACACATACACAACTCATTATACCCCACCTGGACCTACACCACACAAGGATATTCTCAACCAGCGTGTTCTCAGCTTTCCTAATAGACTTTGTTTAATGTCCCTGTGTGGTACAATAATTCTCTGTCGAATCAGCTGATTTGATTGCTTAGTCTTGCAGTTTAAGACCCTCTGTTCTCTTTCTGGGGTGCCTGGACCCTGATTGTAACATCTGTCTTCCAGTCTCTGTCCCAGCCTCCCACATAGATGTATGCTGCAGCCAACCCAGCTCAGGGAGCAGCGGAAACAGATGAACTCATCCTGTCAAACCAAGCAACATGGGTCTCATTGAGGCTTAGATAGAAGATCCCATGCATCTCCTGGAAGTAAGAACCATTCACTCTTCTGGGCAGTTGAGGCTTTTGCAACAAATAGGTGGCTCCTGTTACATAATGTGATACAGCATGGCCAGAAAGCAGCAGGAGAATGATATAGGAGAGATAGGTAAGTCCCAGGATGAGGAGAAGCCTTATTCCCTGTAGAGGGAAGAAAGGTTTCTATAGATTAATTAAAAGCACCTGAAGCCAATTAGAGCACCTGAAGCTAGTCACCTGATAAAAAACCCCTGCTTCAATCAGCCAGGAGGAGTTGGAGCAGGGACCAGTTTGGAGAAGTGCTGTGGCTGGCTAGAAGACCAAGACCCTAGGTAAAGAGACACCTGGCTTGTGCAGAGAGAGAGGGCAGGAAGCCCCACAAGCTGAAGAGCAGGAGAGGGAAGTAGCCCAGGGGAAGGAAGCACTAGTTCAAGTGGTTTACCACTATCCATAGGGCCCCTCGGCTGGAACCCAGAGTAGAGGGCGGGTCTGGGTCCCTCCCTCTCCACTACCCTTCTCTGGGTTACTAGTGGGACAGTAAATATCCTAGTTCAGGGGCAGGAAACTGCACCCTGAACCCCTGCCCCCCACAAGAAGAGGAAGCGCGGGACCCATCATAATCGTACTGGCAACTTGCTACAATAGCCTATTTGTCATCATGACACATTTTATTCTCAGAGGATGTGTCTGGGATCATGCAGACTGTTTCCTGCAGGAGGTTTGAGCGAGGAGAGATCACTCACTGTCATGACCCATGGGTCATCAACCCAGGTTTGCAGGGTTCATGGGAGCAGCCACACTCCAGCCCACCACCTGGAAGCCTACTGAAAACTGCTTACCTAGGACCAATGAAGTCCAGCCCCAGTTTGAGGCTCCACCCCTGAGGCCTATTGGAGGAGCCCCAGAGCAGCTAATTGGTCCCCGGGACCTCCTTAAACGAGCAGCAGGAACAAGAAGCTGTCTGAACACCTGAGCTCCTCCCTCTTCTGGACCGTGAACTAGCTATTCCTTCTCCTGCTCCCCAGGCTTGATTTCCTGGCATCCTGACTCAGTATGACTCATCTGATTTGTGGTTCTGAACACAGTCTTGTCTTTTGCTTCTGTTCTTCAAGTATCCTGACCCAGCTGATTCTCGATTCCTATCTTGTGAGTGTGGACTCAGGCTCTCGCCACTAGGTCTGGCTGCCCATGACCCAGCCATGACACTGACTTTTCTATGATTCTTCCAGTACCCTTTTTCTGGTCTCCAGCTCTCCTCCCCGAGCAAGACCCACCAATCCCTGGGCTCCCAGAGTCCTGGTAGCCTGCTATTCAAGGGCTGAGGGGTAATGCTTGTATTGCCCCCTCCTGCACCACAACTGCTTTTCCTATGGGAATCTCTAAGAGAAGAGATTTCCCCTCTGCTCTAGGGAATCAGTCCTGGCAGTAATTCAGGAAGTCATAGAAGGGGCTGTCTGCTAAATTCCCTCTGCAATGCCACTGTCAGAGACCATTACCAGTGGGTGCCAAGTGTCTGTGCAGACAGCTTCTTGAGAGACTCCTAGGGGCTGGGTAGTCCTGTTTCATGGTGACCTCTGAAAGCCATGAAAAGAGTGGAGCATTGAAGAGAGACTCCCGCTCTAACAAGCGGTTTCTGCTCTCCTATACAGCCAGTGAGGTCAGCTTGCAGATTATGGAAGAGCTGTTTGGCAATGGGTTGGAGGATTCACCATGTAGGTGGCAGCAGCCTCAGCTCCTGGAGTCCCTGTGGGCCAAGCCTCTGCTCATGACAGTGCAGGCTAACCTCCCCTTGCTCTCAGTGGGGTTTTGTCTTTGTCTCGTCATGCAGGCCCAGCAGCTAGAGGACTCGGGTATTTCCATCAGGCTGCTCAATGGCAAATGCAGCCATTCAAAGAAGTGAGGAATGGAAGTAAAAGAGCAAAGCTGGACCATCCGCTGAGCTGCTGCAATCAAGTGACCACAGCCAAGGAGAGAAGAGGGAGAGCTCCAAGTTGGCTGGTGGCTGTAGAGAGGAAAAGGAGTTTGGGAGCCAGGAGAGTAGAAATAAATAGTTAATGAATACTGTGGGCTTTGTCTCATGTGGTGAAGGGTTTAAAATGGGTCTCTTTACTATCACATTAAAATAGTATAACCAGGTGGCTTGGCCTGTGGACTGCAAAGTCTGGAGCTAGGCCAAATTGATTACCAAGTGAGCCCCACCTGAATTGAAACCGGGGAAAACTGCAGCAAAAATACAAAAGCAGCCCTAGCTGTTCAGTACAGGGCCTTGGGCCAGAACCTAGAGTCCAGGGCAGGACTGGGTTCTCCCACTGTACCCAGGGAAGGGGATGTACAAGGCCATAGAAAGGGCTACCGAGCCCAGCAAGGGCAGGCCGAGCTGAAGTCAGGCTGAGGAAGAGCCCCCCAACAGGGTGGAAGGCCTTGTTTTTGTTAAAGACATTTTTGGACTTTGTTTGGAAGGAGTGCGACCCAGGAAGGAGTGGATTAAAGAACAGCTCCCTGGCTGGAGGGCTGAGTTCCCAGCCAACAGACGGCCAGAGTAACTATCAACAGGGTTGCTAGCCCAGCAAAAAAGCTGTGACACCAGGTCTGGCCAGGACCTAGCAGTGAATGTTTCCATTATGGAAACAGCCTGGTATCGGAGAGTGGGTGGGGAGAACAGGGAGATGGGAGGGGTTGCTGAGGCTGGGGAGGAAGCAGTGGGGCTGGGAGGGGATTAGAGACATGGCCCAGCTTGTGGGAGGGATCCTGCTGGCTGTGTCTGGAGCACAGTGTAGCCTCTTCTATGGTGAGTGCGCGTGGGTCTATGGGGCCTGAATCTCTCATTCTCTTTTGTTTTCTTTGGGCATCACAGGAGATGTCTGGGGAACTGCCCCTGGAATCTGTGCCCAGCTCCATCCAGGTAACTCTCCCACCTAGTGCCTCACTTCCTCCATCTTTGAAGTGGGGATAATCCTGATCCACATTTAGAAAGTGTTTGATCCTCTTCTCTTGCTTCCCAAATTCTGCCCTCCTTGCCCCATACGGGCCTCTGCCCCTTTCCTCAAACTTCCATGCCCATGTTAGTGCCTGTCTCATTCCCCCTCCCCCCGCCCAACTGCAAGGTCTCCTGCAGTCAGCTTTGCTCTAACAAGGGGTTTCTGCTCTCCTAGATGTGAGGCCAGCATGCAGAATGAGGAAGAGCCATTTGGCGATGGGCTGGAGGATTACACCATACAGGTGGCTGCAGCGTCTGGAGTCTGGTGTCCCCATGGGCCAAGCCTCCACTCTCAGTGGGGGTTTGGCTTTAGCCGCTGGGCCTGCATGCCGAGACAGAGGACTCAGGTATTTCCTTCAGGCTGCTCAATGTCAAATGCAGCCATCCAAAGAAGTGAGGAATGGAAGTAAAAGAGCAAAGCTGGACCATCCGCTGAGCTGCTGCAATCAAGTGACCACAGCCAAGGAGAGAAGAGGGAGAGCTCCAAGTTGGCTGGTGGCTGTAGAGTGGAAAAGGAGTTTGGGAGCCAAGAGAGTAGAAATAAATAGTTAATGAATACTGTAGGCTTTGTCTCGTGTGATGAAGGGTTTAAAATGGGTCTCTTTACTATTACATTAAACTTTAAAATAGCTGTGTATGATTAAAGGGCAGGTCTATAAAGTTAAGAGGTCACTCTAAGAGTTTGACGTCTCAGATTCTGTCACATGTTTCTACCAGTTGATCTCAACCCAACAAATCCCTCAGGTGGAAGCAGCAGTGAGCTCTTTTCCTCTTTTTTTGGATTAGCCACCAGAAAAGGGACACGATACATGTGGCCAAGGAAATAGAGAGGCATGGGGGTCACCTGCAGAGTTGCCTGTTCATGTGGCTCTTGTGGGGGAGCACGGCAGGGTACTGTGGGCTCACGGGCACCATTTCAAACTCTAGTGTTTTGGCAGATATCTTAGCAATTAGCTAATAGGAGCACTGTATCTAATTCCTATATAAAAAGAAATTAAATAAATGTTAGACCCACTGAGCTCTGATAATAACGTGTTCTGACAGCTTATGGCAAGTCACTTTAGGGACACTGGTTAAAACTTTAATGTATATTCTTACTTTCTTACTGTTACTAACTCTGTGGAAAGAGAGAGACTATGTCAGGACTCCTGACTTCTATCCCAGCTCTGGGAGGGGAGTGGGGTCTAGTAGGTTACAGTGGGGGGCAGATACATCTGGGTTATATATAAGAACATCAGAATGGCCATACGGGGTCAGACCAATGATCCATCTAGCCCAGTATCTTGTCTTCCAACAGTAGCCAATACCAGGTGCTTCAGAGGGAATGAACAGGACAGGCAGTCACCAAGACATCCGCTTCTGGCAAACAGGGACATGCAGAATATGATGTTCCATCCCTACCCATCCTGGCTAATAGCCACGATGCACCTATTCTCCATGAATTTATGTAGTTCTTCTTTGAACCTTGTTATAGTTTTGGCCTTCACAACATCCCCTGGCATAGAGTTCCATGGGTTGATTGTGAAGAATCAACTTTCTTTTGTTTGTTTTACATCTGCTGCCTATAAATTTAATTGGGTGACACCCTAGTTCTTGTGTTATATGAATAAGTAACATTTCCTTATTTACTTTCTCCACACCAGTCATGATTTTATAGACCTCTATCATATCCCCCCCTACTTAGTCATTTCTTTTCCAAGCTGAAAGGTCCCAGTCTTTTTAATCTCTCCTCATACAGAAGCTGTTCTATATCCTTCCTCATTTCTGTTGCCCTTCTCTGTACCTTTTCCAAATCCAATATATCTGTTTTGAGATGGAGTGACCAGACCCCGTGCTTTGGGGAGCCCTATGCAATGGTTCAGCAACATGGGGAGCTTTCACCTCAAGGGCAGCTTCCCCACCCCTCCCCCCCGCCCCAGCCTCCCCACAGGCAGCTCCGCCTGTCCCCGGAGTTGCTGCGTGCTGCAGAGAGACCCCAGCACTGACCAAACTCCCAGCCCATTGGCCGGGAACCCTGGCCAATGGGAGCTGCAGGGGCCTGCTGCCAGAGCTGCCTGGCCACGCCTCCACAGCAGGGGGTGGGAGGGAGCCGCAGGCAGAGAGAGTCCCAGGAGTCTGTCACTGTCATAGACACACAGCTGTGGGGTTGTGAGGATGGACAGATGGAGCCATGGGCAGGGGAAAAGAGCAGTGATGGGCACCTCGGGGCTGGCATAAAATACACAGTACAGAGTGGGCTTCCTGAGGGGGCTATAGCAACATCCTTCCCCCCCCCCCCCCGCAGAGCAGACACGGGCTGCAGTTGGCTCCGTCCATTACTCCCCTCCACCCCACAGAGACCCACACAACCCTCTGCCCACCCCGAAAGACCCCCAACGGCCCTTGTGCCCCCGTCACCCCTCTCCAGAGACCTCCCCTTTGTGCCAGACAACTCCCCTCCCCCACTGCCTCCCCTGCTCCAGAGCTCCCTACAATCTCCCCCTTTGCCTTCCGCCCCCCGACCCCCACCCCAGCCCATTGGCCGGGAGGCTCCCAGTCTATTGGCCAGTGCAGCCAATGGGAGCTGCACCTGAGGCAGGGGGCCTGCTTGCAGATGCAGACCTGTCTGGCTGTGCCTCCACAGCACAGGGATGGGAAGCCCCAGTCATCATCATCACAGGCCCAGCAATTCTCTGGATATTTAATTTCACTGAGGCAAGTAATTCAATCTACTCTTCCTTTCCAGACAGTTTGTGGCTTTTCCTGTAAGAAAACTTACACATTTCTTTGCAAAGAAGTTCATTTATAGTTTTTTTCACTTGAGAAGTATATTTTCTGGTTGTTCATAAGCTCATTTACTTTGTTAACTTGGTTTCATAGCCAATTTTAAAAGTCACTTGAATTGTACCTGGTTATTTCCATTGGTCCAAAACCACATGGAAGGCGAGCAGATTTTTATTTCTGTGGGCCAAACCACCCTGTGTAGAAATGTAAATGTCGGAGCTAGAAAAGCTCTGCAGGGGGAAGGGTCCCTTCAGGAAATTGTCCTCAAGTCATTCATTCTTCTGGGCATTCCATTGTATTGTTCCCTCCTATAATGATAGTGATCAGTGTCTCCAACCACAGGGGAGAGGCAGAAGACTGGGTCAACCCTGCAGTGACTCTGCCTCTACCCTTGTTCTCTGTCTGTTCCCTCTACCAGCCCCTTTGGTCTGCCTAGGATTCCCCTACCATTACTCCCTCTGGGTCTTCTTTCTCTGGAGCTTCTCATGAAGTAAAGTCTGACATTACAGGTTCTTATCTCTGTAATGTATTTAATTTTGATGTATTTATTAAGTGTTAATTAATGCACTGTGGGAGTCCCCTTCAGCCCTCTGTATAAATTGATCCTCTTCTTTCCATATGTTTTGCCCACAGGATTTTCTGCAGCCCGAGGGCAGCCAGCAATAACCCCTGTGCCTTTGCAATGTGGTGAGGTAAGGGGACCTTGGGTTCCCTATTTATGTGCTTTGCAAGACGTGTTATCATTACTCAAGGTACCAAATGTGTTTAAATGATATAAGTGCCTTATAAAATCCCAAAGCAAGCTCATTTTCATTTCTCATATAATATCATATACAGTATACACATATTTTTCATTAATTATATGAGTTGAATGTATTATTTTGTTGTTGTTATTATTATTAGCTAGGTTACTGGTTTTTTTTCAGTGTGGCAAAATGTGTGCTATTTTATGGGTTGAATGATTGAATGACATAATACGCCCCCGCTCCCAATGTCCGTCACTAAGTCCGGTAATTTCGTCGCACAAAATGTTCGTCGCACAACATGGTGGTGCCTACCCCTGCCTTGTGCTTCAGGGGGTCACGGGGTCCAGGCAGCCTGCAGAGTTAGAGGGGGCCTGGCGCTGGCAACAGAGAGTGACCTGGCCCCAGCCCACTCCGCTCCACCTCGCCAGCTCCCGGCATTGCTCAGGGGCGGGGGCTTCGGGGAAGGGGTGGAGTGGGGGCAGGGTGGGAAGAGGCAGGGCGGAGCAGGGTTGCTCGCTGCTGTGGGCACCAGGCACCCCACTAGCCCCCCAGGCCACCCTGGACCCCGCGTCCCCCTGAAGCGCAGGGCCCCCCGAAGCGCGGGCCCCGGGGCAGTAGCCCCGGTCCATCCTATGGATGGGACAGATCCACTTGGGCACCACCAAAAATTATACAAACCTGCCACCCATGCTGGGGGACACCACTATTTACCTCTCTCCATTCTGAAAACCGACTATTTATTCCTTTGTTTCGTATCTTTTAATGGGAGTGCCTGACAATGCTCTCAGGATCATCTAATGATCCTTAATTTAATTGAATGACAAGCCTTTTGTTCTCTTAATCACCCTGCCTCTGTTTATAAACAAACTCCCAGGCCCAAGGGCAGAAGCTAGGAGCAGCACAGGAATTCCCACATTCCACACTCAAGCTGTGCTGCAGTTAGGAGCTCTGTTTTGGGCTAGGACATACACTGGGAGCAGACCTCTGGTCCGAAACACGCCCCCTGCCCCACCTAAATCTTGCCCCTGGTTGTTTTCCTCCTGGGCATTCCCCTTTCTCACCATAGTTCTGTCATGGGGGAGGAGGGGTCTGTCCTTTTAGTGACTCAGCCCTCCAGCCAGGTCACACATTGAAGTCCACCCCTGTGAGGGTGCACATAAGGAGTCTAATAATGTGGAAGTCTTCAAAAGATAGCAAGGGTTTCAGAGCTTCCCCCTAGGGTCAGGGTCTTAGGGTCTGGACCCTTGCACCTTCAGGATCTTTCCCAACTAGTTTCCCCACCAACAGATAGACTTCTGTCATTACCATCTCTTTAGGGATTGGTAAGGGAGCCGTGGCCCGCCCTCTTCACTGGGCTCCGATCCAGGGCTCAATGGTAGACAGTGAAGACCTGCGCTCTGCAGTGCCATGCAGCTGCCTCCCTGGATTGCTTCCTACCATTGTCCCCTCTTCCCACAGTAAAGTAAAGAACACAAAAACATAGATCTGCTCTCATCCACTGGCTGCCTCCCTCTGAGCTGCTCTGTTTCCCTTTTTAAGCTCTGCCTCCAGCTTGTGCAGGCTCTGGAGAAGCAGCAAGGCTGGGTCACCTGAGGAGCCCAGAGCTGCTCCTTAACCCTTCTTCTCCAGTGTGGGATTTGTATACCCCATCACAGTGCTTTTTAAGAACACTGAACAGTGTCTGGCAAGACTCCTAGAAATGGCATCTCTAAAGTACTTTGAAGTGTGGGTATCTATACTAGTGAGGCAACTGAAATCCTTACTGCTCAGTGTTATCAGACTACTTCGGCATCATCTCACAGCCTTCCCAGACGTTAAACAATTTTAAAGATACAGTGTTGCTCAAACCCCTCAACAGATCTGTAAGGAGAGTTATTTCATTTATAATTCATTTCATCGCATGTCATTCCCTGTCAAGACCAGTCTATGCTTTACAGCAGAGTCTATAAAAAGGCTTCTGTAAAGGTCAAAGAAAGGTTGTATGTTATGTATCATGACATCTGAGGTAAATCCTCCACTCAGCAAGGAGTTTTTCAAGACAGCATTTATATTTTTCTCTTTTCCACACTTATGACCAGAGTAGCACTGTGTGGTCAGCTCTGTGCTGCTGAACAAGTGCCTAAGATGTCAGCCATAATTTCCACACACAGCTCAGATATCGTGCCAGTCAGACAGCGTGCCCCTGTCTGCTTCAGAGACACACAGAAATCGTGTCCCCAACATAAGCTAAATGCTACCCAGTGGAACTATTTCAAAAATTAATTTGACCTCTGATGCTAGCCCTAGAATCGTGGCCTCTTCTTCATATTAACTGTTTCAGAGGAGAAAGGCTTCTAATATAACAGAAGCACCATCAGCTGTACTTATCGCTTACAAACCTAGGGTCACACAACTGTCTTCCATACCTGCATCAGCTCATCAGGGGGAAATTCCCTCCACCTGCCTCTGCTCACAGGGGGACACCCCCACTTTACTTCCTCAACCCCCCCAGCCCCTCAACCCAAGGCAACCCACCTGTGATTCAACCAACTGCATCAGTGGAGTGCTTATTTTTTGACAACTGGGCCTTGAACTGTTATTAAATTGTCCTTCTCATCCTTTATCTTGTTCTTTTATCAGGTTCCTCAGGGAGTTATCCCATGCTGGTTTTGATCACAGCTATCTTGTCCCCATTGATAGGTTCCTGTCTCATCTTTACAGTCATCAATCTGCCCTCCTCTGACATTTCAGTAGGGGTGTGTTACAGCCTCCTGTCACCCTTGCATCTGTCTCCGGTTCCTCCCTAGGTTCAGTGATAGCCTTCACACTTATTTTTTAACACACACATTCCTCATTCACACACAAAACAGAATTAATTTACATAGAATATTTTGAACAGGAACATCAAGTTGCAATGCAAAAGAAAACAATACTGGCATTGTTTTACTTATTTTAAAATGCTAAACCTACAACAAAATGATGACCCTCAAAGTCTGTTACTGCCTTGAAACCAGTCCAGACATAAAGAAATTCTGGCTGATGCATCTCTACCAATGGCATATTAGGCCATTCCTTTCTGCTATTCAGAAAGGGTGGCTGGCAGGATATGGTCAAATCATACATCAATACATTTAATACGTGCTACATTATTATCTCATTATTCTTTATCCTTCATTCTAAATCATACAAAATACAAACAAAATCCAACTACTACAAAAGTATGCCATAATCACACAATTCCCAGGAGTATTTATTTCATTAAAATATTAAAGCAGTCTCTAACCGTATCCAAATTGGATTCTGGAGGATCTGTAGCAAGCCTCAAGCACTATCCCAGTGGTGCCTCTGTTACCTTTCTTCCCAAAGTGATTTTGACCCAAACAGATTACGTTTTAGCCATTCCATCACTTCTAATTTCCTCACAGACTACCTCACCATGAATATACATTACTCCACCACTTTTACCTTTATTTCTGTCTTTTCTGAAGAACACAGACCACTCAATACCTATGTTGCAGTCATGACTACTATTCCACTATATTTCTGTTATTCCTATATCTGGTTTCACTTCCTGCACCAGCAGTTCTAGTTCCTCCATTTTTTTACCCAGGCTCCTTGCACTGGCTTACAGACATCTTAATTGTCTCTGTTCAGCTTTGCTCAGACTCCTTGACAATTAGGCACAGTCATTCTACTGCCAGTATCACCTACGTGTTAGTACCAATACCAATGACATTATCTTACCTCTTAGATTCATAGATATTAAGGTCAGAAGGGACCATTCTGATCATCTAGTCTGACCTCCTGCACAATGCAGGTCACAGAATCTCACCCACCCGCTCCTGCGATAAACCTCTCACCTATGTCTGAGCTACTGAAGTCCTCAAATCATGGTTTAAAGACTTCAAGGAGCAGAGAATCCTCCAGCAAGTGACCCATTCCCCATGCTACAGAGGAAGGTGAAAAATCTCCAGGGCCTCTTCCAATCTGCCCTGGAGGAAAATTCCTTCCCGACCACAAATATGGCGATCAGCTGAACGCTGAGCATATGGGCAAAAGTCACCAGCCAGATACCCAGGAAAGAATTCTCTGTAGTAACTCAGATCCCACCCCATCTAACATCCCATCACAGGCCATTGGGCCTATTTACCATGAATATTTAAAGATCAATTAATTGCCAAAAGTTATCCCATCATGCCATCTCCTCCATAAACTTATTGAGTTTAATCTTGAAGTCAGATAGGTCTTTTGCCCCCACTGCTTTCCTTGGAAGGCTATTCTAAAACTTCACTCCTCTGATGGTTAGAAACCTTCATCTAATTTCAAGTCTAGACTTCCCGATGACCAGTTTATATCCATTTGTTCTTGTGTCCACGTTGGTACTGAGCTTAAATAATTCCTCTCCTTCTCCGGTATTTATCCCTCTGATATATTTATAGATAGCAATCATATCTCCCCTCAACCTTCTTTTGGTTAGGCTAAACAAACCAAGATCCTTGAGTCTCCTGGCATAAGACAGGTTTTCCATTCCTCGGATCATCCTAGCAGCCCTTCTCTGTACCTGTTCCAGTTTGAATTCATCCTTCTTAAAGATGGGAGACCAGAACTGCACACAGTATGCACCAGAACTGCATCCAGATGAGGTCTCACCAGTGCCTTGTATAATGATACTAACACCTCCTTATCTCTACTGGAAATACCTCGCCTGATGCATCCCAAGACCGCATTAGCTTTTTTCATGGCCATATCACATTGGCAACTCATAGTCATCCTGTGATCAACCAATACTCCAAGGTCCTTCTCCTCCTCCGTTACTTCTAATTGATGTGTCCCCAGTTTATAACTAAAATTCCCTAAATGCATGGCCTTACACTTCTCACCATTAAATTTCATCCTATTACTATTACTCCAGTTTACAAGGTCATCCAGATCTTCCTGTATGATATCCCGGTCTCTCTCTAAATTGGCAATACCTCCCAGCTTTGTCTCGTCCCCAAACTTTATTAGCACACTCCCACTTTTTGTGCCAAGGCCAGTAATAAAAAGATTAAATAAGATTGGTCCCAAAACTGATCCCTGAGGAACTTCACTGGGAACCTCCCTCCAGCCTGACAGTTCACCTTTCAGTATGACCCGCTGTAGTCTCCCTGTTAACCAATTCCTTATCCACCTTTCAATTTTCATATTGATCCCCATCTTTTCCAATTTAACTGATAATTCCCCATGTGGCAGGGTATCAAATGCCTTACTGAAATCTAGGTAAATTAGATCCACTGCATTTCCTTTGTCTGAAAAATCTGTTACTTTCTCAAAGAGGTAGCTCAGGTTGGTTTGGCACGATCCACCTTTTGGAAAACCGTGTTGTATTTTGTCCCATTTTGTCCTTAACTACTTTCTCCTTCAAAATTTTTTCCAAGACCTTGCATACTACAGATGTCAAACTAACAGGCCTGTAGTTACCCGGATCACTTTTTTTTTTCCTTTCTTAAAAATAGGAACTATGTTAGGAATTCTCCAATCATATGGTACAACCCCTGAGTTTACAGATTCATTCAAAATTCTTGCTAATGGGCTTGCAATTTCGTGTGCCAATTCCTTTAATATTCTTGGATGAAGATTATCTGGGCCCCCCGATTTAGTCCCATTAAGCTGTTCAAGTTTCGCTTCTACCTCAAATATGGTAATATCTACCTCCATATCCTCATTCCCATTTGTCATGCTACCATTATCCCTAAGATCCTCATTAGCCTTATTAAAGACTTAGGCAAAGTATTTGTTTAGATATTGGGCCATGCCTAGATTATCCTTAACCTCCACTCCATTCTCAGTGTTTAGCGGTCCCACTTCTTTCTTTTTCTTCTTATTTATATGGCTGTAGAACCTTTTATTATTGGTTTTCATTCCCTTTGCAAGGTCCAACTCTACTTGACTTTTAGCCTGTCTCACTTTATCCCTACATGTTCTGACCTCAATAAGGTAGCTTTCCTTGCTGATCCCTCCCTTCTTCCACTCCCTGTATGCTTTCTGCTTTTTCTTAATCACCTCTCTGAGATGCTTGCTCATCCAGCTTGGTCTACAACTCCTGCCTATGAATTTTTTCCCCTTTCTTGGGCTGCAGGCTTCCAATAGCTTCTGCAGCTTTGACTTAAAGTAATCCCAGGCCTCCTCTGCCTTTAGATCCACAAATTCTTCAGTCCAATCCACTTCCCGAATGAATTTCTTTAATTTTTGAAAGTCAGCCCTTTTGAAATCAAAAACCCTAGTCGCAGATTTATTTTTGTTTATCCTTCTGTTCAGTTTGAACTGCATTAGCTCATGATCACTTGAACCAAGATTGTCCCCTACAACCATGTCTTCTATGAAGTCCTCACTACTCGCCAAAACCAAATCTAAAATGGCATCCCCTCTAGTCGGTTCAGCAACTACTTGATGAAGGAATCCATTAGCTATCGCATCTAGGAAAATCTGAGCCCTATTATTATTACTAGCACTCGTCCTCCAGTCTACATCTGGGAAGTTAGTCTCCCATGATCACGCAGTTTCCATTAGTATTTACTTCATTAAAAACATCAGAGGGCTCTATACATATCCAAATTAGATCCTGGCGGTCTATAGCACACCCCAAGCATCCGATGTAGTGAGCTGTAGCTCACGAAAGCTTATGCTCAAATAAATTGGTTAGTCTCTAAGGTGCCACAAGTACTCCTTTTCTTTTTTCTCTGAAACCTATCACAGGGGAGGCTCTAGTAGTTTTCTTCCCCAATGTGATTTTTGCCCAGACAGACTCTGTCTTATACATTCTACCTCCTCATTGATATACAGTGCTACTCCACCACCTTTACCTTTATTTCTGTCTTTCCTAAACAGCACATACCCTTCAATAGCTGTAGTCCAGTCATGACTACTATTCCACCATGTTTATGTTATCCCTATAACATCTGGTTTCACTTCCTGCACCAGTAGCTCTAGTTCTTCCATTTTGTTACCTAGGCTCCTCGCATTGGTGTACAAACATCTTAATTTTTGCTGTTTGGCCTCGCTCACATTCTGTACCCGATTAGGCATGGTCATTCTACAGCCAGTATGACCTATTAGACTGGTATCCACACTGCCCTTCCTCCTTATGTCCATTCTCCTACCCACGGCTGTATCCTTTCTTACTTTGTTTTGTTCCCTCTCAATGCTCAAATACGGCGTGGAGATTATCTGGACATCTCCCAACCATCTCCCCCAAATTCCTAGTTTAAAGCTCTCTTAATCAGTTGTGCCAGCCTCCATCCTAGAAGTCTATTTCCTTCCCTACTCAGATGAAGTCCATCCAGAGAGAACTGTCCTCTGTCCATGAATGCCTCCCAGGGGCCATACATCCCAAAGCCCTCCTTATAGTACCACTGCCTAAGCCATCTGTTGATAGTCATAATCTTGTCACACCTTTTTTGCCATTCTCTAGGGACAGGCAGAATCCCACTAAAGATCACCTGAGCCTCTGTTTCCTTAAGCATCTTCCCCAGCCTAGCATAGTCTCCCTTGATACGTTCCAGCGAGAATCTAGCCGTATCATTTGTTCCCACATGAAGGATAATTAAGGGATTCTTTCCGGCTCCCTTTAGGATCCTTTTCAACCTCAGGTCTACATCCCATATCTTAGCACCTGGAAGACAGCACACCCTTCTATTCTCTGGATCAGCTCTGGTTACAGGCCTGTCTATTCTTCTCAGTAAAGAGTCCCCGATCACGTAGACCTGCCTTTTCCTGGTGACTGTGCTATTCTCCCGTCTATCCCCTGTTCCCTCTGGGTGCAAGTTCTTTCTATTCCTATTCTCCCTTGTAATCCTCTTCAACCCATCCTGTATCTTACTGGGACTCATATTTGGTGTAGTCTCCATTGACTCTTCCCCTTTTCCTATAGGACTAGCCACTCTTCTCTTCTTCCTTGCCCTTCCACCTTCAGTGACCACCTGCTGAGCCCCTTCTTCATTTTCCAACTCTGCAAACCTATTCTTGAGCTCTATTTCTCCTTCACTAGCCCATCTTTTCCTCTGCCTGGTTCTTTTAGCATGGTTCTGCATGCTTCCACTGTCCACTTTCCTCACCCAGCAGTCTCCCCTCAGAATTCCTCAGTCCTGCTTCCATCTGCAAGTCTGAGCGTTTCCCTTCAGCTACCTCATGTCTTTGCTCCATAATCTGCTCAAACCCCCTTCTAAATTCAACCAGACTTTCCACCTGCATCTCCAATCCTCGGATTTTTTCCTCCATCAGCTCTATCAGACGGCATTTCATGCAGACAAAACTCTTACCAGGTACCCCTTCCAGGATCATCTACATACCGCAGTTTCCACATCCAGTCATCCTCATTGTGTCTTCCACTACATGGGTCACGCCCACTGCTGCCTCTGTATCTGACATAGCCTTCCCACCTAAATCCTGTTAATCTGGGAAACACAAACCACACCAAAACACCACCACCCACAGCAAAAACAAACCCCAAACAAGCACAACAAGACAAACTCCCACTGAAACTCCCCTGTTTTTACAGCTCTGTTCACTAGCTCCTGTGCCGCTACAGCTGTCTTGATGTCCATTCTCCTACCCTCCATCCTTATCATCACTATGCAAGTGTGAAATTAGGCCTTTTGTATGAAGAGAATCTGTTTTTATTCCCTCTAGAACTATTTTATCCTAAATCATTTAACCAAGGCAGGTGGTAATGCATACCAATACTAATTTATTTATACGCAGTGGAATACAGAAATTAGAGTCAAAATCCCTCTAAAGCATTTACACATTTTAAAAATGTTCCTTTGTTAAACAACTGGCCCATTTGGTAGCATCCTTACACTTCAAAATGGATTTCAAAACCTCAGCAACAGCTGTATAAAATACAGTACTCAACTGTTTTCCCATCCAACTTAATGAAGATAAAATATTATCTTTTTTTTAAAGGCCTGCTTTATCTCCCACCAAACCATCATTCCCACATAAAATAAAGTTGGCACTTCATTTGTTTTCTTAAGTTTCCAGTTATAGAAACATAACTGGTCTAAATGTGAAGGGATTTCCTCTCAATTATTTGTTTTCCTGCCTTGTTTGACTTATAATTTATATACTGCAATTCTAAAGTGGTTAAATACCTCAGTCACAGTGCACTTTAGAGATTTTCCATCTAGTATTTCAGCTCTTGCATCGCTACTTCTAGAAGATGGGTGCATAAACACATCTACTTGCTCCCCCCTCTGCCCCTATGTATATATATCTTACAGCCACACACCACTTAAAATATCACTTCAGTGGTAGTTGATCTGAGGTAAGGGAAGGCCACCAGTTGTTCAACAGATGACAGCAATTCTACACAATAGTGTAGGACAAGAAGTGAAGAATACCAAAAGCCTGTTAAAACTTTGGAGGAAGTGTCACGTCAGTAGCATTCAATCCCGTGACCACACTTTCTTGTGCAAAAGTGCCATGCATTCACTTTGAAATCTCAATGTTCTTTTAACTTAGTAAAATCTAATATTTTTTTAAATTCTTAAAAATTGAATAAACAATGTAGAACCACACTTATGTAGAACCACACTGATCCCCCACATGGGCCATCAGCAGGATTGGGATCATTGTATGGAGTTCCCTACCATTTGCATCTATAGAGTAACTGATGGCAGTAGAAGGCTGTTATCTATGTAGATCTGTCACTACAGGTGGATGGAGACACGTGCTTTGCCAGTGGATTTCATAGTTATTTCCTAAACAGCAAAAGAATGTTGACATCCACAACTCCTGGGTTCAGTTACAAGTTCTAAAGGGGAATGTTCTTTAGTGGTTAGAGACCCTTCTGCTCCTGTCTCCCCCGCCCCACACACACCCTCTCCCTATCCTGTTCTGCTCCTATGCCCCACTCCCCAGCTCCTGTCCTGTCCCTATCCCCTCTCTTGCTGCTATCCTCCCAGCTCTTTCCTGTCCCTCTCCCAGCCCACCCACACTTCTAGTCTCCCTCCATAGTTCCTGCCCTTGTCCCCCTCCCCCCTTGATTCTTTCCCCCTTCACACCCATTTTGCTCCTGCCCCTCTCCCCTCCTTTTTCTATCCCCACCTGTCTTCTGTTTGCCTATGCTCCTCTCCCCCTGAGATCCTGCCCTTGTCCCTCTCCCCTCATAACCACCCGTTCTTTACCTTTCCACATTTGAGTCAGGGTGCCTTCTCCACTTAATCCACACTGCTTAGACAACAGCAGGAGGAGCACTGAGAGCACAAAAGAGACAATCTACCTGTTCTCAGTTCTAGTGCCCAGTGCTATAGTGTTCCCCAGTTACTGAGAGACAATTGCAGGGAAAGTCCTGCTCTGCCCCTGTATTCCTGGGCTGGAGCATGCTCTGTTGTTGTGTGGGGATGGGGCATGTACAGTCTGGTTGGAATGGAGGAGCTCTGCGGAGATGGAGCATGCTCTGTATGGACAGACTATTCAGAGAATTTAGCTGCCAAACTCTAACAAGTCTCTACTGACCATGTGCAAACTGAGCATTTTGGAGAATAACAACTTGGCCAAATTGGGCAAATTTTCACAGGGATGGCAAAAGGCACATCCCTGATGCCAGAGTAGGCCCCTGCCAAATTTCAAGTTCCTGCTCCAAAATATTTGGGCACTAAATCTTCTCAATCAAATGATTATAAGATTTTTTTTTTAAACATAGGCAAAAATATATATTTTCCTTAATTTTATTTTCAGAAACAGCTAAACCATTTTAACCAAAACTCCAACTCCTGTGCCCTTTGCCCATCAAATTCATCCTGAGGAAGACACTCAGCATGGAAAATTTCACCCTGAACAGTTAAAATTTAGTAAAGTTATAAGCAACGGAGAACAGGGTCTGACAATGGGAATTATCAGGAAATATTAACAATAAGCATCAGAACCTGCACAACCTGTTATAATGTATGCATATGACTATACATACATTATGGTGTATAAAGGACTTTTGAATACTGTATCAGTGTAAAAAATTAAAATAGTCATATAATATCATCTAATTCTAACTGTGTTTTACATCCCTTTAACTATCATTTAGATTCCTTATTTTATGCAGTTGATAGATTTTGAATGATAGTTGTGCTTTTCCCAGATTTATATCTTGTATCTACTCTACTTTTTCCTTTATAAAAAGATTCTAAACATATTTTAGTGCATATTACTTTGCTATGTCACCTTTCGTATTATTAATGTGGTATTAATGATTATTTCTTGGGGCCATATGTAGTCCTAGTGCAAGCAGATGCAACTCCCAATGGATTCTCTGTATGTGCCCATTTATGTCTAGACTTAATATGTGCAACTTCTGAACAAAAGACCAAAGATGGAGCTTGAAAAGGAGATGGGGCATGTGAACACAGAAGGATTAAAGTAGGGCAATTGGAAGACATGATGTTGCTGAAGATGGCAGTGATCATTTTATGGAAGAAATCAGGAAATTCCTCACACTTGTAGGTAGAAAATGGCATGGAGAAAAAGGAGTGGAGAGAAAAGAGTATAGTGTGTTAAGAGTCAATCCTGCTACATGTAAGTAATCCTTACTCATGTGAGTAACAACATTGATTTCATTGGGATTACTCATTGAGTAAGGATTGCTCATGTGGTTGAGGTTTGCAGAATCGAGCTGTGTCCTAAGGTTTCTCCAGCCTGCAATGCTTGCCACCACCTCCCATGTACAAATACAGCCCCAAAATAAAGTTCTCCCCTTCCTAATATAACACAGTCCCAAGTTTACCAGAAATTTCAGTGGTAGCTTCTAAACCACCCAGTCCACATTTTTCTGCATTCAGAGCAGACGGTCTTTTTTCTTTCTCTTCTTCTTTAGTACATAAAGCATCTGGATTTTATTAACTGATGAGGTTTAGCCATCTTGATTGTCCAGGCACTTAACCCTTTTCTGTCTGGATCCTGAATCCTACAGACAAACATGGGACAGGGATCTTTTTTGGGTCTGATTCTTCTTGTGTGGGCACAGAACTCCCTGGGATCCCCTGGAAACCCAGAAAGGGTTGTGCACAGAATGTAAAAAAGCACAGGCTGTAAAAAAGAAGCAAAAAAGTCACCAGCACCAGAGCTCTGTTTTGCATCCAAACCTTGCAAAATAATGAATTTCACGTGATTTCACTGCAAAATATGCCCAAGTTCACTCAGGAATCTGTGAACCATAGTGACCCTTTCAACAAATGTAGTCCAGATTTCAGGCATGTCAAGAAACTTAAGACCAAACAAGTTTCACATAATTTTGGATTTCTTGGCAAACATGTGGCCCTGTTTCAAGTGGTAATTTTTAAATTATGGCTCACACTGGCAGCTAGAGGCATAATACTATATAACTGGGTTCAAAAAAGAATTAGATAAGTTCATAAAGTATAAATCCATCAATGGCAATTAGTCAAGATAGTCAGGGATACAATCTCATGCTCCAGGTCTCCCTAAACCTCCAACTACCAGAATATAGGATCGGATGACAGGGAACGGATCACTCAATAATTGTCCTGTTCTGTTCATTCCCTCTGACACATCTGGCATTGGCCACTGTCAGAAGACAGGAAATTGGGCTAGATGGACTACTGATCTGACCCAGTATTGCCATTCTTCCATCTTACCAAACCTCACCCTTTGTGTTGGGCATATTGGTACTCCTAAGAACTTCCCCAACTTTCCAGACACAATTAAAACCAGAAGTCTTTTTGAGGTTTGAAAACTTTGTTAATTTCCACTACTCCTTATTATTATTCTAGTTACTATTTTTCTATATACTATCCTGCCACCCACACACTTCTCCTCTTGGCTCCTGCCCCAAAAGTATTCATTACTGGAAATCTCACAACAAAGTCTGATCTCATGAGATTTCTAGGGCAGTTTAAGAGGTTCAAACAGTTCAGAGATGCCTTGCATATACATCCAAAATTCTGGTTGCTGATCAAAACTGAAATAGACCTCTATGCTTTCTGGTGGTCACCCTTCATTATGTAGCATTCCCAACAGATGCTCCATACTGAGTCTGGGAAGATTTCCCAATCTTGTTGTGGATATATGGAGGCAAATGTTTAAAAGCTGGCCTCAAGCCTGCTTCTGCAAAATGTGCATATATACCCACTGTACTACAAAATGATACATTTGCACATGGGTAGCTGAGCAAAGTAATGCAGATTATTAGGGACACAAAGAATTCATGCACAAGGCTGGGGAGCAACTTTAAGGGCCAGTTTGAAAATGTTGCTTCACCTACCAGTTATCCATGATTCCTCAATGTATCAGTCAGTGTCTTTTGAGGAGGCTGAGATTATGCTAGTACAGCTTGACCACAACACTAACAATGAGGTGTAAAATTTAGGCATTATGGCAACCAGCTGATTATGTGCAAAAGATGGACTTACCATCAACTCTAATGGGTTTTTGTCGGTCATTGTTAGCTGTGAGGTTTTGTTCAGCTTTGTTATTAACAAAGATGAGTTCTTTGCCTTCCAAGTAAATACTTTTATCAGGAAAAAGGGCCCCTTTCCAATGTTAAAGTGCTCTTTTTAAGAGGCAACACAATTATCTGTGAATTAAAGGTAGTCTCCTATGACTAATGAATAAATTGAGGTGGCCCTTATTTGTTGTAAAGATTTATTGTGTGTTGGGGCTTTTTTATCTCAGAGTTTATAACTACTGTTGATTGTTTGTTTTCTTAGTGGTTTGGAGATCCTCTAAAAACAGCTATCAATTTTTAATGCATCCTTGACATACAAAATCTCCACACAACAACTTAAATTGAAATTGAAACTGCCCTGGAGTAGGCTTGCCTAAGCTAAGAAATCTCTGGTTAGAGAAAGAGGCTTATGCAACACATGGATGTAATACTGTACTTCAGTGAATTTTATATAACATGTTCTACAATATATGCAACTATTAAGGAAAACAGTTGATATTCTAAGCAAACTGATGCAAAATGCTTTACTTAAAATGGACTATAATAATAGAATCATAGGTCTGGAAGGGACCTCAAGAAGTTCTTTGATAATCAAACCTAACACTAAATGAAAAATATGTATTCTTCTGATCATCACATAAGAAACCTATGGAACTATCATATCGAATTCTATAGCTGGCATATAAATCTGTAGAACACTTTTATAGAGTGGTTTTAAAAGGACACCTATTGAAATGTTATCTTTTGCTATTAAATGGTACAGGAGTTTAGAAAGTGATGCTGCTGTATAGCAACCAGGAATATAAAGGCTTGATCCTGCACCACTGAAGACAATGGGAGTTTTGCCATTGACTTCAGTAGGAGCAGGGCTATAATCCCAGACTAAAACTTTCAAGCTTGTGTGCCTAGAAGTAAGCCCCTAATTCTATATTTAATCACCTAGGTTAAAAATGGTACGATTTTCAAAGTTCCTGAGAATCCACAGCTCCCACTGACTTCAAGAAATGCAATGCTGTAAGTGGAGTATCACACATTTTGCTTATAAATATTCTTCATTGCTGGTATATACTGCACATATTCATGTTTTATGGTGATCTGGGATTTCTCGAATGACTAGCAATTAGCACTCATCTTTTGCATCAGCTGATCACAATAACACCCAAAGAAGTTGTCAAACATTGATAACAAGAATGAATCTTTTTGATAAATGTATTTGTTTGGGGCGGGGGGAACAAGTCAAAGAAAAAAACACAGAGAATTAAGTGAGTTAATCTCCTGTAACTATAGGCTTAAATACATTTGGATAATTATTTGAGATTACAAGATGTTAGTATTTAAAGTACTCATTTGAGTCCTGTTACCATAGTATCTGAGCACTCTTACCCCATTTTACAGATAGGGAACTGAGGCAACAAGAGCCCCACTGACTTGCTCAAGGTCACGCAGGAGAAACATTGCAGAGCAGATTATTGAACCTGTAACTCCCAAGCTAGCTCTCTAACCACCAGACCACTTTTCTTCTGCTTGAATAGTATATCCATGTCATGGAAAAATCATTGCCTCCTGCAATTTACAGTCTTTATTCAGGCAACCCACATCTATGTCTGCAATGGTTCTGCAGGCCTCCTTCCCCCCGTCCTTCCAACAATGAACAAACCAAAACCAGACAGCTACACATTTCCTTGTTTAACTATCTGCCCATTCCCCTTAATGGCTAGTTTATTATAAGTTCTTACTACACACCTTACAAAACCAAACAATAATTAGTAATGCAAATCAAATTGAAAATATTAAAACAAACAGGCACTCAGTCACTATTTCACTATATAATCTTCCAAATATGTAGGTGGACATTTCCCACATACAGAACACCTCAATTCAACCTCTGCAAAAGGTAACTCCACCATCACTAACTTCTGGTTCAAACCTGTCATTATGCGATATGTATCAAAGCCGTCTCCTCCATGAGTTCTATTCAGAATAGCTGCTCTTGTGTCAGGCTGCTGCCTGCCCAGACTTCCAGAAACTAGTGCTGAACCTAAACAGGGCATTCTTCAGTGGCAATTCCATTGTTGCTATACTCACATTTTCAGAGTTTACCACAATCCTTTTTCTCAATTGATCCATGTCAGCACACAGCCTTGCCATCCCCCAGAATTACCATGTAGGAGATTAGTCCTGTAATATCTTGAATGATAGTTGGGATCAGGACCAAAATTTTAGTATAGACAGCTTCTCCAACAGTTAAACTATGTTCTTTAGCATATTTATCGAGTTGGTGCTTTGGCTTCAGTTGTTTTTGCTGTATTTTTCCCATTAAGTAGGGATGCATATAGTCTAACCTTGACCTTAGTTTCCTTCCAATTAACATTTCTGCTGAGGACAGGCCAGTGGTAGACTTCTGACAATTAAACAGGTAATAAGATACCTGGTGGTACTATAGATATGAAAGTACTCTCATTAAATGACTGAATTGCCAATTCAACTAATCCATTTGATGATAGAATGTAGGGTGCCGATGTAACATGTTGAATGCTGTTTTGCTTTCTAAATCTTTGGAATTCTGTGCTAATAAAAGAATGTCCGTTATTTGATACAAACATTTCAGATAAACCCTGGGTACTAAAACTAGTCCTTAGTTCTTCTATGGTGGCTTCACTAGAGGATGTATTCATTGGATAGATATCTACCCATTTGAAATGTGCATGCACCAGTACTAAAATGTTTTTCTCAGAAATGGTCCAGGATAATCAATCTGTTCTCTTCTCCAAGGCTTATCTGGTCACTCCCAAAGGTAATGTGGAGCCACAGTAGAAGCTCTGACTCTTTTGACAAATAGAGCAGGATTGCATCTTACTCTTAATATCGGTATCCATCTTTGACCACCATATATAACTCCACGGTTACGCTTTCATTTTAGTCGCACCTGGGTGTGTCATCCATTACTTCACATCCTTGCTTTGGAATGATGACCCATGCTCCCCATAATACACACCCCTCTTACACACTACATTTACTTTGTTGCTTATTATAAGGTGTGAGTTCCTGATCAGATTTGGTCTAGGTCTATCCCCTTAAGCACAAGTCCTGTAATGTTTGCAGGTACTGGATTTTCACCAGCCCATGAGGTTACCTGTAATGCTGTCACTTGAGGTGTATCGAGATAGTTCATAAGTAACACTCTCTTCACTAAAAGAAAAGGAGTACTTGTGGCACCTTAGAGACTAACAAATTTATTTGAGCATAAGCTTTCGTGAGCTACAGCTCACTTCATCGGACACATTCAACTGCCACAAGTACTCCTTTTCTTTTTGCGAATACAGACTAACACAGCTGCTACTCTAGAACTCTCTTCACTTTTGTCTTTTTCATTGGTCTCAGGTAAAGGCAACCAGCTTAAAGCATCTGCATTTCCCAACTTCTTACCAGCTTTGTTTACAATTGTAAAGTCATTGAATCTTAATGTTACTGCCCATCTCTGGATTCTGGGTGATACCATCTGGATTCTGGATTCTGGGTGATACCATCTGTGGCACTGCTTTCATCACGTGAAACAAAGAGATCAGGTGTTTGTGATTGTGGTGGGGAGGCTGCCCCACACAGTGAGAAGAAGAGGTTAAAAGCAGTGCCAGGGAGGCTGCACAGAACCCATGAATCAGGAAAAGGCTTATTGAGCCCACCAACTGAGGGGAGGCTTGCTGGAGCAACCAATCAGGGCCAACGAGGGCCATATATAAAGGGCTGCTCAGCAGAGCACAAGGGAGTCTCTCCCTGGAAGGAAAGGGTGGAGGATTGGCTGCCTGAAGAAGCACCATAGGCAGGGCAGGGGCGTCGGAGTCAGAGTGTGAGGGCGAGCTGCTGGCTGATAACTGCCAGGCTGTGGCCTTACTACAAGGGCTCAGAGGGTGCTAGGGCTATGGGGGAAGTGGCCTAGGGAAAATAGGCAGCAGGTTGGTAGAGGGTAGTAGGTGGCTGCTGGCTATAGGGTCCCTGGGTCGGGATACAGAGTAGCGTGTGGGCCTGGGTCCAGTCCTCCCCTGCCCCAGCTGGCACTCCACCTGCCAATGAGGAGAGTGGCCAGTATCCAGACTGCAGTTGGCCACTGAAGCAAGTGGTAGGACTAAGGACTACCGGTCCCCTGGAAGGGAGGAGATACTGGAATGGGGGCACAGCTGGAGGACCATGCCCAGAAGAGGATCCTGCAGTCTGGGGAGCAGTGCAGGTCCGAAGAGTGGAGACAGCAGTGACGGCAGGAGTGACACCACTAGCTGAAGGCAGACTTGAAGGGCCAAGAGCTAATTCCCAGGATGGCCAGCAGGAGGTGCCGTGGTGGTAAGTCCCACTTTGTCACAGTGATCCATGAAAATTGTAAACTATATATATATATGTTGTGGAACTTTCCCACAACAACAGCTAATCCTTCTCAATCTAGCTGTGAATAATTCTGTTCAACAGAAGACAGAGTCTAGAATACAAATCCAGTTGGTTTCTTTGACCCATCCTGTATCTGGTGAGCTAAAACAACTTCAGTTCCATAAGGAGATGCATCACAAGTCAGTATCAGTTCTTTGTCAGCTTGATAACAGCCCAGGACTTGAGGATTGCAGCAATGGTTTAGAATCCTGAAACACTTGTTCCTGAACCGATTTTTCCATACCCTTTAACCCCCTTTTTAAGTAACATATGCAGAAGCGTTAGAAGTGTTAAGTTTGGCAAAAAAAATTTATTGTAGTAATTTAGGGAGCCTAATTATGTCTTCAGCTCTGAAATATTGTTAATGGCTTTTACTTTCTCTCTCACTGGGTGTAATCCCTTGGCATTCACTTTATATCCCAAGTGTATCACTTCATGTGCCAGGAGGAAACACTGATCCTTTTTAGGCACAGACCTTCAGCTGGTTTAACAGTTCTACTAAATTTTGTAAATGTTCTATGTCTGTGGTACCTAGGATTAGTGTATCCTCTAGCTACATTGCCACATGAGGAATTCTTTCAATCAGTCCCTCCATGGTTTCTGGAAAATAGCAGGGGCTGAGGACACACCAGAAGAACACCTACTTAAACAGTCCATTGTGAGTGGTTTCAGTGAAATACTGCTTGGAATTTTCTTCCATGAATCTGTTGGGAGGCCTGGCTCTAACTTTGTAAACAATTACCCTCCTGCTAATCCTCAGGTTTTGAAATTGGAAACTATTCAAAGTGTGCAACGCTATTTAGTATCAACTTTTAGTCACTACATAGGGGTACAGAGCTATGTGTCTCCAATACTGGCACTGTAGAGGTTCAATAATAGCAGTTGCCTATAGCCATTTTAACTCCTTTTTGTTTCATGGCAGAGTATACAGATCGGGGTTTGAAATAATGAGACATGACATTTGGGTTTATCACAGAATACCAGGGTTGGAAGGGACCTCAGGAGATCATCTAGTCCAACGCCCTGCTCAAAGCAGGGCCAATCCCCAATTTTTGCCCCAGATCCCTGAATGGCCCCCTCAAGGTTTAAACTCACAACCCTGGGTTTAGCAAGCCAATGCTCAAACCACTGAGCTATCCCTCCCACCCTCCTGTCCAGTGTTTACATAGATGTTAGCAGTAGTTACTGATAAAGTGCACAGCTCATCTTTAAATAGTTTCTTGTGTATTTAAAACAGTTCACAGAACTACATCTTCTGGTTTCAAATGATGCACTTTTCTTTTCGAATCCAGTAAAAGGTCAACCAATCATCCTCTACAAAGCAAGTTAGGGCCAAAGCCTGTGACCACTAGCACTGATAAATGTCTTACTCTGCTCTGGTGGCAAACTTTCATATTGGTGGCTCCCAGTATCTTTACTGCTTCTTCAGTGTATGTTAATTTTATCCTATTTTTCTGCAATAGAGGTGGTTCACTATCTTTCTACAAGGTTTCATATGCTTCTTAGCTCACAATAGCTATGCTACATCCTGCATCAAGCTCAAATCATACATTTCTTCATTTACAGACTGCTCAATATGAATGGGACCTACTTTAGGAATATTTGCTTCAGTCTCACTATAGACAGTATGAGGTACTTTGTCACCTTCTGTTTCATTACTTTCCTCCTCAAGTCATGAAGAGTGCCATGGTTGAGAGGCTGCTTTTTTATTTAATCATGGTTTTTGTGTATGCTTTCCTGGTTTTGTCTCAACACATTCTTCAAATGTGCCCCATCAATCTGCAAATGTGACATTTCTCATTTTTAAATCTGTAGCCCAGTCAGGTGTGTTTGCCTCCACAATGAGAACACACTCTGCTAGCTCATTGATTCTCTTTCCCAGGTTTCCTGGCAATTTTGTGCACCATACTTTGTTTCCTGGGTTCTATTTCCAGTTCCCTGGGCCCTTGTGGCTTTCGTTTGCAAATTCTGCAATAGAAACATTGTAGATTTTGTAGCCTGGGCCAGTTTCACAGCTGTTTCAAATGTTAACTGTGGATAATAATCAATAATACCACAAACTAATGCATCTCTTAGCATTTGTGTCAGGGTTACACCACAATTGCAATCTTCCTCAGTGCTGCCACACACTGTCCCGCTGTCTTCCCTTGCTTTCCTTGACTGAGAGTTAAAAGTAAATTGTTCTACTATTTCATTGGCTGTTGGATTGAAATGGTCTCAACAGATTTACTAGCTCATCAAAAGTTTTATCTCCAGACTTTTCCGGGGCTAAAAGTTCTCATTAAACTGCAAGTCTTGGCCCCTACACTGCTGCATATGATAGCTTTCTTCTTACATTCATCTTTCTGTAATATTAGCAGTGAAAAAATGAGACTAGTTTGCATTGTTCTTCCCAAATTTGGTGCTGTGGATTAAGTGGGGAAACAGTCCCAAAGGTTACAGCCATTTCTCTTGTGTTTGTAAGCTTTACATATAACTTCCCAGACCTATTTTTTTCTCTTTTTCGTTCTTGTAAATTCAGCTCCACCTCATCGCTGTGTTATATTATACCAGGTGTACAGCAGCTTCTTTAGCTATTAAGAGTTTTTATTCAGGCAACACACAGTTGTCTGCCTGCAAAGGGTCTACCAGCCCGCCCACTTCCTGCAGCTGCCAACTTGTTTATCTGCCCATTCCCCCTAGCAGCTACTTTATTATACTCACTAACAGTTCATGACTGGGTAAATGGCTCTTATGTCATGAGTGGGAGGTTTGTATATCAGAATGCCGAGCAGGAGACATTATGAGGGCATGTTAGCAACTGTAAGGCTACATCAAAGATATACAAAAGGCATGGTCAGGGCTATGCAAGAGGGGGCAGAATTAAGGTTCTTTGTAGAACCTTACTCTGGTTTCCTTCAGTGGTGTAGATTTTTTCCCTAACTGAAATGCTCTTTTGATGAGCTTAACTCTAACAATAAAATGCTTTATCTTGAAATATTTGATTTGTGGGACTCTATAATTCAAGGGCCCAAGTCTCTTTAAAAGTTGAATATTTTTCTTGTCTGTAAAATGAAATAAAAAGTTTCCTGTAACTTTCCAAAGGTTATGCTGCATATCAGCAAATCATTCCCTGTGGGTGAATGGCTCTGCCCTCCCTAGAACAGCAAAATTCAGGTGCTTTATTTACTCTTCCTAGTACTTGGAACAATGAAAAGCTCTGTTGATAAACATTAAAGAATATGTCCTTGCCTTCAGCCTTTTGTTAGCTCAGTAAAGGTCAAGCAAAGCACATAACTGAGGAAAGCTCCAAAAATAAGAGAAACTAAAGAATAATTTAGCACAAAAGAGGCTATTTATGAACATGAGCATTAATAAGATATCTTTAGTATCAGGCATCAAAAGCTTTTGTGTTTTTACACTTATCAGAGAAACACAGTTACACCCATAAATCCTTTCTACCATAAAGGAGCCAGTACAGTCCTATTACTAACTGCATTGCTACGAAGCCTTTGCCACTTAATTTCAAGTGTTACAGTTCCTCAGAAATAATGGTGAATCCAGATGAAATGGTATCCAAGGCAGGCATGAAGGAAGACAATTTTTTAAAAAAAAATGCTATTCTTGAGCAATAATAATAATACAGAAGCACCTATAGATATTAAGATTAAGCAATTTTTTTGTCATCTGGGCTCTTTCAAATATGATTGTTACTCAAAAAAGTAGAGCCAACTTGACTAAAGGCCAGATTCTATTACCCTTACTCATGTTAATCAGTTCTTTACTCCACAGGCAATCTCCACTGATTTAATGAAGTAAGGTACTAGTCAGAGAGTAAGCAAATTAGAATCTATCCCTTAAGCAAATAACTTCCAGCAAATAATCATGTGCCAGATTCTGCCACTTATCTACTCACAGTACGTAGTAAATTATTTCATGAGTAGCTCCAAGCTAGTGGCAGAGTAAGCTGCTACTCCATGTAAGAGTAGCAGAATTTGGCCCTGTATTTTTTTGGTACTGTATGTGTTTGATATTCATAGTTATAGAGATGTATGTGTGGAGGGAGCTATATTTCATATGTAGTACATAATTAAAACAGATTTTTTTGAAAAACTCTGGGTAACTGCTAAACAAAATTAATGTTTTTCAATTTCCCTGACTTGTTGTTTTCAGGACTATGCAATGTGCAAAGTCAGACCACTTTAGAAGGCAATGCAATAATGTGATAATGACAGAGCCAGACACCCTACCGTTTCTTCTGGAGTAAATCAGTTGCTCTAACTCCATCAGAATCAAGTTAGACGTCTGGTTCCTACAGCCTCTGCATAATCTATACAGTTATTTAACCAAGATTAGATCTTTTTTTTTTCCTTGTAAGGGTGAAAAGCATTAAGAGCCTAAAGTGATTGTGTCTAGTGAGGAGAGGTGTGAAGTTGGACACAATGATGGGAAAAAAAACTTCAAAGCAAACTTGATGCATTTGAAAATGAAGCTTATGCCTTTAAGCTGAATTTAAAAAATATTTCACATGGCCCTGCATTTGGCCTCCCACCCTCCCTTAGTCATCTTTCCCCACCCCACACCACCCCAGCCTGGCTCTTCCCTCCCATCTATTAACCCAAATCTCTCCCCTGGCCATCCTCCCTGTGCTGTTTCTTCTACCTTCTCCCATTCCCTTCCTTCCATCCCTGGGCCACATGCTCCCTTATTTCCCCATCTCCCTTCTCCCCATACCTGTACTGTCTCCATTCACCCTCCTCCATCTCTAAGTTGTCAGCCCCTTCCAACTTCTCCTTCCCCCTCCTTGAGCTGCCTCCTCTTCCACTCCCTCCTACCAACCCTGCTTATGGAGGTCAGCCATTCGCTACAATGTAACAGATGGTGATATCTGCATCCAAGCTGCAAAGGATCAGATTTGTTGATGCAGAATCAGCAGGCTGAGCTGCAGCCAGGGACTGAAAGGATCTCAAAAGCATCAGGAAGTAGGAGGCACTATCAGCCACTAGGGCAACCTACACAAGAAAACCCTGATGGGCTCCACCAGCCTGGATTCTGATCATCCTTTTAGGCAGCAAAGTTACAAAGCTTCAGACATCCCTGCCATAGCCCCTGCAGCAATCAAGAACTTGGAGAAAATGAGCCAAGATAGAGTTGCTCAAATAGATCAGATGATTACAAGTGTGTGCTACCCCCTGCAGGACATGGCAGCATTGGCCATCGGATGCAGCCAGACCTACAGGGATTCAGTGGCTGGCCTGGATGAGTTTGTAGATGCAAGTCTCTGAGGGATCTATCTACTGATGGCCCTCAGTGAGGAAGTGGACAGAGCCATGCAACTAGTGCATGTCCTGGCCTAGCACATTAGGGAGATCAAAGGGACACAGGAAACATTTGAAGCTCTAAGCAAACAGCTGAAGCCATTGGTGTTTGAAATGCTCCCTTGAAGAAAACATCTGGACAGTGAAGTCAGTTTCCTAGTACCAATAAATTAGCTAGAAGGGGGGAAAAATGATTTCTGCACCTCTTCTGTGTGTGCTAAAAGCCCCACTGACAGGCTCTATGAGAGCTGTTTAGAAAGGAGGAGGTGTTATTCATTCAGAGTCAGAATGCATTTCAGCACAGCTGTCCCACACATTGCTTTCCTATACAAGCAAAGTGTTTCATTCCTTTCCAGGTATAATAATGCTGTGTTTGTACTTTATTTTGTAATCACAAATTTCAAAAACTATCCCCTAGAGACGAGCATGTCATGCAAACAACCACAAAGGCTCAAAATTGAAAACACAAAAATAAATACAGAAAACATAATAAAATCTTCTCTGTCCTCAAACACTATATCAAGTAGATTGCCATCCACTCATTTCACCATGCGATTAATTTGATCCTCCAATTAATTTGATCAGACCTTTGGGCACCAAGTTGTTTGTGAACATATAATCCTACTTCCATCCCTCACTTCAGTCTAATGATTCTTTATTTATCCTGAGCCAAACAGCTTCAACAGGAGAGACTGAGGGAGCCCCACATCAGAGTATCCCATAGCTCCATGGTTAGGGCACTTTGCTGCAAGGTGGCAGATCCCTGTTCAAGTTCCTCCTTCCCCTCAGGTCAGGCAGGGACTTGAACTGGGGGTCTCTTACATCCCAGGTGACCACCTTGACTCTGGGGCTAAAAAGTGATGAGGGAGGGCCTCCTCTTCCCCCTCCCAGAGCTGTTTTGCGTGAATTCAGCCAAGGGCTCCAATCCAGTAGGCACTCTCTGATCTGCCTACTGGATCAGGCTCTGCATGCAACTTTTAGGCACTCAAATGCCTAACTTCCCCCTATTTCTGAATCACTCCAAGGCTTACACAGACGATAAGCAGCCAGGCACCTAGATGAAGGCAGCAGTGCACATCCTCATAAACAGGAGCCACCAGAACTTTCACTGCAAAAACTTAGGCACCAAGTGAGTTTATGCGCCCACAAAGGAGTTTTGTGCATCAAGTGGTCCCAAAACTGGGACATAAGTCCTATTTTAGGTGCCTAGGTGTCTAACTCCTTTTCAAGCCAGGATACTGGACTAAATGGTCATTGGTCTGATCCAGTATGACAATTCTAGCTGGTCCACAGGAACATACCAACGGGTCCAAAAAAGACCCCTGTGAAAATAGCAGTGCTTGAATAGCACAAGTTTTACGTATATATCTCTGGCACTATAAAGTTCTGTGAAAGCTCTATCATGCACCCCCACAGTCACATGGCTAAACCACGACAAATTGCTTGTTTCAGTCAAATTGATAAGAGATATTTTTGTCTAGTGTAAGAGGAAGGTGGTGTAGAAGGAAACTCATTCCTCTGGAAGAGATTCCAGCCAGCACAGATGAAGGCATGAAGTGATGGGGCGGGAGTTCTATATGAGGCCTGTTGTGCAGAGTTTCAGCTATTCATGGAAGTGCAAGGGCCGCTCCCTAGAGAGCACAGAGCCCCCAAAGAGGGCATAAAGGGACTGGAAGTAGGTAGAGCCAACACTCTACACCACCATGTGTCAGGATCCCGAACAGAGCAGTGAGGGCCAAGGGTCAGAGCAGGGGAAAACCTGAGGCAGGGAGTAGCCGAGGAGTTCATAGTCCAATTCCAGGCCAGAGTGAATAACAAGGATCGGAGTCCAAGTCAGGTTTCAGAGTCCGAGCCAGGAGGCAAAGTCCAAAGCAAGCTGAGGTGAAGCCAGGAATTCAGGAGCAGTCATTGCAGCTTCAGGAGATCTACACTGTTGTGTAGATGCTTCCTGGCACACCCCTTGAGTTCTGATAGGGCAGGGAGCCAATCAGGAGCCATGAGGCTGTGGTCTGTCAAACCCTTGTGGCAGACCCTCCCATGGTTGTGGGAAGTGGAGCACAAACTGGTTTCTGTTGCTGCTGGGTAGCAGCCTGGATATGCCAGATACTTGATAGATCTGCAGGCCTGGCTTCTAGACTTGTGCTGGGGCCTTATACTTCGTGCCAAAGTATGGTGCTAGCTGACCACACTGAAGAAATATGCCTCACCACTTACAGGGTGTGGCAGCTGTGTGCGTCCTCCCTCATGCCTGGGGAACCTCTGGGAGCCTGAGCAGAATGCCAGTGGTGCTCCCTCTGAGGCAGTGAAGCGCTACACTGAAGTAACACAGGGATGTTCCTAAATGGTACAATCTAGCCCTTAACGTTCAGTGATGCTTTCAAACTTGGCTGTGGTCCAAGGGTTTAGTCCTTCTGAAAGCAACTGGCCTCGCTCTTGTGTAGTTTCCATTCAGTATCTCACCCACAACACGGTGTGAAGGGGCCAGGGTTTTTAATTGACAGGTTTTTCAGCTATTTCAGTTTTGTTAGAACACAAATAATAACTGATTTGCAAATGCGCTGTTAAGAATCAGAGCTGTCTCCTCCAATATGCAGAACCTTCTCTAATGTAAAGCCATGAGGCTGTAGTTTCACTGATTGCTTGGAGTAAAAGAATTGCAGCTTGTCCTGTGTGAAAATCACACAGCCACCAGCAGCAATTCCAAGGGCAAGTGGGGGTTCCTAGGGTCTCACTCCCACTAGCTAGTACAACTTAACGTGTTCAATTATCACCATAGCCAAGTCTATTTCCCCCCACAAGAGCAACTAATTCTGACAGTATTTGGAGTGTCTGTTAGTTCTCTTCACATTCCCTCCTTCCCTCTCTCCTCCCAAGGCTGCCCTATCCATCTGAAAAAAGCCTCTGAGGGGAAAGAATAAATATTGACTTCCTCAGCTCACGTCCCAATATTGGGACAGCCTGTGGAGGGCTGCTGGAAAATCTCACACAACTTTTGTATAAAACTTCTCTACAAGTTTCCCAAGCAGCTGCGTAGCAGTGCCTTCTGTTTAGTATTCAGCCTGAAAGCTGAATGGTGGCAATCGTCCTGGCAGTCTATTCCTGGGTTGCTCCTGTAGCCACCAGCTAGAGCTCAGGTTCTAGTGAGGAGATAATATAGTGGAAAGTTAGGTAGTACCTGCCATCCTTCACATTTTTCTGCCACAGAAGAAAGACTGACAGGAGAAGTTCTGTAATATGTACTTGGTAATGGGTTATGTTGTTTTCCCTGCCCCCCCAAAAAAGCACTCATACTCTAGAAAGCCATGAAAGATAGCTGTTAAGGGAGGGAATATATTCATTTTCCAGAAGAAAACATGAGCTAGCCAAGAACTGAGAAATATTTGCAATAGTCAGAAATGAAATAAATACAATATTTAGTTAAATACAGCATTTTTTACAATGCTAAATAATTTACTACACTGTGTAATATAGTATGAATACAAAATAATGAATCTGTGCAGTGAAAATCAGGATTCTATCACGTATTGAATTGATTACTCAGTGATGTGTTCTGAATACCCAATATATTTACTAAACGTGGTACCACCCCAGGAGGAGCAGAGAAAAGGGCACTTACCATGTACCTTCCTCTCTCCTTCCCTCCTTTTGCAACAGGTCTAGAATCAGTCTCCAAATCTCCCTGTACTTATTCCACCACATGCTGTATTAGAACAGTCTGAGGGGCTGTTCTAACTCATGCCAGCCTGTTATGGTCTCTAGGGACCAGCCACCTAACCAATGATTGATGTAGCATCATGGCCATGCTCCCCTTTACAGTAACTGTAACCCCACCTTCATCTGCTAAGCCAGCAGCAAGGAAGGGTGTGGAGTATGAGCCCCTACATTGGCTGAATCCCCACAGCAGATCATCCTTACATTGGGGTGCCTATTCTATTCTACAGAGATTCTTATGCTTAGCACCCCTAATCTGGATGAGCTTCCTTGAGCCACTCATGATAAGTTTGGTGGGCACATGGTGTACCCACACTCACAGATGCTAACTTTTGTTTTTGCCGACGGGTCCTCTTCCCTGCCCCATTCCCGCTGTGTGAGCGGTGGGCAGAACCTCGGGGGGAAGAGGGCAGGTGGGGCCAGGGCCTCAGGCCAGAGCATGGGCGGGACCTCAGGGGGAAGAGGCTGAATGAGGGAAGGGGTTTGGGGCAGAGCACAGGCAGAGCAGGGGGTGAGCCATGGTCTGGGTGCCATTGCCTATAAAAGATTAATTCAGCCCCGTGGATGCAGCACACCCCCTATTTTTTTCCGGTGGGTACCTGAGCCCCGGAGAACCCATGGAGTCAGCACCTATGCTCACACAGCATCTAAAGATCTGCCTGGGAGGAGGGGAGAAGGCACCTAATATTTCTAACTTCTAGCCCTTAAGGGGTCCGTCACCCTTCTGTAGGCCCAAAGGTTGATAAATATACAGGACTCCAGCTCTGAAGCTTCAAGGATAAGTGAGGGTTAGTCACAGTGGGATATCAGGAAGGGAGAGGCCTGGTTTTGGAAGGACTTATCTAAACCAGTGTGAACCTGGAAAAAGATTCAGGTTTCATACAGTCCATGGTAAAGACTCAGGCTGGTCTTTATTTTACACACACCAGTTTACCCATTGCTAATTTTCAGTCAAATCATTGAATCCTACACACTTTCTGTGCTGTAAATTCAGGTTGCTGGTAAACAAAGGAAAAACAGCCAAAGCCCCTTTTGGAAATTTGTCTTAAAAAGGTAAGACAAACAAGCTTTTATGGAAGTCAAGATTGGTCTCCCCATCCCTCTTCTCCCCTCCCCTCCCCCCAGCACATTTTTATGACTTACTCTCTGGGGTTGTTTTTTTTTTTTTTTCATTATATTTCCTTCTGTAAGAATCAGGATTTAAACAATCCGTGGTTAGTCCCAATCACATGCTTTTGTGAGAAAACCCCTCCACCTGGAATGTTTGGCCTACTCAGCTGTAGCTTTTAAGTTGCTAGCAACACGGTAGCAATATTTGCCAAAATGAGAAGCAATAAGAAACATGAAAGGGTTTGTGAAAGAATGAATTGAGAGACTAGCCTCTGTAACATAAGCACTTGAAAATCAACCTCCTAGTCTGAGATTAGTCCATTGAAAACGCACACTATCACTTTAAGATTCATTACGCAGTTTCTGGAATTTATTCTTTTCTAATTAGGTAAAGTAGAGAATCTAATTCAACCATGATATAGGGCATGAAGCACTGCACATGATATATGGCCAGATCCACACCCACTAAAAGACTCCCACTGACTTCTCTGGGAATTGAATCAGGCCCATATTGTCTTTTCAAAATAATATTAATATTAATAAACATACATTGTGCTAATGCAAGAGAGAACTCAGGTTTATATTGTTCCACAACTTTGTTTCATACTAGAGATGAGGAAGTTTTGTGTAGATCTGGATTAGATTTAGAACAAACTTGAGGCAGAATCATAGCTAAGGATTGAGTTTCAATTGGATAGTGCCAAAATTCCACAAGCTGTTCTTGTGCGATTTTGGCCAGAATGGTGAGCAGCTCATGAGAAATTGTGAGATTTTGGCTGTTTCTAAACTGAATTTAATTTATGCCCATTCTTGTTTTAAATTTGACTGGAAATCAAAATAATAGGGGCAAGTTTGGACATGGGGATTCAAATCCAAACTTCTCTGAAATTGTAAGTTTAGATCTCAGTTTATTTGATCCATCTCTACTCTCTCTATATAAAATATAAACTGTATTTAATATTTATATTATAATAGTTGCCAAAGAACCCAATCAGGATGAGGGCCCCAATGTGTTAGGTGTTATACAACCAATTGTAAAGATATAGTCTCTGCCTCACAAAGCTTATAACCTATATCACTTATACCAATAATGTGAGGTATTAACTATTAATTCACTAGCATCAAAAATTAGGTAAAGCTGAATAACATGGAAACCTATGGGTAGATTTCCTGGAGGAACCACTTGTACAGTAGTCTCTATTCAAAAGTCAACATTTGCCAACAGAAACTATACAGCTATCACTGTGATTCACTTTTCCAAGCATCGGATAACACTGACAACTGTAATGGCAAATACTTTGTACCTCCAATGTGTACTGATGGGGAAACTGGAACCTAACCTCAAGCACCTCTTTGAAAAATGTAGCTTTTGTGTATCCTAGAAAAAGTCAGACTAATACATTGGTATCTTTGTCTTATCTATGGCTATATCAAATACTTTTTAAATGCCTGGGCAAACTGTGCATATAACACAATGCCTGTGTATCCTTAAAACGTATGAGATAGAAATTTTCTGTGTGACACATTCTTCTACTTCCATGAACCCAAACTGAACATTCAATAAACATAATAAGGCAATGAACAGTTCACTAGGGCTCAAAGCCAGTGGGGACTGTCAGGGCCTGACTACTGGCATTTATTTCACAGCAGAAGCTCAACGTCTGCACTTGAGTGTTTTTTGACATTTGGCAAGAACTGGGAAAGAAATAATAAAAGACCCAAGGAATGAAGGCAATAAATATATTAAGGTGAAAGAAACAGCAAAACAATCAAGCTGTAAATACAGTATTACTTATCTGAGACTCCACAATCGCCTTTTCTGCTTGGCTCACACTGAATGTTTATGTTTTAAGCCTCTTTGAGTTGCTGCAGGCCTCAGAACCATGCATTGCTATGAGAACTCCCCCTACATCTACTATAACCCACCCCACAGGAGGGCGTCACTGCGAGCACTGTAGTACTCCGGCCCCTAGATATCTGTCAGCGGCCTGGGTGTACCATTATCTTGAAGGCAAGCACTAACTACTACAGGCCCTCCAAGCATGAGGTTCCACAGACTCTAGTTCTTGGTGGGTTCCCATAAACATTCACACACTTTGAGTAGGAGATGATTCCTTTATTAGCACTGCCAGAAATAAAAGGTGCAAGTGCCCTAGGCCAGCGTTTCCTGAACTGTGGCCCGCCACCACCGGAAAGGGTGCTGGGACAGTCACGAGTGCTGCGCAGTGAGAGGCAGCTGAATGCCCCATCCACGCCATATGCTGCCTCACTGCACTGTGTGTGCTGCGACTCATCAGCGCACTCATTCTGCAGCACACACAGCACACAGCAAATGAGGTGGAAATGGCCAACAGAGGAGGGGCTCTCAGCTGCTGCCATGCCGACACCACAGGCAAGAGGAAGGGAGCCAACTTGACCCAAGCTCAGACAGAGTGGGTTGTCTTGTGACCCAATCCAACCAAAACTTGACCCTTGTAGTTGGGTCACATCTGGTTCTGTTTCGGTGCAGGACTCTATTTCAGATGTCGGGGGGGAGGGGTCACATTAAGTTACAGTGGTTCCCAACCCAGCCCATTTGGGACAGACCAAGCATGTAACAAGGCTACAATGCAACCTCTCCACACTGTCTTCCTGCCTGCAGACCACAGCCCTGTGTCCTGCAATGGCTCCTGCGGGCCCCCTTGCCAGCAACAGGGTTTGTTTCTGGCCCCCTCTCAGGCCCAGCTCGCAGACTGCCTACTAGGTGGCGTTCTTTCCACCGCCAGCTCTCAGGCTGCTGCCTCCAGCTTGTTGTTTCTGCTCTCTTCTGAGCCTGTTCCCCAATGAATTCAGGATATTACTTCCTTTATCTTTCTTTTGGAGAGTACGGATCCCTCTAGCGGGTGGATTATCGATTGGGTTGTAACACGGCTCAGTAATGAGCCCTGAGATTCATCACAATACATCACTGAGTGACACTCTCAGCACAACAGCTTTATGATCTAAAAAGAGTTTGCTACACTAGTTGGCCATTGGCAAACAGCCTCTCGCAGAGATGGTAAATGTAAGGAGACCAAATAATGAAATCTGTGTACTCTAGGATCACAATGAAACAAAGGCATATTTCAGCATAGAATAGGAATACGTTGCCTTTTCTCATCCCCAGAATTAACTACCTACACTAAAAATAACCGAAGGATACAGGCTTCTTAGTGTTCACCTTCTGCTAATGTGCTAAGAGTCTGAAGTTTAAAGATAACAGCACTTTGTGGAATAATCCTAATATACAAATGGTATTGGTCCGGTCAATTATTCCTGGGTATAGGTATGTAGTTTAGAGGTCAGGTGGATAATAAGGTTTCAGAAATCACATTAAAAACTCAGTGCTGTAGAGTGCACTCAGCAGATGTATAAAACTGATCTTTCATTGTAATGGAGCATTTAGAACTGCCAATTGTTATCAAGATCTGGACAGCCAGTAGCAAAGAAAAATGGACTCCCTGATGATGTTCTCAAAGCATGGAACACACTTCTGGACCTGATTCTCCACTCATTTATTAGGAGTAATTCCACTGAAATCAGTGGCATTTCAGTCATGGAAAAATCAGTGTAAAGGGAGAATCAAGGCTTGAAAATGTATTATTTCCAGTTGAAGTCAGCAAGTAGGCTGAAGGTAATATTTTTAATAAGACAGCTTGGTTATTTGAAAGCTTTACATAAGCCTATTAAGAATACAATAGGCCTCAATTTTTCTTAGTAATGAGAAAGTAGTTCATTCTTAAAATAGCAGCATGAAGAGCAAACCATAGAAATACACTTGCTGGAAATTGTCACTTACAACATTTTTCTCAGGCTCATGCTCAGAGATAGGTTTTCTGCAGAACATCACAGCTCCTGAGAACAGGTTGCCAGTGAGCAGACAATGTTTTTCCAGTGTATTTTGCAGAAATCGTTTGCATCAGTCAGAACCTATTTTTTCCCTCATATATCTGGTTTGGAGGTATCTTTCTGTGATGAGTGCTTTTTTTTTTCTTCCTGATTAGGTCTTGTAGGGAGTCTGCTTTGAAATGGCCTACGGTTCCACCAGTTACCTGGCTTTCTGCTCTACCAATTAGGAGTTAGTCACTGCTTTGCTGAGAATCTGAAATCTCTATATCCATAGTTCTTTTCCCCTTTAAACTGATCCTCAGACAATAGCCCACAGATCTACTAGAAACGGTTACTGTGATCAAAATTACAGTGTTCCAATTGTTGGTTCTGTGATGTCTGTTACAAGCATCATTCAAATATCAGTAATGCATGAGACGGTCATTTATAAAGGTCGTCAATTGTTCAGTCATCATAAAGGAGGCTCCTGTTCAAAATGGTTTTGTCCAGCTACCTGTACATATTTCTAGTGGTAAAATTTGAAATAATTTGTAAATAAGGGCCAGATCCAAAGCCCAGTGAAGTCAATGGGAGTATTTCAATTAATTTCAGTGGGCTTTGACTAAATCTGTTATGTTCATGGCATGCACACAGAGATAATAGCTAAAAACATAAAATACTCTTGCAGGAAGCTCATAACATAACACTACTTTATTTCTTAGAATTCTGAATAATAACACACAAGAACCTAAAAACACAAAGAGAGAAAACACACAGCCCCCTAAAACAAAGGCACAATTCAACACACCTTTCTCTAGGCTGTCTGCTGACTGATTGCGGCTAGGCCCAGATTGCATGCTTCCCTGCAGAGCCCAAGTCTGCAAGTAGGACCAGGAGAAAACCCTGACATTTAAAATGGAAGCCTACAATTTTAACACTGTTTTTTCACCACAAAATCCCCTCCACTGAATGATCCAATTTCTGTTCTTAGCTGATACGTGTTATATATACACACAGCATATATTTGACAAATTAGTCTGAGTAATCATGTTGCCGGCATCCAGTGCCAGAGGCAAGCAACAGCAGGTGTTCGTTGCCCGGTGTGCATCACCCAATAAACACAAAGGGGTGGAGAAGCAGAAAAGTTTATTTGGAGCTCCAAAGAAGGTACAGGGAGAAAAGAATCTCAAATCCTGCACACTGAGCAGGCAGAGTCACATACCTTTATACTCCTTATCTCTACTGCATTACACATCAGCCAAGTAAAACTGCTTTGCCTTATATGGGTTACAACAATACTTTTTCCGGCAACCTTTAACAAGAATTTTAGCAATTCAAAACAACAGCACAGCCTGCTTAGCCTTGCGATTAATGAGGCAAATAAGTGGTTATGGCCTTGTAGCTGATTCCTGCCTTTATCCTAACATGGCCCCAGCAAAACCTACACAAAACAGCTCTATCTGCAGCTGCAGCATTATTTTGGGAGTGCAAGGGCTTTCTCAGGCCAGCCAGGACTGAATTCTGTGAAGGGGGGTTGAGAAGGGCACCTCAGTCGGTAGAGCAAAGAGACTTCCTCGACACTCATGGTCTTCCATCCCCTCGACTTAACTAGTGGCCATGCCCTGGGACCCCTGGGATCTGTTGAATGATCCAATTTCTGTTCTTTGCTGATACGTGTTATATATACACACACCATATATTTGACAAAATAGTCTGAGTAACCACATCAGATGTTTCTGTGAGAACCCTGGACTCCAGGGTTTGTTTTTCTTTTGTTCTCTTGTTCTGTTTGTAATTTTTCAGGGTTGCTTTCTCATTTTAATCAAAACTTTCTTTCACTTCTCACTTGGAGTCGCAACTTAGAGACGAGAGTTTTGTTTTGCAAAACAATTTCTCTTTTTTTGTGCTGCATCTCACAGAATTTTCTGATGCTTTCGGCACCACTGAAGACTGTACATCTGAAACTGGTGATTTCAGCAATTTTAACATTTCACACAGACATAGTGTCTGACCCTTGTGCTTATGAACTTGTCTCATGACTAGATTCCTTAACCTTGTTAAGCTCTGCATGGCTGATACACCTGCAAGTGGCACACTGTACATTTATCATTTCCTTTTTGTCCTTCCCTTACAAGACAATATTTGTTTGGCATATGTGCTTTTTCTGAATTTCTTTTGCTTTAGCATAGTGTTCTATCTACTATTATTACTACTTTGGGTCTGAATATTGTTATTACTTACGGTCACATTCTGACACACTTACTCGAGGAGTACCTTATTCTGTTAATACCCCTATTGACTCCAGTAGGCCTATTCAATATGAGAGAGCTTGTCAGAATCAGCAATTTAGGTAGCCCTGGCCCTGGGTTTCAAAGTTCTTTAAGCAATAGCCACGTCAATAAGCAAGTATGTACTGTAGAAAGCTACAAATACAACTTAATATGCAATAGTAAGAAATTTTTATAAGAAACATTTTAGCAACAATGAACAAGAAGTTGAATTTGAAGCCTGCCTTAAAAGGTGGTAACTGGGTTCACAAGACAGACAATAGAAAGAATTACACCAAATGAAAACCATGTGGTTAAAAGCCATAAGGTCACTCCCGTTGACTTCAGTGGGCTTTCAATCAGGCCCATAATGCAGAATGCATGACAGACTGAGTCTTTGGAGACTATTCCACATTCAAATATATCTCACCATTAGGAACTGTTTCTTGATGTACATCCTAAATCTTCCCTGATGATTGTCATCTTGTTATTCCTAATGGTAGCCTCTCTGATCAGCCTAAATCATTTCTCTCCATTCTTGGTGGTTACATCCTTCAAATACATGTAGACTTTTCATGTCCTTCCTTAATCATTGCTTTGTCAACTGTAGATATTCAGCCCTTTCAGTGATTCTTCATAAGGCAATCCCTCCAATCTCTTACTAAAGTATAAGAACCCTAAAAGTTAACAATAAAACCTTACATGGAATCTCCTCTGTCAGCAAGACTTTATGTGGGTCCTAAAAGCAAAGTGATGCTCTACTGGGGGTAACAGCACCAAAATAAGAAAATCATGATGCTGTAAATTCAACTTGCTGGAATAGATGGATTGAATGGATTGCAAAATCTGAAGAGATAACACTGGGAAGCTAGAAAAATCAACACAGCATTCATTTAAATAAGACTTTGTCATGATACTACCAATTAGCACAGACGTTCTCAAACTTTTTCTCAGAAGGATACCAATATAACTTCCTGTTAGACCGGTAGCAAAAATAAGCCTCACTAATCATTGCAACTCTCAGAACTCCACTAGCAACAGCTCCCATGGGGGGAACAGTGATTCAGTAGTCTTAAAACTCAGGAATAAACTCACAAATTCACTCCCTTCTTTGGCCATTCACTTCCCCCTCCCCTGTGAACGTTCATTCTTTTATGAAGTTCAGTGCTGCAATGTCTCTTGCATTCTTCCAGATGCTTCTCCATTGGATGTCGATTACCATTCAGCAGCCAGGGGAAGCTTTCAATCTAGAAAAATGTGTCTGCCATTGTTGAGTCGGGGCTATGTCGTTTACAGCTGCACTACATTTAGATAAGGCTACCAAGCTATGTAAAGAGCTATCTGAAGATTTACTGTAAGAGATGCTTAGTTACTCATTTGCCCCATGTGTACTGTAATGATGAGGAGCTTAGGGTGCTTCAAGCAGAAATCTGAAGACTGCAGAGACAATGGAAGACCACATGACTTCATATAAACGCTGTAACATGAAAGTCCCATAAGTCCACATATTGTAAAGAACTTAGGTCCTTTTTAGCTAGGACCCCTGGTTTTGAATGATGCCAGGGTCACAGCAAATAAGAGAAGTCCCATTGGCTTCACATACTGAAAGTTACAAAACAGCTTATGCAACTTACTGAATCAGAATCTATGTGCATTATAAGGGAGACGGTCAGCTTTACTTTAAAGCGTTAGGTGTTGTCCACTGTCAGAAGCACCTGATGGACCTGAGTCCTGAACTTGATGTAATTGTCTAGTCTGGTTCAGCAAAAGCTATATTCCCATCAATTTATGATTTGTTACGTTTGTTATGTGCAAACCGAATAAAGTCCAAATCAGTAAAATATATATACTTGGTGCTTTAAAAAGATCAGTTTCACAAAGCCAAAAATAACTAAGAAACAAATTATTTGGGAGAAAGAACTTAAACATAAAAATATGAATGACCATTGGAAACTGCTTAAGAGCATTTTACTAGATTCCCGAAAAGCCACAATCAAGAAAGCAAGCCATACTGGTTAAAAAATAACTTGGCTTAGAGGGGAAGTGAAGGTAAATAGATAAAAGAGAAGATGATGGTAATGAAGTTAGCAGCTGTAGAAGATTGAGAAGGGAAGCAAAAGGACACAAGGAGACCTCTATGGCCATCAGACTTAAGGACAAAAAGAAGGATTTTTTTTTAAGCATTCAGAAAAAAAGGAATCCTAATAATGCTATTGGTCTATTACTAGAGGGACATAGTAGAATTCTCAATACTAATGTAAAAAAGGAAGAAGTGTAGATATTTCTGTTCTGTATTTGGGAAAAAGCCAGAAGATTGATTTTTATATTACCATAGTGCCTAGGAGCTCTAGTCCTATGGACCAGGACACTATTGTGCTAGACACTGTCCAAACACAGTCTTTGCCTGAAGGGGCTTACAATCTAAGTTAGAACATTGAAAGGCTTTCCAATTATGTTCAAAAAAACCCTGCATTCAAAAATAAAACAATGTAAAACTTTAGAGCCTACAAGTTCACTCAGTCCTACTTCTTGTTCAGCCAGTCACTCAGATAAGCAAGTTTTACATTTGCAGGAGATAATGCTGCCCGCTTCTTGTTCACAGTGTGACCTGAAACTGAGAACAGGCATCTGAATGGCACCGTAGCCAGTGCACAGGATATTTACATGCCAGATGCGCTAAAGATTCATATTTCCCTTGATGCTTCGACCACCATTCCAGAGGACATGAGTTCATGCTGATGACGGGTTCTGCTTGGTAACGATCCAAAGCAGTGAGGACCAACACATGTTCATTTTCATCATCTGAGTCAGATGCCACCAGCAGAAGGTTGATTTTCTTTTTTGGTGGTTTGGGTTCTGTAGTTTCCACATCAGAGTCTTGCTCTTTTAAGATTTCTGAAAGCATGCACCAAACCTTGTCCCTCAGATTTAGGAAGGCACTTCAGATTCTTAAATCTTGGGTAGAGTGCTGTAGCTATCTTACAAAATTTCACATTGGTACCTTCTTTTTTGTCAACTTTGCAATGAAAGTATTCTTAAAACAAATAATATGTGCTGGGTCATCATCCAAGACTGCTATAACATGAAATATTTGGCAGAATGCAGGTAAAACAACAGGGGACATACAATTCTCCCCCAAGGAGTTCAGTCAGTAATTTAATTAACACATTATTTTTTTAATTAGTGTCATCAGCATGGAAGTATGTCCTCTGGAACAATGGCCAAAGTATGAAGAGGCACATGAATCTTTAGTACATCTGGCATGTAAATCTCTTGTGACACCAGCTACGATAGTGCCATGTGAACACCTGTTCTCACTTTCAGGTGACGTTGTAATTAAGAAGTGGGCAGCATTATCTCCCGTAAATGTAAACAAACTTGTTTCTCTTCGCGATTGGCTGAACAAGAAGTAGGACTGAGTGGACTTTATTTTGTTTTTGAGTGCAGTTATGTAACACATAAATCTACATTTGTAAGTTGCACTTTCATGGTAAAGAGTTTGCACTACAGTACTTGTATGAGGTGAACTGAAAAATATTATTTCTTTTGTTTTGTGCAAATATTTGTAATAAAAATAAAGTGAGCACCGTACACTTGGTATTCTGTGTTGTAATTGAAATTGATATATTTGAAAATGTAGAAAAACATCCAAAAATATTTCAATTGGTATTCTATTGCTTAACCGTGAGATTAATCGCAATTTTTAAAATCACGATTAATTTAAGTTAATCGCGTGAGTTAACTGCGATTAATTTATAGCCCTAATTCAAAGGGATTTATGCAAGCATCTTGGGCTCTTTCATGTCATATGTCTTTGCACCGTAACTAAGTTTCAGTATTAAATTACCTCAAACACTGAGTGCAAAATTCAACAGACACTACCAACTGTAAGCTGATTTCATGTCAAAAACATGCTTCCTCAATATTTTAGCCAGACCCACTCAAAACTGAGACCAAATTAATTCAAAAGGTTTACAAATCTTAGTGGCTCTTTCAGCAAACCTGGGATTAGATTTCAGCCTGTAATGAAACCTTGACCCTGGCAACTTTCACTTCATGCTTCATTAAGAACATTTTTGCAGATCTCTGCTCATGGATTTTGTTGATGAAATGTTCTTTTGCAATTAGATTCTGTTGTCATTTAACATTAAGCATCTTTCAGCGGACATAGATACACAACTTAGCAGAACCGCAAATAATATACTGCTTGTATTTAATGAGATTGTTGCTAGGTGAAAATTGTGGCTCTCCGATTGCCTTGTTACTGTTTTAAAACTTTGGGTTCGTTCTCTCTACTTTAATAAACACTGAAAAATTTCTGTGCCACTCTTCTTTCTGACGTATCTTTCCATCTCCTTTTTGAAGACAGCCTACATTTCACTTTTGAAGAGCTTCCAATTTTAATTAACTTTTATGAGGATTTTTTTTTTGGTTGCCTGGTCTCCTCCTTTATTATCCTTCTCTATTAAAAGCTGACAGTTTATTTAAAGAAGACTTATTTAACTCAAAAGCAATCAGATAATCTCTTTCAGAACTAATAACAATGTAGAAGTGCTAATGGCTTCTGTTTCTGTTAATCATATTTTTCCATTTTCTTTCACCTACTTAGGTAATACCAGCAGACTACAGTACAAATATTTAGATACAGCCTGGTGTAGAAAGGATGTCGCACACCTTTGTGGTTTTGTACTGCAGAACTTTACTCACTTTGACAAGACGCTTACAAATGGCGCAGCCCTGAATTAAAACTATCTCATTCCTTTTCATGGCACATTTGCCAAAAACATGGCATGATAATTTACTTACCGTGCCCTGGAGAACCGTTGGCTTCTCAGCTGAGACCACCAGCATAGGTCCTATGTAGTACCAGGTGTGATGATGGTTTCTGTAGCGGGGATATTTGTCCAGTGAGAGTCACATTGAGACCACCAACTGCCTTAAGAGGATAATGAGTTTAGTTATTGATGACCTGGCCTGGAATTGAACCTGTAACTTGATGGCAAAGGGCTTCAGATCGTATACCAACGAAGAGATCCTGTAGCTCAGCCCAAATTCTTCTGCTGTGTATTCCAGATCCAGCCTGTGAATCTAATGGCAGGATTTTGTTTTAAGTATGGTTTGCAAAAAATGAGATCTGCTCTTGGGGGGCCTCCATATAGCCAGTGTCACAAATGTCATCACTTTTTGACAGCAGGGTGATAAGTTATCTCAAGTGAAAAACACAAGAGACTTGACAGTTATGGGGAAAGGGGATTGAGCTGAACAATATGGATGAAGCTTTCTTTAATAGCAGTATTTTTTCATGTTCTGCCTGGCCCTATAAAATTCGTCTTGTCCTGCAGGGGATTTCATTGAATAACAATGGGTACCAGTATAAATGATGTCTCTTCTGACAAGACAGGACAACATTTAAAGGGAAGGTCTGTTTATATTGCCAACCTAAAGGAAATGAGATTGGACTGCCTGCATGTGGGCAGATATAGAGTACTTGGCACTGTTTATAAAAAACAACAGGATAATCATTGTCTTTGCCGCTACTGATCAAAATCTACATATAATGCTATCTAAAAAATATTTTAAACAAAGTAGCATATTAATCAGAGCAATTTTAGAGGTTGCCCTCTTTGGTTTTGTATCTGCTTGGTGAGACCAGACCTTGGGTATATATCACATAATCTGCTGCCACTCGAGGGGCCTCAGACAGCAGTGCCCTTCAGTCCTTCCTGATCTCTGCCTGCAGCACAAAATAGTTTAGTCTCCAGAGACCTGTAATATTTTGGCCTAATTCTGGTTATTGGGTTTGGTTGGAGGTTGCTGGGAGGTATTTAGTGGCCTGTGTTATATAGGAGGTTAGACTAGATGATCTGGTGATCTCTTTGACCTTAAACTCTGACTCTTGCTAGATGCCATTTTCAAAGCATAAATTCTTGCTTTAACTCTATCTCCCTCTTCTAAAATGTTTTTCTTCAAAAGTAAAAAGTTCTAGGGAAAACTGGCAAATGCTGGTGTATGTCTTGTATTCTACATTTTGTGGGCTGTATATCTACAGTGTTGCTACATTTGGTCGGTTACACCTTACAATGGCTGATAAGTCTTCAGTTTTGGAGCACAAACTGATGACCATCTGGAGTCACAAGGGAATGTCCGTCCGTCCGTCCGTCGTCCCCGCCCCGGGATAGTGCAGCATTGCACAACAGGGAGGCAGGTGCACTAGGTTTTGTTGGTGTTCTCCCGCTGATGGAGTACATAGACTAGATGTCCAGTATAGCAGCTCCTGGGATTTAGTCAAAGCTTCATACATTCTCAGACTCTTTGTCCAACATCCAAGACGACATTTTTCATATAACAAACACAGTAAAAGGAGCCGCCACATAAAGCACAGTTGGGACCCTCAACCAAGCTAACTTCAGCCACAGTATTCCTCCTCGGCTACTATACAAAGGCCAGTCACTCAGATTCAAAAGGTGGGGGGACAGTTACTGAGTAAAAGAGGAACTGCTGTGCCTCAAGCACCAAGTTAGTTGTTTATTGATAGTAGTGGTTGGTTTCTCTCCCTGAATCCACTGTATGACTCCTCTAATAAGTATCTGGAAGCTGAATGGTTTTCTTAACAAACTACAAGCTCCAACATCTGTTTCTACAGCTTCATTATGTGTACGCTATCTATAAATCCATCAGCCGTTCTTACTATGTGTCAGATGTTAGGGCAGTTTGGAAGAGCTACAGATCCTATTTTCAATTCTCATTGCTCTCCATCTGATCTCTGATTCTGTTTTCTCACTTTGCTTTGCACTTTCTAAGGCAGTGCTATAAAATTATGATGAGACCTGATCCAGTCTCAGGTGCTTAATTATTATTATGTGTTTAGGTACTGTGCAGCCATGTAACTCTTTCTTGGGTACACAGCAAGTCTAATTATTTGCTCACTGGTATGCAACAGGCATCACATATAGGTGATCCACATAGAACATAAGAGTGGCTATATTGGGTCAGACCAAAGGTCCATCTAGCCCAGTATCCTGTCTTCTGACAATGGTCAATACCAGGTGCCCCAGAGGGAATGAACAGAGCAGTTAATCATCCAGTGATCCATCCCCTATAGCTCGTTCCCAGCCTCTGGCAAATAGAGGCTAGGGACACCATCCCTGCCCATCCTGGCTAATAACCACTGATGCACCTATCCTCCATGAACTTATCTAGTTCTTTTTTGAATCCTGTTATAGTCTTGGCCTTCATGACATCCTCTGGCAAGGAGTTCCACAGGTGCATTGTGTGAAACAATACTTCCTTTTGTTTGTTTTAAACCTGCTGCCCATTAATTTCATTTGGTGACCCCTAGTTGTGTTAGGAGAAGGAGTAAATGACACTTCCTTGTTTACTTTCTCCACACTAGACATGATTTTATAGCCTGCTGTCATATCCCCCCCTTAGTCGTCTCTTTTCCAAGCTGAAAAGTCCCAATCCTATTATTCGCTTCTCATACGGAAGCTATTCCATACCCCTAATAATTTGTTGCCCTTTTCTGAACCTTTTCCTGTTCCAATATATCTTTTTGGAGATGGGACGACCACATCTGCATGCAGTATTCAAGATGTGGGTAAGTGTACCATGGATTTATATAGAGGCAATATGATAGCTAATTAGTATTTCACTTCTAGCCCATCTAAATAAGCAAGTCGCTGTGCAGAAATATGCAAGAAGTTAGAAAAATACACCACACCCTTTCTAGGAATCTGTTATGTGAATCAGTGTTTTGTGTGTTCAGGGGTTTATTGCCATATGGTGGGGTTCACTTTGTCCCAGTGGAAATGCACAACTAAATGAACAGCCTGTTCTGTTCAGGAAGTGTTATCAGCTCAAAACCAACGGAGTTCACCCTTTCTTTGGTGTGTCCTCATTTTGATTTAAAGAAGGGAATCATAATTACAATGCTTTATTCCCAGCAGTTTTGTGGGAGCCAGTCAAATAGAAAAGGACATGCAAAACAGGTCTTTTTGTTTGCTAATTAGTGTTCTCTTTGTATTCAGCAGCCCAAGCATAATATGTAAAAACAATGTGCTTTCAATTTAATTTTTTCCTGATTGTTACTTTTCTGGTGCATATGAGTAACACTCTTTTTATTCTACATTTTGGATTAAAAAGGAAACAATTTCATTGTAGTCTGTTTACCCCAAAAGATGTTGCCAACCTCCTTTTTAAAAAAAGTTTTATTAAAGAAACGTAGTATGTCACACGCACATCCCAGAGATGTTACAAATTTCCCCACAGAAGGGAAGGATTCAGATAATCACATTAATAAACTAAAGTAATAGGCATTTTTATAGCACCTTTTATCCAAGGACCTCAAAATAGTTCACTAACAGTAATTCATGAGGACATGGCATATTATGAACTGTATCCACATCTTAAAATCCATGGAGTTCGATGCTGGGCCCCTTCCTTCCACAATTTGAGGGTAATATTAATTAACAACATATCCTTTTCCATCAAGGAGGAATAAAATTTTAGCATGCAAAAAGATGACAAATTAACACGACTGTTCAGTCATGAGCCTGCTGAAACAGTGAACAGAGTATGCACACCATGCTGTGTAACAAAAATGGCATGCCCATCTGAGACATCTTAAATCAGGGAATTTTATCCTTCCTTCTTTTCAGGATGGGTTTAACAATTGTGTTAATATGTGGTCTTTTGCCTTCTCAAAGGAAAACAAATATGCTTTTATATGCTCTTCTGTCCTTTTCAGTATACAGAGGGGAAAACAGTTATATAGTGTTCAAAATACTGTATAGATGGTCACGAGGCAGGAGAGATGCAGACAGCTGTTTGGTATTCTGTCGCTCCCTTGTACCTATTCCCTCTGATCCTGTTTTCTGTTGTTCAGCCACCCAACCCCACGCCATTTGAGCCTCACAAATTAATTCCTTAGTCCTTATAGACTCCTCAACAGTTCTTATAGCACTGCATGACAGTGTGGGTGAGAGACATCCCAGAGCTGGATATCTTTGCATTCCCTGGAGCTGATTGTCAGCAAATATAAGTGAGCTTGTATTGGTCCCTCCTCAATGACAGGCTGCATTTCCACCTTTGCCATTTTCTGTCTCTGGCAGCAATTGTATTCATCTTGCATAGAAAGGCTGTTAATCCCAGATTTATATTTGGCCCAGTTCTTTCTATTGAACTGAATATAAGCCAGGTTGTTAAAATCTTATATTATCATCTTAGAAACATCTTGAAGCTCTTGGTCTGGGATCTCTTGCATAACAGCTGCTGAAGCTACATGCATTCATGTCCACTTGCCAGGATTACTGTGCCTCCCTTTTCACTGATCTTTCTGCTGCCTCTTAAAAACATATGCAGTTTATTCGAAATCAGGCTGCCTGATTGCTTATCCAATCCAATATAACTGACCTTATTATTCCTGTGTTAAGAGCGCTTCATTAGTTTCTCATGAAAGAGCAGTCTGTTAAAGGTACATCAACTGTAAAGCCAGTTTTAAAAAATATCAGGTAAAACCTATTTCAAAGGGCTTGTCTCAAAGAACACTTAGCCTGCAGCAAGCTGTGGTGTGAATCTACTCCATAGTAGCCTGCCACTCACTAAGTGGCTGTGTGCACAAAAAGTTTCTTAGTGCACTTTGATCTACCCCACTTTGAAACAGGAGTAAATTAAAGCAACTAAGGAACTTTTAGCACACAGCAGCAGAGTCCACACAGACACTTAGTGCACAGCATGCTTGTACGGGGTAGATTTACACCCCAGCTTGCAATGAACTAAGCGTTCGTGTAGACAAGCACATATACTTCAGCTGCCATTTATTTTGTGGTTCTACAATCGTATTTTCAGCATTGCCAACCCCACTCATTCAAATAACATGAGTCAGAACCTCCACAAAATCATGAGCTTTTTTTAAAAAAAAAAACAGTGAATTTGGGGTTGTTTTGTTTTTGAGACTTTGGGGTACATTGTGGTCATATTATTCAGATTTTCTCCACACCAATGAGTGCTAGAAACTTAATTTTTATTTTTAATGAAGGCTTAGATTCTCACATTCACTTAATTCCAGGAGTGGAGGTTTAAGAGAAACACTAATTATTGTGAGACCCATGATAAAATCACAAGAATTGGCAACACTGCATTTTCCTATTATTTCAAATGTTTTTGTCTTCTTGTTCTTGTGTAAAAGACCCATTAAAAACCAGAAGGGAAGCACACTGTACCAGGGAAACAGCAGAAACTGGCTGTACACAAAGATCTGAAACGCATTAAGTAAACAAACTGATAAAATAAACATGGGTAAATAATTGTTTCCTCTCAGCTACAGTAATCTTAGATGTGCTTTGTAATTAAAGGAGGTAGAACATTTTAACAACCAACTGTGATTTTTTTTTTTTTTTTACAAATTGACAGTAATCCTTTAAAAGATCTGTCTGATGATTTTTTTCCCGTTGTCTGTGACTTTGTGTGTGCCTGCACATACATTGGTCTGTATGCCTTTTGTCTTCATAAGACCACAAATTTTATGGGTTTAGTTCAGAGTAAAGGTAGGTCTTGCAGTGTTATGAGTGGAACCAAAGAGTAAGGGTCAGGGTTCAGAGGGGATGTAGCATGATGTGTCACCAGGGCCCTGACGTTCAAGCTGGAGCAAGGCCACTAACCAACAAACTTCAAAGCTTTAGCATGTAACACTGGTCTCTCAGTATGACAGTTGTCAAGGTTCCTTCCCCCTCTGAACTCTAGGGTACAGATGTGGGGACCTGCATGAAAAACCCCCTAAGCTTATTTTTACCAGCTTAGGTTAAAACTTCCCCAAGGTACAAACTATTTTATCTTTTGTCCCTGGAATTTATTGCTGCCACCACCAAGCGTCTAACAAATATAACAGGGAAAGAGCCCACTTGGAAATGTCTTTGCCCCCAAAATCCCCCCAAACCCTACACCCTCTTTCCTGGGGAAGGCTTGGTAAAAAATCCTCACCAATTTGCATAGGTGAACACAGATCCAAACCCTTGGATCTTAAGAACAAGGAAAAAGCGATCAGGTTCTTAAAAGAAAAGAAAAAGTAAAAGAATCACCTCTGTAAAATCATGATAGTAAATACCTTACAGGATCTTCGGATTCAAAAAATAGAGAATCCCTCTAGGCAAAACCTTAAGTTACAAAAAAACACAAACAGGAATATACATTCCATTCAGCATATTTTATCAGCCATTTAAACAAAACAGAATCTAATGCATATCTAACTAGATTGCTTATTAGCTGGCTGTATTTTAAAGAATCCTTATCGAGGTTACAGGGACAAACCATCCCGATGTGTAGAAAGAATAGTAAATATGGCAGGCGACCAGCTTGGCTTAACAGTGAAATCCTTGCTGATCTTGAACACAAAAAAGAAGCTTACAGGAAGTGGAAGATTGGACAAATGACCAGGGAAGAGTATAAAAATATTGCTCGGGGATGCAGGAGTGAAATCAGGAAGGCCAAATCACACCTGGAGTTGCAGCTAGCAAGAGATGTTAAGAGTAACAAGAAGGGTTTCTTCAGGTATGTTAGCAACAAGAAGAAAGTCAAGGAAAGTGTGGGCCCCTTACTGAATGAGGGAGGCAACCTAGTGACAGAGGATGTGGAAAAAGCTAATGTACTCAATGCTTTTTTTGCCTCTGTCTTCGCGAACAAGGTCAGCTCCCAGACTACTGCACTGGGCAGCACAGCATGGGGAGGAGATGACCAGCCCTCTGTAGAGAAAGAAGTGGTTCAGGACTATTTAGAAAAGCTGGACGAGCACAAGTCCATGGGGCCAGATTCGCTGCATCCGAGAGTGCTAAAGGAGTTGGCAGATGTGATTGCAGAGCCATTGGCCGTTATCTTTGAAAACTCATGGCGATCCAGGGAAGTCCCGGATGACTGGAAAAAGGCTAATGTAGTGCCCATCTTTAAAAAAGGGAAGAAGGAGGATCCTGGGAACTACAGGCCAGTCAGCCTCACCTCAGTCCCTGGAAAAATCATGGAGCAGGTCCTCAAGGAATCAATTCTGACGCACTTAGAGGAGAGGAAAGTGATCAGGAACAGTCAGCATGGATTCACCAAGGGCAAGTGATGCCTGACTAACCTAATTGCCTTCTATGACGAGATAACTGGCTCTGTGGATGAGGGGAAAGCGGTGGACGTGTTGTTTCTTGACTTTAGCAAAGCTTTTGACATGGTCTCCCACAGTATTCTTGCCAGCAAGTTAAAGAAGTATGGGCTGGATGAATGGACTATAAGGTGGATAGAAAGTTGGCTAGATTGTCGGGCTCAACCAGTAGTGATCAATGGCTCCATGTCTAGTTGGCAGCCAGTATCAAGTGGAGTGCCCCAAGGGTCAGTCCTGGGGCCGGTTTTGTTCAATATCTTCATAAATGATCTGGAGGATGGTGTGGATTGCACCCTCAGCAAGTTTGCAGATGACACTAAACTGGGAGGAGTGGTAGATACGCTGGAGGGTAGGGATAGGATACAGAGGGACCTAGACAAATTAGAGGACTGGGCCAAAAGAAATCTGATGAGGTTCAACAAGGACAAGTGCAGAGTCCTGCACTTAGGACGGAAGAATCCCATGCACCGCTAGAGACTAGGGACCGAATGGCTTGGCAGCAGTTCTGCAAAAAAGGACCTAGGGGTTACAGTGGACGAGAAGCTGGATATGAGTCAACAGTGTGCCCTTGTTGCCAAGAAGGCCAATGGCATTTTGGGGTGTATAGGTAGGGGCATTGCCAGCAGATCGAGAAACATGATCGTTCCCCTCTATTCGACATTGGGGTGAGGCCTCATCTGGAGTACTGTGTCCAGTTTTGGGCCCCACACTACAAGAAGGATGTGGGAAAATTGGAAAGAGTCCAGCAGAGGGCAACAAAAATGATTAGGGGACTGGAACACATAAGTTATGAGGAGAGGCTGAGGGAACTGGGATTGTTTAGTCTGCGGAAGAGAAGAATGAGGGGGGATTTGATAGCTGCTTTCAACTACCTGAAAGGAGGTTCCAAAGAGGATGGATCTAGACTGTTCTCAGTGGTAGCTGATGACAGAACAAGGAGTAATGGTCTCAAGTTGCAGTGGGGGAGGTTTAGGTTGGATATTAGGAAAAACTTTTTCACTAGGAGGGTGGTGAAACACTGGAATGCGTTACCTAGGGAGGTGGTGGAATCTCCTTCCTTAGATATTTTTAAGGTCAGGCTTCACAAAGCCCTGGCTGGGATGATATAGTTGGGGATTGGTCCTGCTTTGAGCCAGGGGTTGGACTAGATGACCTCCTGAGGTCCCTTCCAACCCTGATGTTCTATGATTCTATGATTAACCCTTTACAGGAGTTCCGATCAGCATTCCTGCTCTGGTCCTGGCAAAAGACACACAGACAGAGAGAACCCTTTGTTTCCCCCCTCCCTCCAGCTTTGAAAGTATCTTGTCTCCTCATTGGTCATTTTGGTCAGGTGCCAGTGAGATTGTCTTAGCTTCTTAACCCTTTACAGGTGAAAGGGTTTTTCCTCTGGCTAGGAGGGATTTAAAGGTGTTTACCCTTCCCTTTATATTTATGACAACAGTAAAGATCTTTCTTACAACTCTGCCACACTGCCATATCTCTTATTGCCAATGCAATAGACTTGATCCAAACCTCAGGTCATGCAAATGCCTCCACCCACACCTTGGGGAAATGTACACTCTGTGTCTAGGGCCATTTTTTATCAGAGATCTTTATTTCTTTCCATGCTGTGGAATTCTTTGGGTCAGTCACTGAAGATGAGGCAGGGAATGGGATATAACTTCCTGTGCTTGCATGAGCCTCTGCATCTCAAGGCTGAGTAATCCTGCAGTAAGGAAAACAGTGTTACCAGCCCTGCCTTCCCTCAGAGTGCTCTTCCAGCAGAAGCTTTAGTTTATGGCTGAGGTTCATGGAAGTAGCTTTGTTGAATTAGCACATTCTCTACCTAGCTGCTGTATCTCACACTTTGGCTGTGTACAGCCCTATAAGCACATGGCCACACTTCTAGGGTGATACCTCACGCTTGGATGCAACATTGCAGGGGGTCTTCATTTCTGGTGCCTTCCATTGGGCTCTCCCTCAAATCTGCATCTTCTCTTGACTCCCTCTCTGAGTGTTCTGTGACTTAGCCCTCTGACCGGGTCATGTAAAAGCCTAAACCCTTCCAGGGTAGGGCAAACAAGTCCAAATAATAGTTCAGCAAATCTTCAAACTAGTAGCCCTTCCACCCCTCTCAAGCTTCAGTGTCATTTCCTGATTGGTTCTACCTCAGGACTTCCTCTACAGGAGCCTAACCTGGTCCTGTATGTTCTTCCTCCATTGTTACCTGTCTAGTTAATTGCTATCCAAGGGCTTCTCTTGCCACCAAAACTTGTCTCGTCTGTACCCAACTGACTTCCCTGAATCTACTTATAAGGCATAGATCCACCTCTTCTGGCCTGGAGGCAATTAGTTAATTACCTTCCAGGTGCAGAGCATGACTGGCTGCTGTTCTTTCCCTTGCCCTGCAGGGGGTGGGCATTAAGCCGTGTCACAGGCCCCCTATCTGGTGGAATGAGGCTGCAACCACTTTTTCCTGCTGCTTCTATTCTTTGGAGGAGTTTCTACTATTAGGGCCCTGCACCTGGGTTTCAGACAGAAGTGGCCTGCATAAGCCTGGCTGAAGTTAGGCATTTAGAGAGGATGGATGGGCCTAGAACAAGAGTAGTCAATTATTTTTAGTCAAGGTCCAAATTTCTTGGTCAAGTATAGTGAAGGTTCAGACTGCAGAGAAAATAATAAAAATATATAAAGATAATAATAAGTAAATAAAAAGATTTTGGGGGTCCATTCAAAAGCATCTGGCAGCCTGGATTTGGCCTGCAGTTCCCCTGTTAATTACCCCTGATTTAGTGATTAGGGCACTAGCCTGGTATGTGGGAGACCAGAGCTAAACTCTATGCTCCACCACAGACTACTTGATTGATTTTGGGTAAGTGACTTAATCTTTCTGTCAGGTTTCAGAGTAGCAGCCGTGTTAGTCTGTATCCGCAAAAAGAAAAGACTAACAAATTTATTTGAGCATAAGCTTTCATGAGCTACAGCTCACTTCATCGCATGCTGCATCCGATGAAGTCAGCTGTAGCTCACGAAAGCTTATGCTCAAATAAATTTGTTTGTCTCTAAGGTGCCACAAGTACTCCTTTACTTTAATCTTTCTGTGGCTCAGTTCCCCATCTGGGATAATAGCACTTCTCTACCTCATAGGAATGTTGTGAGCATAAATACGCTAAAGATTAGATTCTCAGATACTACAGTAATGGGGGCCATATAAGAACTTTATCTTAAGATACCAAAGATTTGGTTTGGGTTTTTGTTTTTTTTTAATGTTTTTCACCAGCTTTCTTATTACTGCAGGGAGAGAAAGCAAACACATTGTGTATGCCAAAGAAATGCAATTAAACTAAGCATCTTTGTCTCATGTCTTGATTGTGTCATTTCTTTTTGAAAGGGAGAAGAAATACATTTAATAAGCCAATTTTTAAAAAATGACAATTATGTTTGCAAAAATTGCTACCCTATCCATCCTCTGGGGGAAATGAACACAGATGCTAAATGCTGCTATAGATTTAGTGTAGCAAAACTAAATATAGCTATAATCAAATAATAGTGGGTTGATTATGAGAAAAAATAAGCTCCACTGTTATTTTCTATGTCACAGTGAACCTGTGCAGATTTACAGTATCACCTGCTGAACTAAATAGATGAGCCCAATTCTTCTTTGGCCTAACTCTATTCAGATCAATGAAGCTACACCAGGAATTAATTTGGCCCATGATAGGTAAAACAAAGGCTGGGGCATTTTTCTGATTTTTAGCCTTCATCCTTTTTCCAGTAAGCAATCTGTTCTTGCTGTTTTATCAAGATTCTAACATGTTTTTGTGGGCTGGCAAAAAATTCAACATCAACATATTCAAAAAGAAAATATGCATCTGATCACAAAAATACAAGCACAGTTTTTATGGCAAAAATTCCAGGACATACATTTTAAACAACATGTAAATAAAACCCCTATGCACAAATAAATCTTTAATATGAGGTGATCATGTTTGACTGACTCTCTTCCCCACCTTACGCCCTGTGCCTACCTGCTGGTGCCGCTTATGGGCAGTAGGATTTTATGGGGCTTATCTTCCTGGAGCCCAGTTCCCAGGAATCTTCTCTCCCTGACCCTTGAAACAGTAGGGAAGGAAGAGTAGAGTGAAGCAGGTTTTTGTTCCTTCTTCAGCAGACAGTAGAGAAGTGAGACATAGGGAAGCAAGGTGAAGGAGGCATGAACTAGGGTGCAGGTGCTTGAAGTGGTTTCCATTATATACAGGGTTTACAGTTTGCTTCAATGGCTTTCAGAACCCCCACTATAAAAATTGTTCTAGCACCCTGGAAGGAGGCAAGGGGGGAAAGGTGCCAGCTGCTGGAGTCAAGAGAGAAAGACAAGATAAAAGGGAGCTTAGAGGTCTCTGGCAGCAAGCAGGCCTCCCCTCCTACTTAAACCGACAAAAATATAAAGTAATGCTATGAAAGTCAATGGACTCATACTAGTCCAAAACAGTGTGAGGAAAATCAGGCCCACTTAATATAAAGTGCAGTCTTCTCAAACATAAACATGAACATATGTTGCTTAGGCCACATTCCTGTTTGTTTTTCTTAAAAGGAAGTAGAAACCTATATGTTGTGTTGGGTCCTCTAAACACCCAAGAGGAAAACAAATGTGAATACAGCTCAGGACACTCTTGGATGGTAATGCAGGACTGGCAAGTGTGACGGGTTGGATCACAGAAACCCCATTGGGGCTGCCAACTGATGTGCCAAGACTACTTCTGCCCCTGTTTTCCCTGCCTTCCCAGCTTGGGACTTCAGTGCCCTGCCTGGTTTGAGCCAGACCCGCTAGCCTGTTGCAAACCCAGACCCAGGTCTGAACCACGTCCCCTAACAGCTGTAGGCTTAAACTGAAAGCAGCTTAAGAAGTGTTCCTGTCTTTAACACTCAGTTGCTCAACTCCCAATGGGGTCCAAATCCCAAATAAATCCATTTTACCCTGTATAAAGCTTATACAGGGTAAACTCATAAATAGTTCGCCCTCTATAGCACTGATAGAGATATATGAACAGCTGTTTGCCCACTCCCGCCCCCCAGGTATTAATACATACTCTGGGTTAATTAATAAGTAAAAAGTGAGAATAGGATTTAAGTGGTTCCAAGCAGTAACAGACAGAACAAAGTGAGTTACCAAGCAAAATAAAATAGAACACACAAGTCTATGTCTAAGAAAACTGAATACAGATAAAACCTCACCCTCAGAGGAATTCCAGTAAGCTTCCTTTTACAGACTAGTCTCCTTCTAGTCTGGGTCCAGCAATCACTCACACCCCCTGTATTTACTGTCCTTTGTTCCAGTTTCTTTCAGGTATCCTTGGGGATGGAGAGGCTCTCTCTTGAGCCAGCTGAAGACAAATGGAGGGATCTCTCATGGACTTAAATAGACTTTCTCTTGTGGGTGGAGACCCCCTCCTCTCTCCTATGCAAAGTCCAGCTCCAAGATGGAGTTTTGGAGTCACATGGGCAAGTCACATGTCCATGCATGACTCAGAACTTACAGGCAGCAGCCACTGCTTACATGCTACCTTGAACGTCCTCAGGTAGACTTCCTATGTGGATTGGAGCCTTCAAAGATCCATTGTGCATTAAATGCTTCTTGACTGGGCACTTAACTTGCAAATTCCTTTCTAAAGAAGCTGACCAAATGCCTTACTAAGGTTATTTAAAATTAAAAATGTATACAAGCCAATATTCATAACTTCGAATACGATAATGGCACATGCATACAAATAGGATGAATAGATTCAGTAATTCATAACTTTTACAGAGATATGTTACATGGCATATGTAGCATAAAACATATTCCAGTCATGTCATATATATATGTTCATAAGCATATTTCCATAAAGCCTTATGAGGGGCACAGTAACAGCAAGTACAGCCATTTCAGGGAGGCAGGAGGCTGGGTGTAAAATCTGCAGTAAACTCTGCAGGCTAATCTTATAAAATATCTGCAGAAATGATCTATCTGAAGCTAATAAAAATGTCTCTAATTATCTTCATGAAAACATTAATCAGATTTTTCTATTCACTGCCTTTTATTAGCAGCCAAAGGCAGCTTTTGGCAGGGCTCTCTAGGGAGGTGGGGGGAAAGGAAGCAAATTAGTGAACATAAACACAATGTCAAATAACTGTTCAAGGTATCTGGTCCTTTAATGAGAGCTGTTTGTCCTGGTATAGCTGCAGCAAGCAAGGCAGAAAAAAAATCCATATATATTGTCCATGATTTAGTAGAAAAATTATAATGGATTCCAACCAGTACATCATATATATCATTATCTAACTATTGTTATAGATAGATACACATATATGTGGCCACACTTTTCAGATTTGGGTACCTGAAGGTAGGCTTCTAAAACTGTAATTAGGCGCAGAAGTGCTTAATTTTCAGAAGTTCTGAGCCCCCACAATTCCCAGCGAAGTCAATGGGTGCTTCAAGGGCTCAACATGTTTGAAAATATATTATTATTAAAAATATACTTTCATTAGGGTGTAAATATGGATAAATATAGGAGCCTATATATCTATAGAATCCTAGAAATGTAGGGCTAGAAGGGACCTTGAGAACTCATCATGTCCAGCCCCCTCTGCTGAGGCAAGACCAAGTAAACTAAACCATCCCTGACAGGTGTTTGTCCAGACTGTTCTTTAAAACTTGCAATGATGGGGATTTCACAACCTTCCTTGGAAGCCTGTTCCAGAGCTTACCTAACCTTACAGTTAGAAAGTTTTTCCTGGTATCTAACCTAAATCTCCCTTGCCTCAGATTAAGCTCATTACTCTTTGTCCTATCTTGAGTGGACACGGAGAACAATTGATCACAGCCTTTATAATAGCCCTTAACATATTTGAAAACTGTTATCAGCCCCTCCCAGCCTCTTTTTTCAAAACTAAACATGCCAGTTTTGTTAAACTTTCCTCATAGGCCATGTTTTATAATTTTCATTGCTCTCCTCTGACTCTCCAATTTGTCCACATCTTTCTTAAAGTGTGCAGCCCAGAACTGGACACAGTACTCCAGGAGAGGCCTCACCAGTGCTGATAGAATGGGGTACTTACTTCCCATGTACTACATACAACATTCCTGTTATCCAGAATGATATTAGCCTTTTTCACAATTGCATTACATTGTTGACTCATATTCAGCTTGTGATCCAGTATAACCCCCAAATCCTTTTCAACAGTACTACCAACTAGCCAGTTATTCCCCATTCGGTGGCTGTACATTTGATTTTTCCTTCCTAGGTGAAATACTTTGCACTTGTCTTTACTGAATCTCATCTTGTTGATTTCAGACCAATTCTCCAATTCATCAAAGTCATTTTGACTTCTAATCCTGTCCTCCAAAGTCTTGCAACCCCTCCCAGTTTGGTTTATCTGCAAATTTTATAAGCATACGCTCCACTCCATTATCCATGTCAATAATGAAAATATTGAATACAGGACCGAGGACTTACTCCGTGGGTTCCCATTAGATTTGGCCTCCCAGTTTAACAGTGAACCATTGATAACTACTCTTTGAGTACGGCCTTTCAATCAGTTATCCACCCACCTTATAGTAATTTCATCTCGACCAGCAGTTCTCAAACTGTGGGTCAGGACCCCATTTTAATGGGGTCGCCGGGTCTGGCGTTAGACTGGCTGGGGTCAAAGCTGAAGCCCAAGCCCCACTGTCTGGGGCACAGGCTTCGGCTTCAGCTCTGGGCGGCAGGGCTCAGGTTACAGGTTACAGATTTGGCTTTGGCCCCCTCCCTGCCCAAGGTGGCAGGGCTTCAGTTCCCCCTCCTGGGGTCATGTAGTAATTTTTGTTGACAGAAGGGCTCACGCTCACAATGCAATGAAGTTTGAGAACCCCTGATCTAGACTAGTTTGATCCCTAGTTTGCTTATGAGAATATGATGTGGGATTGTGCCAAAAGCCTTACTGAAAACAAGATATATCATGCCTACTGCTTCCTCCCCTACACTAGGCCAGTTACCATGTCAAAGAAGGAAATGTAGTTGGTTGGGCAGGATTTGTTTTTGACAAATTCATGCTGGCCATTCCTTATAACCTTATTATCCTCTAGGTGCTTACAAATTGATTGAATCATGTGTGTCTGGATATCAAACTGTGTGTGTGTCTGTGTCTGCTTGTTTGTTTTTTTACTGTGTTTAATGTCTCAACCACAACATTGTATTAACATAGGTTGTTTGCCTGATATATTGTAGCCCAATGCTGTCAGCAATATATACTGCATACAGCCATCAGAAGAACAATTGTCAATTCAGTTTATATTATATTGTAATGTACAATATAATAAAAAATAAATCTTGAAACAACGTCATTTCAAAATAAAGAGCTAAACTTTCTTTTCTGGTTTGGTCACAATGCTTCATTTCAATGTTTTCCTCCTAAATATTGTGGAAACCAATATATTCTTGTGAAAAATTTCAATTTTGATAAACTGGCATTTTCCAGTGGATAAACTTTCCACGGGGATTTTTTTAACCAGATCTGTCTGTCTGTCTGTCTGTCTGTGTGTGTACACCACATTCAGTTAAAATATATATGTTAAAAGAAGAACTGTGTACAAAGTGAAATACTCCAAAGTCAAGAAAATGTAATAAAAAAATCATGAATTGGCAAAGTTAAGGTAGGACACAATACCTAACCCTGCCCTCATTACATATGTATCTACTGTTTCCCTATTGATAATACAATATAATACATTTTTGAAATATAATAATTTATACGCATTTGTGACATCTTTTAGCAATGAGTACAATCATGCCTTTGGGAAACAGTCAAGGGCCTGGTAAAGACTAGGAATCAGACTGTGATTCTGAGAGGTATTTAGTGGTGTAGATGGAAAAGGATGACTCTGCCATCAAGACCCCTTTTGGGGCAGTAGCCATTGTTTCTAATCAAATGTGACCTTGCTGTCCTTAAATCTTGGACATCCTTCACTGGTCTTCTCTTACTGAGCCTTAAAAGATATGAACTCCACAGTTCCTATCAGTGAGTCACATCTCCATCATTCCTTCATTTGTTGATTTTTCTCCCCCACAATCCCTATACTGATACTTGCAAGTCTGTTCTTTCCTTAGCTCTTGATCAATTGGCAATCTTTTGATTTCCAAATCCTCCTTCCACTCAAATGTGTGTGAAAGTGGCTCCATTAATTCAAGTCTGCCTGTTGACACTTGCACTGGGTCATGTGGAAACCCCAGTTCTCTGTATACCAGTGGCCAATTTGTGGTGCAAAAAGAATCTTGTTTCTTTCATCAGACATTGGAGAGGTAACCAATGGCTGTTTTTTGGCTCTTGATACAGGGACAAAAAACTAGTGAGATGAATCACCAAGAAAAATAAAAAACCTTACAAAAGGTAACAGAAGGAGTTTGTTTTCCATTGTTCTTTACCAAATATCACAGTAGCAGCTAGCTATTTAAAGACTATTCCCAACAGGCAGTTGAAATTACAGTGCAAGAAAATAAAAAAGTCAATAATAACATCTACAATGAAAAACAACACAACACAGAGCTTTTGGCTCCTCAGTGCATTGCTGAGGCTGAAAAGATATGTGACTTTCCTTTTTGAAGGAAACCTTCAAAAGGTGAATTGAGTATAACCCATGCAGATATATACATACATGAGTTTGCAGAGACCCTGAAACAATAATGCTGAGAGGTGTGAACTTCCCAATGGGAGCTAACTCAGGTGCTAATGATGATACGTTAAATATCAACATTTTGTGAACTATTTCACTAGACATCAAACCACATCAGAAAGGATGAGAAGTATCATATTATAAAGACCTACAGTAGCACTTATGTAGCAGTACTGAGTGCATGGGGGAGGGGGAAGACATGAGGGACCTGCTTGGGACAGAGTATAGAAGAAGAGGTAGACATTAACAGAGGTAGTCCTTTAGCAATACATGGCAGAGTTGCAGAGGGGCATGCAGTTGGTTTAATTTCCAAAAGGGAAAACTCAGCTTTCAAATATCTGGGAAATGCTGCTTTATAGTAAATAGCCTGTAACCTACATCTATGAACTACTATGTCCCTGGGTGAAGTGTCAACCAAATCCCAGAAGGTAGTTGGCTCATGCCTGGAATTAAAAGGGTATTGATAGTGCTTATAAATAAAGCTAATTAGAAAATGTATTTTGAGCTGCAAAAAAATTCAACGAAAACTAAGACGTTTTTGTATTCACTGAAATTTGTCTTCAGCGGTTTGCAGGTTTTTATTAAAAAAACTGGAAACCCAAAAACCAGATACTGGCAACCAAAAAATATTTTCATTTTTGTGTTTTCAAGCTTTCTTATTTCTCCTGTGAGGCCTCTCCCCCTGGGGCGCCCTCACCAACCTGCACAGAAAGGTGCTACTAAGTTTGCAAAAGAAGGAGCGGGGAAAAAGAAGAGGCACAGGTGCTAGGACAGGTGAATCAACCAACATCTCTGAAATTTCGAGTATCTTAAGCACTTAGGCACAGCAGTTGATTGAGGATTATTTTGTCACATTATTCACAATAGGTACTAGAGAGGCAGCAGTGTGGGGCTGGAGGGGAATACAAATAAATCAATAAAAGCTTCTCTGTTGCCCTAGGCCAGTTTGAATTTCTTCTTCAGGTCAATTTGTCCCAGTGTTTCATTTGTTCCATGTTCCAGCTGAACCGTGACTGAACAAAACAACTAATAATAAACCTATTAAAGAGAAAAGGGTTTTGTTTCCTTAATTTCATGGGAACCGCTCAGTTTCCAGTTCCCAAAACAGAACAAAAGAGCAGAGTTGCCACTGTTTTCTTGGTGCTCTTATCTGGTTATAAGTCCTGTGGAAGTGGATGGGAGGAGCCCAGGTTAGCTCTTGCCATTACATACCTTATTTGCTGACTTTATGTATAGTTTCAGAGATTTGCCAACATCATGGCAGACATCAGAAGGGACCTATTTTACTTTTTAAAGATCTGTCCTTTTTGTAACTGAGTAATAGCAGTGAAGCCTTGTTCCCCCTATTGTTGAATATGGTCATGTCTGATGATCATCACAACATAATGCACTTCTCTCCTTCCCTCTCTTCATACCAGACCCTGAAAAGCAGCAGAAAAAATGTCAATTTTTTGCTGTTGAAATTGAAATAGTAAGTGTACTCAACAGTGATTGTGGGTGTTTGTCCCCATCTGATGGCTGGTCCATGTAAGAGAACAGTCTTCTACAGCTGCCAGATAAAGGAGGTAGTCTTGTAGTTCAAACAATAAAGGGTCATACTTTTAACTTTTTAGATCCCTGGTTCATAACCCCCCTAATGGCCCAGGCAGTATTCTCCCATCAGTATTACCTGAATTTAGTTTGAAGGGATCATGCGCAGTGTTGCTCTTAAAAATATAATCAAAGGATCATATTATTTATACCCTGCATTGATTATAAAACTTGGGAGAGATTTTATTTTTAAAAAAAGTTAGGATTTTCAATATAAGTCAAGAAGGCAATGACTGCTTTATTATTAAGAAGCTGAACTGATAAAATGAATGGATTTTATTTCTAAAGACTCTCCAGGTCAGAGGGAAGCAGAAATCAGGAATAATTCTATCTAATCTACAGCTATGGTAGACTTTGTAGCCCTGGCATTAAAGTCCCAGAAGACCTTTAAAGCTAACATGTTGAAATAAAGCACAAAATCCAAAGGTTATCCAGGTCATCCTTAGGGTTTATTGCCACACCAATCTTCTGAGACATTAAAGTAATTGGTCATTGCATTACAAGACTATTGTACTATGTTTGTTGGGTTTAAGAGTGGCTGATTCTTGAACTGAGTCACTAACTACTATAACGTGTTGGCTTACTTCCCCATAGTAATATAGCAATATCACTGCTCTCCATAAGCACACACACACACACACACACACACACACACACAGGCCTGAGTTCCAAGAGTAAGTAACTCAAGAGTAAGTCCACTGAAGTCAGTGAAGTTTCACCAGCATAAAACCAATGGAAGTAAAAGATGACAGACTCTAGTTAAACTGCTGAGACTGTTGATGGAATGAACCTTTTTTTCCTTATGCATGCAATGCACTGCTTAAGCCCTGTATTAGGAGTTTAAGCTGTATGTGGGTCCTTCCATAGACTTACTACTATGGGGATGAAATTCACCCCTGTGCAGAGAACTCACCAAGGCCTATGCCCAACTCAAACCCACTGAGGTCAATGGGAGTTTTGCACCTTCAAAAGAGAAATGTAATAGTGGTGAAGGCATCACCCTTAGTGATATATTTTAGGGGGCATGAAGAAAGCCAAAGACCCTATGAGTACCAAAGCACTAAATTTCATGCATCTCTTATCATGTTTCTATGGGTTTAACAAAGAGCAAAATACCCCTAATGGTTATAAATCCCTTTGGATTTTTCTCTTATAATAAAAGATACTTCCTACAGGTGTTAAAAGGGCATGCCAAGGGGCTTGTAACTAATGACTCACCCAAAAAGTATCTGACTTTTGCAAACTTAACTCTGTTCTCAGTTGCTCAAATGACTGCTGGTCCCATCCCATAAATAATGGATGCCTGAATTTCTTAATTAAACTTTCTCTTTTCCATTGTTTTGTGAGATCCCATGTAAAAAAGCAATAATAGAAATAATTATAGAATCGTGTTATTCATATATTCATATTTCTTCTTATACATGCATATAGTTGCATGAACATTCATTCCATTAAATATTATGCACTACAGCTGGTTAGTATCTATTAAAGTGTAGTAAAAAGCCCAATAAAATAATGATCAGGAAGAAGGAGAATCAGTGGGGAGGGATGATGAAGTGGTTGCTAGTGCTACAAACATTGTGCCCAATCATGAGACGTAGTGAGTGAGCACCCTGAACCCACTGAAGTCAATGGGAGTTGAAGGCCATGAAACACATATCAGTAGATGCTCCAGACAGAAAATCCTAGGCTCACTGAAGTCAGTGGGAGTTTTGCCATTCACTTCAATGGGGCAAGGATTTCACCCTTAAAAATTTGCAGAATCAGACCCTGTCTGATATACAGATCCACAAAGTAAGCAGGCATTTTGATGCAAAAACAAACAAATGAAAAAGGTAGAGGGCCAAATACTAAGTTGGTGTAAATCACTATTTGGTCCATTGATACCCAGGGAGGTAGTCTGATTTATACCAGCTGAGGATATGGCCCCTAACTCTGCGCGGCCTGATCCCGCAACCCTTACTCAAATAAACACTTCTCACCAGGGCAAACAGTCCCATTGACTTCAGTGGGAATATTCTTGAGACAATGGGCTGCAGGATTGTAGCCTTTGTTGGCTCACTGACTGCAGTGCATTCTACAGTTAATTTACAGCCAGTGCCAGGTGTTGTAAAACAGACTTTGATTATAGCCAGACTCAGCACTAAGCCCCACAATGGCTGCCACACAAAAACTAGGACATCTGATCCTCCAATGTCGCGGTGAATCCATTGAGAGAAATGGATGAAGCCAAAATCGAGGCATGGAAAGGCCCACTGGAAGGACCCACTGTAATAGGGCCTCTATATTTAGGCAGTTCAAAAATGAAGATATTTATACCAGATTATATTCCTGCATCCTGATGTTTCTAGCACTCTGTCATTCTTATTAAACCTTAAAAGCAAGAGCTTATGTATTTTATGGAATTTCTTGCTCGACATAATCACTATGCTCATAACATTTTTATTAGGTTTGATGGACTAAGTGAATTGCATAAATATTTAAATTCAGACTGGAAATTTTCAGCAGTAAGAGTAATTAACCATTGGAACAATTTACCAAGGGTTGTCGTGCATTCTTCATCACTAGCAATTTTTAAAATCAAGACTGGAAGTTTTTCTAAAAGACATGCTCTAGTTCAAAAAAGAATTTTTTCAGGGACATTAATAATAACTTCAGTTTTCCCCAGTTAGTTTTTTGTGCCAGAAATCAGAACAAAATCAAGGTAGTGAATGGCATTAAAAACTCCTCATTTATCACTCTACAGTGAATGCAGTACATCCATACATTAGTCTACTATAGAAAAAGACAGTGATTACTGCATGTACCTGTAGTGAATGGATCAGTTTTTAATGGTCCCAATCATACAAACTCCAGGATTGCCAGTCTATTTAAGTGATCAATATATTGGCATCACTTCAGCTTCAAATTGTTGATATTTTCACTTTAATCCAGAAAGATTCAATGTTCAGATATTCATAAGCAAGGCCAAAAAGGATGGAGAAGAGTGGGAAATATTTGTAAGCATCCTTAGGTAAATTAGTAGGGGGGACTGCAAAGTATTCATTAGGGTTCAGTATGATGGATGAAAATATTGGGCAGAATATAAGGAAGAAAGTGGAGCTATGCCCATTCACACCAACTGAGGATCTGGCCCATGGATTTTACACCAAAGGGAAGTTCTGTAAGAGAATAACTGATGTAGTCAGGTTTCAGAGTAACAGCCGTGTTAGTCTGTATTCGCAAAAAGAAAAGGAGTACTTGTGGCACCTTAGAGACTAACCAATTTATTTGAGCATAAGCTTTCGTGAGCTACAGCTCACTTCATCGGATGCAGTGAGCTGTAGCTCACGAAAGCTCATGCTCAAATATATTGGTTAGTCTCTAAGGTGCCACAAGTACTCCTTTTCTTTTTGATGTAGTCACAATACTTTTTGGCATACAGGGATATAGCAGAAGTAGGGTCACCAGCAACCATCACCTTCCAATAAAACATATAAAATTCTTCTGAAGTCATCAACCACCTGTATGATTGGTGCAAATTCAACCTGGTATAATTTTATGTGGTTTTAGTCACTTTCATTGACTGTCTGACATGTAATGGGGAAAGAAGGAGTCTATTCAATTTTAAATTCAGCTACCCCTCCCCCAATGTTGTTTTATTGGCAAATAATACTTATTCATATTTACCAAATAACCCAGATCAGTGTGCTCCTGATTACAGAAGACTTTGTTTGCTTATACATAAGGTCAAATAATTAAATTTATAAAGAAATTCATTCACATGACACTTCTTGCCAATTTGAGATCTAGCTTGTCCCCTTCCATTCAAAATAAAAAGGTAACGCTAGTGGAAAGGGGGTATTAGATAGCAAAGAGCCAGAAACTGAGTTTATTTTCATAGATTCATAGAGTTTAAGGCCAAAAGGACCATTAAATCTTAAAGTCTGATCTGTATAGCAGATTATTAAATTTCACCCACTTACCCCTGCAATGAGCCCAATTTAGGAAAATTGCTAAATGGTTGTACATGTAAATACATAGGAACAACCTGAGCACAGCAAAGGAGTGGTACAAGGAGCTACAATGGAAGAGTAAAAGGCAGTTATTGGCAGATGTTATGCATATTTGGTTGAACTTTGGACAAAGGATAAAGCTCCAACCCTGTAATCTTCTTTACACACACAAAGAGGCCAGAAGGACAACAGGAAAAATATTTGAATAGACTAAAATATGAATTTACTGCTTCTGATAAAGGAATATTGGAACAGTGCCTTGGAGAGTTTGGATTATTATTTATATTTGTAATTGTTGTCTGTGGGGCTCATCCAAAACCCATCGGGAAGACATGGGAACTTTGTCCATTGGGTGGGAAACTTTGAGCCCACTGGAAGAATTCTGCAAGGAGAATTCTACAGATATTACTGTAGTCCTGTTACTCCTCGGCAGGTTTTCCTGGAGGATGGCAAAATCCGGCCTTATATTAATAAAAGCATGCAGGATGCAATAAAGTATCTCTGTATCAGCTGAGTGAATAAGGTTTCAATACAGATTAAATTTGTTTTTGTCTAAATATGTCAATGGTTTTCAACCTGTGGCCTGCAGACCCCTGGGAGTCCGCAGACTATATCTAAGGGATCTGCGAAAGGTCATTATGAAAATAAAGTTTAAATCCCAGAAAAGATAGTCCATTTTTCTGATCAGAGTATGTAAATACCCCTGTCTACAGGTCAAAACCCAAAAGTGTTGTCATTACCAGAGAAGCCCACAGTTTAGCACCCTTTCTCACGCTGCGTCGAATGGTATGCCAAATGTGCAATATTTATAGCTGAATTCTGTTCAGTTTTCAGTCTAAGAGTTCTATGGTAGGGGTCTGCTGAATTTTCAAAGGGGTCTGCACCTCCATTCCAAATTTTTTAGGGGCCCACAAATGAAAAAAAAAAAAGGTTGAAAACCACTGTGTTATATAAAGGTCACAAAGGATATATCCATCTATCGTCTTCCATTTCAACAATCAGCTACTGCGATCAGTGTTGTCTACTCCATTTGACAAACTGGCATAAGAAAACCTGATCAGTCACGACTGTTGTTTGTTATAACCCTGACAAGTTTTGAATGATAAATGAAGAGCAGCAGTGGTACAGTATGCAACAGCTGCAGACTAAGGACAAATTGAGGGATTGGACCCTTTGCCTGGGTCTGTCACAGTTTAAATTAATGGGGTGTTGAGGATGCTCAGACCCTTGCAGGACTGGGCCAACAGAGCCATGTTTTCATTTTTAGTTAATTTTCCTTCTTTTCTGTCTGTAAGTGGGTTTCTGTGGACAACTGTGATTAACATTGCTCCCCAATCAGGTGAGCAGACTGAATAATTCATTTCCTTTTGTGTTCGTAACCTCACAGCCTATAAATGGAAACAAGAGAGAGAAACCAAATCTGAATGAGCCCAAGGCCTGGTGCCAGACAATAGAATCCTTGAGTTCTAAACAATGATAGATTGCTCCTCATAGTCAGTAAATCATTACACTGATGAAAGAAAAAATAAGCTGATTGCTTCCAATATAGAGAGTAACATTCAGTACCCCGCAAAACACACACCAAGAAACCTCTACAGCCCAGGGGTGGTTCAATGTATTACTTTCATATGTTTTTATTTCATATGGCAGTAGATCAATTATTTCAGAACAGGCAGCTAACAATCTAAATTGAGGTCAGGGTATAACCTGCCAATTGTAAGGCCAAATGGTCTCAGAGTTCTCAGATTAAAAAATCACAGAGTTGGCTGGAGGTATCAAACTTGCACAAAAGGTTCCTAAAAAGGAAAGAACTTCAAAGTCAGCGTAGATCCAGCTCTTTGGGCCAGTGACTGTCTTTTTGTTCTGTATTTGTACAGCATCAACAAAATGGGGTCCTGGTTCGTGACTGAAGCTTCTAGGCTTTATGTTGTTGATGGTGGGGATATAGAAACCCACACAAATATGGGATTTACAATATTTTTTAGGTTCTGCCTCTATGTCAGCAGAATTCCTCCCCACCCCCCCAGCCCCGTTTTTTGTTTGTTTGTTTTTTTCCTGTCTAGATAGATCCATGAAGTCCATATCCAGAGGAGTTAGGGAGAAGACTCCACCGGGTAATCCCGTCTCTGGAAAGCTGTGTGTGCACAGAAAAGGCCCCTGCTGACATGCAAAGATTGAGGAGGGCTCCCAGGGATTTTGCATGTGCCAATGACAGAACAAAGTGAGAGGGAGGCAATGACCCGTTCCACCCACATGAGCTAGATGCAGAGCTTTCCTGCTTTGGCCCTGCCAGTGCAGGATACCACAATGCTGCAGCAAGCAGAACAACAAAATGGCCAGGTCCTCTGAGGAGCAAGAGATGAAGTGTAACAAGGGCACATTAGATAAACATTATCTAACAATTAAAGGCTCTGGATTAAGGATAGTCAAGGGATAGTCTCCATGGCTTTGGAAGACAAAAATATCACTAAGAGAAGCTCACTCCCATCTTTTCTTCCATTCTGCTGCACTCAGCTGTTAAAAAAAAATTATCTGAGCTCCAAGCCCACAGAGTTTGTGTTGAGGTGTTTCCTTTAGTTTTCAAAGGGAAATGTTTCCACTAAAGCTCATCAGGTTCCATGGGAATGTGTGAGCCCATTTTATTCTGGGTTAGTGTGACTTTCCTCTCAGCCATGTGTGTTTACTGTTGGAGTGATTTGGCTCTGATTAAAGTCTTTGGGCTAAGGGAAGGGCATGAATCAGTGAAAAGTAGATTTGATTTTTGCAGTTACGCAGATGGCTGGAACAAGATGACGTATCATCAGATACATCGACAAATGTTCCTTCCATCACGCTGTCCCTTTCAGAAGCCTAGACGTTACACAGATGGGAAAAGTATCAATCTATCCTGCTTGCTGGAGGGAGAAGAAGTCGTAAAATGGCTAAATAGGAATGGCTGATAAGGGTTAAGCATCATTGTCAACACCCCTATCAATCTGGATGATTTAATTCAGATTTTTGTTTTCTTTAAACAAAGACCAAATGTGAAACCTCCATGAATGATTTACATGTGACAGGTATTACCTAAAATATACAGGTTGAGATTTTCAAAAACAGTCATGGGGAATTAGACACATCTTCCATCAATTTTAATGAAAAATATGTGTCTCCATTTCCTAAGCCACTTTGTAAATCTCAGTTACTGTCCCTAATAATTACTATTGATCAGAGTGGTCACTTTGGTGAGGAACAAGTTTACACTAACTCTGTATTCTGCCTGGGAGAAAGCCTTCACTTGCATCAGAATTACAGATAAGCAACTTTTAAGGGCCAAACTTCTACAACTGGAGGCCCATTAGTACACAGAAAAAGAAACATGCAATTGCCTATGCACATTTACACCTCTCTGCCCCATTGCACATGCAAATCAGGAGATCATATGCAAGTAGCTGATTAGTGGGCAAAAGACCTGATCTAAAGCCCATTGAAGTCAGTAGCAATTGGTCCATTGACTTCAAATGGCTTTGGATCAGACACAAAATGGCAACTTGCATGCTTAAACATGTCTGCTAATGTAATTGCAGTAACTATGTGTGCAACTGTAGATAAGGAACTGTTTGTAAGTTTATGTGCATGGATGTCTATCTTTTAAAAGCTGGCACTTTAGGAACGTTTCAGAAAGACAAGCAATTGTACTGTATGTAGAAGTAACATGCTGTCCAAACATGTCTTTGTCTCCTTCTATTTATGAGTCTGCTAGCAATGGCACAGCTGATTTCGATTCTTTTTTAACCTAATCATCCAAATTTAGCTTTGGCTGGAGAGACGTGTAGTTTCTCAACTGACATGATTCTACATCCTGAATGTGCTTTAAAGCCAGGTTTTGAAACTAAAATCTTTTTATAAACTATTCAGATTAGATTTCAGGAAAAACATTTGCTTCTGATAAAAGTGACCCTTTCTTCTAATTCTTTCTTCCCCACTTTCATAGTTTCTTATCTACCTTGTCTAGCTGAAATAACCTCAGAATGAAAATCAGCTTTCGTCATGCCATTTTTTAAAAAAGTAGAACTACCTCTGAACTAAATTGCGAAAGACCATTTTCTATTTTATCCACCTATTCCAAAATCAAAGACAGATTACTCCGTGATCAACCTACTCTTCAGTTAGACAGCAGTGTTATTTTCCTTGTGACTACATGAGGCCTCTGAGTTTGGTATAGGACCATTTCTATGATAATAAAAGTAACTAACATGATGTTATAAATATTTTTTGATAAAGGAATATTTTTGCAACAGTCCTTCCTGACTCTATTTGGAGCATTAGATGTAGAAAACTATTTGAAAGTATTAAATAGAAGAAAAGATTTGTTAACTCTGATTCATTGGATTGGATTGGTCCCAGAGTCATTTATTTCACTCTAACCAGTGTGCTATGTAGGATAGTTACATTACATTGCCCAAACAAATGTTATTATCATAGATGTCTTTGCAAGGGTCTCTTTTAGTACCAGTTTTCTCTCTCATCGATGATCTCTCACCGGCACAGCTACAGCAACACTGCATACTGGCTCACTATGTTACCTTTGGCATGTCACTTACTTGTGAACTCCCTGTGCCTGAGTTCCCCACCTGTAAAATGGGGATACTAATATCTACCTACGTCACAGAAGTGGTGGTGGTAGATTTAATTAATTAATATTTGTAAAGCTCTTAGAGATGTATGCATGAGAAATGCAATAGAATTGCCAAGAGCTTCGTATTATTAAAGCCAAATCTGAGCTTTCATTTTAGTGCCTTTTGTTTTATTTCTTTTTTCTCTCTCTTTGTCTGACTTTGTCTAAAGAGACTGAGTTCTCCAACGCAGGCACCACCTTTTACTATTTGTATGTTCAATGCCTTGCACAGTGGGACCCTGATCTGAGTTGGACCCAATGCAATGAATAATGACAACAATAATACTTGTTCAAGCAATTGCTGTTTCAAATACATTCATAGCTGATTTTACAGGTAATGTAAATCACAAACTGGCCTCCAAGGACACACAAAAGAGATTAGACTTGTCACATTATTCACAGTTCAATGTGTTTCCAGGGCACCTATTTGATCTCATCATTGTCATCTCTGAAGTTACTTTATACTCTGTTCAATTGGCCAACTTTAAATTGAATGTAAGAGCTCTGAAACACAAGTACAGCAAAATGGTTTGATCTATAGACTATATTACTTGATAGAGCCCCAAATTATATTCACAATGCCCTTACCATTTTTTCCTCAGGGCATCCTCTATGATTTTATAGAAGAGTTTGTTCCCCAGTTACAACTGTGATTATCAGGTAATTTTAAGAATTGTCACTTGCTAGGAGCTGGAACACGCTTCAGAAGAATTTGAAGCTAATTTGAAACCAGCTCCTCAGCTAGAATGGAAAATCACACAGCGTAGGGAAAGAGGTGCACGGGTAACAAAGCTCATCTTTGCATTTCCTGACTTTGGGCTGTCTGTGTGCCAAGCCAGTCTGCCAGCGTAGGTTATTACAGGCTGCTCTAAATTATGCTCGATACTATCTGCTTAAAGTGGCTGAAATGGCATGTGGAGGTCAGCAGGGTATAGGGTAACCCTAGCCACATCTCCTTTGCCCCAAACATGCTCCCTGTGCTGGTAAAAGAGAGGAGGATGGCACCAAGCAGCTATACCGACTCAAGGATCTGTCTATCATGGTGATCTTCCCATGGCCAGTTCTGGCAGCAGTGCAGCGTAAAGGGGTCATACTGCACTTTAGAATCTAGACCACTAGCAGCATCTTTTGTGTCTCTTTAGCTGTAGATTGGATCTGGTACAGCATGGTGCATGCTGTTCATGAATGTCAATTCACTTGTCATGGGTTAGTTTATTGTTATTGTTAGATGTGCAGGAGCTCCAGGCCAACTCTTGGAAATACACTTCAGACGGGAAGGGTGTTGGATCATATTAAAGAAGTTCTGTATTAAAATCACAAGTGAGTTTGATTCCCCATACTTTAAATTCCAGGGTATTACTAATTAAGAGGTCTCTTGGTTTTTGGTACTGTTTCTCTCCCTCTATGTGTGAAACTTACAAGCTGCTAATTGCGTTAGTACATTCTAAGACAGAGTCTGTTAATTCTTTGTAATGACAACTACTCACAAAGAGAGAGACTTAAAGCAATACTCTGTAACAACAGAAACAGCACCCAGAGACTCCCCGCCCTTTTGTTGTATTAACAATTGTGATTAAAATGGAGATAGAGGATGTATGTGGATGGATGCTTGGTGTGGATAATAACTGAATGATCAGGGAGGTGCCAGCCTAAGAATCCAGTGTCCATCGGCTGAAGAAGGCATCAAGTGGAAATAACCAGAGGACCCCCGGAGGGCAGACTGGAATCCACCCAACAGCCTCAAGAATGGGAGAACCAAAGAACAAGATAACATCTGGCAGCACGGAGCCGTCAGGAATGTGGCATCTACCGATTGATTCAGCAACAGCATGATGAAGCAATTCCCATAGACTGGCATAGGAAGAAACTCCTATAAAAATGGACTCTGGAAAGTGAGAACTTTGGGGTCTGATTCTGCAAACCAACTTCCAGGAGCATCTGACAAGGCCCTGCTCCCTCCTCATGTCCTGGCCACCGGGCCAGTGGCTTGGCATGAGCTACTCTAAGGCTGGTAACTATGAAAACAACCTTGCAGAACCTCTGTGTGTGTGTGTGTGTGTACGAATGAATGTGTGAATAAATATGAGATTGCATGGAATGTTATAGCTCTAACTAATGGCTTACTATGATTCTTTCTGTATTCACAATAAATGTGGCATTTTGCCTTTTCCCCTTTAATGAGATCCTGCTGGGTTTTATTTTATTGGCATGACAAGAGAAGGTTGGAGATTGCCACATAGACGGTCATTAGCGTCTAGCAGCAGAGCCTGAGCAGAGAGACACAGGCAGCACTATCACTACAGATAAATCCAAGTTAAGGGCCGTATTGTGCCATTATGCTCTGGCCTATGCTAGGAACAGTTCAAAGTCCAGGAGCATTCCGGAAATTCATCAGTATCCTCCCACCATTGCTCCAGCACCTCCACATCTGTGGTTGTAATGATTTATTACAAAAGTGTACTCAGTGTTATAGACTCCCAGGTGTTGCTTCCATTTTGTACACTAAAGAGAAGCTTAAATAAGCAAACAAATCCGGATGTCAGATACTGTCAAGGGAAATGCAAACCATAGAGCACATATGAAATCCCTTCAAATTT